>NC_137773.1:89659223-90926593 GCF_963455305.1 Plecotus auritus
AATCAGACATTGTGGCCACAGCGACTGAGCACACGCCCTCTGGTCCTTCATCGGACCCGCTTTCCCAACTGAAGCTGATAAGTGTGTGGGCTCTGGACCTGGTGGCTTGGGTTCAATTCTGCCCCCTTCTCGGTTGTGGTAGCAGGTTGTTAGTCATTCTCTATTCTCTACCCATTTCCATCAGTAAAATGGAGATAATAATACAAACTTTATGGGGCTGTTGGGAGAATTTAATGATGTGATTCATCTCAAGTGTTTAGATACACAGTAAGTGCTCAATAAATGCTCAATATTACTATCATTAATATTACCCACCTAGCTCCTGAGGGCATAAAAATTAGGGGACCCAGGGCCTGGACAAGTGTCAAGGTCTCAAAACACTAATGTCCACAATTGAGCCCTTATTGTACACTGAGTGGCCAGATTATTCTGATCTCTGAATGCATAATAATCTGGCCACTCAGTATATATATATATATACAGTATATATATATAAAAAATATATAGAGGCCCAGTGCATGAATTCGTGCATGGGTGGGGTCCGGCCAGCCTGGCCAGGGGGAGGGGACATGAGCGGTTGGCCGGCCTGCCTGCTGGTCGAACTCCTGGTCGAGGGGACAATTTGCATATTAGCCTTTTATTATATAGGATATACACTGAGTGGCCAGATTATTGTGCGCTCAGAGATCAGAATAATCTGGCCACTCAGTGTATGCTGACACTGCGGTAAGGGCTCATGGATCTGTCACTTTCTGCCTTCTCCAACTCCCGTTCCTGATTTGCTCACTCTTTTCCAGTCACACCCATCACTTCACTGCTCCTCCAATAGCCCAGGCACCGTCCTACCTCAGGGTTTCCACTTGCTATTCCCCCTGCTTGCTCCCTCACTCCTTCAGGTCTCTCCCTAATAGCGCCATGAGGGCAAGGATTGGCATCTGTTTTGTTCACTGCTGTGTCTCTAGAGCCCAGCACAGGGATGTGCACACAGTAGGTACTTAAGAAATGACATTGGCCCTAGCTGGTCTGGCTCAGTGGACAGAGCGTCAACCTGCAGACTGAAGGGTCCCCTGGTTCGATTCCAGTCAAGGGCACATGCTCGGGTTGCGGGGCTCGATCCCCAGTATGTGGTGTGCAGGAGGCAGCTGATCAGTGACTCTCATCATTGATGTTTCTATCTCTCTCTCTCTCTCCCTCTCCCTTCCTCTCTGAAATCAATAAAAACATATTTTTAAAAAAAGAAATGACAGTGAATGAACAGACCCATCCAGCAAATGGGATCGGTGGCCTTGCAGCCAGGAAGCACTGGGCAGGACTGGTGCCCCAAGCCCCCTCCCCCACTGAGGCCCCTTCACCTTTACCTTGTGGGCCGGGTGATGATCTCCAGGCCCACAGAGCCAACCAGAGCCGCAATGTCATCCAGGAAACGCACGGGGAAGCGAAGCTTACGGGGCGTGTCCAGCCGCTGGCTCAGAATCAGGTGCAGGGCCATGCTTTTCACCTGGGGGCCGGGTGAGAGCTTGAGGGGCTGTGGGGCAGAAGGGGCTTGCCAAATGGGGATGGGGCTTGAGGAGCTGCAAATGGTATTTTAGCAGCAAGGGAGGTGAGGTAAAGGTGGGCGTAGGGGTGCTGGGTGGGGCTTGAGCCCCATCATAGCTCTGAGCTGAGGGCAGGGCCTGAGAGGCTGTGGGTAGGACTTGAGAAGGCCACGGGCAGAGCTTGAGTGGGTCTGAGGCTGAGCCCGTGGGAGGGGCTGAAGCAGGTCTCCTGGGGTAGGGGCTGAAGCAGGTCTCCTGGGGTAAAGTCTGGGGAAAGCACAGGGCTTGAGGGGTGGGGTTTGAGGGAGCCCTGAGTGGGACTTTGAAGGCCCACCTGATTGGGGGTGGGGCTTGGAATCAGGAGGGGTCTCTCAAGGCACCTCTTGAAGAGTTCCACAGGGGTTTCCTTCTCTATCTGGGGGTATCTCTTGGGGTGGGGGTGTCTCCTCACTGGTCAGGGACCTCTGCTGACAGTCCCATAGGAAAGGTGGAGGAGGGCCTTCTCTCTATGGAGGGAGTTTTACGGGGCCTCTTTCCAGGGAATGATCCGTTTAGGTGTCTCTTATCTCTGTCCCTATATGGGGGAGTCTAGAAGCCATTTCTCAGGGGTCTCAGGCATCATCTCAGGGGCTTCTCTCCCCAAGGAGAGTCTCCCCTGGGGCCTCTTGCTCTCGGGCGGGGAGGAGGTGTCTCACCATGAGCTGGAAGAAGAACCAGGCGTGTTGCAGGACGGCCTCGCGCACAGCACTGCCGCTCACCACCCATTGCAGAGCCAGCTCCTCGTGAAGCAGCTGCAGGCAGGGGCAGGGGTCACAGAGAGCAGAGGGGCCCACCCAACCCCCCTGGAGAGCATGAAGGGGGAGGATGAAGCTGGATAGAGGGCTTGGGGTTAGAGCAGCAGGAGGCCATGAAGGGGGAGGATGAAGCTGGATAGAGGGCTTGGGGTTAGAGCAGCAGGAGGCCATGAAGGGGGAGGATGAAGCTGGATAGAGGGCTTGGGGTTAGAGAGAGGGGGCAGGAGTCAGATGTGCCCTTTCCCTGGGCTCTCCAGACCCCGCTGAGCTCAGGGGATGGGAGCTCTGGACACTTTTGCCGGGTCCAGGCCAAAATTGCACCACCCACCCGCTGCTTCCCACTACCTTCTGCACAGTGGGTCTCGGCTGGGTGGCTGGTGGGGCCGAGGAGGAGCTCTCGAGGTAGGAAGAGGTTCGGGTAGAGCTGCGGTCGATGGCCTATGATGGATGGAGTGAAGAGGGTGGGATGGCAAGGAGGGGTTAGTGTGGGCAGATGGTATGGACAGGAAGGGAGCTGGTTGGCATGGACAGAGGAAAGATGTGTCCCTGTGGACAGGCAGTGGGGGTGTGGATGGAGAAGGAAAGGGTGTGACGGAGATGAGAATAAGGAAGACACAGCAAGGAGGTAAAAAGCAGGGTGAACAGAACAGGTTAGGATGTGGGCCGGAGTGCCCGTAGGCAGGGAGTACAGAGGTGAGCATGGATAGAGCAGGACCCAGCAGAGACACAGGTGAGAGAATGGATGGGAAGAGTGTAGGTGGAGAAGGTAAAATCATTGTAGTTGGTGAAGCGTGAGTGTGGTCAGAGGAGGTGAGAGAGCGTATGGACAAGGGTGGAGAGTATGAATCAGGGAGTTCAGGGGTAGACAGAGAAGGAAGAGGGAGGGCACAGATGTGGAGGAGGGAGAGTACAGACAGAAAAGGTTAGAGAGAGGAAGGAAGAGGAGAAAGAGGAAGAATTCTAGGACAGAGGAGGTAGATGGTGATGAGAAGCAGCTGAGAGCCCCGGGTTCCAGGCCTGGCCCCACTCCAGCCTTCCTTGGGGCCTCACTGGGCCTCTGTTGTCCCCATCTGTGAAATGGGTATGGGGACTCAAGCTCCACTCGCCCCTCCTCCTTTGTTGGTTAGGAGGTGAGGCTGCTGGCAGGGAGAACAGGTCTAATGATGGAGGCGGCCCAGCCCTGGGACCTGCCCAGGCCCCTGCCTTGGCAGTGGAGGTCCCCCCAGCTCCCATAATCCCAGCCACATACCCTGGCTTCTCAGCAACCACTGCAAAGGCCAGCCTTGGTGCCACCTCCTACCTGGAATGCCCACCCTCTTGCCATCTCATCACATCCTATGTGATCTTCAAGGCCCAGCTGACACCTCAGAGATTGAGGGCAGTGGGGGGAAGTCCTGTTAAAAATGCAGCGGGCCTGGCAGGACCCAGGAACCCAGATTCCCAGCAATCTGGAAAGTCTGTCCAAAAGTCCCCCTGCCTGTGCTGCTATCAGTCCCCTGGACCACCACGCAGTGCAGGTCACCTGAGTGACAGCACAGAGCAGGAACAGGGCCTAGGGCCGCATGTGCAGGGAAACCAGCCCCTGTGGCATCCTGGCTCCACCTTACCCTTCAGGTCCCAGCAAAACATGTTCTCTCTTTGGAGAGAAGCTGCAGACCACCCAGAGGGAGGCTGGTGGTCCCCTTTGTTTGTCTCCTTCCAGGCACTGCACACTCACACGCTGGTGCGCTTGTTTGCGTGGTGTCTATCTCCCCAACTAGCTGGCGGCTCAGGGGTGAGGCTGGGCCAAGGAGCTGTGTCACTAACAGCATCCCACCTGCAACGCCCTAACCCTCTCCCGGGCTCCAGACTGCTGTGCTGAGCACTTTCCTTAGAATCTTTATCACATCTGAAAATTCAGAGCCTGGGGTGCAGGGCGAACCCATAGCAGAGCCAGGATTCAAACCCAAGTCTGTCAGAAAGCAAAGCCCCTCTGCATACGAGGTACCTGGGATAGGGTAGGATAAAGGGAGTGCCCACAGGGCTCCCCTTTGTCTGAAACAGGACGGCGGAGCCCGAGGTTCAGTTTTGTCCCCTTGGGACCATTCAGGTTGCTATGTCAAGGGAACAGTTGAGAGCCTCCTGAACAGAGTGGATTAAAGGGATAGAAAAAGGCCATGCGGGGCAGTGAGGTTACAGTGGTTGGATTTGCATATCATTTACATGCCATGTACACACCACCATCCCTTCCTTCTGTCTCTGCCTGAGGCTGTGGTCCATGTGGCAGCAGTTTACGATGACCCTGTGTGCCTACCACACCGACTCCACAGATCCAAACAAAGCAGAAGGGGTCTGCCTCCTCCTTCAGGCAGTCCCCCTAGGTTAGTCAGCCGCAGCCAGGACTTAGGAGGAGCTCATGCTGAGGTGGGGTCACACGCGTGCAGGGGCAGGGAGGGAGGGCACCTGTCTGGGGTCGGCCCCACAATAAGGGGGTGCCCGGCGCAGCACAGCCTTGCTGCCTCCTGGAGCATAGGCAGAATTCACCCAGGAGTGTGAGCGGTCGATACCCTGGAGATACATGGGGTAAGTGGTAGAATCCATGGGCAGACGACAAAGAAACCAGCATAAAAAACCAAGTGTGTGCCCTGACCGATGTGGCTCCGTTGGTTGGGCATCATCCTGTTCACCATAAGGTTGCTGGTTCGATTAACAGTCAGGGCACATGACCGGGTTGCGAGCTCGATCCCCAGGGCAGAGTGTGAAGTAGGCAGCTGATTGATGTTTTGCTCTCACATTGATGTTTCTTTCTCTTTCTCTCTCTCTCCCTCTCCCATCCTCTCTCTCTAAAAGCAATTAAAAAAACTTTAAAAAAACAAAGTGTGAACACTACCCTGGACCATATATATGAGTGCCCATGTAGGCATCCACATGCAACCCTGGAAAACTGGTGTACATGTATGTGCATGGGTTGCATGAGCATATGAACCTGTGTTCACACGTGCGTGAGACACACACATATCTACACCTGTATATACATGCATGGGGCACACACATACATGTGCTCCATGCATGTACACCTATGGGGCAAATATATTTGTGACCTGTATGTTTACATACATAGGGCACACACACACACATGCACCCTACACATGTATGTGCATCCCGTGTGTGTACACATACAGGGCAGCACACATATGCATCCATATATGTACATGTATGTAGCATATATGTTTTCACCACCAGGCCAAGCCCAGCCACCCATCCTTAGGTCAGCCCCAGAGTATGGAGCCCAGTGTAAACCCAAGTCCTAGCTCCCCACCTGTGACAGCCACAGAGCCTCTGCGGCCCAGCGTCCAGCCTGTGTCCATGCCCCTGTCTGCTGTTTCCTGTCCTCCACCAACACTGAAGTTCTTCGCCCACCCACCTGGCAACCACGGCCACTGAGCCTGGAGGCTCCAGGGTCCCCCTCGCCCTACCTTGCTGGCCAAGATGCGGGAGACCTCGTCATCCACAGATCCAGGGGCCACGGCCAGGTCAGGGTTGCTGCTGCTAATGCTCTTAGAGCGAGCCAGGTAGAGGCTTGCAGGGCGGCCAGGGCCACGGGCCAGCGTGGCAGGCTGCACTGTCACCGGAGGGGCCCCTGAGCATGGAGGGAATACAGTCAGCCACTGCCTACACACCCTGATGACCTACCCCTTCCCAGCGGGCTGCCTTTGGTGAAGTCATTTTCTCTTTATGAGCCTCGAGGTTCCTGTAAAATGGGTGTGATAATGGCTGCCGCCTCATAACAATTTTGGGGGAGACTAAAAAACACTGAGCACAGTGCCTGGCACATAGTAAGTGCCCAGAGGAAGCAGTGGTTCTTATTAGTTATTTAGCAAATGAGAAAAACACCCGACTTTATTGAGTACTCACTGTACCAAGCATTTTGCCTGGATTGCTATGTCATTTCCTATTACCAGCACCCCCGGGAAAGCGGGGCACGTTATGGATGTTTTACAAATGGGAAAACAGGCTCAGAGAGGTGAAGTCACTTGCCCAGCAGTTCAGAGCTTGTAGGAGGCAGAGCTGATAACCCTGCTCGAGTCCCTGCTTGCTGATTGGCTGAGTCACCTGCCCGCAAGCAGGCAGATACCAGACCCCCAGGGGTGGAGCAAAACTTGCAAGTTGTCCAGACCAGCTAAGGCGTGTGTGGCCTCAGAACCTTTGTACACGCTGTCCCCTTTGTCTAGGTAGCTCTCCCCCCGGATGTTTCCTGGCCTGCAGATTCTCCCACCAATACTCACCACCCAGGAGGCTGGGCTCAGTGCCAGGCAGTCGGAAGGCATAGTAGACATAGGCCGCCAGCAGTAGGCAGTGACCACGGGCGTCCTGGGCAGCCTCTAGATTCCGATGGATGAGGCTGACTACATGGGCCATTGCTTCAAAAGCTCCACGACCCAGGTTCACTGCCGGGCAGAGCAGAGGTCAAATTGCAGGGCCCAGGGCCTCCTACCTTCCCGAGAGACTTTAGGGTCCACGGGATCATGTGGCCATCAAAGGGTCACAGAAGACCAGCTCTCAGCTCAGTGGGCTGAGGTCCCTTTCCAGATGGGAAAACTGAGGCCAGAGAGATAAATGGGCTAGAGGAAGTCACCCAGGACCAGGGGACTGAGGGGCCATTTTCCAGGTGGGGAAACTGAGGTCTGAGGCCGTGCCTGCTCACCGATCTGGCCGCCGATGATTGGGGGCCGCACGACCAGACGTACGAGTTTGTCCAACACGTGGTGAGAGAAGGCAACGAGGAACTCGGGGCTTGCGAGGCGTAGGGCCGCCAGGCTGGCCCGCAGCTCCTGCTCCACAGTGCTCTCGCTCAGCACGCCGTCCTTGAGCCGGAATGGGAAGGCGCCCTCCTCCAGGACATGCACCAGGGTGAAGAACTTGTCCAGGTATGGGTCCTGGGCGGGGGATCTGGGGTGAGCAGGGAGGGGCCAGGGCCCTGGTCCAGGAAGCCTCAGGGGATTGAGTTGGGGGTTGAATGGGCAGAGACACTGAGGCCGGGATCAATGAATTGATAAGGACAGGGATGAGACTCTGCAGGGGTCCTCAAACTACGGCCCGCGGGCCACATGCGGCCCGCCGAGGACATTTATCCAGCCCGCCGGGTGCCGTTGCCTGTCCTGCTTACCAGCCGACTCGTCCCGGGCCCGCAGTGCGCATAGGAATTTGTTCATAGTTTTTTTTTTAAACTATAGTCCGGCCCTCCAACGGTCTGAGGGACAGTGAACTGGCCCCCTGTTTAAAAAGTTTGAGGACCCCTGCTCTAGAGGAAGGGAGGGAGGAGAGAGGGGGAGGAACCACAGAAATAGCAGGGGACAAATGGGGGGAGGAGAGACCATGCAAAGGGCCAACGCCCCGGCTGGGGTAGCCACTGGCACTGCTCCCTGCCTGAGTCAGCAGCTTCCTGGGAGACAGGTCCAGCTGACTGAAGTCTGTCCATGGCCCAAGGCCAGGCCTCTCCCCGGTCAGTGGGAACTGTTGCCCAACTCCTGGCTTCCCGTCCTAACACCTACCTGGGGGTGCACAGAGGACACAGCCATGAGCTCCACGCTGAACACGCCCTTGTGGCCGTCCACCCAGCGCATGCCCGGCAGCGCCACCTGTGGGAGGGACACACCGGTGGGCACTGACTGGCCCTCCCCCACTGGTCAGGTCACCAGCTCCAGTCATTTCAACTATTGCAACACCATAGCCTGAGCACGGCCCTGCCTGGGGGAGCAACTGGGCACCCTGCCCTCAGCCCAGCCCAGAGATGGGGGTGGGGGCAGTTAGGAGGGAGCACTATGGGGTTCCACTGGAGACCCAAGATGAACATCAATGGAAGGGAATGAATCAGAAAATAGGATCATGGAAGATGGAGGCCCCAGGGGCACGAAGGAATAGCTTGAGGGTATGTGGGAGGGTGACAAAGTATTCAGGGAGGGGGTGGGGATGATTGCCCCTGAAGTACTCCTGGGGGACAGTGATCAGGAAGGTGGGCAGGGCTGCTAGTGGGGGACGGTGATGGAGAGGCAGGGATAGTAGGGGACAGGGAGGGACACAGGGGCCATAGGACACTCAGAGGCAAGAGCAGGAGTGAGGAGGCAGCCCGGGGCCCTGGCCCTGACAGAGGACAGCAAGGCTCCCAGAAGTGCTGATGGCAAGGAAGGCAGGGCACCAATGGGGAGCCACCAGGAAAGCAGGGAGCGCTAACGGGGTTGGTAAGGCACCAGGTGCTGGTGGGAAGGTGGGTAATGCATTCCTGGGGGACCGCGAGGCAGGAGCCCAGGGAGCTCCGGGGGACCGGGCGGTGGGAGGCACGGGGCCAGAGCGCTTACGTCAGGTGTGAGCACGGAGTAGCTGGGCGGGGGCTGGTCCACGGACACAGGGAGGCAGAAGGGGCCCGTCCTCAGGCGGCCATGCTGCAGCAGTGGGATCCACTAGGAAGAGGCTGGGGGTCAGGGGAGGGCCGGGCAGGGGCCCGGGGGCTGGGGAGGGGGAGGCAGGCGGGGGGGGGGGGCCTCACAGTGAAGCCCACAGGAGTCTCCAGGGCTGTGCCAGGCCGGGGCTGGCAGCTGACGTGGTAGAAGGTGAAGAGCAGGTGGTGGTTCTCGGTCACACAGGCTGGAAGATGCAGCTTGAACTCCTCGTAGAACTCAGGGGACCTGGCAGGGCCGGGCTGGCGTTCAGGGGACGGGGATCCCCCTGGTCTGCCCCACCCCCTCGGTCACGTGTTCCCCCAGCACTGCAGACCCCACTGTCTCTGCTCTCTGCCTGGGTTCCCCCACTAGCACTTCTGGAACCTGCTCCTTCCTCTCCTCTTCCTGCTCCTGTCTCCCCACCAGTGACCCTGGTCCCCCACTCCACCTACTTGTTGTGGTAGACCACCGGTGTGAAGGCCTCCCGGGTGAATTCGCTGCAGCTGGACTTGCCAAAGATGACCTGGGGGAGCAGGGCCATGAAGGGCTGGCCAGGGACACCTCGCCCACCTCTCCCGGGCCCAGCCACTGACCGGCAGGGCCTGGCTGGGGTCCTCGCCTGCCATGTACTGCACTCGCACGGTGAGGTTGCGCACGGAGCCCTGGCGGCTGCTGAAGTTGAGGCTGTGCGGGTACACATAGAGCAGGTTCCTGCAGGGACAGGGGCGGCGGGGGGGGGGGGGGTGTCAAAGGGACAGAGGAGTCTACTGGAACAAGCCTGGCCTGGGACCCAGGACAATGGCCACACAGTCGAGGCACTGAGGGCTGGAGGAAGGGCAATAAGGGGCACAGTTCGGAATGTGACTGGCAGAGAGTTGGAGACAGAAGGGCAGCCTCAGAGCGTAGACAGGGAAACTGAGGCAGATGGTGGAAACACAGAGGCCTCTGGGGACACTAAGAGGCATGGTGAGGCAAAGGGCAGGGGGCCACATGGGTGCTCAGGGCTGAGTTCCAAGGTGGCCCCAGTGGCCCGTGGTCAGGATAAGCCCTGCCCGGGCTGACCTGCCCCTCACCCGCTCAGGGGCCTGCTCACCCCTTCCCCCAGGAGAGGCCCCTCATTATATCGCTTGTCTCTCAGGTGGGAAAACTGAGCCTGGAACCAGCATAGGGGCTTGGCTGGGGTCAGAGATCTGCCTCTCTCCCCAGGGGTAACTGTGCAAGCCCTGACCTCCCTCTGGGCTTCAGTTTCCCTATCTGTATAGGGGAGCATTGACCCTCCCAGCTGAGCCTCTGTAACAATACCAAAGATGTAACAGTAATGACAGTGATTGCACCAATCACCGAGGGGGCACGTGTGTGCTAGGCTCTGGTTAAGCACTCACCATGAAACAGCTAATTTACTTTTCACAAGCAGCTTGTGAAGCAAGACTCATGTCACCCCCATTTCACAGGCAAGGGGAGTGAGGCGCTGGCCCATAGTTATCCCGAGGGAAAACTGCAGCTAGCATTGATCCGGGGCACGTGTGGGTCTTGAAGGCAGACTGTGTGGCCTTGGCAGAGTCTCTGCCGCCTGTACCCACTCCCCCGGTTCTCAACCAGGCCAACAAAGACGCCGGCCTCACAGGCTTGTGGGAAGGGCAGGAGATCAGTTTCTGTAATCAGTGGAACAGCTCTGAGCAAACTGGGGAAACTCATAAAAGCCTCACTATTATCACCGTTACTGTGCCTATTGCAGGTGGGGAAACCAGAGCTCACAGCTTCTTGGACCCCAGCACCTGGGCCTGTCCTCTCCCAGTGCCCCCAGCCCACACCTGGCCCTCGGCCCCAGCCTGCGTGACTCCAGCATGGCTCAGCTGGACATTTGCCTGATGCAACCATCGTGCCGCTGCCAGGCCCTTGCACAACACAGACACCCGACTGGCTGGTTAACCATTGACCGGGGGTTAAAGGGGCGCTGAGGCATAAAAGGCAGCAGTGGCGCCGTGACTGCACCTCCAGCCACTCAGCCATGGCCATGCTCGCGCTGTGCCTTCTGAGTTCCCTGCTAATGATGGTCCAGCCTGCCGCTGCGGCCCCCGTGGGCAGCGTGGAGCCGGCACAGCACGAGGAGCTGACCCTGCTCTTCCACGGGGCCCTGCAGCTGGGCCAGGCCCTCAATGGCGTGTACAAGACCACAGATGCACGGCTGATGGAGGCCAGGCACAGCATAGGCCTCTACGGCCGTGCACTGGGGCTCCTGGGGCAGGAAGTCAGCGAGGGCTGGGATGCGGCCCAGGAGCTACGTGCAAGCTTGCTGGAGATGCAGGTGAGCACTGCTTTCTGACTCCCTGGGGTGGGTAAGGATCTGCCCTGGAGTTATGTGCAGAGTGACCAACTGTCTAGGTTTGCCCAGGAAGAGGGGGGTTCCTGGAATAGAGCAATTTCAGTGTTAAAATCAGGCATGACCCAGGCAAACAAAGACAAGTCGGTCATCCTGCTACTGTCTCACTATTGATGCTCTACAGGTGGAAGAGGATGCTCTGCAGCTGCAGGCAGAAGCCACGGCCCAGGCACTGGGGAAGGTGGCCCAGGGACAGCAGGTGCTGCGGGAGAACATGCAACAGCTAGAAGTCCGGCTGAGAGGTGCCTGGCTGGGCCGGGCCCATGACGAATTTGAGGCTTTGAAGGTAAGGGGCTCCCAGTCCTGGGGGAGTTGAGACCTGATTCCCAGTCAGAACTTGCTTTTAGAGCAAGTCCCAGAGATCCCCCTCACCCAGGTCAGCTTCCCAGCACCAGGTGTGACCCTGGGCGAAACCCATGTCCCTTTCCCTGTATCAGTTTCTCCATTTGCAATAAAGGCAACAACTGATGTCTCAGAGTGGAGTCAGGGACTCAATGCAGATAAGATAGGAAGAGGCTAGGTCAGTGGTTGGCAAACCGCGGCTTGCGAGCCACATGCGGCTCTTTGACCCCTTGAGTGTGGCTCTCTCACAAAATACCACGTGCGGGCGCGCACGTACAGTGCGATTGAAGGAGTACCCTAATTAAGTTAATAACAATGTACCTACCTATATAGTTTAAGTTTTAAAAATTTGGCTCTCAAAAGAAATTTCAGCCCTAGCCAGTTTGGCTCAGTGGATAGAGCATCGGCCTGTGGACTGAAGGGTCCCGGGTTTGATTCCGGCCAAGGGCACATACCAGTACCTCGGTTGCAGGCTGGATCCCTGGCCCTGGTCAGGGCGCATGTGGAAGGCAACCCATCGATGTGTCTCTCTCACATTGATATTTCTCCCTGTGTGTCTCTCCCCCTCCCTTCTGCTCTCTCTAAAAATCATTGGAAAAATATCCTTGGGGAAGGATTAACAAAAATAATAAATAAATAAGAAAATATTTTTCAAAAAAAGAAAAAAGAAATTTCAATCGTTGTACTGTTGATATTTGGCTCTGTTGACTAATGAGTTTGCCAACCACTGGGCTAGGTACTCAATAAATGCATACTTTTAGAGAAACCGAACATTTCTTGAGTGTTCAGTAAGTACCCAGCACTGTTTTGTGTCCTTTAATAATCCATATCATGCTCATAATCCTACCAAGTGAGTCCCATTTCTTCCCCATTTTATAGCTAGGGAAGTTGAGGCCTGAAAGTGGCAGTGACTTGCTGGGTCACACAAATGCAATGAGGAGAGGGAGCTGGGTAGGATCAAGGGATGGGAGGTGAGGTAGCCCCGGCTGAGGTTTCTGTCTTGACCCCACAGGCCCGTGCTGACAAGCAGAGCCACATCCTGTGGGCCCTCACGGGCCATGTGCAGCGACAGAGGCGGGAGATGGTGGCCCAGCAGCACCGGCTGCGACAGATCCAGGAAAGGTGAGCCTGGTGGGGGTTGGGCATGTAGGGCAACTGGATTGGGGGTATGCAGGGAAGCAGTATGCCTCCCACCTTGGCTGAGCCTCATTTCCCTTCTAGACTCCACACAGCGGCGCTCCCAGCCTGAGCCTGCCTGGCAGAACAGAGGACCAGCCATGCACACCTAGGGACGCTTCCACGCCCCATGCGGCCCCTGCGCAGGGAGGAGCTGCCTGTCTGCTGGGGTCAGCCAGGCTGTCGGGCCCCACTTCCGGCCATGGATCAGAGACAGAAGCAGGTGGGGACGAAGGCAGAAGACATGGCCCCACTGAGGAGGAGTGAAGGAAAGACATGTATCCCTTCATGCCTACATACCCATTAAAGCAACAGTGGCATCTCACCCTGGGTGTCTGTGTGTGTCTGGGACAAAGGGGGCCCTACTTTGCATGATACCTGAATGCCCCCCAGAAGTACCCAACTGGGCCCCAGAGGCTGTACCTGTAGCTTGTGTGGGGAGCGTAGACCTCACGGGTGGGAAACTCCAGGATCTCCTTGGTGGGCCGGCCCCTGGGGTCTGGGTAGGGCTTGACATGAAGCAGCTCCGGGGACAGGCAGAAGTGGGGGTTCTCGGGGGCCGGGGAAATGTCGATCTTGAGCTGGGCTGGAGAGGGGAGCCAGTTTGTACCTGCCTAGGAGTCTCCTAGCCAGGCCCCATCCTCTCTGGACTTTGGGGTTCCAGCTCAAACTCTCCCACAATGCCCTCTGGTGGCTGTCCTTTAGGTATTAAGGCCAGAAGTCACCCTCAACTCCCACCTCTTGTCCCCACATTTGATCAGCTCTGCCCTCAGAATCCGTGTTCCCCCAGCCACTACATCCCCCAATTGACCCAATATCTGTCTTATTTATTGTTTCTAATCTGTGGCCCCCACTGGAAGGTCCAGCCTCTGAAGATGGGGGTTTGTCTATCATGGTCTCTGTTGGGTCCCCAGGGTCAGACACAGCAGGTGGTCAGGGTTTGTTGAGTGACACCTCTTGCTTATGGGGTGCAGCACGCACCAGTCACAGGCCGTAGACGCCGTAGCAAGGACGACGGGCGCCGCATGTCAGCCAGGAACTTGAAGAGGTCCTCATCACTGAGCCTCTCAGCCTCCTGCACCAGACCCGAATCCATGAGCCGGGTCCCCCGGGGCCTGTGCGATCACAGGTGTGTCCCTCGGCGCCCCTCCCCCTCCCCCTCCCCCTCCCCTGTAGCCATGACACCTGTTTAAAGAAGTTGGTGACTGTTAGTGTGGCCGGGCGGAAACTGGAGAAGCTGCAGGTGTCGTCCCCGCTACTCGTCCGATCTGGGGGCCCCCGACGGCGGCGATCAGTCCAGGCAGGTCGGCGCTCTAGGGGCAGGAGTGACAGTGATGGATGGAGGGGGACAGAGATGAGAGGCAAGGAAGGAGAAACTTGGAGACTTAGCCTGTACAGAGTACAGCCAGCAGAGGGCGCCCCTTCCTTTCCGCAGTAGCCCCGCCCCCGGGCCTCCAGCCCCGCCTTCTCACCGCCCTCGGAGTCGGAGTCACGGTCAGGCTGCCCAGCGCTGCTCACGATGTTGGCTAAGTGCACGGCCGTCCAGGCAAACGGCATACGGTAGCGGCCCAGGCGGGTGCAGAACTGCTCGGCCGCTAGGCGAAGCTTCTCCAGCTTCTCTTTGTTCTGTGGGGAGACCCTCCGAGACCCACAAGCTCAGTGCCCCAGACCTGCTGAATGCAGGATTGGGGTGGGGGGTGGGGTGGGGTGGGTGAAGGGGGCAGGGCGTTCACCACCAGGTCCAGCCTCCACCCGCTTACCTTGGCTGTGTCCACCTCCTTCATCACCATGTAGGGCTCACAGCACTCGCTGATGTCTCCCTGCTGTAATACCTTCTCCAGCTGAGGGACAGGCAGGCCCAGTGAGGTGCTGCAGGAGCCTAACCTCCCCACCATACCCCCAACCTCCTGGACCTCTCATGAGCCCCCAGACAACCCGTCCACTAGAGCTCTTGCTCCAACAACTCCCTTGGCTCCCACTGTCCTTGGGGTTGAGTGTTAGCAGCTACCTGGCCTGGCCAGCTGCTCCCTCCCCACCTTTGAACCCACCCCAAAGTCCAAGGCTCCATATTCCCCTACATCTACAATTCTTTGTCAGTATAAACAAGAGGCCACTCCAAGCATGGCTCTGGGTGATAAGAACTGGACTTCAATCCTGACCACTCTGGGCTGTGGGATCCTGAGCAGGTCCCCCACCTGATCCGTGCCTCAGTTTCCCCACCTGTAAAATGGAGCCATGGCAACCCCTACCTCCCAGGGCTGCTGTGAGGACTCAAGGGGGAATCCCTGTGAAGCCTGACTGAAGGTGAGCAGTCCCTATCCATTGGTGCTCATTTAACGTCATTAGTGTAACCTAACTGAATGCTTTGGGAAAGGAAATTTAAACTCACTCCTGGAAACAACAGCCCAAATAAATGTGCCAACTAGGTCTTTTCTCTCCTAATAAACTGAAAAACTCTCAACTAAAAAACATATTTTAGGCCCTGGCCAGGTAGCTCAGCTGGTTAGAGCATTGTCCTGATACACCAAGATTGTGGGTTCTATCCCCAGTCAGGGCACATACAAGAATCAACCAGTGCATTAATAGGTGAAACAACAAATTGATGTTTCTCCTTCTCTCTCTGTCGGTCTCTCTCTCTCAAATCAATAAATGAGAAATATGTACATTTTTAAACATCTGTCCCCCTCTGCCAGGATGCCATTTCTCTACAGGCTGCTCACTCATGGGTCTCGGCTCCGCTGTCACCTCTCCGTGGAAGCCCTCAGTGACTTCTCTTCCCCTGGGTTGAGTCAGGAGCCTCCTCCAGGCTTGCCCCACTGCCTGTGCTTCCCCTACAAGAAGCCTGGTCATCCTTCCTCGTGTCTGTGTTCTTCCATGACCGTAGGGACTGAGCCTGTGACACTGCGGTCACCATTGCCACCCCTTCCCTGCCCAGCCCCCGTGGGCACCTTGATGACCAGGAAGATGTCGGGCGAGGGATAGGTCACAGAGAAGATGGCAGAGCGGGCCAGGGTGGAAATAGCCGGGTGAGTGCCATGGGCCCGCAGCAATCCCTTCACAGAGTCTGAGTTCAGGTCAAAGTAGAAGTTCTCCGAGATCTGGGGGCACAAGAGGCAGTTGGGTCACCACCTCCAGGAAGCCCACAGCCTTGCAACGAGGAGGGCAGTGAGGAAGGAAGGGGAAGAAAGGGGCTCCTACCTTCTTTTTCTCCCGCACATCATACAGGGCCAAGATGCCAAAGATGGGCTCAATCTCGATCTCGAACCTGTGGGTGAGGGGGCGATCTGGCACAGGCTGTTCCTGACACACTCCCACCATCCACACCCCCTACTCCCTCCTGAGGCCCAGCCCACCTTGGTGCAGCTTTGGGGGGCATCTAATTCCCACTGAGCCACACGAACTACCATTTAAGGGCTTGCAGAAAAGGCCTGTCCCATTTTGCAAGAGGAAACTGAGGCACTGATTCTACTCCCCCACTCCTATCAGTAAATAACTCACACAAAATCCCTCCCCCAAAATCGTGGTTCTTGTTCAGTTGGTATAGAGGTAGCTTTTGGCACAATTCCCTCTCCCCGCCCCCCAACTTAAAATTCTTGACTCCTGGGTCTCCCTGTCTCCCCTCTCTGGGGTGTCCTTTGTCACCTGTGCCACCGTGGGCCGAGTCCCATTTTTGCTCGCCTGAACGGCCACTGTAACCGCCTCCCTCCCTTGCCCTGCCTTGCTGGCCCCCACTCACCATCTGCCTTCTAAGGAAGCATCTTAGAACTTAAATTTTGAGGCTCCCCACTGCCCTGACAACAAATTCCTGCATTGCCCAGCCCTGCCACACCTCTTGGTCTCATTTTCCCCTCTCCAGATGTCCCCCCTTCCTTTGTGTGTGCTGTATGGTCATCCCACGATTACATGCTCTGTATACACTAGGCACTCAATGAGTGTTGAATGACTGGATGAGCCCACAGAGCCAATTCCCAACCCTTGTGCTTGGGGCAGGCGGTCCACCCGGGCCTCAAGCCAGACCAGGCCTCTCCTTCCTGTCCCTGGCCAACAGGAACTCAGGGTGGGAAGGGGCAGGGCCAGGCTCAGGTCCAAGGCCACATCCTGTTCAGCTCAGTTCCCATGCATTTTTGGCTGCTCCCAAGGGGGCTAATGTGGAGGGGGCCTCACGCCCAGAGTCAGCAGCGCGCTTCCACCTGGGTCCCACCAACAGAGTGGGAGCATGCGGGCCCCTGGCCTCCCACATTGTGATTGTAGCGCAGTGCCTTTGCCACTCTGTGCTTCGGTTCCCCACTTGTGTCCACTTCACAAGGGGGTAGTGAAGGTTAGCGTGCATGTATGTGAATGGGCTGAGAACAGAGCCTGGCTCACAGCACTTAAGGACTGGTGGCTTTCAGTAATAAAAACGCAAGTCTTATTTCCCGTCTAAAAGCCCATGGCCTCAGGGGTCTCATGGCTACACGTGGTAATGGCACAGCTCTCTCAGTGAGCACCAAGAGTGTGCCACACCGTAATCTATCTGTACGGTCCCCTTGCATGTCTGAGGGGGGAAGGTAAGCACACTCACTTAAGTGACAGACACTTGACCAGGATCCTCTGTCCAAAGTGTTCGCAGGGCGGCTCCGGGTGGCTGCAGCGTTCTACGGCTTCGTCCTGCCAAGAATCGGGGCGGGAGGGGGGGGGCAGCTGGGACACGTCCTCCAAGAAGAGCTTGGAATGTATAGCCTGAGACCAGCTCAACCCCCAGCCTGACTAAACTTGAAGTCCCTTGCCTCTGAGCCTTTGCATAGGCTGTTCCCCTGCCTGCAATGCCTTTCTTCTCTCTTCCTCCTTACTGCTGATGCCTGCTCATGGTGTAGGTCGCAGTTTACCTGGCACTTCCTCCAGTAAGCCTTCCCCAACCCCTGAGGCCTGGGCAGGCACCTCCCTCCAACTTAAACTAGTAACAATGAAAAACAATAATGCTTAGTATAATTATCCATATAATAAAAGCCTAATATACTAAGTGTCCGGTTGTCCGTTCAACCAATAAAAGCGTAATATGCTAATGATATGCTAAGGCCACTCAACCGCTCACTATGCCATGCACTGACCACCAGGGGGCAGATGCTCCGATCAGTAGGCTACCTTGCTGCTGGGGTCCAGCTGATCGGGACTGAGCAGGATAGGCCAGACACGCCCTGGAGCCCTCCTGTGGTCCCTTCCTGGCTGGCCAACCTCCTGCGTCCCTCCCCAACCCCAATCATGCACCAGTGGGGTCCCTCGGCCTGGCCTGTGCTCTCTCACAATCCGGGACCCCTCGGGGGATGTCAGAGAGCTGGTTTTAGCCAATCCCACTCAATGCAGGAGCTGCCCCTGGTGGTCAGTGTGCTCCCACAGGGGGAACACCGCTCAGCCAGAAGCTGGGCTCACGGCTGGCGAGCGCAGCGGTGGTGGCAGGAGCCTCTCCCGCCTCTGCAGCAGTGCTAAGGATGTCCAACCACTTCCCGTGGGGAGTGGGCCTAAGCCATCAGTCGGACATCCCCCGAGGGCTCCTGGACTGCGAGAGGGTGCAGGCCGGGCTGAGGGACCCCCACCCCCGAGTGCACGAATTTCGTGCACTGAGCCTCTAGTTATTGGTATAAGGTAGCTGCTCAATAAATGTCGGTTGACAAAGTGGTCACAATGCCCTGTTGTAATGGGCCACGTGGCTGGGACATTGAGGGCCACATGAGGGACAAATATCAGCAAGTCATTATGGTGTTACTCTGTCTGGGTTGTAATTTCCTGGTAGGAGGGTCTCTCTTCCACTAGACAGTTAACTTGTGGGGAAGGGATTGGGTCTATCTTGTTCATGGCTATATCCCCGGTGCCTGTCATACAACAGGCACCCAAACATGTCGGTTGAATAAATAGAGGTATACAGTAGATACCTACTAAAAGTTGGATAAACAGATAGATATATATAGAATGCATTCTATTAATGATGACTGGATATACAGTATATATGATATTACATTAGATACCCAATAAGCACTGATTGAATAAATATAGAGTATAGAGTTAGAACTCAATAAATGGTTGAATGAAAACACTAGGTACTCAATAAAAGTGGATTGGATAAATGTAGGGGTATACAGATGTCTAATAAAAGCCATTTAATAAAAAGAAAGTGTATATCCACTAGTTGTTCAATAAGCATTGGTTAGATAAATATAGGCATATAATAGGCACTAAATAAATTCTGTTTGATCAAAGAGGTCTATACAGAAGGTATACAATAAGTATTGGTTGAATAAATATGGGGGTGCATATTAGGCATCCAATATAAGCCACCGAATAAAAAAACAGGGTATACAGTAGGCACCCAGTACATGTTGGTGGGATAATATATAGGGATACATGTCAGTTGGATGGGTGTTGGCCTCAGGGCCTATGTGGGCCTGTAGGCACCCACCTCATCAGGTGCTGGGTAGAGGGTGAGCAGGGTGCGGGCCCGGTGCTGCCTTCGTAGGGCCTCATTGCGCCGGTCCACATCCTCGGCGGCCACCCGCTCCAGCAGTGAGGGCAGCAGTGAATCAGCTGCCAAGTTCTTTAGGTCGAAGATGCCAGAGGCGCCGCTGCTTCGAGGAGTGTCCTCTGGGGAGCCCGAGGAATGCCGGAGGTCATCCTGCCAGTGGAGAATGGGCAAGCACCACTACAAGGGTCATCTCGGGACTTTGCTGACCCTCTTCCTAGAAACTTACTTGGTGAGCCTTCCTCCTTTACCATTGTTGGGAAGGCTACTTCTATCCCCATGTTCTGAGCTTCACAGGACCCTCATCCGGCCAATCAGAATACATCTACCAGTCCCAGAGATAGGCTCCAAGGTTAAGGACATACCTGGACTGGGTCAATGAGAGCCTTCCCTGGGACTCTGCTCACTGTTGCCAGGGGAGGGAGAGTTCTTCTTACAGGGGCTGTCACTGGCCCAGGATCCTACCTGACCTCCCAGACACAGCTATGGTCAGAGCTAGATTACCCTGGTTCAAATCCCAGCTCAGCTCTGTGACTCCAGATCTAGATCCCAACTCTGAGGGCCTCGGTTTCCCCAGCTACATCTATAAATTATAACGATGAAAACAATAACAATAACTCTTAGTATAATTATTGTTGGTATAAAGTAGCTGCTCAATAAATGTTGGCTGACAAAATATAGGCCAGAGTCATAGTGGGACAGTGATGGTCCTCTAATCTGTGCCTCAGTCTTTTAATCTGTAAAATGGGTGTAATGGTTGCCCTGCCTCACAGGATGAAAAACGAGGACAAGTTTATAATGTTTATAATTATTATCCTTAACTTTTCACTCATGGGGTCAATACATTTCCTTTTAAATTCAAGGTTATTTGGGTCATTTCCCATTACGTGTGACTGAGAGCCAGGGCTGGAACCCACACATATACCCCTGCAGTGATCCCGACCCAGGGATCCCTCACCGAGTCCTCTGGCCCAGATTTCTCGTCTCCAGAAGCATCCTGTTCAAAAACCTGGCGGGTGAGGCCTTTCTGTCGCTCTCGCTGGGTCTCTGTGGTGATGGGACTGTATGCTGAACTCAGATGCTGGTACCTAGGAGGAGGCGGGGCTGGGTGAGTAGCAGGGACCAGAGCTCCCCCGGACTCCCTGATGCACCCAGACACACCTGCAAGGCCAGGTGATGCCTGCGAGACCATCCACCTACCCTGTACTCCATCACTGAAGTCCAGCTGCTCATGCAGTGACAATGGGCAGATAAGCAAGAGGACCAGCCACAGACAATGGGCTCTTCTGGGCTCAGACCTGGCCTCTTGACCCTCCACCCTGAGCTGCCCCCAGCCAGACCCACCTTCTGTGGGCGATGATCCAGTCCTCTGTATACATCTCCACCGCGGCCCTCACCTGGGCATCCAGCTTTCTGCGCAAAATAAAACCAGGGCAAACAGAGGCAGGGCCTAGTGCTAGTCCTTCCAGTGAGCTGTGAGGTGGGGCATGCCCTTCCGCCTGTCTCAGGGATAGGGAGATAGAGGCTCAGAGAGGGAGGGTGACTTGTCCAGGCCACACAGAGGAGGCAGGATTTGAATTCAGGGCTGTTGGGAGTTTGATGGGAAAGGAGGTATAGATGGGGACGGGGTGCATGGAGGCAGAGTGGAGTTATGAACAGGGAGGGCATGGGGTGGAACCCACCCATCCTTGGGGATCCCGAGCTCTGTGGTCCGGCATTCTCGGGGCTGCAGCAGCAGCTCCAGGTCGTCAGCTGGAAACTCGACCAGGTCTCGGAGAGGCCCGGGCTCAACATCTGGTGGCCGGCTCAGCAGCACATCCTCAAAGTCCAGGGGCTCAATGACTTCAGTCAGTGGGACCTGGTTCAGAGCAAAGTGGCCGTGACCCCAGTCCTGGGCACTAGGAGTGGGGGTGGAGGTAGAGTGTGGGCATGGGCTGGCCTCAGATTCAAATAAGAGGGCAGTGGGAGCCATGGAGGGCGCTGGAGCTGGAGAGGTTCTATGAAGGGTGGTGACCTCAGACTCTCCTCTCCCAGCCCAGCTATGCCGGCCCCACCCCTTTCCAGGCAGGAAATCACACCCTGTGCCTGGAAGGGCAGGGAACTAATCGTGGAAGGAAAGGCCTACTGACTGCAGCAAAGACACAGACAATTCCTCAGGCCCAGTGGCAAGATGGCCCCACCCCCTTCCCTCTGCAGCTGATGGACCTCCCAACCCTCAGGCCGCCTCCCCCATCTTCATCTGGGTGGTCCAGGCAGCAGGAGGTGGGGCTACATCAGGCTGGAGTCTCTCCCCCACCCCACCCCGCCACTCAAAGGGAGGTCCCCCGCCCCAGGAATCACCCTCCCCACTCACAGGGAAGCGGGAATGGGGACAGCACTGGGGCCGGGCCAGGAACCCCTCCCCTGCCACAGCTTTCCCACAGGACAGGGCACTAGTGGGTGGGGTGGGCGGGACAGAGCCCAGGCACAGGGGAACCCCACCTCTACTAGAGGGCGGGGTCTGGGCAGGGGGCACCTCCCCAACACTTACCCCCAGGGAGCTGCTGCAGCGTCTGCTGGAGTGGGGAGAGCCGCTGCGTTCCCGGGACACCTGCTTCCTCACCTCGGCTGCCACTGTCCTGTGGGGACAGGAAGGGGGCCCGTGGGGACAGGAAACTTGGGCAGCCGGGCCCTGAGAACTGGGGCTTCGGGGCCAACAAATTAATTCTGCGAGAGAAGAATCCAGGCTGAGGCAAGAAAACAACAGGCCGCTTGGCAAAGAGAACTTAGGCTTCCAGATCCACACGTCTTATACTGCCGCCCTTCCTACCCCCTCTCCAGGCACAGATGGGGGCAACTGCTACTGGGAAGGGCCACGAGGGGTCACAGATCCCTCTTCATCCAACCCCCACCCTCACCATGCCATCCCTCTGGTCTCTGCTTTCTCATCTGGGGGATCTCTGTCCACCCTGGGGTCCCTCAAACACCTCACTACACAGCCCATCCTATGTGGGCACCATCCTATGCTTGCTAGGGTGCCTTGGACAGGTCACTCCTGCCACTCAGCCTCAGTTTACCCATTTGTGGCTGTCCTGACCTCACAGGGCTGTTGTGGGGAGCAGGGCAGGGGCCTGGCAATCAGAGGGCACTCCATGCATTCTCAGGGAGTCTGAGAGGGGCTGACGGTGTATAAGAGGCCGGCAGAACTCTCAGAGCACACCCCGCAACCAAGGTTAGGGCTGCGGCCTGCTTGAGTCACCTAAATCTGCCCTTTAAAGGCAAGGAGGGACAGGACCCTCGAGGAGGGGCCAGCAGGAAAATCGGGGACAAGTCCCTGTGAAAGCAGGGATCCCCAGGCCCTCAATCCTTCAGCAGAGCTTAGAAGGAGGGGAAGGAGAGAGAGCCATGCAGTTGTCTAGGGACATCTCTGTGAAGCAGGATCCAGGACTGTGTGGCCCCCACGGAGGCCCTAGCGTTGGACCCTGCATATCACAGGTGCTCAATAAATGTGGGTTTTTTAATGGAATGAGTAAATCCCTCCCCAACTCCCACCTGGTCCAACTTTCTTAAATCCATTGTAAATTGGGGGAAGCCTCAGACCTTTTAGCTGTGTGGCTTTGGGCAGTTGGCACACCTTTTCTGGGCCTCAGTTCCTCTTAAATTGAGAGGGCAGTTGCCTGAGTGTTCAGGCCTCCGTTCTGCTTCCCACTCTTCTGTGTGTGTGAAAATTTTCATAATAAAAAGTTTCACCCCCAAAAGCTCTATACTGAGGATTGCAAACTTGATGGCCCACAGGCCACCACTGAGATGGATGTGTGCAGTGGGGCGGGGTGGAGGAGACTGGGGCCAACTGAGAACCTTAGCTCCATCCAGAAGCCTGAATTCAAGTCCATATGCGTCAAACAAAATTTGACCATGACCCTGACCCAACATGGGGGCCTCCAGTTTCACACCTTTTTATTTTTTTATTTTAGAGAGGAAGGGAGAGGGAGAGATAGAAACATCAATGATGAGAGAGAAATCACCGATTGGCTGCCTCGGGCACACCCCCCTCTGGGGATCAAGCCCGCAACCAGGACAGGCACCCCTGACCGGAATAGAACCCGGGACCCTTAAGTCCGCAGGCCTATGCTCTATCCACTGAGCCAAATCAGCTAGGGCACCTCACTCCTTTTCTGTCCCTGCATTCTATTTATTTTCTGTCAACTGTCCCTGAGTCTTGCTTCTATTGATGGGGAGGGGCAGGATTCTAGAAAATTCAAAGGGTGTTCAAAATTAGGGATCTGTCTCCAAATTAGGGAAATTCCCAAAATTGGGCTGCCTCCTCTGGAAGTCTGGGCACACAAGGACTTTGGGGGTAATTTACAAAAGATGCCTGGACAGGGGACCTGTCTGTGTCCTGGCCCAGCTGTTCTGCAGCTGCTGCCCCGAGCGGGAGCGGGAGGCGGGGGCGGTGGGGGGGGAGAGGGAGGGCTAGAGCTCCAGCTTCGTTTTGTCATTAGGCGTGGAGAGGCCCCTGCGGTGGGAAGGGATGGGTCCACAACGCCATGGCCATGGGAGCCAGTTCCGAGTCGCAGGGCTCTGTTCTTGGAGCTGGGCGGGCAGGGTGACCTCCCCTCTGCGGAGCTCTAGGCTCAGTGACAGGATGCACACTTGCTGAGCTGTTTTGAGTGTAGGGCCTGGCACACGGTAAGTGCCCAATTAAGGCTCGCTGTCACCATGTTGCCCCAAAGAGGATCTTGGGAACTAGAATTCTGGCCCCGTCTTTGACACCAAAGGAGACAGGCTCAGAGAGGGGTCTGACCCACCCAGGGTCAGCAGCTGAACGCAGCAAGAACTGAACCCTGGCCAGCTGGAGGTCAAAGTGTGCGCCCCTCAGCACTCCCTATGACTATGATGGGAGAAGGAACCCCAAGAACAGGCCTCCAGAACCTACTTCTTCCCTGTCCATACGCACCCTGCACACCAGCCCTGTCCAGCCTTGGGGCTTCAACACCTTCTCAACACTAACGAATCCTTGGGTTTGCTCCATGTGACACCTGTCTCTGCGTGTGCCCACGTGGGGGGCCTTGCGGGCATCCTGCAGAGGTGTGACGGTCACCGGCCCCCAGTCTCCCTGCCTCACGAAGGGCAGCCCCAACCTCTCAGGTGTTTGGAACCCACCCCTGGGAGTCACCCCCAACTCCTCTCTGCCTCCACGCCAGGCGCCCTCACATAGAGCACCTTTCAAGAAGGCAGGCAAACTGTTGAGCTGAACTTAGTGATTTTCCTGGAAGTATCTCACAATTGCGGTAAGGGACACTGCAGGTGGTGGGTTAGAGCTATCGGTGAGATCAGTCCTCCAACGGTGAAAAACTGACAACCCTATGTGACACTAAAGAGTTGCTCAGCCCTAGCCGGTTTGGCTCAGTGGATAGAGCATCGGCCTGCGGACCAAAGAGTCCTGGGTTCGATTCCGGTCAAGGGCATGTACCTCAGTTGCAGGCTCCTCTTCGGCCCAGGCCCTGGTTGAGGCTCGTGCAGGAGGCAACCGATAGATGTGTTTCTCTCACATTGATATTTCTCTCTTTTGTCTTTCCCTCTCTCTTCCATTCTCTCTTAAAAGCAATGAAAAAATATCCTCAGGTGAGGATTTAAAAAAGACAAAAAGACATAGTCTTAAGAGGAAAAAAAAAAAAAAGAGTTGCTCAGAGGGGAAAGATGGAGCATTATTGGGAATTCATGT
The DNA here is from genome assembly GCF_963455305.1 of Plecotus auritus. NCBI lineage: Eukaryota > Metazoa > Chordata > Mammalia > Chiroptera > Vespertilionidae > Plecotus > Plecotus auritus. Next base: position 89,684,061 of record NC_137773.1, read on the forward strand.
GAGACTGTGGAACTTAGCCCAGGGCTGGCCAGATTAACAAAGGTCTTACCCTCACAGGGGAGGAGGACGATAATCCAGAACAAGAATGATAGAAGCCTCGAATGCTCCGTGTTCCCATTTGTGCAAAAAGTGAGGGAAGAAAGTGAATCCAAATAACATCACAAAGAGATTCCTCTTTATACCCCCACCACCACACTCCCGACTGGAAGACAAATATTACGAGTGCCAGTGATGATGTAGAACAATGGTAACTCTCATGTGCTGGCGGTAAAAAACCCGTGTAAAACCATCTGTAATTATCAAGGAAAGCTAAAGATATGCCCATCCAGCAATTCCCCTTGGAGGCATACTTAGGAGGAAACACGTGACCAAGAATGTTCTCAGCAGCCCTGATGGTGACAGCCCAGCACGAAACAACTCACGAGTTCCTTGAGCACAGACGGAGAATTCATAGGCAGGGGAATACTATGCAGCAAATGTAAAGGACGAACCTGACTACAGGCAACTGGACAGATAAGCCCTGCTCCTGACATTATGCTGGGTGAAAGCGGGGTCCAAGGACTAGACGTCCCACATAATTCTATTTATAGGAGGCTCTAAACATGCAAAACTAAGCCCTGGCCAGGTAGCTCAGTTGGTTAGAGCATCGTCCCGATACCCCAAGGTTGAGGTTTTGATCCCTGCTCAGGGCACATACAAGAATCAACCAATGAATGCATAAAGAAGTGGAACAGCAAATCAATGTTTCTCTCTCTCAAAATAAAATTTAAAATAAATAAATAAACAGGCAAAACTAACCCATAGCAGACATGGAGCCATCCTGGATGAGAATCCATAATGCAAGTGAGGAGGGGATGGCAACTGCCAATGGCATGGCAGTTCTGAGGGGCAGAGCCAGGTGCAGCTTAGGAGGGGCTGCTGGATTGGGGAGGCTCAGGAAGAAGGAGATAGCCCCCATCTATTTTTTTTATTTTATTTTTATTATTTTTAAAAATATATATTTTATTGATTTTTCACAGAGAGGAAGGGAGAAGGATAGAGAGTTAGAAACATCGATGAGAGACATCGATCAGCTGCCTCCTGCACACCCCCAACTGGGGATGTGCCCGCAACCAAGGTACATGCCTTTGACCGGAACCAAACCCGGGACCCTTCAGTCCCCAGGCCGACACTCTAGCCACTGAGCCAAACCGGTTAGGGCATAGCCCCCACCTTGACCTAAGTGGTTTTTCCTTGGAATTTGTTTTATTTTTATTTATTTATTTTTAAAATATATTTTATTGATTTTTTACAGAGAAGGAGGGGGAGAGATAGAGAGTTGGAAACACTGATGAGAGAGAAGCATCGGTCAGCTACCTCCTGCACACCTCCTACTGGGGATGTGCCCGCAACCAAGGTACATGCCCTTGACCGGGATTGAACCTGGGACCTTTCAGTCCGCAGGCCGCCACTCTATCCACTGAGCCAAACCGGGTAGGGCGATTTGTTTTATTTTTAAATTGTTACTATTTTTTAAAAATTAGACAATATATTTTTATTGATTTCAGAGAGGAAGGGAGAGGGAGAGAGAGAATGATGAGAGAGATCATTGATCGGCTGCCTCCTGCACACCCCACACTGGGGATGGAGCCCAAAATCCAGGCATGTGACCTGACAAAGAATCAAACCGTGATCTCCTGGTTCATAGGTCAAGGCTCAACCACTGAACCACACCGGCCGGCCGGGCTCCTTGGCATTTGTATTATAACTGAACCTTGTACTTCCCTGCATGCATGTTTTACATAACCATTTTTAAAAGGTAATGACATTTCTAAAGAAGACAGAAGGAAGGCCAAGAGACACATGAAAACATGCTCAAAGTCACTAATTATCCGAGAGATGCAAATCAAAACGACAATGCGATACCATCTCACACCTGTCAGAATGGCTATCATCAACAAATCAACAAACGACAAGTGTTGGCGAGGATGTGGAGAAAAAGGAACCCTCATGCACTGTTGGTGGGAATGCAGACTGGTGCAGCCACTGTGGAGAACAGTATGGAGTTTCCTCAAAAAACTGAAAATGGAACTCCCATTTGACCCAGTAATCCCACTCCTAGGAATATATCCTAAGAAACTAGAAACACCAATCAGAAAGGATATATGCACCCCTATGTTCATAGCAGCACAATTTGCAATAGCTAAGATTTGGAAACAGCCTAGGTGCCCGTCAGCAGATGACTGGATCAGAAAACTATGGTACATCTACACAATGGAATACTATGCTGCCATAAAAAAGAATGAATTATTACCATTTGTAGGCACCTGGATGGAATTAGAGAACATTATGCTAAGTGAAATAAGCCAGTCAATGAAAGAAAAATACCACATGATCTCACTCATTTGGGGATAATGAAAAACAGTATAAACTGATGAACAAAATGGCAGATACACAGGCAGTAAAGCATCAAACAGGCTGTCAAATTACAGCGGTAAGGTTAGGGAGAGGTGGGGGAAATAAGAGATCAACTGAAGGACTTATATGCATGCATATAAGAGTAACCAACGGATGCAAAACATTGGGGGGTGAGGGCATGTATGGGAGTGGGGGGGGGGCAATGGTAAGATATGTACACATATAATACCTTAATAAAAAAAATTTTAAAAATAAAATAAAATAAAATTTTAAAAAAAAGGTAATGACTTTTGCATGTGCTCATATTTGCAGACATATTGTGGACGGAGCAAGAAGGAGCTATTTCCTTGAAATCCTAGAGGTACCTTTGGAATTTTGTCACTGTCTGTTTCATGGCCCTCCACTAGTCCAACAAATCATTGTCATTAAATGAGAAATGCAAGCTGCCTCCTATCAATCCACTGTGGGGCAGAAGGCAGACACTGCTGCTAGATGCCCAAGAAGAATGGACACCCTGAGAGATATGTAGTGGCAGAAAGAGGCACAGTTCCCAAGGTTGCTTTGGGCTCTGGAGCCACACACTCCTGGGTTCACTGTCCCACAAGAGACCCTCTACAATGACCTAACCACTCTGAGTCTCAGTTTCACTGGTTATACCTATACCAAGGGGCTCTGGTGACAAACAATTAACATCCCAAATGGAGATAAGCATGCGATAAGCATTATTATAAGTGCTGGTCATTATCACCATTCTATATGGTATTTTATTTTAAATAGTACAAGTGAAAAAAATGAACAAGTTATATTGCACACAAGAACATTTGTCCATATTATTTACATTCACAAGAGTTTGGACTTTTAGGTTGTCATCCAAAATCTTGTGGGTTTTTTTTTTCTAGAATCTGTTCATTAAGAAATTGGGGGACTGTCTTATGTTCAGGTTAATATGGTATTTGTGGAAGGAAGGAAGGAAGGAAGGAGGGAAGGGAGGAAGGGAGGGAGGAAGGAAGGAAAACAGGCCTAGATCTGAGCATGTAAGACACCTGGGTGTCCACCGGACAGCTCTGGAAACCTCATCAGAGTAGCTAGAAGACTTGAGCCATTTGCTTGTGGTTCACTGGGGCCCCAGGACCTTTCTCTGCTCTTCTTACTCTGGGTTCTGTAGCATCTGTTTCCCAGGGTGAGACCCAGGACCCCTCTTACTCACAGAGTGGAAGCCAGGACCCAAGGACATAGGGACTGAAAGGCAAAGAAACAGCCTCAGAGACATCAAAGTTCCAAAACAGAGAGACGGTTCAGAGACAGAGATGACAGACATAAAAACTGCCCGGACACCACGTCACATCTCTGTTTAGAACCCTTCATGGGTCCCACCTCATTCAGGATAAAAGTTAAAGTCCTCCCACAGCCCACAAGGCCCCGCACAATCTGTTGCCACTGTCCCCTTCTTCAGTCTCCCCAGCCCGGCTGGTCTCAGATGCTCTGTGAGCACACTATGCCTTTGTGAACACACAGCGCCTTTGCACTGGCCCTTTCCTGTGTTTGGACCCTTCTCCCACATACAGGCAAGGACCCCTTCCTGGCCTCCTTCAGATATTTGCCCAAATGTCACCTTCTCTTCCAGGCATTCCTGACCCACCTCCCATATCTAACATAACCACCACCCTCCCTATCTCCCTTCTCTGCCTTGTGTATCCCCATAGCACTTGTCACTAATAAATAATCGACTTTATTGTGCTTCTCATCTGTACCCCCTACTGTCTCTGCTCCCAAGGGTGAGATCTTTCCTTGGGTCTCCATCAGGCCAGTGCTGGACCACTCCAGGGTGGCTTTTTCACTGGGGGTCAGGTCCCCTGTGGAGAGGAACACTAAGCAGATACTGATCCCTCTGTGGAGGCAAAACCCCGAGGCCGGTTCACATCCCTCTCCCAGGCCGGCTCACAATCTTCAGTCACGGAAATGGATCCCCCAGCGCCTGGTGCCTGCCCCCTCCCCCGTCTGCCCACCAGCTGGTTCCGTCCCCAGCCCCCACTCTCTCCATTCAATCACCCATCCATCCCCAGCCCGTCCAGCCGGTGCTAGGAGAGCCTGAAGCTGGGCGGGGGGACATCCACAGCTGTCTCTTACCCCCCAGACAGCTGGACACAGAACCCTGGTGAGGGGGGAGCAGGGGAAACTTTTCCACGGGATTCAAAGGCTGCCAGGACACACTCCCAGTTCCTAAATCCCGGCGCTCCAAACCAGACACAGAGGATGGGACATAAAGACTGCCCCCCACTCCCATACCCTCGACTCGGGGACCGGGGAGAGGCCAGGATGTTGGGAGAGGATGCAGAGGACGCCCGGCTCCAGCTTTCCCTGTACCACCGCCTCCAGGAAGGCCCCCGGGCCACGCCCCCACGGTCCCACGGCTCCGAGGGTGGACCTCAGCCGCCATCCCGCCCGCTGCCCGGACGCGACCCCCAGCCGGGACCCCGTCACCCTCCCACCTCTCCCGGCCCCGGCGGACCTGGCAAAGGCGGAAGGTGCTTGAATGGGGGGGGCGCCCGGGCCGGGTTGGGCCGAACCACCCCGGGGTGGGGCGGGGCGCGGGCACGTGGGGCCGCCAGGAGGGGACCCGGCGGCCGCGCTACCTGTTGATCTTGTGCGCGAAGGCGCGGCGCTCGGCGGCCGCCATGGCGCCCCGCGTCCCGACACCGCCGCCACCGCGCGCACCGTCCGGGTCGTGGCCACCGCCACCGTCTCCTGGATCTGGGCAGCCGGGCTGGGCGGGGCGGGGCCGGGGCCGGAGGCGGGGCCCTTCCGGATGTCCCGGGCCGCTCTGTGCTGCCCCTGCCGGCCAGAGGGGCGCTTGTCCCCCTGCCGCCCCTGCTCCCTCGGGGCTGGGGTGGGGAAACTGAGGCTCAGAGCCGAGAGACGGAGAGAGGCTCCAGGACTGATGCCGGGGGTTCCGGCGGCGGGGGCGGGGGGAGAGGGGGGGCGAGGTTCGGACTCCAGGGGAGGCTCTTTCTGCCATTTAACTAGTAATCGCCATAATATAATCTCGGCGTTTATTAAGCATAGCCCTGCATTCACGTACGACAGGAAATCATTTCTCCCATTTTATAGGAGAGTAAACGGAGGCACAGAGGTGTCTGGGCATTGCCCAGGCCTGAGTGATCACAAGGGTCTCTGAGGCCTCCATGGGATGTGCCCCTGTCTGGAGTAAAGGAGCCGGGGGCCAGCCGTCCTCCAATGCGCCTGGAGATGTGAGTCAGGACATCTCCTGGTGGTGGGACCTGAATGAGCCAGTCGGGGAGGCTGGACTGGCTGTGCAGCCTCCACTGGGAGGAGAATGTGGGGATGTCTTGGTTAATCTGTGGTCTCAACACTCCCCTCCCCCCGCCCCTCTCCCAGCCCCACTGCAGCAGTTTTGGAGTGTTCTCCAACCCCACTCATCCTCTGGATGCGCCAATCCCTTGCTCACCTCCAAGCCTTTGCATAGGAGGATTCTTCCTCTTGATGACCCTCAGCTCCAGTCCTAGGGAGATTTTTTTAAAGGTTTTTATTTAAAGTATGTTTTTATTGATGTGTATTTTGTTTTGTTTTTAGAGAGGGAGAGAAACATCCATCTGCTGCCTTCTGCACACCTCCACCAGGGACGGAGCCAGGGCATGTGCCCTGACCCGAAATCAAACCAGCGACCTCTCGTTGCATGGGATGAAGCTCAACAATGAGCCACACCAGCCACGGCTAAAGAGTTTTCAAATTGATTTTTAGAGAGAGAGCGAGAGGAAGGGAGAGAGAGAGAAACATTGACTTGTTGTTCTATTTATTTATGCATTCATTGGTTGATTCTTGTGCGTGCCCTGAACGGGGGTCAAACCCGCAACCGTGACTGGTATATCAGGATGACGCTCTAACCAACTGAGCGATCGGGCCAAGGCCCCAGCGAGAATTTGAGGCTGAAAAATACTAGGGCACAGCTGTACCTCAGGGCCTTGGCATGCGTTATCCTCTTTTCAGTGTATGGGTGCTGTCATTATCCCCCTTTTACAGATGAGGAAACTGAGGCCCAGAAAAGCAGAGTGACTTGCCCCCGGTCACCCTGTGGATCCGTGTCAGATCCTGAGCCCACAGGAGGGATGCCTGGGTCAAAGGGGAACCCTCCTGCCCGACCACTTTGCCCCAGCCCAGTGAGAGCACAGCAGGTGGCTCCCAGGTTGGCATGTGACATGTGTACATGTGTGTCAGCAGCCCACGCACCTGCCCAAGTGGTCCAGCCACTTTGGCGGGGGAGATGCCAGGTGTGACTCCACCCATCACTCCCTGCTGTGTCCTACCCCTCACCCCAACCTTCAGCCTCCCAGGCTGAAGTCCCTGCCTCACTTCTCAGGCTGCTGGGAGCCAAACTGGGCAGAAATATGGAGATGAGTAAAGGTTGGCGGATTTCTCCCCTCCCCTCTGCCTTGTTCCAGTCCAGCCTCACCACACCTGGTCTCCTGGTTCCTGCCCTCAGCCCCACAGTGTGTTAACTCCTTAGTGGCCAGAAGGAGCCTGGAAACACGCAAGTCAGGTCATGTCCCTCCTCTGCTTCGAATCCTCCCTGGCTCCCACCTCATTCAGCATAAAAGCCGAAGACCCTGCATGTCTGCCCTTGTCACCTCCCTGTCCCCCCCGCCCACTCTCTCCCTCAACCACTCCACTGCTACTCACTTCCTCAATGTTCCTATGAACAGTAGGACACAGCTCTACCTCAGGACCTTTGCATGTGCCATTCCCCTTCCCACATGCAGGTGCCATCCTCACCCCCCTTTTACAGATGAGGAAAATGAGGCCCAGAGAGGCAGAGTGACTTGATGCATTTCACCCAGTGAATCAGTGTCAGATGTGTGACCCAGGGAACCTGACCCCACAATGGCTTCTAAATAGCAGCCGGGTCCCAATCTGGGCCAGGCTGCGTGACCCAGGGTAAATCTTTCAACCTTTCTGCGTCTATCTCCTTGACTGCTTCATGAGGGCTCAGGGCAGACACAGCAGGAGGCATGGGCATGGGAACACCACAGGCCAGGCCTTGTGGGGGCTGATCCCACACCAGAGCCAGTGGGAGCTATAAGCCCAGCAACTCCAGGCCCTGTCTTGGTGGGAACACGGCTGCAATGATCCCTCCAAGTAAAGGCCCTGCCCAGCTGCCTGGAGCCCAGTACCTGCCCTGGTGCCTGCCAGACCTGATTGGCGAGGCAGTTCCTCTCCAGGCTATGCACAGGCCTGACTCAGCTGGGCGGGGCTGGGGTGACCTCCACAGCTGCTCAAACAGAGGCCAAGCCTGGTGGGACTTTGGCCTGCTTTGGCTGCTGTGGGAGAACAGATTGTGTGTGAGAGTGGGCACCTGCAGACCTGGGAGGAGGGGCTGCACTGGTCCAGGGGTGGGGCGCCTGGGCTCGGAGGGAGTGGGCTAAGAAGATGGCCAGAAGTGGATGGGTTTTGGAAGATCAACTTGCTGGTAAATTGAACGTCTGTGTGGTCAGTGGAGTGGAGTTGAAGACCATCTCTCTTCACACCAATGTTGTCCAATGCTGTTCCCTACACCTAGAATGTTGTTCCACCCACTCCTCATCTGACTCCTTCTCCATCCCTTAAATCTCATCTTGGCTATCCCTGCCTCCCACAGCTGCCTGTGCATCCCCATCACAGCCCCCATCACACTGGGTCCAGGTGGCTAGGCTATCTGTCTTCAAGAGGTCCCAGCACCTGGCACATAATTCGTGTCCATAATATCTATTTCTGGCCCCTCCTGCTTTCCTAATCTGTTACACAGTGCTTGTTCCAGGAACTCACAATGTGAATCAGTGTAGCATTAAAATGTGCTTTTTCATCTTTCTGGGCATATGCACAAGCTGGGGGTGGGGGGGGGGGGGGTTTGCAGCTACTTCCAGAACTTTGCACAGGCCATACCCTCTGCCTGGAGCACAGTTTCCCCTACTTTTGCCTGAAAGAACTTCTATTCATTCCTCAGGTTTCACGCCTCTCAGAAGCCTTCCTTAACGACCTCTCTCCCCTGCCCAAGCTGGGTCAGGGGCTCCCCTGCCCCCCTCCCCCACAAGCCCCTGGCTTTCCCCATCCCAGCCCTGACCACCCTCAGTGGTCACCTCCTGCTCCCGAGGTGGTATCCGTTATCCCACTCAAATGTCAACTCCATCAGGGCAAGGATTTTTCTGTCGTATTCAATGCTGTGTCCCCAGCACTTAGCAGAGGGCTGTGCATACAGTAGGTACTCAATAATAGAATGAATGAGGCAGAGTGAGACAGAAGTCCAGTGGCCAGAGGACCCTGATGCCTTCCTCTCCCATGGTGCCTCCCATTTCCACCTTCAGTGTGGTGGGAGAAGCCAGCCTGGTGGCAGAGAGATCAATTCCTCAGCTCCCCAAACTGAGGGACACTGGTGGTAGGTGGCCAGGAAGATGGGGAGTGGGGGCAGAATAGGGGCGCTCCCTGCCCCTTGGTGCCCACAGTGGGGATAGCAGGACCAGTCAGCCCAGGGCACTTGTCCTGCCCCCAGCTCTCCTGCCTGTGGGCAGGGAACCCTCTCACCACAAGGTGAGGGGAGTGAGGGGAGTAAGAAAATAAGGTGGGGCGGGGACAAAGGGTGCAAGATATCCATTCAACAAGCATCTCGTGAGCACCTGCTGTGGGCAGGCTCCGAGGTGGGTCATCACCCAGGCCATCAACTTACAGACTCAGGAATCAGGCTAAGAGAGGAGCAGCCGCTGGCCCCAAATCACACCTTTAGGTCATAGGCCTTGAACTGGGTCTGCTGTGTTCGAGGCAACCTCTCTCCTGGTTCTTCAGACGCATTTTGGCAACTTGGTAAATCACTTGATGAATGGATGAATGAGTGAGTGAATGAATGAGTGAGTGTCTAGCAGTCAGGGGTGAACTCAGAGTACCAACAGTCAAAAGCGGGACTTGGAGTTCAAAGAGATCTAGATTCCAGGCTGGGTGACCTGGGGCCATGTTTGGCCTTGGCTTCCTGCTCTGTGCCATCCGAGTGGTACTCTCTGAGCTGGCCCTATGGGACTGGGATGGGGGCCCGAGAGCTGTTGTTGGGAGAGCGCAGAACCCAGGAGACACTGAGCACAGAAGTTGGAGAGATGCTGCCTGTCAGGTTGTTTTTCCTGTGGCTTCCGGAGCCAGCTGGAGCCGGGAAGGAAGCTGGAAGCAGCTGGGGGTGTCCTGCCTTTGGGAGTTTAAAGCACAAAGGCTGGGCCCAGACAGGCCAGAGGGGCAGGCCGCAGGCTTCCTGTTTGTCTTTGGACAGATGGCCCAGCTGCCTGTCCCCTGTCTCTTGTCTGGATGCTCGTTCATTATCCCTGGAAATCACTCCTAGCCCTCTTGGTGACACCTCTGTCTAGTTTGCTCATTTTCCGGGTGTTCTCACCACATCCCAACATTTGGAGAGTTTTCATCAAGGTCCCCAGATTCCCAAGAGGTCTGCAAATAGAATTGGGCGGGGGGGCGGGGGGGGGGAGGGCATGAACTTGGAGAAAAGAAAAGCTAGAATCGCTCACGCTCACCCACCCGGTTTCTAATGACAGCAGTCATTAGACTTGCCGCTTTGCCTCACTATTTAGTATGTTTAGAAAGATGCACACGGCTGAAACCGGTTTGGCTCAGTGGATAGAGCGTCGGCCTGCGGACTGAAGGGTCCCGGGTTCGATTCCGGTCAAGGGCATGTACCTTGGTTGCGGGCACATCCCCAGTGGAAGGTGTGCAGGAGGCAGCTGATCGATGTTTCTAGCTCTCTATCCCTCTCCCTTCCTCTCTGTAAAATATCAATAAAATATATATTTTAAAAAAAAAAAAGAAAGATGCACACGTTTCATCACAATTAAAACATATTTTGATAACTGTATCCCAATGTACTGGGTTTGTAATAGATTTCCGTTCCCATCGAGGTGTTTTATTTTATCTAATTACAAACTTTCACTGTTGAGGGCCCATGGCACCAAAAGGTGCCCCTGTAAATAAGAGGAATTTTTCTGTCCTGACCGGTTTGGCTCAGTGGATAGAGCGTCAGCCTGTGGACTGAGGGGTCCCAGGTTCGATTCCGGTCAAGGGCATGTACCTTGGTTGCAGGCACATCCCCAGTAGGAGGTGTGCAGGAGGCAGTTGATTGATGTTTCTCTCTCATCTGATGTTTCTAACTCTCTATCCCTCCCCCTTCCTCTCTGTAAAAAAAATCAATAAAATATATTTAAAATAAATAAAAAAGAGGAATTTTTTCAACATCCTCTACTCTGCTTAAAGCCTGCTATGGGCCCTAACCAGTTTGGCTCAGTGGATAGAGCATCAGCCTGCAGACTGAAGGGTCCCAGGTTCGATTCTGGTCAAGGGCATGTACCTTGGTTGCGGGCACATCCCTAGTAGGGGGTATGTAGGAGGCAGCTGATCGATGTTTCTCTCTCATCGATGTTTCTAACTCTCTATCCCTCTCCCTTTCTCTCTGTAAAAAAAATCAATAAAATATATATTAAAAAAAAAAAAAGCCTGCTATGGTTCCACATTGCCCCAGGAGGGAGACATGCCCTTCCCTGTGGCTTACAGAACCCTCACCCACCCCATAAGCCTGTCCCTTCCCCTTTCCCCCTCATTGATTCATTCATTCATTCTACCAGCATTTATTGAGCACCTGCTGTATGCCAGGCATAGGGGCTTCTGGAGGGAGGTGAGGCCTAAATTCAAGTGGGTGTCGACCAGGCAGAATCAAAAAGGGAGGAGTGACCAATAGAGGGACCAACAAGGCAAAAATCGAGAGGAGAAGTTGCCCACATTGGGGGGCAGGGAGGAGAGGGTGAGACTCAAGGTGGTGGGTTTTCAGGCCCAGGTCCCGCAAGGCCTCCCAGTAGGGGCCCGGGCATAGCCCTGTGGATAGTGGGGAGCAGGGGAGGGGTGGTGGGCAAGGGCAGCTTCTGGTTTGTTTCAGGAAGATACAGTTCTCATGTCTATCACTGGCAGAGGTGTCCTTAAGTAAATGTCAAATGGAGGACAAATCAGCTGGATGTTTCAAAATTATAAACATATAAACCCTTGGCCCTAGCTGGTTTGGCTCAGTGGGTAGAGCATCAGCCCTCGATCTGAAGTGTCCCGGGTTCGATTCCAGTCAAGAGCATGTACCTGGGTTGCAGGCTCGATCCCTGGCCCCAATCGGGGCACATGCAGGAAGCAACCAATCAATGTGTCTCTCTCACATCAGGTAAGGTTTAACCAAAAAACAAACGCACAAAAACCTATAAACCCTTGTACAGAGAATGTCCACTTCTAGAATTCTAGTCTTTATATAACAAATGATGAGGACATTTGTGGTGGTGTCGACTAAACAGCTAAGATTGGTAATGACTATCCACATGGAGCTGGCTCTACACTCTCTGCAGGGTGGAGTACTATGCAGCCGTGAAAAAGAACGAGAATTGTATTTCTATAAAAGAAACAGCCCGGCCAGTATGGCTCAATGGTTGAGTGTCCCCCTATGAACCAGGAGGTCACGGTTCGATTCCTGGTCAGGGCACATGCCTGGGTTGTGGGCTCGATCCCCAGTGTGGGGGGTGCAGGAGGCAGCCGATCAATGATTCTCACCCATCCTTGATGTTTCTATCTCTCTCTCCCTCTCCCTTCTTTTCTGAAATCAATAAAGATATATGTTTTTTAAAAAACAATGAGAACAACATTTATGCATGCAGTGTATGGAATGGGTAGGAATGAGAAAAACAAGGAGCAAAATAGGTTGTGGTATAAGAGACCACTTTTTGTGTATTTGGGAACTATGTATATACCCATATTCACTTGATTTTCTAGGTATCCCCTTCAAAGAATTCCAAGAAAATAATGAGGTTGGGGTAAAGGGCAAGAAAGACACTTTTCTTTTTTATGAATAGATGTTGCTTTTTAGAGATGTTTCCGTTCACAGAAAATTGATCAGATAATCCAGAAAGTTCCCATATGTCCCCTCAGCCCCCACCCACACACAGTTTCCTCTATAATTAACATCTTGCTTGAGTGAGGTACAGTTGTTACAACTGATGGAGCAAAACTGATATATTACTAACTAAAATTCATAGTCCACATTAAGCTTCACTCTTGGTGTTGTACATTCTGTGGGGTTGCACAAATGTATAATGACATGTATCCACAGTATCACACAGAATACTTTCACTGCCCTAAAACTCCTCTGTGCTCCCCAATCAACCCTCCCCCCAACCCCTTGCTACCACTGACCTTTTTACTGTCCCCCACAGTTTTGCCTTTTCCAGATGTGACATGGTTGGAATCATACAATGTGCAGCCTTTTCAGATCGGCTTCTTTCACTCAGCAACCTGCATTTAAGGTTCCTGCATATCTTCTCATGACTTGAGACTTCCTTTCTTTTTCTTGCTGAACAATATTCCAGGAAGGGACGCTTCCGCATCATCTCCATCCTCACTCAGGCTGCAATATGGGTTCACACTCTTCATCCCTTCTGGTGGTTGGACAATCTGAGGCCACTGGAGCTGCCCCAAGTCCCCAGAGTCCTCAGCCTCTCTGGCTCCCCCCAGACTGACCCCTACAATGACTGTGTCTCTGTCCGAGTTTCCCAGGCCAGCGGTCGCCAACCGGTGGTCTGCGGACCACTGGTGGTCTGTGAGGTCTGAAAGGTTGGCAACCCCTGTCCCAGGCCACCTCTTCCACCGCCAAAGCACAAGTGTGAGTTGACTGTGAGGAGCTGCGGCGAACGTTATAGGAACTTTCTCACGGACTGAACAGGGCTCCAGGGAACACCTGGACCTCGCCTCTGTGACATGGGACTTCTGTTCACCTGCTAGGTCTCAGGGGACTAGAGCCACCCAGCTGACCAGCGGTAGAGTTTGAGTTTGAACCAGAGCCACCGCTTGCACCAAAACCCTGCCCTCCTGCCTGTAGTGTTGTCTTTTCTTTTTTAAGAAAATCTTTATTGTTGAAAATGTTACCTATGTCCCATTTTTCCCCCATTGACCCCTTCTAGCCCCTCCCCCTCAACCCCGCCCTAGGCCTTCACCACCCTATTGTCTGTGTCCATGGGTTATGCATATATTCGTACAAGTTCTTTGATTGGTCAATTCCCACCCACCCACCCTCCCCCACCTTCCCTCTGAGATTCCGAAGTCTGTTCCATGCTTCCACGTCTCTGGATCTATTCTATTCATCAGTTTATTTTGTTCATTAGATTCCACATGTGAGTGAGATCAAGTGATACTTGTCTTGCTCTGACTCTGCCTGTGGCGTTGCCTCCTTAACACAATCCTTTGGAGCAGGCAGCACCAATTTCGACAAAACTCCATCTTCTAGATGGATTGCGTTTTCTCAGCTCAACTACTTCCTTTTTTATTTTTGTCAAGGAAATTTTTATTCTGATTGCTGGCTATGAGCTGATTTTGAGATGTTTTTTTTTTCTCAGTCCCAACATGGCTTCTTCTTTATTTTTTTAGTTATAGGACTTCTGTTTGTCTAGTTTTCAGATGGTTCTCCAGGTTGATTGTTCTATAACTTAGTTGTAATTTTGATGTGGTCTTAGGAGGAGGTGGGCACAGCATACACCTACTCTGCCATCTTTTTTTTAAGAATATATTTTTATTTACCTCAGAGAGGAAGGGAGAGGGAAGAGAGATAGAAACAGCAATGATAAGAGAGGATCATTGATTGTCTGCCTCTAGCATGCCCCGACTGGGGATGGAACCCACAACCTGGGCATGTGCCCTTGGCTGGAATCGAACCTGGGACCCTTCAGTCTGCAGGCTGACGCTCTATCCCCTGAGCCAAACCAGCTAGGGCCGACTCTGCCACCTTGACCGGAACTCCAGTTACTGCCTTTGTTTCTAGAAGACGGCTCTGCCAAGAAACAGAGGCGGCACCACGCGGTGGATAGACGCTCAGATGCTGGGGTTTGAATCCTGCCTTCAGCTCACAATGCCAGCCTTAAAAGACTTTCCTTTCACACCTGTCAGGATGGCTAAACTAAAAATACCGACAGCCTCAAGTGCTGGTGAGGATGCAAAGAAACAGGACCCCTCTGATGCAACCACCATATGACCCAGCAATGCCACTGCCGTGTAGTTAGAAATGAAGATTTGCCGTCTCATAAAAGCCTTTACATGAATGTTTATAACAGCTTGATTCACAATCACCAATAACTGGAAACAACCCAATTGCCCTTCCATGGCTGAATGTAAAACAAATCAGGGCCCAGACCGGTGTGGTGTAGCTCAGTTGGTTGAGCATCATCCCACGTACCAAAGGTGGCCGGTTCAATTCCCATTAAGGCACAGCTCGGGTTACAGGCTCGACCCCTAGTGGGGGGTGTGCAAGAGAAGCCAATCGATGTTCGTTTCTCTCTCTTCCTCTCCCTAAAATCAATGAAAACATATAAAAAATTAGAGTCCATCCGCACAATAGAATATTCGTCAGTAACAAAATGGAACAAACTATTGATACAGGCAACAAAGCTTTATGCTCAAATGCTTTATGCTTCAGTGAAAGAAGCCAGACTCAAAAGGCTACATTTTGTGCGATGCCATTTAGATAACATTCTCAGGAAGACAGAACTGCAGCGTGGGAGAGATCAGCGCTTGCCTGGGCTGGGGGACGGGCTGACTCCATAGGGGCAGCATCAAGAGATTCCCGAGTGTGTTGGTTTTTGTTGTTGTTGTTTTAAATATACTTTTATTATTATTATTATTTCAGAGAGGATGGGAGAGGGAGAGAGAGTTAGGAACATCAATGAGAGAGAATCATTGATCGGCTGCCTCCTGCACGCCCCACACTGGGGATTGAGCCTGCAATCTGGGCATGTGCCCCTACCGGGAATCAAACTTTGATTGGAGGTTCATAGGTCAGTGCTCAACTACTGAGCCACACGGGCTGGGCCGGGAGTGTTTGGGACTTTTGGAGCTGACTGGCAGGACAGCAGATGGATGTAATCAGGGCTGTCATGGAAGGATCCCACTCCTGTGGGAGCCCTGAGGCAATGTCTGACCCAGCCGGAGGGCTTCTCAGAGGAGGGGCCATCTAAGCTAAGACCTAGAGGCTGCGCTGGATGGAATCAGGCAGATGCAGGACCTTCCAGTGGGAACAGCCTGAGCAGAGGTCCGGAGGAGATGCGTTCAGGAAAGCAAATGACCTTTATTTGACTGGAGTCCATAGAGGCGGTGTGCGTGCATG
This sequence comes from Plecotus auritus, assembly GCF_963455305.1. NCBI lineage: Eukaryota > Metazoa > Chordata > Mammalia > Chiroptera > Vespertilionidae > Plecotus > Plecotus auritus. The sequence continues at coordinate 89,699,665 of NC_137773.1, forward strand.
TGTACGTGCGTGCATGTGTATGTGCGTGCATGCATGTTTAATCCATTTTGGGGGTGAAAACTGGAGAGAAAGAAAACTGGAGAAGTTGGTGGGATCTAAGTAGACTTTAGGGCACTGGGGAGACTTGGGAGGATTGGGAACAGGCAAGGAAGGCAGCCAGACTTTAAGTCTTGTTTTAGAAAGATTGGGCTGGACCTAAAGTGGAGGGTGATTTGAAACAGGAAAGACTGGAGGTGAGAAGGACGAGATGATGGCAGCCTGAAGGAACAAAGCCAGGGGCTGGCGGTGGAAGGAAATGGGCAGAGGTGAGAGAGACTCCGAGGTAGAAGGGGTGGTGGGGCCTTTGTTTAATCAAAGTGCCCTCCAGTCCTAGCCGGTCTGCGAACTGAAAGATCACAGGTTCGATCCCGGTCAAGGGCACATGCCCGGGTTGTGGGTTCGATCCCCAGTGGGGGACTTGCAGGAGGCAGCTGATCCATGATTCTCTCTCATCATGGATGTTTCTATCTCTCTCTCCCTCTTCCTTCCTCTCTGAAGTCAATTTTATATATATATATATTTTAAGTGCCCTCCAGTTGCCTGTTTTATGGGAGATAACATTTGCAAAGTCCGAAACCAACCAAGGCTTGAGGGACTTCTGCAGATCCACAAGAACAGGACAGCCCCACCCTGACACAGAAAATGTGTCAAGAACAGGAAGAGCTAAGGAGGATCCCACCAAACTCCCCTTGTTGTATGCATCGTACAGCTCTTGGTATGTCAGGCTACCTCAATAAAGGGGTTTTTTAAAAAAAGGAAGACCAGAAGGTGCACCAACCTGCAAACAGATGCTCACATCACTGATGATCAGAGACAATCAGATATTTTAAAAACATATTTTTTTATTGATTTCAGAGAGAAAGGGGGAGAGAGACAGAGATAGAAAGATCAATGATGAGAATCATTGATCGGCTGCCTTCTGCAAGCCCCACACTGGGGATCAAGCCCATAAGCCACGCATGTGCCCCGATGGGGAATCGAACTGTGACCTCCTGGCAACCACCGAGCCACGCTGGCCGGATGAGACAAGCAGATTTAAACAAGAGGTCACTTTACAGCTACCAGGTTGGCCAAAATTAGCAGGATGATGCCCTGCCTTGCCCTGCTCATGTGCTGGGAGAAAGCAAATGTTTGTGATAGCGTGATGGAAAGCTTCCTTAGCGGGGCGGGGCGTGGGAAATGAAAGCATCTATAATTGATCGTGTATGAGATACAGGCGGTGCCCCTGCCTCCCCACAGACAGCCCAGCGCTGAGCCTGTGGGCTCTGCCTTTGGAATCTAGCCAGAATCTAAGCACTTCCCTCCTCCTCCTCAGCCTTCCACCCTCTCTCCTCCTTCTCTTGGACTTGCAGTCCCCTCTGCCCTCCAGTCCCCCTGGCTCCTCCAGCCCTCACCTCCCACACGCTGTCCACCCTGCAGCAGCCAGAGGGCGCTGCGAGCCCCTGAGTCAGAATTCATCCCTCCTCTGCTCCGACCCCTCTATGGCTATCATCTCACGGTGGGTAAAAAGCCCAAGTCCTCCCCATGGCCCACAAGGCCCTGTACCACCTGTCCTGTCACCTCCCTGCCCTCCCTGCCTCCCACTCTCCCCTTGGCTCCTTCAGCTCCAGCCACACCAGCCTCCTTGTTCCAAACACCAGTCAGCTCAGGGCCTTTGCACTTGCTATTCCCTCTGCCTGGAATGCTCTTCCCCTAGGTATCCACGGGGCTCCTCCCTCATTTCTCTCTCAGGCTCTATTCAAAGGCCAGCTCCCCAGAGGCCCCTTCCCTGACCACCCAGGAGGAAACGGGTGCCCCTCTGCCCTGCTTTGTTTTTCTTCCCGGTGTATCTCTCCACTTGACATTTCACATTTCACACATCTGTCTATTGTTGCCGCCCGCCCCATCTCCTCCTCTCCACTCACCACCACAGCCATGAGGATGTCCCCCCGGGCAGGAAGGTATGCTGTCTGCCTTGCTTACCTCTGTGTCCTAGAATAGAGCTTGCCACATAGCAGTTACTCAGTCAATCGATGTAGGGTTCAGAGAGGTGAGGTTACCTTTTTAAGATCGCATAGCAGGTAAATGGCAGAGCTTGGATTTGAACCCAGCCTGTGCACATCCAGCCCTGTGCTCATAACCATCCTGTTTGTGCCCCCACCCCCACCCCCCAAGGCAGAGAAGAGACCCTACACTGGGTGAAGGGTTCACCTGGGATCCCGCCCAGGCAGCTCAGGGCAGGCTAAGCCCTGTGCTATGAACCCAGCCCAGCTTTATTCTCTGACTGGTCTAGGACTCCCATTTTACAGATGAGAAACTAAGACTCAGAGAAGTGGCCATTTATCCCCTGATGTGACCTTGGGGATAAATGTGGCACAGGATTAAGTGCTCAGATTCAGGGATCAGACGGGCCTGGGTTTGATGAACGTGTATAAAAAGGGTGGGGACATCAAGGAAGGTTACCTGTGGAGGTGACGCTGAAAGCTGAGGGATGAATAGAAGTTTGGTAGACCCAGACCTTGCCATTGAGGTCCTCACAGGCTCTACGCCAACATCCAGATGCCTTTGTCAGATAGTTTTCTCTGGAGGCTGAAGAGGGGGGCGGGGGCTGAAAAATTAAGGCCTCTTGGGAGCAGCCCTCAGTCGGTGGCTGATGGGCGTTGGGTGGTGGCTGTAGAATCGACCTCCAGCTCCCTTGCCTACAGGCTCATGTCCTGCGGGCTATCTCCCAGAGGTTCTAATTGCCCATGGGGCTAACCAGCCCTAAAACTCCCTTTCCTAGCTGCCTTTCCTTCCTGGGCTCACTTCCTTCTACTGACTGAATTGGAATCCCCTCCCCGCAAACACACACACACACACACACAAATTCATATGTTAAAGCCCTACCCACCAGGACCTCAGCATGGGACTATATTTGGAGATGGGGTCTTTAAAGAGGAGATTAAACAAAAATGAGTCAAGTGAAGGCAAAGCCACCCGGGGCACAGAAGGTGCATTAGGTGAAGCAGAGGGTCGCAGGGGACTGGGGTCCATAGGCCAGAGCCAGTGATGCAGGACCAGACCTCAGGGCAACAGAAACCACGGCTTGCTCCAAAGCCCTGGAGGGAAAACTTCCGATGTGGGACAGGAGCGCCCACAAAGGGAACTTCCTCCCTGGCTTCAGGCCACAAAGTTGGGGCACAGCTCATTTCTGTAAGGCCACAAGGGAAATGGTTACTCGATTGGGCTGAGCTGACCTGACCTCAGCCTTCCTGGCTGGGCCTCTCCTCCCTCCTGCCCTCCTCCCTCCTCCTCTCCTCTCCTCTCCTCCCTCCTCCTCTCCTCCTTCCTCCCTCCTCCTCTCCTCCCTTCTCCTTCCCTCCCTCCTCCCTCCTCCTCTCCTCTCCTCCCTCCTCCACTCCTCCCTCCTCCCTCCTCCTCTCCTCCCTCCTCCTCTCCTCCCTTCTCCTCTCCTCCCTCCTCCACTCCTCCCTCCTCTCTCCTCCTCTCCTCCCTCCTCTTCTCCTCCACTCCTCCCTCCTCCTTTCCTCCCTCCTCCTCTCTCCTCCTCTCCTCCCCGCCCGCCCCCTCCCCGTCTTTCTCATCTTTCTCCTTTATTCCCAGGGACCTTGGGCCTCCCTCGGCCCCACAGCTTCTCCCCAACCCAGCTTAGATATAATTCATATACCATGAAATGCCCCATTTAAAGTGGACAAATCAATGGTTTTTAGTATATTCATAGACACATGCAACCTTCGGCATTTTCATCATCTCAAAAACACAAAACAAAAAACCAACAGCAACCTGCATCCTTTCGCACTCACTCTCCTGTCTCCTGTCCCCTGTACCCCGAGCCCTAAGCAACCAAGGACTTATTATTCTGGGCTTTCATATGACTGAAATAATTCAATATGTGTACTTTGCATCTGGCTCCTTCCACTTGGGGAAATGTGTTCAGGGTTCATCCCCGTGGTAACCTGCGTCAGAACTTCATTCCTGGCTGTGGCTGAATAATAAATATTCCTTGTGTGGATAGGCCCGTGGTCGGCAAAATGTGGCTCACGAGCCACATGCGGCTCTTTGGCCAACCCTTGAGTGTGGCTCTTCCACAAAATACCACGGCCTGGGCGAGTCTATTTTGAAGAAGTGGCATTAGAAGAAGTTTAAGTTTAAAAAATTTGGCTCTCAAAAGAAATTTCATACTGTTGATATTTGGCTCTGTTGACTAATGAGTTTGCCGACCACTGGGATAGGCCACACTTGGTTGATCTGTTCTTCTGTGACGGGACTTCGCGGGGATGTGTGTTTTCATTCCTCCTGGGCGCATCTCTAGAGGGTCATATGGTAATTCTACATTAACCTTTTGAGGAACTTCCAGACTGTTTTCCAAAGTGGCTGTCCCATTGTACAGTTCCACCAGCAGCAAAGGAGGGTATCAATGTCTCCACAGGTTTTTTCATTTCATTGAAGCTTGATTAAAGAGTCCATGGGTCTTTATTGAGCTCCTACTGTGTACCAGGTACTGTAGACATCCAGTGAAGAGAGCAGACAGAAAGCCATGAAATTGTGTAATATAATGAAGAAAGACCCAGATTGTTTAAAATAATAATAAGATAACCCTGGCCAGTGTGGCTCAGTGGTTGGAGTGTCATCCCATACTCCAAAGAGTCTTGGGTTTGATTCCCAGTCAGGCATATGCCTGGGTTGTGGGTTTGATCCCAGTTGGGGTGCATGCTGAAGGCAGTTGGCCTCTCTCTCTCTCTCTCTCTCTCTCTCTCTCTCTCTCTCTCTTTCGCTCTCCATCCCCCTTCCTCGCTCTCCACAATCAATTAAAACTTTAAAAATACTAGTAAATAAAATAAAAATGGTCACTTTTTTTTAAAAAATAAATAAATAAATAAAGGAGACCCTCCTTTTCCAGGTTTCTATCATTCTTATAATGCTTGGATGTTTTAAGACCTTTTGTGCTTTTAAAAATTGTGGTATAATATATATAACATAAAAGTTGCCATTTTCACCATTTTTAAGTGTATAATTCAGGGGCATTAATTACAGTCACGATGCCATGTGACCATTACCACTATCTATTTCCAAAAGTTTTCATCACCCCAAACAGAAATTCTGTACCCATTTAGCAAGAATAACTTTCTCCCGCCACCCCCTGGTAACCTTTAGTTTACCTCTGTCTCTATAAGCTTACCTATTCTAGATATTTCATGTAAGTGGAATCATAACACAGGGTACTTTTATGATGAAAAATGGCCAGACTTCGTTTTGTTTTTAAATAATGGAAGCTAGACATGGGTGCCAGCTGCTCCATTTGTCCATATTAAACACATAAAAAGGGTCTGGTGATGCCTCGAGGGTCTCGGGTGTTCAAAGGGCCAAAGGTAAAGGGTCAGAGCTACTCCTGGCCCTATCTGTATCGCTGTCTCTGGAAGCCAGGCCCAGGAGGAGGAGACAGATACAGACCTAAGGCTGGAACTTCCAAATGGGACAGCTGTGGTTTTGAAGTTCCCTTGGCCTCCTGGAGGCCTGAGCACTTCTAGCCCCAGGAATAAGGGGGTCAGACAGGAGCCCACCAATAATGAACCACATGGCTTTTCAAGTAGTGAGATCCTCTCCCCCCATGTTCTTAAGTTGAAGCTGGGCCCAATAATTGCATTATCTGCTCACATATCTGGGTCCCTAAAAATACCTTACCTCTGGATGCAGACACTGTGTCTGTCTTGTTTGGCACAGTGGTTGGCATACACTAGGCACTCAGTGGATGCTCCCTGAATGAATTAGTGAATGGACAGACACCACCCATCAGAAAAAAAGCCCTGACTTTGGACTCGAGAGACCAGGCTTCAAGTCTCAGCAGTGTGACTTGGGGCATGAGGTTCTCCTCTTGTGCCTCTGGTTTTCCATCTGTAAATTGGGTGCAACCACCATACCTACCTCCAAGGATGGGAGGGGAGATTCTAGACCAGCCGTGGGCAAACTACGGACCACGGGCCGGATCCGGCTGTTCTATCCGGTTCTCTTGCTCTCCCCTCTGCTCCTTTACTTTGAATTTATATTAGTTCACACAAACACTCCATCCACGCTTTTGTTCCGGCCCTCCGGTCCAGCTTAAGAACCCATTGTGGCCCTCGAGTCAAAAAGTTTGCCCACCCCTGTTCTAGACTATTTGTTAAGTGGCATGGAGTAAAGGCTTCAAGAAATGTGTACACTAACTCTTTCGGATCTTTATTTTTTTAAATGTATTTTTTATTGATTTCAAAGAGTAAAGGAGACGGGGAGAGAGATAGAAACATCGATGATGGAAGAGAATCATTGACCGGCTGCCTCCTGCCAATCCTGCAACCCGGGCACGTGCCCTGACTGACTGGGAATGGAACCGTGACCTCCTGGTTCATAGACTGACGTTCAGCCACTTAGCCACACCAGCCAGGCTCTGTCAGATCATTTAAGAGAGACAGAAAAGTCTGAAGGCAGCCTGCAGAGGAAATTCCTGTGCTGGGCGGATTGTTTTCCCTGACCCCCAAGGTCCTGGCTAAGTTTCGTGTCAGAGTTGCTTTTGTTTCTGAAAATTCTTTCACTTGAGGTCCCAGCTTCTCGTATCCCGCCAGGCTCAGCAAGGAGCATCCCCTGAAATGGTGAGAAAACCCTGCCAAGGACGCAGAGGCCCCGGCTAAAGACGGTCACTCAGCATCTTGGCTCCTTCAATCTCTGGTCTCTTTTTACAGAGTCATGACATCCCTCCATGTTCTTAACAATTTTTTTTTTTTTTTTTTTTTTTTTGTATGCCAAAGGAATATATGCTCATGGTAGACGATCTGGGAACATTTTCAGAAAGAAGTACATAAGAAAAGACAACGTTGCCCTAATGCCCCTAGTGCTGGCCTTTTTGTAGATTCCCTTCCGGTCATTTTTGTTTATGAAACAGGAATCGGGGCTAATTTTTCAAACTTGGGATTGTTCCGAATGCAGAGCGTTGGAACCTGCAGCATCCTCTTAGCCACACCTTGGGATCATTTTTTCACACCATTGAACCTCCAAGGCCATTGGGTTTAGGGCCCAAACTCACCCTAAATCCAGATTGATTTCATCTCAGGATCCCTAATTGCATCTGCAATGATCCTATTTCCAAAAAAGGTCACATTCTGAGGCTCCAGGAGGACATGAATTTGGGGCTCGGGAGCAGTACTGCACCCACTCCGCTGCCGAGGTGGTGTGCGCTGGAGGTGACATTCCCCCGTAGCTGCAGGGATGGAGCTGTGCGTTCCACCCAGCCATCTCCACCCCTCCCACCCGGAGGCCTCTGTTCCTGGTGCACATAAAATTTACTACTTTTTAAATTAAAATATACTGGGTGTTCCCCCAAAATGTATACACACACTTTGAATAATTATAAAGGCAAGTGTTTATTATTTTCATTTTCAAAATTGAGCTATCAGCTGTTAAAGTGTATAATATTTTGGGGGGGCACCCTTTAGTTAAGGTACAATATTAGTTTCAGGCATACAACATAGTTATTCAACATTTACTAGTATATGTCTAATGAAGTGATCACCATGATAAATCTAGTAACCATCTGTTACCGTACATTGTTAGTATGACATTATTAACTGTGTTTTACATTACATCTCCATGAGCTATTTTATTTATTTTATTTTAGAGAGAGGAAGAGACAGAAATACTGATTTGCTGTTCTACTTATTTATGCATTTATTGGTTGTTGTTTTTTAATATATTTTTATTGATTTCAGAGAGGAAGGGAGAAGGAGAGCGAGACAGAAACATCAATGATGAGAGAGAATCATTGATTAGCCACCTCCTGCACGCCTCCTACTGGGGATCAAGACTGCAATCCAGGCATGTGCCCTTGACTGGAATCGAACCCGGGACCCTTCAGTCCACAGGCCGACACTCTGAGCCAAACCAGCTAGGGCTGGTTGGCTCTTTTATGTGCCCTGACTGGGGATAGAACCTATAACCTTGGCGTATCGGGATGACACTCTAACCAACTGAGCTATGCTGCCAGGACCAGACTTATCAGTTTTATAAGTGGCAGCTTATATTTCTTAATCCCTTCACTTTTTCCGCCCTTGCCATCATTATCGCCTTTTGGCAGGTAAGGAAACCAAGGCCCTGCCAGGTGAGTGCCATGGCTTATGTTTCTTGGCCAGCCAGTGGGGACACTAGGAACTGAACGAACAAGTGTTGAGGCCCAACCCCCTGACAACATGGCCTCCCTCAAGCATTCACAGCAAGCCCGTGTGTCTACAGTTGTTTGGGAGAGATCAAAATGTTTCTGCTTTTATCGGGGAGGTCAGGGTCAGATTTTTTTTTTTTTTATGAGGGTGAAATTCACATACATAAAATTAACCATTTTAAGTCGTACAATTCAGTGGCATATAATACAGGCATGATGTTGTGCAACTCCACCACTATCTAGTTCCAAAACATTAAAAAAAAATACATTTTTATTGATTTCAGAGAGGAAGGGAGAGGGAGAGAGAGATAGAAACATCAATGATGAGAGAGAATCATTAATTGGCTGCCCCCTGCATACCACACACTGGGGATGGAGCCTGAGACGCAGGCATGTGCCCTGACTGGGAATGGAACTGTGATCTACTGGTTCATAGGTCGATGCTCAACCACTGAGCCACGCCGGCCAGGCCCAAAACATCTCCATCACTCCAAGAGGAAACTCTGTCCTTATGAAGCCGTCAGTCCTATTTCCCACTCCCCAGACCCCTGGCAACAACAAATCTACTTTCTGCCAAAACCGGTTTGGCTCAGTGGATAGAGCGTCGGTCTGCAGACTGAAAGGTCCCAGGTTCGATTCCGGTCAAGGGCATGTACCTTGGTTGCGGGCACATCCCCAGTAGGAGGTGTGCAGGAGGCAGCTGATCGATGTTTCTCTCTCATCGATGTTTCGGACTATCTATCCCTCTTCCTTCCTCTCTGTAAAAAAATCAATAAAATATATTAAAAAAAAATCTACTTTCTGCCTCTACAAATTTGCCAATTCTGGACATTTCATAGAAATAGAATCACACAACATGTTGCCTTTCTAGTCTGGCTTCTTTCATTCAGCATGAGTTCATCCACATCGTAGTGTGTGTCAGAGCTTCATTGCTTTTCATAGCAGAACAATATTCCATTGTGTGGATGGCATCACAATTTGTTTATTCATTCATGTTTTCCACACTTTATTTCTTTTTTGTTAATCCTCACCCAAGGATATTTTTCCATTGATTTTTAGAGAGAGTGGAAAGGAGGGGGAGAGACAGAGAGAAACATCGATGTGAGAGAGACACATTGATAGGCTGCCTGTCCGACAAGGGCCACAGCCTGCAACTGAGGTCCGTGCCCTTGACCAGAATAGAACCTTCCAGTCCGAGGGCTGGTGAGTTATCCATTGAGCTAAAGCGGCTAGAGCTACACCTTATTTCTTCTAAGAGACTGTCACTTGGAAATCTTCCCATGCCTGTACCTGAGTACTTCTGGGACTTAGCACTCATTTTCTCAGCTACAGAATATCCCTCGGGTCTGAATCAGCTTGGACCATTGTAACAAAACACCTCCGACTGCTGGGTTAAACAACAGACATTTATTTACTGATGGTTTTGGAAGCTAGACTCCAAGACGAAGGTGCCAGGGTTGATTTCTGCTGAGAGTCCTCGTCCTGGCTTGTAGTCGCCACCTCTTGCTGTGTCCTCACTCAGCACTTCCTCTGTCTTGCACAGAGAGATCTCTGGTATCTCTCCCTCTTTGTATAGGGACACCAGTCCTATTGGATCAGGGCCCACCCTTATGACCTTATTTAATCTTAGTTACCTCCCTAAAGGCCCTTCCCCCAAATAAGGTCACTTTGGGGCCTTTGACTACATGAATTTGGGGGGACACAATTTAGTCCACAACACCTTTCTGTGGTTGGATCCTGTCGTATTTAACCAGTCCCCTTGTGAAGGGCATTTAGGTTGTTTGTATTCATTCACCAACTCAAACTAGACTTTAGAGGAGGTGTTGACAGAACCACATCCTGCCACCTGCTTTTGTAAGCAACATTCTCTTTGTTGTTTACATCATTGCGTGGCCACGCCCATTTGTTTGCATTTATTTGCATGATATTTATTTACATACTGTCTGTGCTACAAGAGCAGAGTGGTAACAAAGATGGTGTGGTCTGCAAAGCCCAAAATATTTACTCTCTGGGTTTGCCAACTCCTGGTTTATGTGTTTGAATAAATCTGTAGGAGAAATTTCTAGAAAGGGAAACACTCCTCACCTACTTTGTTGTTTTATTTTTTTGTTAATCCTCACCCGAGGATATTTTTCCATTGATTTTTATTTATTTTTTAAAAAATATATTTTATTGATTATTTACAGAGAGGAAGGGAGAGGGATAGAGAGTTAGAAACATCAGTGGGAGAGAAACATCGATCAGCTGCCTCCTGCACACCTCCTACTGGGGATGTGCCCGCAACCAAGGTACATGCCCTTGACCAGAATTGAACCTGGGACCTATCAGTCCGCAGGCCGACGCTCTATCCACTGAGCCAAACCAGTTAGGGCTCCATTGATTTTTAGAGAAAGTGGAAGGGAGGGGGAGAGACATAGAGAGAAACATCGATGTGAGAGAGACACATAGATTGGTTGCCTCCCGCATGTGCCCTGACCAAGGCCAGGGATCCACCCTGCAACTTAGGTATGTAACCCAGGTACACACCCTAAACTGGAATCGAACCTGGGACTCTTCAGTCTGAGGGTCAACGCTCTACCCACTGAGCCAAACCAGCTCGGGCTCCTCACATACTTTAAAAGGTCCTGTTTGTAGTTGTTATAGGTCCCTTTGAGGTATTAGAGGTGCAGAATCTCTGAAAACTACTTAAGAACTTTTCAGTGGGATGGGAACAGTTTTGACTCCCCAGGGACCAGCCACTGGGTTGGCTCAGTGGATAGAGTGTCTGCCAGCAGACTGAAGGATCCTGGGTTAGATTTTGGTCAAGGGCACATACCTCAGTTGTGGGTTCCATCCCCAGTCTTGGTCAGGGTGCATGCAGGAGGCAACCAATTGATCTCACTTCAATGTTTCTCTCTCTCTCTCTTTGTCTCTTCCCCCTCTTCCACTCTCTCTAAAAATAAATGGGAAAATATTCTTGGGTGAGGATCAAAACAAAAACAAAACCAGAGCCCCCTTGAGGAATGTCACCTGCAGCCAATGGTCTAGTAGCCACTCTGTCTGAACTCTCATTAGGACTCTTACCAGGACCTCCCAGACCTCCTGGTCCCACAGAGTCGAGACCCTTTGCTCTGTCTGGCTCATTGCTGCCTGGGCAGTATTTTGTGACTGAGTTTTTTTTTTGTGTGTGTGTTTTTAATATTTCAAAAAAAACTATTTTAAGTATAATAATGTTACATGCAATAAACATTAATGTTTCAAGAAAAACTATTTTAAATATAATAGTGTTACATGCAATAAAAATTAATATTTCAAGAAAAAATATTTTATTTTATTTTTTTTTTTTTAAATATATTTTATTGATATTTCACAGAGAGGAAGGGAGAGGGATAGAGAGCTAGAAACATCGATGAGAGAGAAACATCGATCAGCTGCCTCCTGCACACCCCCCACTGGGGATGTGCCCGCAACCCAGGTACATGCCCTTGACCGGAATCGAACCCGGGTCCTTTCAGTCCGCAGGCCGACGCTCTATCCACTGAGCCAAACCGGTTTCGGCAAGAAAAAATATTTTAAATATAATATTACCAAAACTGTACTAACATAGTATAATAACACAAAAGTTGTAGAAAATATTAAAAATCTGCAAATAACAGGATTACTTCTATTATATTCTAAAATATTTTTTTCCTCTGGCTCTGTTTTGGTTCATCAGTTTATTTTGTTCATTATATTCCACAAATGAGTGAGATCATGTGATATTTATCTTTTTCTGACTGGCTTATTTCACTTAGCATAATGCTCTCCAGTTCCATCCATGCTGTTGGAAATGGTAAGAGTTCCTTCTTTACAGCAGTATAGTATTCCATTGTGTAGATGTACCACCGTTTTTAATTCACTCATCTGCTGATGGGCACTTAGGCTGTTTCCAAATCTTAGCTATTGTAAATTGTGCTGCTATGAACATAGGGGTGCATATATCCTTTCTGACTGGTGTTTCTGGTTTCTTGGGATATATTCCTAGAAGTGGGATTACTGGGTCAAATGGGAGTTCCATTTTTAATTTTTTTGAGGAAACTCCATACTGTTTTTCACAGTGGCTGCACCAGTCTGCATTCCCACCAGCAGTGCACGAGGGTTCCTTTTTCTCCGCATCCTCTCCAGCACTTGTTGTTTGTTGATTTGTTGATGATAGCCATTCTGACAGGTGTGAGATGGTACCGCATTGTCGTTTTGATTTGCATCTCTCGGATGATTAGTGACTTTGAGCATGTTTTCATATGTCTCTTGGCCTTCTGTAGGTCCTCTTTCAAAAACTGTCTATCGAGGTCCTTTCCCATTTTTTGATTGGATTGTTTATCTTCCTTTTGCTAAGTTGTATGAGTTCCCTATAAATTTTGGAGATTAAAATTAAACGCTTATCGGAGATAACATTGGCAAATATGTTCTCCCATGCAGTAGGCTTTCTTGCTGTTTTGTTGATGGTTTCTTACGCTGTGCAGAAACTTTTTATTTTGATGTAGTCCCATTTGTTTATTTTCTCCTTAGTGTCCATTGTCTTAGGAGCTGTATCAATAAAGATATTGCTATGACATATGTCTGATATTTTGCTGCCTATGGATTCTTCTAAGATTTTTATGATTTCACAACTCACCATTTAAGTTCTTTACCCATTTTGAGTTTATTCTTGTGTATGGTGTAAGTTGGTGGTCTCGTTTCATTTTTTTGCATGTATCTGTCCAATTTTCTCAGCACCATTTATTGAAGAGACTGTCTTTTTTATTTTTATTTTATTTTATTTATTTCAGAGAGGAAGGGAGAGAGATAGAAACATCAATGTGAGAATCATTGATTGGCTGCCTCCTGCATGCCCCCCACAGGTGGGATCGAGCCCCCAACCCGGGCATGTGCCCTTGGCTGGAATAGAACCTGGGACCCTGTAGTCCACAGGCAATGCTCTATCCCCTGAGCCAAACCAGCTAGGGCTGAAGAGACTATCTGGACTCCATTGTATGGTCTTGCCTCCTTGAGTTTTTTAAATCCTCAGCCAAGGATATTTTTTTCCCTTTTTTTTTTTTTTTTTTTTTTAGAGAGAGAGAGAGTGGAAAGGAGGGAGGGGAGAGAGAAAGAGAGAAACATGGATGCAAGAAAAACACATGGGCCTCGACCGGTGCTGGGGAACGAATCACAATCCATGTACATGCCCTTGACCAGGAACTGAACCCTCGGTGCAGGGGCCAATGCTCTACCACTGAGCCACACCAGCCAGGGCTGTGGCTGAGTATTTTGAATATCATCCAGAATCTGTTGGTGTTCTTAATTTACTCCCCTCTTTTCCTGAAGCTGAGTCTCTGCTGAGCTAAAGGGGTAGAAATTCCAGATTTATATGCAGAGAAAGAGGAGAGGAGCGAGTATCCCTGCAGGATAGAGGCCTTCCTGTCGCCCCCTCCCCACTCCAATCCAAGGCCCTCAGCACTCAGAGTACAAAGGCTCAAAATAAGTCAGAAGCCCTGGCAGGTTGCTCAGTGGTTAGAGCTCCGGCCTGAGGATTGAAAGGTCTTGGGTTCGATTCCCGGTCAAGGGCACATATCTGGGTTGCAGGTTCGATCCCCACCCCTGTTTGTGTGGGAGGCAACCAATTGATGTGTCTCTCTCACATCGATGTTTCTTTCTCTCTCTCTCTCTCTCTCTCTCTCTGCCCCTCCCTTTTCCCTTCCACTCTCTCTAAAAATCAGTGGGAAAAATATCCTCAATGAGGATTAACAACAACAAAAAAAGTCAGAATGTGAAAAAGATGAAAGAAATGGAATTTTTAAAAACCAACCAACCAGCCAAACAACAACAAAAGATCCCTCATGGTGGAAATGCCATCTGCGTCTCTTTCAAGTGGCAGCAATGATGGTTACTATGATCCTCTACTGTCTCATCCAAGATCTCAACCCACAATGTCACAACATCCCTGGCCAGGGCTGAGGTCTGTGGCCTGGGAAGCCCAGTGAGGGAATGACCAGCCTCAGCATGGACAGATGCCTTCTGCCCTGAGCTCACTTTTCTGCTGGCTGGCAGATTCCGATTTGTCACCTCCTCCCCCAATGATTGCTACTAAAATATCTTAAACCATAAAATGCCTCTTGTCAGGGGTGGATTCAGGTTGTGTGGCCCTAAACACACAAATATATCAATGCTGCAAATTTTACATGAACAATCAACCAGGTGAACCTATCTCCTGAGAACCTTGTTGTGTGTGTGTGTATGTATGTGTGTGTGTGTGTGTTTAATATATTTTATTGATTCTTCACAGAGAGGAAGGGAGAGGGAGAGAGAGCTAGAAACATTGATGAGAGAGAAACATCAATCAGCCTCAACCAAGGCACACGCCCCTGACCAGAACCGAACCTGGGACCCCTGAGTCCGCAGGCCAACGCTCCATCCACTGAACCAAACCAGCTAGAGTGAGAACCTTGTTGTTGATGTTGATGACAAATCTATGAATTTAAGGATCGTTCATAGACTAACAAGGGCTATTGACATAAAATAGTGTGTGTATGTGTGAGTGTGTGAGTGTGTGTGTGTGTGTGTTTAATAGACTTCCTTTTCTTGGAAATTGTTCATTTAAGAAACATATCCTGCCCGGCCAGCATGGCTCAGTGTTTGAGCGTCGACTTATGAACTAGGAGGTCAGGGTTCTATCCCTGGTGAGGGGCGTGCAGGAGGCAGTCGATTGAAGATTCTCTCATCATTGATGTTTCTATCTCTCTCTCCCTCTCCCTTCCTTTCTGAAATAAAAATATATTGCAAAAAAAGAGAGAAACATCTCCTAAATTATAAGGAAGGAGACCAAGCATGTGGAGAAAGAAACCAGGATTATGTCAATACACCGTAAGCCCTGCTATTAAGGAAATATTGAAGTGGCGCTTATGTTATTTCTACCGTGGTCTTTACATGTCCTCCTAATGGCTCTGTAGCACCACTTCAAAAGGAGCGTTTCACTGTTTCTAGAACCTTTTAACTGTTACTGATAAATTTGTACTGGTTTTCTTCATGCTTTTCTTTTTTAGCCAAATGTCTTGTATTTGCAATTTGCTGGATGCCTACACAATTCTGTCTATTCCCATCAATTCAATGGATTTGTGTTGGGGGGTGTTGGGGGTGGGAATTACATCTCCATTTTCTCACAAATGACACTCTTGGAGCTTCATGACACTCGCGGGCAGAGCGGCTGTTCTGGGGGACCGATATATCTGGCGGGGAGTCGCCCGAGTCCGGACACACGTAGGGCCGCGCATCCACTGAAGGCCGACAGAGGGCGCGCGAGACCGGGGCCGGGCCGCGGACTTGCGGTGAAGCTGGGGGCGGGGCCGCGGAGGAGGCCACCTTCCGCAGCGCACAGGGTCCTCCTTTCCCTCGTTCTTTCCCATCCCGGCTGCTCCCCTTCAACGGCAGGCGCCCCAACCTGCCCTTCCATCCACCCCAACCTCTGTCTCCCACCCCACCCCGCCCTTATCCGCCCCTCATTTTCCCGCGCTTCTTTGCGTCGCCGCTTCCATCCCCACCCTCTGCATCCCCCTTTTCTCCACCGTCCTTTGCACCTTCTATTTCCCCATGCTCCCTTTCACCCCCATGTTCTCCCCACCTTTGTACCCCTATTTTCGTATCCTTAGCCCCTGGCTCTGAGGCTCCTTGTTTTAAAAGACCATTGAGGCCCTGGCCAAGTAGTTTAGTTGGTTAGAGGGTCCTGGGGATATGCCAAGGTTGCAGGTTCGATCCCTACTAAGGACACATACAAGAATCAACCAATGAATGCACAAATACGTGGAATAATACATCTACGTTTCTCTCTCTCTCTCTCAAATCAATTAAACAAAAAAAATTTAAAAGACCATTTAGAGAGCCCTAACCAGTTTGGCTCAGTGGATAGAGTGTCGGCCTGCGGACTGAAGGGTCCCAGGTTCGATTCCAGTCAAGGGCATGTA
Source organism: Plecotus auritus (assembly GCF_963455305.1). Taxonomy (NCBI): domain Eukaryota; kingdom Metazoa; phylum Chordata; class Mammalia; order Chiroptera; family Vespertilionidae; genus Plecotus; species Plecotus auritus. The sequence goes on from NC_137773.1 coordinate 89,715,817, forward strand.
CCTTGGTTGCAGGCACATCCCCAATAGGGCGTGTGCAGGAGGCAGATGATAGATGTTTCTCTCTCATCGATGTCTATAACTATCCCTCTCCCTTCCTCTCTGTAAAAAATCAATAAAATACATATTTTTTAAAAAGACCATTTAGAGAGAGACGTGGAAGGACATACTCCTGGCTGTGAATATGGCCCATGGGCCAAGGAGGAGACAGTTCCTCTTCCATGAATATTTGCTTAGTTACACCTGTTCCAAGAAGCAGGAAATTTGACAAACATTCATTAGATTAATTCGAGTGTAAAGTATTTTCTTCCCTGGGGTCACAGAAGATTCTGAAAGTCCTGAGCCCCCCAGGACTGGACACAGACACACTGCCGCCCAGGGCTGGACAGAGGGGGCACAGTGTTGATGTGGCATGGACTTGGAGTCCGGGAGATAATGGGGGTTAGGGGCTGCGGGAGCGGGGCCTGTGGGCTCTCTGCCCATGTGCACATATTTTTGCCCTGAAATGCCCTCTCTGCTTCTGTATCAAGAAAGTCCCAGTGATCAGAGACTCATGGGCTCAAGGACAGTCACTCCACCAGCTTTGGCTGACAAGCCTCAGAGGGAAAAAGGACGGGTTCCTGGGGATGGGTCACAGGTTCCCACCTTAATGACACTCTTGGAGCTTCAAAGCCCAGCCTGGATCCTGCTTCCTGTGTGGCCTCAAGCAGTTATCCCGGCCTCTCTGAGCCCTGTGAGAAGGATGGGCCAAATGAGTAATGTGTGGGCAGGGGCTTTGAACCCAGTGGCTTGTCGTTAGATTCCTGGGTCACAGTGCCTTTTTGTTGTGTTAATCCTCACCCGAGGATATTTTTTCCATTGATTCTTAGGGAGAGTGGAAGAGAGAGGGAAAGACAGAGAGAAACATCGATGTAGGTGAAACACCTCATTTGGTTGCCTCCTGCATGAGCCTTGATCAGGGCCCCGGACAGGGAGAAGCCTGCAACCGAGGTACATGCCCTTGACTGGAATCGAATCCTGGACACTTTGGACCCCAGGCCGACACTCTATCCACTGAGCCAACCCGGCTAGGGCCATAGTGCCTTTTGATGCATTCATTCCACACTGGTGTCTTGGAGCACGTACTGTGTAGCAGGCTTTGGGAATACAGCCACGAAGGGGACAGTGAAGGCCCTTTCTCCCTTGGCGCCCCCCAGTCTAGCATTAACCACGTAAGTGGTCAGTGCTGAGCATTCTACCCACAGGACCCTATGGCATCTGGGGGTACCAGGTGGCACACCATGCCTTTTTTCCACGCCTCACGTGTCCTGTTTGGAGGAGCCGGCAGGAAGGCAGTTTGGGGCACCTGCTCCAATTGTGATGTGATAAAGGCTGGTGACTGAACCCCTCTCCTGCAGATGGTCAGGCAGTCAGAAGAGAGAGGGGTAGAGCAAGTCAGCTTTAGTGACCCCCGCCCCCCAACCCCCAGACCTCTACCATCTCAGGAAACAGTAGCCCAGAGGTGTAGGAAGATGCTGACTTCATGTCCAGGGCACCCAGTCTGCCAACATGGCTGAGATGCACACTCCCTATTCTTCCTTGAAGAGGCTGTTATCTTTCCTCAATGGCTTCATGGCTGTAAGTATGTCACAACCCAGGCCCCCAGGCTTCACAGCCCTTCCTCCACGGCTAACTCCTTCGAAGACAGAAATAAGTTGATCCAAATTCATTGGCATCCAGCTCTGTGGTCCCCAGGGAAGCAGGAGGAATGTAGGGCAGGCTGAGGAGGAGCAGGACATGTTGGGAACAGGGGTAGCCTCCACTGACCCAGAGCTGGTGAAAATCACAGACGAGTGTGATCTGGGAGCCCGGAGTCAGCGGAGGACCGCTTGGCTCTAAGTCAAATCCTGCAGAAAACGAAATTGTGTTGGGAGGGCAGGAGGGAGTGGTCATTTTCTGATCCTTTAAATTTTTCAAAAACGTTGTTTTCTTTCTATGAAAATAACTCAGCATGTGCATTATTCAAGAAGTGATTGTTTTTATAGTAGAGCAGTCTAAGGACAGGCTGCCGGGAAAGAGAAAGCTATTCAATATCACTCCTCGTTACCTGTACTGTGTCATTTCGATGGGAATGAAAGGAGACAGCGCATTTAAGGGGCTCATGCCTAACATGGGAACATTGCTCAATAAAAACCATCATCTTAGCCCGGCCGGTGGCTCAGCGGTTGAGCATTCACCTAGGAGCCAAGAGGTCACTGGTTTGATTCCCGGCCAGGGCACATGCCCAGGTTGTGGGCCTGATCCCCAGTGGCGGGGGGTGGGGATGGTGCAGGATGATTCTCTCTCATCATTGATTTTTCTATCTCTCTCTTCCTTTCTGAAATTAATAAAAGTTAAAAATAAAAAAATAAATAAAATAAAAACTTCCTAAGGCATTGAAAACATCTTTTTGTACTAATAAACATTTTCCTACAATAGGGGTCAGCACAGTACACCCAGACAGATAGATGGATAGATAGATAGATAAATAGGTAAGTACATAAAATATATTTGTAAATTTAAAAAATTGTTTGCAAATTGAATATGGCTGTTTTTGAGGCACACCACCATAGCTGAGTTCTTTCCAAAGAGAATTTACAGCCCTGGCTGGCTGGCTGGCTCAGTGGGTTGGAGCGTCCTCCTGGTACACCAAAAGGTTGCAGGTGTGATTTCCAGTCAGGATACATACCTGGGTTGTGGGTTTGATCCCTGGGCCAGACACATACAGGAGGCAACCAATCAATGTTTTCTCTCTCACGTTGATGTTTCTCTCTCTCTCCCTTCCTCTATCTCTACAAATCTATACAAATATATCCTCAGGTAAGGATTAGATAAAAGTGAACTTATAGTCTACAGAGCTCATGATATCTGGGGCTTTTCAGAAAAAAAAATTACCACCCCCTCTCCTACAGCATCATTTAAAGTAACCGTGTATGGTGCCAGGGCATGGCCTTACCATGACTTACCTATCCGCTCTGTCTTAGTGGTTGCTTCAGTAATTTTTGATGCTTTGTCCTTAAGGAACATCCTGGTACTGAGGCAAATATGTGACTTTTCCTTAAGCCGAATATCTAGAAATGGAATTTCTAGGTAAAGGTTTTTACCATATAACCTTTAAGGTGTTTTTTTGTTTGTTTGTTTTTTAAAATATATTTTTATTATTGATTTCAGAGAGGAAAAGAGAGGGAGAGAGAGATAGAAACATCAATGAGGAGAGAGAACCATTGATTGGCTGCCTCCTGCACGCTCCACAACCCGGGCATTATGCCCTCACTGGGAATCGAGCTGTGACCTCCTGGTTCATAGGTGGATGCTCAACCACTGAGCCACACCTGCTGGGCTAACCTTTAAGGTTTTAAATATAAATTGCAAGTGTCCCCCCCCCCCAAAAAAAAAACAACAAATAAAGTTTGTTGCCTGGCAGAAATGTATGAGAATATTTCTCCTCATCCTCTCCAACACAGGGTATGATCAACGTTTTAATGTTTTTGCTAATCATATTGGCCTTCACTCTCCTGTCCCTCCCTGAGGAGAGTTTCTTTTGTAAACAACTAACAGTCTGCCTTTCCATTTCTGATTCATGTTCTAAAGATATCTGGCGTGATCCTCATTGGCCTGGGCATCTATGTCAAGTTCAGAGGGGCCGTCCTCACAAGTGTCCTCGGGGTGTTCTCTACATACCTGTTCCACGTTGGCTACCTGTGTCTGGTGATGGGCTGCCTCACAGTGCTGCTGGGCTTCGCCGGGTGTTATGCCACAACCAAAGAAAGCAGAGGCATTCTCTTGTTTGTAAGTTGGGTCTGCATGCAAACCCCAAAACTCTCCCCGCACATAGGAATCCTTTACTGTACATACTGTAAATCCCTCCCACCCATTTACAGTGTTCATGGCGTCTCATGTGATGGCATCAATACATACATCTTTTTTTTTATGATGTGTCTCACTTAGAACTCCTTTCCTACCCAAGGTCATAAATTTACCCTCCTAGGTTTTCTCCCTGGACTTTAACCATGTGTGTGGTGTGAAGTAGGGATCTGACTTATACTGTCTCCCTTACTGAGTGGCCCCTCTGGTCCTCCTCTGTCTACATGAGTTTCCATTGTGTTTGGGTCTGGCCTGGGCATGCTGTTCTTTCCATCCCACTAACACAACACTGGGAATCGTCATACATGAACAAGTACCTGCTCAAGTACATGGGGTATGAAAGTATTGAGCATGGCCATGCAGATAGCATGTCCCAGATTTTACGTGCTTTATTTTCACACACAGCCTTGGCTAAACATCTCTTCAAAATCCAGCTCCCAGCGTCCCCATTCCCATTTCCCTCAGAGTCTTGTTGGAGTGGATTATCCCACCTTATGTTTAATCTGTCCCCAGTGTGTTTGTTTTCCTTCCTCTACTGTGTTGTTACCAGTCTCTGGTTATTTCAATTTGGGGGTTTCAGGGAAATTCTTACTCTAGTTACCTCCCAGGCACCCTGCCCTCACCCTCCTCCTCCCTGAAGTTCCATCATCTCAATTTCCTTTCTTAATTAGGTTCAGCAAATATTTCTTTTTTTTTATTTTATACAGTTTTTTTTTTATTAAGGTATTATATGTGTACATATCTTACCATTGCCCCCCCACCCCACTCCCATACATGCCTCACCCCCCAATGTTTTGCATCCGTTGGTTACTCTTATATACATGCATATAAGTCCTTCAGTTGATCTCTTATTTCCCCCACCTCTCCCTAACCTTACTGCTGTAATTTGACAGTCTGTTTGATGCTTTACTGCCTCTGTATCTATCTTTTTGTTCATCAGTTTATAATGTTTTTCATTATCCCCAAATGAGTGAGATCATGTGGTATTTTTCTTTCATTGACTGGCTTATTTCACTTAGCATAATGTTCTCTAATTCCATCCAGGTGCCTACAAATGGTAGTAATTCCTTCTTTTTTATGGCAGCATAGTATTCCATTGTGTAGATGTACCATAGTGTTCTGATCCAGTCATCTGCTGACGGGCACTTAGGCTGTTTCCAAATCTTAGCTATGGTAAATTGTGCTGCTATGAACATAGGGGTGCACAGCAAATATTTCTTAGCCACGTCCTGTGCCTACAATATTTCATTTTATCTTTAATGTGATACGGACACTATTTTAACCATAGTTTAACTTGGAGGAATCAGAGTCCTCCCTCTCACAACCCCACATCCAACCCGTCTGCAAATCTGACCTGCTTTACCGTCAGTCTCTGTCCCTCCAAAGCCTCTGAGACCTCACTCACAAAAGCAAAGGCTTTCTGATGGATTTGGGAGCCACAGAAGGGTGTGAGCAGAGGAGGGACTTTGGGACACAGGTGCTCACGGGCGCCCTCTGGTGTCCGTGGAGGGGAACAGTGGGGGGCACCAGAGCAGAGGCACTGTGCTGGGCCAGATGGGAATGGTGGAGGCTAGGCCTGGTGGAGTTGTGGGAGGGGGTGAGAAAGGGCAGACTGGGGATAGATTCTGAAGATAGAGCCACTGGGACTTGCTGACGCCTGGTTATCTTAGTCACCCAGAGGTGATATTAATATTAATCCTCATAATCTGTTACATGAGCCACTCATCTGGGGTCCTACACCTGCTAAGCCCTGCACCCACGTTTATCCCTGTGGGCTGTGGGAAGCCCGGGGGTATATCCACTGCACTTTCCTGCCTCTCTGTGTGAGGGCCAAATAAGCCCCACCATTGCCAGCTGGGTGACTCAGCCTAAATCATCAAATAGGTCTTTAATAATAATCCTATCTAATAAAGAAGGAATATGCTAATTGACCCTCACACTGTCGCAAAGATGGCAGCACCCACAGCCAATAAGGAGGGAATATGCTAATTGACTGCCCTGCCCTCAAAGATGGCAGTGCCCACAGCCACAAGATGGCGGCGCTCAGTCCCCTCAGGCCCTCCAGGGCGGCAGACGTGCAGCGAGGCTGGGCCCGCCTGTCTCCGGAGTCCCCCGGTCCCCTCCGCCCCCCAGCCGCCCAGGGCCGCCCGAGACTCAGGTAACCAGGGCCGGATGAGGCTTGAACTGCCAACAGTGGCAGCAGCAGAGGTGTGATGGGACATTGCCTTCTCCTGATCACTGGGTCACCTCCTGCCCCTGAGGGCTCCTGGACTGTGAGAGGGGACAGGCTAGGCTGAGGGACCTCCCCCCCCTCCAGTGCATGAAAATTCATGCACCAGGCCTCTAGTAGTAGTAATAATAATCTACACTAATAAAAGAGAAAGATGCAAATTGACTGTACCTTTGCAAGGCCCACCAGCCAATCAGGAGTGAGTATGCAAATCAACACAACAAAGATGGCGACGACGCAGGCGTTCCACACCGCTCCAGCAGCTCTGGGCCTCTGGGCAGTGTGGTAAGGCGGAAAGGTGGCTCTGGCCGGAGCAAAGGCGGTGCCGGCAGCCAGGGGAAGGAAGACCCATTCTTGCACGAATCTTCCTACATCAGGCCTCTAGTAATAATAATAAGAGGCATAAATGGCAATGCATGAAAGGAAAGCCAGGAGCTGACCTTACACTACTCCCATCTGGCCTCAAGCTCCACAGAATCCACTGAGACCCCCAGAGCTGGTCCTACCTCCAGATCGTGCAGATGGGGAAACTGAGACATGGGTGGGAGGTGGCTTCTCCTTGATGGGTAACTTGGAGACCGCCCCTCTGCCTGCCAAATTTCCCATGGTTTTCCACTGTGCAAGTGAATTTATTGGAAACATTAGGCAGCGAATGCTGATATTTTCTTCTTGCACCCACCGACCTGTCCCGTCCCTCCCCTTCAGTTGTCACCCCTCTTCCCACATTGGCAGGTCTGAGGCTTCTCCCCTCCCCCTGTCCTCCCCACCCCACCCCACCCCGTCCCTGATATCTGCAACATACAGCCTTTACCGCACCTGACACATAGCCTCCCTGACGCCCATAAAGTGCTGGGCGTGAAGTGAGGGTCCAGCTTGCTGGCTCCTAAGTCTACCCTGCATCCTGGACAAGTAGGAAAGTGACACATGAAAGAAATAGAGGCCCCTACCCCGCTGGATGTCTGTTCTTTCAAACCCGGGGCATCCCCGTGGCCTGGGGGTGGGCAGGAATGCCCAGCAGCTCCAGCTCCCTTCCGTGTCTTCCAGTGCTTCCTGTGGATGGTTGTCGTCCTCATTGTGGAAATCACGGTCGCCACACTGGTCCTTGCCTTCCTCCCAATTGTAAGTAGAGTGCTGCTTCTTCCCTTCAGCATTAGAAATAACAGACTCAGCCCTAGCCGGTTTGGCTCTGTGGATAGAGCTTTGGTCTTCGGACAGAAGGGTCCCAGGTTCCATTCTGGTCAAGGGCACATACCTGGGTTGCGGGCTAGATCCCCAGTGTGGGGCGTGCAGGAGGCAGCTGATCAATGATTCTCTCTCATCATTGATGTTTCTATCTCTCTCTCCCTTTCCCTTCCTCTCTGAAATCAATTAAAAATATTTTTTTTTAAAAAAAAGAAAGAAACAGACTCAACTGAAGTCCCCCATCCCACCCCAGGCGGGAGGCACTCAGGCTCTGGGCTGCTCACGGATGGAGATCCGGGATGGCCGGCCCGCAGGTCCCGAGGAGGGAGATTGGGCCTTTAAAGATGCCGTGAAAAGCCAAAAACCTCAGGCCTCCCCTTGAAGGCCCCAAGAAACTGTCCCCGTTCATCTGACCATCTGTCCTGCTCTGGGTGGTGGGCGGTAAGGAGCAATGGGAAACGCCGTACACGTTGTTGGGCTTTGGAATATGTTGAAATCAGGGGACTGTTTGGCAAAATCCATCCAAATGACAAACAGATGCTTTGACCCCACCATCCCATTTTTATCCAAGGATCTGTGTGTCTGTGGGCAGAATGACATGCATTCAGGGATTGCAAAGTCCCCGGCCTCGTGAGCATCACTGGAGGGGGCAGTTCATGACAACCATCACAAGACAGTCTGATGCAGGTGGACAGAAGGAAGGAGAAAGCCGTCCATGAACAAGATGGCACTTTCTTCAGGACGCAGTGATGTCCTCATTTGTGTCCCCCAAGAGGCCAACTCGGAGAAAAGAATTTGAAGGCTCCTGGTTCAATTGAGACGTAACCCCAAGAAGCACCTGTAGGACAGGGAAGCGAGGCAGGGAAGGGAATGCAGTTTGTAAAAGGTGACATTGCAGGCAGCTGGGTTCAGCCCTGCTGGGGGCACTGGGCACCCGGAGCAGGACACACAGCTGCTTCTCCACCCAAGGGCCCAGGAAGCTGCAGTATTGACCCCCCACCTCCCGTCAGCCACTTGCGTGCTGCTCCCTGGATGCCAGTGTCTGAGAGGCCACAGGAAGCCCTCGGTCGCTGGCAGTGGGAAGCAGGCACAGGAGCACGGAAATGACAAAGGCCATCGGCACGTAAGCAGGGGACCGAGAGCAATGGCCTCCCTTGTTGGCGACCAGCCAGGTGCAGACTGAGTCCCAGGAAGCCAGGAGGAAAGTCATCGGATGTGCTTGCTCTGACACACATAGGATGTCTCTTCTGGGGACACAGGAAGCAGTGACAGTCGTTGTGGTGTGGGAGGAACTTGTTGGCTGGGAGAAAAAGGTGGGAGGGAGACTTTTCATGGTCTACCCGTCTGTGCTTTGTGAATTTTGAACCATGTGACTATATCACCTCTTCAGGGGAAATGTTTAAAATTTAGACCTTTATTTAAAAAGTAGAAAATTAAATGTGTTTCTTTTGTGCACAGAGAGATGCAGCTGAGAGAGAGAGAGAGAGAGAGAGAGAGAGAGAGAGAGAGAGAGAGATTCAGTTGCTAACGATGATATTCAAGTCTTTAATAGAATTACAGCCAAATTGCGGGGGGGTGGGCGCAGATGTGTGGGCGATTGGAAAGAGCAGATGATTCAAACTGGTTTGTGATGGATACGACCAGATGCGCTCGGCTCTCGACCCACGCGCTCCCTGTGCCTCCCTGGGCTGACGGGAGCCTGAATTTGCCATCCGCCAGTGCAGACCCATGGCTGAGGGGAGGGACCGTGAAGGAAGCAAAAGGGAAGCCCCCTCCCCCTGGCTCTGTCCCCAAGAAACCTCACCAAATGGGGCACCTTGCTGTTTTGTGTATTCATGGCTTCCCCTTTCACCTTTGAGGTTCAAGAAGCAGCCCTGGAACACACCTTTGTGACCCTGAAGAAGAATTACAGGGGTTACAATGAGCCAGATGACTTTTCCATGGAATGGAACTTGGTCATGGAGAAGGTGAGAGTCCAATCTTTTTTTTAATGTGGTAAAATATCTATATACTAGTGGCCCGGTGCATGAAATTCATGCACGGGGGTAAGGGGGAGGGTGTCTTTCAGCCCGGCCTGCACCCTCTCCAATCTGGGACCCCTCAGGGGATAATCAGCAGTAGGACATCCCTCTCACAATCCAGAACTGCTGGCTCCTAACCCCTCACCTGCCTGCCTGATTGCCCCTAACCACCTCTGCCTTGGCCCCACATCCGGGACCCAGGATTCCCTCCTCCAGCCGACCACAGGCACCTGAGATCCGGGCTTCCCTCCCTCTGGTCAGCCATAGGCGCCCAGGCCGGCTGCAGCCGCAGGGGATGGTGGGCAGGTGGCTTCGCCTGGGCTGCAGCCGCAAGTGCTGGCGCCCAGGACCGCGGGGTGGGCGGCTTCTCCGTCTCCTGTGCCACAGCCAGCTGCAGGTACTGGTGCCCGGGACTGTGAGGTGGGCGGCTTCTCTGTCTACCAGGCTGTAGCCAGCTGCAGGTGCTGGCGCCTGGACCACAGGCAGGTGGCTTCTCCGTCTTCCCTGGGATGCAGTGTGGGTGACTTCTCCGGCTGGCTGCAGCCTGGGATCATGGGACAGGCGGCTTCTACTTCTCCCAGCTGCACCCAGCCTCAGGCGCTGGGGCCCCGTTTCTCCATCTCCCCCAGGACGTGGGGCTTCTGCTGCTGGCTGCGGCCTGGGATCACGGGGCAAGAGGCTTCTTTGTCTCCCTGGCCCCAGTCAGCCTCAGGCACTGGGGCCCAATTTCTCCCACTCCCACAGGCCCAGAGCGGCTGGGGGGCGGAGCTGCCGCCATCTTTTCAGGTTAATTTGCATGCTCACTCTGATTGGCTGTTGGGTATAGCGGAGTGACGGTAATTTGCATGTTTCTCTTTTATTAGTGTAGATATAAAAGCATAAGCGACTGTTAACATTAGTCGACTGAATGACTGGTTGCTATGACCATGCACTGACCGCCAGGGGGCAGATGCTCAATGCAGGAGCTGCCCCCTGGTGATCAGTTCGCTCCCACAGCCAACCTCCCACGGCTGGCCAACCTCCTGAGGTCCCTCCCCCTGGCCGGCTGGCCCCGATCAGCCCCGATCAGCCTCGATCGCCGGCCAGGCCAAGGGACCCCACCCACACAGGAATTTGTGCACCGGGCCTCTAGTACATAACATAAAATTTACCATCTTAACTATTGTTAAGTGGCATTAAGCACACTCACATTGTTGTGCAGCCATCACCACCATCCAGCTCGAGAACTTTCTCATCTTCACAAACTGAAACTCTGTCCCCATTAAACACTCACTTCCCATTCTCCCCTCCCCCATCCCGGGCACCCACCATCTACTTTCTGTCTCTATTAATCTGACTCCTCTGGGGACCTCATATAAGTGGAATCACACATGTTGTAGCATGGGTCAGAATTCCCTTCCTTTTGTATGGATACAGCACATTTTGTTTACCCATCATCCATCAGTGGACATTTGAGTTGTTCCCACCTTTGGGGTGTTGTAAAAAATGCCACTATGAACATGGTGTGCAAATCCTTCTTGGGTGTTTGAGAACCTGCTTTCAATTATTTTTAAAAATATATTTTTATTTATTTTCCTCCTCAAAAGCTAGTGCCATAGCCTGGCCGGCATGGCTCAGTGGTTGAGCATCGACCTATGAACTAGGAGGTCACGGTTTGATTCCCCATCAGGCACACTGTCGGTTTGCAGCCTGGATCCCCAGTAGGGGGTGTGCAGGAGGCAGCCGATCAATGGTTCTCTCTCATCATTGATGTTTCTATCTCTCCCTCTCCCTTCCTCTCTGAAATCAATAAAAAAGAAAAAAGAAAAAGAAAAACAGTGTATTTAGGTCTAATTAAAAAAAAAAAAAAAAAAAAAAAAAAAAAAAAAAAAGAGGGAACAATCTATCTAAAGGCCCCGAGGCTGGCACTTGCTAAGTGTGTTTGAGAAACATCAAGGAGACAGGGAGGCTAAAGCTGGGAAAGTAAAAGGGAGAGTGGGCAGAGATGAGGGCCTGGAGGCGACAGGGCCGGTCTTGCAGGGCCTGGCTGGCCATGATGAGGACTTTAGCTTTTACCCCAAGTCAGATGAGAACCACAGAGCGTTCTGAGGCATGATGGGGTGGGGGGAAGGGAGGCACTAGCCCAGGCCCTGGAATATTGTGACTGCTGTCTACATAGTAGCCATGGTGACTGTGACTTCTATTGTTCTTATTATTTTAATATGAGAAAGGAAGTCTTCAGGTGTTTATTCTCCTCTCTGCAGCTGAAGTGCTGTGGGGTGAAGAACTACACGGATTTTTCTGGTTCCTCCTTTGAGATGACGACGGGCTACACCTACCCCAGGAGCTGCTGCAAGTCCATCGGGACTGCGGCCTGTACCGGGCGCAATGTGTCCTCCGATGTCATCCACCAGGCGGTAACTCCCGATTTTGTTTGCCACCACCATGGTAGACCCCGAGGGCTGGGGACTTTCATAAAAATTGCATATTTGCCCTGGCTGGTGTGACTCAGTTGGAGTGTCGTCCTATACACCAAAAGGTGGTGGGATCGATTTCTGGTCAGGGCACGTTCCCAGGTTGCAGGTTTGATCCCCCATGATTGGTGTTTCTCTCTCAGGTTGATGTTTCTCTCTCTGTCTCTCTGTCTCTCTGACTCTCTGTCTCTCTGCATGCTCCCTACCCAGGATCGAGCCCACAACCTGGACATGTGCCCTGACTGGGAAGTGAACCAGCAACGTTTTGGTACCAGGATGATGTTCAATGAACTGAGCCACACTGGCCAGGGCTGGGCATTCACTTTAATTCAACCCCCATCGCATCCCTCCAGGCTCTTCTCCCATTTTACAGATGAGGAAACTGAGGCACAGAGAGCTTCCCACAGCCAGGGAGGGAAGCTCTTTAAACCCCCGCCCAGCTTCCTCTTGACCTCTGTCATGAGTGAATGAACACGGATCTTCTCTGAGGGAAGAGATAAGAATCATTCATTAATTCATTCATCACCCTGAATGGCTCCTGCTGGGAGCTGGACCCCGGGACTCAGAGATGAACACACTGGCCCCTTGGGCCCTGCACAACCTCTTCTCCTTCGACTCACACCCTCACTCATCCTGCTGCAGCCACACCGGCCTCCTCCATGCAGCACAAACACATCAGGCGCCTGCCAGCCTCAGGGGCTTTGCAAAGGCTGTTCCTTCTGCCTGGAATTCTCTTCCCCAAAATGTCTTCCTACCTCACTTCCTTCTGGTCTGTGCTCCATTGAGACTATTCCCGAGCCCCTCTCTATACTAGGATCTCCCCCCAAATCACCATCACACTTCATCTCCCTACTCTGCTTCAGTGTCTGTCCGGTGCTTAACCAGTACCTATCACCTGGTTTCCCCACTCAAATGTCGGCCCCACCAAGGCAAGAATTTTGTCTGTTTTCACATTGCTGGGTTCCAGCGCCCAGTGCCTCGCACACAATAGGCACTTAATAAATACTCATTATGGGAAGGGGGCTACTGAACTGCCAACAGTGAGCACAAGGCAGCCCAAGCTTCCAAAAACAAGAGGTGCTGGGGGCCTAGAAGGCGAGGGGCATCTCAGTGGCCGCAGCAAGGGGAGTGGGGCCTGCTCTGCTCACCCACTGAGTCTGGTCTCTTCATCTGTCTGAGCCTCAGTTTCTTCACTTATAAAACAGAGAACCCAGCTGGCGTGACCCAGTGGTTGAGCGTCAACCTACGAACCAGGAGGTCACGGTTCGATTCCTGGTCAGGGCACATGCCCGGGTTGCTGGCTCGATCCCCAGTGGGGGGGGGGGGTGCAGGAGGCAGCTGATCAATGATTCTCTCTCATCATTGATGTTTCTATCCCTCTCCCTTCCTCTCTGAAATCAATAAAAATATATTTGGGAAAAAAAGAGAAAATAAATACCTACCTTATGGGGTTTTAAGAAACGAGTGAGAAGGTACTAGAAACACGTTAGCCCTTCTGTTCATATATAAAGAACACTCAGAAATAACTAATAGTTCCTGAATGCTGGCTCTGTGTCAGGCCATTGCTATGTACTTCGTGTAAATTCTTTCTCTTAATCCACTCAAAAATCTTGTGAGGCGGACCCAGTTGGGAAACTGAGGCACAGAAATGGGGAGTGACCTCTCCAACGTCCCACAGTTAGCAATGACTTGCACAGATGGATACTGGGGAGTGTTCTGGGGTGTGTGTGTGGGAAGAACGAAGAAGCTAGGACAATGCTGGAATGTTGGGGGGCAGTCTAGCGAGACGGAGCCAAGGTCCTGTAGCTTGGTCCCTTTATCCTCCCTGAATCTGAGGGCAGTTTGAATGGCCCAAAAAGGGGTGGGTGGTGACAGGGCCCCGGAGCCTCTGAGCCCCTAACCAGGTCCCGCCTGCTTTGATATTTGTACCTGCAGGGCTGTTTTCCCAAGCTCCTGAAAATAGCCAAGACTCAGGGTGTCAACCTGAGTGCAGGCTCACTGGGGGCAGCAGTGATACAGGTAAGCCCAGCTCCCCTGGGACACACTAAACGCTTTTATTGAGCACCTACTGCATGCCAAGCACTGTTCAGGGCACCGAGGACACAACAGTGATGAAAAAAAAGACAAAAATCCCTGCCAATGTGGCACTGACATTCAAGTGGGGGAGGCAGTAAAACATGGTGATGGAATAAGGAAGATTAGGGAGGGCCTGTCTGAGGAGGTGACAGCTGGCCAGTGACCTGAGGAAAAGCCATGTGTGTATACGGGGGGAGGGCAGAGGGAACAGTTGGTGCAAAGGCCCTGAGGCTGGGATAAGCTTGACTTATTCAAGGACCAGCAGGGAGGCCCCTGTGGCTGAAGCAGGATGGACAAGAAGAGGAGATGAGGGCAGGTTGATGCAGGCAAGGTAATATTAAGGCCTTGTGGGATACAGAGAGGGGTTTGGCTTTCTTCTGAGAATAACAGAAAGGCAGTAGAAAGGTTTTTCACATCTTTTTTACTCCACAAACTTTATTGAGCACCTACTAGGTGTCTACAAACTTTATTGTAGACACCAAGGATACAATTTAGAATTATAAAAACAAAAATCTCTGCTGTCATGGAGCTGACCTTCTACCCAGCAGGGATAGGTGAGAAATATGATTTTTAAATTGGAAAATGTGGCCCTGGCCAGGTAGCTCAGTTGGTTGAAATTCTGTACTGATATGCCAAGGTTGCAGGTTCGATCCCCAGTCAGGGCACATACAAGAATCAACCAATGGCCCTAGCTGGTTTGGCTCTGTGGATAGAGTGTTGGCCCGCAGACTGAAGGGTCCCGGGTTCGATTCTGGTCAAGGGCATGTACCTCAATTGCAGGCTTGATCCCCAGCGCCGGTCGGGGCACATGCAGGAGGCAACCAATCATGTGTCTCTCTCACATCAAAGTTTTTCACTCTCTCTAAAAATCAATGGAAAAATATCCTCAAGTGAGGATTAACAAAAAAAGAAAAAGAAAGAAAAGAAAAAAGAGGAAGGGTGAGGAAGGCATGTGGGTGCTGGGGGATTCAAGTGAGAAGCACTTACCCTGGGGACATGCCCTCTTCATCCAGCTAATGAGTCTGGCCTACACTTCTCTGGTGGAAGGCCTGAGTGGGCAAGGGCTGGGGCTCCGGACTCTGGTCCTAGTTATGTCACTCACTAGCTGTCTGACTGTGCATTAGGACGACAGCCTCCCTCATTTGTAAAATGGGCTGCCCCGTTGTTTGCTGTTAAGCACTGATGAGGAGGAGCGTCAGAGGCTTTGCGAAATGCCCTATGATTCTGGGAAGTTATTGTCATCAACCCGAGAGAGGTCTTATCCAAGGCAGGGATCACAGGGAGGCAGAGGCAGCGAGATGATGAGTTCTTCATGCACCACTAGAGATGCTCGAAGGCCACTCACCATGGAAACAGTATGCACAGGAGCTATTCTCATCCCTGAGCCTGTCCAAGAGGCGGCTCTTTGCTCAGAGCCAAGTTCAGATAAGCCCCAGGGAGAGAAAAATATTTTTTGTTAAAACTTTTCTTCTCCTATCTCATTTAAAGATAACTGCATAAGGCAATAACTATAAAACTGTGTTGATAGACTTATGTTAAAATGTAATTTGCATGACAATAATAGCATGAAGAAGGTTGGAGAAAACAGCTATATAGGAGCAAAGTTTTTATAGGCTACTGAAATTAATTTACTCTTAATCCAAGCAAGACTGTAAAAAGTAAAGATGTTCATTGTAATCCCCAGGTGGCTGGGCGTCATCCTGTGCACTGAAAGGTGTCCAGTTCCATCCTGGTCAGGTCACACCTGGGTTTCAGGTTTGATCCCAACTAGGGAGCATGCAAGAGGCAGCCAATCAATGTTTTGCTCTCACATATTTGTTTCTCTTTCTCTCTTCCTTCTTCTCTCTCTTTAAAAAATCAATGAGCCCTGGCTGGTTTGGCTCAGTGGATGGAGCATCGGCCTGCAGACTGAAGGGTCCCAGGTTCGATTCCAGTCAAGGGCATGTACCTTGGTTTCGGGCACATCCCCAGTGGGGGGTGTGCAGGAGGCAGCTGATTGACATTTCTCTCTCATCAATGTTTCTAACTCTCTATCCCTCTCCCTTACTCTCTGTAAAAAATCAATAAAATATATACATATATTTTAAAAATCAATGAAAAGATTTTTTTGAAAAATTAAAAATAACACTGCTTTATGACCCAGTGACTCCACCTCTGGGTATATATCTGAAGAAACCCAAAATACTAATTGGAAAGAATATATGCACGCTTTGTTCATTGCAGCATTATTTATAACTAGAGGCCCAGTGCACGAAATTCGTGCACGGGGCAGGGGTTGTCCCTCAGCCCAGCCTGCACCCTCTCCAATCTGGGACCCCTTGAGGAATGTCCGACTGCCCGTTTAGGCCCGATCCAGTAGGATCGGGCCTAAACGGGCAGTCGGACATCCCTCTCACAATCCAGGACTGCTGGCTCCCAACTGCTCGCCTGCCTGCCTTCCTGATTGCCCCTAACCGCTTCTGCCTGCCAGCCTGATCACTCCCTAACCACTCCCCTGACAGCCTGATTGATGCCTAACTGCTCCCCTGCCAGCCTCTTTGCCCCTAACTGCCCTCCCCTGCAGGCCTGGTCCCCCCCAACTGCCCTCCCCTGCAGGCCTGGTCACCCCTAACTGCCCTCCCCTGCAGGCCTGGTACCCCCCAACTGCTCTCCCCTGCAGGCCTGGGTCCCCCCCAACTGCCTTCCCTGCAGGCCCAGCCACCCCCAACTGCCCTCCCTTGCAGGCCTGGTTCCTCCCAAGTGCCCTCCCCTGCTGGCCATCTTGTGGTGGCCATCTTGTGTCCACATGGGGGCAGCCATCTTTGACCACATGGGGGCAGCCATCTTGTGTGTTGGAGTGATGGTCAATTTGCATATTACTCTTTTATTAGCTAGGATAGCCAAGATATGGATGCAACCCCAGTGGCCATCAATAGATGAACAAATAAAAAAAAATGATGTTTCTATTTTTTTAATACAAATTAAAAGATTTTTAAAATTTATATTTTTATTTATTTCAGAGAGGAAGGGAGAGGGAGAGAGTGATAGAAGCATAAATGATGAGAGAGAATCATTGACCAGTTGCCTCCTGCACGCCCCCTACTGGGGATCAAGCCCACAACCTGGGCATCTGCCCTGACCCGGAATCGAACCATGACCTCCTGGTTCATAGGTCGACACTCAACCACTGAGCCATACAGGTCAGGCTCTCAGTGATGTTTCTCTCTCTCTCTCCGTCTCCCTTCCTTTCTCTGAAATCAATAACAACGTATTTTTTTAAAAAGAAGATAAAATCATTTAAAAATGAAGAAGAAGAAGAAGAAGAAGAAGGGGAGGAGGAAGGGGAGGAGGAAAGGGAAGAAGGAGAGGAAAAAGAAGAGGAAGAGGAAGAAGAAAGGACCTGAGGCTGCATGGCACCTGACGGGGGCGAGAGACCTCAGGCCACACCCCCCGCCCCGGAGGGCTTGACGGGGACCTCAGGCTGCGCCCCCCTCCCTCCTGCCCCAGTGCTGGGCCGGGGAACCTCAGGCCTTGCCCCTCGCCTGGCGGGGCTTGATGGGGACCTCAGGCCATGGCCCCCACCCAGTGGGGCTTGACAGGGGTGGGGCTGGCCGGGTCCCCTGCGTTTTCGAAGTGTGTGTGGGTGGTGGGCAGGGACTTGACTCCAGGTCAGGGGTGGGCAAACTTTTTGACTCGAGGGCCACAATGGGTTCTTAAACTGGACCGGAGGGCCGGAACAAAAGCATGGATGGAGTGTTTGTGTGAACTAATATAAATTCGAAGTAAAGGAGCGGAGGGGAGAGCAAGAGAACCCTCCGCTCTTTCGGCTCCACGGGCCGGATAGAACAGCCGAAAGGGCCGGATCCGGCCCGCGGGCCATAGTTTGCCCACGGCTGCTCTAGGTCCTGCGCCATGCCCCAGACTCTGACAGGAGGGAGATTTTCATATACATTTTACTAATTTTCTTTCATCTCTGACACTTCTATTATAGAGAAAGGGCAAATAGCAATATTAAAATATTTCCTCTAATTAATTCCCTTTTAATGTGCATGAATTTCGTGCACTGGGCCACTAGTAGGCAATAATATTGTAGGGACTATATACAGTGCCAGGTGGGCCCTGAAATATGGGGAGGACCACTTTGTAAAGTACAGTATATGATTATCTAACCACTATGTTGTACACTGGAAACTAATACAAAATAATATTGTATGTAAACTGTCATTGAAAAAGAAAAAAAGATCAGAAAAGTAGCTTCCAGGGGCCTCTGCAGAGGTGTGGGCAGAGTTAAGGAAAATGAGGGATGTTGAGGCACTCAGGGGCTAGCAACTTGGGGAGCTGTTACTTCTCCTAGTCCTGAAGAGCTGGGGCGAGCAGGCTTGGAGCGTTCAGGATGAGCAGAAGAGAGGAGGAAGTGGGGAATACTTCAAACTTTGCCCCATCCTCCCATCTCTCACTGGTGCTTCCTATTGGCCAAATCTAACAGGAAGGAAGAAGGCAGGGGTTTCTGGGAAATGTAGTTTTCAGGACCCAGGGAAGAACAGAAGAGGGAGGAGATAAGACCTGGGGGAAGAAGCAAAGTGAGCATGACTGCTGTGCCTCCTGAAAGGCCTCCACCTTTTACCCACCACTGAAACTACGTTAACAGGTCCAAATGAGCTCCAACTTGGCCCTGAGGAACCGTAGGCCATGTGTAAAACCCTGCCCCTGCCGTTTCTGGAACAGGATGCTCCCCATCTCTGTGTATCCAATTTGATTCCGGTTCCAGAAGTCCCTCAAGTTGGTTCAGTGTTTCTTTCTTCCATTTCAGCTGCCAGGAATTCTTGCCACCTTGTTGCTGTTTGTGAAGCTGGGCTGACAGACCTGGGGAGGACAGGGCACCTGAGCCCACCTGGCTGTTGGAGATGTGGTCTCATTTTTGTTTCTCTGTGGCACTCACTGCTTTTTAAAGGGAGATTGATAATAAAAGATTGGGGATCCCGACTCCTTTCTCCTTTGCTTTATTTATTTACTTATTTTCTTTTTTTTCTTCGCTTGTTTTTCATACTAGCTGGCAATGATTTTAGTTCTAAATACCTGACATGGCCTGCCTTCACATGCAACTGTCTTATTTGATAAATTATTATGTGAAAAAAAATCTAAAATATTCACAAAAGATAACTTGTCCAAAGAAACTCCCATGTACTCCTAACCCAGATTCAGCAATCACCAAGAGTATGACATTATTTGTTTCATTATCCCCTTTTCTCTCTCTTTTTTTTTTTTTAAATATGTTTTTGAGGAGAACCAAGCTGACAGCATTGGTAAACAAAGGTCCTTGCCGCCTTGCACAACCACATTAAAATTACAACTGAAATACAGAACAACCATCATTGAGAACTGGCTGAACAGAAGTCCTACAACTAGAAAAGTAAAGAAGAAAGTACATCAAGACTAGTAGTAGGGGCGGAGGCACAGAACCAAGACACATAATTAAAATGCCAAAGGTTAAAGACAAAGAGAGAATCTTAAAAGCAGCGAGAGAAAGCATTTACCTACCTACAAGGGAGCACCCATACAACTGTCAGCTGTTTTCTCAACAGAAACTTTGCAGGCCAGAAGGGAGTGGCAAGAAATATTCAAAGTGATGAAAAGCAAGAACCTACAACCAAGATTACTCTACCCAGCAAAGCTATCATTTAGAATTAAAGGTCAGATAAAGAACTTCCCAGATAAGGAAAAGCTAAAGGAGTTCATCACCACCAAACCAGTATTACATGAAATGTTAAAGGGTCTTCGAAGAAGAAGAAGAAGAAGAAGAAGAAGAAGAAGAAGAAGAAGAAGAAGAAGAAGAAGAAAAAGATCAAAAATATGAACAATAAAATGGCAATAAATGCATGCCTATTAACAATTGAATCTAAAAATCAAAATAGCCCTGGCTGGTTTGGCTCAGTGGATAGAGCGTTGGTCTGCAGACTGAAGAGTCCTGGGTTTGATTCTGGTCAAGGGCACAACTCTGAGTTGTGGGCTCGATCCCCAATAGGGGGCATGCAGGAGGCAGCTGATCAATGATTCTCATCATTGATGTTTCTATCTCACGCTCCCTCTACCTTCCTCTCTGAAATCAATGAAAATATATTTTTTAAAATAATAATAAATAAATAAAAATAAATGAATAAGGAATCTAATGAACAAAATAAACTGATGAATAAAATATAACCAGAGGCATGGAAACATGAACATACTGATGAATCTCAGAGGGAAGGGGGGTGGGGGGCTGAGAAGAGATTAACCAAAGAATTTATATGCATATATGCGTTACCTATGGACACAGACAATAGGTGGTGAAGACCTGTGGTGAGGAGTAAACCAGGTGAAGGGAGGCAATGGGGGAAAGATGGGGGACATCTCTAATACTCTCAACAATAAAGGTTAAAATAAAATTTTTAAATGTATACATTTGTGTTCACAACCCTAATGCCATTATAACATCAGACTGAATATGTGTGTCTCCCCAAAATTTGTATGTTGAAACCTAATCCCCAAGGTGATGGTATTAGGAGGTGATTAGGTCATGAGTATGGGACCCTCATGAATGGGATTAGTGCCCTTGTAATAGAAACTCCAAAGAGCTCCCTCACCCCTCCCACCATGAGAGGACACAGTGATCTGCTGGCACCTTGGTCTTGAACTTCCCAGCCTCTATAACTGTGAGAAATGAATGTTGTTTATAACCCACCAAGGCTGATATTCTGTTATAGGAGCTTTAATGGACTAAGACAGTGGTCGGCAAACTCATTGGTCAACAGAGCCAAATATCAACAGTACAACGATTGAAATTTCTTTTGAGAGCCAAAAACTGACTTCTGCGCATGGGCCACGAAGTTTCAATTGCACTGTACGTGGGCGTCCGCACATGGTATTTTGTGGAAGAGCCACACCCAAGGGGCCAAAGAGCCGCATGTGACTCATGAGCCGCAGTTTGCCGATCACTGGACTAAGACAACAGTGAAGACAATCAGCAGCCATTCTTTGGCATCACCAAACACACAAAATGGCATTGTACATTTGGTTTCTTTGAATTGGGATCCAAACAAGCTCCACATGTTATGTGTGTCATGTCTTCTACGTCCCTTTTATTTGAATCCAGTAGTCCTGAAATTAGAGCATGCATTGCAATCCTCTAGATGTTTTGTTAAAGTCCCAATCCCTCCACCAGAGCTTCTGACTCAGGAGATCTTGAGGGCCAGGGATCTGCATTTCTAACACGTTCCCAGACAATGTTGCTGACACAGGAAACACACTTTGAGAAACCGCTGCTCTAGATTTCCTCCTTTTCCCCAACCCCGCCTACCTTTGATTTGTTGCAGGAAGTGTGTGGAATGCTGGGAATTCCACACCTTCTGGTTTTGCTGCTTCTGCTCTGTGGTGCCTTTACCTGGTTCCTCTCGCCCCTGTATTTCCTGTAAATCACTTGTTCTCAGCCCTGGCTGTACACCGGAACTCCCTGGGAGTTTAACAAAATACTCAAGCTTGGACCCCAGGGTTACCAAGTAAGGCCTAATGGACACAGAAGCCAATACTATGGCACTAGATTCTCCTTTTTTCTTTTTTAAATATGTTTTTATTGATTTCAGAGAGGAAGGGAGAGGGGGAGAGAGATAGAAACATCAGTGATGAGAGAGAATCATTGATCGGCTGCCTCCTGCACGCTCCACACTGGGGATCGAGCCCCCAGCCCTGACATGTGACCTGGAATCAAACTGCAACCTCCTGGTTCATAGGTCAATGCTCAACCACTGAGCCATGGCGGCCGGACTATGGCACTAGCTTTTGAGGAGGGAAAAAAAAAAAGCTTTTATTGTGAGGTCAACCTGCAAAGAGACAGGAGACAAGGCTCAAGTCTGTCTTCTCCTTCCAGGGTGTGGGGCAAGATTTAAGGGGTCTCATCCTGGCCAGGTAGCTTAGCTGGTTAGAGTGTCATCCTGATATACCAAGGTTATGGGTTCAATCAGGGCACATACAAGAATCAACCAATGAGTGCATAAATAAGTGGAACAACAAATTGGTGTTTCCCTCACTCTCACTCTCTTTCTCTCCCTTCCTCTCTCTCTCTAAAAATCCTATATAATAAAGAGGTAATATGCAAATTGACCCTCATGCCCTCACACAAGATGGCCACCCCCATGTGGTCAAAGATGGCCGGTAGGGGAAGGCAATTGGGGGTGATCAAACTGGCAGGGGAGGGCAGTTAGGGGCAATCAGGCTGGCAGGGGAGCAGTTAAGCATCAATCAGGCTGGCAGGGGAGTGGTTAAGGGGTGATCAGGCTGGCAGGCAGAAGCGGTTAGGGGCAATCAGGCAGGCAGGCAGGCAGGCGAGCGGTTAGGAGCCAGCAGTCCCAGATTGTGAGAGGGATGTCTGACTGCTGGTTTAGGCCCGATCCCTATGGGCAGTCGGACATCCCCCGAGGGATGCAGATTGGAGAGGGTGCAGGCTGGGCTGAGGAACACCCCCCCACACACACACACACCCAGTGCACAAATTTCGTACACTGGGCCTCTAGTCAATAAATAAAAACTAATAAATAATGTAGGGAGTTTCAACACCAGATCTTCCTGGACAACAGGTTCTGATCATGTCCGGTCCTTTGTTTCTGGCGGGGGAGCAGCTAGGGGTTCACAAGTGTTACTTGTGAGTGGTGTTCACAAGTGCTACTCACAAGTGGTGTATCGTAGGTTTAAACTTTGGTTCTGGGTCCTATTGGTGTGAACCCTGAGAACGAAGATACCTACTAAGAAGGGTTCCTGGTGGCTAACTGGGCTCAAAATTTTAAAAACAGAGCCTAGCAGCCATTTCTACACAGGGGCCTCTCACACAAACTGCACTTCAGGGAGAAGCCTGCACTGAACTGCCTGCCTCTGCACTGACTTGCCTGCCTGCACCATTTCTGCCATCTGAGCCAGCCCTGATAAAGGAGTGCCTGGAATCCTATTTCAACCCACAGGACTGAGGCTTTCCCATCCTACTGGCGCTGCAAAGCTCTGGTCAACTACAGCAGTTCTATTCTGACCAATTAGGACAGTGCCTTTTGGACCAACCAAACTTCTGAGGATTTAGAGCCCTCCTTTGCATGAGGACACACCAACCAGGGGCCAGGGGTGGGGACTTGTGTCTGTATAAGCCAGTTCTCCTGCAGCTCTGGGAGCACACTTACCTTTCCACCTAAGACTGAAAGGAACAGAACAGGCCAGAAGGCCGTGGAGCAGGTCACTGCAGCACAGAGCAGACAGACACAGCAGACCAGTGCAGACCAGCCAGGAGCAGAGCTGGCTACAGGGCGAGGCTACAGAGAGAAGGCACAGAGAGCAGGGATGGGGATCCTGGTACCGTATGCAAGCTGGAGAGTGGTCTGGCCCCAGGGCTGCCTCACAGTTGTGCTGTATCACCATTGAGGTGTTTCGCACTGAATCATTTCTTTCTTCACCACACCCCATATTGGGGATTCCTATTGTTGTTGAATTGGCACCAACATCCATCAGTTGACATTAGAAACAGGATAGGACCAGTTTGAGCTGGTCCTGTGGTTACACCATCTCCCCATCTTCTGATTTAATTGGACTGGGCTGTGGCCTGGGCATGGGGACTTAATACATTTACCCAATTAAGGGGTGGCCATGGTCACTGCTAAGAATGAACAAAACAAGGGTTTCACCCAGTGACCATAGCAGACTGAATGGATTCTTCCATTGGGGATTGCAAATGGTAATTTATCTAATTTTTCCATCTTTCTTTTGGGGAGGATAATAAAATGGGCACAGTCATATTTGCTATTGCTGCAATCAACTTCCACTTCTGTAAAACACATCTAGCTTTCTTTGGAACCAGCCCACCTCTCAGATTTCTGTCCCTAAACTAGGGGGTGGGCAAATACTCCCAGCCAGCCAATCAGTACGTTTCATCTGTCTGACCTCAGTCATTAGTTCAGGCATGGACTGGGACCCAGGTGGCCAAGAGACCTGGTTTGGGGAAGTTAACTAGGGTTACCAGGAAAAAGCAGCTTCCACCATCCCCACAGCCCCCCACAACTCACATGGTTCAGAGGGGCCACCTCATTGGGGCGAGGCTACAGAGAGAAGGCACAGAGAGCAGGGATGAGAATCCTGGTACCATATGCAAGTCTTTGGACCTAGCTCACTCAGGCTCTGCAGTTCATTCATTCGCTGAACAAACATCTGTACAGTGCCTGCTGTATGTCAGAAACAAACTGTTTTTACTCACACTTCTGATACCAAATATGTGGGGATTTTGCGTATCAAGCAAATCTGCAGACATCAGCTGGATGTCCCACAGTTCAATTCAGTTCTGAAACTAACTACCCAGAGTCCACATCAGAAGCCACAGGTTTAAGGGCTCAGTCCCACAGGACTGCCCCCATCTCAGATGCCAGTGGCAAGTGTTGTGTCCCCAGGTGAGACACACCTCTGTCTGAGTTGGTTACAGGGAGGGGTTTCCCGCCATCTTCCTTCCATTTCAGGTTTGATAACTAGAATGACTCACAAAACTCAGGAAAACACTTTACCCATTATTATGTTTATTACAAAAGCTACAACTCAGAATAAAAACATATTTAAAAATACAAATAAAAGCTACAACTCAGGAACGGTGAGATGGAAGAGATGCACAGGACAAGGTATGGGGAAGGGTGAGGGATTTCCATGACTTCTCTGGGCGTACCACCCTCCCAGCACAGCCATGTGCTCACCAACGCAGAAGCTCTTCCATAGTTTAGGGTTTTCATGGTGGTTTCCTTACAAAGACATGATGGATTAAATCATTGGCCATTGGTGACTCACTCTGTCTCCAGCCCCTCTTCTCCCAGGAGGCCAGGGGGCAGGACTGACAGTGCCAACACTCTAATCATGGCTTGGTCTTTCTGGAGACCAACTCCCATCCTGAAGCTACCAACCCCCTCCCCCAGTCTTCTGGTTAGCATACAAAAGACACTTAGCCCTCCCTCCAGAGATAACGGTTTTAAGAGATGTGTGCTAAACCTAGCCGGCTGGGCTCAGTGGATAGAGTGTCAGCCTGTGGACTGAAGGGTCCCAGGTTGGATTCCTGCCAAGAGCATATACCTGGGTTGCTAGGGGGTGTGCAGGAGGCAGCCAATCAATGATCCTCTCTCATCATTGATGTTTCTATCTCTCTCTCCTTCTCTCTTCCTCTCTGAAATCAATAAAGAAATATATTTTTAAAAAAGAGCCCTAACCCAGTGGTCGGCAAACTGCGGCTTGCAAGCCACATGCGGCTCTTTGGCCCCTTGAGTGTGGCTCTTGCACAAAATACCACGGCCTGGGAGAGTCTATTTTGAAGAAGTGGCGTTAGAAGAAGTTTAAGTTTAAAAAATTTGGCTCTCAAAAGAAATTTCAATCGTTGTACTGTTGATATTTGGCTCTGTTGACTAATGAGTTTGCCGATCACTGCCCTAACCGGTTTGGCTCAGTGGACAGAGCGTTGGCTTGCGGACTGCTGATCGATGTTTCTATCTCCCTCCCTCCTCTCAGTAAAAAATCAATAAAATAATTTAAAAAAGAGAGAGAGAGAGAGAGAGAGAGAGAGAGAGAGAGAGAAAGAGAGAGAGAGAGAGGTGCTAGGAACCAGGGACAAAGACCAAGTATTTCTTTTTTATTGTAGCAGACAGGAACAGAGCTGGGTGTGGCAGTGAAATATTTTTAAATCCCTGCATTTAGCTAACACTATTGGAGGAAATACATGTTGACATTAAATGAGAGAATGAAGTAGTATTTTATATTCTAGGGGCTATGGGAAGGAGGGGTTGCAGTACTAAAGCACTAAATTGCGGGGGAAGCGGGGGGGGGGGGGCGGGGAGAAGCAGCAATGAGAAGGTGCAATTTGTGGGAATACCTGAAAGGGGACATGAGTGAGGGGAGCTTTGTGACTA
Organism: Plecotus auritus; assembly: GCF_963455305.1. NCBI lineage: Eukaryota > Metazoa > Chordata > Mammalia > Chiroptera > Vespertilionidae > Plecotus > Plecotus auritus. The sequence continues at coordinate 89,741,576 of NC_137773.1, forward strand.
CCTGGGGTAGGAGAGTTCCAGGCTGAGGAACAGCTAATGCGAGGGCCCTGAGGCAGGGGCCTAGTGTGTTCAAATAGCAGCCAGGAGGTCAATATGACCGGAGCAAAGCAAGTGTAGGGGGCAAGTGGGAAAAGTTGAGAGCAGGGAGGTGGCTGATTGGGTCATGCAGTACCCTGTTGTAAGGTCTGGGGCTGGGAAAGCAGGAACTTTACAAACTTTGCTTTCTAGCCTGCTTGAGTAATGAGGAAGATGAACTTAAGCTGTCTGACCTTGTAGGCCAGAGACTAGATATGCCCATAATTTCAATGCCATGCCAGGTGCATTTTTTAATTGGATAGAACTGTGTTGTTTTCAAGGCCAGCAGCGAGATAACCACTAAATGCACATAGGGCTGGCTCTTTAATAAAAAGGGAAGTTCTGCTTGTAGCCTTGCTTAGAATTTGAATTCATTTTCTCTAAGCCCACTGGTGAATAAGTGTGACTCCCCCGGCCTGTGCTTTCGGACCGCGGGACCTCACCCGAGAGCTTTCAATAAACGTGATTTTTCGCTTTTAACCTGCTTGTCTTGGTCAACTTATTGGTTTCGGTCGGGTTAAGTCTTACATCTCTGATTAAACCTTATACCTGTAGGCCACAGGGAGACTTTGGCATTTACTCCCAGGCCGGTGGGAGCCATGGAGGGTTCTGAGGAGAGGGATGTGACCAGACTCGGTGCTCACAGGCGCCCCTCTGGCTGCTGTGGTGGAGGACAGACCTTCCTAGTAGAATTAGTTGGAGCAACATTATCCTCTCTGCCCTCCAGGCAGAGGAAGTTTCCAGAGCCAAAGGGGTGGCCATGAGTTCCAGCTAGACAGCCCCAGGCCTGAGCCTCCCTGGACTAACACGGAATCTACTACATCCCGCACGGCCCTCAACCATCTGCTTGGCTGTGATTCAACTGCCCTCTTCCTGGAAATCGCATTTCACTAATGGAAATAAAAAAACAACTGCATCTGGGCACAATGGCTTTAATTTTTTTTTCTTGTGGAGAAAAGTGCAACGTCTTTCCAATGGACATCAGAGAATCGCTGACGCAGGAGAACCACATCCAGGATAGAAATGAGCAGGCTGAGAGCTCTCTCCGTAGTGTTTTGGGATTATGGGGGAGAAGAAACCAGTTAGCAGAATTAGTGCTTCAACACGGAGACCAAATTTCACCCTTTGCTTGTTTTTCTAAGTTTAGTTGGAGAGAATGATACAAGAATATGACCCCCAGAGAAGCCAGGAAAGAAAAAAAGAAAGAAAAGAAAGCAGAACCCTAAACCACAGCAATCATGGCAATTTCCCACCGAACGGCCTGTGCAAAGACAAGTTGCTAAAAGCAAATGGTAAGAAGAGACAGCACCCAGGCAGGACCCAGCCTCAGGCAACGGCTCCAGTCCCAGCTCCCTGCAGCTGGGAGGTGGTTTTCCCACAGCCTTTGGTTTATTTTTGTTTGTAAACTCAACAAGCCTCCCTTCCCTCAGTGACCCGGGAGCACATCAATTTCTGTTCCCCAGAGACTATCTTGAGCAAACCCTCCCCCTCTCAAACATCATGAAATAAAAACTTGCATTATTTTTAGAAGAAACAAAAATACATATTATGTTCCTACATGCTTCCCAGTCTTGAGAGAACCTGGAGCCAGCTGTCTCAGTTGTTACTTGAAGCTGAACGGTTGAAAAACTTTGTGTACACAGAAAGCTTAGGCCGAGTCAGATACAAGATACAGCCAACGCTGCATCACACAGGCCGTGACAAGAGGCTCGCCCCTCTTGACCCACCATTTTTTTTGGCAGCAGCTCAGCGAGAATGGACTGGCCAGTGACATCTTGACAGCCCGTGGTGCAACTTAAGAAGACTTTTAACTAATTTAATTTCACTTTTATGTTAAAGCAATGAACATTTCTGATTCCCACCCCAAGCATTCAGATCTTCTCACTTTGTGTGTCTCCCAAAACTTGATCCTTTCACCAGTCATGTAACTGGTTGGTGTACCAAGATATCCTCGCTTTGAAACTCTCAGGGCAGACCCTGATACGGGGTACGTAGGATCCTCTAGAAATAGGTTCAATCTAGAGTTTCCAGAAAGGTGAGAGCTAATGTTAAACTTGAACCAGGCCTTCCCCGTACCACAGCGGAGGAGGCGGAGACCTTTAAGGCTACAGGAGGTCATCTTGCCAGCAGGGGCCGGGACAGTAGAATTGGGAACACAGACTATCGGTTTAGGCTGTCCTCACAGTGTCTGTCAAGTTGTGGGGTGTCCGTTAGTGTTCCAGGGCAGAAAGGGCCACTGAGCTGTACGGGGTGTGTGTGAAGATGGTAGATCCCCAAACTGCACATAACCTCCCAGCAGGAGCTCGGGGCAGCTGGGAACCCAAGCCTCAACTAGGGAGACTGACCCCAGCCCATCCCCCAAACGCCTGCCACTCCCAAGCTATATCACGAAGTGCAAGAGGCAGTAGCAGTTACACAACCCTACCCTCTCACTCCCCCGGCCCAAACCCCAAACATTCCTTAGAGTGACTCCTCCATTAGCAAAAAAGGTCCCGTCTCTGGGCCCCACCGATGACATGGCTCAGGAAACGGACACTGGGTCTTCACCGGTGCTCACGTGAAAGGAGACCAAGTCCTTACAGCAGAAAGTCACCAGCGAGGGCGCGAGGGCGGGCTATGGGAACGTTGCTCAATTTCCTTCTCTAGCAGGATGTGAGATGTGGAAAGACCTTGCTTAAAACATCACCCAATGGACCCTGGGAGGCAGGTTTGGGCAGGAGGGCTGGGGCTCCTGGCTCTGAAGTTAACTCCTGGCAAAATGCCCCAAACAGTAAGGCGAGGGAGTTGGCGATTCTCTGCCTGGCCTAACACGGTGCATAATTGCAGAATTCAATCCTGGATCAGGGACACCATGGATCAGCCAAAACAGTGGCAGGGTTGTGGTGATGCGGAATTCTGGGGAAACTCAGAAGGCACTTCGGGGGTCCCCGAAGCCCGGGGGTTCTGTCCCCCTATCCCTTCACAATAGGTAAAGCTGCTTTAATACTGTTTTCATAGACAGAGGATCTGCAGGCCAGAAGGGAGGGGTCTACCAGGGCCAAAGTCACCTCCCCACCTTGGAGCCTTGAGATCAGAGATTGATGGGCAGGCTCGTGATCGGAGCAGGGGACCCTGAGCAAGGAGCCTCCTTCCACATCTCCAAGGATGAACTCTGAGAACCCGTAAGGCATGAGGAAGAAGGCTAACCACCTTCAGCCAGCTCGTGAACTCCAGACAATGCCCAGCACAGAATGGATGTGGACAATGGCTCGAACCCAGAAGGCACTGTGGAAGCCCCACAGGCTGCCCATGCGCCCCCACTAAAACACCTGGAAAGCAGCAAGCGCGTGCATGTCAACATCCCCAGACCCTGCCTCTAATGCAGAGTCCCCAGGGTCAGGAGCTCGTGACGGGGGCTGCATGGGCAGCTGGCGGCTACGGTGAGAAAACGAACCATGCGGGCAGTGAGGGGCAGCTGACAGCTGACAGGAGGGTAGGGGGTGCCCTGAGCTTGGAAACAGCCCTTGTGGCTCATGCCTCAGTCACATTCCCTGCCAAGGCAGGAGGGGGTAGGTGGGGGTGGGATACCATCTCTAGCAGCTACAGCTGCTAGGCTGGGGAGGTGGGGCATCCCCCAAGGTGGGGCCTTTCCCATTGCTGCCGGGGCTGGAGCTGGGATCCAGGGACTCATTCATTTTCTCACAGATGACATCCACCAGGCGCTCGAAGACCTGCTTCACATTGATATTCTCCTTGGCACTGGCCTCGAAGAACTCGAAACCTGGACGGACATAAGTGGGGACACCTGTGAGACCCTGAAAGGCATAGGCTGGGCTGTGGCATCATCCAAATCTGGGTTCCAAGCCCACTTCTGTCTGTTATGCAGCTATGGGACCTTGGCTGAGTGCCTTAGTCTCTCTGAGCCTCAGTGTGCTTGTCTGTAAAATGGGAACCATGTTAATAAAAACCTGTGGTAGTCCTGGCTGATTTGGCTCAGTGGATAGAGCGTCAGCCTGCAGATTGAAGGGTCCCGGGTTCGATTCCCATCAGGGGCTCATGCTCGGGTTGTGGGCTCAATCCCCAGTGGGGGGCATGCAGGAGGCAGCTGATCAATGATTGTCTCTCATCATTGATGCTTCTATCTCTCTCTCCCTCTCCCTTCCTCTCTGAAATAAAAAACAAACCAACAAAAAACAACCTTGTGACAGAAGCCCTGCTCTGAACTACTCTAAGAACCTCTTTGTCCCAAGGCAGTGGCTGCAAGAGTCCAGGTAGTAATATTCTGGTGCCTAGAGGATGGGTACCCACGGGTGGCTTTGACTTACCTTCATGCAATTGTTACTGCACAGGAAGGTACTGCAAGGGTGTCCACAAAACTAGATATTTATATGGACTTTAGAAATGCTCTGGAAAATGTGCTTCAGACCAAGTAAAGCATAGCTGAAGACGGGCTTCAGCCTGGGGGCTACCAGTCTCTGTCAGGTTCCCCAGTGTTTGTGGAGAGTGTGTGATAAGTAGCTCCTGGTCTATAGAATGCACTAAAAATGGTAATGGTGATAATAATAATAGTAATAATAATAATAATAATAATAAGTGCTTATATCATGTTTACTATGTGTCAGGCACTTTTCTAAGCACTTTACATAAATAAACATCTTTAATGATGCTTTGAGGCTCATCCTATTATAACCCATTTTACAGATGAGGAAACTGAGGCACAGAGTGGGAAATTCGCTTATTTAAAATTCACATAGGTAACACCGGCAGGGCCAGGGTTCAGACCCAGGCTGCCTTGCTCGAACAACAGTTAACATTAAATTAATATTTTAATATAATAAAGAAAGAATAATAAATATTCCTATTGTACCACCTTGGGTCTTGGCTGGCTGACTCCTTCTGGGGTGGGAGGATGTGAGGTAGCTTTGAGTATATTCTTAGTGACCGTCATAACTTGTTTGCCCTCCCAAAGGTGGGAGGTGAAACAAATGCTTTGCTTAAGGTCCCTCGGCTACAAAAAGTAGCCAGTCAACCTGAAAATAAGGGTGTACATGATGACCCTTCCAGCACCCCTAAAAGTTTGGTTAAGGATCTGCCTGCAGGGAACTATCCCTGAAAAGTCCCCGATGTGTCCCCACCTGCCACACCCACCAAGGTGGGCCAGAAATTCAAACCAACACCCACCACATTACACACAGCACAGGGTGAATGGGCCTCTACCCTGGCACTTGTCATGCTGCACTATAAAAATGTAATTAAATAGTTAGATGTGTAATTACAGGTTTCCTATCCGTCTCCGCTACTAGACCACCAGCTCCAAGAGGGCAAGATTTCTGTCTGCCTTGTCCACTCTGCAGCCAGTGCCTGGCACAGAGCAGGCATTAGGGAACTACTTGCTCAATGACTGGATGGATGGATGGATGGATGAATGAATGAATGCTAGAGGCAGGATATGAGCTCAGACCTTCTACTCTGAACCTAGTGATCATCAATGGCACCCCACTGTCTTCCTGGGCAAACCTGGCATTTCTTTCAAATGTGTGTGGCTTCTCTCAATCTGAGTCCTTTTTTTTTTTTAAGTATTTTTTCCTCATCATAAATATTTGCTAGAGAAACCTAGAAACTGCTGAAAAGTATCAAGACAAATATGAAAGCCATTTGTAGTTTCATTACCCAGAGACAATTACTATTGGTGTTTTGATATTTAGCTTTCTAGTTTTAAAGATACAAATACAGCCCTAGCCGGTTTGGCTCAGTGGATAGAGCGTCCGACTGCGGACTGAAGTGGCCCAGGTTTGATTCCGGTCAAGGGCACCTGACTGGGTTGCGGGCTTGATCCCCAGTAGGAGTCCTGCAGGAGGCAACCAATCAGTGATTCTCTCTCATCACTGATGTTTCTCGCTCTCTCTTCCTCTCCCTTCCTCTCTGAAATCAATACAAAATTAATTTAAAAAACACACAAATACGTAATTGTTGGGTTTGGATTTGTAGGTTGTATGTCGGGGGGGGGGGGTTGTTGTTGTTGTTGTTGTTGTTGTTTACAAAATTGGGATTAAATTCCATCTTCTGCTTTGTACTCTGGTATTTAAACTTAATGACAGCGTGGGAAGTCCCCCCTCAGCTCTTTCACTAGATGTCTCTGCAAGAAGTTGTGGGCGACACCCACAAGTACCCTAGCCCATGATAGGACTCCCCAGGAAGTGAAACCCAGGCTAGAGTTCCCAGAAAACACAAGGGACAGAGGAGCAGGTTAAATGACACCCCGAGGGGGGGCAAAGAGCCCCAAACCTCAAATGGAAGATGTTCCATAGAACAAAGACCCAGTTTCTCCAACAAATTGATGGCAAGAAAAAAGAGAAAGGGGACCATGATAGCCCAGAGGTCCTTGGACTTTTTCTGTAAAGGGCCAGATAGTAAATATTTCAGACTTGGTGGGCCAAAAGGTGCTTAGAGTTTTCTATGCAAGCATCAACAATAGTTCACAGTCATGCCAGCTAACACTGAGATGCAACCTACTCATGTGCCAGACTCTGTTATAACTGCTTCACACATCGTAACTCATTTAGTCCTCATGATAACTCAGTGAGGTGGGGCTGTTACTATCTCCATTTGACACATAGGGACGTGCAGACCCAGAGAGCTGGAGTCACCAGTACAAGATCACAAAGTGACTGAGAAATAATACAAGTTAACGTTCAACCGAGGCCAGCGTTTGCCTATTTAATCTTGCTAATAGCCCTATGAAGTAGACAGGGTTTCACCTCTGTCTCCTCGGTGAGAAATGGAAGCACGGAGGGGAGGCACTGTACCCTCGGTCACACAGCAGTGGGCTGCAGACTGGGATTCTAGCTGAACTCTGGGTCTCCAACACGCCCTATCCTACAGTAGTTACACTGCCTCCTGTAAGGAAAGTCCTGGGAGAGCCTAGAATACTAGAATATTCCGGGACAAGGTTTTCATTGAGCTTAAGATAATTCATTCATCACCTGCTCCAAAAAGATAAACTGAAAAGTCCTCCTCCCACCCTGGTTTCTAGCCACCCAGTTTTTTCAGACACAAAGGTCACTTCTGTGACTAGATCCTTCCGTATCCTCCCAGAATTCCTTTACGCAAACACAAGTATATGTTCTTATTCTCATCCTTTTTATACACTAACTAGAGGCCCAGTGCATGAAATTTGTGCACGGGGGGGGGGGGGGGGGGGCGTTCCCTCAGCCCGGCCTGCACCCTCTCCCAATCCGGGACCCCTCTTGCAATCCGGGACCACTGGCTCCTAACCGCTCGCCTGCCTGCCTGCCTGATGCCCCTAACTGCTCCCCTGCCAGCCTGATCCCCCAACTGTCTCTGCCTCAGCCCTGCCACTGTGGCTTTGTCAGGAAGGATGTCCGGAAGACGTCCGGTCTTATTAGCATATTACCCTTTTATTAGTATAGATGCAGGTGTTGGCCCACTTCAGAATGCGGGCCAAATCTGGCCCATGGCCTGTTTTGTAAATAATGTTTTCCTGGCAGTCACACTCATTCATTGATGTATTGTCTATGCCTACTTTCAGGCAGAATTGAATAGTTGTGAGAGACCCTACGACCAAAAACATTTCCTCTCTGGCCCTTTAAGCAAATGTTTGCTGACCGCTGCCTGAACTAAAGGAAGCAGCCATAGCCACTGTTCTGCAGTTTGCTTTTACCTCTTAGCCATATATCCCAGGAACCTTGCCACGTTCACGGCTGCACAGCATTTTGCCACATGAATATGCTTTATGTTTTGTTGCTTCCTCCACTGTGAGCTGCCAAGGTTTCCCTGCCACTAGCAGTACTGTAACTTGACATACTCGCTGTTTCCCACGTGGGTGAGGATGTTTGTGGGATAAATGTCCAGGAACAGTCTTCTGAGTCTGCGTTCCTAGGGGGGCAGCAGTCAGGGAGGGGGATCAATGGGTGAACCCCCTGGAATTAAGTGGAGAAGGTGGCATACATGTGGGCATTTTTCTGGCCAGATCCTCAAAGAGCAAAGGGTTGGAGACTGTGGTTGGACCTGGGATCTGAGCATGAGGATAGGGACTTGTTCTGGGAAGTCCAGGGCCTACAGCCCAGGTTGGGCACTAACCAAGGTCATCGGCGAGCCTCTGGCCATCCTCCGCAAGCACGACACGCTCATCCTCCAGGTCACACTTGTTCCCCACAAGGATGACCTGAGCATTGTCCCAGGAGTAGGTCTTGATCTGGGTGGCCCTGTGGAGTTTGAGGGCTGTTAGGCCAGAGATTTGGGGTTAGGGGAGAGGGCAAAGGTCAGGGGATCAGTAGTCAGCAAGCACTCACCAGTCCTGCACGGCGGTAAAGGACTCCTGGTTGGCAACATCGTACATGAGCAGGAAGCCCATGGCTCCCCGGTAGTAGGCCGTGGTGATCGTTCGGTAGCGTTCCTGTCCTGCCGTGTCCTGGGGAAACAGTGGGGTCAGCCGACTAGGGGTCACCGCACCCCTGCAGGGCCCTGCCCTCACTGCCCCAGTCTGATGGGAGAAACATGGGCCTGCCTCTCTACAGCCTCCAGTCTGATGTGAGCATGGCCCTGACCTTGAGGAATTCCAGTCTGAGGGGTCAGTGCCTTTCACAGACTTATAAGCCCCTTTGACCTCATCTCCAAGAACCAACGTAATGACCACAAATAGGAGCCACCTGGGCTAGAGGGGACCATCTTTATGCACACACCTGGCGCTCGTTACCCTGACAATTGTTACCAACGGCTGCACCTTGGGGGTGCGGTGGGGGGTGAAGATGGCTCTGACTCCTGGCAGGCTCAGTGCGGGCCTCTGGGCTCATACCTGAGTTGTACCTAAATCCCTTTCCCATTAGTCACCAGGACTTCTAACTGTCTTGGGTTACTGCTGACTCCCCACCAGACCTCACAGGGCAAGGCGTATCCTCTCATCCTGATGAATTCGCTCACAGATAATACTCCCCTACTCTTCACATCTACTCCATGCCCCCTCCCCGACTCTGGGCTCCTCTCTCACTCGGGACCCCTTCCCACAGCCCTACACCTCCCCATGGACGTCCCAGAGAAAATTCCAGGCCCTCCTCAGCCGCAGACCCAGGAACAGTGGCAGGGCCCACCCATATCTGCAGCTTGATCCTCTTGTCGTGGCGGTAGACAGTCTTGACCTTGAAGTCAATGCCCACAGTGCTGACGAAGGCGGGTGTGAAGGAGTCATCAGCGTAGCGGAACAGGAAGGATGTCTTGCCCACGCTGCTATTGCCAATGAGCAGGAGCTTGAACATGTAGTCGAAGTTCTGGTCTGCTGCATCACGTGGACTGGTGGGGGGGTCTCCAGCTGATGCCATCCTGGGGGGAAGCCTCCTGCGGGGGAGGCCTGGAGCCCTGCAGGGAAATAAAAGACAAGTTCAAATCCCGGTTCTGCCACTTGGAGGCCAAGCGACTCAGGATGCATCAGTTGCTCTCTGCAAGACACAAAAAATGGGGATGTTTGGCAAATGCAAGGGCCCAGGTTGGGGGGCACATGGCAGCCTCCTCTGGCTGCTGAGGAACCACACCCTGGGAAGGTGCAGGTGTGGACTTTGCCCCCTGGTGAGCAGCCAGTATGGCCCAGGTGTGAGCTGGGGGAGGGGGCCTGCCAGCTGGATAGAGCCCCCCCACACACACTGCAGGCTGGGTGTTGACTTTGGCAGGTGTCAGCCACCACCAGGGTGCCTAGCCTGCCCCCATCCAAGCTGAGTTTAACCCCTTCCCTGATCCCCAGGGGAGGGGATTTCAGTAGGTTCAGCCCAGGGATTTCAGTGATCCAGCCCAGGGATAAGCCCAGCTCCGCCCCGGCAATGGTTACTGCCACGTTTGTTTGTCAAAGGGGCCGGGCGCATTTTGTTCTGGATAGAGCTGACTCAGTCCAGCCCCAGCCCAGGGAGGCTTGGGTGATGGTCCTCAAATAGAAGGAAGCCAACCCAGCCACCTAATAATTAAGAACCCTACTGCCAGGACCACCACTCCTGGTCCTGTCTTTCCTGGCATTGTGTCCCCACAGCGGGGCTGCTTCACCTGGGCCCAGGACATCCCCTCAGCCCTCAGGGCCGCCCTAGATCTCAGCTTCCCCAGCTGTCTACGGCCGGCCGCCCGGAGCCACACGGAGAGGTTCCAGAAGACCTGGGTGAACCGAGGGCACACCTGCGGAGATACTCCTCGCAAAGCTCTTTCTCAACTGCCTGTGGGGCTTTTTTTCCATTTTAAAGGAGGACACAACCGGCCCCCCTTTCTGCCCGGCCCTCAGCCCCACCCCGTGTTCCGGGAGAACGAGTTTGAGGGGAAGACAAGAGACAGGAAGCCTTTCCCCAAGCTGGGCAGGGCTGCCAGGCTGGGGCCCCCGTCCCCGCCCCATCCCCAGCCCACCTGTCAGCCGGCCCCATCCTCCCTCGCCTCGCACTTGGTAAGGGTCCCGGGATTTGGCCCTTTCCCTCTTCGCTGGATTTGGGGGGGCCCAGCCAGTGCAGGGTAGCTCTGAAGCTTCCTCCCATCACCATATGGTCCCATCTCCTGTTCCCAGCGGGGCTCTCGGAGCCGCCCGCGTCCCATTAACGTTCTCGGAGGAGCCCAGCTGGGTGGGGGCGAGGGAAGAGGCGTCCCCCGCTGCCCGCCTTTGTTCCCCCGGGGCCTCCCCCAACCCCCTGTTTCCCCCAAGACCTGATGGGACGCAGAGGTGCGGGGCGGGGTGCGCTCCCTCCGAGGGGGTCACCTCGAGTGGGTCGTTGCCCGCGGAGTTTCCGCCTCCGAACTCGCTGCGGCCTGCCCTCGGCCGCCACCCCGACCGCGACCGCGACCCCGACCCCGCAGCCTCTGCCACCGCCGCTGCAGCCCGCAGCCACCCGGATCCCGCGCCGACTCCGCCCAGGCGGGGAAGGAGGGGCCGCTCCCGGTTAGGGGAGGGCAGGGCGGGGCCGAGTCCCGGGCAGGACTTGTGGAAAGTGGGGTTAGACGCTGGAAGCGGCACCACGCGTGGAGATCTGGAGCTCCCCGCGCGCCCCCAACACTAAACTACTTATAGAACTCCTACTATGTGCAGAGCGATTGAGCGCGCGGATTCTGGAGCCAGGTTCGAATCCCAGCTCCACCGCTTTCTATCCCTGTGACTTTGGAGAAGTTACTTAACCTCTCTGGGCCTCAGTTTCCCCAACAGTCAAATGGTTGATAACAAGTCTCCACCTCACAGGGTTGTGTATGGGTTCTGGTCTGAATTAGTGTTTGTAATTGCAGTGCGCCTGACCCTAGAGTAGGCTCAATCCCTTTGCCAAATACTCTTAAGGGCCCTTGGAATTAATTTCCACTTTATGGATAAGGAAACTGAGTCTCAAAAAGGATCAGCTCCTTGACCAAGGCCACACAGTATAGAAATTTGGCACATCCAGCCCTAACTGAGGTCCTAGAGTTCTCTTTATGCCAGCAGGAGAGGATGTGCAGTTATAATAGCTTAGGCTTTGCTGGTGTTCAAATTCCACCAACTCCACCTGAAGCCACTTGTTGAACATCTCTGAGTACCACTGCTTCATGAAACAGCAGATGTCTCTGAGGACTGCCATGAGAATGAACAAAAATGACATGCATCAGTCAGGAAGGAGTGGCATATGCTCAGTAACAAACAGCCCCAAAACTTCAATGGCACCCAACATTTAAGGTTTGCTTCTCACACTGGTCTTTGTGGAGAAGGGAAAATGTGGCAAATCGTGCACTGGCTTGTATAGTAGTCCTCCCTTACCCAAAGCTTCCTTTCTGTGGGTTCAGTTACCCATAGTCAACCACTGTTTGAAAATATCAAATGGAAAATTCTGGGATAAACAATTTCTAAGTTTAAAATTGTGTACCATTCTAAATAGCATGACAAAATCTTGCACTATCTTGTTCCATGCAACCTGGATGTGAATCACCTGTGTCCACCATATCCACGCTGTGGACACTCCCCACCCATTAGTCACTTAGTAGCCATCTCAGGTATTAGACCAAATGTCATGGTATCACAGTGCTTGTGTTCAAGTAACCCTTATTTTACTTAATAATGACCCCAGCCCCGCCACTGTTGTTCAGTGGTTGAGTGTCACCCCATGCACCAAGAGGTTGCCAGTTCAATTCCCAGTCAGGGCACATGCCCAGGTTGCAGGCTCGATCCCCAGCGGATGGTGTGAAGGAGGCAGCCAGTCCATGTTGATGTTTCTCTCTCATGAATGTTTCTACCTCCCTTTCCCTTCCGCTCTCTCTAAAAAAAAGAAATTAAAAAAACCCCATAATTAAAAAAAAAATGACCCCCAAAGCACAAGAGTAGTGATGCTGGCAATTCAGATATGCCAGAGAAGCCATAAAGTGCTTTAACTGAAAGGTATGTGTGCATAGGAAAAAACCATAATATATACAGGATTTGGTACTATCCATGGTTCAGGCAATCACTGGGTCTTAGAATGTATCCTCCATGGATAAGGAGGGGACCATTGTACCCTTCTCCCTCTCTCTCTTTTTTTTTAATCCTCATCTGGGGATATTTTCCCATTAATGTTAAAAGAGAGTGGAAGGGAAGTAGGAGGGGAGAGAGAGAAACATCAATATGAGACACATTAATTAATTGGTTGCCTCCTGACCAGGGCTGGGGATCAAGCCTGTAACTGAGGTACATGCCATTGACCAGGAATCAAACCTGAGATCCTTTGGTCCAAGGGCTGATGCCCTCACCACTGAGAAAAACGGGATATGGTGTACCCTTCTCTTTGGAAATGACTGTTGGGGTCTGTTTACATTTCAGTGGCCAAAGCAAGACACATGGCCATCCCCAATTCAATGGGATTGAAAATATGCTTGTCCCCTAGGGATCAGAACCAGCTATTGTTACAATAATATATGGTACCAGTATGTGAATGATTAGCTCCATGCTTGGCACACAGTGGGTGCTCAACAAATGGGCACTGTTATAGGAGGAGCTTAGGGATTGCAATAGCTAACACTCCAAATCATCATGGGGAGTGTGAACAGAGAAACAGAGGCCCTCGCTTCCATTCTTGTCCACCTTTCCCCCTGCTTCCCAGTTGGAGAAAAAGGACAGCAGCCATTTCCAAAGATGGGTTTATTGAGATTTGGGGCCCCAGCAGAGACAAAGAAGCAGTGGGTGCTACAGGCTCCTGAGATTCAGGGCAAGGCCAGCAAGACAGAGCCCATTGCTCAGGAGGCAGCCCAGATTGCAAATAGAGGACAGGCCATGGTAGCGGAAGAAGATCTGGCGGAGGGCACTGTACTTGGGATCCTGCTCCCGCAGCTGGCGGTAGAGGTCAGGGCCCTGGTGGCGGCCTGGAACCTCCCCACCCAGGCCCTGCTTCTTCTCCATGGTCTGCAGGGCCCACATGGCAGCTGTGGTGCGATGCTCCAGCCAACGGGCATTGATGGTGGCAAGTGTGAGACTCAGGAACAACAGGCAGAGCTGTTGGAAGTAGTGGGAGGTGAGCCATACCTGGAAGGCAGGAGGAGCCCTCCAGAGGGTCCTTCTGCTTCCTCAAAGTCCAGAGGGGCTGTGGGACAGCAGAGGATCAAAGCCAGGCCTCCCCCTCCTTCCACAACCCAGATTAGGGCCCCCCACCAGAGCTCCAGCTCTAATAACCTGAAGCTGGCAGGAAAAGCTCCATATCAGCACCTCCTTTATCCCACCCCCGCCAAAACCTTCTGAGCCTCCTTTTCTCTGATAGTCAGACTGGACGTTTCCAGAACACAGCCTTGTCTCCTCTTTTCCCACGAACTGACGGTATCTCGGAGCAGAACCTCTCTTCCCCAAATTGGAACAGCACAATAACTGTCCCCTCGTTCCCCCAAAAAGGAGAGCCTAAGACAGGGTCCATCTTCTCTGTGGCCCAGGCCCAGATCCCAGAAGCTGACATTGGGCCCACAGGAAGTGAATAAAAAGCCCTTACAGTTCTAGTTACCCATAATACACTCCAGTCTCTATGGGATTATTCTTGAAACCCCTGTCAGGCTTTACCTGCCCACATATGAGGAACACAATGAGGGCAGTGGGAGGGCAGGATAGAGAAATATGAGATGCAGAGATGGTTCCTTGCCTGGTAATTGAGAAAATGTGTGGATGGGGGTGGGGGACTTTAAATTCCCAGTCAGGCTAGTTTTTAAACAATGAGCTGGGGTCAGTGCCCCAGCCCAGCTGAGTCACCACAGCTTGGCGGCAGGCCCAACCAGAGGGAGGAGAGGGAGCAGCAGCCAGCAGATAGACAGGGGGAATAGGATAGACAGGGCTGCTGCGGATGGCTGTGCAGGCTGTGTACTGCTCAAGGGTATACAGAGCCCAGCTTTGTATCCACCAGGAAGAAGGCACAGTTTTGTTGTTGTTTAATTCTCACAAAGGAGGGGCCATAGGAGCTCAGTGGGGTACTGGGAATGAGTCTTCAGAGGGTAGTGAAGCCCAAGTCTGCATACCTGGCTGGTCTCCCAGAATGTGAGCTGAGCCCAGGCGTGTTGTGGAAACAAGATGCAGAAGTTGATGAAGGCACAGCCCATAGAGATGTGAAAGTAGAATGGGAAGAGTTTGCTCTGCACGAGACCGAAGGTATGTCGTGGAAGGCCTCGGAAAAGCAGGAAGCCTGTGGAGTGTAGGGGACCACACATCCGTTAGGATACTCCAGGTCCTGCGTCATTCCTGTCCCCACCCTGGGTATCCATGACGTCCAGAACGAGGGACCCTACCTGAGATGAAGGTCACCCACATTTGCATGCCCCAGGCCCCGGACAAGACCAGTAGATGCACCACCTTAGTCAGGCTTGCCGGGTCCCCGCCTTCCTCCATCTTGCAGGCCTGGGAAGGAGGTACCGAGTGGCTCAGAGCTTTGCCTTTGGCCTTCAGCCCCTGTGAGCCTGCGCAAGGCCAGGGTCACCAGGAATAAGGGTCGGGCCCTGCGACAACCCGACCCCATCTCTCTAAATGTCAGCCCTCAAGATCTCAGACTCTCTGGACCCCAACATCCATGCCACCTCCGACACCCCCAAGTTTCAGCCCCACCAGCTCAAGCTCGTAGCCCTAGATCTTCTGAGATCACCTCAGTGACTCTCAAATATCACGTCGGGGTCCCAGTTCTAACAGCAAAGATCCTGCTCCCATAACAACATCAAGATATCTATAAAAAGATCCCCAAAGAATCCCGGCTCCATCTAATCCTGAGAAACCCCCAAATCTCATCCCAAAGACACCGATCCCACCAGTAGGAATCCGGACTTCAACCCGCAATACCCAGGAGTCCGAGACCAGAGGCGCCGAGGCCGATCTTGGGGGCCAGCGGGCTAGGCCCGGTACTTTACTCCCGGGATCCTCACCACCTCTCCTCGTGGGACCAAGAACTCGTCCCGCCTACCAGCTGAACCCGAAGCCAATCCAATCGTAATCTGCTGCCTTCTGTACCGCCCCATTAGATATTGACTAATCGATTAGCAGAAACCTGCCTGAAGCCCCGCCCCCTCGCCGGGATTTTACTCAATTACGCGGCGGCTCCCAAGATCTGCGGAAGCGGGAAGGCGCCAATGAGGCCTTGGGCTGCAACGGAGGGGGCGGAGCTAACATGTCAGCCACGCCCCTCTCTGTGACTCCGCGTTTGGGCTCCGCGCGTTTTAAAGTGATGGTGCCCCACAGGATCAAATTTCAGCGTCACAGCTGGGGACTGGCTTCGCGGTTCCTGATGGGAGAGCATGAGCAGGTGCTATGTGGTAGGTGGGGGTGGGAAGGGGTCGGGAGCCTGTGGAGCGCAAGATTCAAGGCCCGGGGGGCGGGGCCCAGGCTAATGACCCTCCCCTCTCTCCCCAAGAATTCTCCCTGGAGGGACTTCGGGAGGAACAACTGATCTGGGAGGGGGTGGGTGTTCTACTTGCAATTGGCACTCAGAAATGGGTCTTCCCTCTCCTCCAATACTCTCAGGGCTCCTATGACTCCCAGGTCCCAAGTTCTCAGCGTGACATTCAAGGACATACACTGAGTTTCCCACTGCTGTGTGCTAAACACTGGCATGGATTAATCTACTTAATCACAGCAACTCAATTATGTTGTAGTGTGACATCCCATTTTTATAGTTGGGACACTAAGGCATGGGTAGGTTCAGTAATTCTTCCAATACCACACAGCTAGGAAGGGGGAGGGCTAGGATTTGAACCCACACCATCCAGCCAGAGGGTCTCCAGTGCCTCTTGAAAAGGTACTCCAGGTCATTTCAGGCAGAAGCACAACTTCTGTGTGACAAGATGGGTGTGAAGACCCAGTGAGTTCTGATGGTGGTGCCCCCCACTCAGTGAGGTACTCAGAAAATATGAGCTTAAAAATGGATCAAGGGCCCTGGCCGGTGTGGGCATCCTCCCATGCACTGAAAGGTTTTGGGTTGTTTCCCTGTCAGGGCACATGCACAGGTGGCAGGCTTGATCCCCAGTAGGGGTCATGCAGGAGGCAACCTATCCATGTTTCTCTTTAATATCAGTGTTTCTCTCTCTCTCACTTTCCCTTCCTCTCTCTCTAAAAATCAATTTAAAAGCATCAAGGGCCCTAGCCGGTGTGGCTCAGTTGGTTGAGCATTGTCCCATGCACTACTAGAAAGTCAACAGTCACATCAGGGCATGTGGGCTGGATCCCCACTAGGTGTCCTGCAGGAGGCAGCTGATCCATGTTTCTCTTCAACATTGATGTTTCTCTCTCTCCCTCACCCTTCCTCTCTCTCTCAAATCAGTAAAGACATCTTTCTTAAAAAACAGATTAAGGCTCTAGCTGGTTTGGCTCAGTGGATAGAGCGTCGGCCTGCGGACTGAAGGGTCCCAGGTTCGATTCCAGTCAAGGGCATGTACCTTGGTTGCGAGCACATCCCCAGTAGGGGGTGTGCAGGAGGCAGCTGATCGATGTTTCTAACTTTCTATCCCTCTCCCTTCCTGTCTGTAAAAATCAATAAAATATATTAAAACACACACACACACACACACACACACACACACACACACACACACAAAACAGATTAAGGAAGCTTTTACAGAGCAGATGCTGAATAGGGTTTTGAAGAGTGCATAGCAGTCTTCTAGGACTGGGCAGAGGAAGGACACTAGAGGACTCAGAAAGGCCTCTAGGTCTAGAGTGTGGCCTTTCTGTCTGTGACCCAAGGCAAGATCCCCTCCACCTGGAAGTTTTTCCAGACAGCTCTGTCCCACATGACTCCATCTGTGCCAGCCCTGACCACTATCCCTGGGATGAGTCAAAGCTGCCTTCTTTCTTGTTCCCAGCCCCACTTCCCATGGGACTGGGCCCCAATTCAGCTAATATTTATTGAATAGATATGCCTTGCCTCTCCTGTTCACACACTATGGCTCCCATTTATCTGGGGAACCAGGTCCAAACTTCTCTGCTCGGCTTTCAATACTTTGCTTGAACTGCCCTGCTAATCTCCTGCTGCTTCCTCTTGGACTCTGCCTCCAACCGTCCTGAATTTATCATCACAGAGCACATGGTTCCACACCTCCAAGCTTTGGCACATGCTCTTTCTTTTTTCTTTTTTTTAAAGAATAGTTGATTGATTTAAAAAAAAAATATTTTTAAAATCTATTTTTTATTGATTTCAGAGAGGAAGGGAGAGGGAGAGAGAGATAGAAACATCAATGATAAGAGAGAATCATTGATTGGCTGCCACCTGGATGCCCCCAACTGGGGATCTAGCCCACAGCCTGGGCATGTGCCCTGACCAGGAATCTAACCAGCAGCCTTTTGGTGCATGGGACAATCCCCAATCAACTGAGCCACACCAGCTAGGGTTGCACATGCTGTTTCCTAACAGGGCCCAATGTTAAGAATTTTTTTTTTTCTTTTAGACTCTTCTGAGACCTCACTTTCTCCTGTGGGGTCTTCTGGGTCCTTCTCACTGCCCATCCCAACCCCTGGGGCTGGGATCATCTTTCATCCTGTTCCTACCATAGCTGGAGGCCCTGTGTTCAGGGCCAAGGCCTCTGTGAGGTGTCAGGGAGGGTCTGGCAGTGTCGGGACATGGGGGCTGGTCTCAGTGCAGCCCCCTGTCCTGTCCTTCCTACTCGAAGCGACCCTCTTCTGGCCGGCCTGCCCCGGGACTCTGACTACTCTCTGCCCTGCTACTGCTCATCTCCGTCGCCCTCCAACTTGTGTTCGCTTGATAACAGCAAGTGTGACAAGTATTGGGGTTCGTTGAGGGGCTGCTCCAGTGCTGGGGAGCTGGGAGGGGCTGGAGTGCTCTGGGTTGGCCCTCAGGATGCCCTCATTCACCCACCCCTAGGCACTTCCTCAGACAAGAACCTGGACTATACAATTCACTGGTCCAGCACCCCAGAACCAGAGACCTCAGGGCCAGCTGCTTCAGAGAACACAGTGACAATTATAGACTGGAAGCCAGGGAGGGACTCAGGGCCTCAGTCGCATGGGTCTCCCCACTTCCCCAACTCAGACTCGCGGGAATGCTGTAATGACCAGGAACTTGTGAAGAAGCGTTCAAGTATCATTAAGGTTACCCGAACCCTGGAACCCCCTTCCTGCTGCACCACCATCTATTGCTGCAGGGCTTGGTGGGGGGGGCGGGGCGGGGGAGAGGGGTTGGGGAGATAGGGTGGTCCTCAGCACCCAGAACACCTCCCAGTGCTCAGCAGGCCTGCAATGAATATGTCTTAATGGTTGAGGGAATGAATGGAATGGACGTGGGATTGTGTGTTTTAGTGGAGTCTTTTCTGTCATTGTCTCTGGGTATGACTGTGTGTCTGTGTCTGGTTATGTATCTGAGATGAGTGTGCATGGACGCCCTGGGTCTTATGACTTGGAGTGCATGACTGTGTTTGTGTTTATGTAGCTGTGGTTGTTGTGAGATTACGCATGGTTATGCATCTGTGCCATTGGTGCTGCCTGAAGACATTGTCGATGTCGTTTGCCCCTAAAGAGGAGGGCCCTTTTCTGAGCCCAGTCCAGAGATAGGGCTTTGCAGGTGCATGCTGTCAGGGGCAGCCCAGAGGCCCACACATGTAGGGTACAAGCCACATAAGTGCACTTCTGAGCATGTACAGATATGCCTGCACTCAGGGTCTGGGACACCCAGAACTCAGCAGACGCAACTCATGTCCAAACACTGGGTTGGGGGAGCAAGGAGGCAGCCCAGGGATGAATTTCTACTGCCCTCATATTCCCCTATCCTAGAAACCATTGGAGACCAGCTCTTCCAAAATCAAAGGTGAGAACCCTCCCTCCTAACAAGACTGTGTGTGCAAGACCTGCTGGTTCCTACTTCCATCCTCTGCCCCAGCCTCCGTGGAATCCTGCCATTGCTGCCCGCTCAACCCTGCCCCAGCATCAGCTGCCTCTTGCCCCTGACCTTGCCCTCCATCCCAGTCCCTGATCTTGACCCCTACTCCTGCCTCTACCTCAGGCTCTGTGATCCCTGCTCCTGACCTTGCCCCTGCCCCCACCCTTCCCAGCTTGGCTGACCCACACTTCTGCTCACAGGTAAGTCCACCATGATGATTCCTGACACCCAGAAGCTCCTGCGATGCGAACTAGAGTCACTCAAGAACCAGCTACAGGCCCAGACTAAGGTTAGCCTCCTTAGCCAGCCCTGTGCCCAGCAACCTCTGTCCCTTCCTCATCCCACTCCTGCCTCCAGGCATGACCTCTTCCCCCACAGGCTTTTGAGTTTCTAAACCACTCAGTGACCATGTTGGAGAAAGAGAGCTGCCTGCAGCAAATCAAGATCCAACAGCTTGAAGGTGAGGACTGGCCTGAGGTCAAGGTCAGGCCAGAGGCTGTCAGGGTCAGCTGGGTCAGAGTGAGAGAAGTGGGTGAGTCTGGATTCAGGGTTGGGATCCAGCCAGGCTAGGGCAAGTGGGTTCAAAGCTGCGCTCAGTGTGATTGGGGCTCAGTCAAGCTCCCACTGTTTCTGAAGAAGTCCTGAGCCCCACGAGCCACCAGACAGAGGGAAACAAATGGGACATGGATCAGGGACAGCAGGAGCTGTATGGGGCCCTGGCACAAGGCCTGAAGGGGCTGCAGAAGACCCTACGGGAGAGTGAGGAGGTGCAGAGAACCCGCACTACCCGCTGCCTGCAGCTGCTGGCCCAGGAGATCCGAGACAGGTGGGTGTGCCAAGGGGGGAGGCCTGGAGGCTGTGGGAGGGAAGGAAGGCCAAGATGGGGAAAATGGGAGAGGCCTGAGTAAGGGTGATGGGGGGCCATGGAAGGCTTAGAGGACAAGAGGAGCAGATGATAGGATCGAAGACAGGTTGCAGTGTTTGTGTGTGGGGAGACTGGGAGGCCAGAAGGCAGGGAGGGAAGACAGGAAGCTGAAGGTAGGGTGGGAAGGAGGCCAGAGGATCAGGGAGCTGGGAGGAGGAGAGGTTGATGCGGGCTGAGGCTGGGAATATGGGAGGTCAGGGGTGAGGAAGGTAGAGAGATGGAGGCCAGACAATAGGAAGCTGAGGGAATGGGAGGCTGGAGGTCAGGAGGAGATGACTGGGGGCTGGAGGAGGGGAGAATGGTAGTTGGAGGGTAAAGGTGGGTAGGCAACTTGGGGAGGGGTGGAGCCTGGGGAAAATGGGTGGTTGAACAGATGGGAACATGGGAGGTGGAGGAGGTTTGGAGAGGCAGGTGGGCAAATTGTGAGACCAGGAGGCCAGGGACTGGGCACGGGCTGTGGGTCTAGGCTGCACTATCCCCTCAGCAAGAAATTCCTGTGGGAGGAGCTAGAGCTGGTTCGGGAGGAGGTGACCTTCATCTATCAGAAGCTCCGTGAGTGCCTGGAGCCCATGGGGGAGGGAGGAAGGGAGGGGGGTGTCCTTCCGCTGCCTGGCCTCCCTGAGTCCCCTCCCCTCACAGAGGCACAGGAGGAAGAGATCACTGAGAACCTGGTGAACATCCAGAAGATGCAGAAGACCCAGGTGAAGTGCCGTAAGGTGAGAGGGGAGGACAGGGACCCCACGTGGGTTGGGGATATGGGGATCTCTGCTGGCCTCCACCATTGGACTGGAGCCAGAAGGCCTGGACATAAATCTCAGCTCTGCTACTTACTGCTGTGTGACTGTGGGCAAGTTTCTTCACCTCTCTGGGCCTCATTTTCTTCATCTGTGTAATGGATAAAACCCACACATCCCTACCTGAAGGGGTAGCTGCATGAACTGAGGACAGCCTGGCATGTAATAAGTGCCATGTAATGGTCACCTTGCACCATCATTATTATTGCTACTGCTCTTCTCTCTTCCCCCCACCCCTGTTGGAGCCCCAGGTCTTGACCAAGATGAAACAGCAAGGGTGTGAGACAACCAACTGGCTGGAGACAGAGGAGATGCCATCAGGAGGCAAAGGCTCTTGGAGGAATGACCTCCAGAAGGAGCTGAGTGACATATGGTGATGCCCAGCCCCCACTCTGACCTCTGACCCCTGACCCTCATCTGCCCTGCCCTGCTCCTAATCTGATCAAACAGTGACCACCAGAACCTAGAAGCCATCTGAGTCCAGACCTCCCATCTCCAAGCAGGACTCCCTTCCTCCTCTACCCCCCTAACAACCCCATGCCCCAGCCTCAAGCAGTCCAGAGTCACCTAGGGCCCCCAGCTCCCCATCTTCCTGCAGGTCCGCCGTGCATATGCTGCAGAACTCCTTTGATGGCCTCAACATGTCCTCGGGAATCCGCCCCAAGACTGGGAACCTCAGGGGTGAGAGGGACTGAGCCGTGCTCCAGGGTGGGTGGGGTCATTCTCCAGCTTCATACATGGAGGTAATATTCAGAGACCATATTTAGAGGTCACATCTGTTGGGTTTCTTTTTTTTTTTTTTTTTTTTAATCTTTATTGCTTTCAGAGAGGAAGGGAGAGGGAGAGAGAGATAGAAACATCAGTGATGAGAGAGAATCATTGATTGGCTGCCTCCTGCATGCCCCCCACTGGGGACTGAGCCAGTAACACAGGAGGAACTGCCACCCTCCTGGTTCATAGGTTGACGCTCAACCACTGAGCTACACCAGCTGGGCCACATCTGTTGGATTTTAATCTGGGGTCACATTAAGGAGTCCCTGAAGGTTTCATCTAGGGGTCACTCAGGGTCACCTGGATGTTTTTTAAGGATCATTGGTGTAAAATTCAAGTATCACATTGGGTCACATTCAAGGGACATGATCAAGGGACACTGGTCCACCATATTCAGAGGTCTTTCAAGGGTCACACTCAGGGTTCATGCATGGAGAGCCAGAATGGCACCTGTCCCTGCAGGCTACAAGGGGCACAGATGCCTGAGTCCTCCACTTCACTCTTGGGACTCGGACTCGGACTCGGACCAGGACCCTTCCCAGCCACCCTTCAACAAGAGCCGCTCCTTCCCACCAGGTGTGGGTCCTCCCCTGCTCCACCTACCTGGCCCCTCCCGACCAGCCCTGGAATCCAACAGTATGGACCCTCCCAGCTCCCAACCTGGGCTCCTGCACCCTGACTGCCATCCCTGGGTCTCCTGGACCAGACCTGGCCCTTACCCATCCTGTCTCCCCACAGCTTGAGCAGCCGGGTTGCTCTCCCCGAAGACCCCTCCAGAGAGAAAATAAACTAGCCGAGACTCTCCTCCACCTGTGGACTGTTGCTCCTGCTGCTTCTTGTGCCTGAAAATGAGCCACCCTCATTTACTCGCCAGTGTTGGGGAGGGCATGGAGATCCCAGGGGCTGTTTGGGATGTATGAGCTTAGGGTCAGAGTACAGTGCGAGGGCAGATTAGTATATGACAGGTCCTGGGTTGATCTGTCCAGATATGAGTGGCTAGACAGGCTATTTCACACTAGCCACCGGCCTTCCTTTCCAGGGGGCTGCTGCCCAAATGGGGAAACCCAGGCCCAGAGAGGGAGCGTGATGGCCCAGGTCATGCTCTGACACTGCACCCTCCTCTTCCCCTCAGCGCCTACCCTCACCCAGAGTCGTCCCTCTTTTTTTTTTTATTTGTTTACTGTACACTACAATTAAGGTACTTATTCTTTTTTAAAACAATTTTTATTGATTTCAGAGAGGAAGGGAGAGGGGGAGAGAGATGGAAACGTCAATGATGAGAGAGAATCATTAATTGCCTGCCTCCTGCACACCCTCACTGGGGACCGAGCCCGCAACCTGGGCATGTGCCCTTGACTTGAATCAAACCCAAGACCCTTCAGTAGGCGGACGCACTATCTACTGAGCCAAACCGGCTAGGGCCAGAGTCCTCCCTCCTAACCTCCATCCTTCGTTCCCCCTCAATCTATTCTAACACGCCTCGCCGGACCCCAAAGAACTGCCGAGGCTGCGCCCCAGATCATGCTAATAAGACGTCTCGATGCCCCGCCCACCTTTATGCAAATAAGGTACCCCGAAGCCACGCCCCTCGTTCCTTCACGGAGTCTGCGCGGCGCAGAGCCGGGCGACAGCATCTCCATTTGTGCGTCCACCCACCCGCCCGCCAGGCCAGCAATCAGTCTGTCCAGCCGCGCTGGTGACGTCTAGGCGGAACCCGAACTCAGGTGGCGGAGCCTCAACTCGGTGAGGGGGAGGGGCTTGAAGTGTCCCTTGTACCCCTTCTGGCGGGCTTCCGACCCTCGGTCTCTGGTCCGGGTTGGGATCCTGTGGGTCCGGTCCCCTGCGGGTCCAGCGTGGGAAGGGGGAGGGGAAGCGAGGAGCTTGGGGACCAGGCTGGGGAGGGGGGCATGGGAGGGGACCCGGGCTTGAGAAGCCAAGAGGTGGTGGTGAGGGTGACTGGGATTGCATGGTTGTAATTATATGTCAGTGTGGTTGTATAACTGTCATTTTGTGTCTGTACAGCTGTGATTGTGTGGCTTCTGAAGTGTGTGTGGTGTGTGTGTGACTGTCTCCTGTGGCTGTCATTGTGTGCTCTCATCGTGGGTATCACCGATGGTGTGTGTGTGGCTTTGTTGTGATGGCTGTCACTGTGATTGTGAGTCTTGTGGTGTCTGTGTGGTTGTGTGTATATGACTGTCATTGTGTGGCTGCTGTTGTGTGTTCCTTTTAATGATGTGGGGGGGCCGTTTTTGCATTCTAATGTGTGGCTGTGATCGTGCATCTTTCTTGTGTGGCTGTGGCTCTCTGTGTGAGTCTGTCATGGTCCATGTATGTATGTGCCCTTGTGTGGCCATGTGGCTGTGGTCGTGGATAGCACCGTATCTCCCATGACTGTCAATGTGGATGAGAAGTGTTCGTGTGTGTGGTTGTCACTGAATTCCATGTAACTGGGGGTGTGACACTATGACCGGTTCTGTGACCCCCCATTGTGTATGGTGAATCTCTTTTTGATGTTGCTCTTAAGTGTGTTGGCAACCCTGAGCCCACATCCCTGAGGGGCAAGTGCTCATGTGGGGCTGTGTGGGGCTGGGAGGTGTGTGGAGAACCTCCAGTTGTGTCCCTGTGACTGTGTTGGGGGGGAGTTGTTTGATCTGTGTGGGTGTCTGTGACAGGCTGTGTGCACATTGTGCTGTGTGCATGTGTGGTGTGTGTGCATGAGTATGCAGTTATGTGTGTGGTGGGTTGTGGTGGGTGTTGGGCACTGTCTGAATGAGTGGGCCTGTCTTGTTCACCACAGGCTGGCACTCAGTACAGTGCCTGGAACGCAGCAGGCACTTGGTCCATGTTGGTGAGATGGGCGAATGCTGGGCCATAGTGTGTGTGGGGTGGGGGGTGGGATGAAGGCTGTGGCTGAGTTGTGTACTCTGGGGGTGCCAGTGTGGTTATGTCTCTGGGAGGGTGAGGAGGCTGTGGCCAGATAGACATCTAGGACCTCTTACATCCTTCATCCCACATGTTACACTGAAGAGCAAGCCTTGTGGATGGAGCACTGGACCCAGAGTGCCTACCCTCACCTGCCTGCGCCTCAGTTTCCACACCTGTGCAATGGGGGTGACCATCACTGCCCTGCTGGCTGCCAGGAACGGCTGTGAGTCCACAGGCGTGGCAGCCACCTGTGGGAAATCATAGGGCTCTTTCACAGGTGAGGCCCACCTGGGAGAATGGGTCAAGCAGGTGTGACTCTCTTAGCGCTTCACTGCTCGGGGTAGTGGGGAGCATGTGATGGGAGATAGCTCCCTAATGATACAGGGAGGTGATGGGCTGGAAGAAAGTAGAGAGGGAGAGGCAATGGGAGAGGCCATCAGCCATGAACCATAGGGACATGGGAGAAGGGGCTCAGGAGAATGGCCTGGCAGGAGTGGGGGACACGGAGCATGGGATTTCCCATAAAGCATGATGGGGTTCCCTAAAAACTTGTGGGTGTGAGAACCCTTCTAAATGGATCCTTCTCCGTAGTGGAGGTATCCCTATTAAGTTGGAAAATTCTCTTCTAAAGGCCAGGGAGGCGGGGGCGGGGGGGGTGGTCCTGCTTAGTGAGGAGGAGAGTCCCTCCTAAAAGGTATGGGGTCAGAATCTCCTATGAAGGTTATAGGGAGTGAAGACCACTAGAGAATCTCTGGGGTTCCCCCGCCAACAGGCTGAGCTGAGCAGATTGTCAGAGGAGGCTAGTGTCTCCAATGGGCAGGAGCAGGGCTGAGCCCTGGATATGGAGAGGCATCGCCAGAGGACTCCAGGGGCCCGTGACCTGAGCTTCCCCCTTGGGCACACCCTAGCCACCCCACTTCCTCCCCACCTCCACAGGCCCAGGCCTTCACCATGGCGGGAGGGAGACCTCAGCTCAAGAGAAGTTTCTCCATCATTCCCTGCTTTGTCTTCGTGGAGGTGAGGAGTCCAGTACCTCCTTCATTCCCTCAGTGGGGAGGGGGTGTACCTGTCTTTCTGCCCCCTCTCTGTGTCCTTCATCCTGTCCAGGTCCCTACCTGGCCCTAATTTTCCATCTACCTGTTTCCAGGCCTGCCTTCTCTCTCTCGATCTCCTCCTCCCTGTCTCGGGGGGTGGGAGGGTGGGAGGGTGGGGGAGGCGGGCCGTGGGGGAGAATACTATCCCCTTTCTCTTGAGAAGTGTTTATGGGCTTGCACTCAGAAGTAGCGCTTCCAGCGTTCCAATCGCACTCTTCACATCCTTACCTCAGAACTCTGGGCATCTCACATACCCTCCTGAGCCTCAATTTCCTCTTCTGTCAAATGGGCATATTTAGAAGGTAAAATGTATTCACTGACAGAAGAGGGTTAGTATGACCCCCTGCCCACAGGAAGAGTTATACCTGTGGTAGCTGCTAGTCCTACCAGTAGTATTAATTCTTCCCCTGGTGATCTGTCTGTCACTCCCCCACCCAGTCTCTGTATCTCTCTGGTCAGATTTTAGCTGTGTCCTCACTCTCCCTCCCAATCCCATTCCCTCTTTTCTTCTCTCTCTAGTCTACTGTTCTAGTCCCTTCTCTTTTTCTTCTTTGCCTTTTCTCTTTTTCTTTCTCCTTCTCTTCCCTCTTCTCTCCTCTCCCCTCCACTTCTGTCTTCCCTCTCTTTCTTTCTGTTTCCATCTCCATCTCTTTTCTCTGTCTCTTATTTGTGTCTCCCAAATCCTGACAGTTCTCTGGCCCCATTCCCCACCTCTCTCTCTCACACTCTTTTCATCTCCCTCCGTCTTGATCACTCTCTGTCTCTCTCCCTCTTTTCTCTGTCTCTCTCCATGTTTGTGTGTGTGTGTGTGTGTGTGTGTGTGTGTGTGTGTGTGTGTGTCCATGTCCCCAGTTCAGGCCTGACCTTCTTTCTTTTTATCTCTGTCTCTCTCCGTCTCTCTCTCTGCTCTGGCTGGGTGGCAGTCTGTGCTGCTGGGCGTGGTGGTCCTGCTTGCTTACCGCCTGGAGTTCACGGACACCTTCCCTGTGCACACCCAGGGCTTCTTCTGCTATGACAGTACTTATGCCAAGCCCTACCCGGGGCCTGAGGCTGCCAGCCGAGCACCTCCTGCACTTATCTATGCTCTGGTCACCGCTGGGCCCACCCTCACGGTGAGACTGGAGGGGGGTCGCCTTGGTAGACTGTGTGGGAGGCCCTCCCAGGAGGCAGGAGGGTCAGGGGGAGGTGGCTAGGGCTGGGCTTGAAGGCCAGGAAGACCCTGTTTCGGTCTCACCCACAGATCTTGCTGGGGGAGCTGGCTCGTGCCTTTTTCCCCGCACCACCCTCAGCCATCCCCGTCATCGGGGAGAGCACCATCGTGTCTGGGGCCTGCTGCCGCTTCAGCCCCCCACTGAGGAGGCTGGTCCGCTTCCTGGGTGAGTGACAAGGCCAGGGTTCAACCACCCAAAGGGATATGGGCCAGGCTCAGCCATCATCAGGATTCCAGGGCCTAAGGAGCGTAGAATTGTCATGGTGGTCAGAGGCAAAAAGGGACTTGGGCTCAGGCCAGGCATGATGGCGGTTTTAGGGACATGGATGGAGCCTAAGCCAACCACGGCAACTGTAAGAGGAGGGCCCCAAATTGCCACAGGGAAATCTCAGTCAGAAAAGGGGGACACCATGGGGCCCCAGGGAGATGAGACCCCAGCTGTGCTGTAAATGTAGTCCCAGCCACAGTGGGTGGTTGTGGGGGACGGGAGGGGGCATAGCTCATCCATAACGGTGGTCCCTGTGGCAGAGGGCCGGTGGTTTAGCTCTGGCTTATTGGTGACCCAGAAGAAAAGTGAGCCACTCGGTCACAGCGAGTCCAGGGCAGATTAAAGAGGCCCAGGAATGCCATCTGGATGCTTCTAGGAGGTCCCAGGCATAGGTCCAATGCTGATGTAATGCTGTTGAGGAAACCCAGGTCTAATGGGGTCCCAGGGGAGGGCCCCTGCTGCCTTA
This sequence comes from Plecotus auritus, assembly GCF_963455305.1. Classification (NCBI taxonomy): domain Eukaryota; kingdom Metazoa; phylum Chordata; class Mammalia; order Chiroptera; family Vespertilionidae; genus Plecotus; species Plecotus auritus. Next base: position 89,769,387 of record NC_137773.1, read on the forward strand.
GTGGTAGTCCCAGGGGGACAGAGGCAGGAGGCCCAGTGTGCCATCATGGTGGCCCGGCTCTCATGGGGTATGGTATTAGGGGATTAAATGGTGGTCACAGGAACAAGGAGAGAGGGGCCCAGATGAGTCACAAGGAGGCTCACAGGGGAGCCAGTGCGGCATCGGGGCCCTAACATGAACCCTTTCCCATCCCATCCTCAGGGGTCTACTCCTTTGGCCTCTTCACCACCACCATCTTTGCCAACGCGGGGCAGGTGGTGACTGGCAACCCCACGCCGCACTTCCTGTCCGTGTGCCGCCCCAACTACACGGCCCTGGGCTGCCAGCCTCCCTCACCGGACCGGCCAGGGCCCGACCGCTTTGTCACCGACCTGGGTGCCTGCGCTGGCAGCCCCAACCTGGTGGCCGCTGCACGCCGAGCGTTCCCCTGCAAGGATGCTGCCCTTTGCGCTTATGCCGTTACCTACACAGCGGTGAGCCCCCAAATGGGAGCGCGGTGTGGCGGCGGTGGGGGGCGCCCAGCGGGCAGGCCACCTGGCTGGAGCCTCTAATTCTTACCCAGGAGAAGCCACGCCCTCACCCTGTTACTCCACCCATAAGGCAGGGTCTACCCCGGTGGAAGCTCTGACTCCCCGCCTTGGACCCTAGTCATGCCCTGAATCTGCTGTGGTTGACTGCCTTTTGGTGTCTGGCCCTGCCTCCTGACCCAGTAATGCCACACCCAGTGGAAGCTGTTGGCTCCGCCCTGAGGGATCAGGACCCTGTGCCTGGAGCCTAGCCATGTCCCCAGGATGCTACCTTCACCACCACCCCCCAGCCCTCAATCCCTCCCCCTTTATTGTCTTGGTCTCTGCTAGGACTTCCTGACTCTCCCTTGCTTTTCCCTGGCCACACCCCATGTTGCTTTGACTCCTTTTCCTGGAGTTTGGGTCTCAGCTTCTACTCCAGTCAGTGATCGTCTGGTGTTTGGGGAGTCCACCTCCTGGAGCTCCTGGACTGCCCCTTAGGTCCTGATTCCGCCCTCTGGTTCTGTAGCCACGCCCCATCCCAGCAAGGGCCCACTGGGAGTGCATGACTCCATCCCCTGCACTCCTGTCTTCTGGCTCTGTTCCCTGGAGCCCCTGACCACATCCTCCAGCCCCAATGGGATTCTGGCCATGCCCCCTAGCCCCAAAAGCAGCGGCCAGTTGGGTTTGGCAACTGCATTACCTGTGTCCCCTGACTGGTCCGGTTTGGTTTCCGCAGATGTATGTAACACTGGTGTTCCGCGTAAAGGGCTCCCGCCTGGTCAAACCCTCGCTCTGCCTGGCCCTGCTGTGCCCCGCCTTCCTGGTGGGTGTGGTCCGCGTGGCGGAGTACCGCAACCACTGGTCGGATGTGCTGGCCGGCTTCCTGACCGGAGCGGCCATTGCCACCTTTCTGGTGAGCCCCCTTTGCATCCATTCTGGTATGGGAGACCCTCCATCAGCTCCTTGAACCAAAAGGGAGGACAGCATGATTGTGAAGGTTATGAACTTTGTGACCTTGGACAAGATCTTTAACCTTACCTTGCCCAGATGTTCATCTGTGAAATGGGATAACAGGACCTGGATCAGGATGATGTGAGTGAGGTACTTGTTTTGAGTGCAAAATTTGAAGGGTGCTAAAACATTCAGTAATTCAGATAAATCATATTTTAATGAAACATTTAAAAAATAAAAAAATTAGTGCAAAAAAAAATTAATTTAAACTTTACGAAACTGAGCCTTACTTGCCTCCTCCCAGTCCCAGCCCTGTGGAGAAATTACAATAGTAGCAACCTTTTAGTAAGGTGGAAAAGAACATAGTAAGCATCATAAAAACGTTAGCTGTCTTTGAAAACCTTACCTCAGTTTCCTTATCTGAAAAATGGGGATGGTATTTACACCACTCTTATCTTATTAGCCTCAACATGCCTCTGTCCCAGGTCACCTGCGTCGTGCACAACTTCCAGAGCCGGCCGCCCTCCGGCCGAAGGCTCTCCCCCTGGGAGAGCCTGGGCCAAGCCCCCACCATGGACAGCCCCCTCGAAAAGTTAAGTGTGGCCCAGGTAAGGGGGGCCGGGGACTGCTCCCGGCTGGAGAGGGTGGTGGGTGGAAGGGGGACCAAGGATGCAGGGAGTCAGGCAACAGATCGGGGAGGGGGGTCCTCAGGGCCATGGGGATGTGGGGGGATGACTCATCTCTGTGAACGTAATACCTGGGGGGACAGTCCCACAGAATAGAAGGGTCTGACCTTCTCTCCCTGCCAAGGGGACATGGTTAATCCTGATAACCTGGTTGTCTTTTCCATTGGGCTCTCTGCCCAATGAGCCCCTCATGCTGTGGCCCGCGGGGCTCAGCGGACCGCTAGCCCATCCCTCTGCCTCTTTGTCTCAGGAACCCGAGGCCTGCAGGCCGCATTCGACACCGGCACGGCTCACCCCATCCAGTGAGTGTCCGGGGAATGGAGGGATAAATGAGGGGACTTCCAGATGGTAGTGACTGCCACAGAGGTCTTCCCTCCTCCCAAGCTTTCTAACTCCATGACCTCTGACCCCCAGAGCCGCAGAACTGCGCCCGCCGTGGCCACCTGATCCCAAGCTGCGCGTCCTCCAGGGCTCCAGCCATGTGTTCATCACCCCGTGTGCCCCGCCCTCGATTGAGATCTGAGCCAACGCCTCTGCCTCTGCCCCTGCCCCTGCCAGCACCAACCCCCAGCCAGGGCCCCTCACCCTCCTCTCCTGGGCCTGGGGGGCCAGGCGGGGGTGGTGGACGTGGCCGGAAGCTGTTGTTGCCCACACCCCTGCTGCGGGACCTGTACACCCTTAGTGGACTCTATCCCTCCCCCTTCCATCGGGACAACTTCAGCCCTTACCTGTTTGCTAGCCGTGACCACCTGCTGTGAGGCCCAATCACTCACCCAGAATCTGCCAGTCCTCATTTCTTCCCTGCCACACGTGTGCGTGCGTGCGCCGTGTGAGTGCCAAAGGCCCCTGTCCCCAAACCAGCCAGGTCTAGACATCACAGGATGGCTGGAAGGACATTTGGGGGACCCCCTGCCTCTCTTGCCCTCTGGGACATCCAAGTGGGCATAACTGGGAGGTGGGCCCTTGCCCCCTAGGATTGCCCTTTTGAGGGCCAAATCCTGACCCCATTGGCTATTGCCAGCCAATGGGAGCCTCCAGTTATTTGAATTATAACCAAAAGGAGTTTTCTCCAGCCAATGGGAGCCTCCTCCTCACTTAGAATCCTCAGGCAAGAGGGCAACTCCAGCCAGTGTTCAGCAAATGAACAACCAATAGGAGCCCTTGTTTTCCAGAATTTCTAGGGTGGGTATGATTCCAGCCAATGGGGAACCGCCCATGTCTAAGTATGTGCAAAATTGAGGAGGGATCATCCTTTGCAACTGGGTTCTCTCTCCTCAGGATCAGAATCCAACCCGAGGGTGGGGGCAGGTTCCCCCATGGCAGGGTCCTTGATTCACCCCTTCCCCTCTCAGACCCTCCACATGTGCACCCTCTCACCCAGTCCCTCCTAACTCCCTACTTATGCAGGGCTTGTCCAGTTCAAAAGTTTTGTGGTTCAGGGTGCTGTCTCCCTTTGCCTGTGCCCAGGTCATCCCAAACCCTTCTGTTATTTATTAGGGCTGTGGGAAAGGACCTTTTTTTCCCTTGGAACCCACCCCTGTTTTTCACACTGCCCCCATGCCTCAGCCTCATGAGGATGTGCCCATCATGGGGGCATGGGTGGAGCAGAGAGGGCTCCCCATCCAGGAGGGCAGCCAAGGCAGTAGGCAGAGGAGACACTGACTCCCTTTCCTGCCCCTTCCTCATCTTTAATAAAGACCTGTTTGTAACAGAAGTTTGGCCACATGCCTTCCTTCCCTGAGTATTGGAGTGTGGAGGTATTTTATTGTGGGTAGGTGTTAGTGAGGCTGGGTGTGAAGTATTGTTAGTGTATCTGAGGGCAATTGTGGAAAGACAGTGTGGGGCTGTGGGTCAGAAACTTGGGTTTAAATCTTGGCTCTGCACTTCTTGGCTTCAGGAAAGTTAATTAACCTCTCTGTGCCCTTGTGTCTTCGTGTGAAATGCAGACCCACAAACATACAGTGAGGGGCCTCACATGCCTGTCTTTCCCTGGCATCTGGCCTGTTTTTTTTTTGGTTTTGTTTGTTTTGCTTTGTTTTTTACCATGGCCAGGGTGTAGAAGGCACAGGAAATAAGGTAAGTGGACTCAGGGTTCTGATAGTGAAAGGAGATGCTGAGGCCAGTAGGAACCTCAAAGCCAAACCCCTGGATGCACGGATGAGAGCAGGAGTTCTGATTGTGAGGTTGTGCTGAAGACCCAATGGAGACCAGAAAGTGTAGGAGGGGCAGGGAAACACGCACACACACACACACACACACACACACACATGCTCTGAAGGGCTTCAGACAGGCCATTCAGGGCATGGAGTCATCCAGGGACTAGGAAAAGGGAAGCTGCTTTCCCCTAATTCATTCATTCATTCATTCATTCATTCATTCATTCATCAAACACTAGGGAGCACCTACTGCATGCCAAGTGCTGTGTGATTAGACACAGGGGCTGTCGCAGTTAACAGAACAGACACAAACTTCTGCCCTCATGGAGCTCATATTCTAATACTTAAGAGACAATAAACAAGATATATAAGCTATACACTGGCCAGATTATTATGATCTCTGAACACATAATAATCGGGCCACTCAGTATATATATATATATATATATATATATATATATATATATATATATATATATATATATTAGAGGCCTGGTGCATGAATTCGTGCATAGGTGGGGTCCGGCCAGGCTGGCCAGGGGGAGGGGACATGAGCGGTTGGCCGGCCTGCCTGCTGGTTGAACTCCTGGTCGAGGGGACAATTTGCATATTAGCTTTTTATTATATTGGATATACACTGAGTGGCCAGATTATTATGTGTTCAGAGATCATAATAATCTGGCCACTCAGTGTATACAGAATTACAATTGCAAATTTCAAAAATATCTGAGAACCAAAAACATTTTTTTTCATAATTCATCTGTGGCAAAAACCTGACCTGAACTGACACGAGGTTACTATAGCTTTCATTTATTTAACATGATGTAAATATTCTTATGTTTCATTGATGATAAAGTGTTTGATTTTGAGATGTTATCCCAGACTCCACCAGGGGTGTTATGCAACACATAGTATTTACACCAGAGTTATTTACGAAAATCTGAAAAATTCTGAATTCCAAACTCTAGAACCACAGACTTAGGTCAGGGATTGGGACCTCTGATATGTTAGATACTGATAACTGATCAGGAGAAAACTCAAACTAGAGAAGATAATAGGACAACTGTGGGATGGAGACACAGTTTGCAATTTAAAGTGGGTGGTCAGGGAACTTCTTTCTGAGGGGATGATACCTGAGATGAGGTGTGCAGGAGAGGAGGGAGGGATCCATTAACATACCAGGGCTGGTGGGAGAAGCATTCCAGGCGGAGGGAAGAGCAGCACAAAGGCCCTGAGGTTGGAGTGTGCCTGCTATGTTCAGGCACCAGTGTGGAGACTGGTGTGGCTGGAGCGGAATAAGTGAGGGGGAGGTGGTGGGCCTGTTGTGGATCGCAGGGAATGAGATGGGAGCATGAAAGGGATGAAATCAGAGGAGGTACAGAATCATGGACCCTCCCCTCCCCCTGCTTCCCCCACCAGAGCTCCTGTTTCCAGGGCCCACACCTCCTGTCGCTCAGCTGCCTCCACCCAGGACAGGAAGGAAGCAAAGTGTCAGCACGTGGACAGCACCCCTACGAACCCGGTTGGTGCTGTCCACGGTCCTGATATTGAGCTCAGGACAAGAAAGGTTAAAATGGAGCTGCAGGATACACAGAAGTGTCTGGGCCTGATAGAAAGGGTGGTGGCGGTAGCCTGAGCCTTGTCCACATCCCCATCCCATGACGGATAATCTTAGGTAGAGAACCCATACTGAGATGTACCCGCTTATTCAAGAGCATTCTCGACGTGCTCCCATGGGTCTCACCGCATCTCAAACGCAGCTCATCAAAAGCAGAGCTGTGGTTTAGAATGTAAATGAGATCATATCCCTCCTCTGCTCAAACCTTCTTGTGGATCCCCATGGCACTCGATGTAAAACCCAAAGTTCTTCCGATGCCTCGGAGCCTTTGCAGGTGCAGGTGCCTCCACCTAGAATGTTCTCTCCCCCGCCCCATATTTGCATGATTCGCCCCATTACCTTCTTCAAGCCTTTTCTCTCCTGTCACCTTCTCATTGAGGTCTTCCCCTACCACTCTATCCAGAACTGCAAAAACAGCCAAATAATTGGTCCTCCAAACTTTCCTTCCCTGTGCAAACTTTTTTTGCATGAACTTAACATCTGCTCATAGACTATTTAAATTCCTCAGCCTCCCTCACAAGGGATGTCAGCTCAGACAAAGATTTTGTCAACTGTTCACTACTGAGTTCCCAGTGCCCAAAACAGGGACTGGCACACAGCAGGTGCTCAATAAATAGTTGTTAAATAAATTAACTTGGGAGTGTTGATAAGTGAGGGAGAAACACAGACTGTCCACGTCCTCATCCCCTCACCCATCAGTCCTCCATACTCCAGGGAGCTCCTCTATGTTAATTGTTCTTCTGTCAGAACATGAAGACAGGATTCTAAGCAGTGAGAGAAAGAAGTACTGTATGCATGAGAGGTATGCCAAACGTCTGCATCTCTGCCAAGTACTTACTCAGCCTACATTTATGAGCACCTGCTGTGTGCTAGGTGCTCTTCTAGTAGCTGGGGATCCAGCAATGAACAAAAGAAAGACCCTACCTTGGTGGAGCTGACTTTCTAGTGGGGAGAGAGGCAATAAAATAAGTACATAACGTTGGAAGTTATACGTTATTTGAAGATATATAAAGACAGATAAGCAGTTAAAAAGTGAAGCATGGCCTGGCTGGTGTGGCTCAGTGGTTGAGCGGCAACCCATGAACCAAGAGGTCACTGGTTTGATTCCTGGTCAGGACACACGCCCGGGTTATGGGCTTGATCCCCAGTAGGAGGCATGCAGGAGGCAGCCAATCAATGATTCTTTCTCATCACTGATGTTTCTCTCTCTCCCTCTCCCTTCTTCTCTCTCTAAAAAAATCAATAAAAACGTATTTTAAAAAGAAAATAAGTGAAGTATGTGCAATATTTCCCTGGTCAGGGAAAGCCTCTCTGAATGATATTTGAGCAGAGACCTGAATGGAGTAGAAAAATGAGCCACCGGGCTATCTGGGAGCTGGGTGCTCTAGGCAGGGGAACAGCAAATGCAAAAGACCTGAGGTGGGCTGTGTTCAGCATGTTTCCATGTATGCAACTGTGTGATACAGTTGTCACTACTGGGTGCTTGTGCATTTGTAGTGTTGCAAAGTGAGGTGAATCATGGTTTGTTGAGGTGAGGGCTGAAGTGGTGCTTTTGACAAGGCAGTGTAACAGTGTACCTCATCTCTGTGTGTATTAGAAAGAGCTGCAGGCACATCAGCTAAAAGGAAACGTGTCTCTGTGTGAGGTGGCAATGATATGATTGTATCAGTGTGTTCTGGTGTGTGTACAAGGGAAGGGTGAGGGGGTGAGAAGATAGGAGAGAGTGTGGATAGGATGCTTTGTGTCAGGATAGGGTAGGTCTGTGAGCATGTGGGTGATGGGGATTCTGGAAGTGGAACATATGCAGAGATGCCATGGTGTGTGCGTGTGTGTGTGTGTGTGTGTGTGTGTGTGTGTGTGTGTGTGTAGGGATGTGGGGGTACCCGACTGTGTGAGTGGGTATATTGGGGGATGTTGTGGAACTGTGTTCTGGTCCCAGAGAAAGCCCCGGAAATCTCAGTTCCGCCCTGTCCCTGGGTCTCCTGGCAACGGCACTACTTTGAAGTTACCAGGAAACAGAGTTGCTAGGGCAACAGGGCTGTGAGTGGCAGCTCTGGGGCAAAGTCTGGGTGAGGAGCCCCAGCTTTCGATCACTTGATCACTCACCTTGTTCCTCCTTCTCTTCCAGTTTCTCATCAATCCTACCTTCCTTTTTTTCATTCATTTATTTAACGAGCACACAGAATGGGGCAAGAGTAGGTTTACAGTTGTTCGTATGGAAAATAATACAATAATTAATAATAATACAAGAATAAACTGTCTCCTGTACTCACAAATGTAAGCCTACTTTTGCCCCATCCTGTATATTGAGAATATACAATAAGCTAGTCACTGTTCTGGGCGCTGGAGTTACCAAGTGAACAAAGCAAAAAACGGTCCCAGTCTCCCAGACCGTTTCTTTTTCTCCTGGCCCCTTCTTTGTTCTGTGGTGCTGCCTGCCCCCTACCCCCTTACCTCTGGACCCAGGATCCTAGGCCAATGAGGAAGCAGTTGAAACTCCTCACAGAACCTCGGGGACAGCTTCTGAGGTGGTTTTTTGTTTGTTTGTTTGTTTGTTTTTGTTTTTACAGTTTTTCTTTTATTCAGTTAATGTGGAGCATTACATTCATCGAGTTTCACATGCTAAGCCAGCCTTGCACTTCTGGGATTAAACCCCAATTGGTCATGATGTACTTTTTATATATTGCTATATTCCATATACTAGTATTACTTTTTTTGTGTGTGTCCCTATGTTCATGAGGAATATTGGTCAGCAACCTCTTTTCCTTTTTTAAAATCAGGGTTATACTGGCTTCATAAAATTATTTGGGAAAGCTTCTGAGGTTTTGCACACAAATGTCCCTGCGTCTGCAGCCCCTGCCAGACATTTGTGCCAGTACTCAGACCCAGAAAGAGAAGTACACAGCTTCTCCATCTCTCTGCTTCTCAATCGTCATTGGGTGACATCAGCAAAACCACAGACACATGCCCGTAGCAATATTCCTCTGCGATATCATGAGTTCCATTTTACAGGTGAGCAAACTGAGACTAGGAGACTTTAGTGTGTCACTGATTCCGTAGGGTCTGCTCCCTTCAACTCTCAACCTTACATCTGTCTCTTTAGCTGATAGGCTCGCAATAATAGTATTCGCACTGCTCTCCTCAGCAAACTCTATCAAGGGAAGGGTCTTTTCCCCCCTCAAACGCCCGTATTCCTCCCTCTGACTAGGTTAATCACCCCTTCACCAGTGTAGAAGCTAGCAAAGGCTGATCTAACTTTGATGGACAGATCCATAGACCAATGGAGAAGCCAAGTGCACTGTAACCAAAGAGACCTCGGACTGGGCGGGATTAAGGGCAGGAAGAGGCCGCCGATTGGACAGAGAGGCACTTGTGGATGGCGGAGACGCTGAAGCGGGTGCTAAGCCCCGGTAGGGCGGCCGGGCCCCGGGAGGATACGGCCGCGGAGGTTGGGCCACCTTTGCTGCTGCTCGGCGGTCCAGGGTCCGGAAAGACAGCGTTGCTATTCGCGGCGGCACTGGAGGCGGCAGGGGAGGGCCGAGGTCCCGTGCTCTTCCTGACGCGAAGGCCTCTGCAAAGCCTACCCCGCCGGACGCCGGCGGCGCTCGACCCCCTACGGCTACAGGTAACAGGGAGACGGGACTTGAGACGGACCAGCCAGTGGCAGGGCGGATCGAAGATTGAGTGACAACTAGACAGACCAATGAAGGGGACAAAGGAAGGACGAGCCAGAACAGCCATTCTAGGGCGGAGTCACGAATGAGTTGGGGGAGGGACTTGTGAGGTTTGTTAAAATTGAGTGAGAGACTGTCCAATGAAGGGGCGGAGTTAGCAAAAGGCGGGGCCCAAAGGGTGGGATCAGGGCTGGTTAGGAGCGGGACTAACCCTGGTTGTTATTAGGACACGAGTTGCTTCCAGGGAAGCCAGAGGTAAGGATGGAGTGAGAATGGAGGCTGGGGTGGGTTTTGCGTAGAAAGATTGACCTAGAGATTTGGCAGGAAGACATACCTTGCATTGAGGGCGTACTATCTATCTCTTTTCACTGTAATCTTGCCACTATCGCTCAAAAAAAAAAAAAAAAAAAAAAGATACACCCTGTTCTGAACTAATACCGAACAGTAACGAGTGCTAAATAATTTTTTTTTAAAGGCGGCGGGGGGGGGGGGCAATAGAAAAATATATTTGACCACTCTAAACTGCTTCACTTTGGAATCAGCTGTCTTGGGAGTTGAGGAAAGTATGCAGGGAAGCAAGGCTGTGGAAGCTGGGAGGCTGGCTTGCTGTGCTGAATCTGGCCCTTTCCTTGTTTTCTCCCTCTAGAAGATCCGTTTCCAATACCCGCCCTCAACCCATGACCTTCTTCAGCTCCTGTGCTCTGCCCATGAGGCCCGGGGACCAGCCCCCTTCCTTCTGCTGCTTGATGGTCTGGAGGAGTACCTAGCTGAAGACACGGAGCCCCAGGAAGCTGCCTACCTGGCTGCCCTGCTTCTGGACACAACTGCCCACTTCAGCCACCAGGTTGGGCCTGGCCGAGGCTGTGGGCTCATTGTGGCCCTACAGACCCAGGAGGAAGGAGACAGTGATGATACCCTGCAGCTGTCGCTTCTCCAGAGGTATTTCCCTGCCCAGTGCTGGCTGCAGCCTATTGCACCAGGCTCAGGACAGCGCTGCTTCAGAGCCTGCCTGGAGCCAGGGGGGCTGGGACCCAGGGCAGAGTGGTGTGTGGCTTTCCACCCTGATGGAGAGATGACAGTCACCCCATGGCCTACCCAGGCTGGTGACCCCAGCTCAAACAAGGGTTCAAGCTCTGGAGGCCAGCCTTGAGCTTTGGTATATGACCACCTCTCTCTGCCTGTTTCCCATGGCTGGAGTTCTTACCTCAGGGACATGGACAGATTTAAAACCTAAGGAATGTGAAGTGCTTTTTCTCTTGTCAAAATAGCATTATCATGTATATATTGTACCCTATCAACATATTGTTTAGTTTTGCTGTTTTTAACTTTATAAATAAAGAGTTTTATTAGAAATATAATCTTTGAGACTTCTTTTTCTTCCCCTCAACATTGTTGCTACGAATTGGCCACATTTTTAGTCCATTTCTTTTTTTTTTTTAATCTTCACTGGATGATATTTTTTCCATTGATTTTCAGAGAGAGTGGTAGGGAGGGAGGGGAAGAGAGGGAGGGAGAAACATCTGTGTGAGAGAAGCACATCGATTGGTTGCCTCCTACATGCACCCTGACCAGGGCCAGCCAGGGATTGAACCTGCAACCCAGGTACGTGCCCTTGATCAGAATTAAACTCGGGACCCCTCAGTGAGTGGGCTAACACTCTAACCACTGAACATACCGGCCAGGGCTTTAGTCAACTTCTTTTTCCCTACTGTATATAATTCCAATGTATCTATCAGATTGACCTATTCACTGCTATGAGCATTCTTGCACACATGTCCTGGTGTATGTGTGAGGGTTTTTAGGCTATATACCTAGAAATTGAATTGCTGCAGCAGAAGGTATGCATATGTTTAGCTTTCGTAAGTTATGCCAAACTTTTAAAAAATGGTTAAACTTGCCCTGGCCAGAGAGGCTCAGTTGGCTAGAGTGTTGTCCTGTGCACCAAAGAGTCTCAGTTCAGGTTCAATTCCAGGTCTGGACAAATATCCAGGTTGTGGGTTTGATCCCTGGTCAGGGTGGGTACAGGAGGCAGCTGATCAATGTTTCTCTCTCACATCGATGTTTCTCTCTCTTTCCTACCCCCCTCCTCTCTAGAATCAATGAAAAACATATCCTTGGGTGAGGATTAAATAATAATAATAATGTGTTTAAACTTGAACTCCCATTGAGCCCACTTCATAACATTTGTTGTCATCAGAATGCTTCCTTAGAATAGGGCCTGATATAGAATAAAGCCCTGTGAATTAATGTTGTTACTGTTACTGGTAGAGACAAGCTAGAGGCCCATTAAACAGCTTTCCTCTCTCTGGGTGCACAGCTAAACTACATTTTCCAGCCATCCATGCTTCTAGCTGAGGTCGTGTGACCATTTCTGGCCATTGGAGCTCACTCTAGGCTAGATCCTTAAAATGGCCCACAGAATCCTTTTTCTCCCTTTACTTGCTGGCTGGTTGGATGCAGAGGATCTATCTAAAGACCCCAGGGTGCCCTAGCCGGCTTGGCTCAGTGGATAAAGCAACAGCCTGCGGACTGAAGGGTCCCAGGTTCGATTCCGGCCAAGGGCACATGCCTGGGTTTCCAGCTCGATCCCCAGTAGGGGGCGTGCAGGAGGCAGCCGATCAATGATTCTCTCTCATCATTGATGTTTCTATCACTCTCTCCTTCTCCCTTCTTCTCTGAAATCAATAAAGAAATATATTTTTAAAAATAAAATAAAGACCCCAGGGTGACCCTGGATGGTGAAGCTAGAGACCAGAAGCGTCTCAGTTTCTGACTCATCCCAGGGATGGCCACCCACCTGTTTGAATTGAAATATGAGAGAAACTAATTGTGTTAAGCCACTCAGATTTAGAAGTTGTTTGTTATGGCAGCTAGTGTAACTTATAGTGGTTAGTTCATTTTATTATGATTATTATTCAGACTTCCAAGTCCTGAATTTCAAACTGAGCTCACAGCCTTTTATACTGTTCCCCCTATAGCCTGAGCCATAAGAGCAGCAATCTATCTGTATCCACATATCTATACATATATTTATAGATATATAAAACAAAAAAATACACCTGTACATTTAGAAATACTGCAAGGTTGTGACTTCCTGAGGATGGATTAGGCACAGAGCCAAGATCAGAAATGCCCCTGGTCCTGAGAGGCCTCACCGACCCTGCGAGAAAGGCCTTGGCCCTAGACTAGCACTGAGGTCATGCTGGGTCCCCAAGCATCTGAGGACTAGAGTTCTAGGAGCAGGCCACATAGCTGGGAGGTAAAGGCTCGGGGGCTGGGACAAGGTTATTCTCATAAGGGTTGGAATAGGGGCCATTGGATGAGTCCCCCTTGACTCCCTGGGAGCTCCCTGAGCTGTAGTCAGTTGAGATGCCAGAGTCTGACACCACGAGGTACAGGTACTTTAGGTGGGGTGGAGTGGGGGGCAGCTCAGGGGGCAATGCCCTTGGGCGCAAGAGCTGGGAGCTGGGGTCCAGGATGGTGTACTCAAAGCTGGCCGCCGAGGCCCCCTCTGGTTTCAGGGCCAAAACCGATGAACAGGAGGATGCTTCTGAGCCTTCATCCATGGCTGCTATGTCCAAACTGCCACCAGACTGTGGGGAGTCCTCGCTGGGTGGGCTCCTGGGCAGCAACCACTTGTCCAGCACGAGGTAGGTGTCCTGGGCATGCTCACTGCCCACTGGCTCCAGCAGGGGCCCCTTATCATCTGTCCCTGGCTCCACTGCTTGTGTCACCCCCCAGCAGCGTTCAGAAAGGACTTCCAGTGGGGTAGGCGGGTCCTCTGCGAAGGGGGTACAGGGGCTCCACCACAGACAGCCGTCATTCTGATACAGCCACAGCTGGGGAAACAATACCAGCAAGCTCAGAAACCTGGGGTTTGGCCACAGGAGTAGGGACGCCACAGGCCCTGGGGGGACGACCAGACCACCTACCTGGAAGTTACCCTTGTGAGTGGTGAAAAGGCCCTCAAATTCACTCTCGGGGCTTGGGATGCCAGGCCAGATCTTCTGCTTCAACGTCCTGGTGAGACCAAAAGAAACAAGTACATGGGCATGTGTCACTGAACATACTTATATCCCCTCGGTATCCAGTCACAGGGGCACAGATACTCCTAGCCTCTGGTGATCGTGAGGAAGGCAGAGGAGTGCATAGGGGATGGTGAGCAGGGGCTTTGGCTGAAGCATCTGTAGAGACCTACAAGAAGGCAACTGAAACAGAGTTTTGAAGGATGTGTAGGAGTTCAATATACAGTGCCTCATGCCCCTCGAAACCTGGCCCAGCTTGCCTGGAGGTCCATTATGTCACTTCTCTCACTCCTCCCCCTGGCTCCCCAATGCATTCGGAATAAAATCCAATCTCCTCCCCACAGCCCTGCAGGCAACCCTGCCTATTTTCACCCCTATTACTTCATTCCCCTCATCCCCCACCACTCCCTCCTGACACATTCTGTTCCAGCCACAGAGCTCTGCTTGAAGCTGCTTCATTGTTCCAGGCTCATTCCCACCTCAGGGCCTTTGCACAATTGTTTTTTCTCCCTGCTTTTCGTGGCTGCTTCCTTCCAACCTTCAGATTTCTACTCTAAGGTCATCTCCCAGAGGTCTTCCCTAACCATGCTGTCATGTCCCCATATCCCAGTTCTGTGATATCACTCATCATTATTTATAATCAAATATCTGTTGGTTCCCTTGTTTGTTGTCTGACTCAACTATGAGAACCACCGGGTCAGGGACATGTTTGGCTTGTTCTTCACTCTCTTCCCTGTGCCTAATACATAGTTGACCCTCAATATGTATTTTCCAACCGAATAAATGAGCAGAGCCTTTAAAGACAACTAGGAGATTGCTAAGCAGACAGGGCAGGAATCGCATTCCAGGCAGAAGGAACAGCATGTGCCAAAGCTTGGTGGTGTGAAACCACATGGTATGTGCTTAGAATTACAACAACCCTCAGGAGGAACAGTCAGATCATAAAGCGTCTGAAGAGCTTAACAACAGAAGAAAACAGGGGCTTACCTCTTTCCATTAAGCCCATCTCGTTGACTTTACAAAAGTAAAGGACTTTGCAAAGGAATCTAAAAGGGGAAAACCAGATGACTGTCCCCCAGCATATTTTAACTAAGAGTCTGGGTCTGGTCTGGCTTGCATCCCAGCCCTGCCACTGACTCCTTGCTGTTTGACCTTGGGCAAGTGCCTGCCTCTCTGAGCCTAGGTTTCCACAAGGAAAGGGGGGGACTTATGGGGAGGGGACTGGATCAGGTGCCCGAATGGGGTGCTCACCGGCGGTGGGAGAGGAGGGCGAACACGGCCAACAACAGCAGGATGAGCACGAGGATGAGGGAGAGCGTCAGGATGAGCGGGTCCAGGTCTGGAGAGCCAGGAATAGGTCAAGGCAGTGGGCTTGCCCCAAGCTCAGCCCAAACCCCTCCTACACCCCTACCTGGGGCCTCACCACTAGCTGTCAGCAGCGACGCAGGCTCCGACCAAGCACTCCAGAATCCGTCGAAGCTCGGCTCCGCCATACGCGCGCGCACCATGAAGGTGTACCGCGTTCCGCGCCGCAGGTTGCTCAGCACGCACTCAGTGCGGCCGTCCAGGATCTCCACCTGGCCACGCGAACGGACACAAGCAGGTAGGGCGGGCCAATCAGAGAAAGGAAGGACGGCGCCCGAGGAGCAATGAGAGTAGGAGGTGGGGCTCAGGAGGGCTCGGGGCCAATCAGGATAGGGGTCCGGTAAAGAGGCCCAGAGCAAGGAGGGGGCGGGGCCCTGAAAGTGGTCTAGGGCAGTGGTCGGCAAACTGCGGCTCGCGAGCCACATGCGGCTCTTTGGCCCCTTGAGTGTGGCTCTTCCACAAAATACCACGGCCTGGGCGAGTCTATTTTGAAGAAGTGGCGTTAGAAGAAGTTTAAGTTTAAAAAATTTGGCTTTCAAAAGAAATTTCAATCGTGGTACTGTTGATATTTGGCTCTGTTGACTAATGAGTTTGCCGACCACTGGTCTAGGGTTTGGGACAAGGATTTAGGTGGGCTGGGGAGGCTTGGAGAAAAGGGTCTTGTCCGTGGGCGTGGAGCTGTCAGGGGCCCCAGGGCAATGGGATGTCGGGCGTCAGGGGCGGACCTGGAGGGGCGAGGCCGTGGTGACCGTCTGGGCAGGACTTAGAGGGGCTGGACCTTTGGGAGAGCTCGGAGTGGGCAGTAGGGGCGAATCTCACCTTCTGCGCGCTCCCTAAGGCGCTGCCTGCGGAGATGTTCACCTCGTAGCGGATGAGGCTCGCCATGGGGGCCCCAGGAGGTGGGAGCCAGCGCAGTACCACGTGGCCGCCCTCGTCCGCCCGCCGCGCTTCTAGTCCCGCAGGGGGGTCCAGGAGCACTACCGAGAAGGGCAGCTCAAGTGGGCGGAGACAGAGACCTCCCTCCAACCACTCCCCCATTGCCGGCGAACTTACCCACTTCGTTGATCTGGATGACTCGGTGGTAGCGTGGAGCACTGGACGAGGCCGCTGTGACGCGCAGCTCTAAGGGTACGAAGCTCGACGTGTCGGCCGTAGGCAGCGAGCACCAGAAGCGCACCGCTCCGCGTGCCGCGGGCGCCTGGTGCAGGCGGCACGGCTTCCACTGCTCACCCCTGAGTGAGGAGGCACCCGGGAGGGAAGGGAGCAAGTTGGGCGTATAGACCCGGCCTGGTTCATTTTGGTCATTACCACGAGGGGGCGTCCCAGAGCCAGGTACGCGGCACCTCGGACCTGATTGAGAGGTTGCTGTCCCAGCCCTGAGGTTTGGAGCCGCGCTCCATCGGTGATCACCGGAGTGTTCCAGCCCCGGCCACTAGGGGAAGTGTCAGTGCAGATACCGCGGGCTTCCCACCGGCAGGGGAGGTGCCAACCCCACCCGCCCCTCCACCCTTGGAGGCGTTCCGCCTGCCCGTCGGACTTACTCGAGCTGGTAGGAGAAGCTGTAGTTGTCGGGGCTGACCCCCGCGCTTGCCGCTTCCTCCCAGAAGCACACCAAGTCCTCCAGCCGCTCGGTGAAGCACAGGAGCTCTTTGTGCCCGTGAGCCACCAGCAGGGCCGCTGGGGAGGAAGGGGGTAAGGGGAAGGGTCAGGCGAGCCGAGCCCTGTTTTCGGACCACAGTGCCCTCCCCCTCTTTCCCGTCGCCTGTGCGGACCGATAAGACAAAAGCCCCACCCAGCTCTCCACCCTAGCAGGGCCCCGGAGGGGTACGCAGAGGTGGTGCCTCCCGAACTCCCAAGCCCAGGTTACTTGCCTTATTGTTGCCCCCACACATACCCATCCATCCCGCAACCCGCTGAACTGAGCGCAGCGTTCAAGGCCTCGGTCTCCCGCAGCCCACCCGCCCGCCGCGGCCCAGGGCATGCCAGCCCGTGGGTGTGTGTGGAGGAGGCGGGGCCCCCTATCGGACCCCGCAGACTCCCGGCCTCCCGATAGCGCCAACCGTGCCCCCCGCCCCCTCCCTCAACCCAGCGTTGCAAGGGATCTGGTGCCCGCACGCAAACCGTGTTTACAGTCTCCTGCGGCCCGGCCCCCGTGACTCGGACCCGGGCTTTCCTCCCTAACCTCCCTCCCTCCTGGAGGTCCGCTAGGCCCTCTCCCCCCAGGGACTCCAGACTGCGGAGCCCAGACCCAGCACCACTCCTGCCCCATTAGGATGTAGCATGTCCCAGACTCCCTGAAAAGATAAAACAGGAGCCTTACGTTTCTCTCCAGCGGAACCCCCCCAGAACCCAGTCCGGGGACTTAGACCCGGCGTGCCCCAGCAGAACCGCCCTAGGGCTTCGGACACCAGCTTGGTCCTCAGGACCAAGGCTGAAAGTTCTGGCCTCTGCATTGCCCTCCAGGACCGTGTCGGGGTCCATACACAGCTCCATCCTTCCTTACCTTTGCTTTCAAACTTGGGGCCCGGGGAGTTAGGAGGGGGAGCCAAGGCGGCTCCGGTGAGCAGGAGCCAGAGGGAGCCGACTCCAGGCCAGAGGGGCGCCCCGAGGTGATCCATGATGCAGCCCCCGCCACGGGGGGCCCAGCGCTCCTTCTCCACGCTTCCTCCACCTCTGGCACAGTCCACAGCTGGGTCAGCAGTTGCCTCCACCGGACACAGCTGACCAGGCCCTTCCCGGCCAGGCGCCTCCAAGTGGCAGCTTCCCCGAGGGGGCGGGACCAGCAGGCAGCCTGGGCTGAGATAAGCGGGAGGCGGCAGCCCTGCCAGGCCCCGCAGGAGGAGGCAGGGGCCCTCTCGGGCCCCGCTGCCGCTTGGGGGCGGGAACCCCTCGGGGTTTCTGTATCCGAAACACTTTCTTGCTGTGTGACCTTGGGCAGGTGCCTACCTTATCTGAGCTTCAGCATTTTCATCTGTAAAAATTGGCTTGGCGTATAGCAAACATTCCAAAAATGCAAGCTACTGATATTATCGTGTTAATTAACATTTCCCAGTCTGGGTGGGAATAAATAATAAAATCGTAATAGTGACTAGCTCTTGAGTGTTTGCACAATGCTAGGCAGTGCTGCCAGACAGTATGTATGATATGACTCTGTATTGGTAAAATTGCATATATTCTGGAGGGTGAGATTTTGCTTTTTGAAAAAAAAATGTACTGTTTACATCTGTATATTCGGCATTCTATAAGGAGTGTGCAGTTCTCTTAATAATGTGGCAAGTAATTCTAGAACAAACCATAAAAGCTATTTGCTTGGGCTGAGCTTAAACAGGGGTAAACACCCCACAGAGGTACATGCCTGGGGAGGGGTGATACCTGCCTGATTGCTCCTCCCAGCCCCAGATTAGCCCATTAAACGCTCCATTCCCTGGAGCACAGTGATTGGTTCTGGGAGGGCATGTGATCCAAATGCAGTCAATGAGCTCCCATCCTAGGACTTGACCTGGTCTTACTGGGAAAGGGGGTGCTGCTTTCTATTGGGCAACAAGATGGGCAGATGGAGTAGCCAGGAACATCTTTGCCTGGAGGGGAAAAATCCACAGATGGTGAAGATAACATGGACATTTGCACCAGCTGTTCCCTCTGCCTTGAAGGTTCTTCCTCTAAATATCAGGGATCACTCCTTCACTTTATCCAGGCCTCTGCCCAAATGTCACCTTCTCAATGAAGTCCTGTCTGATCACCCTGTTTAAAACAGCAGCCCTATCATCCCACACTCCCCATCGCCCTTAAATGGCTTATTATTATTTTTTTAAATATATTTTATTGATTTTTTTACAGAGAGGAAGGGAGAGGGATAGAGAGTTAGAAACATCGATGAGAGAGGGGTGCACTGGCTGCCTTCTGCACACCTACTACTGGGGATGTGCCCGCATCCAAGGTACATGCCCTTGACCGGAATCGAACCTGGGACCTTTCAGTCCGCAGGCCGACGCTCTATCCACTGAGCCAAACCGGTCAAGGCGGCTTATTATTACTAGATGGCTGGTGCACAAAATTCATGCATGGGAAGGGTCCCAGGGATCAGGCCCTTCTGGCTGTCCTGGGGCCTTCTTCATTCTGCACTGCCCCTGGTGGTCAGCGCACATCATAGCGAGCGATTGAACTCCAGGTCTCCTGATCAAACTCCTGAGGGGACACTTTGCATATTAGCCTTTTATATATATACTAGTGGCCCGGTGCTTGAAATTCGTGCATTGGGTGGGGTCCCTCAGCCCAGCCTGCACCCTCTCCAATCTGGGACCCCGCAATCCGGGACCACTGGCTCCTAACCGCTCACCTGCCTGCCTGCCTGATTGGCCCTTACCACTCTGCCTGATGGCCTGCTCACCCCCAACTGCCCCTCCGCCAGCCTGCTCACCCCCAACTGCCCCCCTGCCAGCTTGCTCACCCCTAACCGCCTCTGCCTCGGCCCCGCCACCATGGCTTTGTCTGGAAGGACGTCCGGAAGGTCTCCTGGTCTAATTAGCATATTACCCCTTTATTAGTATAGACTAGTAGCCCTGCACACGAATCCATGCACCAGTAGCTCGCTGCCGCCCTCTGGTAGCTCTCCACCTGCTGCCCTGCCCTCCTGTAGCTCTCCCTCCCCCCTCCCCCGCTCCTAGCTTGCTGCCCTGCCACCTCCTGTAGCTCTGCTGCCCGCTTGTAGCCAGTAGCTCGCTGCCCCACCCTCCTGCTGATCCATGATCCAGCCGTTACGTGGTCAGTCATTACGCTTCACGGCGTAATGACCATTTGCATATTAC
Source organism: Plecotus auritus (assembly GCF_963455305.1). Classification (NCBI taxonomy): domain Eukaryota; kingdom Metazoa; phylum Chordata; class Mammalia; order Chiroptera; family Vespertilionidae; genus Plecotus; species Plecotus auritus. The sequence goes on from NC_137773.1 coordinate 89,789,176, forward strand.
ATCTTTATTATATAGGATTTTTGCATCCTCTGTGGGTAATACCACCTAATGTGTATGATGTTTTATTATTCTCTCTTTTTTTAAAAATATATTTTATTGATATTTTACAAAGAAGAAGGGAGAGGTATAGAGAGCTAGAAACATCTATGAAAGAGAAACATCGATCAGCTGCCTCCTGCACACCCCCTACTGGGGATGTGCCCGCAACCAAGGTACATGCCCTTGACCGGAATCGAACCCGGGACCCTTCAGTCCACAGGCCGACGCTCTATCCACTGAGCCAAACCGGTTTCGGCTGATGTTTTATTATTGATTCACTGCCCTCAGTAGTCTGTTTTGTTCATTTTTGTGTTCCCAGCCCATAGAATAGAGACTGGAACACAGTAGGAGCTCAAGAAATATTTGTTGGGGGAGGGGAGGAATATTTGTGAAGTAAAGATTAGAGAAAAGCCCACTAAGAGATGTAAAGAGCCCTAACCGGTTTGGCTCAGTGGATAGAGCATCAGCCTGTGGACTCAAGGGTCCCAGGTTCGATTCCAGTCAAGGGCATGTACCTTGGTTGCAGGCACATCCCCAGTGGGGAGTGTGCAGGAGGCAGCTGATCGATGTTTCTCTCTCATCGATGTTTCTGGCTCTCTATCCCTCTCCCTTCCTCTCTGTAAAAAATTAATAAAATATATTTTTAAAAAAAGAGATGTAAAGATACATATCTTGTTAGTTATTGGGTAGAGCTGTGCCTAAGTACCCTGCACTTTTATTTATTTTTTAATGTTTTTATTGATTTTAGAGAGAAAGGGCCAGAGGGAGATAGGGAGGGAGGGAGGAACATCAATGTGGTGATCAGTTGCCTCCCATACACACCTGGACTGTGGGACCAAGCCTGCAACCTGGGCATGTGCTCTGACCTGGAACTGAACCAACACCCTTTTGGTGCAAGGGAAGACACTCAACCAACTGAGCCACACCGGCCAGTGCTACCGGTGCACTTTCAAAAACAAAGTGACTCAGAGAATCTCTCTCTTCCTCAGGAAATTGGATTTGGACTGTGTGTGTGAGAGAGAAAGGCAGAAACTGTAAACTGTGATTCTGAGAGGCTAGCCAGCCCAGTTGTTCAGTGCACATGTTCTAGCACATCGAACCCCAGCCTTGCCACTTACCATGTCACCTTGGATAGTTGTTAACCCTCCCTAGTCCCAGTTTTTTGTGTATACAATGGGTAAAACAATAGTGCCTACTCCATAGTGTTATTATGAGGATTCAATGAGATAGATTATTAGAACAGAGCCTGGTACATAATAAGCACTCCATAAGAATAATAATTACTGCCCTAACCGGTTTGGCTCAGTGGATAGAGCGTTGGCCTGCGGTCTGAAGGGTCCCAGGTTCAATTCTACCTTGGTTGCGGGCACATCCCCAGTAGGGAGTGTGTAGGAGGCAGCTGAATCGATGTTTCTAACTCTCTATCCTTCTCCCTTCCTCTCTGTAAAAAATCAATAAAATATATATTTTTAAAAAAGAATAACAATTACTTTATTTTTATTGAGATAAAATGACATATTACATTATATAGCAATTATGATTTGCTTATGCTAGTTCAAGATATTGTTATTTACATCCAGTTAGTACTAAGGTCTTAATACTCATAGTAACCCCACCCCTTAAAAAGCCTGTAGAGTAGCATGTTGTATACTATAATCTGCCTTTTTAAAAAATATATATTTTTGTTGATTTCAGGGAGGAAGGGAGAGGGAGAGAGATATAGAAACATCAATGATGAGAGAGAATCATTGACTGCCTCCTGCACACCTTCTACTGGGGATTGAGCCCGCAACCCCGGCATGTGCCTTGACCGAAACATCAATGATGAGAGAGACATCAACCGAGGTACATGCCCTTGACTTAAATGGAACTCAGGACCCTTCTGTCTGAGGACTGATGCTCTATCCACTGAGCAGAACTGGCCAAAGCTGTAATCTGTCTTTTAACAGACCCTACATGATGCTTAGGTTCTTCTGTCTCCTCTTTTGCCCCAGGCAGGGCCTGAGCATCCCCCATTATTGCTCCAAAGACAATGTTTAGAACCCTAGGAATTGTTTTATTGCCCATTCACCAGAATTCTCCCTTCTCCTAGTAACAACACCCAAGTGGAATTTCAATTTTTGTGCCCTCCCAGACTTCACTCCTGTGGTTTGAAATTTCTCTGCCAGCTCAAAGGATGGGCACAGGACCCAGGCCTGGCTAATTAGTATATCACATTCCTCTAAACCAGTGGTTCTCAACCTTTCTAATGCCGCGACCCTTTAATACAGTTCCTCATGTTGTGGTGACCCCCAACCATAAAATTATTTTCGTTGCTACTTCATAACTGTAATTTTACTACTGTTATGAATCGTAATGTAAATATCTGTGTTTTCTGATGGTCTTAGGTGACCCTGCTAATGGTTCTCAACCTGTGGGTCGTGACTGCTGTAGAGCCTAAGACCATCGGAAAACACAGATATTTACATTACGATTCATAACAGTAGCAAAATTACAGTTATGAAGTAGCAACGAAAATAATTTTATGGTTGGGGGTCACCACAACATGAGGAACTGTATTAAAGGGTCGCGGCATTAGGAAGGTTGAGAACCACTGCTCTAAACAGTTACTGGTTCAATTGGTCCAATGGGCATCTGCTGTGGGACTTTTGCTGGACCTGAAGGGAAAAAGGGGTTTGTTCTCCTTGCACGGGAGGATGAAGATGGTGGGATGTAAGCCTGGCAATGCTCCCAGGAGGTGTGAGCCTGCCTTGGAGTGGGGCTATGTTACTTAAAATGTTCTTTTGGTTACTGTAATAGAAACCCAAATAATAGTGGTTCAAGTAAAATAGACATTTATTTCTCTCTTATGCAACAATCCAAGTAGCAGCAATACAACATGGCAATTCCATGCTCCTTTCATTTTGTTGCTCAGTTATTTAGAGGGTGTGGCCCACCCGACCCCACAGGATCCACTCCACACAGTGGGAGGCAGAAGAAGAGGAAGGGAAGGACTACCCCTTTAAGGGCAGGAACTAGCATTTGCCCACATCCTTTCCTTTTACATCTCATTGGCCAGGACTTAGTCACATGATCACATTTTGCTGCAAAGGAGACTGGGAATGTAGTTTTTACTCTGGGTGACCAGGTAAAAACCACTGGTTCTATCGCCATAGAAGGTGATTGGATTTGAGGGGACAATAGACAGTCTCATTCTTAGAGCAAAATTGGAGCCAAGAGACAGCAACAAAATCCCGATGACATCTTTTCAGTCTCTGGATCCAACTGTACCTGAAGCGGACCCACTGAGTTTTTTAATTACACAAGCCATTAATTTCCTTTAGGCATGTGCCTATTGAATTGGATTTTTGACCACTTGAAACATAAAGAATCCTGATTAACACAGTGAAATAGAAAGCCCCTAGTTATCGTCCAGCACAGAGTAGAGTTCATAAGTGGGCATATCATTGTTCTTGCTATGACTGTTGTAGATGGCCCTATAGCTCACTCCATCTCTACCTGTTTCTTCTTCTTAAAAAAAAAAATTATATATATATATTTCAAAGAGGAAGGGAGGGGGAGAAATAGAAACATCAATGATGAGAATCATTGATTGCTGCCTTCTACACATTCCCCTACTGCAACCCAGGCATTTCCCCTGACCAGAAATCCAACCATGACCTCCTGGTTCATAGGTCGATGCTCAGCCACTGAGCCATGGCAGGATGGGCTCCACCTGTCTCTCCTTCCTACCCCAGGACTGATAGACAACTCAGCTTCACCTTTGTCCTCACAGCCCTATTGACTCATGGGTGATGATGTTATTTGTCTTTGATTCCAATGGAATTTCATTTCTTCATCTCCCATACACATAGCAGAAAAGCAGCATATTACCCCAAAAATGTTGGGGGAGGGAGTCCTGAAACCTGTGTGTATGACAGCCACCCTCCCCCAGTGTCCGGTCATGCTTCACCCAATCCTTTCCTTTTTTTTTTTTTTTTTAAAATATATTTTATTGATTTTTTACAGAGAGGAAGGGAGAGGGATAGAGAGTTAGAAACATCGATCAGCTGCCTCCTGCACACTCCCTACTGGGTATGTGCCCGCAACCAAGGTACATGCCCTTGACTGGAATCGAACCTGGGACCCTTGAGTCCACAGGCCAATACTCTATCCACTGAGCCAAACCAGTTAGGGCTTCAACCAATCCTTTCCTTAGGGCTCTTAGTTCTTTGCTTTTACATTTTTATCTTAAAGAAGAATGAACATGAGGCACAGGTACCAAACAAAGAAGACCGACTCCTGTTTCATATCTTTGGTCACTGTTTTCATCTACTTCTGTCAGTTGTGATGCCTCTCCAACAGTTACCAGATTTCTCTAGGGAAGGGTCTGACCCCCAGTATGCAGTAGCGCTATCCACCAGCCACCCTGTGAGCTGAGGGCTTTGGAATAGGGATCCAGTGCCAAGAGGGTCAGTGTGATGGGGCCCAATAAAGTTGGGGGGAGGGGGTCACAGGGTATGGAGCACAATGGGCTCTACTGGGGAATGGGAGCTTTCTGGGAGAGGAGTGCCCTTGCTGCCCCCATGGTGATAGAAGCTGCCTATGGGACCTGTGTCCTGGAGGCAGGAGAGAGCCAACTCAGGTCGGGGAGACTGAGGTTGTGTGCTGGGCCTCCTCCTTCTTCCGCCGCAGCATGAAGTCTCCAGGGGCGGCTGGACTCATGGCATAGAAGACATTGGCGTTGTCAGGAATCAGGAGCTCTGGCCAGGTGTGGACATAATAAGGAAAGGCCTGCACGACCTCATACTTCCCCCACAAGGGACCTAGGTAACCGTCTGCCGTTCTACCTGAGGCCTGAACAACCTTGGGTCCCTTCAGCCAGTGCTAAGCCAACCTCATTCTCCTCTCATTGGGAACCTGGACAACTTCCCACTCAAAGCCTGCACAACTTCATGTCTCCTCCCCACCACAAACCTGGGCAACTTCCTGCCACTTCCCCTGGAGTCTAGGCAACCTACACTACGAGTTTGGGCAAACTCAGGCCACCCATCCCAAACAACTTCCTTCCCACCCCACTCTCTCCTCATGGCCAGTTCCCAGCCAAGTTCATGCTGCTATTACCATGAACTTGAATAACTTCTGACTTCCTACTTCCAGCCTGCACAACCTATGGCCATTGCCACCTGAGCCTCATATATTCCTTCCTAATATCCAGCCTACTTCATGTCATGTTCTTTAATATAGCAACCTCTTATCTCTCCCTTGCAAAAATTGGACAACCTCCTACACTGAACAACCTCATGGTCCCTTACCCTGAATTTCAATACCTTTTGGCCTTCTCCTGTGCCAAGTTCAGACACCTTCAGATTCCCCAGGCTGAGTCTGAACAAACTCATTTCCCCTCAAATTAAAGCCCAGAGACCCTTCAGTCCTGCACCCCACCAAGTTAAGCCTGAACAACCTCATGATTGTATACATTTAAGCCTAGACAACCTTCTAAACATAGTCCCTCTTGTCTAACCCTAGGCAATCTCATTTCCCCATAATCCCAGGTGCCCTCTTGCCTCGCACTGAGCCAGGATAACCACATGACTCATATAATTGAGGAACAAATATTTTACTGTCTCTCACCCCAACTCTATTTCATTTTATCCCTACCCTGTGCCTGTACCACCTCCTGGCCCTGTTAGGGCCATCTCCCAGCTGCCCCCCCAGCTAAGGCTCCAAGCTGTCCCTGCTCACCCTTGTCCCCAGGAAGGACTTGGAAGAGCTGGTAGTCACGGGCCCAGGACTGGGCCACATTGTGCTTCTGTAAGGCTCTCTGCACCACACTGGGGGTCTTGTCCTGACTCGTGAGCTGGGAAAAGAAAGCAGGAGGTCAGATGTAACAGTCTGAGCCCCAAGGGCAGGGCTGCCCCCAGCAGGTCCCTGGCCCCCTTCCTCACCAGAATGCTCCGATACAGGTTCCCGTGGTCATTGTCGATGCTGACGCGGATGACCCGGGCCTCTGAGCCCTGCTGCCCCACATGGGGGATTCGAGGACAGCTCAGGGCCAAGGCCAAGGTCAGCTGTAAGCAGTGGGGTAGCATTAGGCCCCTTCCTTATTAATGTATTCAACACATGCCCCTACACACCCAAAGCCTGGGGACACACAATTAGGGCACATACATACAAGTCCACATCTGTGCAATCCCATCACATACAAACCTTTATTTCCTGTTACACACATTTACATGATTAATAAACACACACCCATGTTCACACACAAAAAATCCTATGTACACAGAACAGAGAGCACATACATATGCTCACAGTTGTTGCACACATATAAGTCCATATCCATGAACAGCCCTGCACATGGGCAGGTGGATATGGTGGATATTCATGCCAACATTTCCCCTTCAGGAATGCAAATTCCTGGCAACACACCAATTCTTGCAAAATGTGGGATTGCACCATGGGCGAGCAGACACACAGGTCCAGATCTGAGCACAGGCCAGACGGAGGGACAATTTCTCAATCAAGGCCATGAAAATGTACATGGTCCCTTGGACAGACACCCCAAGTACTGAACCAAGCATGAGTACAATCTCATATGTACATGCCTGGCCTCAAAATCTCTCTCTCTCTCACACACACACATACACTAAGCCCTGGGTGCCCACAGTCCCACATGTACACACAAGCAGTCCTGGTACCTTGGTGCTGGGGCCCTGGGGCCCTGGAGAGGCTGGGGGACTTCCAGGAGGAGGGTCCCTCATTCTAGGACTGGATGGGGGAGACCCTGGGGACAGACTGGGAGAGACGCAGAGCCTGAGGTGGTGCTACCCCAACCTCTGACCCTGCCACCTCCAACTCCTTCACTAAACAGGATGCTTACCTGGAAGTAGGGGATGAGGGGTCTCCAGGACTCCCACCAGGAGACGAGCCTCTCTCTCTGGACAGCTTCCTGAGGGTGGGGACAGGGGATGAGGGTAAGGCCAAACTCAGAGCCAGAAGCAGCCCCCCCATCTCTGCCCATATCACCCCACCCACATTCCCAAGACTCACGCACTGAGACGCTTGGTGAGGCTGATTCGTCGTCGCACACGTGGGGAGCTGGGACAGGAGGCGGCTGGTGGTTCAATGACACGGGAGACACGGTAGCTGAGGGATCAAGGTGCAGATTGGGGCGTTGGGAGATGAGAGTTAGAATCAGTTGGGAGCTGGGTTTGGACATTGTGGGGAACAGCCAAGTATTGGGCACCAAATACCAGGGTCAGAGTAGTAAATGGGGTCATAAAGAAACTGGGTCTTATTAGGAATGAGATGCGATGGCTTGGTTGGCAGGTCACACAGGGACTCACAGGTGGGACTGAGGCGTCAAATTGGGTTAAGAATAGAATTCAAGGTCAGGTAATTATTGGAGTCATGGATTCCACAGAATGAAGGAAATAATTGGGATAGTTGAGTTGGATGGTCAAATATATGTCAAAGTCGTAGTCAATTACTCAAAATTGGGGGTCAATGATTGGGCTCGGAGAGTCAGATGGGAGTCATGAATGGGATCGCGGGTCAGATAGGGTCAGAGGTGGGAAGAAAACAGAATGGATGGTTGAGTTGAAGTCAGAAAGTCAGATAGAGTCAAATTTAAGGTGGGAGGTCATTTGGGGCCCTCAATTGGGCTGGAGATGATGCAAGGTCACAGGTTGGGGGTCAAGGCTCAGGAAGGAGGTGGTCTTAGAAGGATTTGGAGAGGTGTACAGGGTAAGCAAATCCAGGGTCAGTCGAGGTGGGGTTGGGCCAGGCCACAGGATGGTCACCTCTGCTCCTCACTGAGCTGGCGCTGGGCACGCAGGGCAGCCAGGATGGGCGGGCAGGGGCTCAGGCAGTAGCTCCGACAGCGCTTCTGCAACTGCTGGATTCGGGCCAGGATCTCCCACTCCTGAGGGTATGGTTTCTGAGACCTCATCCCTGCCCTGACCCCACCCTGGCCCCTCCCACACCCACTTCAGAGCCCACTCACCTTCCTCCTCTTCTCAAAGTTGATGAGATCCCCCTGGGGGAAAACTTTGTCTGAATTGGAGTCTCCAGGGTTAAGGACTGATTGAGGGTCAAGGTCAGGGGTTAGGATGTCAGGAGCCCTACTGCACTAAGGGAGCTGGGGTTGGGATTGCAGGCAGGGTCAAAGGTGAGATGTCAGGAGGCCACTGTGCTGAGGGCAAGTGGTACTGGGTCAAGGGTCAGGAGTCAGACCTCTAGCATGTCCGGCAGGGCTGTGTCCAGCATAACCAGGTCGGTGAGAAAGGTGCCAAGGTAGGGAACCGGGCCTGGGGACAATTTCTGTGGCCCCAGAGCTCCAGTCACTCTCCACCATCACAGACCCCATCGTGCCCCATCCCCTTCCATGAGGGTCCCACTTGTCCCCCACCCCAAACTACCACCACTCACTGAAGGCAGGCTTCCTGGGGGAGTATTCTCCTCTTGGGGTCCCTCAGTGGCCTCCTCCTGTGGGCAGGAGAAGAACTGAGTAGATCCGGGGTCTCTTGGATCTCTCCTTCAGGGAAGAAGCCTCAATACACACCCATTTTGCTTTTATTTTTATTTATTTTATTTTTAAATATATGTTTATTGATTTCAAAGAGGATGGGGGGAGAGAGAGAAGTGGGGGAGAGAGAGAGAGAGAAAGAAACATCAAGAATCATTGATTGCCCTAACTGGTTTGGCTCAATGATTGTGGATAGAGCGTCGGCCTGCGGACTCAAGGGTCCCAGGTTCAATTCCGGTCAAGGGCATGTACCTTGGTTGCGGGCACATACCCGGTGGGGAGTGTGCAGGAGGCAGCTGATCGATGTTTCTCTCTCATCGATGTTTCTAACTCTCTATCCCTCTCCCTTCCTCTCTGTAAAAAAATCAATAAAATATATTTTTTTAAAAAAAAAAAGAATTGCCGAAACCGGTTTGGCTCAGTGGATAGAGCGTCGGCCTGCGGACTGAAGGGTCCCAGGTTCGATTCCGGTCAGGGGCATGTGCCTTGGTTGCGGGCACGTCCCCAGTGGGAGGTGTGCAGGAGGCGGCTGATCGATGTTTCTCTCTCATTGATGTTTCTGACTTTCTGTCCCTCTCCCTTCCTCTCTGTAAAATATCAATAAAATATATTTAAAAAAAAAAAAAAAAAAAAGAATCATTGATTGACTGCCTCCTGCACGCCCCACACTGGGGATCGAGCCCACAACCCCAGCATATGCCCTGACCTGGAATCGAACCGTGACCTCCTGGCTCATAGGTAGATGCTCAATCACTGAGCCATGCAGGCTGGGCCCATTTTGCTTTTAGCAATTACAAACCAGTTGCAAAGGTCACGCTCCAAGAAAAGTGAACAGGGGGAGGGAGGAAGGGAGCAGAGAAGTGGCAGGGGGTAGGCCCCGCTGAGGATGACCCGAGGTGGGGCTTGTGGGTGCCATGGCCCCCAGGGACAGCCTCAACCCAGGTGAGAATCTTTGTCCCAGGTCTGATGGACCAGGCCCTCAGGCAATCCACTGGGAATGCCCTGAACTTGCCCTCATGGCATTGCTCTGCCTGGTTAATTACATCATTGCTGGGGCAGTTATCATTGCCCTGTGTGTCTCCCCTGTCTGGGGCCTGATTCCCCCCAAGGCAGGAACTGTGTCTCTCTGGTTGATGGCCAAGCCTCCTGGCATAGTGCCTGGTACACAGTAGGTGCTTAACGCAGAGCTCCTTGTTCCTTGAGATCATTCTTATGTGAGATATTAATTCACTCATAGATATTGAGAGCCTGCTGTGGGCCAGGCACTGCTCTGGCTCCTGGAGAAGCAGTAGTGAGTAAAACATACAAAAACTCGCCTCATAGAGCAGACATCAGGGAGGAAGAGAGAGCAACAACCAAACTTAACATAGTAATTAAGGATACTCAGAGATAAGAAAAGAACAATAGAGCCCAGAGGCATGGCTCAATGGTTGAGCAGTGACCTATGAACCAGGAGGTCACAGTTCGATTTCTGGTCAGGGCACATGACGGGTTGGGGGCTCAATCCCCAGTGAGGGGCGTGCAGAAGGCAGCCAATTGATGATTCTCTCTCATCATTGATGTTTCTATCTCTCTCTCCCTCTCCCTTCCTCTCGGAAATCAACAAAAATATATTCTTTTGAAAAAAGAATGAGATGCTGGGGGCACAGGGAGGGCATCTCAGAGGGGACATCTGTCCAGGGACCTGCAGGAGGTGAATGTGAGGACTGTCCCATCTATTCTGGACTCACCCTAACAACCTAATTGCATTTAGAACCTCGATCTTGCCTACAGTAAGTCTGATCTGTGAGCACACATTTGTTAGTTTTGCTTATTAAAGTCAAATTTTTTTTCCACTCTTCGCTGTGACTCTAGCCTTCAGTGACCTTTTCCTTGTAACTTCTGGTATTTGTTGAATGAATAAATAAGGCAGTTAGCAAGTTGAACTATCATGAGGGCAGCAGAGGCAGTAAAAACGCGGGCTGCCCACATGCAAGGACAAGGTCATTTCTGAGGTGCAGGGGAAGGACAAGGACAGCCTGTGCCTTGCCTGCCCCAGGTCCCCGGCCGTGCCTCTGTACCTGGGAAAGAATCTCTCTGCTGCTGAGATGGTTGTTCTCGTCCGAGAAAATCTGCGAAAGTTTCCTGAAAGTGGATAACGGCTCCCTGTGGGGGACAGGAGAGGGGTCAGGGGCTGGGAGGGTCAGGGCTGTGGTTGGTACGGAGGTCTCGCCCAGCTTCTCTCCCCATTATTGCTCACCTGCTCACAGCGCCCCAGCTGCTCTTGAGCCGATATATGGGGTTAGACTGCAGGGCCGACAGGATGGCGCGCAGGGAGGAGAAGTTCCGCAGTTCCCTGCAGCGCTGGGAGGAGGGGGCGGGGGGCGCCGCTCAGACCCTAAGCCTGACCATGTATAATCCGCCTTCGATGATCTCCTGACTTCTCACCCCAGGTCCGACCTCTACGACGGGCCCCACATCTGACATGCTACCAGGACCGCCTCCCGCTCCAGGAGTCCCTGCCTCTTCCCACCTGCTGCGCGGACCCGTCCCCAGCTGCCTCTACTTCGGTCCTTGGCTTCTGTCTCCCGACTCTACCTTCTCAGTGGGCACTAGAGGCGCCCGCGGCATCTCTCCGGAACCAGATCCTCCTCCCGGAACCCAAGTCTCAGGCCAGGTTCAACCTTTCCATTCCCCCTTCTGGCCACGCGCCCTCTCTCTTTCCAGGGCCCTCATTTCTGTCTCTTCCTCTCTGACCAGAGGTTCCTGCCCCGCCCCTACCCAGTCTTTTTCGGGACCCCTGCCCGCTTCTCTGGGCTTTGGTTCCTCCTCCAATCCTGTATCCGCCCGATCACACCCATCCCATCCTCTTATCCTAAGGCCTACCCAGCTCCTCGGCGTCCCCCGCCCCAGCCTGGCACAGCCTTGTCCTCGGCTTTTCCTTTGGCACCTTCCAGCCCCAATGCTCTCCACACTCCCAGACCCTAGTCTTCCGCCTTCCGCCCATCCCCTGCCTCTCTAGGTACCGGGACACCGCCCCGAACATGCACCTGGGCAATGCGGATCCACTTTTCCAGCCGCTGCGCCCTCTGCGGGGCAGCCAGGCCCGGCGCCCCCAGCACAGAGCCCAGCACGCAGCCGGTCACCATGTTGAACTGGGTCACAGTGGCGCGCACAGTAGGGGCGATGCCGGCGGCCCCTGGCCGGTCCCGTTGGGACCACACGGAACCCAGGCACTCGCAGGGCCGCACGCGGGAGAAGAGTTCCTGAAAGGGGGTGGGGGTAGGATCTGTGCTCAGCCAGACCTGCCCCCCCTCCCCACCCCCACTGCGCCCCTCCTGCATCCTCACCACGTCCATCAGAGTCAACTGCTCAGCCACTTGGTCTACACTGAAGTCCAGGAGCTCAGGGCCTTCTTGCACCAGCCCTTTCTCCTCTTCCAAGTAGCCTTCGGGGGAGTCTGGGCTGGGGGTCCGGGCATTTCCAGGAGGTCCTAAGAGAACATTAGAGGGGGTTAAAACTCTCAAGTGTGAATTCAGGACTGGCTGTGGGACCTAGGGCACGTCCCTAAGTGTTTCTGAGCCTCACTTTCCTCATCTGTGAAATGGAGACCTCCCTGAATGTTTGTAAGGACATAAAGCAACAGTAACGTTCACTAAGCACGCAGTGCGGTTTAACTCGGTGATTTAGCACTTACTAGTGAGCCAGGCACTACTAATTACCCACCTCCCAGGGGCGGGAGGAGCAATTTGCCTTAAGTCAGTTCAGTAAATGACAGGCAGGGCAGGGATTTGAAGCCAGGTGCTCAAAGACCAGCGTAGAAAATAGAGCTTTATGACTTTGAGACTTTATTAAGATAAAATCTTTTGCATATATATATATATATATATATATATATATATATAATGATTTCAGAGAGGAAGTGAGGAGACAATCATTGATCCACTGCCTTCTGCAGGCCCCACACTGGGGATGAGCACTCAACCTGGGCATGTGCCCTGACCAGAAATCCAACTATGACCTCCTGGTTCATAGGCTGAAGCTCACACCAGCCAGGCTTGCCCTTTTCTTTTGGTGAAAGATGGTATAACTTTGTGGATGGGGAAGGTTATTGTCAGAAAATGCCAAGTTCAAATTCAAACTTGTCCACTGGGCTTGCTGTGGAACTAAAACAAGCCTTTAAACTTCTCTGCGCTTTCTTTTCTTCATCTGCATTTCTTTTTATTTGATCCTCCCTCCCACATTTCTTTAAAAAAATAATCAAATGAGATCATGCATACCAGGCTGCTCTGAAGTACTCAAATATGAATGACTTTATGGTAGTGGGTTTCAATGGTGGCACCCCCAGGGGACAACTTAGAAGCTGGACTCTTGCTGCACTGTGAAGAACTGTGCCACCAGCCTCCAAACGTCCCTCCAAGGCATTGTTGTCCTTGTTTCTTTTGCTTGTTTTTCTTTTTCGTCTAGTCTACTTTTTCTTTCTTTCTTTTTGTTCATGTGTGTCCTTGAAAAACCTGTTTATAGCAATCTGCACCTTGCACCCAACTATCTTGCTCAGAAACACTAATTATTTTGGCTCCAGGAATTCAAGTTCTGTGAAATCCCTAACTTTGTTTTGTTTGGAAATTGCTCAGCATTTTGGAAGGTGATGTTGCTCAGCATTTTGGAAGGTGATGTCACTAACATCTATGCTAATGCATCCGTGTGGCCAGTGCACTCTCCTGCATTAGTAGGTGTTTGTGCCTCACATTCCCCATGATCTTAAGACAGACAAAATTTCACCATGTCTTCCAGTGAGGCATGCCCAAGCACCAACACAGCAATGAGCATAGTTTATTGTGTAAATTGCTTTCATTTTCTTTTTCCTTGGTGTTACAGTTACAACATCATTTTATTATTTTAAAATTATCTGAATAAGTCTGCTTGATTATTTGTCTTTCATTTCAAATGAGGACAGGTGGCATTGCAAAACATTAGTTTAAAAAGTGGCATTGGGTCTGACTGGCGTGGCTCAGTGGTTGAGCGTCGACCTATGATCCAGGAGGTCACGTTTTGATTCCTGGTCAGGGCACATGCCTGGGTTTCTGGCTCACTCTGGCCAGGCTACATTTTTTTTTTTTTTAAAGTGGCATTGGGCCCTAGCTGGTTTGGCTCAGTGGATAGAGCATTGGCCTGCGGACTGAAGGGTCCCAGGTTTGATTCCAGTCAAGAGCACATGCCCAGGTTGTGGGTTCGATTCCCAGTAGGGGGCGTGCAGGAGGCAGCTGTTCAATGATTCTCATCATTGATGTCTCTATCTTTCTCTCCCTCTCTTCCTCTCTGAAATCAATATATATATATATATATGTGTGTGTGTAAATATATATATATACAAGAGTGTATATATATATATATATATATATATATATATTTTTTTTAAGTGGCATTGGAAAAAAATTGCACCTATATCTAATCAAACCTTCAGATCTTATAGCAAATATGGGGGATAGAGGAACATACCACATGTCACCATGAGAAATCAAACAGGCAAATGCAGAAGAATGTGAGACACTGCTCAGGACAAATGACTCATTTTTTTCCTATTGTTATTACATGAAAGGCAAAGGGGGCCTGTCATAGACCAGAAGAGACCTAAGAAACACAACTGAATGCCTTAAATGGATCTTTGGGTTTTAAAGAAACAACTGTAAAAAAGACAATGTAGGGACAAATAGGGGGATTTGACTATAGATGGGCCATGTCTTGATATTAAGTAATTATTGCTGATTTTATTGGAAATGATTGTGGGCATGAAGGTTATATATTTTTTATTTTTCTTAATCCTCACCTGAGGATATTTTTTCCATTTATTTTTTTTAGTGAGAAAGGAAGGGAGGTGGAGAAACAGAGAGAGAAACATCAATGTGAGAGAGACACATCAATCGGTCAACTCGCACAGGAACCTCAGCTCCCGATCCCCAACTCCCGACCTGGTTGGGGATCTAGCCTGCAACTGAGGCAATTGCCCTTGACCAGAATCAAACCCAGGACCCCTCAGTCCGAGGGCTGATACTCTATCAATTGAGCCAAACCGGCTAAGGCAGCTGGTGAAATCTTGAGAGCAGAGGAAGAAAAACACTTAGTAACCAGAGGATGGAAGGATAAGATATACAGGGTGTGGCAAAAGTAGGCTTACAGCTGTTCATATGGAAAATAATACAATAATTAATAAATAACACAAGAATAAACTCCATGTTTTATGAACTCACCGCTGTAAACCTACTTTTGCCTGACCCTGTATATACATAACTGAATGTTTCAGGAGGGAGAAGTGGCTGCTACTTTGTAAAGAGGAGAGAAATGTGGCCATTACCTGAGGATTACAGGATGGGGATTAGGGATACAGATGCTTTCGTGATAGGGATCAGATGGAACACAGATGGGTGGAAGATGATACTTTATAAGCAGGATATATAATTATTTAGTCAACAAATCTGCATTGTTCCTGCCCCTGGGGACAGAGGTGGGGACAAAACCAATGAGTGCTATGCAGAAAAATAAGGCAGGTTAAAAGGGCACAGAGTGAGAGAATAAATTTGTTGGGAGGGGATCAGAGAAGGTATGTCTGAAAAGGTGACAACTGAACAAAGACTTGAATGAAGTATATGGATCTTTTTCCCTCCTGCCCCCCAAAGCTCTCTACAACAGAAGTTTGTAGGTTTTTCTATAAAAGACCAGTTTACTGACCCCTACTATACAAGAAAATATCAGCATGGCTTCTTGTACATATTTCATTATAAGTGGTACATTCTAATAAGTAAGAGTCATTGATAACTACAATAATGAAAGTTTTACTATTTGCCAAGCCCTCGTTGTTTGTATATTTACTTGTCTACTGATTGTCTTCCCCAGGGAACTGAGAGCTCCTGTTCACTGTTATGTGCATAGAGGCCAGTGGCTAAATATCTGCTAAATGAATGAAGAGGCAATGAGGTAAGTACTGTTATCGCCCCCATTTCACAGGTAGGGCAACTGTGGTTCATATAAGTGAAGTGACTTATCCAAGGTCACACAGTCAACAAATGGCAGGACTGGGATTTGAATTCAGATTTCTGTGGCTCCTAAGGTAAGTAGTAATGGAATGATTTGTAGTTAAAATGCAGGGCATTCTGAACCAATGATGGAGCATCTTTGTAGTTAGGATAGAGTGGGGAAGGAGCTGCTAGATAAATGCCAATATGTTAGACAAAGGGTATTTTCCCCATTTTATAGGTTAGGAAACTGAGGCTCCAACAAGATTAAGAACCTTGTTTAGCCAAGACAGCGTGGCTCAGTGGTTGAGCATCAACCCATGAACCAAGAGTTCACAGTTGATTCCAGGCCAGTACACATACCCAGGTTGTGCCCAGGTTGTGGGCTCGATCAGCAGTAGGGGGTGTGCAGGAGGCAGCCAACCAATGATTCTATCTCTCTATCCCTCTCCCTTCCTCTCTCTCTAAAAATCAATAAAAACATATATTTTTAAAATAAAGAAAAAAAGCTTGGCTGGTGTTGCTCAGTGGTTGAGTATGGACCTATGAACCAGGAGGTCATGGTTTGATTCCCAGTCAGGGCACATGCCCGGGTTATGAGCTGGATCCCCAGTGGGGGGCATGCAGGAGGCAACTGATCAATGATTCTCTCCCTCTCCCTTCCTCTCTGAAATCAATCCTATATAATAAAAGAGTAGTATGCAAATTGACCAAACAGGGAATGACCCGTGGGTATGCCATGCACTGACCACCAGGGGGCAAACGCTCAATGCAGGAGCTGCTCCCTGGTGGTCAGTGCGCTCCCACAAGGGGAGCGCTGCTCAGCCAGAAGCCCGGCTGATGGCTGGCGAGCACAGGGGCAGCCCGGCTGTGCCCGCCTGCCCAGCAGCCCGCCTTCCCGGCAGTGCTAAGGATGTCCAAGGATGTCCGACTGTGGCTTAGGCCTGCTTCTGGGCCTAAGCAGGCAGTAGGACATCCCCTGAGGGCTCCCAGACTGTGAAAGGGAGCAGGCCGAGCTAAGGGACCCCCCCTCCCAAGTGCACGAATGTCGTGCACCGGGCCTCTATTAAAATATATTTTTTTAAAAAAGAAAAAGAACCTTGCCTAAGATCTGTAGCTCCCTCAGGGGAGGAGCCCCCTGGGGGAGGTATGAATCAGGAAAGGCCTGCTCAGGGCACTATCATTGCCCCAAACCCCTCACCTGCCGAAGCCTGGGGCTGCTCCTCCTCTTCCTGCTCCTGCTCAGCCTCCTCCAGGAAATCTCTCAGCAGCTTCTCTGCTTCCAGGGCCTCAGGCCCCAGTGGGGCAGCCCAGCCCAGAAAGGTACGGACACTGCCCAGGTCCGAGTGGGCAGGGGGGTCCCAGAAGTCCTGAGGGTGGTCCCGCAGCCAGGAGCCCAGCACAGACACCACAGCCCTGGCCAGAGGGACAGGGCCTCAGAGGCCATTTGGGAACTCTGCACCCCCCCATACCTCAGATCCGACCTTTGACCTCTAGGACCTTCCACAGCTACCCAAGTGGGAAACCAACCTCAGGTTCTTGTTGAAGCTCAGATCCTGTCCCTCTGTCTTCTTGATCTCTACCCTGGAAGGAGCCCCCCAATCAGGTGACGAAGGGTGTTGGGAAGAGGGGGCAGATGCGTAGGAGAGGGTTCTGAGGTTGGGGGATTTCCTGATTCTAAACCTGAGGGAGGGCCCCGGTGAGGGCCTGGGGTGGGAACATGGAGGTTTCCCCATTGGTACTGACCAGGGCGGCAGGGGCGGGGGAGGTGGTGGCAGGAGAAGGCCCAAAACGCGAGCAGTGGGCACAAAGGCCTGGTGGGTGGCCAGGAAGGCAGGAACGAAGCCAGGGTCCTGCTCACGGTCTACAGACACCAGCTCCCGCACCAGCCGCTCCAGATGCGCCGCCCTCAACATGCGCACCTTGCTGGTGCGGTAATGGAGGAAGGTGCCCGCACTGGGGCTGGGAGCCTGCGAGGCAGAGGGGTGATGATGCCAAGAGAGGAGTGGCCCCTGGAGCACCCCTTTTCCAACCACACCCATTGCTAGCAGGGTTCTTGGATCTGACCCCGTCCATTCCTCGGAATCTGGCCCCTAGCTTTACCCTGCACCTTGCACAAATGACCTGGACACCGCAGCCTCCCAGGCCCTGCCCGCTGCCCCGCCCCTAGGTTGCTCTCAGCTCTCCAGCTACGCTTCACTGGCTGTCCTGGTCCCTGCCCTCCGCCTCACCCGCGTTCACCCGGCTGCTTCTAAAGACCACCCCTCCCTCTCCAGCTCCGCCCCACTAACCGGGCTTACCTGGCCTCTGCCCTCAGGTCCCGCTCACAAACCGGTCCCGGCCTGGCCCCACCTCACTCATCTACCCCACTCACATGGACGCCCACCCTACCTGGCCGCCCTAAGCCCCGCCCTCCCGTCGGGCCCCAGCTCGGGCTCTTCACTCCACCCCGCCCTCCCCGGCTCACCTGCCCCGCCCCGCCCTCCAGTCCCCTTCTCACCTGGCCGTCGCCGGGCCCCTCCCTCGGGCTCTGGCGCTGACTGCGCTGCCGCCGTAGGGAGACGCTGTACACCGCGCCGTCCTCGGTCTCCTCGCCCCAGTCCTGCAGCGGCGCCTGGGCGCGGGAAGGGGGCTCAGGGAGCCGCGGGAGGTCGGCCCCGGGCCGGGCTCCCCTCTACCGTTGGGGCTAGGCCGGGCCTCCCCGGAGTTTGTTTTACTCGGGCTGGGCAAGTCCCCCGGCGCTGCGAGTACCCCACTCCCGGTCCGGGGAGGATGGGGTGGCATGTGGGAACGCCCCAGGGCCCAGCCTCACGGAGTGTCTCCGGCCTCCTCCCCTCCATCCCTCAGAGGAGCCACTTCACTGAGCCAGGGGACCCGAGGTCCGAGGTAGGGAATCTCGGGAGAGTCCGAAGGGTCCGGCTTGCCGGGAGATAGGGTCCGGGGGACCGGCACCTGGAGTCTGAATCAGGGGGTCGCCAGGCATGTGGGGTCCCAGGGCCCCTGGTCCCCTTACCAGGGCAAGCTCCTTCCCTGCTGTCCGCAGCATGGCCCGCGCCCGTCCGCTCCGCAGCGCGGCTGAGTGAGGCGGAAGGGCCGCCGGCGGCGGGCAGTGGCGGGGCACTTGGGGGCCGCGGGGCGGGGCGGACGGGCCGCGCGGGGGCGGGGCGGGAAGGGGCGGGGGGACCCACGGCTCTCGGATGCCCCCTGCGGGACCCCAGCACCCATCCAGACCCGCGGGGTGAGGCCCCGATTCTTCCTACAGGTGTGTGTGAATCTGTGCCCAGAGGAAAGGCCCCCCCTCTCCCAGGGAGCCCCCTTGCCGTGCCCCCAGGTGTGCGGGAGCTCTGTGGACAGCCTGGAGGGCGACAGGACTGTGCGCCCAGGTGGAGAGTCCTCGGTCCTCAGAGGGAGGGCTGGTCCTCCCAGGTGTGGGGCAACTCTCTGGAGGCCACAATCTGTGTTCCCAGCTGATGGGAGTGGGCAGAGCCTGTGGCCCCGAGTTTGATAAGCAGCTGTCTTTGGGGACGTGCAGGGTCAAGGAGAGGCGAATACCCAGGAGGCTGGTCGGTGACATTTATTTTGTGATTCCAAGGCCGGCGCGGCCGCCTGGGGATATTTATTCCGGGCGCCGATGGCCGGCTCGCTCCCGGTCCCGCTGCTCAGCCCTTGAAGGGCCCCGAGGGCCGGTGGCTGGGCGCAGAGGGCTTGGGAGCTCCCCAGAGGCCGGGAGAGGCCAGGCGGGTGCGAGGGCGAGTCTAGGACCTCCGAGAGCGGTTGCGCTTCTTGCTGCGAGAATCGATTAATTTCTGGGATCGGATCTTGAGCTCCCCGCGAGTCACCAGGTCGTTGTCTTCGTCCTCGGTCTCCTCTTCGTCTGTGGGGGGTGGGTGGGGGAAAAGGGGGTCCAGGTTCCCATCCCTGCTCAGATTTCCCTACTCAGCCTTTTATACCCCACCTCACCTTGGCCCTTATCGGGTCTCGGAGGACCTCCCACAACCCGTTGCTCTGTTGGGCCCCCAGGCCCCCACACCCTCCCTTTTCCCCCCACCCGTACTGACCAAAGAACTTGTCCTTGGGACTGGCAAGGGGGAAGGTGATGCGGGTGTTGTGAGCGGGCAGCTTTCCCTCTAGATTGGAGTAGAACTGGGGAGGAGGGGAGCGGGAGAGAAGACTGTGAGTGGGGCAGGGGCTACAGGGAAGTCCTGTTACCCCTCCTTCCCACCCCATCCCAAGATATAGCCTGCTTCCATACAGCCCCTCTGCCAACTCCAGTTTAACTTTACTCGGGTCCAGCTGTGGCCTTCGTTCTCAGCTAGCACCCTGACGCCCAGTCCCACCTCCTTGTCCTCCCTCCAGGCCCGCCCCTGGTCCCTGGGGCCCCGCCCCTTGGCGTCTTGAGGCTCCACCCCTGATACCCCACCCCACCCAACCCTGCCCTATGACCTCCCAGTCCCATTCCTGGCCAGGGGCCTTCTCCAGGTCTCCCACGGGTTGCCGCAGCTCCCTGAAGTCCGCCCCCCCCCCCCCCACCTCCCTGGGTACCTCGCGATTCGCGATGTGGCGCAGCATCTCCGGAATGTCCTGGTTGTCGAATTGCGCCTGCAGCGTCAACAGCTTCTCCTCCACCAGGCCCAGCAGCTTCGGCAGATAGTCACTAGCCTTGCGATCCAGCCCTTTCTCAGCAGAGCCCCCAGCCTCCTGCGGCGGCGGAGGAGCTGTGTCAGTCCGGAGGGGTAGGGCCTCGGGCAGATTCCACCAGGAAGGGGCTTTTGCTTCCAGGGGTCAAGCCTTGGAAGGTGAGGGGCCACCCACAGGGGTGGTGCTATCCTCTGTAGGGCGGGGCTGCCGCTGTCTAGGGCCTTGGAACTTCAGACGCTGGACAAGGGGTGGAGGGAGGTCTTTTTTTGAGGGGAGAGGATAACCAGAGAGAAGCCATTGCAGGGATGACCTGAAGAAATGGTACTTTGCTGCAGACAAGGGTGGTGCTTCTGTCTTGGGGTGCTCCAGTATTGCAGCCAGGTCGCTGAGGTTTTGGGTTGGGGGACAAAGTGGGACTTCCCTCTGGGGGTGGGTCTTGAGGTAGCACAGGGACTCTGAAGTCTTGGGACACTTAAGGAGTAAGGGAGTTACCCCAGGAACGTGGGGTATGGACTCCCTTCTAAGTGGGCTTCTGATGTCCTGGATGGGGCATGGCGGGGGAGGGATCCTTCCAATGGGGCTATGGGGCGGACACCCCACCTGAGGTGCTAAGTCCTGGGTGGTTCTGGGTAGGTCTTCCTCAGGGACCTGGCTGCCCATTGTGAGGTGGTCCAGCTTGCCCGCCAGTTGCTCCAGGCCCTCCCTCAGGATTTGCATCGCCCGTGTGGCCTGCTCCAACTCGGCCTGGGCCTCAGCCTTCCGCTGCTGCTCTGCATTGAGGCTACTCTGCAACTCGGCCTGCAGCCTCTGTTCACTGCAGGGAGTGGAGAGAGAGCTGTGGGAGTGCAGAGGACCCCATGCCCCCACCCCCTCCTTCTGGCACTGGGGCCTCACCTCACTAGCATGGCCTCCCCTGAGTACTTGTGGTCTTCGAGCTCCTGCTGCAGATGCTGCTTTTCTTGCTTCAGTCCCTGCAGCAGCTCCATGTTCTCATTCTTGAGCATCTCCAACTGCGTGAAGGTGTCGCTCTGCGCCAGGAACCGCCGCACCACCGCCTAGGGCCCACCCAACCACAGTCAGAGTGAGGGCCTGGACAGGTCCAGCTGCCACCCTCCTCCTTAACCCCGGGGCAAGAACAGGTGGCTGAGCTGACAGCTTCTGCACAGTGAAGTGTAGTGACTCTGAATAGGACTCAGGGCTGCCTCATAGGTGGGTAGCCTGGGACAAATAATATTTGCTGAGCCCTTCCCTCTCTATATCAGGAATTTGAATCAGCCAAAAATCAGCATGTGAGGCAGGGTAGCAATGACCATAGCTGCTTTCCAAAATCAAGGTGCCAGCAACATTCTGGGGTTGCGGGGGGGAGGGGAGATCTCGCCCAATCCCATGAGGAAATACTGGCCCGCTGTGAGAGCAATCCTGCCACCAGGCCAATTTCTGAAAAGACACCTGGCCACAGTGCCTCAGATGACACCACAGATCCAAGTCCTGGACCCCTCGGGGGTCATCCCATGGGAAGAATAGAGGGTTGGGGAGTGCCCAAACAGGGGGAAACAGACTGGGGTCCAGCAGGATCACTGTTTGCCAGCAGGGAACATAGGGTCTTAGAAAATTTCAAGGAAGACATTGCAAAGAGGGGGGCCCAGGGCAGGGGTTTGGCTTGCCCAGGGCCTAGGATGGCACTGGGCAGTTTGCTAGGCCCTAGACCAGCTGTGGGCAAACTACGGCCTGTGGGCCGGATCCGGCTGTTCTATCCGGTTCTCGTGCTCTCCCCTCCGCTCCTTTACTTTGAATTTATATTAGTTCACACAAACACTCCATCCATGCTTTTGTTCCAGCCCTCCGGTCCAGTTTAAGAACCCATTGTGGCCCTCGAGTCAAAAAGTTTGCCCACCCCTGTGCCTAGACCATGTTACAGGTGATGGAGACACAGGAGAGACAAAACTCCCAGCTTCCACAGGGCCTCCAGGACAAAGAAGTCAGTGTAAGACTGACAGAAGGAGAGGAAATGGTGAGTACAGACAGTTTGCATGGGTTCTGTTGTAAGGGGCAGCAGAGAAATGGAGTGGTAGCTGAAGGAAGAAGGGTTGTCTTTTAAGAGAGCACGTTTGTGTGCTGAGGTATTGATCCAGGGCACAGGGCTGCAGGCAGCACTCACGTGCGTTTCGGCCACGCCAGTGGCGTCCTTGACCTTGCCGAAGAGCATCTCCATCTGGTACATGCTCCAGCGCAGCTGCAGCTCCTCCTCCTTGGCCTTCCGGTTGTCCTGGATCGTATCATCGGACTGCAGCAGCACGTGCTCTCGCTGGGTCTGCTCCAGGTTGAGGTCAGGTCCAGGGTCAGGTTGTGGACAAGGGCTTAGGACAGAGGCCAAGAAAGGGTATCCGGACACGGGTCAGGGAATAGGTGGGGCCCAGTCTGGGGGTCCAGGGAAAAGGCTTAGGTCAGGTAAAGACAACCAAGCAGGGATCAGGAGTGCGGGACAGGGCCTTGGTCCTGGCACCCCTGGGTGCACCCACCTTGCGCTCCATGCGTTCGTTCTGCAGTTTCCTCTCCTCCGCGAGTTTCTTGAACTCGGTTACATAGTGCTCGCGGTTCTTGCGCTCTCGGAACACAGTCTCCTCCAGATACTGCAGCTGATTCTGGAGGGTAGGCAGGGGAACAGCATGGCTCAGGGTCAGAGCCACAGGCCCAACTGGGCCAGGTTGCAAGGTCTGAGAGACAAATAGGAGGGGCTCTGGGACAGCTGGGGTTCAGATTCTGGGGCCAGGAGACCATGGTATCTGGGTAGAATTCCCAGGGACCAGTGAGCTGGCACCTTGGCAATGTCCTGGGTGTTGAGTGCCTCCTGGTTCACCACGCGCAGCTCCTCCAGTTCATGTTTTGTCTTCACCACCTCAGCCTCCATGGAGTCCAGACGGTTCTCGAAGTGAAGGCTCTCTTCCTGGGGTGTGAGGAGTGGGGCAGGCCTGTGACGACTGTCCCCAGCCAGGCTGGCCCTCCCACTTGCCTCCCCCTCCCCAGCCATTCTGGTCCCTACCTGTAGATAGGCCTTGAGCTGCAGGTACACATTGGTGATGTGTTCCGCCTCCTCCGCCTTCATCCGAGCCTTCTCCAGACGGTTCTCCAGGTTCCGCAAGGTCTAGAGGGAAACAAGGCTGGGCTGAGTCCCCTCCACCCTTAGTTCCTCTCCCCCCTAGATCAAGAGCCCCTTTTTAGCTGTCCACCTCCCAGCCCTCCACACCTCACTGGCCGCACCTTAGCCATCTCAGTGTTGCTATCTTGCACCTCCGCCATCTCCAACTCACGTAGGCTGTGCTGCAGCTGGAGCTCCTCCAGCCACTTCTGCCGCAATCCCACCTGGTGCCGGAGAGCATTCCGTTGCTTCACCTTCTCACTAAGCCGGTGGTCCAGGTGCTCCAGGGCCTGCTGGAGGGAGGGGAGCGAGAGCAGGGGTCTGAACCCCGCCTAGTCCCTCCTCCAGCGCTTCCTTTTTCCATATTTTGGTTCCCATCTATCTCTCTTGTCTCTGAGCAGCGTCTGACCCTCCTCCTGCAGGTTTTCTACTTTGGTGGCTTCCAGAAGCCCATTCCCTGGTTTTCCACCCACCTCCCTGTTTGCCCCTTGCTTGTCTCCTTTGCCTTTGGAGAGACAGCCCCAGGCTCTTCTCTCCTATGTCTACACCCATCCCCATCATGATCTCTTATCCAGACTCAGGGTTTTAAAGGTCACCTATACACTGAAGATGCCCAAATTTAGCCTTCCCCCGAAATTCAGGCTCATGTATCCATATCTACACTGCCTTCCAGATGTGTCCACAGGCGCCTCAAAACCATTGTGACCAATTTGAGCACTTGATCTTTCTCCAAACCTGCCCTTCTCAGTCTTCCCCATCTCAGCTCATGGATGCTCTATCCTTCCTTCCAAGTGCTCAAGTCCAAAACTGTCATCCCCACTTCTTTTTCTCTCCCATCTATGTTCAATTTGTTAGTAATTATCTGTTCTGTTTCAAAGGTTGCCCCCGAGATTCTTGCTTCCTGTTTCTAGCTTTCACCCTAGTGCATCCAATACCATCTTTCACCAAAATGACTTCCTCCTGGCCTCCACTCTTGCTCTCTCTGTCCTTTTCCACTTACCTGAGCCTTAGCATATAAAATCTGCTCTCTTCATCATGGCCTGCTGCAAGATTCGGCTCCTGCTGACTTCCCTGACGCCCCTCCTACCATGCTCCCCTCCCTCACTCCCATCTAGCCACACTGGCCTCCAACACTTTACACTTGTTCCTACCCCAGGGACTTTGCATTTGTTGTTCCCTCTGCCTGGGGCATTTGCCCCCCCTCCCCAACCCCTGCCCAGATCATTTCCTGCCTGGCCCATTCTCAGCTCAAGCATCACATCAGAAAGAAAGGGGTCTTTGCTGACTCCCACCGCCCCCCCACCCCAGTCAAAAGTGCAAATCCCTGTCCCAGTGGGGACTTGGTCTGGTTTTTTTCACTGCACGATCAACAGTACCTAATACCATGCCAGGCACATGGTTGACAGGTGATAAAAATTAACTGTGTGAACAAATGAGTGGCGGATGGTAGGGAGAAAGGACTAGAGAGGGAGGGGGAGGAGGGAGGAAGTCCAGTGGGGAGGGGACCCAGGCTGGAAATGAAGGAGATTGTCAGGGGAGTAGGGGTGGGCCAAACCTGGCCTGTCCTGTTCTTCAGGTATGGCTTCTCTGACTTCCATTCCCGAATCACTGCCTGGACCACTTTCTCTTCTCCCTGCAAGGAGAGGAGCCCAGTCACCACTTACCCAGGCCACCTCTACCTGAGGCAGTGCCCTGTGCTGGGGGTGCTGGTGCTGCCCCTGGAACCTCTTCTCCCACTGCTGTACCCTCACCTGGAGCAGGTCCCTCAGCTGTAGTTGCAGCACCCTGTTCTCCTCATGTAGCTGGTTCATGGTTTCCTGATTCTTCTTGATGTTCCACTGGGTGCTCTCATAAAAGGCCTTCCGATCACTCTCTGGGGTCAAGTGATGTGGGCAGGTACAAGCAGAGCATCATGGGGGTGGGAAAGACTTCCCAGAGGGATAGCCTTTTTGTAGTCATCAATTTAATATTATAATAATACTTTGCTTACAGCATTTATTATGTGTTGGATGCTGAACTAAGAACTTTCCAGGTATAAAATACAGTATGCCAGTAGGTGCATATCCACATCATACCCATTTTATAGATGAGAAGACTGAGGCTCATGCTTATTAGATTGTTCAAGGTCACAGTCTGACTCTTGACCTTCAACCACTCTGCAAGATTCCCCCTATCCTATGTAATAATCCTATATAATAAAAGGGTAACATGCAAACTGACCCTAACGGAACAACCAGGAATGACTGGTCGCTATGATGTGCACTGACCACCAGGGGGCAGATGTTCAACGCAGGAGCTGCCCTCTGGTGGTCAGTGTGCTTCCACAGGGGGAACGCCACTCAGCCAGAAGCCCGCTCATGGCTGCAGCGGTGGTGGGAGCCTCTTCCACCTCCGTGGCAGCGCTAAGGGTGTCTGACTAACGGCTTAGGCCCGCCATGGGGAGCAGGCCTAAGACATTAGTTGGGCATTCCCCAAGGGGGCTCCCAGGCTTCCAGAGGGATGTCTGACTGCCAGCTTAGGCCTGATCCCCCAGGAAGCAGGTCTAAGATGGCAGGTGGACATCCCCCGAGGGGTCGCGGACTGCAAGAAGGCACAGGCTGGGCTGAGGGACCCTCCCCCACCACCAAGTGCACGAATTTTCGTGCACCAGGTCTCTAGTTAATAATAAAATAATAATGGTTTACACCAGGTTTTCCCAACCTCGGCATGACTGACACTTGGGATGGGCAGTTATTTACTGTGGTGAGTTGCCCTGTGCATTTTGGGATGTTGAGCAGCATTCCCGACCTCCACCCTCTAGATACCAGCAGCACCCTCCCACCCCTAATTATGTGACAACCAAAAATGTCTTTAGCGCTGGCCAGTTAGCTTAGTTGGTTAGAGCAGTGGTCAGCAAACTCATTAGTCAACAGAGCCAAATATCAACAGTACAACGATTGAAATTTCTTTTGAGAGCCAAAAACCGACTTCTGCACATGGGCCACGAAGTTTCAATCGCACTGTACGTGCGCGCCCGCACATGGTATTTTGTGGCAGAGCCACACTCAAGTGGCCAAAGAGCTGCATGTGGCTTGCAAGCCGCAGTTTGCCGACCACTGGGTTAGAGCATTGTCCTGATACACCAAGGTTGTGGGTTCGATCCTCAGTCAGGGCACATCCAAGAATCAACCAACATAAATAAGTGAAACAACAAATCGATGTGATCTCTCTCTCTAAAAATAAATAATCAATTATAAAAGCCTCCAGACTTTGCCAAATGCCCCCTGGGGAGCAAAATGGACCTCTTCCATTGAGAACCACTGGTTTGCAACTTATAGTGTGTTACCATGTGCCACTGCTCTAAGCACTTAACACATTTCAACTACCTATGGTGTTGTACTGTTATCCCCATTTTACAGATGGAGAAACTGAGAGCAATTAAGTTACTCTTAGTGCCCAAGATCAAACCATTAGTATATGCAGAGCCAGGATTTGAGCCCAGAATGTCTGTCTCTAGAATCTATGTTTTTCTTCACTCCATACATGATAGAGAGTTGAAATTACACAAAAGTATGAAATACAATCCATGCCCTAACTGGTTTGGCTCAGTGGATAGAGCATCAGCCTGCGGACTGAAAGGTCCCAGGTTCGATTCCGGTCAAGGGCATGTACCTTGGTTGCGGGCACATCCCCAGTAGGAGGTGTGCAGGAGGCAGCTGATCAGTGTTTCTCTCTCATCAATGTTTCTAACTCTCTATCCCTCTCCCTTCCTCTCTGTAAAAAATCAAGAAAATATATTTAAAATGTTTTTAAAAAGAAAGAAATACAATCCAGTTGACTCCCAAGTCCAGGAAAAGCTTTTTCTTTCGTTAATCTTCACCCAAGGAAATTTTTTCTATTGATTTTTAGAGAGAGTGGAAAGGAGGGGGAGAGGCAGAGAGAGATTGAAACATGTGAGAGAGACACATCAACTGGTTGCCTTCCCCAAATGACCTGACCCAGGCTGGGGATCCAGCCTGCAACTGAGGTACATGCTCTTGACCGGAATCAAACCCTGGACCCATCAGTCAGAGGGCCGATGCTCTATCCACTGAGCCAAACCAGCCAGGGCTAGGAAGTTTTATGAGATGAGTTTTTATGAGCTTTTGCCGACAGAACTGATCACCTGGATGAATGCTGGTGAAGCACCCTGGTCACACCATGCCTGGTCAGAGGGCTGAGTGGACACTGTTGACTAGGGACCATTTTATGCCATTTGGAGCCATCTTACCTAATACTTGTATCTTCCTTTGTAACTCAGCCATCTGCATTTGTATAGCAGCCTTCCCGGGGCTGGCATGGGTGGGTCCCTTGGAATGGACTGGAGGCCAGGCCTGTCCCGCGACCTTGCCTCTAGGGCGGCTTTTGGCCTGATCTTGATTGCCCTTGGTCTTGGAAGAAGTCGGAATCTGGTCCTGAGAAGGCACCGTGGCATTGGTGGCGGCCAGCCAGCACAGGGGAGACGTCATGATTGGGTTGGGGACAAAGGCTCCAAAGGGTTAGGGGGGCGACTAGGAATCGCCTCTGTCCGGGATCCGTCAGTTCGAGTTTCTCTGGCTCTGAGAAAGCACTTTTCCTACCGTTTGGCTGGGCCTAGCAGCATCTCCCAATTGCTAGGTAACCTCCTCCCCTCCTTCCTTTTGCGCTCCCATGGAAACCGTCCGCGTTCTGCACCACTGCTCTCATTGGCTGGTGCTGTGGAGGGGCGGTCCCAACAGGGGGCGGAGCAGAGTCGTGCCGCCATATGATGGGGGAGGGTTCTTTAGAGTCACGTGTTCGTCTTTTTTTTTTTTTTCTCCTCCCACCTCAAGCCCACAGGATGCTCGCGGCGTTTTTCAGGAACTTTCTTTTGCGATTGTAGAACCTGCCACTCCCAAGATGGAGGCACCTTGCGCCGCCATTAAGCGCAAACCTTCAAAACTATTCCCTCTAAGGCTTCGTAGTCCTATCCAAGATGGCCGTCTAAGTTCCGGCATCTCATGTGCCACTCCCAACATGGCGTGGCTGAGCCGCCGTTCTGGCGCTCAGCGTGTTACAGGAAGTGACGCATGCCACACATTTCCGCTTTTTTATGCTGGAGGAACTGTTGGCTGCTGGGCTAGGGGGGCGCGGTGAATATTGACCTTTGCCCTTGCTTCATGTAAGTGGTGAATTAGCGGACAGGAGGGAACCCCAATTTCCTATTGAGGTAGCCTGAGGGTGTGCGTCGGAAGAGGGGGAGGCTCTTTACTCCTTCGGCCTATTGGCGGGAATTGATTAGCTCACTCTCCCCCCGCATAGGGAGCGGAGGTTTTGAGATCCCACCATTGATACGGGCAAGGTCGGAAAGGTATCTTCCGATATCTTTTCCCATGAGCCCCCATTGCCCGGAAGCGATGGAGGAATCCAATTGGCTGGACTGGGAAGAGGTGCTTTCCTTTGGCTGGAAGTAGCCCTCGGCCACTGACCAGCAGCTCCTTTCTTGCAGCGCATCTCCCCGCAGCCTACCTCCTCCCATTGAACCCGTTTCCGGCCTCCGAGCCTCTAGCGAGATGTTGCTGTTGGTGCTGCTGCTCCCCGCGTGCTGGGCCGTGGAGGTCCGGCGGCCTCGGGGCGTCTCCCTCACCAGTGAGTCTGCCGCTGGATGGGGGTTAGGGTGTGGAAGGGGCCTCTGTGGCTCCTCGGGGAGGCATTTACAGCCTTTGGCCTCAGTTTCCCTGCCTCTGGGTAGGGAAGGTGGCAGTGCTCAGCCAATGGATGGAAGCAGAGGTGCCATTAGATTGAGAAGCCTCTTCCTGCCCTGGGCTGAGTCTCTTGCTCACCTCCCCAGACCATCACTTCTACGATGAGTCCAAGCCTTTCACTTGCCTGGATGGCTCGGTCACCATCCCTTTTGATCAGGTCAACGATGACTACTGTGACTGCAAGGATGGCTCGGATGAGCCAGGTGAGTTTTTCTCCATCCACTCATTCATTCATTGTACATGTATTGAGCACCTGGGCAATGCCAGGTCCTGTGTGGAGACTAAGACAGTACTGCTCCCTGTTGACTAAATGGGGAAAGCAGGCACAGAAGCAAGTGGTCCTTGATGAGAGCCACAGGCGCTGTGGGAGCTCAGAGAGGCCCCCACCCAATCTGCGGTCTCAGCGGCATCCTGAAGGGTGCTGCAAGTGGAGAGGCCAGCACCCGGAGGTGGGAGAGAAGGTGGGGCCTATGGGCAGGCAGAGACAGGTGAAGGCGAGGGAGTGAGGAGTCGGTGGGCCTGTTCTGAGGGTCTTGGTGGAGAGAGTCAGGAGGGGGGCATGAGAGAATTTAGTTTCAGGCCTTGAGTGTGCAGCTGTCTCTCTGTCCCTTACGCAGCACTGGTCTGCCTTTCTTGTGCTCTGTCGGGTGGATGTGATGGGGTAAGGCCCTGAGCACTCTGAAAACTCCCTTCCTTCTTCCTTCTTCCCCAAGGCACGGCTGCCTGTCCTAACGGCAGCTTCCACTGCACCAACACTGGCTACAAGCCCCTGTACATCTCCTCCAGATGGGTCAACGATGGTGTTTGTGGTAAATGAGATCCCACTGGGGTTGGGGCAGGAGAGGCGGGTGGAGGAGGAGGAGACACTGCTAGGTCTGATGGTGCCCCTCCTCTGCCCTAAGACTGCTGCGACGGGACGGACGAGTACAATAGTGGGATCGTCTGTGAGAATACTTGCAGGTACGTGGATGCCCGCCCCCAACCCCCAGGACCTTGCCTTGCCCTGCCCGGTGAATCAGGCCCCTTCCCTTCCGTGTTTGAGCATCGAGTGCTCAGTCTGTGCCAGGTGCCTTGTGAAGGCTCCCTCTGGCCAGGAAGTAGGTGCAGTCATTTGCATGTTCAACAGGTCGAGAAGCTGAAGTTTAGAAGGAGAATGACTTCTTCAGGGTCACGTAGCTAGGCGATAGCAGAGCTGCTGCTCGAACCCAGGACAGTCTAACTTGAGACTCCATGCTTTTAATTGCTACACTGGAGCAGGACCTGAAAACTGAAATGACAGGCAGGTCATCGAAATGCCAGAAGCAGGCTGAGCATAAGGCTTTAGGAGTGGTGGGGATTGTGGCATCTAAAGGGACAGCTGTCAGCTGAGGGCAGGTGATGAGGGCCTGATTGGTTTTTCAACGAAGCCGAACATTTATGTATGTAAACTCTTCTGATTGAAGATCTTTTAATTAAGCAGAAGTTTGATCACGCACAACATGCTTACCAGCCAGTTTGTCTGGGAGTCTGTGATTTCTATGCTTTTCTCTCCTTTCTCTCTTGGGAGCCAACTTCAGCCTCACATCCCAGCACTTCCTCCTCCCTGTCCTGACCCTGAGGGTGGGCGAACCCTGTCCACTGTCTCTCCTCCCAAGGACAAGGATTTGGGGCTCCGAGGCCAAGAGAGTCTGGGGAGATGGAGGAGGAGGGTTCGCTCTCTTGTCTTTCCCAATATGATGGCGGCAGGTGGGGTTGAGCCCTGTTGGAAGAGCAAATCTGATGGGTCCTAAGTGGCCCCTGGTGGTGCCTGTGTGTCCCCTCACCCCAGAGAGAAGGGCCGCAAGGAGAGAGAGACGTTGCAGCAGATGGCAGAGGTTACCCGCGAGGGCTTCCGCCTGAAGAAGATCCTCATTGAGGACTGGAAGAAGGCTCGGGAAGAGAAGCAGGTGAGGGGCCCCGGGGGCTGACTAGAGGCCTGGGGGACGTGGGCTGGCAAGGCGGGGCTTGACATGTCCCTACGAGTGGTGCGCTAGGGCCAGCTACTGTCTGTGCCTTGGCTTTCTCATTGTCCACTTGGCGTTGAGTTGTTGGTTAGGTCGTTCCCAGGTCCACAGTGGTCAGCACAGGCGTGGAGCGTCAGGTGGCAGGCTGAAGGGGGCTGGCGGAGCTCTGCTGCCCCCCAGAACAGGAGGGGTGCCTCTGCACTCCGGGTCTGTGGTTCTGTCATCTGTAAGATGGGGCTGATGACTGTGTGACTAGGGAGGACTCAAGACAGTGTCAGTCAGCAGCAGCTGGGTTAGTTCAGTAGGGTGTGTGCTTTGGGGGCCGGAGGAGGGTGTACCCCCAAGTGTGTGTCTCCCCTTCCTGCCTTCCATTCCCTTGGCTGTTTGATGGGTCAGAGTTCTCAGCCCTGCTTCTGGGCTTCTGTTCGGCCCACTGAGCAAGGGTTCCACCTCTGTGTCTCTGCCCAGGGAAGGTTCCAGGTCTTTCTCTCCCATCCCCAGGGCCTGGCTACAGAGGGCCCTGGGGCCATGAGCTCCGTCCTAAGCTTAGGGGATAGTGGGGGAACTATGTGGTGAGGGTGTCTCCAAGCGACCTTTGCCCTCGTGCGGAGTTGGGAGGATCATAGCAGCAGTCCACGATGAGGTGTCAGCCGAGGTCTTGGGAGAATAGTGGTCCTGTGGGTGCTCGGGCTAAGACTTTACAGCTTGGGACCCAATTCCTAGGCTGGAGCCCGTCCCGCACACTCAGTCCTTCTTGAAACATCCATAGGGGCCCAGGATATGCTGTGCACTGGGCATGAGGCTGGAAGCTCACCAGGAACTGCCTCAAGGGTGCATTGTTCAGTGGGAGGGACAGACAGAACATGGAGGGACAGACAGAACATGCTGCCCAGGGTTGCTGGGCAAAGAGGAGACACTCCTGCCTGGTCCCTGGTCTTCGGGGCAGGAAGCAGGGAAGACTTCCTGGAGGATGAGGTCTCTAAGCTGAAATCTGTAGGGAAATTCAGAGGTAGTCAGGTAGAGTGCTCACATGGAAGGGAGGCATGTGTGAAGAATGAGGCAGAAGCATTTGGAGGTCTGAATGTTGGTTAAGACAGTTGGAACCTAGAGTTTAAAATTGCCTGGCTTGCCGAAACCGGTTTGGCTCAGTGGACAGAGCGTCGGCCTGCGAACTGAAGGGTCCCGGGTTCGATTCCGGTCAAGGGCATGTACCTTGGTTGCGGGCACATCCCCAGTGGGAGGTGTGCAGGAGGCAGCTGATCGATGTTTCTCTCTCATCGATGTTTCTAGCTCTCTATCCCTCTCCCTTCCTCTCTGTAAAATATCAATAAAATATATTTTAAAAAATAAAATAAAAAAATAAAATTGCCTGGCTGATGTGGCTCAGTGGTTGAGTGTTGACCTATGAACCTGGAGGTCATGGTTCAATTCCCGGTCAGGGCACGTACCCTAGTTGCCAGCTCAATCCCAGTGTGGGGCGTGCAGGAAGCAGCCAGTTGATGATTCTCTCTCATCATTAATATTTCTCTTTCCCTCTCCCTTCCTCTCTGAAGTCAATAAAAAATATATATATATTTAGAATAGCAATAGGGCCCTGGCCAGTGTGCTCGGTGGTTAAAGCGTTGGCCCATGCAATGAAGTGTTATGGGTCCGATTCCTGGGTTGTGGGTTTGATTCCCAGCTGCAGTCAGGGCGCGTGCGGGAGGCAGCCAGTCGCAGTGTCTCTCTTACTTCAACGTTTCTCTCTCTCTCCTCCTTCCCTCCCTTTCACTTGCTCTAAAAAATCAATGGGAAAAATATGCTTGGGTGAGGATTAACGAAAAAATAAAATAAAAAAAGATAGCAGTGGGGCAGGTGGAGCTGGAGAGGCAGCAGGGGCCTGGTCACACGGGGCCTCGAAACGACATTAAGGTGTTTGGGCTTCTCTTCAGTGGGCTGCAGGGAACCACAGCATGCGGGGGGCCAGGAGGGTGTGTGTTTTGGAAAGATCCTGCAGTTGCCCGTGGAGTAGAGGCGGGGAGGTAGCAGTCTGTGAGGAAGAAAGTGGAACCGAAGGAAGAGCTGGCCCCTTGCCTTCTCCCCACCCAGCAAAAGCTCACTGAGCTACAGACCGGAAAGAAGTCCCTGGAGGATCAGGTGGAGGTGCTGCGGATGGTGAAGGAGGAGGCTGAGAAGCCAGAGAAGGAGGCCAAAGACCAGCACCAGAAGCTGTGGGAAGGTATGTCACAGGGTGGCCAGGACCTGCCCTTCGCTTCTGGCCAGGAAGAGCCCGGGCCCGGGAGACTTGCTCCTCACCATTTGTCTGTTTTTCCTGCTGACTTTCTCGATCACGGTGCCTCAGTTCCCCACGTGCCTAGTTATCTTCGACTGTGTGTTGGCCATCGTATTTGACAGTCATTTACAGGAGTAATTTGTAGCCTAGGATGAGGAGTCCTCCAGATAGAAGGGACTTTTCTTCCTGCCAGTCACGTGGGATTCCCAAATCCAAATGCAGGCTGCTGAGATCTGAGCGAAGGCTGGGTGATTTCCCATCCAGCCTCTCTCCCCTGAGGGGTAAGCCCCATGGTGGTCACAGTGGAGTGTGTGCTATTATGCTCCCCACCTTGGACTTTGATTTCCATCTCCTTGGCCCCACAAGTTCTCATCAAGACAGACACATCCAGAATGGGCAAGTCCTTTCGGGCAAAATCAGCCTCCACATCCCTTACCCTTCCAAGTGCTTCGTTGCCCTGGCAATTCCTACTTCCTTGGTTGGTTTTAGGATGTTTTTATGCTGTGCTCAGCATTTTCTTGCTGTTGGCCAGTCATGTCACCGTTCCGGGAAATTGGAAGCCTTGGTCCTTGTTCTCAGTCAGCTCCGTGGGGGACACACTGGAAGCAGCATAGGAGGGGGCGGTGGGACAGAAGCCCTCCAGGCTAGTCAAAGGACCAAGCATTGCTGGGGGATTTGGAGGTGTGGCTCCAGCTGTTCCTACGGCTGGTAGCCAGGAACTGGCAGCCCCCCAAGCTGTTGATGTCCTCCATCTCTCTAGGCATCTGCTGCCTTCTTCCTCGCTCCCCTCTCTCTGCCCTGATTTATCATAATCAATAATTCAGTAGTTTATCTGACAAGTATCTGCCGAGTGCCTGCTGTGTGCCAGGCACAGCCCAGGTGCCAGCGGTACAGCACTGAACAAGAGGATAAGCCGCTGCCTTCAGGGGAGCAGGTGCAAAGGCCCGAGTCACCGTCGTGTCGGTTTTTAAGGAGCAGCAGGCAGCCATGTGGCTGGAGGGAGAGACAGGGCCTGAGGGACCATGGAGAGGACTTGGCTTTCACCCCAAATCAGGGGAGCGCGCCTGCAGAGGCTCCTGCCCGAATCCCAGTGGCTTGTTGGGTGGAGACACCTGCAGGGACCCCCCTTCCCTCCTCAGTGGAGGCCGTGTCCACCCCCACGCTCTGGCTTCCAGTCATCTCCCCTCTTTCCTGGGTGGCCTTTGGCTGACACCTTAGAAATACGCTCAGACCTCTACTGCCCAAGCCGCCTTCCCCTCGAGTGCCGGGAAGCCAGGCAGCCTCTTCCTCCCGCCCTGATGGAACCTGGCTTCCTTGACTCTGTCCTGGCTTTCCTGTTTCTTAAGTCTGTGCACTCTTCATCCGCTTCCTCCTGGAAGCTTCTGCTCCCGAGGATGGGTTTCCTGGCGGCCCACACTCTCCTGCTCAGTGGGCCCAAGACCTGGTGCCTCTTCGGGGCTGGGACCCTGACCTCTGGCTTCTCTCTGGTTCCTCCCCCGAAAACCCAGCTGTACTGGATATAACTGCCCCTAGAGGTGTCGGGGCCCCAGACTCACCAGGGCACCCCCCTTGCCTGGTCACACTCCCACCCCAGCTTCCATTCCCCACCCTCCTTCATGTGGAGAGAGAGCCTGGTGGGGTGCTTGGGTCTCTATCATGGGGGCCTCCCAGACATGGCAAATCTGTGGCCTGGTCCCCAGCCGCCCCTCGCGTGGTCTCTGCGGCCCCTGCTTGTTGAAATTCACGTCCCAGGGCTGTCCTGGGCTGCCCCCCACAGTGGCCTGGCTCAGGGCCCCAGGGCCCAGCATAGGGCCAAGCACACAGTCAGCCGCGTGGGGTGTTGGGGGAAGGCAGGTTTTGGGGTGGGGGGAGCCAGCGGGCAGAGTGGAGGGTGACAGCTGGCCCTTCCACAGAGCAGCAGGCCGCCCTCAAGGCCCAGCGGGAGCAGGAGCTGGCGGCCAGTGCCTTCCAGGAGCTAGACGACAACATGGACGGGGTGTGAGTGTCCCCCGCCCTGCCCGGGCCTGGGGTCCCCTGCTCCCACCTGCCTTAGAGACCAGCCAGCCCCCACCTCCCAGCCATGGACCTGAGCTGGTCCCAAGCTTTCTCTGAATGAGCCTTCACTTACTCATGTGTGAGATGGGTCTAGAACAGGCAGGTGGTTGTGGAGATGAGGGAAACTGACCCCCCAAGGAGTTGAGTGAGATGACGAGGGGTCCCACTATTTCCAGGCCTACTCTGTGGTCAAAGGCAGACCCTTTGGACCCCGGCTGTGCCCCTGACCCCAGACTAATGGCTCAGTGGAGGGTGGGCTGTCGGGAACCAGGAGGCTGGGCAGGCACCCCGGTGAGGACCAGGGGAGCAGAATGGGCGGGTGAGCATCCCCTGGTTGGGGTGGTGACGGTGGGGGTCACACTGTGGTGCCTGGGCCCTCATGGGTGTGGGCCCCTCTGGGTGGAGGGCACCGGGCAGAGGGCACTTTGGAGGTGCTGAGGGTGGAAGAAAATGGATGCTGCTGGTGGTGAGGAGAAGAGGGTCTCGGGAGACACTGGTCCAGGTATCTCTCAATCCCACCTCTGTCTCTGTCCCTCCTCTGAGCCTCTTCAATGTTGTAGAGACTTAAGGAAGGGATGGGAAGCAGGGGAGATCCCAGGGGTCGGGGCTGGAGGGGGCCCCAACCCTAGAGCTCACCTCCAACTTCCTGCTGCTCACCTGGCGGTCTCTGCCTGCGCCCCTGCAGGGTCTCAGTGGCCGAGCTACAGACTCACCCAGAGCTGGACACAGATGGGGACGGGGTGCTATCCGAAGGGGAAGCTCAGGTACCCCGCCCAGCCCCTTGGCCTGGGACTCCAAGAGGGGATTGCCTCACGTGACGTGAGGGCCAGGGGCTGGGGGCCAGGCTGGCTGGGGGCTGCTCCCACAGAAAGCTCCCCACTGGCCCAGGCCTGGCCTCGTGTGAGAGCCAGGATGGCAGCCACCAGCGTCACTTCTCCCTGCCCTTTGGAGCCTGGGGTCACATGGGTGCCACAGGGTGTCTGGTTAGGACAGAGCCAGCTTCCCCCTCACATGGCCCCACTGGCTCCAAGTGTGTGTACCCAGTTTGCACTCCTCACAGACGTGCTTTTGGCTCTGCAGTGTGGACCCTGCTCCTCCGTCCCTCTGTCCATCACTGTCCCTGCTGGGTCCCTTCCTGTCCCTCCTCGGCCTCTGCCTCTCCCTCTGAGGGCCTGGCCATCTCTGGTGCTTGTGCTCTTGCCCTCTCCTCCCTCCCCCGTCTCTCCAGTAGGTACCCCCTGCCCCCTCCCCTGGTGATGGGTTCCTCTTCCCGCCGGCCTGTGCTGCCCCCTTCTGGTGGCTGCACCTCACTCATCCTGGCCCAGGCATGGCCTTGGCAGTCAGCTCGCCCGCACCTGGCACTGCAGCCTGAGGTTCCCCTTTGTAAGTGGCTGGGGCACAGGGGGGGCTCTGAAGGCCCCCCGTCTTGATACCATCTCAACACACGCACACAGATCCTGCTCGGGGGAGACACGCAGATGGACCCTACCTCTTTCCACGACCGTGTCTGGGCTGCCATCAGGGACAAGTACAGGTCCGAGGTCAGTGGGGGAGGGGATGCGGTCCTGTCCTCGCCCTCCCTCCCCAGCCCCCTGATGCCTCACAAAGGAACTGCTTCCAGTTCTGGCACTGGGCCACCTTAGCCAGCTGGCCACCCAACCCCCTCCCAGCTGTCTGTCCCTCCCTCCAGGCCCCTTAGGAGGGGTGGAGGCACTGAGGCCACTCTTGGGGCAATGGTGTGAGTGTGGACCCTGTCCCCTGGGGTTGGAGGGAGAACCCCAAGTCCACAGCACCAAGCACCCTGCACACCCACAGGTTCTACCCACCAACCCGCCAGCACCTTCTGTGCCTGACCTCACGGAGCCCAAGGAAGAGCAGCCCCCAGTACCCTCACAGCCCATGGAGGAAGAGGAGGAGGAGGAGGAAGAAGGAGAGACAGAGGAGGAGGAGGAGGAGGAGGAGGAGGATTTCCAGGTGCAGGGGGAGCAGCCCAAGGTGTGTGTGTCGGGGAGAAGGGGTGTGGGGACTGGAGGCAGGGTCACTCGCTGACCTTGCCCCTTCCCCAGGAGGCCCCGCCCCCACTCACGCCCCCCCAGCCAGCCAGCCCCACGGAGGACAAAATGCCACCCTATGATGAGCAGACGCAGGCCTTTATTGACGGTGAGTGCTCCCTGGGCCTGCGAGGGAGGGGGTGCTGCCCATACCTGCCCCCCATTGCCTTCACCTATAGGCACCGAAGAACCAGGCCTGGAGGGGGCATCTGGTGCTGGGGAAGCCAGTACCACCCCTGCTAGCCCCAGGGCCCCTCTGCCTCCTCACCGGGTGCTGCTTACTTGTGCCATCCTCATGGGTGGGGAGCCAGTGGCGCCCCAGGAGCCCTGGCCCTGATCCCTTGGGAGCCACGAGCCTGGGCAGCGGGGTGGGGTCTGCAGCTGGCGAGATCGGCAGGGCCTTCCTGGTGTGGTCCTATCCAGAGCAGGCCTGGGGGCGGGGGAACAGGCGTGTCCAGCTACCCCTCCCCCTCTTCCTGGATTTGGGTAGGGGCCCCTGACCTTGCCCCACTCTGCCCCCACCAGCTGCCCAGGAGGCCCGCAACAAGTTTGAGGAGGCCGAGCGGTCCTTGAGGGACATGGAGGAGGCCATCAGGTATGAGCGCTGGCTGGCTCCCCAGAGGTGGTGACGATAGGGGGTTGCCGAGGCAACTACTGCTACCAGACTGGGTGGCTCCTGAGGGGGGTCCCCAGGCGGCAGGGAGCCGGAGCCCAGCCCATCCCCCTCCATTAATCATGGGGACTCCCAGCATTGTCCTGAGTCAGTGTGTGGGCACTGAATGCCCCTTCACCACTTGGCCTTCCCTTGCAGGAACCTGGAGCAGGAGATTTCCTTTGATTTCGGCCCCGATGGGGAGTTTGCCTACCTGTACAAACAGTGCTATGAACTCACCACCAATGAGTGCGTCTCCCCTTCCACCGCCCCAAGGGCGGCAGGCAGGCAGGCAGGCGGGCGGGCGGACTTGGAGGGTCTGAGCCTGAGCAAGGTCACAAGGGGGTGAAGGGGCCTGGTGCACACCCTCCCCCTATCCCGTGTGTGGGGATGTCAGGAGGCTGGGGTCCTGTGTGCCCCACCCACCAGTCCCGTCCTATGACAGGTATGTCTACCGGCTCTGTCCCTTCAAGCATGTCTCACAGCAGCCCAAGCTCGGTGGAGGCTCTCCCACCAACCTCGGGTGAGTGGGCTTAGGCTGAGCCCCCCTCCCCTTGGCACCCCCAAACCCCTGCCAGCCCACCCTCAGCACCCATTCTCCCGCAGCACCTGGGGCTCGTGGGCCGGCCCTGAACACGACAAGTTCAGCTCCATGAAGTATGAACAGGGCACTGGCTGCTGGCAGGGCCCCAACCGCTCCACCACTGTGAGTGGGCGGGGGGCTCGGGGGGAGACGGGGTGGACGGTGTGGGGGATCCAGGCCTGGCCGAGCCCACCTGAGCCCCACCTGCCCACCCCCAGGTGCGCCTGCTGTGTGGGAAGGAGACAATGGTGACCAGCACAACGGAGCCCAGTCGCTGTGAGTACCTCATGGAGCTGATGACGCCTGCTGCCTGCCAAGAGCCACCCCCCGAGCCACCTGCCGACAGTGACCACGATGAGCTCTAGCCCCGCCCCGCCGAGGTGGGCAGGGGAGTGGGTCTGCCCGCCTGGGGTGGGGGGGTGCAGTGGGTCTAAGGAAGACAGATCTGGGTTGGCACCACCTCTCCCCACTTGTGTTCCATCGTCTCTTTCTCTGGCCCCAGAACCTCAAGGCATGGAACCAGCCTCAGTGGTGCCACCTACCTGCCCGTCTGGACGAAGGCCTGCCCCTCTGAGTCTCCTTGCCCTCCCCCCAGGCAGGAACTGTGAGGGGCCCCCCTGCCCTGCTCTTGGGGGGTCAGGCTGGGCAGAGCCATTTGCCCAGGCCTCAGTGGGCCTCCAAAATGGACTAAAGGAGTGCACCCTCCGGGCCATAGCCTGGTGACTCACTGCCGCCCCCTTCCCTCTCCCCCTCCCCCACACCGTGCCCCCACCCCTGCTCATGGTGTCTGCCTCTCCTGCTGGTGGGGACAGTTTATAGACTGTGACCTTGAAACAATAAATGATATCCCCAACCTATTTGTGTCTCCTTTGCTTTGGGCCAAGGGTGGGCACAGGGCAGAAGGCAGGGGCCACAGCTGTCTGCAGACCCATCAGGCTGGCTCCACAGGTGAGGCCTTTTCAGAGCCTGAGTCACAGGTGAGATGACCAAACCTGAGATGCACACAGACAGCAAAGTCGGGCACCGAGGGACAGATGGACCGTGGGCCGTGTGCACTGCATTTCTCCCTGAGCCGTTTCCCACCCTCCGGAGTGTCTCTGTTGTGGGTAGGCCAAGGAGCTAAGACCCAGGCCCCAAGCTGGACAGCGGCTGGCGCAAGGCTGTGTAACCAGGGCCAACGGCACACACTCAACGCTCTGCCCACCGGCGCACAGACACCCAACCAAGGCTGTAAGATTCTGAACTTTTATTTTCTGGCATGAAAAGTACAAATAATTAAACAATTCCATGTAAAAGTCTGTTACCGCGGCCAAGCCTGTAATCCGGTAATAAATAGTCTAAATGCAACGTAAAGTGTTGTTTTTTTGTCTTTTTTTTTTTTGTCTTTTTTTTTTTTCACTTCTTTATCATCTCCAACATATGGACTCTGTCATGATGCGAAACCTTCCCAATAAATAACAGGATGAAGGGAGGGTTTGAGGGGCTGAGCCCCCTCCCCAAGGGCCCTGCCCCTGCCCCTGCCCCCGCCCCCAGGGACATGGAAGACCCCAGGCCCCTCCCCTGGGCCGGCCTCCTGGTAGGGGCCTGGCTGGCTGGGCTGAGTTCTGTGTTTTAGAAAAAAGAAGGGCACTCCCAGTCTGGGGGTAGCAGGGGCCTAGGCCTCAGTGTGGGGGGTTTGTGTGGGGAGGTGCCCTCTCCAGAACCCAGCACCCCCAGGGTGGGGGACAAACCCAGCCCTTATTGCTCACAGATGCCCCCGGCACGCTGCCCACGTGTGCACACGTGTCCCTGCGTGCAGGGAGGGCAGAGGGGAGAAAGCCCCAAGAAACAGAGGGAGAGGGAGGGACCCGCTGGGGGGGCCTGCCCTGCTGGAGGGGAGCCGGGAGATCAGGACTTAAAAACCACAAGAATAAATAGGTTCATGTATCAAGAACAAGCTAAGGTTTTCACCAGCTAAATAGGACTGAAATAATTCTCAAGACGAGCAAAAAGAATCCCATTGAGACCGGACGTCGTTGGCCAAGTGGGGGCCGCCCCGGAGAGTACACATGCCCCACCGCTGCCACCGGCTACCGTTACTGTTATTAATAATTATTACTTTAATGATTCCACTTCCCCTTTATAAATAAATTAGGCATAACCACGTCTCAGCAAAACTTAAAGAAACAAAGAGAACATCATGGTTCCTTTAAACTTGCAAACTGGATGAAGGAACAGAAATATACACAAATGTCCTTACAGGGCAACAAGAATAAATAGTTAACATAGCAATAAGTTAAAACTACAAGAAGCTAAATTCGGCAAAAAAGTACAAGAAAGTTAACTGGTGCCAGTTTATGTCTTTTTTTTTTTTTTTCTTTTTTTAAATCTCTTCGGTGTGTTTTTTTTCTTCCTTTTTTTTGTTGTTTTTTTTTTTTCTCTTCTGTTTGTATTTTTTTGTTGCTTTTTAAATTTTTTCTTTTTGTTCCTTGCAGCAGAAGCTCCACAGACGTTTAATAACAAACACCAGGGAGGGTGGGGAGAGAGAGCTGGGCAGTCAGATGGGGCCATGGCCAGACACCAAAGCAGGACACCGGAGAAAGGTCAACTGAATCTAAAATCGGGGTTTGCAATTTTCAGTTCTGACTGGGCCCACTGCGAGGGGTGGGGCTGCAAGGGCTCCCAGAGGCTCCCACCTTGGGCTTCTGTTGGAATTTTTCGTTACAATGAAAGAAAACTAGGGGGATGGAAAGTCCAGACAGAAGCCAGGGCTGGGGCTTGGGATGGGAGCTGTGTCCACTGCCCTCACTCATCAGAAAGATGGAAAAACCCAACAAACTAAAAGGGGTGACGAGTGGATGGGAAGGAAAAGCGGGGTTGGGCCCCTGGGCCTGTCCACACTGGGCCTGATGGGGAGGCCCTAGGTCGGGGGAGGCTCAGGGCCTGGCCTCGCCCTTGGCCTCATGGGGCAGGGCCTGGGCTGGGGGGAGGCTCAGCCCCAGAGACGGCTCAGCCCCAGGGACAAGGGGTCCTTTGGCCTCAAGTATTGGGGGGTGCTGCCTCCAGCCCACCATGATGCCAAAAGTGAACGAGGTATCGTGTGTCTGGATGCAGGATGCTGTGTGCACGCCTGTGTTCATGGGCAGCACGGACCACTGATGAGCCAGAAGAGAGCTCTGCAGAGACCCCGGGGCAGGGGCGAGGGGGACTGGGCGCCAGGAGGGGCTGGGCGCCTGGGTCCGAGGGAACTGTGGGTGTGTCTGTGTTCCTGGGTGTTGTGTCTGTTTCTGTTACTGGGTGTCTAGATTTGTGTCTCCAAATGTATGTCTCCACTTTCACGTATTCACGTGAGTGCATGGAAATATTTGCAAGTCCACTGTCCACATTCACCTCTGTCCACATCTGCCTGTGATCACGTTTGTCCACGTCTATGTTCGACCGCTGCCACGTTTACATGGCTCCGTCCTCCAGTCTTCTGTGTGTGTCTCCGTGTCTGAGTCTGGCCGGTTCCTGTGTGTCAGGGTTGTCTTGCGTCTGTTAGTGCTGTGTGTTCCTGTGGCGTGTGTCTCTGTGTGGCCCCTGGGCCCCGGCCCCAAGCCCTGCTTCCCATCTTTGCCCCAGTTGGTAAACATAACCTGTCAAAATATTTTCTTTTTTTTTTTGTCTTTTTTTGTGTGTTTTTTTTTCAAGTTCAAGAATCCCCAGTAAAAATTCTCCACGAGGTCTTTTTCCCCTTTTTACAAAAATAGAGTTTTTCTCCCCCTCCCTCCCACCCCCCTTTTTTTTTCCATTTTGTTTGTTTCCAGCCCCTCACCCTGCTCCTCACAATGCACCGAGGGGGCCAGGATGCCCACAACCCTCTCATGTTTCGCTTTGTTGGGGATTTTTAAACCTGTCTCCTCCCCCACTCAGGCTCACCTCAGCGTGGGGAGGCCTGGAGGGCACCCAGCACCCGCCCAAAACCATCCTGAGCAGCTGGTTGACGGTTGGGTGGGGGCACATCTCTGCTTTCTTTTCAGCCGAAAAAAGAAACAAAAACCATCTCCATGAACAAAACCAAGACGAGAGAGTGAACAGCCCAGCCTGGGGTAGGGGCAGGAGGACGGGTGGGGGACCCCAGGCACCCCCCATTCCCGCAGACCCTCCCAGCCCGAGTGCTCACCCTGTGGCTTCGCAGGGGTGTGGGGCCTCGTGCTGTCCATGGTCTGCCTGCGCTGTCTCTCTCGGGCCCCTTGCCCCTTCTCCCTCTCTCTCTCTCTCTCTCTTTCTCTCTCTGCTGCCCGGGGAGGGTAGGGAGGGCGGCGGTGGCTCAGGCCTTGTGCTGTTTGCTGGTCTTGAAGGACACCTGCAGCACGCGCTCGCCCAGGCGGTAGCCATTGAGGCTGGCGATGGCCATGGCCGCCTCGTCGTAGTTGGTCATGGTGACAAAGCCGAAGCCCTTACACTTGTTGGTGGTGAAGTCGCGGATGACCTTGACGTTGGTGACCGCCCCGAAGGGCCCAAACAGCTGCCACAGCACGCTCTCATCTGCCTCCGGAGACAGGTTGTACACGAAGATGCACCAGCCAGCGCCCGTGGCACCCCCCGACAGGCCCACGCCCGCCAGGCCGCTCATGCCGTCGATGGCGATGGGCGAGAACCTGGCGATGAGCGACAGGGGACTACTTTGGGGGTCACGCGGGCTCTGCCCTGACCCCCGGCATGCCCCCGACCTGTGACCTCGGATACTGCCATGACCTCTGATGGTGCCTTGACCCTGGGACTCTTGTGAGCCTTGCATTGTCCTGACCCTGCTGTGACCTCCATCTGTAATCCCACCTTCAACCCCATCCCCCACTCTTCACTCTGACCTGTCCCTTCTCC
Organism: Plecotus auritus; assembly: GCF_963455305.1. NCBI lineage: Eukaryota > Metazoa > Chordata > Mammalia > Chiroptera > Vespertilionidae > Plecotus > Plecotus auritus. The sequence continues at coordinate 89,832,665 of NC_137773.1, forward strand.
TAACCTCTGATCCTGCCCTGAGCCCTGAACTAATCCTGACCCCATGACCTCTGGTCCTACTTGGTCCTTGGCTCTGTTGACCCTACTTCCCCACACCCCTAGCCACATCTTCCCACCCAGCTCCTGCCCTGGCTCCCTTTCTGACCCCATCCTGACCCTGCCATGTTGTCCCATTTGTCCTACTGGCCACCCAGCAGGGCAGCGCCGGGAGCCCAGGTGTGATGTAGCCATTTAAGCGCCTGCCTCCTGTTATTCGGGGCGAAGCACCGCCATCACCCCCTTCGGAGCCTCCTCTGAGCCATAAGGAGGCCACCTCCTCCCTGTCCCTCTCTGGCTGTTTCCTAGTTAAACTGTGTATTTGCTATCAGCTCCCTCTTCCCTAAAAGGTTCTGTTTTCCGTGGGGCCCCAGCCCAGAACAGGTCCTAGTACACAGCGGGCATGTGGGTCCACTCAACTGGGCGGGGCCAGAGCCTGAGCCATCCAATCTGAGCCTTTGGAACTTACTGCTCACTCCCTCGCCCAGGCCTCACCCAGGCCACTCCTGCTGCCAGGAACTCGGCTTCCCCGCTATTGCCTCCGATGGCTCGGGCCCCTCTGGGTCCCCATCACCCGTCTGCCCACTCCACCTCCCTGATCACTGTGCATCTGTCTCCTTTCCCACTAGACTGAGATAATCAATAACAGTAACAATAATCTTCAGAGCAGCTACCTTTATTGAGCGCTCACTACGTGCCAAGCACTGTGCTCAATATCATTTCATCTCCATGGGGACCCAGCCACCAGTCAGGGCCAGTCCTCAGCGTGCACTCAGCAGCTCATGATGCAATAAACTCAGGACGCTCACAGGGTCAGGGATGTGGACAATGTCATGGGGCCCTGGGGACCCGCCCTGACCACAGGGCAGAGGGGCAGATGTGACCCTCAGCAAGGACCACCGACAGTGGCAGGTGGAACTCAGGCTGGACGGGAGCCAGGGGGCGTGGCTGTGACCCGGGCAGCACTGCCCACCTTTCACTGGGCTGCAGAGGGCCCTGGGCCCAAATTCTATAGTAGCTCTTGGTAGGCATTTACTAGGCTCCACAGCCCCCACATCTAATGGGCATGCTACTCCCCGACAGTGCAGACACGGCTAAGCTGGCAGTTCCGGGGGTGAGGTGGAGGCTCCATCAGGGCACGGGTCTGAGGAGGGACAGCGAGGGGCTGGGGGCAGTGGGGTGGGGGCACTGTTACCTCTTGACTCCGTAGGCCATGTTGAGTAAGTTGTCCAGCCTGTGGAGCAGAAGGGGTGGTCACGGTGGCCTCCGGGCGCATCCCCGGCTGTGATGCAGGCCAGGCAGCCTGCCCTCCCTGCCCCCACCACGCAGGCCAGCAGTGCCAGCCCTGCCCCCACCGCCTGCCCGGCTGGACACCGCCTGGCACGGACCGTGGTCACTCTGGCACCGCCTCTCGCCTGCCCTGCCACATCCGTTCCCTCCCTCTCCTGCGGCTGCCACACCCTGTGGGGCTCAGGTCCCCAGACTCGAAGGTTTGATCCCTTCACCACAATGGCAGGGCGGGGCCGGTGACCATGCCTCTCTGAGCTTCAGGTTCCCCATCCATCGACTGGGACAGACAGGCTGCATTCTCATGGGGCTGCAGTGCCGAATAAAGGCGTGTGCCTGGCACACAGTACGCACTCATGAAATGTGCATGAGGAAACGGAGACAGACAGCCGGAGTCAAGTGCCAGAGGGGGCAGTTAGAGCTGGACCTGACCAGGTGATTCTAACCTAACGCGGATAATGCCACTTGGAGTGCCCTGTGCTCGCTGTGGCCCCGGCATGTGGGCCTCTGCTGGTGTCCCTCGCCCTGCAGGCCTGGGGGTCTGGGCGTCCAGGGCTGGGGGTGACAGAGGGGGCTCACCGGAAGCGTTGTGTCTGATGGTGCAGGGGGCCTGCATAGCGCCGGGCCGATGACTGGTAAAGGTGCGTAAGCAGGGCCTGCCCCGTCTTCTGACTTGGGTTGTTGGCAAACTTGACTGTGATGGGCTCAGCTGCACCCAGTGGCTTCTGCCCATTCAGTCCTTTGATGGCTTCCTCGGCCTCAATCCTCTTGTCAAAGCGGATGAACCCCACACCCCGAGACACACCTGCCAGGGAGCCAGGGTGTCATCAGGACCCAGCCTCCTCCCACGCGATCCCCTCCTGCTCCCCTCATTCCCGCCCTGCCATTCCCCATTTCTCCGTGTTGGCCGTGCCTTGGTGCCTCCACCCAGTGCCCTCACCAGGTGCACCCTCCCTGGCGACCTGACCTGTGACCTGGTCCACCAGGATTCGGGAAGTGATGATTCGACCGTATTGGGAGAAGAGCTGCTCCATTTCCTTTTGGCTCATGGTCTTGGGGAGCCCGCTGACGTACAGGTTGGCATCCCGAATGGATGCAGAGCTGGGCCTGGCATAGGACACCTGGGGAGGGTCAGGCGACAGGTGTGAGGGGAAGACCCATTTCACAGGAAGGGAGAGAGAGGCCACGTCAGAACCACCATGGAGTCGCAGAAATGCCTCATCTGTTCACTCAACAAATATCTCGTGAGGAGTCACGGTGGTTGTGGCCACTGGGGCTTGTGGGGAGGCCTGGCCATGGCCCTGTCTGCAGGGTGATGGGGGGACTTGACACCTGAGGAGGTCAAAGGAGCCACACACCTGGGGTCATGTCTCCCTCAAGACCTCAGGGACTCTTGCACCCCAGTTCATGCCCTCAGGCTGGACATCTGTCAGCATCAACGCTTCCCACTCCTTTGGAAAGTGGGCTCTTGTGACCCCTTGTTTTCCCAACTGCACTGGGCCCCTGAGTCACTCAGGTCTTTAGCCACCAACTCAAACCTGATGACACGCAAACGTCCGTCCCCAACACAAATCTGGCCCCTCATCTCCACACCTGTGACACCTGCCTCCAGGCTCCCGACTTCCCCCAACTTGGCCCCACTCTAATGGCAGCTCTGTTCCGGGTGCTCAGGACCTGCCTCAGTTGTCCTTGATGCCTTTCTGACTTTTACACCCACATGATCCCCCGTCCGTCCTGTTGGCTTTACTTCCCATGATACAGAATCTGCATACTTCCTCCTACTTTTTTCTTCAATCCTCACCCGAGGACATGCTTTTTAAAAATTGATTTTAGAGTCTGGTTGATGTGACTTGGTGGTTGAGCGCCGACCTAGGAACCAAGAGGTCATGGTTCGATTCCGGTCAGGGCTCATCCCCAGTAGGGGACATGCGATCAATGATTCTCTCTCATCACTGATGTTTCTATCTCTCTCTCCCTCTCCCTTCCTCTCTGAAATCAATAAAAATAGATTTTTTAAAAAACTGATTTTAGAGAGAGAGGAAGAAATATCCATACGAGAGTGAAACATCGATTGGTTGTCTTTGGCATGCACCCCAACCGGGGATCAAACCCGCCACTTTTTGGTGTATGGGACGACACTCCAATCAACTGAGCCACCCAGCAGGCCTTCCTCCCACTTTCACCTCCCCACTTTGGACCAGTATCCACCATTGCTAACCCCAACCAGTACGTAGTCTTCTGCCCTGGTCCCCACTCCCAGCCTCACCTCTCACGGCTGTTCCCCACACAGCAGCCAGAGAGCACGGAGAACATCTGAGCCAGGTCACCTCACTCCTCTGCTCAGAACCATCCATGGTCCCCACATTCTTCAGAGTTCAAGTCCTCCCCACGGTCCACAAGGCCATATACCACCTCACCGCCAGCCCTCATCTCCACCCACTTCCCCCTTGTGTTCCAGTCACACAGGCCTCATCCTGTTCCCCAAACACCAGGTATGGTCCTGCCTCGTGGCCTTTGCATAGGCTGTTCCCTCTGCCTGGAACTCTCTTCCTTTTTCTTCTTCTCTAGGTCTCAGTTGAAATGTCCTCCTCATCCTCTTCCATCTGAATTGGGTCCTACCCACGTTACTTTCTCTCAAAGCACTTCTCTTAGCATTAGACACGTTTTAGTACAAACTCCTTGTGAATCAGACACATTGGAGCACGATCATTAGATTCGTGTCATCAATTGGTCCAGCCCAACAATGAAACTCTCTGCAGCTGTTTAAAAAATGGGGGACGTGGATATTGATTTTCCTGAAACAGTGGTGAGTATTGTGAAGTGGAGGAGAGAAAAAGTCCATTTATAGAGCAGCGAGGATTGTGTGACCCCATCTCATTGTGTGTTTATCAATGTCCTGGGAACGTGGACCGAAGGGCCCACCCCCCCGTGCTAACAGGGTGACCCATAGCCGGCAGGGGCAGGGAGTGTCGTGAGCTCTTCTCCCTTCATTTCTGCCGCTATCTATATTTCTATTCCTTCTAAAATAACCTCTGGGAAGGTAGGAATCATTGTCAAGGGTCTGGTTTTTGTTTGGGGCTGTGAATTATGAGGGCATGCTACTTCATTAGAAATAGCTAATTTAAAAACTAACAAAATGAGTGAATTGGGCTGAGGTGGGGCATTCTAATGAATTGTGCACACCTGAGGTTCTCCAGAAAAAACAAACAAACACATCATCCCTGGCCAGTGTGGCCCAGTTGGTTGGGTGTCATCCTCTCCACCTAAATGTTGCAGGCTCGATCCCCAGTTGTGGGCGTGCAGGAGGCAGCCGATCAACGTTCCACACTTGCATCACTGTTTCTCTCTTTCCCTTCCACTCTCTCTAAAAAAAAGGCAATCAATCAAAAATCTTAAAAAAAAACAAAAAAAAAAAAAAACAAAAAACACGGGGAAACACATCTGCTGCTATTATTTCTGTAATGATAATTAAAAATCATGCCATGTATTTGACAACTTTCACCCCCCCACCACAGGTCTGTGAACTTTGAGGGGTGAGGATGGGTTGAGGACTTGTTGATGGGTTGAAGTTGGGGGTGACCAGAAGAGGGGTCTGAGCTCCTGGTTAGGTGTCTGTGGTTTGGCGGCATCTGAGGAACACAGTAGGTCCTTCCATCATGTGAGCTAACCCCCTTCCCTCCCCACCCCCCTCACTAGGATGGTGCCTGGCACACAGTGGGTGGCTAGAATTATTTTGGGCAGAATCTGTTGGAACACATAGGGCTGACCATACAACACAGCCATTCTGGCAGACAGACAGACAGACAGACAGAAACACACCGCACACAGCCAGTGTGCTAGCCAATGCACAGGCAGGAGGGTAACACAAGGCCACCTTCATGGCAACGCTGGGGATCTTAGAAAAGGATAGTAAGAGTTGCACACGCCTGTCATACACCGCGCAAGCCTACAACATCACACGTGTTCCACCCTGAGTGGGGAACAGGTAGATATAACCACACTTTACTGTGACATACAAGCACTCCATCACAGCCAGACACACCCATGAGGCCCCACCAGGTCACAGCGGGAGTCGCAGTGTGTGACAAAGTGCCTGTCAAATAGAAAACGTCCCACAGATGCAGTAACACACCCGAAGTCTATAACAGCTGGACCTACGTGACAATAGCCACTCACATCGCCATGGTGGCCAACCAACACCGTCTCACACAGGGTCACACACACAGGGTCTTACAGCTCATTGCTAGAGTCCACCCTCATGCTTGGGGCTTCGGGGTTTAGTTGGCCAAGAGAGAGCCATTAGGTCACAACCTTGCACCACCCCAGGGAGAGGAAGAGATTCCCACACCTCTGTTCCTATGGCGAACTGGGGGCCAGATGGGTGCCCCACCGGCCCACCTTCCCCCAGGGTTCAGGAGCAGATTTGTGGGGTGGAGCCCAGACACTCCAGGCAACCTAGAGAGAGGGGTTTCCATGGCAACCCCCCCCCCCCCAGGGAACTTGGGCTCCCAGGGTCCCAGCTGCAGCTGCTGAGAGGGGAGGTTGTGGGGGGAGGGGCATTGCACAAAGGTGGGGGAGTGGCCCACCCCTAATCCCGCCCTCCCAGGCCCTAATTAGGCTCCAGATGGCAGATGGATCCCCACCCTTCCCCCATTTCCCTAACAAAGGCAAGGAGGGGGCTGCCCACTGGACCTCTGTCACTCTCTCCTAGTACCAGTTGGAGGGTACCTCCGTGAACCTCCACAGAATGTGGGGCTAATATTCTCCCCATTGACACGTGAGGAAACTGAGGTTCAGAGAGGCAGAGGCATTGGCCTCCGGGCTGGCTAACCAGAAAGCCTTGGGGGGAGATTTAAACCCCTCTGGGGGATGAGCGGGGGAGAAGGATGGATGGCAGTGAAGGGGTGCTCCTCGTGGGCAGTGATAAAGGGGACATGGGGACAGTCGGGATGGGCACTAACGGGATAAGGAGACAGGCAGCAAGGGGAACAAGGGCACCCACCTTGATGGTCTTTGTCTGTAGTTTGAGGCCGTTGAGGGTGTTGATGGCTTTGTCTGCGTCGTTGGGGTCAGAGTAGTTCACAAACCCGTAGCCGAGGCTCTGCCCTGTGTGCAGGACCAGGTCGATGACCTACCTCCCTGGACCTGCCAGGATCCTCCCTGACCCAGGTGTGAAAGGCTGACCACCCCCTTCTCGTCCACCTGCCCTTATCGTCCCCAAGACACCCCACCTGGGGCCACACCTTGCTTCTAATCACACCTCAGAAACCTCCAGAGTACCACCTGGCCCCATCACACCTGTCTTCGCGGCTACCACCTCCCCTGTCCACCTCCCCACCTGCCAGAAGCCACACCTGTGATCTTGTCCCGAACCAACTTGCAGGACTCAATGTCACCAATGCTGCCGAAGAGACTCTTGAACTCATCCTGGGTCATGTTCTGGGGCAGGTAGTTGACGATGAGGTTGGTTTTGCTGTCATCAGTGGCTCCGTTTGTACCAAGGAGTGGCCCATTGGGCAGGGCCGGGCCGGCCGGGCCCCCTGCCACCTGAGACTCCATGGCCCCGAGTATCTGCTGGAGACAACAGGCCACACCCACTCACGGCCCAGTCCCCAGGAGACCAGGGGAGTGAGGAGGGGCTCGGTGGTGATGGATCACTCATGTCTGCCATGGGCTTGAACATGGGGAGAGGACGTCACATTATTCTAATAACCCCTTCCAGTCTCTGAGCACTGAGCAAAGCACTTAACATATGATTTTACTGTGAAAAAATTTCATATATAAATGCCATATATGGCTTTGTATATGTTTCCCTGTTTGTCTAAAACCAACCTGTTTTTTCAGAATAATATAATGAACACTTTTTTAAAAATCCTCACCCAAGGATATTTTTCCATTGATTTTTTTTCTTTATTGATTAAGGTATTACATGTGTCCTTATTACCCCATTCCTCCCCACCCCCCGCATCCATTGACTTTTAGAGAGAGTGGAAGAGAGAGGGAAAGACAGAGCGAAATATCAATGTGAGAGAAACACATTAATTGGTTGCCTCCTGCATGCGCCCTGACCAGGGCCTGGGCCGGGGAGGAGCCTGTAACCGAGGTACATGGTCTTGACCAGAATCAAACCCTGGACCCTTCGGTCTGCAGGCCAATGCTCTATCCACTGCGCCAAGCTGGCTAGGGCTATAATGACCACATTTGTCTTCAGAATAAGAAATATAACATTTTTATTAGCTTTGCAGCCCTTTCTCATAAGTTCTTCCCTGCCCGTGTACTTTCCTTCTCCCACCAAAGGTAATTCCTATCCCAAATGTGTTGACATTTTGTGCATAAATTTCCCACTAGGCATTTACACCCACAGTTTTTCCTATTTTTTTAAAGTTTTTAAAATATATTTTTAATTAATTTTAAAGAGAGGATGGAAGAGGGAGAGAGGGAGAGTGGAATGGAAAGAGAACATCCATGTGAGAGACAAACACTAATCCACTGCCTCCTGCATCATGTACCCCGACCAGCAATGGAACCAGGGACCCTTCGGTGCACTGGATGACACTGAGCCACACCAGCCAGGGCACCCCTAGTTTTTTCCACTAAGCTTTAGAATATATATATAGTTATTGATTTCAGAGAGGGAGAGAGAGGGAGAGAGAAAGATAGAAACATTAGCGAGAGAATCATTGATTGGCTGTCTCCTGCAGGTCCCCCTGTTGGAGATGGAGCCTGCAACCCGGACATGTGCCCTGACTGGGAATCCATGACCTCCTAGTTCATAGGTCGACGCTCAGACACTGAGCCATGCCAGCTGGGATAAGCTTTTTTTTTTTTTTTAAAAAAAGTATAAACATAACACCTGCAAACAATGACAGTTTATCTCCAATCTTTATCTGTTATTTATTTTTCTTGTCTTAGTGCAGGGGTTACAATGTGATAGTATCTTCTTTGTTTCTGATTTTAAAGGAAATGTTTTAAACACTTCACAGCTAAATATGACCTTTCTGTAGGTTTTTTGTAAATGGCCTTTATCAGGTTAAGAATGTTTAATTTAAAAAATAAATGTTTAATTTTTTTCCTACTATCCAAACAATATATATTTTTAAATATAATGGATGTTAAATTTTATTGAATGTTCTTTTCCTACATCTATTTTTTAAATTGAGATATAACTGACATATAACATTATATTAATTTCTGGCATACAACATAATGACTTAATATTTGTATATATTGCAAAATGATCACCACAATAAGTCCAGTTAACATCCATCACCATCCATAGTTACAAATTTTTTTTGTGATGAGAACTTTTAATACCTACTCTCTTAACAACTTTAAAATATATTCTACATCTATTTTATATCTAAGGCCCACATCAAGAACTTTAAAGCCACATCTGGGCACAGAAGGAAAGAATGCTGGATTGATTGGTATTGTCTGTGACAGGCATGGGAAAGTAAAGTAGCCAGCATTTCCATAGGTCTTCTCTTACAACGTGTTTGGTAAATAGGTTGCCCTCCCCTGAAAACTCAAATTGAATGGTAGGGTCTTTCTAGATGAATTCAAAAAGATTTGAAGCCACATCCAGTTTCAAGACTATTGTGATTGATTAGCAATGTCTGCTGTGGCCATAGAATTAGAAACAGTCCGCAGGTACACATCATCTCAGTCATCCCTGACTCAAAATACAATACTATAATTGTTCCCAGATGGCATTCCCTCTATGCCAGGCAAAGAGCACAGCCCTCTACAGGCAGATTTTCTTTTCTTATTCACAACTGCCCTAAAAAAAAGGAGGATTTTATTCCCTCTGCTTAACATGTTATGGATTAAACGCTTGTGTTTCCCCCTCCCCACCCCCCACTTAAATGTTGAAACTGTAACCCCCAAGGTGATATTTAGAGGTGGGGCCTTTGAGAGGTAATTAGGTCATGAAGACGGAGCCCTCATGAACGGGATTTGTGTGTTACACAAAGGGACAGGAGAGAGATGACTTCTCTCTACACCCTGTGAGGACACAGCAAGACAGATGTCTGCAAACTAGCAGGCACCTTGAAACTGGACTACCCAGCCTCCAGAACTAGGAGGAATAAATGTTTGTTGTTTAAGCCACACAGTTTATGACTTGTTTTTATAGCGATCTGAGCTAAGACAACAGATAAAGAAAGTGAGCGTCACCCTAGCTGGTTTGGCTCAATGGATAGAGCGACGGTCTGCGGACTCAAGGGTCCCGGGTTCGATTCCGGTTAAGGGCATATGCCCAGGTTGCGGGCTTGATCCCCAGTAGGGGTGTGTGTGTGTGTGTGTGTGCAGGAATCAGCCAATCAGTGATTCCCTCTCATCATTGATGTTTCTATCTCTCTCTTCTTCTCCCTTTCTCTCTGAAATCAATAAAAATATATTAAAAAAAAAAAAAAAGAAAAGAAAGTGAGCATCAGTGATGTTTGGAAAATTACCAAAGATCATGCAGCCTATAAGTGATGGAGCAGGGGTTTTTGCACATGAGCTTTTCTGATCCAGAGTCTGTTTCCAAATTCTACTGCCAACCTAGCACTGGCTCTAACATTTCCCAGCTGCTTCCTCAGGTATGCCACTTACTGCTTCTAGGCCTCTGCTCCACTTTGCCAAAAACTTCAAATTACCGTCCCAGGGGCTTGGGGAAGGATCTAAAGCTACATGTGAGTGCGGCTGGAAAGCATTCTGGGGTCAGTTAGCCATGTCTGCCATCCATGCCTCATGATCCTGCTATTAATAATCGTCCTGCTCCATTGAGCATCTACCATGTGTTAAGCACTGTGTGATGCACTTCAAGGCATTACTTCACGTATTTCTCTCAACCATTCTTTCCCTTTATTGATTTTTAGAGAGGAAGGCAGAGGGATAGAGACAGAGAAACATCGATCCCATGGACACCGACAATTAGATGGTGAAAGCCTGGGACAGGGTGTGGGGATGCGAGGTGAGGGGAATGTATTTAATACTTTCAACAATAAAGATTTTAAAAAAGAGAAAGAAACATCGATTGGCTGCCTCCTGCACACCCCCTACTGGGGATCCAGCCTGTAACCCTGGCATGTGCCCCGACCTGGAATCAAACCATGACCTCTTGGTTCACGGGTTGATGCTCAACCGCTGAGCCAGGCTCTCTCAACAATTTTAAAAGACAGCAACACATTCTCCATTTTACAAGTGAGGAAGCTGAGCTTAGAGGTGTTGAGTGATATAAATGGGGGACTCCATTTCAAACTTCCTCGTGTCAGACTTCAGAGCTGTTTTTAAAAAATATATATTTTTACTGATTTCAGAGAGGAATGGAGAGCAAGAGAGAGACAGAAACATCAATGATGAGAGAGAGTCATAGGTCAGCTGCCTCCTGCGTGTCCCACACTGGGGATTGGGCCGCCAACCCAGGCATGTGCCCTGACCCAGAATCAAACCGTAACCTCCTGGTTCATAGGTCGACGCTCAACCACTGGGCCACGCCAGCCAGGCTTCAGAGCTGTTTTTAATGATTGTGGCCAATCCAGTGGGGCGGCTCTGCCACCTGGGAGCTGTGTGTCCTCGGGGATCATCTTCGCTCTTCTTTGAGCCCCTCCTTCCTTTCCATGGATTCTTATTATTACTGGTAACAGGCTGGCACAGAGGATCAAGCCCCCTGCATCTCCAGCGGGCTGAGATCGGCTGCCTGGGGCTGCTTGGAGGATTATTCTGAAGCCACATCCAGGCTGAACAGGAACACACACTGGGGTGATTAGCAATGTCTGCCATAGGCACCTGTAGTAAAGCAGTAACGCACACTCCATGGACCTGCATCCTATCTCCTAACATTAATACGTTACAAATAACATGCCATGTATTGAGTGCCTGTTATGTGCCAGACAAAATTCTTTGTGAGAATATCCACGCAATTCTCCCAGTGTTGAATGTTAGGGGACTCTTTCTCCTTTTAACAGATGAGGAAACAGTGTCAACGAAGGGATATGATTTGTACGAGGTTGGACAGCAGGCAAATGATGGACCAAGAATTCAAATCCAGGGTTTGAACTCCAGAGCCCACTTTCCTAATGAAAAGGCCAGTAATAGTAAAAATAATAACAGTAAAGTGAAGCTGAGCACCCACTCTATGCCACGCCCTGGGCATCACTACATATAAATCCACTGTGTACGCTGAGTTTACTACTCATTCAATTCAACAAATATTTACTGGGTGCCACCATGTGCCAGCTGCTGGCTTCCCCTCCTCACGGTGTGTCCTCTGACACTACATTGCCTCTCTGGACCTCTGTCCCTCCACTAAAGGAATGGAAGTCCCCGTGTCTGGAGATAAGATTCTGAATTCCTGCCCAGGCTCAGTGAGACAGGGTTTTGCAATCAGTTGATAATGTCTATGGGAGCCAGAGGAGCATTCAGCAGTACATGGCCCTGTTTCAGGACATCCCAGATTCCAACTTTGGAACCCCTACTATGTGCCTGGCACAGAACAACTGCAAAGTTTTCACTGACTTCCCAACCACACAGAAAGCAGGAGATATTGTCTCTACTTCTCCAGATGGAGAAACAAGGGACAGAGGGACCTGTAACTTGCCCAGGGTGACTGGGGAGGTGGTGGTGATACAGTCAGGGTTTGACTCCTAATCAGATAACCCCAAAGCCTACTGGGTTACAGATTCCCCCCACCCCAAATGCTGTACTCAACTTGGAGGGGATTTAGAGGTGATTGGGGCCCTGGCCTGTGTGGCTCAGTTGCTTGGAGTGTTGTCCTGTACACCAAAAGGAGGCGGGTTTGACTCCTGGTCAGGGAACATACCCAGGTTGCAGGTTTGACCCCAGTCAGGGTGCATGCAGGAGGCAAACAATCAATGTTTCTCTCTCACATTAATGTCACTCTCTCCCTCCCTTCCTCTCTCTAAAATCAATTTATTTATTTATTTATTTTTTTTCTTTCTAAAATCAATTTTAAAAATAGGTGAATGGGGGATTTCTACTCTGGATCTTGAGCCTCAGCCTGTGAATCTCACCACCACCACATCTCCCTCCCGTCTGTGCCCGGGCTTAGTGGGATCAGTGTCACCTGCGTTTCCTCCATGGCTGAGCCGGCTAAGCCGCTAATGGGGATCAGATTGGTGGAGGTCACACCCACCCTGCTCCAGTCCGCAGCAAACGTATGGCCTGATATGACATGGGAATCACAGGAACCTCTGAGGGCTGTTCCAGGTCGGGAGGGGGGAAGAGTTAAAAGAGGGGAGGGGGGCCTTGGATGGAGAGGCAGATGCCCACTGAGAGCAATGGAACCTTCCTCTCTCCAGCTCTTCCTCTGGGGATCTCTTCCTCTTTTTCTCTCTCCTTTCCCCTCCTCTGTTCACATCTCCTCTCTGAACCACTCTCTGTCTCCCCAACCCTCTCTCTCAATCTTTCTCCAACTCTTTTGCACCATTGCACATATATCTGACATACATATTATGCAGTGAACACACCTGCGGTCAGTCGCTGTGTAGACTCTCCAGTGTCTGACCCCCTTGGCCCCAGCTGCACCCCTGGGCCTCAGTCACAGTGACAGATGCTTGGATACCGGTGACAATAGGGCATTGAGTGGCTATGCATGGTGAGGCTGAGCCACCACGTGGTGCTGAGCCTCCCACTTCTGGGCCTTTCTCCCTCCATGCAGGGCCCTCGCTGTCTCAATTTATCCCCTCACTTCCTGCCAGCCTGGCCCTATGGTGGGTCTCTACCTGAGTGCCCTCTATTGGAGTAACCAAGCCTCCAAGGCCCTCCTGTGACCTCTGACCACACCCTCTCCTCTTTGTGCATCAGTTTCCCTTTTTCAAAAGAGGGGAATGGATGGATGTAGGGGTTCTGAGGGTCCTCAGGAAGCCACATTCACTTTCCTGAACTTGGGTGAGCAGTGTGAGGCCCAGAGAGGGGAAGGAGTTGGCTTGAGGTCACACAGCAGGAAAGTGTGGCCTCTCCAGCCTTATTTCTCAGAGCCAGGTGGGCGGGTCCCAGGGTCCAGGGGGGAGTGCTGAGCATCCCCCCACCCACTGTGCTGGCCAGGACTGAAAGAGGCCCAGGCACACACACACACACGCATATATACACAGCACACACACAGAACCGAGAGACTGGAAGGGCGGAAGAAGGCCAGGGCTCTGGGACCAGACAAAGGACGCGCGGCAGCACGGGGAGCAGAGTGGCTCCACGGGGGCGGAGGTGGAGTCGGGGTTGGGCTAGAACTGGCCAGCCCCGCCCCCGGGAGACGCCTGGGATGCCTACAGGAAATCCGAGGGCTCGGGCGAGGCCGATCCCCGGGGCACTGGGGGCGGGGCATAAATGGGCGGGACAGGGGCGTGGTCAGGTCGGGTGTGGTCGGGTGTGGTCGCGCGCTGGGGAGCTGACCAGCTCTGTGGCTGCTGAAAACACCGGGAGCCGGGCGAGTGGAGCGGGCGGGCAGGCGCGCTCAAGGTCACCCCGCGGCCCAGAGCTCTGGCGGGGTGCGGCGCCTGGCCCTGGTCTAGGGGGCCTGCCTAAGTCCCTTACCCCATTCTGCGGTATACCAGGACCCAACAGCCGGGATGCCCCCCCGTGGGCCCTGCTCCCCTCCCCCTCCCACAGCCTGAAGCGCCCGCGCGATGCTATGGCCCGCGAAGAAACGCCGAGAAACAAAGAGACGCGGCGGCGGCGGTGGCGGGCCCGCGGGGCCTCCGGGCGCGCCCCCTCCTCTCCCCTCCCCGCTTGCCGCAAGGTCGACGGGCTCGAGGACGAGATGCCCGGATCCCAGGCGCGGCTGAGGCCTGAGGCGCGCGATCCGACGCCACCGGCTCCCGGGGCTCTCGGGGCTGCCTTGACGCCGTGTCCTGGCCCAGCACCCGTGATTGGGGCCCTGCGTTTGCCTAGGCGGCCTGCGGGGTCCAGGCCTGGATGGAGGAGGTATCCTCCACCGCGGCGGCCCCTCCCCCATTCGGCATGCTGGAGGGGGGTAATCCCGCCCCCAGGGCGTCGGAGGATGCCCCGAATCGCAGCCTGGCTCCCCGAGGCCTCTCGGCCAGACTCTAAGCGCCTTCAGCACTCTGGGCGCGGTGCTACCCACTCTCAGGCTCCGAGGCTCGGTCCTACCCCCCCCCCCCCCACCAACTGGGCCTAGCTGGGCCTGGTCCTACCCCCCCCCCCCCAACCTCCATCTCCGCGGAGCCCGAGCTTAGCCCCTTCCCGATGAGGTTCCCTCTCGGCGACAGGGGATACCTACAGTGACCATTCTTGTGTGCCCGGCGGGCGCGGTCCGTGCTGGGGGCGGCTCCGGGGGTCGCGCACTCGTTGTGGGGCGCTCGGTGCTCACACCGGGGTTCTACCCGGGCGGCCTCAGGCGCGGCCGCTGCAGAGGTGTCGGTGAAGGCGGCGGCTCCCTCGAGGCCGGAGACGGGCCCGAGCCCGGGGGCGCGCGCGCGGATAACCGAGCCCGGAGTGGTCTGCGGGCGGCAGAGGATGAAAAGAGGGAGCGGGCGCGGGACTGAGAGGGTCCCCTGCACAGCCCCGCGGGGCCCGGGGAGTTTGCGCTTTCCAACAGAGATCGCGGCGCTCTGCCTTTCGCCGCTGCCCCTCAGCCCGGCCAGTCGGATTCTGGATGCTCAGTCCTCTCCCCTCGCCCGCCCTCCCTCCCACCCTCCTGCCCGCGCTGCGCGCTCCGCGATCTGGGCCGCGCCGCCGCCGCCCCCAGCCCTTTATATCTGCAGCTGCCAGCGCCGGCGTCGCTCATTGGCTGCAGCAACCAAGCCCCACCTCCTCGCGACGCCCGACGGCGCGGCAGGTGGAAGCGAGCGCGCTGGCCCGGACTCGATTTCTGGGGACTAGTATTGCCAGATTCCGGCTCTTTTGACTCCGTGGACCCTACTTCCTGCCCGGCACCCCTTTTAGGAAGGGCTTTCTAACCGGAAGACAGGGCAGGCTCTCCTCCTCTGTCCAGCACCTGGAGCTGGAGTAGCGAAGAGGGAGAGGAGGTATCTGTGGCCCATTGTACGACCTCCCTGAAGTGTTGTCCACAAGAAGACTGCAAAGGGACAAGGATCCAAGACTTCAATAGGCAAAGGCCTGGGTCCCCAGATTTGGGGGGACCAGGTGTAGTCTCCTAATGCCAAGGGAGGAAGGTGAGGATGGCTGGGGGTCCTAGTCTTCCTGCAGAAGGAACTGGTACCCTGTGGGCTAGGTGTCTCTAGGGTTCAAAAGCTGTGAACTGGCACCCCACAATGTAGGGGCACTTGGCACTGCTGCAAAGTGGGGAACGAGGTTTGGGACTTAGGATTCCAGGCAAACCTTGCTGGTGCCCTGCAGCCCTGGGAAACTACTGGGCATTCTGGGACAACATAAACTTGGGGTGGGCTGATCTGCTAGCAGAATGTCCTGGCTTTCCGAGCTCATGATTGGTCCGACCGCGGAGTCATCTCCCTTTCTGCTGGGGGAACCTGGAAGCTACTAAGAGGCGATAGAATGTGGCACATAACCTTTGGTGCATGTTTACGTCGGGCGGCCTTCAGCACCACAGACAGCGGCCCGATGGCCCTAACCAGTGCTCTTGCGGGCGGGGTAGCCACGACCCTCTAAACCAGATAGTGGCAGCCCCCACCCTATCCTCGTCCCAGCAAGCCCTTTTAGCTTCCAGACTGTCCGAGAGTGTCGTCAAACCCTGCGAGAAGAGCCTATTTTGACCAATCAGGGACGGCCCTCGCAAGAACGAATTGCAGGACGCCCTCGAGGTTGAGCCAATGAGAACCCGAGCAGCAGAGCGCGCGGCCACGCTGATGGAGAGGGAGGCCAATCATAGTGGCCCGCAAAGCCTGGGCGGTGGCGATGCGGGACCCCGGGTGGACCTTCTAGGGTTTGGCAGGGCAATGTGGCGGCTGACTCTAGAGACCCCGAGCGATGGCTTGTTCCCCACTCCCTGATCCTCCCGGCTCCAATGGGATCAGAAGCTGTGCTTGGCCTGGAAGGGGCTACTCCTGGGCCCGCAGACCCGACTGCGGTTCCCATGGAAACTGCTGGCTCCCGCTGTGCGGAGACAACTAAGACTGAGCCTGGGGGGAGAGGGGGCGGCTCTCGGAAGAGCGGCCGCACTCGCTCTTCCTCGCCGACACTTCTGTCCCTGGCTGGGGTAGACCCCGATTAGAAGTGTAAAATGAGGCTTTAGCTGCGGCCAAGCTCTAAGAACTGGTGAGGACCTGGTGGGGCAATCTGCGCGGCTCGCCGTGGGGCTCCCCAGGCCCCTTGTCCTGCTCGCGGCTGTGGTCCCCAGGGTCACGTGGCTGCGGCCATACTGGCCCATGCAGCTTGTGCGCCACCTGGCGGCTGTGTAGCCTGGTTTCACTCTCCGCCCCTCTCCCTGGCAGTCTACGGGATGACGAGGTGGCCTCAGTATCCTCCTCCAGGTAATGGGACCAGAGCAGCCGCCCCGCCGATGCCAACTCCCTTCCCCCGCGGCTTCCTGTTCCAGGAACACTCCGAGCCCATTCTACTTCGGGGTTTTGGCACCGGCTGTTCCTTCAGCCTGGGATTTGCCTCCCTCAGCTTTCTTCTGGGATGGAACCTTTTTTGTCATTCTGATCTATGTTCAAATACTACCTGACCACTGACCTAAACAGCACCCCCAAAGACTAATACACTATTTTCTACATGGTGCTTGTCTCAGCCATAGATGTCTTAATGGTTTACTGAACATCTCCCAAACTGGTCCCTGACCTCTCTAGGGTGGGGAATGAGTGACCCATGAGAAATTGGCACTGAGTCAGGATTGAGTCCTGGGAGATGTCAAGTGGCTTCCCTGGGTCCCCAAACCCCCAGCCCTGGCCCTGTGAGGAGCGAGTGTTCAGGGTTGCTCAGGCAACCGAGGCAGAGGGAAAGGTCCCTGGTCTGCCAGTATGACTTCCCCTACCTCCCACCCTCACCCCCGGCCTCGCTCAGGATGGGACCAGGTTGGAGAAGAGACCCCCTCACCCCCAAATCATCCAGGTCTAGGGGGAGGGCATCTACTTTCTCACTCTTTAATCTTGCTCTGCTCTTGACATAGTTCCAGCAGTGCAGCCCCCATTGCCAGCTCCCGAGAAGGTGGGGAGGACCAGCCCTGGGCGGGGCAGGGGCATCACCTTCCCGCCTGCGGGGTGGCCCCCATGCAATCCAGGCCCAGTAGGCCCAGGAGTGGCATCAGAGTGGACAAATAAATAGGGACGGTCATTGGTAGGGTGGGTCAGACGGGTTTGTGGTCTGGGTGGCTTTTGAGAGTGTGGAACTTGATGCTGTCCAACTTCTCGAAACGCTTCCCGCAGCGCTCGCACGTGAAATTGTACTGCACCTCTGCTGTGTGCTTCTTCATGTGCCAGTTGAGCGAAGCACGCTGCCGGCACTGGTAGCCGCAGATCTCGCACCTGCCAGGAGTCAGGGCACAGTCAGAGAGGGCAGGGCCGGCCCCAGAAAGGGCTGGCGCCATCTGGGACTGGAGTGCAGATGGAATTTGGTATGGCAACCCCAGGATGGAGCTCGCCTGTGGGACCTGCTCTGTGCTGGTCCAGGCCCGGATCTCCTCCCTCCTAGTACCCTCTCGGGACGCCTGTCACTCACTGCAGGGGTGTCTCGCCAGTGTGTGTGCGCCGGTGTACCTCCAGGTGGTTCTTCCTTTTGAAGGATTTGCCACAGGTCTCACAGGTGAATTCCCGGACACCTGGGGGAAACACAGGCTGAGGACTCTGCCCTTGGGGAGGGGGCTGTGGAGTGTCTCCACTGCACTAGAGAGACCAGGTAGGGCGCAGATGAACCAAACCCCCACACCCTCCAGGCTTGAATGTCAAGTTTAATAACCAGAGAGGCTAATGAAGGGGAGGCTCATGGCCGCTGCCCAGGAACGCCCCAGGCAGAGATGGAATGTGAACTCCAGTTCCTGAGGAGCACAGGGTGCAGATGGGTTTGAATTTGACCCCAATATTTGGACTTTGGCACAATTTCACATAAAAATCCGAAGTTCTGATCTCAAAAAATCCAAATCCATGCCCTCCCGCTGGGCACAGGCACCAGCGCTGGCTGCTGTGTCGCAGCCCACACTCTGGGTCAAGGAGGTGTTTGGAGCAGAAGAAACAGAGGCCCTGTTCCTAGCCTGATGCCCCTTCAGGGTGTTCCTAGCCTGGAACTGCTCCAGCATGAGATCTGCTTGGAGGAGTCAGGAGGCCAATGAGCCTAGCTCCACATGAGTTGTAACAGTCAGTGTCACTGTGGCTTATGCAGCTTACTCTTTAATCTCGCTCTGCTCTCTTGACACAGTTCCAGCAGTGCAGCCTCAGGGAGGTGCCCCGTGGGCTCCAGGTTAAGTGCTTCACTTCCACCATCTCAAGCTAGTCCATGTGGGGACAGGCAGAAAACTGAGATAGGCAGACCTGTGCCCAGGCTTGACCCTGCCTGAACCTGCTCTGGCTCCAAGGTCCAGGCTCCTGTGCCCTAGGGCCTTACCTGAGTGGATGATCATGTGTCGCCTTAGGTGGTTGGATAAATAGAACTTCTTGCCACAGCCAGGGTGAGGGCACACTTTGGTCTTCCCTTTTCGATGCACAAGGTTGACATGGTTCTGGAGACGAGAGGGGCAGGAGTGGTGCTGTGGGTTTTACAGGGACAGATGAGGACTGCTGGGAGGCAGGCTGGGGCAACTTCACTGGAGGAGGGAAGAGGGGTGCCCTTGTCCTTAGGATGGACTGCCAGCTCCAAGTTGGGGCCCAGGGACACAACTGGAATCAGTTTTACCAAGCATCTACTCCAGCCAGGCTCTGGGTTGGGGCATCAGTGAATCTTGTCATAACCCTGTGAAGGGCCCCGCCATTAGCCGTTTATGGATGGGGAAACTGAGTCTCCAGAGGCTCAGTAGTTTGCCTGGTGTCTCACAGCTGGGCAGTGGCAGGGCTGGGACTGGATTCTAGGGCTGTCAGTCCACAGCAGGCTCTTTTGCCATGGTGCTATACTGCCCCCCCGGGCCTGGAGCAGAAAGCCCTCACTCTTTCCTTTGTGTTGTTTTTTTAAAAAATATTTTTACTGATTTCAGAGAGGAAGGGACAGAGAGAGACAGATAGAAACATCAATGATGAGAACCATTGATCCCTGCACCCCTCACACTGGGGATTGAGCCCGCAATCCGGGCATGTACACTGACTGGGAATCTAACTGGGACCTCCTGGTTCACAGGTCGATGTTCAACCACTGAGCCACGCTGGCTGGGTCTTCCTTAGTTCTTCAGCTTGCTAGTACACCTGTAGCTTCAGTGCCCAGCATCAGGCTTGGCACTGGGAGATGCTCAATATGTGCTTAATGAAAACATGATTTGGCAAATTCAAGGGCCAACTTGTGACACCTCCTTTGCCCAGAGTGGGGATATGATAAGGCCCTGTCTCTGCCCTTGGGGTGTCCCAGGCCCAGTGGGCAACCTGCAGGTACGTCTTGGTGGTACAGTGACCTGAGGCTTGCAGGCCCTACCACCCTGGGGGACCAGGGTGGGCCTCCTGATAGAAGGGCATCCTGAGCCAAGAGGGTGGCGTGGGCAGAGGTAGTAGGAGTTTGGGCAGCTAGAAGAGCAAGAGTGTGGGGGGCACCTCCAGGCCAGGAGCAGGCAGCCACTGGGGGTGCAGAGAGAGGCTGTGGCTGGTGAGGCAGGACAGGTATGCTGGAGGCGGGTGGGCACTTGGGAGGTGGGCATGTGGGAGGCGGGCATGTGGGAGGCAGGCCTGTGGCACCTGCTGGGGGCTGGTGGGGCTCTCCACCAGCCACAGGCTGCTGGACACAGAAGCAGACCCTGCCCAGCCATTTTGGGGGGTAGCCTCACCTGGAAACTACTGAGAGCCACATACACCTGGCTGCAGCCCTCGTAGGGACAGTGGAACATCTCGAGCAGGCCATCAGCGTCCATCACCCGTGACCGCTTGCTCCTCCGCCTCCTGGAGAGGAAGGCCCATGACGTTAGGGCTCCCACACCAGCCAGTCCTCACCCTGCCCCGCCCGCCTGACACCCACTTCTCAGGCTCCTTGGGGATCTCATAGATGATGGCTGACATGTCACTGCTGTCCAGCTCCTCCCCGTCTGCCTCTGCCTCAGGCTCTGCGCTCTCAGGCACTGTCGCTGCCAGCTCTGCCAGCTCTGGAGCCACAGGCTCCTCCTTCTCCTCCTTCTTAAGCATGTACAGGTCCTCCTTCTCTACGGGGTGACACAGGGCAGGTGTCCGTGGGGACTAAGGCTTTCGAGGAGCCCACTCTGGGGCCCCTCCTCGCCCTCCCCCTCCCAGGTACTCCCAACACCCCCAGACTAGCATGGTCCCCCAGACCTTTCTTGGTCTCCATGCCTGCCATGGTGGTGGGGTCCATAGCGCTGGGCTGGCTGCCCTCAGGCTCCGTTTGGGTGTAGGCTGCCACACCCTCCATCATGGTGCAGGGTACCTCGTCACCCAGGCCCCCGCTGGGCGCACTGCTGCCTGCTGCCACGTTGAGGTGGATGCCCTCAGCTGTGAGGGCATCATAGCCTGGGCCTGCGATGATGATCACCTGAGAGCCAGGCACCATGCCTGGCATGGGACAGCTGGCTACCACCTCGCCCAGTGCCTCCTGGGGCATGTTCTCAAAAAGGGTGCCAGGGCCTGGGCCCACTTGCATGGGCACTGGCACACACACCACAGTCTCCAGGGCTTCCGGCCCGCTGCCTGCTGGGTTGGGGCACAGTGCAGTGCCCTGCTCAGCCAGGCTCTCCACGTGGTGGACGTCGAAAGGGATGTGCACACCCTCTTGCGTGATGAGGCCACTGCTGCCCGCTGGACTGGTGGGGGTAACAGCAGCTGCTGCAACTGTCACCTTGGCTGGCTGGCCTTCAGGGGGCTCCTCAGAGTCAGAGCCAGAGCAGGAGCTGGATGAATTGGAACTGCCGGCCCCCAGGCCGTTGTCCACTGTGGTGACAGAGGAAAGAGATGGTTACAATAGTGGTGGCAGCAGCTGGTGTTTGTTGAGGGCTCATAAGGTGCTGGGTGCTGCGACTCCTCACTGGCTCTAACAGTGGTCACTTCTCAGTCCCCATCCTCCTCAATCACCCCTGCTCCTCAAAGATGCTCCCTTCCCTTTGCCTCTGGCCCGCTCCAGTTTCCTGACTCCTCCGTGGTGGCTCCTTCGCAGCCTCTTTCGCTCTTAAAGGTCTGGAAGGTTCTAGCTGGGGCCTCTCCTGAGTGCTCCGATCAGATCACCGCAGGGTTTCAGCCGGGCTGATAGTGTTAAATCCTACCCTGATTCTGACACCAGCTGGGTGTCCAGCAGTTCAATACAATTTTCACACTACCCACTTGGAGTTATCATCAGACCCCAGAAGAACGACCCCACTTCAGATGCCAGCTGCAAGCCCGAGGCCACCTGTAAGTCCCAGGCCACTTGCACTCCTAGCTATTGACCAGGAGTTCCCACGACCCATGTTCAGGTTTGATAATTTGCTAGAATGGCTCATAGGACTCAAGAAAATGCTTCACTTCCGATGACAGTTTTATTATAAAGGACAAAACTCAGCAACCGCCAGATGGAAGAGATGCACAGGGCAAGGTACAGGGGCGGGGTCACGGAGCTGCCATGCCCTCTCCAGGTGTGCCACCCTCTCCATGCCTCCACATGTTCACCAACCCAGAAACTCTCTGAACCACACTGTTCAAGAGGCTTTAATAATCCAACCTCCAGGCCCTGTCCACAGCCCCGGGGACTGGGTGTGGGGCTGAGAGAGATTGCGCCTCTAATCATGTGTTTGGTCTTTTTGGTGACCAGCCCTCCTCCTGAAGCTACCTAAGGGTCCCTCCCTGAGTCACCTCGTTAGCATAGAGCCCAGGTGTGTTTCAAAGGGGCTCCTTCCAAAACAGGACTCAGGATAACGAAAAGCATTCCTCTCGCTCAAGGAATTCCAAGGGTTTTAGGAGCTCTGTGCCAGGAATTAAGAACGAAGATCAAGTACCTATTTTTATTGTGTTGCCACTACCTATACCCTGGTGCTGCCATGTGAGCAGTTCCCATCCACACCTCCTGTGGAGCTATAGACTATTACATCCACCCGCCTTCTCTGCTGAACCACCCCCCAAGGGGATCTCACAGGCATCTCACACTACTCTCAGCAACTCTGGGCTCTGAGCCTTCTCAGAAAAAGCCTGCAGCATTCATGGATGCCCCTGTCCCAGAGAGGGCAGCTCTGTTCTAGTTGCTCAGGCCAAGTCCTGGGGCTATCCTTGACTTCTTTCTCACACCTACTTCCAAACTGTCAGCAAAACCTACTGGTGCTGCATCCGAAATACATCCAAAGGCCAACAGCTTCTCCCACCTCCCCCGCACACACCTGGTCATGGCCCCATCATTCCCTGCCTGAACCATGTAGTCCCTTCTCCCTGATCCCCCAGCTCCCACCCTCACCCCCCCCTTTGTCCTCCCTAGAGTGGCCAGAGGGAGTTTGTGAACACCTACTCAGGTCATATCCCTCTTTGAGAACCTGCTCGTCACTTTCTGTGAAAGAGAGAGGCCAGCTGCTCACCAAACCAGTGTCTCTTCCTCCTGGCACCCAAATGGACTACATTTCCTAGCATCCCTTGCAGATAGGTGTGGCCATATGGCTGAGTCCCAATGAAATGTGAGTGGTTCATGAACTCTACCTCTGTGGAAGTTCATAAACCAGTGACTAGGTCTTCCTGTATTCTATATGTGTAAGATGGGGATGATGAGAGATGATCAGAACTCAGAGGAGGCTGGAGCCACAGGACGGAAAGAACCTGGGTTCTGGGATGGAAGGCAATTTGCAGGCATGTGTATTTCAGCAGCCGGCCTTACTTCAGTTAATACCCTTCCCAGTCCTAGCCAGTTTGGCTCAGTGGATAGAGCATTGGCCTGCGGACTGAAGGGTCCCGGGTTCAATTCTGGTCCAGGGCACATGCCCAGGTTGTGGGCTCAATTCCCAGTAGGGGGCATGCAGGAGGCAGCCAATCAATGACTCTCTCTCATCATTGATGTTTTCTATCTCTCTCCCTCTCTGAAATCAGTAAAAATATATTATTAAAAAAAGAAAGAAAAAATGCTGTCAGACTATCATACAATGCTTATCATTAAAAAAAAAAAAATACCTGTCCTAGCCAGTTTGGCTCAGTGGACAGAGCATTGGCCTGCGGACTGAAAGGTCCCCGATTCAATTCCGGTCAAGGGTACATGCCCGGGTAGTGGGTTTGATCCCCAGTAGGGGGCATGCAGGAGGCAGCCAATCAATGACTCTCATCACTGATGTTTCTATCTCCCTCTCCCTCTGCATTCCTCTCTGAAATAAATTTAAAAAAATATATAAAAAAAATACCCTTTCCAATTCACTTGGCATAGCAGCCAAAGCTCTCATGCAGGTAACATGGCTTGCACCTCCTCTCCAGCCCCACTGACCTCCCTCCCGAGCTCTGAGACACTAGACAGCTTTCTGCCTCAGGGCCTTTGCACTTGCCACTTCCTACCTGAACCCTTTTCTCTCAGACACCTGTATGGGCTCCCTTCCTTATCTTCATCAGACCCTTCATCAATGGTGTTTTTTTCAGGGAGGCCTCTGACCACCTTGTCTCAAATAGCACCCTTTTCTCTCCTTTACTTCCCCCCCGCAAATACTTCCCATATTCCAGTGTACTCTGGATTTTACTTGTCTACCTTGTTTACTGTCTGCTTCCCCTCTAGACAGTAAACTTCACAAGGACAGGAGTCCCTGTGCACAATCCCCAGCGCCCAGAGGCTATATGGTACACAATGAGCAACACATTTGCAAAAATGAATGACTCTCCCACCAAGGCTGTGATGAAGGCCAAGGGGGATAACATCTTACCTACACAGGGAGAAGCTGGGGACAGGCAAAAGGAGTGATTGTCCCTTAGATTACACACTCGTGACAGCTGGGACACACTATATGGGAACCACACCTTCTATACCCCCAGAGGGTAACATGGAGAGTGCAGGCACTGGAGCCAGACTGCAGCAGGGGGAGGGGGTCTCAGTGCTTGCTCTTCCAGCTGTGTAATCATAGGGGCCTTATGTAACCCATCTGGGCCTGGAGATATCTTGGTACCTACCTCAGGGAGTACTCTGGGTATTTAATGAGTAAATACATGTAAAGGACTTAGGACAGTACCAGGCTTGGAGAAAGCACCCTACCGATGTTTTCCACTACCTTTAATACCCATTGCCCCATCCATGAGGCAGGCCCTGGGATGGCAACAGGAACAGTATGGGGATCAGCCCATCCTTCCAACACCCTGTAACGGGATGAGCCCTGGCTGTACCCTGAAGGGGCTATCACCTAATGAGTTGGGAGCATAGCTGGATCCCTGGGTCCCTGAGTGCAGCACCGGCTGCTAAGGCTGACACTGGATCTTGCTCAAGATGATAGTAACACTCACAACAGAAATGACCATGTACCCCTGGCTTCCCACAGTCCCTCGGGGGAGGGAGGGGTCTTGTTACTGAGTGAGAGGTGGCAGGCTGCCCCAGGCGCAGAGCAGATAAGAGTGCTCCTTGAGGGAAGAGGGCAGGCGTGGGGCACAGCACTCTCTCGCCAGCCCCCAGCAGCCAGAGCAGACCTGGAATTGATCCCAGTGCTCATTCCCAAGGGCCCAGCCCCAGAAGCTGCCAGTGTAAAAGTTAGGTTGGGGTGCAAGAGACCTTCTCTGGGTGTCACCCCATCCAAGCTGGATCCATCACCAGATGGGTCAGTCATGTTACTCCCAAAACCCTAGTTTCCTCGACTGCTCAGTGGGTCTAATGACAGGACTGTGGGGAGGACTCGGGGAGTTTTGGGGTGGGCCTGGAGCAGAGTACAGGACAGGATGGCTGAGGGGCAGGTTCACACTGGGAACCTGACTGACACACAATGGGATGGCTGTTGGCCAGGGTGCCCACCTGGAACACCTCTCGCCCACGGCTTCCCCTCACCAGCTGGGATGCCATCTGCTCCAAATGCCTGCCAGCTCGGACTCAGCCCTGGTGACTGACCTCACCCTCAGCCCTGGCAGGGCACCTATCCGCGGGCCTCACACTTCTTCTCACAGCTCATGCCAAGCTTCTGAGGCAGGTGGGCAACCCCTCGCTACCCAGAGCATACCCTTGCTCCTCCACCAGGTCTTACTGGACCTTCGTAACTGAGTCCCTCCCAGTCCTGAGCTGGCAGCCAGCCCCTGGGTGTGACCAATGCGGAATGGCAGGAGAGGAGCAGGGACAGAGATGGGAAGGGCAGGGTGTCAGAGGGTAGAAAATGAGAGATGGAAAGGGTGTGAGATGGAGGGGAGACACAGAAAGACAATGTGGGGAGGAAGGGGAAGCAAGAAGACTGAAGACAGAGCAAGAGAGAGAGAGGACAAAACAGGGACAGATGAGAGAGACAGAGAGCAAAGAACAGGAAGTGAGGAGGAGAGGAGGATAGAGAGAGGGAAAGAGGATGAGACTGGGTGAGACAGACCTTGAACCCGAGAAAGGGCTGGAGAAAATAGAGGAGGGAGAAAGCGGCCAGGAGAGAAGAGCCACCCTGTGGAGTCTGACGCCCAGCACCCAACCCTCCCTCCCGCTACTAAGCCAGGTTTCCTGGACCCCAAGTCCAGCCCTGCCTGAGCCTGGCCTTGGGCACAGGTGGGCAAACTGCCCTGTGCCTCAGCTGTCTCTGTAAAGCGGGAACTGTGTCTTGGGATCTGTAAGGGCTCAGAGATTGCAGGCTGCACGGAGTCTGTGCTCTGTCCCTGAAGCCAGCACCTGTGCCATCTAGTTGCTGAGAAGTTTATGAAACTGGCCTAAGGCTAGCAAGACCCAGGAGGGCGGGCAGTCCAGGGTGACTCTATGCCCTCACTCTGTGGACCCACCTTTGTCACTGTCGGGGTCTGAGTCGCTGAGTGGCTTCAGGGGTGAGTGCAGGTCTTGAAAGTAGCGGTGGCCGGCTTCACACTGCCACACGGCTGTGGTGTATAAGCCGAAGGTGGGGTCCAGCTCGGCCAGGTGCGGCTCATACGGACAGCGGTGCTTGTGGTCCTCGTACCAGATCACCACATTCTTCAGGCAGTTCACATTGCGCCGACGCCCTGTGCACACAGGGCCAGGTCAGGCATGAGGAGTATGGCTAAGCCAC
Organism: Plecotus auritus; assembly: GCF_963455305.1. Taxonomy (NCBI): domain Eukaryota; kingdom Metazoa; phylum Chordata; class Mammalia; order Chiroptera; family Vespertilionidae; genus Plecotus; species Plecotus auritus. Next base: position 89,859,126 of record NC_137773.1, read on the forward strand.
TCGACTGTGTGGCCCCTACAATCACCCGGGCCTTCTGGCTCTTGGGGGTTGAGACAACGTCCTGAACCCTGTCCAGGCCTGTCCCGTTTATAGGTAAAGAAATTGAGGCTCAGAGAGATGAGACACCCTGGAGATAACAGACTGTCCTCACTGGATGAACAGTCATATAAACAGTGGGGCCAGGCCATAGAAGGTGCACAGTCATTTTTAGCTGCTTCCTATTGTTACGATCAGTCCCCTGCCCTGCCCCTGCTCCCACCCTGGCCTCCTACAGTCTATTCCTTCCAGAGACACCAGTGGACGCCTGTGAACATTGAGTCAGGTCACCTCCCTCCTCTGCTCAGAAGTTTCCATAGCACCCACCTTACTGGGTGGAAAAGTCACACTCCTCCCAGAGGTCTACATATTCTGCCCAGACGCCTGTGTCCTAACCTCCTCACACCCTTCCTCTTGCTCACCCCCTCCAGCCTCAGGGGTCCAGCCTCAGAGCCCGTGCATTGGCTGTGTCCTCTGCCACCTCCACCTTTATCAGGTCTTCCCTTGGCCAGCCATCCTCTCTTCCCTGTCCCTCTAGCTAACCTGACCTGCTTGCTTTTTCTACAGGTAGCACTTACATGCTATCTATGCTTATTTGTTTTCATGATTCTTGCTCACCTCCCACACTAGATGTCAGCTCCCTAAGGACAGGGCCACTTATGGTATCTGTGTGGTTCCTTCTGCATATTCAGCACTTACATACAGTAGGTGCTAGATGAGCGCATATTGTGAGGGGGTGGGAATAGTGGAGCCTACCCACCAGGGTTCAAATCCTGTCTCTACCACTCCTAGCTGGGTGGCTCCGGGCAAGTGACTTGGCTTCTCTGAACCTCAGTTGACCCCTCTGGTCAGGGGAGAGTAAGGGTCCCCATTTTCTGAAGGCTGACAGGGAAGGGGTTAGAGAGTGAAGACATTGACAGGGCACAGAAAGGGGTTGTGAGTGCCTAAGAACTGGTACCAGCGATATGTGTGATGATCCTGGTCCCTCAACAAAGTGGGAAGAAGGAGTGCCTCCGACCTTCCAGGCTAGATGAGGAGTGGGCCCAGGAAAGGTCCTTGGGCCTAGGAATGGTGCCCAGGGCCTCCAACACAGTGACAACCATGAGGACACCACCAGCAAGCCACCTCCTTAGCCTAGCACTTGCCTCCTTATCCTCATCCCCACCCCGTTGGGATTTGGGGTCACAGTCTTAGCTCACCTGGTCCCTGAGAACTATGACAGTGGGAGGGGCTCACTGCCACCAGAAGGCTGTCCCTGGACAGCTGGCTCTCACCCTGTTGGACATAGCTCGAGACCCACAGCTCCCGTGCTCAGGAGCAGGAGGGATGTACTCCAGGCCTCTGCTCTGACTGCCCACGCCCAGCTCCCCTTGAGCCTGGCACACAATATGCCCTTTAGGCCCTGGCACAAGCTGTTCCCTCTGCTCTGCCTGGCTCTTCCCTGGCTGACTCCCACACACCAGCAGGAGAGCAGAGGAGCTAAGGGGACTACTTTGGAGACATGAGGACCTGAGTTTGCAGCTGGCCCTGCCACTTTCCAGCTGTGCAGCCTGGGGCAGTGACTAGGTCTTCCTGGATTCTATATGTGTAAGATGGGGATGATGAGAGATGATGAGGGCACCCCTGCTGGGCACAGCACAGGTTCCTTCAGTGGGTCCAACCCTGGGCTGGGTGGGGTCCCTCCTCTGGGCCCCAGTGCCCTAATCTACCTCCCCCTTCCGTCACAGCCCTGCTCAGCCTGTCCCTTGTCTTTCCCAGGAGACTGTGGGCTCTGTGAGGGCAGGGCTGGGTCTGGCCTGTTCCACACAGTGCCTGGCACATGCAGGCTCTCCATAAATGGTCTCAGAATGAGGGAGCGAGGGAGGCCAGGAAGGAGGGAACAACAGAGCCAGTAACTCCCAAGATCCACCCCTCCCCCCTGGCTGTAGCCCCACTTACTTTTCTTCCTCTTTGGCTTTTTGGGGACCTGCTCCCAAGGCTTCCTGTAACAGAGAGAGGCAGGGGGAGTGACGCAGAGCCTGACTGATGATGAGATAATGACAGCTATCCTGCATCCTGCTGTGGGGCAAGATGTTAGCTTCTGCTTCCTGAGTCTGTTCTCATGGCCCTTCACTTGGGTTCTCTCCCACATGGACAACAGCCCTTAGAGGGGAGTCTAGTATCCTCACCCACCTCACAGAGTGGGAAACTGAGGCTCAGAGAGGTGAGACCACAAGCTCAGGGTCCCGTGGCCAGGGAGTGGAGAGGTCAGAAAGGGGTATAAAGTCAGTACCTCGTTCTGACCTCTCATGGCCCCGTGATCCCACCCACTAGGATCACACACCCTGTACAATCCTCTCCCCACCAGTGGGGCATGCCTGTGAATATGAATGGATACCATTCCCGTGGCTAGGTGACTGAATTAATCAAGAGGGAACTTACTGAGGTGGGCCTGATTTAATGAGAGAGCCCTTACAAAGATCCAGCTAATATCAGAAATCAGAGGCTGAGGATATGAGGGGGACAATGAGGGGCTACGTAGCAAGGACCTGAGAACAAATGGCCTCTGGGAGCTGAGAGCAGTCCTGCCTACAGCCAGCAAGATCGCAGGGACCCCGAGTCCTACAACCAGACCCCCTCATAGTGTTGAATTCTGCCAACACTATGAGGGGGTCTGGGAGATCTTTCCCTTGTTGAACCTCTAGATCAGGAGTAGGGAACCTTTTATCTGCCAAAGGCCATTTGGATATGTATAACATCATTCCAGGGCCATACAAAATTATCAACTTAAAAATTAGCCTGCTATATTTGGTCAATTTAATTAACTGACCCCTAATGCCTTGACAGGGCCAGGCCCAAAGCCCAGGCTCTCATGGCCTCCCACACTGGGACGGCCATCATATCTGCCGGATGGGTTCCTTACTCCACTCGAGCCACGTGGCTATAGCCCAGCACTGGCTCTACACATACTGAGGGCAGGTACATTGGAGCCATCTCTCTCAGACCTGGTAGGGCCTTCCCTCTGCCTTCCTGCCACCAGGCTTCCAGGTCTGCTCCCTTCACCCTGGCTGTTTCCTTGTTCTTCTTCTAAACTGCAGCAGTAAGTGTTGTGACCCTGGGTGAGTGACCTTGCTGCCCTGTGCCTCAGTTTCCCCTTATGAAGTTGGTATGAGATTATACGTACTGTAAAAAGCTTGGTGCAGCTCTGGCAATTAGTAATCATTCAGCAAATGGTGACAATGATCATTATGATTATTAATATTATCACAGAGCCAGGTCCTGGAACACTGACCTTCCTGCTGTGGCCAGGGCCATGCTCTTACCACAAATATCCTGACAGCCAATCCAGGGTCTCTCCTCAGCTCCAATGCCCATCCCCTCAGTCCCCTATCCAGCTTGATAACAATTCTCAGCTGCCACACCTCAAGTTTGGTCCCAGGACAGCTCCTCAGGGCTCCCTTGTCCTTCCTGCCCCAGGCTCTGACCTCTGCCCTGGGATCTGCTCCCCTCTGCCCTATCCCAGGAGCCTCTACCCCCTCTAAGGGGCCAGGCTGCCAGATCCAAGTCCAAACAATCATGCCACCTACAATCACTCAAGGCCTTGCCATGACTGGGGAGCTGAGAAGGCAAGTGTTTGTGGTGGGAATAGGCTTGGCGTTGGTCAGATCCCAGTTCAAGTCTCATCTCTGTTACTGACTGTGTAATCTCAAGCAGTGTCATCCCCTCAGATTGTTTCTTAATCTGTGAAGTGGGATAACAGCAGTGCCTCCCACACAGAGTTGCTGTGAGGATTAAAGGAAGTCAGGCCACATTCTGACCTTAACACAGCACTTTCTCCTTCAACTCAAACTACGTTCACTCACTGCCTGCTTCTCCAAGTTCTACCATATTTGTGACTCCCTGCAGTGGCCACCACCTGCATTTGAGGACAACAGTTGTGGAGGCTTTTCCAGGGCCTGGCTGTACTTTCCTCTCAGTGGCCAGCCCCAAACGGTGGCCAGCAACAACAGTCCCTTGCTCTCCTCTGCCCTTCGATTTTACTTTTGACTTGATATTCCCACCAGCATCCAAACAAGCTGGTATTTCTAACATCTTGGGTTAAAATGACCTTGAGCCCCTTCACTACCAACTTTTGCCCCATCCCTTGACCACTCTTCGACTGAGTTGTCTACACTCTTGGTTTCCATGTCTGCTCCTTCATCTCCCTTGAGCCCCTCAGGTCAGCATTTTTCTCCACCATGCCACAAACTGCCCAGTTATAGCCACCAGGGATGGCTGCCTCATTCGGCCCCCCAGTATTTGACCCTTAGCCTCCGGGACACCACCCTACCTGTTCCTCCACCTGCTGCTTCTTTCTCATCTCCCTGACTTCTGGAAGCACAGAGAATAGCAAAGGGCTCAGACCTGTGTGCTCGGTCCATGTGCATCCATCACCATACCATCACCACCCTGGTGATCCCACATTTGCATCTCCTGATTGGCTCTCTCCCCACCACAACAGCACCTCCACCACCTCCCTGACACCCCATGTAGGAGTCTCACATGCAAGCTGTCATTTTGTCCCCCAACATAGCCCTTCTCAGTTAACAACAACTGCAAATTTCCAGGTGCTCAGGCTCAAACCTGGGGCATCTTTCATATCCACACCCATCAGAGAACACTGCCGGTCCCAAGTTCAACCACTTCTCTCCATTTCCCTATGACCCTGCTCGGGTCCAGCCCCACCTTGGCTCACCTGGACCAGTGTAGTCACCTTCTTCCTCCTGCCCTCCCCTCCCACAGTCTCAATATAGGAATCAGGATGATTCTTTTGATTTTCTTGTTAGGAGTTTAAGATGTGAAAAGAAAAATGCAAACACATACAAAGCTAGAGAGGAGTAGAGTGAACTTCCTTGAACCCATCACCAGCTTTAATAACTGTCAACTCTTGGCCAACCTTCTTTCAACTCATACCCCACCCATTCCTCCCACCACACACACCCTGAGGAGTGCTTCTTTAAACATGTAAGCCAGATACATGACTTCTCTGCACTTATAAAGGGAACTCAAAATTCTGCACTTAACAAAGGCAAAAAAAAAAAAAAAAAAAAATCCCACCAGAGCTCCCACTAGATTTTTTTCACTAGAAGAAAAAATCAGTCCTCCTTGCACCTCCCTGCCCTCATCTTCTCCCACTCCTCATTGTGCTGCAGCCACACTTTCCCTTCACTGTACCATGTACATATCAGGGCACCAGACAGGGTCCCATCTCCAGGCCTTTGCACTTGCTATTCCTTCTTCCTCCAACACTCTTCCCCTGCATATCTGCACGGCTCACCCTGGCCTCCTTCAGCTGTATACTTAAATGCTATTTTCTCAAGGTGGCTCCACCCTAATACCCTATTTAAACTTCCAGCTCATACTCCTGATTCCTCTTCCCTTATTTCACTTTTGTTTTATCCATAGCTTCCATCAATCTCTCACATGCTACATAATTTATTGTTTCTTATCTGCAGTAGACAAGCCTTTGCACACTAGAAAAGCCTCTACCCTCTGCCCTTTATGTCAACTCCATGAGGCAGTTACCTTTGTTTTGTTCATTGCTGTACCCTGGCATTTAATGAGCACCTGGCACATAGTAGGTGCTCATTAAATCTTCCTTAAACAGGAGAAACCAAGATGGCGGCATAGGTAAGCACCTAAACTGCTGCCTCGCACAACAATTTCAAAACTACAACTAAAAGACAGAACGGACATCATCCAGAACCACAGGAAAGCTGGCTGAGTGGAAGTTCTACAACTAGAAGGAAAGAGGAAAGCTCACGGAGAATCAGAGGAGTGGCAAAGGAGGGCTGAGGTACGGAGACACGCGTGCAGAGAGGAAGGGTGGCTGAGTGCCTGGCTGGCTTTCTCTGGCAGGAGGGGGAAGGAAGCCCCCGACTGCACTGAACCCCAGTTCCGGGCGAAACCCCGTGGACCCAGGCTCATACAGGGGGAGTCTGGACTGTCAGGTAGAGAGAAAGGCACCCGGAGACTCGGAGACCCGGGGGAGCCGTGGCGGGCAGGGGTCTGGAGGCGCGAGTGCGTGCAGAGAAGACTGACTGCAGAGGTTGCCGCAGGCTTTCCCTAGCGGAAAGGAGTCAGAAGCTCCTAACTGCGCTGAACCCCATTTCTGACTGCACTGAACCCCAGTTCCAGGCGAGCCCCTGGGGATCCACGCTCTTACGGGGGGAATCTGGACTGTCAGACAGAAACTCAGGGGAGTCGCGGAAGGCAGAGGTCTGGAGGCGCGCGCAAGGGCAGGGCTGACAGGAAGCCAAGGCTGTCTGTTCAGCCCTGAGACTCCGCCCCATCCAAGCTGAGCACAGAGGCTTTTGCAATTTTGCAAGTCTGGTCCTATAAGGTTGTCTCCAGCACAAAAGGTCTCGCGGCATAGACACAGCTGATACTCACAGCCAATTGGCCTGGAGGTCAATTCCTCCCAGTGACACCAACAACAATCAAGACTTAACTACAACAAGGCTGTACACACAGTCTACAAAGGGGTGCACCAAGAGTGTCCACCTCAGGTTAACTGGGGAGGCTGAGCCACTGGGCCCTATAAGACACCTAGCACACAAAGCTACCCTACCAACTCAGGGAAGCAGTGAAAATGCGGCGTGAAAGAAACAGAACACAAACGAAAGAAATGGAGGAAAACTAACGACTGGATATAGAATTCAAAACCACGGTTATAAGGTTTTTCAAGAATTTCCTAGAAAAGGCCAATAAATTTAGCAAGACCCTCGAGGATATGAAAAAGGACCAACTAGAAATTAAACATACACTGAAATAAAAAATATTATACAGAGACCTAACAGCAGACTAGAGGAACGCAAGAATCAAGTCAAAGATTTGAAATACAAAGAAGCAAAAAACACTCAACCAGAAAAGCAAAAAGAAAAAAGAATCCAAAAAGTTGAAGATAGTGTAAGAAGCCTCTGGGACAACTTCAAGCATACCAACATCCGAATTATGGGGGTGCCAGAAGAAGAGAGAGAGCAAGATACTGAAAATCTATTTGAAGAAATAATGATTAAAAACTTCCCCCACCTGGTGAAAGAAATAGACTTACAAGTCCAGGAAGCCCACAGAACCACAAACAAAAGGAATCCAAAGAGGACCACACCAAGACACATCATAATTAAAATGCCAAGAGTAAAAGACAAAGAATATTAAAAGCAGCAAGAGAAAAACAGTTAATTACCTACAAGGGAGCACCCATACGATTGTCAGCAGATTTCTCAACAGAAACTATGCAGGCCAGACGGGAGTGGCAAGAAATATTCAAAGTGATGAATAGCAAGAACCTACAACCAAGATTACTCTACCCAGCAAAGCTATCATTCAGAATTGAAGGGCAGATAAAGAGCTTCACAGGTAAGAAAAAGCTAAAGGAGTTCATCACCACCAAACCAGTATTATATGAAATGCTGAAAGGTATTTTTTTAACAAGAGGAAGAAGAAAAAAGTAAAGATAAAATTATGAACAACAAATACATATCTATCAACAAGTGAACCTAAAAATCAAGTGAATTAAAAATCTGAGGAACAGGCCGAAACCGGTTTGGCTCAGTGGATAGAGCGTCGGCTTGTGGACTGAAAGGTCCCAGGTTCGATTCCGGTTAAGGGCACATACCTTGGTTGCGGGCATGTCCCCAGTGGGGGGTGTGCAGGAGGCAGCTGATCGATGTTTCTCTCTCATCGATGTTTCTAACTCTCTATCCCTCTCCCTTCCTCTCTGTATAAAATCAATAAAATATATTTAAAAAAATCAAAAAAAAATCTGAGGAATAGAATAAACTGGTGAATATAATAGAATCAGGGGCATAGAAAAGGAGTGGACTGATAATTCTCAGGGGGAAAGGGGTATGGGGGGTGCAGGAAGAGACTGGACAAAAATCGTACACCTATGGATGAGGACAGTGGGAGGGAGGTAAGGGCAGAGGGTGGGGTGGGAACCGGGTGGAGGAGTACTTTGGGGGGGAAAAGGAGAAACAATTGTAATAATCTGAACAATAAAGATTTATTAAATTTTTAAAAAAATGTTCCTTAAACAAATGAAGAAACACTGGAAATTCCACTATGACCATTGTTTCCCTTTTCCCACTAGAAAGCACCAAGGCAAATTCCATTCACCATTCCCACTTTACGCCTCTTGAATCCCTCTGGTCAGATTTTTACCTTATCATGCCACAAAACTGCCCTTGTCATGTCCCCTGTGACTTAATGCTTCAATCCAACAGCACTGATCATGGCCTCACTGTGCCACTCATTTTCCTTTCTCTTTTCACCCTGATTTTAACTTCTGCTTTCGTGTTCATGTTTCATAGCCCTTGAACTGAAATCCTTCCAGGTACAAGATAGGTTATAAATAATTGAACAACTGAAATAATTTGACCTCCTACTTCTGGTCATGGCTATTCCCTATAGGATATCCCTCACCCAGGTTAATGTATTTTCCCAACTACCCATGGGCCCTGGGCCAAGTTTTTACCACACACTGCCTGGGTTGTTTCAGTGCCGCTGCCCTAGTCCTGCACACACAGCCCCTACTCAGCCAAACCAAGTTTCTGCAAATACCACTTTCAGCTTAGGAACCTCCAGGGGCTCCCTCTGGCCAGTGGTTCTCCAGCTGCACATCAAGTCTCCTTGGAAGCTTTGCATAAAAAAATACAGGGTCTGCAGCTCCATCAGACTAACTGAATCAGAAATTCCAATAGTGGAACATTGGCTTGAGATTTTTTAAGCACCTAGCATTTCCTGCCCTGCTCTTGGGCATTTAAACTAGCCTGCCACTCTGAGAAGCAGGTGGGTACAATTTCAGCAGGAGGCAGGTTGTTTCTTGACCCTCAGACCCCCCCTCTGCCCCCCTCCCAGAGAAACGTGCAAGCAGAACAAGGATTTTGTCACAGAACTGCTTGTAATACAGAATAAATATCATCCTAACAGTTAATACCTGGAATGCTAAGTGGCGGCACTGTCTTAAGGCCTTTGCTGTAGTTTAACTCATTTAAACATCACCTCAACCTATAAGGCTGGAAGCGGAAAATTCCAACACTGCTCATTCTCAAAATTGAGACTGCAAAGGCCTCTCTCTGCCTTCCACCTGTGTGGCTAACTCAGGGCTTCCTCTTCACCTGAGTCTCCCTGGGCTGAGTTGCTCCTTAGAGCCAAGAGGTTAGGCCCTAACCGTTAGGGGAATGCGATCTGGATTGTGAGGGGTCCTCAAGGTAGGTGGGGTCTAGGATTGTGGGAATGGGACCACTCTGTCCTAGCTGGGGCATCGGAACCTCATGAGCAGCAGGGCTGGGTGGCCCAGGGTGTGCAGTCATGCAGTCCAGTCTCAGGCTACATTGTAGGGGACAAGGCCTATGAAACACCAGGGACAGTAGGGACCTCTGGCCACTGAGGCCTCAGGAGGCGGGGCCGCTCCTCTAGGGACTGCACAGTTAGAACGCTTGGAGGTGGAGCCCGTACCAGGATTGGTCAGCCAGCGCTTAGAGGGCGGGGCCAAACGCCCAGGAGGCGGGTTGAGGATGGACGCATCCTAGGATTGGGCGGTCAGAGCGACGGGAGGCGGGGCCGCGAGCGAGGCACGTCCCAGGACCGGTAGTCGGAGACCCAGGTCGGGCCGCTGGGCGGAGCTCAGAGGTGCCAGGGGCAGAGCCTGGGCGGAGGGGGCGGGACCAGGCTCAGCGGGGGATGGGGGCGTCTCCCTCCCTCCCTTCCTCTCTCCCTCGGGCTGAGGCCCCTCACCCGTGCCGACCGCTCCGCTGGCCGCGCTCCAGCGAGATGAGGTAGGCGGCGAGCTTGGCGTCGCTCCAGCCGCTGCGGCGCCGCAGGTCCACCCAGGGCCCGTGCGCCTCGCCCAGGTACACGCGCCTCACGTCGTACTTCTTCCGGGACTCGAGTCGCCGCCGGGCCCGGTCCGACTCCGTGAGTCGCGGCCGGCCCCGCGCCTTGCGGCCCGCCGCGCCCTCCTCGGCCGCTGCCTCCCCGCCTGCGCCCGCCTCAGCCTCCGCCTCTGCCTCGGGCGCCCGCTCCGCCATCCCCCCCTCCTTGGTTACCAGCCTCCCCCGTTGTTAGGAGCCCGGCCGGAAGTGGCGCGCATCTTCCGCGCCGCCGGGAAATTTCTCTTGGACTCACTGCCCCGCAGCGCCAGAGACAGAGAGGATATTGCGCATGCGTCCAACAAACTTGTGCGACAACCTAATCTACTTTTTCTGTTAATCACTTAATAGAGATGGAGGGAGGAGCTGAAGGTTTGAGAGCAGCCCCGTAAGAAAGAGGTAGATGAACCTGTAGACCTTGGGGGGGGGGGGGGAGGGCGGAGGACTACTTCTGCATCTTGAACCTGAGTGCTTGCCGGAGATGACAAGGTGAGGGTGGGAGTTGTCAGGTGAAGGCAGAGGGGAGGCCAGGGATCTGACCTTTCTGTCAGTCCTGGATGCCGGAGAGCCCTTGAAAAGCCATGCCACCAGGCATTAAAAGGGCAGGGATGCCACACTGCCGGATAGCAGCCCTAAACCAGAAACTTTTATTTGCTGTACAAAGATTATCTCATGCTTCCACACCAGTCCAGGTCCCTGTGCCTGCTCAGGCCTCAGCTCTGGCCCTGCTGCTGTCGCTGGGTATTGTCTTCCTCTTCTTCCTCCTCTTGGGGTGGTGGCGGGCAGGGCTCCTCCAGTCCTGAAGAGGATGCCAGGAGCTCCCCAGTGGACGCTGTCAGGCGGAAGATCACGGGGATCTGGGCCAGGGCTGGGTTGGTCTCCTGCAGGCCCTTGATCCACTTGGCCAGTGTAGCCTGGTCATGGGCACCTGCCATACATATGGCGAAGACAGGGCCTTCTTCCACTGTTGGGAGAGACAGGCCCTCAGTTTGTGCAGTGGGACTGTAACCCACTCCCCTTCCAGACCAAGGACAGGGACTTTAAGCTCCCCTTTGGTTTTCTTTTGTATCCAAGTCTTCCCACAGCATATACACTCTGCCTGAACTGCCCATTCCATGCTTCACCTGTGTGATGCCTCCTGGTTCTTCAAGATTCCACTGGAAAGTCCCACTTCCCACCTGCTCCTCCCCAGAATATAACTTGCCTGTTCCCCCTCTGGCCCTGCCCTGGTCACATTGGGTAACCAGCACAGAGGCACTCCATGATGGAGAAATGACAGGCCTGGATCCCCTCAGGTGTGTGTGTATTTGGGCACCTGCTAGGTCTGCCTCAACCCTGCAGGCTACATCTCATCCCATGCTGTATCTGGAGTCCTGCTCATCCCAGTTTTTACCTTCATCGATGTCAAACTCGTAGTCATCCCAGCCGCTTCTACCATACTTCAAGTCCAGCTGTATGGGGTAGTAGAGGTTCCATTCCTCTGGAATCTCCTCCACTTCCTACCCCAGGAAGGGGGAAGGAGGTACAGACAGAGTCAGAGGCTCAGGATCTTGCAGCCTCCTCCCTACCATCACCAGAAACTCACCCCACCCCAATCTGTGAGCCCTCACTAGCCCTCAGGGCAGTGCCAGCCCACCCCTCACGATTTGGGCCCTTACCCTCTCCTCAGGGGGCTCCAAGTCTGCTCTGAGGATGTGGTAGTAGACACATCTGTCGCGAAGCCACAGGGAGAAGGGGCCCTCAACGAAGATAGGCCGGGCTGGGTTGTGGCGGGCCAGGGCAGCCTGTTGATCGGGACTCTGGATACCTGGTGTGGCAACATGCATACTCAAGGGGCCTTGGCTGAGTCCAAAGGCCCAAGGAGCCCACCCAGCAGGCCCAGTGAGAACCCAGCTGCTCTATACGCAGGGCCTTACCTACAATATGCTGCTCAGTGGAATCTGCTGTACCTGTGGAGTCTTTGGATGAAGCCATCTGCAAAAAAGAACGGGTGGAAGCTTTTGGCTTTCAGCCCCTACAGAGGAAATGGGGAAGGGGGGTCCCCAACAAATTCTGGGCTTGTCTACTGGGCCTCCTACATGTCACTCAAGCCCAACCCTTCCTCACTTTATCCAATTCAGCATAATAACCACTAACATTTCAGATGCTCACACAGCTGGAACCCTGGAGGCCACCCACCTGCATTAAAATCGGGGCTCTGCCACGGGCTGTGTGACCATGGCCAAGTTGCTGTAACTGTGCCTTAGTTTTTCCAATTCAAATAGGGGTAATTTACTTCAGATGGTTCTAAAATGCCAAGAGCAGCCCTAACTGGTTTGGCTCCGTGGATTGAGCATTAGCCTGCTGTCTGAAGGGTCCTGGCTCGATTCTGGTCAAGGGCACGTTGCAGCCTCCTCCCCAGCCCAGGCCCTGGTCAGGAGTGTGCAGGAGGCAAGCAATCAATGTGTCTCTCACATCGATGTTTCTCTTTGTCCTTCCCTCTCTCTTCCACTCTCTAAAAGATCAATGGAAAAATATCCTCAGGTGAGGATAAACAACAAAAAAAGTGCACATATGTTTTGACTAAAGTATCTTAAGAGTAGACAATTGTTGGCACACATCATCCATCCTTTCAGGTTAAAAATTCATTGGATCTGTGGGCACAAACATAGAAGAACCACCAAGCATATTATTAAGTGAAACTGGCAAAAGGCAAGATGCAGAAAGTGTGTAATGCTCTGCCACTGGAGAAACACTTCCTTTTTTTATTATATTTATTGGGTGACATTGATAAAATTATATAGGTTTCAAGTGTACAATTCTATGATACATCATCTGTTTACTATCCAAAGTCCAACCTTTCGTCACCATATATTTGACCCCCTTTAGGAAAAAAAATTTTTTTAAGTTTATTTTTTAACTTTTGAGTTTTAGAGGGAGAGCGGGAGAGAGAGAAACATTGATGTGAGAGAGAAACATTGGCTGCCTGGGAATTGAGCCTGCAAACCAGATATGTGCCCTGACTGGAAATTGAACCAGCAACCTCTTGATGCATGGGTCGATGCTTAACCAACTGAGCTATACTCCTGGGCAGGAGAAATGCTTTTAAAAGTGTTTTTTTGGGTCCTGACCGGTTTGGCTCAGTGGATAGAGCGTCGGCCTGCGGACTGAAGGGTCCCGGGTTCGATTCCGGTCAAGGGCATGTACCTTGGTTGCAGGCACATCCCCAGTGGGGAGTGTGCAGGAGGCAGCTGGTCGATGTTTCTCTCTCATCGATGTTTCTAACTCTCTATCCCTCTCCCTTCCTCTCTGTAAAAAATCAATAAAATATATTAAAAAAAAAAAAAGTGTTTTTTTGGGGGGTGGAAAAAGTAAATGTTTTGCTCTTGGGCCCTTTTACTGGACAACATACAAATTGGTTCTAGAACTCAATTCATTCCAGAAGGCTGTTTGAGAAGCAGTTGTTTGAAAACTGAATCATTTTTCCCATTAGAAATAATGTAAATTGAATTAATCCATTCCAGACCCCAAATGATTCCCTGTTTTAACCTTCCTTATATACAGTACATGTCTAATCTATAAATAAACACTACTTTTCTTAAATTTATCGAACCACTCCTTACTAGGTTTAAAGGAATCACTTTCAGCACTTGTTCCAGGGGTGTCTTTTAAGTCAGCATGCAGCAATCATACATCAGGGCCTCTGAAATGCCGTGGCTGGCTAACTGCTTTTTGGTTATCCAAATCAACAACAGTTTTCCTGTCTCTTCAGTTGCTTGTGATCCTTGTTTCTTTCACACCCTTAGCAACATTAGCACTCTTGATGGCCTCTTTACATTTTAAAATTGTTGCATTCTCTCCTTTGTTTGTTGCCTAAGAGATGCTTTTTGTCATGATGAGGTATCAGCATGAAAGGACTGTCAGGTCAAAAACCAAAGTTTGGTTCGAAGTTTCATTCAACAAATGAGACATTTTTTTCTAAGAACAACTAGATTGAGAATCAAATTGTTTGAGATGGAAGACATACCAGAAACAAGGTTTGACTGTATTTATACTGATTCTTAATTTCAAATTTAACATGCCTGGCCAGGTAGCTCAGTTAGTTAGAGCTGTCTCAATATGCCAAGGTTGTGGGTTTAATCAACAGGGCAAAAAATTGACTCAACCAATGAATGCATAAATAAGTGGAACAGCAAATAGATGTTTCTCTCTTTCCCTTCCTCCCTTCCTCTCTCTAAAATCAATAAAATTTAAAAAAAATTTTAACACCATGGAGTTTTTTTAAAATAACATTTAATTACATATCTTTTTCTCTCATGCTAAAAACCTTGGTTCCTATCAGCAGTAATACATGCACTTATTTGACTTGCCCATCAATATACATAGTGGCTTTTTTTATACATAAATAGTTTTGATATTACTACTACCATAATGCTATGGGATCAAGTTCAGGATTTCTCTGATCTTGTTTCTTAGAATACATGCCACTAAAGATGGAAAGACAGATGACAGTGACTGAGAAGATTTTTTTCTCTTCTAAGTTATGCTATCAATTAGATATTTAGCTATATCCATTTTTGTTTGTTTTCAATTTTGGTAGTTATCCCTCCCCCCTTTTATTTTATTTTTACATATTTGCATAGGTTAAAAGCCAATCCATATTAAATAAACCCACGTCTCTCTTCCATTCCAGTTCTCTCTACCCCATCTCCTGGCCTGCCCAGAGATTATAATTTCTACCCATTTCTGACATATCTTTGCATTATTTATTTTTGTGAAAATAGGCAAATAGGTATATGCACTTTTATATCCCCTCCCTCTCACTGAAGATAGCTGACTATACCACTGTGCATAATTCATCCTTTCACTTTGCCTTTTCCCCAAATCTTTGACCGAGGTGCAGTCTGCATGACAATTTGCTCTTAATGGATACTTGGATTGTTTCCAGTCTAAATCTGGGTAGTGTCAGTGATTTTATCATGCTTTCCACCTTTCTGTATGTATTTTTTTAAAATATATTTTTATTGATTTCAGAGAGAAAGGGAAAGGAAGAGAGAGATAGAAACATCAATGATGAGAATCACTAAATGGCTGCCTCCTGCATACCCCCTACTGGGGACTGAGCCCGCAACCCGGGCATATTCCCCTGACGGGAATCGAACCCGGGACCCTTCAGTACGCAGGCCAATGCTTTATCCACTGAGCCAAACCAGATAGGGCTGTATGTATTTTTCATAATGAGGCAGGGGAAATGGAATATTTATATACACAGTATATGCAAAAAAGTATATCTGCTTGCAAACACATTGGATCTCTCTGGAAGGGGACATGGAAGTTAATTCCTCTGGGGGAGACAGGCTAAAGGGCAGGAAAGGAGAGAACTCTTCATTGTGTTCTTGTTTACTGTTTGGCTTTTTATTGCATTACTTTACAAAATTAAGAAATGAGTTAAAAACTACCTCTGACCTCTCTCACCTGGATGCTGTACCACCCATTATCCTACTCCCTCTGTCTTCTCCCCCCACTTCCCAATACCATCCACATGGCTACTAGAGGGCACTTTTGAAATTGCAACTCCTTCCAGAAACATGACTTCCACACCATCCCTCCTCTAGGCTCTCTCCTCAGCAACAGGTTTAAAAACAAGCTCTTTAACCCATCGTCCTCCTAGCCTCTTCTCCTCAACCCAGACCCTCTGCACCAAAGGAAGACCTTTTAGCATCTCCCCCGACCCTAAAGCCCTGCCCCATGCTGCTCCCTCTGCCTGGAATACTCTTGCCTCTCCTGTCCTGTCTAAGCCAAGCTCACCTTCACCTCCTCCAAGAAGCCCTCCTGGTTCCCTGCCCCTTCTGGGCTACCATGGCCCCCAGGGCTTCTCTGTCTTAGAACCAGTGGCTCTGAGGGAATTGTTATCCAGGGTTGGCCTCTATGACCAGACCAATGCTGTGAGGGGCTCTCTTTGGATCCCCCGTGTGACCTAGCATGAGTGGGGCCCTCAGAACATGGGTGGGGATATAGAATATTTCACTCAGTCATTCAACAAACAACTGCTGAGCTTTGTGACAGACCCTGTGCTGGGCCTTGGGAGACACAGGGGAAACTGAGTCACAGTGATTGAGCAACCAAACTCATTACAGGGAAATGGTGGTCAGGAAGGGGACCCTGAGGAAGGGACAGTGCTGTTGAGACTAGACTAGAAGAATGTGACGTCCTCAGGGAAGAGTGAGTGAGTGTAAAGTGTAAAGACCCAAGGAGGGAACTGGCAGATTGCTCAAGGAACAGAAAGGAAGGCAGATGCCTGGATTATAGTGCATGTGGGGAGTGGGGTAGGAGCAGAGGTCAGAGGTCAAGCTGCGGTAGGCGTGAGGGACAGGAATATAGCAGAGGGTTCAGCTGAGTAAAGGGGGAGCCCAGCCCAGGGTGGAGCCCAGCCCAGACAGGGTTGAATACCTGGTAGACGGTGACCCTGGCGCTGAGGTCAGGCTCTATGTGTCGCAGGCCCAACGTGGCCAGGTCCACAGGGTCCTTGGGCAGGTCCCGGGGCATAGGGAAGGGGTTGATGTTCTTGAAGCGGGAGAACCACAGCTTCATGCGCACGAACTTGAGCATGGGGTAGCTTTTGCGCCCAAATATCTGAATCAGCAGGAACTCGGTCTCCTTGTTGGGCATCACCCCTGTGCCAGGTGGATGGCAACAGAGCATCAGGGAGGGGGCAGAGAGGGGAGACATGGCAGACAGAGGCCAACAGAGGAGCCCGGGCCCAAGAGGAATTTATGGCAAGGACCAGATGGAAAGAGCAAGAAACAGGGAGAACAGAAGTCAGGGAAGTGATGCCACAGGACAGAATCCGAGAGAATTTAAAGGAAAAGTCAGAGGGAGAGAGGAAAGGGATGCGAGCCAAAAAGAGATTTGAAAGAGAGGGAGGAGGGGAGCAGGCAGAAAGAGAGGACACACATCAGAGCCATAGAGGGATGTAGGGGCCCAGACCCAGCAGTGGGAGGCAGCCACTCCCCCACCCTAAGCCTGCTGGCCTCACCGTGGTTCTCCATCTGCTCCAGGACAGCAAGCCCGCACTCCTGCTGCCGTGGGTAGTGGATGAAGATTTTCTGGAAGATGTTGCGAGGCTTGAAGACCTCCTTGGGGAAGACGTCAAGCAGCAGGTTGTAGACAGTCAGGTCCTTTTCAACGCCGTAGTCCCGCATCTTGCGCAGGGCTAGGTAGATGAAGTCGACGTGGCCCCGCTTGCGCACGTTGTGCTGCCCAAAGTTCTGCACAGCTTGCACAAAACTGGCTTTGTCCCGGGCCCCATCTGGCGCCAACCTAAACAGCTCTTCGTGGGGTGATAGGGGCTTGGCCGGCTGCCACAGGGGCTTAGGTGGCCTCGGGACCAGAGATGAGTCAGAGCTGTGGGTGGCGACACTGCAGTGGAGGCCTCGAGGGACCTGGAAGGGTACCTGGGGACAGAGAACCACTGCTGAAATCTGCTACCTCCCTGTGCCCCTCGGGGAATGCCGGGCTTGCTCTTTCCTGGGAAAGATGCCAGTAGGTATCCCTAAAGGCTTCTGAGGAGGTAAGCTGTGGTTCCAAATCCAAGATCAACCACCATTACAGACTATGAGAACACAATGGTAAAACCTCTTCAGAGACAATTCGACAATATTCACGAGGACAAACACACCCCTTCTGTGGCAGCAATCCTGCACCTGATAATTAAATCTAACAGCTCTAAACACACCTGCACCAAATGACTGTACATCTGCTATGTCGGTGGAAATGGCCCCAATGTGCATCAGCAAGGAAATGATAAAGCAAAGGGCTATGAACTTGAACAAGGAGCACACCTGCTGCTCTAAGACACACTGAGGAGGTCTTGTGTTATTTGGGTGATCTTCAAGGTATTTCATTAAATTAAAAAAAGGAGGGTGTGAAACTGTTTAGAGTATGTATAAAAAAAAATCCCCAAACTTACATACAGTAGATCATCATTATTTGTGGATTCCGTATTTCTGAATTTGCCTACTTGCTAAAATTGATGTGTAATCTCCAAGTCAGTACTCCCTCATGGCACTTTCCTGGTCTTTCGTGGACACATGTGGCTGAGGTTGAACAAGATGATGCGCTGCCTTCTTGTTTGGCTCTCATACTGTCAAGTGTCCTTTCAGAGGCTTACTTAGTGCATGTTTCTCACATCTTTTTGTTGGTGATTTTGCTATTGAAAATGGTCCCCAAACGTGGTACAGAAGTGCTTTTTAGCGCTCCTATCTACAAGAAGGCTCTGCTGTTGCTTACAGAGAAAATAAATGTGGTAGATAAACTTCATTTAGGCATGAGTTATAGTGCTGTTGACTGTGAGTTCAATGTTAATTAATCAACAATATATATTAAATAAGGTCCCTTTAAACAGAAATATGCATACAATAAGGTTACGTAATGATTGGTTGAGGAAAATGTGACAAGAGGCTCACAGGAACCCTTCCTCATACTTCACCTGGAAGCAAAGGTTCAATAATCGCTAATTCAATGTATGCAGCAATTTTATAGACCATAAATACTGTGAGTAATGAGAATTGACTATATGGATATACATACTTTGCATCTATGAAATATGTCTGGGAGGAAATACAATAAACAGGTAACATCTCTTGCCTCTAGAGCTAAGTGGTGGCCAGACAGGAGGACAGACCCTTGTCATGATGCAGCCTCAAAACTTTTAGAATTTTGGGAGGAACCAAGATGGCAGCCAAGGTAAATGCTGGTGCTCACTGCTTCCCACAACCATATCAAAATTATAACTAAAATACAGAACAACTATCATTCAGAACTGCCTGAAAGCTGTTTGAATGGAAGTCCTACAACTAGAGAGTAAAGAAGAAAGCACGTTGAGACTGGTAGGAAGGTTGGAGGCATGGAATGGGCTGGTCCAACACCCACATGTGGCATTTTTTTAATCCAGAGGGAGATCATCCCTGCAGAGGCCAATGTGAGGAGCAAAGGGTCCCAGCTCCACACCAGATCCCCCATCCCGGGTCCCAGAGCTCAGAAGAGAACTCCCCGTAACTTCAGGCTGTAAAAACCAGCAGGGATTATGGCTGAGGGACATGGAGGCTGCCAGAGACCCAGGTGTACCTCTTAAAGGGCCGGGCATGAACTTACTTGGACTCGATACCTCTGAGCTCCAGTACCAGGAGGCATTGGGGGACCCAGGCACATACGGGGAGGAACTGGATTGTCTGGCATCTTCTATCAGATAGAGGTGCTCACAGGGGTCACTGTTCGTATGCCAAGACCTCCCCTGTCCCAGGGCTGACTGGCAACTATACCTGAGTCCCCAACACTGTTTGCTCCACCCTGGTGATTCCCTGAAACCTGGCCCCATCCAATTTGCAGCCCTACCCAAGTTGTTGGCAGCAGCTTTTCCATATGAATGGCCGGTCCTGGCTCAGGCTTCAGACTCTGCTGAAATATCTCAAACAAGCCAAAGCTGGTGTCAGAGTGCCCCATACCTATCAATAAAAGGCCCAAGACCCAGCACGGCACCAGCTTGCCTTGCTTCACAGCTGGGCCTCGCCTGGGCACTTCCAAACCCATACAAATACAAGGAATCTGCAGATCTCTGTAGCTCCCACCAGGTGGCCCCAGGCAGTGGCTGACTTTGCACCTCCTGGGAGGCCCCAAAGGCAGTCCACCCAGTGGACAGCTCAGACCATACCAGATTACAACTCTATACATCCAGAAGCAACACACTCAAGGGGCAGACTCAGTGAGCACCAAAGCCCCACTGAAGCAAGTCCTGCTCCACAGGTGTGTCTCCTGCACAGCAGCTCTCCCACTGTAGTTGCAGCTGGTCCTCACAGCCAATTGGCCTGCGGGTCAATTCCTCCCAATGACACAAACAGCAATCAAGGCTCAACTACAACAAGGCTATACACACAGCCCACACAGGGGCACACCTAGAGTGCCCAGATCAGGTCACTGAGGAGGCTAAGCCACTGGGTCCTATAGGACACCTACTACACAAAGCTACTCTACCAACTCCAGCAGACATAGCAGCTCTCCAAAATGCAGAGAAAAAGAAACATGTCACAAATGAAAGAAATAGAAGAAAGCAAACTACTGCATACAGAATTCAAAACCATGGTTATAAGGTTACTCAAGGATCTTCATGAGACCTTCAAGGGACTTAACCAGACTTCAAGGATCTTAGTCTTATTATTCTTTATTTCAGTTAGTGTATGCTTAATTTCTGGAAAAGGACCAGTCAGAAATTAAGCATACACTAACTGAAATAAAGAATAATTTACAGGGATTCAACATTAGAGTAGACTGCTGCCTGCATTTGTCAGTAAAGTTTTATTGGAACACAGCCATGCTCATTATGACTGGCTTGTGACAGAATTGAATAGTTGTGATGAAGCTTGTGTGTCCTGCAAAGCCAAAAATACTTACTCTCTGACCCTTTACAAAAAATTGTGCCAACCCCTACTTTAGATGATAAACAACAAATTTCTTATTTTAATTTGAACTGAATGTTTACTGAGTATTCTTATGTTCCAGGCATTGTTGAGTACTTACTGTACCCTTTTACAGATGAAGAAACTGAGGCCCAGTGGGGTGAAGTGGGATGCCTGGTGTAACATAGCTGCCGAGCAGCAGAGCTGGGACTGGAGTCTCTTCTCTGCTGCCCCCAATAGCCATCCTGAAGTCTTGCTTACATAAGGTGATGTAAAACAAATAAACAAACATTCCTTTAAAGTGAAAGTGTAGGCAAATAATACTACAAGTGGTATGTGCATAAGGAAAAAATTGAAAAGGAAGCTCTAGAATGCCCAAAAGAAGTGTAACCAGCCCTAACCGGTTTGGCTCAGTGGATAGAGCGTCGGTCTGCTCAAGGGTCCCAGGTTCGATTCCAGTCAAGGGCATGTACCTTGGTTGCGGGCACATACCCAGTAAGGAGTGTGCAGGAGGCAGCTGATCGATGTTTCTCTCTCATCGATGTTTCTAACTCTCTATCCCTCTCCCTTCCTCTCTGTAAAAAATCAATTAAAAAAAAAAAAAGTGTAACCCCACAAAGGAGATAATCTAATTAAATGCATAGCCAAGGGCCTGGCACAGAGAAAGGGCTCAATAAGAGAGCTTTTAACAGTATCACACCATCATCATTGTTGTTTCAATCTATGGCCATTGATCGCCTTGGGTCATCACTTTGGATAAGGGATGGAAGTTTAATTTTCTGCCCACATCCTTGTAAGTGGATGTAGGAGGTACCCAGAGTCACCACTCAAATCTGGTTGGCTCATACATCCTTATTTTCAAATTCTCCCTCATACCTGTGGGCACCAGCACTTTTTAAAATAAATAAGAAACATTAAATTGGTCCTCAGAGCAGACAGGCCAGTGGCCAGCCCAGACCGGACCCCCCACACACCCGCCCCCCCAGAGCTGGCTTCATTGGGTGGATTCTGAAAGGCTTGGGAGCAAATTCTAGACCTGCCTGCCAAATCCTAGGCCTGCCTGCCCCCGTCCCTCCCTTCTTCCACCCTGATGACTGCTTGGTTGGCAATTACCTGAGAGAAGGGGGCTCCCGTGAGGGCAGCGCCACAGATGCCTCTCCAGCCCCGAGCTAGCATGATGGCTTGGGCCCAGCTCATGCCTCTGCTTGTTGGACAACCACCTGGACAAGGGAGAAGAGACAGCATCAGCCTGGCACCCCAACCTGCTAAAGGAGATGAGACCCCTCTCGTGGCAGAGGCCACATTCCAGACTGCATACCTACCTCACCAGACCCACTGTTTCCTCATCCACAGGATGGAGCTTAAATGACTGTTACAATCAAGGGTCCTTGCTTCACTATCTAGAGAAATTTGCTGCAGTGGTTCCCCACCCTCCCTCCCAGGTTTTTTTTTTTTTATTTTTTTAATCCTTTACAGAGGATGTTTTTATTGATTTTAGAGAGAGAGGAGGGAGAAAAACATTGATGTGAGAGAAACATTGATCAATTTCCTCCTGTACATGTCCCAACTGGGGATCGAACCTGCAACCTAGGTATGTGCCCTGACCCGTAATCGAACCTGCAACCTTTGGTGTACTGGACAATGCTCAAACTAACTGAGCCATTCAGGCAAGGCCCCACAAGGGCATTTCTTAACTTTAATCACATACCATACAGTCCACCGTTTTAAAATAAAAAGTTCAGGGGGAGAAAAGGGAACATATGTAATACTTTCAACAATAAAGTTTTAGCCCTGGCCAGTTTGGCTCAGTGGATAAAGCATCGGCCTGCGGACTGAAAGGTCCCAGGTTCGGTTGCGGGCACATCCCCAGTGGAAGGTGTGCAGGAGGCAGCTGATCAATGTTTCCCTCTCATCAATGTTTCTAGCTCTCTATCCCTCACCTTTCCTCTCTGTAAAAAATCAATAAAATATTTTTAAAAAACCAATGAAGTTTTAATTAAAAAAGTATAAACTTCAATCTTGTTTTTAGTATATTCAGAGTTATGCAACCAGCACAGTAATATAATTTTAGAACATTTTTGTCACCCTAAAAACAAAACCTAATGAAAACAAAAACATTAACCATCACTCTGATTTCCTTTCACCCTCAACCCTAGACTACCAATAATCTACCATCTCTATAAATTTGCCTACTCTGGGCATCTACACTAATAAAAGAGAAAGATGCAAATTGACCGTATCTTTGTGACACCCACCAGCCAATCAGGAGTATGCAAATTAACCCAACAAAGATGGAGAGTTAATTTGCATACGCAGGCGCCCAGCAGCCGGGGGCGTTCCGCACCGCCCCAGCTGCTCCAGGCCTCTGGGCAGTGTGGGAAGGTGGAAAGGCGGCTCTAGGCCAGAGCGAAAAGGTGACTCTGGGCGGAACGAAGGCAGAAAGGTGGCTCCAGGCGGAGTGAAGGTGGTGCCAGCAGCCAGGGGAAGGAAGGCCCATTCTTGCACAAATCTTCGTGCATCCGGCCTCTATATATATATAAAAGGCTAATATGCAAAGTGTCCCCTTGGGAGTTCAATCACTCGCTATGACGTGCGCTAACCACCAGGGGGCAGTGCGAAACAAAGGAAAGCCCTGGCCAGCAGCCGGAAGGCCCCAATCAGTCCTGATCGCCAGCCAGGCCTAGGGACCCTACCTGTGCACGAATTTTGTGCACTGAGCACCTAGTTTCATATAAATGAAATCATACGATATATGTTCTTTTCTGGCTAACACCTTTCATTTAGCATGTTTCCAAGGATTATCCATGTTGTAATATGTATCCGACTTCATCCTTTTAATTGCCAAAAAGTTCCCATTTTATAGATGTTTTATTTATCCCTTCATCAACGGATGGACATTTGGGTTGTTCCCACTCTTTTACTATAACTAATGCTGCTATGAACATCCGTGTAGAAGCTTTTGTGTGAACATGTGTTTACACTTCTCTTGGGTATACACTTAGAAGTCATATTGCAGAGAAACCAAGATGGCGGCATAGGTAAATACCTAAACTGCTGCCTCACACAAAAATATCAAAACTACAACTAAAAGACAAAACGGACACCATCCAGAACCACAGGAAAGCTGGCTGAGTGGAAATTCTACAACTAGAAGAAAAGAGGAAAGCACATTGAGACTCAGAAGAGCTGCAAAAGGCTGAGGTATGGAGACTCGCACGTGGAGAGGACAGGCAGCTGTGTGCACGGGCAGCTGAGTGCGCGGCTGGCTTTCTAAAGCGGGAGGGAGACAGAAGCTCCCGATTGCAATGAACTCCAGTCCTGGGCGAGATGCTGGGAAACTAGACTCATTCGGGGGGGAATCTGGACTGTCAGGAAAAAAGAAAGCACACTGAGACTTGGGAGCTGCAGAAGGCAGAGGTCCGGAGGCACGCGTGTGCAGATAGAACTGAGTGCTGAATGCACAGGCGGCTGAGTGCACCGCTGGCTTTCTAAAGTGGGAGGACGACGGAAGCTCCTGACTGCGCTGAACTCCAGTTCCAGGCAAGTTTCTGGGAACCCCGACTCATTTGGGGAGAAACTGGACTGTCTGGCAGCGGGCAAAACTCGAGGGTGGCTTTTTCTCAGAGGTGCTTGCAGCGATTACCAAGGGACACTGAGACCCAGGGGCCTCATAGGGCAGGGCTGACGGGAAACCAAGGCTGTCTGTTCTGCCCTGAAACTCCGCCCCATCCAAGCTGAGCACAGAGGCTTTTGCAATTTTGCAAGTCTTGTCTCATAAGAGTGTCTCCAGCACAGAAGTTCTCCCAGCATAGACATAGCTGAGCCTCACAGCCAGTTTGGCCTGGAGGTCAATTCCTCCCAGTGATACCAACAACAATCAAGACTTAACTACAACAAGGCTGAGCACACAGTCCACAAAGGGGTGCACCAAGAGTGTCCACCTCAGGTAACTGGGGAGGCTGAGCCACTGGGCCCTATAGGACACCTACCACACAAAGCTACTCTACCAACTCAGGGAAGCAACGAAAATGTGGAGACAAAGAAACAGATCATAAATGAAAGAAATGGAGGAAAGCAAATGACTGGATATAGAGTTCAAAACCACGGTTATAAGGTTTTTCAAGAATTTCCTAGAAAAGGCCGATAAATTTAGTGAGACCCTCGAGGATATGAAAAAGGACCAACTAGAAATTAAACATACACTGACTGAAATAAAAAATATTATACAGAGACATAACAGCAGACTAGAGGAATGCAAGAATCAAGTCAAAGATTTGAAATACAAAGAAGCAAAAAACACTCAGCCAGAAAAGCAAAAAGAAAAGAGAATCCAAAAATTTGGAGATAAGGAGCCTCTGGGACAACCTTAAGCATACCAACATCCGAATTATGGGGGTGCCAGAAGAAGAGAGAGAGCAAGATACTGAAAACCTATTTGAAGAAATAATGATTGAAAATTTCCCCCACCTGGTGAAAGAAATAGACTTATGAGTCCAGGAAGCGCACAGAACCCCAAACAAAAGGAATCCAAAGAGGACCACACCAAGACACATCATAATTAAAATGCCAAGAGCAAAAGACAAAGAGAGAATATTAAAAGCAGCAAGAGAAAAACAGTTAATTACCTACAAGGGAGCACCCATACGATTGTCAGCTGATTTCTCAACAGAAACTATGCAGGCCAGACGGGAGTGGCAAGAAATATTCAAAGTGATGAATAGCAAGAACCTACAACCAAGATTACTCTACCCAGCAAAGCTATCATTCAGAATTGAAGGTCAGATAAAGAGCTTCACAGATAATAAAAAGATAAAGGAGTTCATCACCACCAAACCAGTAGTATATGAAATGCTGAAAGGTATTCTTTAAGAAGAGGAAGAAGAAGAAAAAGGTAAAGATAAAAATTATGAACAACAAATACATATCTATCAAGTGAATCTAAAAATCAAGTGAATAAAAAATCTGATGAACAGAATAGTCTGGTGAATATAATAGAATCAGGGGCATAGAAAGGGAGTGGACTGACAATCCTCGGGAGGAAAGGGGTATGGGGGGTGCAGGAAGAGACTGGACAAAAATCGTACACCTATGGATGGATGAGGACAACGGGGGGGAGGTAAGGGCAGAGGGTGGGATGGGAACTGGGTGGAGGGGAAGTGTGGGGGGAAAAAAGAGGAACAATTGTAATAATCTGAACAATAAAGATTTATTAAATTTAAAAAAAAAGAAGACTAACAGGAAGGGGAAACAGAGTACAGGGGATAACCAAGAAAAGAAAAAGAAAACCAATGACCTCAGTTACAACTGAAATGACTAATAGGCACCTTTTATAAATCAACATAATTATGCTAGTCTAAAAATAAAAGGTCAAAGTGCGAGGCAACAAAGCATTTATTTGAATCCAAAAGTAGCTATTTGTAAAGCACTGATTTAGGTGGAAACCCAGTCTTCTGACTAGGAGGTGAAGGCAGGAGTTACTTATGAGAAAGGGAAGGGGAACAATTACATGAATAGAAGAAAATTTGCCCATTTTTAACATTCCAAAGGAAGAAGACATGCAAGGCAACTCCTCTGGGCTGGCAGTTCCCTACTCCATTTTGAAGCATCTCCATTTATATTCTTTTTTAAAATATATATATATTTTTTTGATTTTTCACAGAGAGGAAAGGAGAGGGATAGAGAGTTAGAAACATCGATCAGCTGCCTCCTGCACACTACCCATTGGGTATGTGCCTGCAACCAAGGTACATGCCCTTCCTTGACCAGAATCGAACCTGGGACCCTCGAGTCTGCAGGCCGACGCTCCATCCACTGAGACAAACTGGTTAGGGCTCCATTTATATTCTTTTTCACAATTTCTTACTATAGACATGCTAATGATGTCACACACTTTTCTAATCATGTTTTATAAGTTTTAGAGTTAACAATTTGAGCTAAGTATTATGCTCTTTGTTATAGTAGAAAAATATTTGTGTGATAAACACCTGTGTGATGTTCTGAACATTTTTGAAAAACATGTTTGTGAAGTTAGAAGCGTATACCCCATAGATAAGGACTTGTTTTGAACTTACTTTGTTTGAAAACATGTTTTTAAGTGCATACATGTGGCATGTTGATAGAAAGTTGTCTTGCACCCTAATTGATAAGCACCTGAACTGCCGGACTGCCGTGGGTAAACAACCTGGCTATATAACGGGGACCCAAACCAGAGACTATTGATCGATTGGCCATCCACACTCGCTCCGTGTCCTGCTTCACGCCAAACGGCAGAAGATGGCTAATACCCCCCATTGAGCCTCGATTCAACTCCCTGATCTGTCAGAGACGAGGTTGAGTCAGGAGAGTCTTCTCGAGATCTTGGGTGGTAAAAACCATGGAAACCCACCAGATTTTGCCAGCCACCAGATGGCCCCACAGCTGCCTCCAGAGGAAGCCACGCTTTGGGGACCCTGTTAAGCCTGTACCCACGGCACCAGGAATTTGTGTGAGCAATAAAGTGCGATGTGATTTGCAAAAAAAAAAAAAAAAAAAAAAAAAAAAGTCATATTGCTGGGATATATGGTAACTATATTTAACATTTTGAGGAGCCCCTGAAACTGTTTTCCAAAGTAGCTCCACCATTTTACATTCCCACCAGCAATGTATAAGGATTCCAATTTCTTCACATCCTTGCCAATACTTACTGTCTTTTTTACTACAGACATCCTACTGAGTGTGAAGTGGTATCTCCTTGAGGTTTGGATTTGCATTTCCCTAATGATTAATGATGTTGAGCATCTTTTCATGTGCTTATTGGCCATTGTGTATCTTCGTTGGAGAAATGTCTATTTAAATGCTTTGTCCATTTTTAAAAAAATGGGTTTTCACCCTAGCTGGTTTGGCTCAGTGGATAGAGCGTCAGCCTGCAGAATGAAGGGTCCCAGGTTTGATTCCGGCCAGGGGCATATGCCTGGGTTGCAAGCTCGATCCCCAGTGGGGGGTGTGCAGGAGGCAGCTGATCAATGATTCTCTCTCATCATTGATGTTTCTATCTCTCTATCCCTCTCCCTTCCTAACATCAATAAAAATATAAAATAAAAAATATAAAAAATAAATGGGTTTTCTTTTGAAGTACTGAGTTGTAAAGAGTTCTTTATATATCCTGGATACCAGACCATTATGATTTAAAAATAATTTCTCCCATTCTTTAGGTTTTCTTTGCACTTCCTTGTTATCATTGCAGCACAAGTTTTAAATTATGATGAAGTCCAATTAACGTTTTTCTTTTATAGCTCTGCTTTTGATGTTGTATCTAAAAAAAAATGCTGAGCCCAAGGTTATAAAGATTTACCTCTCTCTTTCTTCTCAGTCTTTTAGCTCTTACATTTCCGTCTATGATCCACTTTGAATTTTTGTGTATTGTGTGACAGAAGGGTCCACTTCATGTGGATATCCAGTTGTCCTAGGCCTGTTTATTGAAGAGACTATTTTTTCTTCATTTTATAGTCCTAGCACTCTTGGTGAAAATCAATTGACCATAAATGTAAGGGTTTATTTCTTGGCTCTCAATTCTATTCCACTGATCTATGTTGAACCTTATACCAGTATCACACAGTTTTGGTTATTGTAGTTTTCTAACTCAGGAACTATAAGTCCAACTTTGTCCTTCTTTTATAAGATTGTTTGGCTATTCCTGGTCCCTTGCAATTATATATAAATTTTAGAATCAGCTGTCAATTTCTGTAGAAAGCCAGAGGGATTCTGATAGGGATTGTATTGACTCTGTAGATTGATTTGGGGACTATTGCTATCTTAATAATAATGTTAAGTCTTCTGATCCGCAAACATAGGCTATGTCTTTATTTATTTATGTCTCCATTTATTTAGATCTTTAATTTCCCTCAACAATGTTTTATAATTTTCAGTCTTTTGTTAAATTTACTTGTATTTCATATATATATATATATATATATATATATATATATATATATATATATACATTTTATTTTTAGAGAGAAATATGGATGCAATCGTGAAACATCAGCTGGCTCCTACACGTTCCCTACTGGGAATCAAACCTGGGCATGTGCCCTGACTGGAATGGAACCAGTGACCTCTTGGTTCACGGGTCACCACTCAACCTCTAAGCCACACCAGCTAGGCTTAATTTCATTTCTGTACTATTCATTGCTAGTATATAGAAATAGAATTTATTTATTTTTGTTAATCCTCACCTGAGGATATTTTTTACCATTGATTTTTAGGCACCAGCATTTTAGCACACCCCAATGACTCTCACACGCAGCCAAGATTAAGACCCTAATTTATTTTTTTTTTATTTTCTTTTTTAAAATATATTTTTATTGATTTCAGAGAGGAAGGGAGAGGGAGAGAGAGATAGAAACATTAATGGTGAGAGAGAATCATTGATCGGTTGCCTCCTACAAGCCCCACACTGGATATCAAGCCCGCAATCTGGGCACGTGCCCTTGACCAGAATTGAACCCAGGACCCTTCAGGCCTATGCTCTATCCACTGAGCCAAACCAGGTAGGGCAAGACCCTAATTTAAATGTTGGCCACTCAAAACGCGTGTTTCAGGAATCAGCTGCATTGGTATTATCATCTGGGAGCTTACTAGAAATGCAAAGTCTTAGCCCTAACTCAGACCTACTGAATCAGAATCTGCATTTAACCAGTGTCCAGGTTTCTTCTATGTGTGTTAAAGTCTGAGAAATGATGATCTATGAGCTGATGGATCCAAATGTTTATCGCCTAAGCTCCAGCTTTCGTACCTAATTGCCACTTTGGCATATACCCAGTTGTCTCAAACTTAATTTGCGCCAAATTGATATCCCTGCTTAAACTTGTTTGCTCCCCATCCTGGCCA
Source organism: Plecotus auritus (assembly GCF_963455305.1). Lineage (NCBI taxonomy): Eukaryota > Metazoa > Chordata > Mammalia > Chiroptera > Vespertilionidae > Plecotus > Plecotus auritus. The sequence goes on from NC_137773.1 coordinate 89,888,350, forward strand.
ATAACACCACCAATTCCTAGTCTCTCAGGCCTAAAACCTAGGAGTCACTGCTGAGTCCACTGTGTCCCTCACGCCCCCATTTAATCCATTAAGTAGTTCTGGTGACTACTTCCACACCAATCCCAAGTGCATCCATTTCTCTCCATCTGCAGGCCAGCGCCTCAACGGCCTCTTTCCCAGCCTCCCACTTCTTCCCTTATGCGCCTCCAGTCAGTTCTTCCCACCCTGACCATAGGGAGCTTTAAAAAATTTGAACAAGCCTGGCCAGTGTAGCTCAGTGGTTTAGTGTCAACCTGTGAACCAGGGGGTCATGGTTTGATTCCCGGTCAGGGCACATGCTCGGGTTGTGGGCTCAATCCCCAGTGTGAAGCATGCAGGAGGCAGCCAATCAATGATTCTCTCATCACAGATGTTTCTATATCTTTCTCTCTTTCTCCCTTCCTCTCTGAAATCAATAAAAACTATTTAAAAAAAAATAAAAAGTAGCCCTAGCCGGTTTGGCTCAGTGGATAGAGCGTCGGCCTGCGAACTGAAAGGTCCCAGGTTCGATTCCAGTCAAGGGCACATGCCCGGGTTGTGTGCTCTATCCCCAGTGTGGGGTGTGCAGGAGGCAGCCAATCAATGATTCTCTCATCACTGATGTTTATAGTATCTTTCTCTCTTTCTCCCTTCCTCTCTGAAATCAATAAAAACTATTTTAAAAAATAAAAAGTAAATAAAACATGAACTGAATTCAGTATTCTCTGCCTAAAATAACACACGTAAGATAAAATCAGACAGGGTCTACTCCTCCAAACTCAACTCTTATAACTCCAGCTACACTGTTTCTTAAACAAGATAAATTTATTCTAAAAAAAAAAAAAGATAAATTTATTCTAGTCTCAGAACCTTTGCGCTTGCTTTTCCAAATTTCTGTTTGGAAATTTCTTCCCTCGGATCAGACCACAGCTATCTCCAGTCATTCAAGCCCATATTCGAATGAAAGAAAGGCCTTCCCTGACAGCAGCCTCACTCCCTGTTCAAAGCCCCCTCACCCCGATGAATACATTTTTAGCAACTACTAGCATCTGAAATCACCCGTTCATTTTTATTTCTGACTTGTTCAATGTCTGGCTCCTCCCCACCCTCGCCCCCTAGGAGATGGAGGATTTTTTTCTGCCTTCCTCATAGCTGCCTCTCCAGCACCAGGGACAACACCTGGTATATGGCAGGTGCCTAACAAGGTCACTGGAATGGAAAGAACCAAGCTTCTACAAAACTCGATAATTTATAAATCTGAACCCCACGCGGGGTGTACCTACAGCAGCTCTGAGGCTGGCTGCCAGGATTCTGGGATCGTTGGGAGAAAACCGGCAGACGCGGGTTCGAATTCTGGCCTAGCTGCCCACCTGCGGCGTGCCCGCTGGAGACAGCCTTAACCTCTCTGAGCCTCGGCTGTCTCATCTGCAAAATGGAAGATTAAAGACGTGAGAAGGTAGGTACACGGAGAGCGGCCTTTCCCGGCACGTCTCCGCCCCGCAGCGCAAAGGTCATGGTGCCCTGGCCCAGCAGCCGGGTCCCTCTGGAGCCGCTCTCCAGCGCTGTCGGCCCAGAACAGGCCGCTCCGGAGCCCTGCAGCTCGCGCTCGCCTCCCCACACACAACCTACCTACTAACGCGGACGGCCGCGGACTCTGAGCCAGTTACATCTGGCTTCTGGGCGCCGCCATGTTGCCCAGAGAGCTTCCGGGTCACGGGCCGTCAGAGAGACAGCCATTCAAGAACGCGGGTTTAAAGAGGTCCCGCCCCAAAGGGAGGAGCACCAATAGAAAGGGAGAACGATATTAACGCTGCCTAATAATGAGCCAGCCCCTGTCCCATATAAGGCAAACCGCATCCCAGACCTGGGAACTGAGAAAGGCCGGGGAAGAAGTGACTGGGTCATTCCTGGGCTGGAAGCCTGTTAATCCAGGTGGGAATGAAATAGTAAGGGTGGAAGTACTCCCAAGTGTGTGAAAATGCAGTGCCTGGGTCCCTGGATTTGTATCTTTTCCTTCTGGCGGCAGGTGCATGATCCCGGGATAATTCCTTTGCCTCCGAGCATGGCGACATCAGAGATGGTGCAGCTGGCATCCACCCCGACGGCTGCAGGAGCTGGGCAGTCGGGCAGAGGAGGTACCTGGGGCGTGGACATGGGTACAGAGCAATGACTCTCCCTGCTGGTCCCTATGGTCCCCCCTCCCTCAACCCCCTGTGGTTCTGCCTACTGACTTCGTCTTGTGCCAGCTTCTGGGCGCTCATCCAGCGCGTGCTCCACAGCCTCGGAGCGCCTTGGACACACGCCTAGGCTTCCAGGTAGTGAGGGGGCGGGGTAGCCCCCTCTGCCCTCATTCAAACCCCACCTCCCTCTCCTGGTGCCTGACCATCCTCCTCTTCCTGGCCATCAGCGCCCTCTGGCGGTACAACCTACTCTCCGTGGATACTATCAACATCAGCCTCACTCCATGAGTCAGCTGGGCGCAGGTGGATATTCTCCACTTCACTCTCACCCCTACTCTGAGCTCCGGTGGGGGCGGGGAGCCGGTAACATGGGGAAGGGGGTGGACACTGCTGAAGGTCTTCAGGTGAGTAAGGAACCCCTCGAGGAAGATTCTCTGAGTAAGGATGGCACAGCTAAGAAGCCTCATGGGCCAGCCTACTTTCTCTCTTTACCCCAGCCCAGGCAGAAGTTGACCCAGGGCCTTGACCCCTCCATGCCAGGCCCCCAGCTACCCTGTACAGGGCTGTCCAGAAGTGTGGGGGTGGGTCAGTGGGCTCCATGCTCCCTTTGACCCACAGACTGGCTGATGCCTCTGGTAACCTGCTCCATGGTAGATGGGGTTCAGCTGGGTGGGCCCTGGGTCACATTCACTCAATCCCCTGCCCACCTCCCTCCACACTTGGTGCTGATCCACTGCAACTAGGACATCATTTGTTCCTGGGTTAACATACAGTTTCTCTTGAGCTTTCACCACCTCTCTCAGATCCCTGGGACACTGCCTCTCCCCCCATCCCCACCATGTATTGAACATCTCCTGTGCACTATTAATATTAGCTCCATGAGAAGAGGGAGATTTTGTTTGTTGTATATACTGTCCCTAGCATTGGGGACTGGGCCTGGTAGGTGCTCGATAGATGTTAGTTACAAAATGAATGAATGAATGTATGAATGAATGAATGTTCCTGATGCTCATCCCAATATTTAAACCCTAGAAACTGTCCTTTGTGACAATTGTCACAACTGTCCTGATCAGGGGTCCTCAAACTACGGCCCGCGGGCCACATGCGGTCCACCGAGGTCATTTATCCAGCCCGCCGGGTGCCGCTGCCTGTCCTGCTTAGCAGCCGACTCGTCCCGGGCCTGCAGTGCACATAGGAATTTGTTCATAGTTTTTTTTTAAAACTATAGTCCGGCCCTCGAACAGTCTGAGGGACAGTGAACTGGCCCCCTGTTTAAAAAGTTTGAGGACCCCTGGTCCTGATGCTCACCCCAACCTTTAAACCCCAGCAACTGTCCCTTGTGACAGCCTCATGTGACTGCCTTCCACACACCTGACTAATTACCCTACCTTTGCCTCCCCGCCACTTTCCCCAGCCCCAGGGTAGGCAGCACTACTACCTGAAGACTTCTATGCCAGTTTGTGTCTGCTCTCAGCCCTTTGTCAATTTTGGGTACTTGGGTCTGGAGACAAGTGAGCGTCTTCCTGCAATTCCCCTTTTCCTCCCTCACCCTGACTTCCCACTCTCCTGTCCAAAATTGGTTGTTGAGTACAGCAAGCTGCCCCTGAAAGTTGTTAATTTGTTAGTGGCCTTACTGAGTGGTGTGCCCATGGTTGAAGTTGTACAGCTGGCATCACTGTGATGTTGTTTTAAAGTCTGAGGGGTTTTGACTTTTGGCTATGCTGGACCTGGACATCCTCAGCATTCTATAGATGTACCGTATCACACTGTCCAGGGCGTGAGGTGGCGGAGCCCTCATGTCCCGGAGCCGGTGGGAAGGGATTGAGAGATGTGGAAGAGCTCCCCTAAACCCTGCCGCAGACTTGGACTCAGGCCCAAAGTGGTGGAAATTGTGCAGAGGAGCCTGAGGCTGTGCCCATCCACAACCAGAAGGCTCATATTCACTCAACAAGCATTTTTTAAAAGATATTTTTTATTGGTTTCAGAGAGGAAGGAAAAGGAAGAGAGATATAGAAACATCAATAATGAGAGAGAATCATTGATTGGCTGCCTCCTGCATACCTTCTACTGGGGATTGAGCCTGCAAGCTGGGCATGTGCCCTTGACCAGAATTGAACCTGGGACCCTTCAGTCCGCAGGCCGATGCTTTATCCACTGAGCCAAACCAGCTAGGGCTCAAAAAGCATTTATTGAGTGCCTCCTTTTTAAAGGATGAAAAAAGTCCTGGAGGTGGGTGGTGGTATACAACAACATAATTGGACTTAGTACCATAAACCTGTACACTTATTTATTTACTAGAGGCCCAGTGCACAAAATTCATGCACTGGGGGAGGTCCCGAAGCCTGGCCTGCACCCTCTCACAGTCCATGACCCCTCGGGGGATGTAGCAGTGCACCAAGCAGCAGGCGGCCAGAGGGGAGCCCAAATTGGGGCCAGGCACTGCGCCAGTTATGCTCATCCTGGCCTGCTGTGCCTGCTGCCTACACTCGGTAGGGCTGCCGCAGCATCAGAAGAAGCTCCCAATGCCATGGCAGCTGCGCTGACCAGCCGTGAGCCCGGCTTCTGGCTGAGCGATGCTCCCCCTGTGGGAGTGCACTGACTACCAGGGGGCAGCTCCTGCGTTGAGTGTCTGCCCCCTGGTGCTTAGAGTGCATCATAGCGACCGGTCATTCCTGTTGTTCTGCCGTAAGGGTCGCTTAGGCTTTTATATATATAGATTTTTAAATAGTTTTTTTCCCTTTTGTTTGTTTTTTTAATATATTTTTATTGATTTCAGATAGGAAGGGAAGGGAGAGAGAGATAGAAACATTAATCAAGAGAGAGAATCATTGATTGGCTGCCTGCTACACACCCCACACTGGGGATTGAGTCTGCAACATAGGCATGTGCCCTTGACTGGAATCGAACCTGGGACCCTTCAGTCCACAGGCTGATGCTCTATCCACTGAGCCATGCTGGTCCGGCACAAACCTGTACATTTAAAATGGTAAATTTTATGTTCTATATTTTACTACAATTTTTTAAATCTCCTAAAAAAAGATAAGTGATAAGAGATAAGGTTAGACTGGAGGGAGGCTCCTGGGCTCCCCAAATAAGCTGTTAATAACCTAAGTGGGTTATCGCATAAAATGGGGACTTGGGAATGGCAGAGACTCCAGACAAGGATGGTTATTTTCCCCCATAAAGCCATTTCAGCACTCCCTGGGCCTCCATGACGCAGGGTGCTGACAAGGAGACGCAGCCACCCTTGGGATGCTTCACAGACTCTGCAGCCACCGCAGATCTGTCCCATCAAGATTCCTGTGATTGGCTGATCTGAGGAGCACTGCAGCCAATCAGCTACTGACCCAGGATGGCTTGCACAGCCCCTCCCCAGCACGTTGATAGCCATTTGGACAGCTGCTGGGGGCACTACTGCCCTCTCCTGGGCACCCCTCGCTAAGTTGCAGGCGCAGTTAGCTCTGCTCAACTGGGACGGGGGTGAGGGCAGATGTAGGCAGTGATAGGGTGGCTGATCTGAAAACCTGGCTTCAGAGCTCCCAGTGGCCATTTCCCTCTTGAGGCAGTTACAGCTCTTCTTTTCTTTTCGTTTCTAAATATGTTTTTATTGATTTCATAGAGGAAAGGAGAGGGAGAGAGAGATAGAAACATCAATGATGAGAGAGAATCACCCATCGGCCACCTCCCGCACACCCCACATGGGAAGCCCACAACCTGGGCACATGCCCTGACCAGGAATTGAACAGTTACCTCCCAGTTCATAGGTCAACGCTCAACCACTGAGCCTTATTTATTTTGCAGAAGTACAAACACAAGCATTTACGTATTTTTTTTGTATTTATTAACACAGACAACAACGGTATGTGTGAACTATGTAGACTCTTTAACATGCAGTCCTCAAAACAACCCTAGGGAAACTAGCAGCTTCACTGTGGAGGATCTTGGCAGACACCACTTTAATCAAAGGGACCGAGGTTAACATCACCAGCGATGAGTCATAGTAACATCATAACTCCCCCCACCCCCGCCAAGAGAACATCACCTCTCTGGTATCCTGGTATCCTTCCCAATAATACAAAAACCTCAACCTAATCAAGACAAACCAAATTGAGAGACAATGTACACCATTACTGACCAGTACTTTACAGAAGTGTCAAGTTCATGAAAGATTGAGGGACTGTCACAGACTGGAGAAGTCTAAGGAGACATGACTAAATGCAATGAGGGACCTTCTATAGCATCTTAAAACAGAAAGAGAACATGAATAGGAAAACAAGAAATCTGAATCAAGTCTGTAGTTTATTTTTTTATTTTATTTAGTATATTTTTATTGATTTCAGAGAAGGAAGGAGAAAGAGAAACATCAATGATGAGAGAGAATCATTGATCAGCTGCCCCCTGCACACCCTATACTGGGGATCGAGCCTGAAACCCGGGCATATGCTTTGACCGGGAATCAAGCCATGACCTCCTATTTCATAGGTCAATGCTCAACCACTGAGCCATGCTGCCTGGGTGTGTAAGTCTTATCTCAACAACATAATAAATAAATAAAGCTATGAAGCAGGTACTATTAATATGCCCATTTTCCAGAGGAGAAAATGAGGCACAGAGAGGTTAAGCCACCTGTATAGGGTCACACAGCCAGGAAGCACCAGGGTATGTCTCAAACCCATGGAATATGGATCCAGAGCCCCTACCCTTAACCACAGCACCACAGTGCCTTTATTTAAATTAAACAAAACACTGCGTATTCTGCCTTCAGCTTTGTCTATCTCACTTGTTCCTTGGTAGAGCTATAGGGTGACTTATTATTAAGAAGGCCACTGAAATCAGTGTTCTTGCACATAGCTCATTCTTCATACCTACACTTGTACTTCTAAGGACTATTCTTTAAAAAAAAAAAAGCTGGTTCAGAAAGTGTACTAAATAGACAGGCTTCTCCAGAGAAATGGGACTAAGTATGTATATAAATATATAACCTGGGACCCTTGGCACAATACTATTAATAAACTACAGACTTGCCCTAGCTGGTTTGGCTCAGTGGCTAGAGCATTGGCCTGCTGACTGAAGGGTCCCAGGTTCAATGTATATATATATATATATATGATAGGGCAAAAGTAGGTTTACAGTTGTTAGTATGAGAAACAGTTTATTCTTGTATTATTACTTACTAGAGGCCCAGTGCACAAAATTTCCCTCAGCCCAGCCTGCACCCTCTCCAATCCGGGACCCCTCAGGGAATGTCCAACTGCCAGTTTAGGCCCGATCCCCGATGTCTGACTGCTGGCTTAGGCCCGATCCCAGGGATTGGGCCTAAACTGGCAGTCGGACATCCCTCTCACAATCTGGGACTGCTGGCTCCAAACTGCTCACCTGCCTGCCTGCCTGATCGCCCCTAACTAACCCCCCTACCAGCCTGATCACCCCTAATCACCTCTGCCTGCCGGCCTGATCATCCCTAACTGTCCCCCCTGCTGGCCTGGTTGCCCCCAACTCCCCCCCCCCCCGCCCCGCCAGCCTGGTCGCCCCCAACTGCCCCCCTTGCCGGCCTGGTCGCCCCACACAGCCGGCTGTTCAGTCATTTGGTCGTCCTCACTAACCCCCCTGCCGGCCTGGTCGCCCCACACAGCCAGCTGTTCAGTCATTTGGTCGTCCCTCACTAACCCCTGCCGACCTGGTCACCCCACACAGCCTGCTGTTTGGTCATCCGTCCAGTTTTTCAGTCATGACAGCCCCTGGCTTTTTATATATGAGAACTAGAGGCCCAGTGCACGAAATTCGTGCATGGGGGTGTGTGTCCCTCAGCCCAGCCTGCACCCTCTCCAATCTGGGACCCCTCGAGGGATGTCCAACTCCCATTTAGGCCCGATCCCGGTATAATCAGGCCTAAATGGGCAGTCAGACATCCCTCTCACAATCCAGGACTGCTGGCTCCCAACTGCTCGCCTGCCTGCCTTCCTGATTGCCCCTAACTGCTTCTGCCTGCCAGCCTGATCACCCCCTAACCACTCCCCTGACAGCCTGATTGATGCCTAACTGTTCCCCTACCAGCCTGATTGCCCCTAACTGCCCTCCCCTGCAGGCCTGGTCACCCCTAACTGCCCTCCCCTGCAGGCCTGGTCACCCCTGTCTTCCCCTGCAGGCCTGGTCCCCCCCAACTGCTCTCCCCTGCAGGCCTGGGTCTCCCCCAACTGCCCTTCCCTGCAGGCCCAGTCGCCCCCAACTTCCCTCCTCTGCTGGCCTGGTGCCCCCCAACTGCCCTCCCTTGCAGGCCTGGTCCCTCCCAACTGCCCTCCCCTGCTGGCCTGATCACCCACAACTGCCTTCCCTTGCAGGCCTGGTCCCTCCCAACAGCCCTCCCCTGCTGGCCATCTTGTGGCTGCCATCTTGGGTCCATACGGGGGCAGCTATCTTGTGTTGGAGTGATGGTAAATTTGCATATTACTCTTTTATTAGATAGGATAGAGGCCTGGTGCACAGGTGGGGGCCAGCTGGTTTGCCCTGAAAGGTCCTGGATCAGGGTGGGGTCCCCTTGGGGCATGGGGCGGCCTGGGCGAGGGGCCTGTGGTGGTTTGCAGGCCGGCCACGCCCCCCAGCGACTGAAGCGGAGGCCCTGGTATCTGGGATTTATTTATCTTCTATAATTGAAACTTTGTAGCCTTGAGCGGAGCCAAGCCTCCTGCTTGCTCCGTGGCCGCAGCCATTTTTGTTGGGATTTATTTATCTTCTATAATTGAAACTTTGTAGCCTTGAGTGGAGGCCTGGGCCGGCCAGGGTGTGCAGGAAGCTTGACTTCCTGCATTACCGGGGAAACCCAGGCCTCCTGCTCGCTCCATGGCTGCAACCATCTTTGTTGGGTTAATTTGCATACTTGCTCCTGATTGGCTGGTGGGCTTGGCTTGTTGGTGTAGCAGAGTGATAGTTAATTTGCATATTACTCTTTTATTAGATAGGATGTTATCATATTTTCCATATGAACAACTGTAAACTTACTTTTGCCCCACCCAATATATATGATCCTATATAATAAAAGGCTAGTATGCAAATCAACCTAATGGCGAAACGACTGGTAGCTATGACATGCACTGACCACCAGGGGGCAGACGCTCAATGCAGGAGCTGCCCCCTGGTGGTCAGTGCTCTCCCACAGGGGGAGTGTTGCTCAGCCAGAAGCTGAGCTGATGGCTGGCAAGCGCAGCAGTAATGGTGGGAGCCTCTCCCACCTCCGTGGCAGCGCTAAGGATGTCTGACTGCGGGCTTTGTCAGACATCCCCCAAGGGCTCCTGGACTGCAAGATAGCGCAGGCCAGGCTGAGGGACCCCCCTCCCCCAAGTACACAAATTTCATGCACCAGGCCTCTAGTTTATATATAATAAAGAAAATATGTGATTTATATATATGATTATAACAGAATATTCTAAGGAATATTTTTCCTTATTTATTCTAAGGAATTGAGTCACATGATTATGGAGGCTGAGAAGTCCAAGATCTGCAGTTTACAAGCTGAAGACCCAGGAGAGCCAATGGTATAAGCTGTAGTCTGAAAGCTGGCACAGGCTTGAGATCCAGCCACTGACGTTTCAGTTCTGGTGTGAAGGCGGAAAAGACCAATGTCCCATCTGAAGGCACTCAAGCAGGAGACCTTCTCTTTCTCCCTGGAGGGTCAGCCGCTTTGTTCTATTCAGGCCTCCAACTTGAATTGGAAGAGGCCCACCCGTGCGTATTGAGGAGGGCAGCCTGCTTTACTCAGTCTGCCAATTTGAATGCTAATCTCATCCAAAAACACCCAGAATAATGTTTGACTAAATATCTGGACACCCTGTGTAGCCAACCAAGTTGACACATAAATTAACCATCAGAATAGATAAGGATACTTGCCCTAACCGGTTTGGCTCAGTGGATAGAGTGTCGACCTGTGGACTCAAGGGTCCCAGGTTCGATTCCAGTCAAGGGCATGTACCTTGGTTTCAGGCACATACCCAGTAGGGAGTGTGCAGGAGGCAGCTGATCGATGTTTCTCTCTCATCGATGTTTCTAACTCTCTATCTCTCTCCCTTCCTCTCTGTAAAAAATCAATAAAATATATTAAAAAAAAAAAGATAAGGATACTTGTCATTTTGCCCACTCTCATCCACAGCGTTCCCACAGCCTCCCAGGTACTATGGTCAAGTATTCCGATTTTTGCCAGTCTTATCATCAACTGCCCATCTAGTTCTTTTGATCTAGATATTCCTCCTACAAAGCTTGCAAAGTTCCAGGCTGGACCAGAGAATGGGCAGCTGTAGAATGTCCTGGAATAACTGAAGCCATAGCCTGTGAACCAACCTCCTCTCCACCCTCCAATTGGTCTTCTCAGGAGGGTTGGAACGCAAACACAAAGATAACCCCACCTTCCACTGTCCTACATCCAGGAGGTACTGGGAAGTTGTGCCCACCCTTGCTCGGCTGACGTGGCTCAGTGGTGGAGCGTTGACCTATGAACCAGGAGGTCAGGGTTCGATTCCTGGTCAGGACACATACCTGGAGTGCGGGCTCTATCCCAGTGTGGGGTGTGCAGGAGGCCGCCTATCAATGACTCTCTTATCACTGATGTTTCTATCTCTCCCTCTCTGAAATCAATAAAATATATAAAAATCTGTGCCAGTCCTTTGTGTGTGGTTAAGTAGCAACATCTCAGACAGACATGGGTTTGAGAGACCTGGCTCACTCCCTTTAATTCTATTTACACACTGAGCATTTTTTTGAGCACCTGCTATGGACAGGCACCTTACCGGCACTGGGGATAGAGCAGTGAACAAGCAAAGCCCTGCCCTGTGGAGTTTGTTGCTGGATGAGAGATAATAAGCAAATAGGAGATGATAAGAAAAGAAGCAAGGAAAAGAGCTAGAGGGGGGAGGTGCTTTAAGGTCACTTTGTAGCCCTAACCGGTTTGGCTCAGTGGATAGAGCATCGGCTCACGGACTCAAGGGTCCCAGGTTCAATTCCAGTCAAGGGCATGTAACTTGGTTGCGGGCACATACCCAGTAGGGAGTGTGCAGGAGGCAGCTGATCGGTATTTCTCATCAATGTTTCTAGCTCCGTAATCCCTCTCCCTTCCTCTCTGTAAAAAAATCAATAAAATATATATTTTTAAAAAGATCACTTTAAGCAATTAGCAACACAAAAATAAAAAGATCACTTTGTAAAATAAAAGTTTTTATGGAGATAGACATTTTATGCCAGGTGAAAACACTTAAGTGAACATCTCCCCTCCCCTGTGCCCACCCTCTCAGGGTTGGTCTGGTGGCAGGGGATGCTATTGTTTTAAAGCAAGTGGTCAGGAAGGGCCTCTCTGAAAAGGTGACATTAGAGCAGAGGAAGTGAGGAAAGGCCACGTAGGCATCTTGTGGACACGTGTCCAAGTGGAAGAAACTGCCAGTGCAAAGGTCCTGAGGTGGGAGCTCGCTTGGGCACTGAAGAAATACATGTGGGAGGATCCGGGAGCTGTAGGAGCTTCGTGCTGGTGGGGTAGTGGCCTGGCCTCTCTGAACCTCCTTTCCTTATCTATAAATGGGGCCTAAGAGTTTCCACCCTCAGGGGGTGGTGGTGAGGATTAAATGAGGTTGTGCCTGGCATGGAGTGAATCCCCCCAAAACAATAGCCATTATGGACAACAGCCTCTTCCTGTTTTCAGGAGGGAACGCTAGGTGAGGAGGGGGCTGGCCAAGTGGGGCTGCCAAGATAGGCAGTTAAAGGGGGACGGGAACTTTGGGTTGCATCTGGAGACAGGCGAGTGCAGAGGGTGTGTGTGTGTGTGTGTGTGTGAGTGTGTGTGTGTGTGTGTGTGTGTGTGTGCACGCGCTGAGAGTTGGGAAGATTTATGGGCTCCCTAAGGTTGAGAAATGCCAGGGCTTTTCTTTCAAAACTGACCTAAATGAACCCTTTGGGAAGCTCTGTTCTTACAAGATCGCATCTTTTAGATGGGAAACTGAGGCACTGTGGCCTGGGGCCTGGGAAAAGCTCCCTAGGAGCGGAGTGGACTGCACGCCGGGCAGCCAGTGATGGGGAAGTCCCGAGGTGGGGGCCTCGGGATGGCTCGGCCCCTCTGTTTCTCTCTACTCCCACCGACCGGACGGAGGCATGGAGGGAGGGGAGAAGAAAACGTGACCCAGAGACACAGAGATGGAGAGATGAGAGGAGACATGAGGACGGAGAAAGACAGAGGCAGGCAAACTCATAGACCCAACTTGAGACAAAGGCTGAGACAGAAAAAGGCTGGGCGACGCGGAGGGACCAGGAACGACCTAGAGACAGAATGTAAGACACAGACACAGACCCAGAACCGGAGGGACAGGATAGACCCAGAAAAGGCCACCCTCGGGGAGACCCGGGGCTGCCCCGTCGCGGCTGCGCCAAGTGCTCCCGCCCCGCCCCCGTCGTGCCTGGGCCGTGACCTCAGAGCCCGCGCGGATGCTATAAATGGCCAGGCGGCCGCCGGCCGGAGGCGGACGGTGAGTCAGCTAGCGCGTCATCGCCGCCGGGTCCCTGCCAGGCTCGTCCCGCCCGTCCCGGCCGCCAGGGGGCGCCGGGCGCGAGCGCCGGGCGCGGGCCCTCGCATGCGCAGTAGCGACCTGTGGCCGGCCGAGGGCCGCTCTGCGTCGTCAGGATCCCGGCATGGCATGTTCGATCCTGGCTCTGCCACCTCGTGCTGGGTGCCCCGGGCAGTCGGCTTCTCTTCTCTGTGCCTCCTATCGACCCCACTTCAACAGGCTGTTGTGAGGAATGAGTTAACAGATCCAATGCACTTAGTACATACCAGGAGTTCATTGTTAGTTCCTTTATGTATTTCAATGTATCTTCAACATGCCACAACTGGTCCTTAATTGCCTTAGCCCAGTCGTTCTCGAATGGGGCAGATCTGCCCTCCTCCCTCCCCCAGGATCATGTGTCAATGTCTGGAGACATTTCTGTTTGTCAAGACTAAGGGAGTGTTACTGGTATCTAGTAGCAGAAACCCAGATGCTGCCCAGGACGCGCCCCACTGATGATAACAGTGCATGCTGAGGTTGAGAAACGAGCCTTTGCCTCTTAGCATTAAGGGCAGGGACCTGGGTTCAAATCCTGCTCTGCCATGGGCAAGCTGTGTGACACTGGGGAAGTGATTCCACACCTCGTGCCTCAGTTTTCCCATCTTTAGATTGTGTATAAAACAATGTCCACTTCTGAGGGTGTTGTGAGGATTGAGTTGACACATGTACAGTGCTTGCAACGGGACCTGACATAAGGGCTATTGTCATATTATATCACAGCTGTGCCTTTAGCATATGGCCAGCCAATGGGATGTCCTTAACATATTAGTAGATGGTACATTGCTGACATGTCATCCAGGTGTCACTAATATGGCCCTGACATATGTGGGCATGTTACCCTGTGGTCCAGGAGTGAGATCTGGCTAGCTGGGACTGCTTGCAGATATTCCCTCCAGGTCATCTTGGCTGGGACAGGATGTATGGGGATGTCACAGCCTGAAACCTGCTAACACATTCAACCCATAGGTAGATGGGGAGGGTGAGATCCAGGATCTTTGCTCCCCCCAGGATCTTATGAGGGGCTGCTGCAGGAGACAGATGTGGGATGCCAGATTCTCAGCGGAAAGGACTGCTATTTCTTGAATTCTCCCCTATGACAGGCACTGCACTGGTCACGTCAGAGGCCTCGCTTCTTCTGATTCTCACAAGGCAGGCATTATCATTAGCCCATTTTACAGATGTGATAACAAAGGCTCAGAGAGAAGGCAGTTGTCTATAGTTAAGGACTGTTGGTTTCTGGAGTTAAACCGAGGGCGGTTTAACTACCATGAGTGGCAGTTCTGCCACAAGACTGGAGAGAGACATGGAGAGATGGCGTCAGAGATGCCAATAACCTCTGAGACAGACACAGGCACTGGGAGATCCAGCCAGAGGCCCAGTGAACAGTGGGGGTTGGGGAGGAGTAGGGTAAGGTTGGCCTCTGTCTGGCTAAGCCCCCCACAAAAGAATAACCCAGGCCGCCCCCCTAGGTGGAAACAATGACACAATCAACTCCCAATACCAAGGCCCTGACATCACGAAAGGGGGGTGGCCAAGGTGGGGGGGCGCCCCGCCCCTTGGCAGGCCCCTGTGGCCAATGGGACGGCCTTGGAAGAGGCCCGGGCCGCCTCCGTAGCTTCAAAAACGTGTGAGGAGGGAAGAGGGTGCAGACAGAGCCTCAGCTGCTGCAGCGTCCTCAGAGCCACCGTCACCACTGCCACCACCGGCCAGCATGTCCTCTGCCCATTTCAACCGAGGCCCCGCCTACGGTCTGTCAGCCGAGGTCAAGAACAAGGTAGGGCTAAAGGGCCGCCCCTGGTGGCCTACACACCCTCCCAGGCCAGAGGCCCCGCTCTTGGGGTTCCCTGGACGCCCCCCTGCCTGTCCCATGTGACTTGGAAACTGAGAGGGAAGAGGGACAAGTATACCATAGAAGTTACCTTCCTCCCCCTCTTGAGCATCCCAGAGCCCGCAGCTGCTGCTGGGGGGAGGGGAGGAGTGAGGGGCACGCAGAAAACCTCAGGTAAACAAGAGCGGCCATTCCACTGTGAAGACCCCACTTCATCAGAATCCCCTGTGAACCCTTTGTTTTCCTGGTGGGCTGGGGGAGGCTTGTTGATCTTCCCCACTCCCCCAGGCTGACAAAGAAGTTGGGGAACACTTAAGAGCTGGGGTTCCTGGGGGGTGAAGCCTAGAAAGTGAAGGGAGAGGAGGCAGCTGAGGAGGGCAGAGTGGGCATTAGAAACAGGGCAGGGGTCTCCTAATTTCGGAATTAGGAAGGCATTGAGACATGACCTCCATGCTATGGATGGGTAAACTGAGGTTCCAAGTGGAGAGGCAAGTAGCCAGGGTCCTACAAAAGGGAGGTGCAGAGCTATGCCCTTGGCCTCGCCCCCCTTCTACACCAGGATGGGGTCAGCTTCTCCAAGGGAGCGAACTTGAAGTCTCCAACCCACTGGAATGCCCCCATAAGGCCTGCCAGGGGAGGAGTCCCAGCCCCATTCCACAGAGGGGAACACTGAGGTGCAGGATGGCTTTTGCCAGGGAGCGAGGAAGTGGGGAGCTAGTATTGGAACCTAGTATTGGTCAGGGATCCTCGTGGCTGGAGAAGGGAGCAGGTGGGGGGCGGGTGCTCATGCGGGAGACACATCCCAATGCTCCCCGCCTCTGCCCCCCCTTCCAGCACTGGCCCCAGAGCCCAGAGGAGCCGCCACGCCATATAAGGAGGCCTTGGGGAGCCCAGCCCCAGGGCCGTGCTATATAAGGGCCGGTTTGCTTTATAAAGCCAGGCTGGTGGGGAGGGGGGTGGCAGGGCCGGGGCCAGGTGAGGGGTCCACTCCCTTCCCCCGTCCCCTCCCCCAGGAGAAGGGATAGTCAGGTCCCCCAGGAGCTGGGAGCCTATCTGGGCTGGAGGCCGAGGGTTCTAGGGAAATGGAGATTCTGGGAGCCTGAGACAGGAGAGAAACAGATGGGGGAGGGCGAGCCAGGGGTGAGATAAGACTGAGACTCGGATGGTGGGGTAGAGGGGGGAGACAGACGAGCCCCACCCCCACCAGAGGCAGGGAACCTGAAGTCCGAAATGGAGAGTGATCCACAGATGGATGATGGGCCCACCCCCAGCCAGACAAGGAGAGATGGGGACAGGCAGACAGGGCCAAGTAAAGACAGACATAGCTGGGAGAGAGACAGAGGACCCCGGGAGTGGGAGAGAGACAGAGAAATAGACACAGCGCTCGGAGCCAGAAGTAAGAGGCCCAACCCTCTGCCAGAGCTGGAGCCCCAGATGACGACCTGGAGACAGACAGAGATGCAAGACAGAGCAGTCTCCCCGGCAAGGCAGCATCCAGGGCACCTCCTCAGGGCTCCTCCCCCTTCGCCAGAGGCTCCCAGTCTTCCAGGAAGGCGGGGGGGGGGGGGGGGGGACTACAAGGGAGGGGGTGAAGAAGAGGAGGCAGGGCCAGGGAAAGCAAAGCCCCAAGTTTGGCCTGGAGGGGAAACCAGGAGGCCAGGCACCACCCACCAACTCAGAGTATCCCCCTCTCCACCCACCCGTTTGAATTCTTGGTGCCAAACCTCAGAATGCCCGGAATGGCCCCCTGGGCAGGTGCCACCTCAGCCCTGGCCCTCCGCCCCTTAAGGCACCCCCACCCCCACCCATGGACACTGGCAGAATTGCCTTAGTTGGGAAGGGATGGGGAAGGAGATCAGGCTTAGGGAGCAAAGCCTGCCCCCCAAATCCTCACCATCATCTTTGTGCCCCCGACCCCCAGCTGGCCCAGAAGTACGACCTCCAGCGGGAACAGGAGCTTCGAGAGTGGATTGAGGGGGTGACAGGACGCCGCATAGGCACCAACTTCATGGACGGCCTCAAAGATGGCATCATTCTTTGCGAGTGAGTGGGGCACTGTTGGCCCAGACTCTGCCTAGGGCTCACCCCCAATCGGTATTCATCTCTCCACCTCAACCCCTTCACTGACCATGAGCTGGGTTGAGCACTTTATATCTTAGACCTTGAAACAGTCCTCTGAGATGGCAAATAACCATTGTGCCCATTGAATAGGAAAGAAAACTGAGACTGAGTCAAGTAAAACCTCACCCAAAGTCCCATGCATTTCCAACAGAAATTACTCCAGATTCTAGCATCTTTTTAAAAAATTTTTTATTGATTTCAGAGAGGAAGGGAGAGGGAGAGAGAGTTAGAAACATCAAAGATGAGAGAGAATCATTGATTGGCTGCCTTCTGCATGCCCCTTACTGGAGAAATGAGCCCGAACTTGGGCACGTGCCCTTGACTGGAATCGAACCCGGGACCCCAGTCCACAGGCCGTCGCTCTATCCACTGAGCCAAACCAGCCAGGCAGATTCTAGTATCTTAACCACCACACACACAGGCCCATTTATGGCCTCCAGCGTCCCAAGAAAGAGAGGTCACAGCTAAAAGACAACAGGCAACAATGGCTGTCCATCGCTGGCTTGGCTGGTGACATAAGGATGTGCCACAGTAATTTAAGTAGGCTCTGATTTTCTACCCTTCTCAGAACTCAAATCACTGAGAAAGATGCAAGCCTTTGAAAAAAAAAAAAAAAGATGCAAGCCTTCACAGCTCCCAAGCCCTGATTCCAGCTTCAACAACTCCAATGCTGGGCAGGGCCCTGAGCCCAGCAGGGGTCCTGTCTGTGTCTCCGAGTCTGACCCAGGGCAGGGTGACCGTGAAGACCAGAGTGTGCCCTGGGCGATGTTCCTTACCCAGCCCTAGGTGCTGAGAAGGGGCAGACAGGAGTCTCTTGCTCTACAATATGCACTGGGGACAAGAAGTAGGGAGACAGCCTGGTGTCCCAGCTCAGTCAGGGCTGCTGGGCCTTAGAGAGTGCAGAGCCCCCCTGGCCGGTCTGGCTACGTTGTTAGAGCATCAGCCCTTGGACCGAAGGGTTGTGGGTTCAATTCCCGGTCAAAGGCATGTAACTGGGTTGCAGGTTTGATTCCCCGGCCCCGGTTGGGGGCACATGCAAGAGGCAAACCATCGATGTGTCTCTCTCACATTGATGTTTCTCTCTCCTCTCTCCCCCTCCTTCCCTCCCTTCCACTCTCTCTAAAAATCAATGGAAAAAAATATCATCAGGTGAGGACTAACAAACAAACAAACAAACAAACAAAAAAAGAGTGCAGAGCCACTCACCCAGGTCCCCCAGCTCACCAGCATTGATGGAGCTTCCGCTATGTGTCAGGTCTAGGCCCCGGGGTCAGGGAACAAAGCAGCCTCCCTCGGAGCTCACAGGGAGCTTTAGTCCTAGTGGGGGAGATGGATTCCACAATCGATGAGACAATCACATACTTGCTTATAGTGGGAAGTGATGTGAGAAGAGAGTCGTGGGGGAGGATGGAGGCCGGGTCAGGTGAAGGCAGCTGCTTTGTACAGAATGGTCTGGGAGGTCTTTCTGACAGGTAATCTTGCGCAGAACCTTGGGCGAAGTGAAGGAGACCAGGCGGGTGTCTGAGGGAAGAGGGGCCAGGCAAGGGGGCAGCCAGTGCAAAGGCCCTGAGGGGAGTGGCTGGCACAGGACGATTGGGGAAGTGGAGGGGTCGGTTGGGGGCCTGATGACATGGGGCCTGGTAGTTATGCTAAGGAGTTAGGAAACCATGGGAGCATATTTTTATTTTTTTAAAATATATTTTATTGATTTTTTACAGAGAGGAAGGGAGAGGGATAGAGAGTTAGAAACATCGATGAGAGAGAAACATCGATCAGCCGTCTCCTGCACACCCCCCACTGGGGATTTGCCCGCAACCAAGGTACATGCCCTTGACCGGAATCGAACCTGGGACCTCTCAGTCCACAGGCCGGCGCTCTATCCACTGAGCCAAACCGGTTAGGGCAATGGCAGCATCTTGAAGTGGGGAGTAACTGGAATTGTTTTTAAAAGGCCATTCTAGCTGCAAGATGAAGGGTCTGTAGGGGATGAGGTGGAAGCTGGGAGCCCACAGGGAGCCGCTGTAAACGCCCAGGAGAGACGCTGCCGGGGATTCCGAGTAGGGCGGTGGGAAGCTGTGGTCTTCGGAAGGCAGAGCCAGAGACTTGCTGAGGGGCTGGGTGTGGGGTGACAGAAGGCAGAGTGTCAAGGACAAGTCTGAGGGTGTTGCCTGTGCCCCTGGGAGGGTGGGTTTCCTGAGCTGGAGAGAAGGAGAAAGTGGGGAGAGGAGGGTGTTGGGTCCAGGGTGGGTGCGTTTGATTTGACACGTCCGTGTATGGAGCTGGGTTGGAGAGTGAGAGGCCGGGGCTCCAGGGAGATACTGGGGAGTGGCTGGCATATCAGTGGCATTTGAAGTCAAGAGACTGGATGAGGTCAAGGGGGTGAGTGTGGCAGAGAAGGTGGAGGCCTGAGCTGCAGGCTCTCCTTGGTGTAGGAGTGAAGGAGACTGCGCTCGGGCTCCAGGAGGTGGGGCACACCAGGGGACTCCCACATACCTTCAACAAGGAGACTGACAGGGAGAGTCTAGCTTCCTGCACTTGGTTTCCCATCTTCTCCTCCCCTCCCCCCAATATTTTTACTGATTTCAGAAAGAAAGGGGGAGAGACACAGAAACAACGATGATAAGATTCATTATCGGCTGCCTCCTGCATGCTCCACACTGGGGCTTGAGCCCACAACCCAGGCATGTGCCCTGACCAGGAACCAAATCAATGCTCAACCAACCACTGAGCCACACCAGCCAGGCTGGTTTCCCATCTTGGTCCTGCCTGTGTTTTGGGGGTGGATTTTGGTGAGGGATCCCAGTGAGAGCAACTGCAGTGGGAAACAGCAACATGGATGTCACCTACAGACTGTCATCCTGACCCCTTGTCCGGTTGGTTTGGGCATGGGTGGGGCAGCAGGGGTCACCTCTGTCACTCCTCTCCCCTACTCCTTGTAGGTTCATCAATAAGCTCCAGCCAGGCTCTGTGAAGAAGGTCAATGAATCGACACAAAATTGGCACCAGGTGAGCCCAGACTCTTAACTCTTTCAACCCCTCGCCACAGCCCCTCAGCACCACCCTCTGCCTCGCCCCTGCCTTGACTGCCCCCTGCCCCTCCAGCTGGAGAACATAGGCAACTTCATCAAAGCCATCACCAAGTACGGGGTGAGGCCCCACGACATCTTTGAGGCCAATGACCTGTTCGAGAACACCAACTACACCCAGGTGCAGTCCACCCTCCTGGCCCTGGCCAGCATGGTGAGTGTGGCTCCAAGGTGGGCATGGGGCGGAGGGACTGTGGGCGGTCTGGGCTGGAATTCAGGTGGGGCCACTCACGTCCCTGAACCCAGCGTGGGTGGGAGGGGGCAGTGCAGCCCGAGGCTCCCTCCTCAGTCCCCGCCCCCCTACGCTCCCCCAGGCCAAGACGAAAGGGAATAAGGTGAATGTGGGTGTGAAGTATGCAGAGAAGCAGGAGCGGAAATTTGAGCCTGAGAAGCTTCGAGAGGGGCGGAACATCATAGGGCTGCAGGTACTGCCTTTCCCCACCTGCGTCTCACTGCCTGGGCTGGAGGTTGAGGGGGGAAGGCATCCTGGTCCCTGTGGGCTTTGGGGACAGCGCATTTGGCCTTGATGCTCTCTGTACCTAACCCATTCCCGCAGCAGCTCTAGAAGGTAGGCTGTTAGCATCAGACCATTTATATGGGAACAGGTCTGGAGACGCTGGCTCAGCTGTCAGGCTCTCCCAGGTGACGAGTGGCCAAGCTGGGACTTGAACCTGGAAGTCAGGCCTGGGTGCTCTGAGCCACTCACTGAGCTGTGACACGTTCTCTGGGCCTTGGCTTCCAGTCTGTAGCCTGAGTGGAAACAGTGCCTTGTTGGAGGGCCATGTGAGTGTCCACGGGCATCGGTACATCTGTGATCCGTGGTGAGGCTCCGTAACCTTGAAATGACTCTCCTTCTGGATCCTTAGATGGGCACCAACAAGTTTGCCAGCCAGCAGGGCATGACGGCCTATGGTACCCGGCGCCACCTCTACGACCCCAAGCTGGGCACAGACCAACCCCTGGACCAGGCCACCATCAGCCTGCAGATGGGCACCAACAAGGGAGCCAGCCAGGTGTGTGGGGGGCCATGGGGTGGGCTGGTGGGGCTCTTGCCCTTCGCCATGCCCACGGCCTGACTGCGCTGCCTCCGCAGGCCGGCATGACGGCTCCCGGGACCAAGCGGCAGATCTTCGAGCCAGGGCTGGGCATGGAGCACTGCGATACTCTCAACGTCAGCCTGCAGATGGGCAGCAATAAGGGGGCCTCACAGCGGGGCATGACGGTGTATGGGCTGCCGCGCCAGGTTTATGACCCCAAGTACTGCCTGACGCCCGAGTATCCGGAGCTGGGCGAGGCTGCCCACAACCACCACCCACACAACTACTACAATTCTGCCTAGGGCCCTGGGCCTCCTGCCTTCCCCCCAGGGAGGCTGGCTGCTGCTCAGCAGGGCCTAGCCCGGCCCCGCTAACCCCTGCCCCCTGCATGGCGCCCTCCAGTCCCAGGCACCTGCCTACAGGGTTAGCATTGGGGGGAGGAGCAGACTGGGGGGTCTGGGGGGGGGAACGGAAGGGGGCTCTCCTCCCTGGAGCACTGCAGGGTCCAACAGCGAGCCAGGTGTTCCCAGCAGCATCCAAAGGACGCACTGAGCAAAGCTACCCCAGCTGTCCCCCGCTCCCTCACAGGTGGGTTCCCCCCAGGACAAGAAGCCCCCCAAGCAAAGCCCCCAGAGCCCAGGCTCAGCCTGCCTCCACCCCATTCCCACAATGGGAGCCAACTGCATGCCCAGAGACCCAGCGGACACACGCAGTTTGGTTTGCAGCGACTGGCGTATGTGGATGTGACAGCGGTGTTTGTAACGCGAGCACTTTCTTTTTCTATTTCACTGGAGCACAATAAATGGCTATAAAATCATCTGAAGACTCAGGTTGCTCTGTCCTAGAGCCTGTATGGCTCTTGCACATGCACAAACAGCCTTGCTCAGATACACTGCATTAACCAAACACACATCTGTACAGGCACACATACTCTCACACACTCTATACACACAGGCTCACAGCCACTCGGCTGGACCCAGGACACACGGACATGCACTCACACACACACCTCTTGGTGGGTATGGTGTGCGCACGCTTGCTGCAGCTTTAGAGGCACCTAGATACTCACACATGCAGTATACACTCCCACATAAAAAGACACATAACAACCCTCTCACATATGTACACAATACCCACACACACATGCTCAGTACCCATGTACTTTGCCAGGGGGCCTGTGAGTTGTGAGGAAAGAACCCAAGTGCTGGGATGGGCTAGACGGGACAGGTGACCTTGGGCAAGTCACTTCCCCTCTTCAGGTCTGTTTTTCCATCAGGAAAATGGGGACAGCAAGGCTCATGGGGAAGCTTAAATGAATTCTCCAAATAGGATGTTTGGCACCGACCAATGGCCAAGCTGGGTCCTAGAGGGCCCTGTAGGCAGGGGACCCCTTTAGTCCTGGATTGCAATGTGTGTGGGGTGAGGGGACAGGGCAGTGGGTGAGGATGGGCATTTTGGGAGCCCAGAGCAATGGCCTTTACTGATTGGCACAGAGCAGTTGAGTAGCTGATTGCAGGGCATGGCTGTCTTATGCGCCAGGCTCACTCTGCCCTCTTCTTACAGCTGACCCCCCAGTCTCGCCTGCCATTCCAGGACCCTAGAAGTCTGTGGCCAGGCGCCCATCCTCCCTGTTTCAGAGGGGACTCTGTTCTGTGACGTCAGCCCCACTCATCCCTCTTGCAAGCCACCAACTGTCAGGGTTCCAAGGAGAGGATGCAGCCATGCAGGGGTCACAGCGCAGCCTTCTCTACTCCCCTCCCCGGGGCAGGGGATGAGGCTGGAACGTGGGGGATCTGCATACAGACATCAGAAGACCTACATGCAGATGATTTAGCCCTTGGGGCCTTGTAAACTGGATTCCAGGCGCTCTTGGCCTGGCTACTGTGAGTCCTGCTCCCCGAGGGCCAGCTCTAGAAGCTACACTGAGGATCCACGCTCTGGGCCCTGCCTCCTGTGGAAAACAGCACCATATTAGCACTTGGTCAGTGAGACTGGGGTGGGCGGGCCCTGGATTCCAGAGGACTGAGACCCCTTTTCCTGGACCCCGGAGGCAATCCCACCCAGGCCCGTCCACCACTTTGCTCATGACCACTGACTCCTGTCTGGACCAAACCTTACCTGGGGCCTTGGCGGAGAGGGGAGCACCAGGAAGGAGCATCTCAGGGCAGGGTGGACTTCAGGGGGCGCATGCCAGACTCAGTAGCTGGGCCTGGTGGTCAGGGCTTCCTGCCAACTCACCATTTAACTGTTCACATCCTTCAACATCCAGGGTGGATTCTAGAGTCCCTCAAACCAAACTAGGCACCTCCATCCACAATGTGGCCCCTGGAGGAAGGTTCCATCATCCTTCCCATTGTACCAACGAGAAATCTAAAACTCAGGTCCCCTGCTGCTCAGGCTCAGGTGAAGCTGGACCTGCCCCAGGCTAGAGTCAGGACCTTCATAACCAGGAGACCATCTGAGGGCGCTGTGCAGTGCCCAGGTGCTCACCATCAGCCATGCTAAGATGTGTGCTTTTTCCAACACTACCAAGCAAGGAACTCAACTCCGACACTACCTGGAGATAGTGTCAGATCCCATAGAAGAAGGGCTCGGTCCTACAAGCTGGTCCTCCCCCACTTCAGCTGCCAATTGCAAGTCCAGGTGCTTGTGACCAACTGGCTCTAGATCGTTCAGTCCTCAGAGAAACAGGTCACTTACAGGTTTATTATAAAAGGGCGTAAACCAGGAACAGCCCAAAGGAAGAGCTGCACAGGGCAAGGCTGGGGAAAGAGAGCGGAGCCGCCATGCGCTTCGTACCCACCACCTTCCCAGCACCTCCCCAGTTCACCAACCTGGAAGCTCATCAAACCTTTTATTTACTTAAATTTTTAAATCGAATTTACTGGTTGATAAAATTACATAGGTTTCCCCCTAGCCGGTTTGGCTCAGTAGATAACAGTGTTGGCCTGTAGACCGAAGGGTCCCAGGTTCAATTCCAGTCAAGGGCACATTCCTGGGTTGTGGGCTCCATCCAAAGTGCAGGAGGCAGCCAATCAATGATTCCCTCTCATTGTTGATGTTTCTATCTCTCTTCCTTTCTGAAATCAATAAAAATATATTTTAAAAAAATTATACAGGTTTCAACTGTTCACCAAATCTTATTGAAGTTTTTAGAGAGCTTAACCTGTAGTCTCTCCCTGACTCTTCCCAGAGGTGGCTGGGAGTTCCCCTCAGTAATCACCTGATCTTTCTGGTGACCAGCTCCATCCTGGGTGATCGCACTGGAAATTCCAAGAGTTTTAGTAGCTCTGAGCCATGAATGGGGACAAAGATCAATACATATTGTACCACACCCCTGCATCTGGCACCACCTCCAGCCTTCGAGACTCATCAGCCTGGGACAAAGGTCCCTTTTGAAGACCGTTACTCTTCTCCAGAGCTCCCCAGCCCCCACAAAACCAAGAGCTGTCCTCTCAGCCTATACTCTGGGTGGTGAAGCCAGGTGTCCTGGGTTTAAGGACCAGCTGTGCTACTTTCTGGCTGTGGGACCTTGGGCCAGTGACCTCCCATCTCTGGCCTGTTTCCTCACCTGCAAGCCTGCGGTACCTGCCTCACGGGGTGGCTGTTGGGACAAGGGGGTAAGACAGACAAGCCTGAGAGAAGCCACTGAAGAGGGTGGCCCTTGAGAGTTACCTCCGTCAGCCAAGAAGCCTTCCCTGACCACCATGCTCCACGCACCCCAGGCTCTGTTGCCCTATTTCTCACTGGAACTAAATGCTTGCCCAGCCGAAACCGGTTTGGCTCAGTGGATAGAGCGTCGGCCTGCGGACTGAAGGGTCCCGGGTTCGATTCCGGTCAAGGGCATGTACCTTGGTTGCGGGCACATCCCCAGTGGGAGGTGTGCAGGAGGCAGCTGATCGATATTTCTCTCTCATCGATGTTTCTAACTCTCTATCCCTTTCCGTAAAATATCAATAAAATATATATAAAAAATAAATAAATAAAAAATAAATGCTTGCCCACATGTCTGTGGGGTCATCCGAGTTCCCTGCGCCCAGCACTACCATGGTTTTACCTTGGATGCTTGTCTAGTGGACAAGTGTTGGATAGTTGGAAGGACTGACCAAACCCCATTTACAATGGCCTGCCAGGCCTCCCTCTCCCCCCTCACTGGGCCGAGGGGGCTGACCAGAACCCAGGAAATCAGAGAGCCAGGAGTCTGCATCGGCTGCTTTATTAAAGAGCTGGTGACTAACAGTCCCCAACCCAGCCCCTTCCCCTTCTATAAAAGCAACTACACATGAACCGGGGCCCCCATCCAGTGGTGTTGAATCCCAGGCCACAGTCCTTCAAAGGCGGAGGAGGGCGTGGGTCCAGTTCACACGGGCAAGGTGCTGGAGAGGGGGTGAGGAGGCGGAGAGTCCTGAGACTGTCTCTGTGGTCTTGCCCTCACCCAGGATGTCAGGACACTGGCCCCTGGAGAAGCCAGGGCTCCAGAGCCAGGGGGTCAAGGGCCGAAAGAGGGAGCAAGTCAAAGGCTTTTGGAGCCAAAGAGGCAGTTCAGGCCCCCGGAGCCCCCTGCCCATGAGCACATCCCCATGGCCATACTTGCAGCCAAACATTCACATCCACATCCACTCCATACACAGGCAGGGGGCTGCGAAGGCCCTGGACCCACACCCTGGACCTCAGGAATGTCTCTGGATTGGTACCCAGTGGGCTGGTCCTCGGCAGCGGGGCTGCTAAGGGGGTGGGTCCTCTGTTTTGCTACTGATTGGCGGCCTCACAGGCATCTATCCAATCACTATATACATCCACTGGTTCTGATAGATCTGAGCCGCTGAAGTCAAGGGCAACTGCTGGCATCCGACACCTCCCCTTTCCCGTATACACCCCTGCTGCTCACGCTGATGTCAGCTAGACCCCTGCCCTGCACACTATCACCCCACTTAAGCAAGCAGGTAGCACCCATTCCTCTGAGTGGCCACAGCCCTGCACAGGATACACAGCAAGGCCCGAGATGCAAGGGCTGATTCTACCCCTTGCCCTTGAGCAGCCCACCCTGGGCAGGGCAGCCCTGACCACCCCATCCTCACCCCCTGGATAAAGCCCAGTTTCCCAAGGATACACGTGATGGGCGTCTGGAATTCCTCTAGGCACACAGTACAAGAGATGACTCCGGTGTTACGGGCACGGTCCCTGGAATGGGAGGAGATAGAGGGACTGATAAGCAAAGAGGCCTGTATTTAAGGGGGAGCCCATTCCCGACTGAGGGCAGGGAGGCCCCATGAGGCAGGATCCCTGGCCCCCATTCCCCACTCACATTTTCACGTCACAAGATTTCTCATGATTGCAGAAGGGGCAGGTGAACTGGGTCTCTAGGGTGCCTGTCATCTTCTTTTTGGGGGGTGGCTTTCGTTTTGACTTTCTGCGCCCCATGTCTGCAGGAGGGCAAACCTGTGAGGGGAGGACAGATGTCAACGACTCACGGGACCCAGGAGGCCCTCCAGATGTTCTGGGAAGCAGCCGGGAAGATGGTGCGGCAGGCCCACAGTGAAAGGAGGACTTGCACAATGGCACCCTCTGGAGACAGCAGACAATTCCAATGCACTTTGGGTAGAGGGGGTGAGAGCAGGTTCTAGATTCTAATCCTGCCCCACCCCCCACTTACTACATGACCTCCAATAGGTTACTTAATCTCTCTGTGCCTCAATTTCCTTATTTATAAGATAGAGATGAGGTTGCTACCTCAGAGGGGCTGACAGAATCCTAAGTGCTTGCATTGTATATGGCCCATCCATCATTGGCACCTACACAGGAGGCCACTGTTCCTGGTGAGGATAACAGGAGTGACTGACAGGCCAGTTGCCCAGGGCTGGGCAGAGCCTAAGTGCTCTGGAGCCGATGATTTTTAGGAGCAGCTGCTCCTCTTGTCAAAAGACATGCAAGGACCACCCAGGAGGAATGACACTCAAGGGATTTGACAGAGCCTCCGACAGGCTCCCTGGGCAGCCTATCCACAGAAGAGGGGTTACTGGACAGAGAAGAGAAATGCCATGTAGAAGGCTGAGGGGCAGGTATCTGAGTGCTGGGCTAGCAGTTGGGGACCATGCAAGTGGGGGAGGGGCAGGCTGAAGAGGGAACAGAGGGATCCTGATGGCCAGGGAGAGAAATAACAACCTCACCCTGTGCTTTTAAGGGACTGAGGAATACAGGTTAAAAGTCTGGGCAAAGATGGAAGTCAGAACTGGGACAGGGCTGTTTGGGGAGGAGAGAAGCAGCTGGCGAGACTGAAGAGACAAATCAGTGGAATGAGTGGGTATGGCGAGAGACGGAAGAGTCCACAACGACCTCCAAGGTTGTGATGGGCAGGGGCTCTATCGAACACTAAAGAACAGTGTTGTTAAAAATTAGTTAGGTGCCATTGGGACATATGTCTTAGAGGCAGAGACCACTGAACGAATCTCTATGCCAGGCGCTGGGCTCAGGGCTCTGCATTCACCATTCCTGAGCCTTCCAATGAGCTCCCCCTCTCTCCCAATCATACTCTGTCTTTCTCTCTCTCTCCACTGCTGGTTCTATGATCATTCCTCCATGACAGGGGAGGTTGGCAATCTGCCAGAAGACAGACCAGAATTTCATTCATATGTAGCAATCACTTTCTATGTAACATCCTCATTCATTAAAAAAAATTTTTAAAGCCTGGCCAGAGTGGCTCAGTGATTGAGTGTTAACCTATGCATCAGGAGGTCACTGATTCCTAGTCAGGGCACATGCCCAGGGTGCAGGAGGCAGACAATCAATGATTCTCTCTCATCATTGATGTCTCTATCTTTCCCTCTCCCTTCCCCTCTGAAATCAATAAAAATATATTTAAAAAATTGTTTTTTAACTTTTCATTACAGTTTACATTCAACATTTTGTATTAGTTTCAGGTGTACAACATAGTTGTTAGGCAATCATATACTTTACAAAGTATTCCCCTGATATTTCCAGTACCCAACTGCACCATACAGTATTAGACTGTATTTCCTAACAGGCTGTACTTTACATCCCCATAAGTATTTTGTAACTACCAATTTATATTTCTCAATTCCTTCCACCTTTTTCAGCGAGCTCCAAGCCCCTCACCTCTGGCAACCATCAGTCTGTCCTCCACATTTATGAGTCTGTTTCTGTTTTGTTTGCTTGTTTATCTTGTTCTTTATATTCCACATATAAGTAAAATCATATGGTATTTGTCTTTCTCTGATTTATTTCACTTGGTATAATACCCTCTAGGTCCATCCATGCTGTGGCAACATCCTCAATCTTAACCGAGGATGCGTCCAAGTCACTTTGTAACAAAAAAGCTGGCAGAGAACATCCCATGTGGCCTTCCCTCCTTTGCCTTGGACGGATGTCTGAGGTCCCCATAAAAACAATTTGTGCCCTGGATCCCAACATCACGTTTTCTGTCTCTACCAGGTCATTAACAAACACACTCCCATCATTAAAAAACAAATAAACCACCACAAAACAAAACACCTCCTTCTCTGCAGTTTCTAGTAGAGCTGTTTTCCCTCCTATACTCTCTCTACCACCTGCCTCATGCTGCCCGTCCCAAGGGGCAGTCCCCACTCCTCAGGGCACTGGACACACTGGTTTTCTCTTCCTGCCCTTCCCATGGGACCCTCAGAACCCGCACTCTTACACCCCTGATTCCCTGACAGTTCCTTTCACTCTGCTGCTGCTGACCTCCCTCGCCCCCCAATTCTCTAATGAGGAGTCCACAAGCTCAATCTTTGGGGCCCTCTCCTCTGCCGATACTCACCTCCATGGAGATCTCACCCAGCCTCAAGGCTTCAAATGCCTCTTCTACACTGATGCCACCTGCCTCTGTGGCATTGATGTGTCCTTTGAACCACAGACTCGCCCCTCTACTTTTCTTGGTCACACCTCCATCTGATGCTAACAAACATTTAAAAGTAAGCTGTCGAAAACTGAGCTCCTGACACCTCAACCTCCTCTCTCCCAGTCTTCCCCATCTCAGCAGACAGCAAATCCATCTTTCCAAAAACCTCAGAGGACTCATCCTCGATTCCTCTCTCTCTTACACCCAGCTCTTAATCTGATCCTGATCCTGCTGCTCCTCTAAAACACATTCAGAACCTGACCACTTCTCACCACCTCCAGGGCTATTGTCCTGGTGTGAGTCGAGTCCTGGTCATCTCTGGCTTGGATTATCACAACAACCTCCTCATTGGTCTCCCTGCATCTCCAAATGTAAATTCCACGAGGGCAGGGACTTCTGGCATTTCTTCGTATCCTCGGAGCCGAGAATTGTTCATGGCACAGAGCTAGCACTCAACAAATATTTACTGAGCCAATGAATGAATAAAGTAATGCCAGGCCCAACACTACCCCACAGCAATGCTGCAATCAAGGCAGGCAAGGTTTCTGCTCTTGTGAAACTTCTATGGTCGTGGACGAAGACAGACCCTTAACAAGTTAACTACTAAGGGAAATCACTCCAAATATTGTTAAGTCCTACAAGGTTAAACACTTCCGGAAGGGGGGCTGCTTCAGATAAGGGCAGAGTGGGAAGGACCCTCTGCATAAGTCACTTAAGATGAGACCTGAATGATGAGAAGGCACCATGCAAGGTAGTCAGTCCAGGCAGAGGGAACAGCAACTGCAAAGGCTTCGAGGCAGAAGCTTTTCTCGAGAAAGAGAAAGGCTGGTACAGCTGAAGCTCGGTGAACAATGGGGAGACGGGTATGAGATGAGACAGAAGCGGGAAGCAGCAGCCAGACCCCACAAAACCCTGCAGACTTCAGTAAGGTGTAGTCAGTTCTGGAGCCCATGCTCTCACCTACCAGGGCAGTTTTTCTCCAAAGTCCAGCCCTGGGTACCACCTGCAACAGAATCACCTGGGGGCCCTCCGAAAAGTCTGATTTCTGAGCCTCACCCCAGAACTACCCTCACTGGATGTCAGTTCTGGAGGGGTCGGGCGTGATTTGCCCGCTGCTGAAACCTCAACATGCATAGTGACTGGTACGCATTAAGCGCTCAATAACTACGTGTTGAATGAATAAATGAGTCTCCTGAATCAGAAGCTACAGATGTCTCCCCCCCGCCCCATCTCATTTTACCCGGTGACTACAATAACCCACCCCACCACAGAAAAGGGGGCTGGCCTGCCATAAAGCCCCAGGTTCCTCGGCCGGTCCTTCGGTGACGGCGGCCAAACGCGCCGACAAAGGGATGGAAGGGGGTCGGCCTCCGATCCTGCCGAGACTCAAGTGGCGGAGGGTGAGCGGTCCCTTCATGCTTACCCAGGCTTCGGCGGAGCCTTCGAGCAGCGCGCTTAGCCGGCTGGGACCCGGGGGAGTCAAGCTCCCTGACGGACCACCCTCCAACCCCCGGGCCCTCGGCGCCTCCTCCGGTACCCCGTGAGCGGTCCCGAGTCGAAGAGCACCCAGCCCGCCCGGCTCCAACGCCCTCCCGCGTGAACCGTCACCTGCACAAGCCTTCTCTCGTTGCGACAGCCTCGTTCACCCGGGAGACAGTGACTTCCGTCTCTCAGCGGAAGCGGAACCCCTTATCCCCTCGCGTCCCGCCCACCCGCAGCCGGGATAGGCCAATAAGCAGGACCCCCTCCGCCAACATCTTTTTGTGCGCATGCGTACTCTCATGGGCGGGGAGGGGAGCCGGCGGGAGTTTCGCAGTGCGCCTGCGCATGGGCTTGAGCGCTTAAGCGTACTACTTCTCTTCATTTCCCAGGGGCGGCAGTTCCCGCCTTCCAGGGGCGTTGGGCCCGGCCATTCCTGAGCTGGAAAGGTATCCTGTCCTCGGTTGCAGTATCTTCTTGGGGATGTCTTACTTGCTTCTCCAGATTCTAGCCCCAGCCCCTCGCAGCCCACCCAGCTCTCCCCAACGTGGGACACATT
Source organism: Plecotus auritus (assembly GCF_963455305.1). Taxonomy (NCBI): domain Eukaryota; kingdom Metazoa; phylum Chordata; class Mammalia; order Chiroptera; family Vespertilionidae; genus Plecotus; species Plecotus auritus. Next base: position 89,919,105 of record NC_137773.1, read on the forward strand.
AAACTATCCCGGAGCTGGGGACTCTTTCCCCCTCCCCATGTGATAGTCTGTGCTTATTCTTCATCAATTTCCACCTTTGCTATAGAAAAATGAAATAAAATGACCGGTGCTAAGGAATTGCAAATACTATTATGGCTGGATCAGGGTGAGGGGGAGCTTGTAAGACGCTGTTCTCCAACTTTAACAACCTTTGGATCTTGCTACAGCTCTGCGTTTGATCATTGGTGATCTTGTAAGAACTGTTTCATTAGAGTGTTCAGAAAATAAACTTGTAATATGTATGTCAAATAAACCTATCTCCAAGGTTTCCACGAGGGGGCAGTGTTACCCTTTGAAGTGCCTTTCTGGAAGCCCCCTTCCCAGTGCTGGTTACAAACCTGAACACACACAGGTGGGATCATACAATGAACCGCTGCCTTGCAACTTGCTATTTCCACTTAATGGTCAGTACACATACAGATAACGCTTGTTTTTAGTAGCTACATAAATCATATTTCAACAATGCTCTATTTGCTGAAGGGTAGTTTTTCCCTGCCTCCTTCCCTTCCTTCACAGCTTTATTGAGATACTGAAGCATCCATCTTATATAAAAATTGCTGTTTAAAATTTTAACCCTGCTATTTTGGCTTCTGTAAATGCTTGCTTGCTTAAATAATAAGGAAAATAAGACTACTCCAGAGAGGCCATAAACATTCCCCAGACGAAGTTATCAGTGCTGGAGCCAGGCCAAGCCTTTGGTTGAGGTCTCAAAGCCCCAACACATAGGGCTCTTTAAGAACTTGCAAAGGGGACCGGAAACACCCCATATTTGAGAGACAAAGAAGGTAAAAACATATAAATAGGCAAAGTTCCTCCATGTTGGGGCCCAGAATTTGAGAGACATTTTCCTCTGGGCCTACGCATAATAATAATAAATGTAACTCCATCTCTCTAAGTGTTGCTTGGTTCTTCTCCAGTTTTCTGTAACAATACTAGAGGCCCCGTGCACAAATTTCCTCTCGGGTGGGGTCAGGGCAGATGGGGCTGGCGGGATGGGGGTGAGGAGGGACATGGGAGGTTGGCCTGCCCACCTACCCCTATGGGGTGGAGTGGGGGGCTGATTGGGAGCAGGGCCGGCTGGGGGGAGAGGCCGAAGGCAGTTGGCCAGCTGGCCCTGCCCCCTGGTCGAACTCCCCATCCAGGGGACAATTTGCATATTAGCCTTTTATTATATAGGCTAATCAACACATAATAAGCTGCATGTATTTAAACTGACATTTTATGTCTTGACATATGCATATACACGTGAAACTATACAATCAAGATAGTGAATGTTTCACCCCAAGAAGTTTCCTGCTGTTTCTTTGTAGTCAGTTCCTTCCCTGCCCCTAGCCCCTGGCACCAACTGATCTGTTTTTATTTCCTATAGCTTTATATTTTTTCAGAAAGTCACATGAACAGATTAATACAATATGTAGCCTTTGGATTTGGCTTCTTTTACTCAGCTTACTACCTTCGAGTCTATGTTGTATCTATCAGCAGTTTGTTCCTTTCTATGTTGAATTATATTCCCTTATGAAGATACTAGAAGCCCGGTGCATGAAAATTCATGCACTGGAAGGGGGGGGGGGTCCCTCAGCCCGGCCTTCCCCCTCTCTCTTTTTTTTTTTAAATCTTTATTCAGATTATTACAATTATTTCTCCTTTTTCCCCCCATAGCTCCCCTCCACCCATTTCCCACCCCACCTTCTGCCCTTACCTCCCCCGCACTGTCCTCATCCATAGGTGTACGATTTTTGTCCAGTCTCTTCATGAACCCCCCATACCCCTTTCCCCCTGAGAATTGTCAGTCCACTCCCTTTCTATGCCCCTGATTCTATTATATTCACCAGATTATTCTGCTCCTCAGGTTTTTAATTCACTTGATTTTTAGGTTCGCTTGTTGATAGATATGTATTTGTTGTTCATAATTTTTATCTTTACTTTTTTCTTCTTCCTCTTCTTTAAGAATACCTTTCAGCATTTCATATAATACTGGTTTGGTGGTGATGAACTCCTTCAGCTTTTTCTTATCTGTGAAGCTCTTTATCTGCCCTTCAATTCTGAATGATAGCTTTGCTGGGTAGAGTAATCTTGGTTGTAGGTTCTTGCTATTCATCACATTGAAAATTTCTTGCCACTCCCGTTTGGCCTGCATAGTTTCTGTTGAGAAGTCAGCTGACAGTCGTATGGGTGCTCCCTTGTAGGTAATTAACTGTTTTTCTCTTGCTGCTTTTAATATTCTCTCTTTGTCTTTTGCTCTTGGCATTTTAATTATGATGTGTCTTGGTGTGGTCCTCTTTGGATTCCTTTTGTTTGGGGTTCTGTGGGCTTCCTGGACTTGTAAGTCTATTTCTTTCACCAGGTGGGGGAAGTTTTCGGTCATTATTTCTTCAAATAGGTTTTCAGTATCTTGCTCTCTCTCTTCTTCTGGCACCCCCATAATTCTGATGTTGGTACGCTTGAAGTTGTCCCAGAGTCTTCTTACATTATCTTCAACTTTTTGGATTTTTTTTTTTGCTTTTTGCTTTTTCAGTTGAGTGTTTTTTGCTTCTTTGTATTTCAATTCTTTGACTTGATTCTTGTGTTCCTCTATTCTGTTTCTGGGTCTCTGTATAATATTTTTTATTTCAGTCAGTGTATGTTTAATTTCTAGTTGGTCCTTTTTCATATCTTCGAGGGTCTCGTTATATTTATCGGCCTTTTCTAGGATATTCTTAAAAAGTCTTATAACCGTGGTTTTGAATTCTATATCCAGTCGTTTGTTTTCCTCCATTTCTTTCGTTTGTGATCTGATTCTTTGACCCCGCATTTTCACTGCTTCCCTGAGTTGGTAAGGTAGATATTTGTGCTAGGTTTCCAATAAGGCCCAGTGGGTCTGCTTCCCCAGTTAACTGGAGGTGGACACTCTTGGTGCACCCCTTTGTGGACTGTGTGTACAACCTTGTTGAAATTAAGTCTTTATTGTTGTTGGTATCACTGGGAAGAATTGACCTCTGGGTCAGTTGGCTATAAGGATCAGCTGTGTCTATGCTGGGAGAAGTTCGGTGCTGGAGACAGCCTTATAGGATTAGAGTTGCCAAGTTGCAATAGGCTCTGTGCTCAGCTTGGATGGGGTGGAGTCTCAGTCTTGGCTTCCTGTCAGCCTTGCCCTTGCGCGCATGTGCGCTTTCAGTCCTCCGCCTTCCCCAGCTCGAGTCTCCGCCTGAGAGTCCAGACTCCCCCCACAAGAGCGTGGGTCCCCAGGGGCTCGCCTGGAACTGGGGTTCACTGCAGTCAGAACTGGGGCTCAGTGCCGTCAGGAGCCTCTGACTCCCCTCCACTAGGGAAAGCCTGTGGCAACTTCCGCAGCCTTTGTGCGCACTGGCACGCGCGCGCGTGCGCACTTTCAGTCCTCCGCCTTCCCCGGCTCCCGAGTCTCCGCCCGAGAGTCCAGACTCCCCCCACAAGAGCGTGGGTCCCCAGGGGCTCGCCTGGAACTGGGGTTCACTGCAGTCAGAACTGGGGCTCAGTGCAGTCAGGATCCTCTGACTCCCTTCCACTAGGGAAAGCCTGTGGCAACCTCCGCAGCCTTTGTGCGCACTGGCCCGCGTGCGCCTTCAGACTTCTGCCTTTCCCAGCTCGAGTCTCTGCCCGAGAGTCCAGACTCCCCCCGTAAGAGCGTGGGTCCCCAGTGGTTCGCCCGGAACTGGGGTTCAGTGCAGTCAGAACTGGGGTTCAGTGCAGTCGGAGGCTTCCTTCCCCCTTCCACCAGAGAAAGTCAGCCAGGCTCTCAGCCGCCCTTCCTCTCTGCGCGCACAAAGCCCCTTTGCCGTACCTCCAATTCTCTGTGAGCTTTTCTTTTTCCTTCTTTTTTTTTTTTTTTAATATATTTTATTAATTTTTTACAGAGAGGAAGAGAGAGGGATAGAGAGCCAGAAACATCGATGAGAGAGAAACATCGATCAGCCGCCTCCCGCGCACCTCCCACCGGGGATGCGCCTGCAACCAACGCACATGCCCCTGACCGGAATCGAACCCAGGACCCTTCAGTCCGCAGGCCGACGCTCTATCCACTGAGCCAAACCGGTTTCGGCTATTTTTCCTTCTAGTTGTAGAATTTTCACTCAGCCAGCTTTCCTGTGGTTCTGGATGGTGTCCGTTCTGTCTTTTAGTTGTAGTTTTGAAATTGTTGTGCGAGGCAGCAGTTTAGGTGTTTACCTATGCCGCCATCTTGGTTTCTCTCTCCCCGGCCTTCCCCCTCTCACAGTCCAGGAGCCCTCAGGGGCGGGAGGTGACCCGGCAATCAGGGGAAGGTGATGCCCCATCACACCTCTGCTGCTGCCACTGCTGGCAGCACAAGTCTCAGCTGGCCCTGGTTACCTGAGCCTCGGGCTGGCCCTGGGTGGCTGGGGGGCTGAGGGGACTGGGAGACTCCAGAGGCAGGCACCCCAGTGGGGCTGAGGGGACTGGGTGCCGCCATCTTGTGGCTGTGGGCGCCGCCATCTTTAAGGGCAGGACAGTCAATTAGCATATTTTTTCCTGATTGGCTCTGGGTGCCACCATCTTTGTGACAGTGTGAGGGTCAATTAGCATATTCCCTCTTTATTAGATAGGATACCAGCCTGTTTATCCTTTCAACTACTGCTGGACATTTGGGATGTTTCCAATTTTGGGACAATGATGAATAGAACTACTATGAACCATCTCATTCGGATCTTTTTGGGGATACTCATTTTCATCTTCTACTCTTTTATTTTTACACTGAAATATGTGATCCCTCTGGAATTTATTCTTGTATATGGTTGGAAGTAGGGTTCAGGCTCTGTCTTCTTGGCAATTCAACAAGGCAAATTATCCCTTTTCTATAAAGTTGCAATACCACCTTCAACCTATATCACATTCTCATGTGTTCTTGGAATTTCTGGATTCCCTCTGGGCATTTTCCTGAAGCCAATGTTGTGCTGGTTTTTATATTTTTTTAATATTTTCAAAATACATATTTTGTATTTTTAGAGAGGGAGGGAGAGGGAGAGAGGAGCAATATTGATCGACTGCTTCCTGCACACACCCCTGCTGGGGATCGAGCCCACAACCCGGGCATGTGCCCTGACCAGGAATCAAACCAATTGAACCGGTAAACTCTTGGTTTCCGGTAAACACTCAACTGCTGAGCCACACCACCCGACAGCTTTGCTTAATTTTAGTAGGGCACTGTTGTGCTGTTCTGATGACAGTGCATTTTGCTGTGTGGTAAGGCAGGTCTCTCACCTTCTGATTCATGATTCTTGGAAGCTGGTGAGGAGGTGGGTGTGGCCTGACTCTCTGGAGACAACCTGTTGCTGCTTGAGGGTGATGGTGCCCATTCTGGCACTCTGCGTGAAGAGTGGAGAGGGGCCTGATAATATCCGTGATGACTGAATCAGAAGTGGTTGCTTAGGAAGAGTGAGAAGAGTGGTTTCTGCAACTGCCCTTGAGGAACTCTGTCATTTTAATCCTTGCAGTTGAGAAGGCATCTTTCTAACAATGGCTGTGTGCTGATTGGCATTGTTCCTTGAGCCGGACCAAAGCTCTCTGAGCATCACTATCTACCCTGCCTTATTCTTTTGGGTGCTCCTGTGTCCCCAGCTCTCTGCAGAGGACTCTGTTCTTGGTGCATGGTAGCAATTACTTGGCCGTCGTGGAGGAGGGGACCAACCCCATCCCTGCCACTCACTCCCTGTGTCAGCTTTGATGTGTCACTTCTCCTTTCCAAGCTCTGGGCCCTGTGACCCAGGACATTGGGCTAATTCCACGCTTTAGGCCCCACCAATAGGACATTGGGCTGACCTCTGATTCAGACCCCTTTCTGCCCAGAGCCTCTGAGTCAGTGGGAAGAGGCAGGGTGACTGTCGCGGTTAAGATTGAGAGTCTGCCAACTCCTAGGCATGACCTTGGGCACGCAATCCGTTCAGTTTCTGTAATGTCCTCTGAGAAGCAAGGTTGATTATGGCCCTTCCCTTGCGGGTCAGGATTAGAAGTGATGGTTTTTGTTGTTGTTTTTTGGGGCATAAAGCTTGGCTGGTAATAATGCCAGCCGGGTAAACTCAGTTGTAAAGTACTTAGGGCTGGTCTTTGGGTAAGATCGCTTTGCTTAATTTTAGCAGTAACACGTGTATCTTGTAACAAATTCAACACTATGGACATCTCTTAAGTAGCCCATGGAAGGTGCCCCTTCCCCGGGTTCCTCCCAGCAGTGGCCTCGGTTACTTTGTGTCTAGGCTGTTTGGCGTCCCTGCCCTGGAGCAGCTGAAGCAGCAGTTGAGGGCGGACCAAAGGAGAAGTTTCGGTGACTGGCCTGGAGCTGGATGGCTGTTACTCAACTCTCCCCAGAGGGGAACTGGCTTCTCTGCAGCCTTCAGCCTTCAGCCTTCACCATAAGAAACAGGCCTGAGCCCTGCCGGTAGCTCAGTTGGCTAGTGTGGTCCTAATACGCCAATGTTGCGGGTTCGATATCGGGGCAGGGCATACAAGAAGCAACCAGTGACTGCATAGATGAGTGGAACAACAAATTGATGTTTCTCTTTCCCTCTCTCTCTCTCTCTCTCTCTCCTTCCTTCCCTCCCACCCTCTCTCTCTCTAAAACCAATCAATCCATCCATCCATCAATCAAAAATGTTTTTTAAATCCTCTTAAAGAAAAAGAAACAGGCCCTCAAACAATTCTACTTCTGGACTTTTTTTTTTTTTACATACATATTTGCACAGATGTACAAAAGCCTGGAATGCATACAATTCCATAACTATGTTGGTAAAAGGAAAAGATTGGAGATTTCAACAGGGCCCCAGCAAGGAACCGGTGACATAGGTGGAAGCTCCGTGCCTGTTAAAAGGAACAGCAGCAGAAAAAAAAGAAAAAGAACAAACAAAAAAAGAACGGCAGTCCTGCTCTTTGGAATGTGTCTTGTTTATTCTACAAACTTACCTGCTCATGCAGGAAATAGGGACAGGGTCATTGATTGCAGCTTTGTTTGAGGATAGCAATTGGATGCGATCCTGGCAACCCTCAGGAGATGGCTGGTTAGATAGGCAGTGGAGCAGGCACACAGTGGGGCCTCCGTAGCCGTAGCCGCAGAAGAGCCGGAAGCCACGGAGAGCAGATAGGCAGATCTCCAGGTATAACAGGCAGGGACAGGAAAGCACCTTTGGGGATGTGGGACATGCTTATTCCTGTATCTAAATTGTGGTAGGTGTTTATGGAACTGTGTGCTTTAAAAACATGGTTTTTAATTAATTTTTTTTTAGAGAGAGGAAGGGAGAGAGAAATATCAATGAGAGCCTGCCTCCTGCAGGCCCCCTACTGGGGATCGAGACCCAAACCCAGGCATGTGCCTTGACTCGGATTCGAACCGATGACCTCTTTAGTTCTTGGGCGGATGCTCAACCATTGAGCCACACCAGCCTGACTGGAACTGTATGCTTTAAATGTGTCAATTACACCTAAATAAAGTTGGTTTGAAAAACACACACACACACACAAAACCAGGTGCAGATCAGTGAGGAGACAAAGGCATTCACACTTGTCTTTATTTGCATTGAGACATACGGAAAGAAACAAAGCCGTCATAAAAAGTTGTTTCTTTTTAGGAGAGGGGGAGGGAAAGACAGGGAGGTGGGTGGGAGACCACCTTGAGCCATATGACCTTATTAGCAATTTCATGTTGAAATGAACAAAATGAGTGTTCTGTTACAGACAGTTGAATTGTGGTTAAGTAGAAAGAAGAGTCGTGGTTAACTAGAAAGCAGGTGCAGAACTGTGTGGGAAAGATGTTGTTTTGCATAAAGAGGGATGTTTTGCTGATGGAGGCACCAGTGACGGTGTGGCTGTCCCTAGGGAGATGGGCTGGGAGAGGAAGGCTTGTTTTGTACCTTTTTTTTTTTTTTTTTCCTGTTTGGCCTTTTTTTTTTTTTTTTTTTTTTTTTTTTTTTTTTTTTTTTTTTGTGCAGCAAAGCAAGCAAGAATTTATTGACCGAAGCAAAAGCACACTCAGGGCAGTGAAACAAGGAAGGGCTCAAGGAGGCACTTTTGCAAGGCTCACTGGGAAGGCAGAGAAAAGGGGACTGAGACAGGTTGTTCAGGGGGTGAGCCTGGGGCGAGCTGCTGCTAGTTGCTCCCCTGGTTGCAAGTCTTGTGGGGTCCCTTAGGGTTGGGGAGACGCCTATCTGTGGGAGAAGAGGAGGAAGGGAATGGTGTGCCCTGTTCAGTCCTTCCTTAAAATCATATCCATGTAGGGGGCCAGCTGGCTGTGGATGGGGTTAAGAGATGGAGTTACAGGCCAGCAAGGGGTGGGGGGCAGACACTCTAGAACCCAGGTGACGCAACTTGCCAGGGTCAGGAAAGGGACATTTGCAGTCTTGCATCTATTTTTTTTTTTAATGTTTTTATTGGTAACAATTTTTTTTTTTTAGAGAAAGAGGAAGGGAGGGGAAGGGAGTCGGGGGGAAGGAAGTGAGAGAGAGGAAAACATTGATGAGAGATAAACATTGATCGGCTGCCTCCTGCATGCTCCCCCACTGGGGACAGGCAACCCTCGGTATGGGCCCCAACATGGAATGGAACTGGCGACCTTTTGGCGCATGGGACGACGCTCAACCAACTGAGCCACACCGGCCAGGGCGCATCTATTCTTTTATTGAATATTTGGCAGTGACAGAAGGATGTCAGGTTCAAGAGCGTGGTTCCTGCTCAGCAGAACCACAGGCCCCTGAGAAGTCCTGCCAAGGGGCAGGGGTCCCAATGGGGCCCATGACCCCACTGGCAGGGAAGTCTCTGCCTCCGGCCCCTCACAAGTGCTCAAGCCGGGCTTGCCTGGGCAGTTTGGTCTTGAAGAGGGACTTGCCCGAGGCCTCGATGTAAGTGATGCTCATCTCTTTGGGGCTGATCTCCATGTAGGTGAAGCCGCCCAGTGAGTTCTCAACCCCGTAGTGGAAGCGCAGGTAGCCGCTGGGAACCTTGCGAAAGTGCCTCCTCGAGGGGTCCATGAAGTTACCAGCCCCGCTCAGTATGTAGCCGATGCCGTTCTCATCCTGAAGGTACTGTGGATGGAGGACTCGGGGTCAGGGGAGCCCCCAGCCCCTCAGTGAGGCCAACCACGGGCTTTGTGCCCACCTCTCTTGAGTCCGGGGTCTCCAGTCACTTTGGGCAAGCAACATAAACCCCCTGTGGGCCTCAGTTTCCCCAGCTATAGGAGTGTATCGATCCTACTTCACAAGTCTGCACTGCGTAAGCTACTGGCAACTGGTAGCCATCATGATAGCTTTGGGGGAACTTTGGGTTGTTTCCCTGGTTAAAGAACATAGAGTTTGAGGGAGCGTGACATTTAGGAGAACCCCAAACAGCAGGAGGATCCCAATGTGCCATGTGGCACATCCACTGGGGTGGTGGCCCCTTACCTGGCTCCCCACCCTACCCCACCTGCAGGTCCCTCACCTGTAGGTTGTGGTCGTGGCCACTCAGGTAGGCGGTGACCTTGTACGTGGCCAGCAGTGGCTGCAGTTGACGGACCAGGCAGTGGGTGGGCCCGTGCTCAGCAATGGACCAGATTGGGTAGTGGCCGGCCACCAGCACATAGTCCTCCTTGGCTGCCGCCAGCTGCTTCTTGAGCCAGGACAGCTGTGTACGGGCCATCTGTGGGTCACGGGGCCTCTGTGGCTGCTGGCTCAGGAAGTCATCCGAGTTGCCACACAGTGTCACTGTGTCCAGCATGAAGATGGCCACGGTCACATTGGACCGTGGGATCTTGAAGCGCAGGCGGTAGTAAGGGCTGGGGAAGTTCCTATGGAGGGCACAGGGGTGGTGTGCACACTCGTTGTGGGGAGAGGCCCCAGGGTCCGCTCAGGCCAGTGGGCCCCTCTGTGCCCCTGAGTGAGGCTTGGGGGATGGGTGGGGAGCAGGCTCACCAGCGCTTGGAGATCCTGGAGTAGGCAATTTGTGCGGAGACGTTGCCCAGATGGTCATGGTTGCCAGCCAGCACGTACCAGGGCACGTTGCGGAGGGAGGGGGCAGAGAACACATCCTCAAAGGTCTCCTGCAGCAGACAGAAAGGGCACCCTCACCCCAGGGTCAAGCAGTACCCCAATGCCCCCACCAACTCAGGAGCCGAGGACAAGAGAGACCCTGAGAGCTCTAGGTCCCCACAAGTGTCAGCGGCTTCCCTCTGCCTCCTTCAGAGTCGAAAGTTGACCACGGCTTCTCCGCGTGTCCCCCGCCCCCACTCCAGTGGCACACACCTGGAACCGCTTGTCCTCGGCATCCTGCACGCCGGTGAAGTAGAAATTGTCCCCCAGTGACAGGATGAAGTCTGTGCCTAGGATCTTTGCAGTCCTGGCAATCTCCTTGGCGTTGGCCGTTTCCCGGGCTGTGTAGAATGGGGCATTGGGGACCCCGCCCCAGTCACCCACTGCCACAAAGCGCAGGATGGGGGCAGTGCCATCAGCCAGGGGGAGCAGCAGCAAGGCTTGCAGGACGAGCAGCACTGTCCTTGTGTCCATCTGGGAGGCGAGAGACAAGTGTCTGGGGACCTGGCTGAGGCGTGGGCAGTAGACACTCCCTTGCCCTGCTGTAGCCCAGCAGGAAACCCCCGGGTGCCCTAGTTCCCAGGACTTCAGGGCAAAGTTGGCTGGGAGGGTGAGCGGGTAGGTGGTGTCCGGCCAGGGGCCAGGAAGGGTGGCCACGCAGGCCCATTCTGCCCTCCCTCATCCTGGACCCAGCACTCACCCTGGCAGAGGCACTGGCCAGTCACTTGGCACAGTCCAAGGGGCAGTTGCGTTACAGGGCAGGACTGGCCAGGGTCACCGAGCCTTTATGCTCTGGGGCGGAAATGGATCATTAGTGAGGATGAGGCAGTTTCTCCAGGGCTGTTCCAGAAGCCCTCCCCTTGGGTCATGTGAGCCGTGGAGTTCCCCAGCCATGGGCAGTGGATGGGTGGGAGTCTGGCACACAAGTGTAGCCCCACCTACCACCGCAGTCACAGCTCTGACCTGGGAGCTTGTCTGTGCTGTGGGCCTGAGGTGCCGCTATTGCATGCTGTGTGTGACCCAGCCAGACTCATCTGGGTGTCCGCGTCCTGCCTGTGTCTGAGCTGCCAAGGTCACATGTCTGCCGTGTGCCTGGGAGTCCCGTGCCCCCCGAGCAGGCAAGGCCCAGGTGTCTGTGATGTGCGCCAGAAGCTGTGTGGGGCGATGACTTGGGAGTCCCTCTTTTGTGCCTGGGTCGTGTTGTGTGCCTGCACTGTGTCTCTAGCGTGAATTGCGTGTGTGTGTGTTTGACAACATCTGAGTGTGTGTCCCAGGGTCACCCCTTCCCCCCAACAGTAGGGTCCCCCTTTTCCAGGAAGTCCTGCCCACACCTTCCTCTCCTCCCTGCCCCCATTCCTGCAGGAGGAACCCAGGCGGGAGGCAGCTGATGGCACTGCATGTGACCTCGGGCTTTTAACCCTCACACTCTCCGCAGGGCTGGGAGGCTCTCCGAGTAACCCCAGCCCCTGGGACAGGCGCCTGGGCACCGGGGCCCCAGCACGGGTGGCCCGGATGACTTACCCTCCACTCGCGGCCTCCCTCTTCTGGCCGGAATAGTCCCTGCACACTCAGGCTGCTGCCTGCAGCCCCCGCAGGGTGCACAGGGGCCCCGGGGTCACCCAGCACGGCAGGCAGTCCCTCGCCGCAGCCCAGGGTAACAGGAAGTGGGTCACAAGGACCCGGGGAGACCCCTCCCAAGGGAGTCGGCCGGCAAGTCTACACCTGCAGGGCGGGTCTCACCTGTGGTTGGCTGGGGCCCGGGGTCAAGGTCAACGCCAGGCGCCGGGGGAGCCGCGCTGCACAAGTGCGGGGCTGCCCCGCGTTCAGATAGCGGAGGCCCAGCTCCGGGCCACCCGACCCGCGAGCCCGGGGCGGGCCCAGGTGTCCTCTGGGGCCCCGCGCTCCCACCTGGCCGGGTTAGCCACGCCCCGGAATCCTGCCCAGCCACCCCGCGCCGCCACTCCTCACGGCGCTGGCAGCGCAGACACGATTAGGGCTCGGGACGGCGGCTTCCGGACCCGATTTCCTCCCCGTTCCCCCACGCGGGCCCAGAGTCGCCACCTGCCTTCACACTTGGGGCGCCACGGCCCTGGTCCAGCGCTGGGTGGGGCCTTGCCCTGGGCTGGGCCACCGTCTAGTGAGGAAGTCTCCACCCTCAGTCTTCTGGTCTTTAAAATGGGTGTGAGGGCAAATGAGTCAAATCTTCTTCAGAAAGAATTCCAAATCATGTCAATCAAAGGCCCCTCGGGAGCCAGAACTCAGTTTTTCCAGCCTCCTTAAAATTTTTTTTAATTGATTTAAGAGAGATAGATAGAAACATCGATGATGAAAGAGAATCATTGATCGGCTGCCTCGTGCAGGCCTCCCCCCCGCCCCCCCATCGAGGGGGCAACCCGGGCTTGTGCTCTTGACCAGAATCCGACTCCAGACCCTTCAGCCCGAAGTCCGACGCTCTGTCCACTGAGGATGGAGCGTCCTCCCTTTGAGTGTGACAGGGCTCAAAAGTGATTGACTCTCATCCAGTGAATAAGGTATGGAAAAGCAAAAGCTGGGAACGTCACAGTGGAGACGCCTGGCGGACACCACCCTAACCAGATGGCCCTGGCTAACATCCCAGTGGCCAGTGCTTGATATCCCGTGGCCCTGATAGAATGCAGTGGGGAGGACGCCTGACCTCTGGGGTTTCTTCCAGCAGCCGGGGGCCTCGGGCTAATGATGAGCACAATACCAGATACACTTCAGCGGAGGGATTTTCGACAGAAGAATCCGGGCTCTGCAAACATGCCCCAGTCATGAAGAAGAAAAAAGTCCGAGGTGTGTCACAGACTGGCTGAGACCCCGCAGGCGTGAGGACCCAATGAAATGTGGGGTCCTGGGCCAGAGAAAGGGCGTTGGTGCAAAAACTGGTGACACCCAACCAAAGCCTACAGTTTTGTAATTGTAACACAACCAAGAAACACAATTTATTTTTTATTTATTTTTTTTTTTTTTGCTTTTTAAATATATTTTATTGATATTTCACAGAGAGGAAGGGAGAGGCATAGAGAGTTAGAAACATCGATGAGAGAGAAACATCGATCAGCTGCCTCCTGCACACCTCCCACTGGGGATGTGCCCGCAACCAAGGTACATGCCCTTGACCGGAATCGAACCCGGGACCCTTCAGTCTGCAGGCCGACGCTCTATCCACTGAGCCAAACCGGTTTCGGTGAAACACAATTTCTTAGTAGTTACAGGTGGTTATGGCTACAGGGGAAACAGTGAGGAGCCTGTCGAAGCGCTTGGCATTAGTTTTTGCAGCTTTTCTGTAAATCTAAAATACTCCAAATTAAAATAGTTTACTTTGAAAATGGGTTTAATCCAAGAAACTTAAGAATGTTTTCAACATGTATTAAGCACTACTGTTTGCCCAGTACGGGCTGACACAGCAGTGAGCAGCACAGGCAGGAAAGCCCTCCCTGCTGGGCTGACATGCTGGAGAAACTTATATGCTAGCCATTAATGGCTCTCCTTTCTTTGGGGTGGGCGTTCTCGTCCCATTGTATAATTTATGTACTGTTTGGAGTGTTGCTTAAAAAGCCCTGTTAATTATTTTGCCAGCAGAACAAATACAGACTTCCTCTTAACATATCTGTGGTCAAATGGAAATACTAGTACAGGAAACAGGCCCCTCAGGTTCAGGGCAGGGGCTATTTTCTGGGGAGACAGGCAGGGGAGTGGAATCAGGGTGGGGGGACAAAGGGGTTGGGAAGGGCCTTCAACTCCATCCCTACTGGGTTTTTTGTTTGTTTGTTTGTTTGTTTGTGTGTGTGTGTGTGTTTTGTTTGTTTGTTTTCACAAAAAAGGGAAAAAGAAATGATCAGAACCAATTAGGACCAAATGTTAACATTTGCTTCTTCACATGGTTGGTACAGGAGTGTTTTAGGAGTAATCTATGCTTTCTGTATTTTTTTTTTAACACCACGCAAATTTATATTTTTTAGCCCTAACCAGTTTGGCTCAGTGGATAGAGCGATGGCCTGCGGACTGAAGGGTCTCGGGTTCGATTCCAGTCAAGGGCACATGCCTGGGTTGTGGGCTCAATCCCCAGTAGGGAGCGTGCATGAGGTAGCCGACCAGTGATTCTCTCATCATTGATGTTTCTATCCCTCTCTCCCTTCCTCTCTGAAATCAATAAAAATATATTTAAAAATATTTTTTAAAATATATATACTTTTTATCTTATTGTAAGACATGGTCTTTATAGAAAAATTGGAAAATACTGAAAAGCACAAAGAAAAGAATTACACTCTCCAGTAATCTCTCTGCCTGGAAAGTCACTATTCATTCATTTTTCTTTTCCGTTGATTTTTCTATGCCTACATTTGTCTTCAGAAAGATGGGATGGCCCTGGCCAGTACGGCTCAGTGGAGAGAGCGTCAGTCCGAGACTGAAGGGTCCCAAGTTCGATCCCAGTCCAGGGCACTTACCTGGGTTGCAGGCTTGATCTCTGGCAGCCCTGATTGGGACACATGCAGGAGGCAACCAACTGATGTCTCTCTTTCACATCAGTGTTTCTCTTTCTGTGTCTCTACCCCTCCCTCCCACTCTCTCTAAAAATGAATGGAAAAATATCCTTGGGTGAAAATGAACAAAATACAAAAATAAGAAACAGAAAAATGGGATGCTAGTGATACTATTTTATGAAGTCTTAAAGTGTTAACATTATATATATATATAATTAAAAAGTATGCAAAAGCTTGTGCACATGACTTTGTGCAACATGTGCAGTGAAACTGGTGGATTCTTGGTTATCGCTCTGTCATCTCCCGGATTCTGAATACGCTGTTCTCCCTCCATTTGCCCGGGGTCCCTCCTCTGCTGATTTTCTGTGAGGGTGGATCCAGGTCTGGCTCAGAGCCTCCCGCCCACCCCCAGTCCTGCCTGGCTTCCCAACAGCCACGTCAATCTCGTGATTGAGCTCTTCCTTTGGCACCTCTGTGCCCTGCCCACTCCTCCCCTCTCCCCTTGCTCTTCTGGGGTCTTTTTACCCTCCTGGAATAGGGCCACACTCTGACCTCAGGGCCTTGGCATTTGCTGTTCCATTTGCCTAGAAGGCTCTTCCCTTTCCAGATCACCCCCCCCCCCCCCCCGCCCCGCAACCCTGTGCTCCTTTCGCCGCCGCTGTATTCAAGTTTCTTTATCTAAAATGCACCCTCCACCCCCATCTGACTCCCTCTCCTGCTGCATTTTCCTCTGTCACCCTTATTATGACCCGACAAGCCACACATCTTGATTTTGGTCTGTCACCCAGCCAGAGAGATCTCCACTGGGACAAGAACGTCTTGGTCTGGCTCCCAGTTGTGTTTCCCTGGCATCTGGAATCCAGGCGCACAAAGGCGGTTGCTCATTCGGGGGATGATGGAGCGAAGGGGTGCCCTTTCAGGACCCCACTTCCCTCTGGTTTGAATGTGCAGCCTCCCTGGCCCCCCTCCTGGCTTCATGCCTTGAGCGGATTCCACCAACTCTGTTCTGGCTGCTTCGGTTCTAATGTTAGTGCTGTTGTGGTTGGTAATCTGCCTTGGAATATCTTAGAGATACTTCAGTGACCCCTGATTAGATTTGGCATCTCTCTCACATCCTGGTCACAGCCCTCAAGTCACACGAAGGCTTATTCCCACCTCAGGGCCTTTGCACTTGCTGTTCTCTCCGCTGGACCACGCTCCCCCCATCTTTCTGTCATTGAGTACTTGGCTGAAGTGCCACCTCCTCAGACTACCTGGATACAATTAGCACCCCAGCACCCACTTCTCAGTGTCCACCATTGTCAAGCACCCTTTTCCCATCCTCCCCACCAAGAGTTCCCATGAATACAGGTCTGAGTGGACACCCAATGTACACTCAGTGGGGGCAGGGTGGGCAGTGGGCTAACATTACTTCTGACAAGCACCAGTCAGTGAGGGGAGGTAGGCACCAGACTGGCACGAGTGGTATGAGGAGAGCCGGAGGGCAGAGGCCAGTGGAAGGTATCAGGAGGTGGGGAACAGAGGCTGAAGGGGCCATAGGAAAAGGGCCTGGAGCTAAGGAGTGGGCCCTTGATCTGGAGAGTGACAGGTTTGGAGGATGGGGTCCAAGCTGTGTTTTTAAAATCAGTCTGGCCTGGCCGGCATAGCTCAGTGGTTGAGCAGCGACCTATGAACCAGGAGGTCACAGTTCAATTCCTGGTCAGGGCACGTGCCCAGGTTGCGGGTTTGATCCCCAGTGTATGGTGTGCTGGAGGCAGCGGATCAATGATTCTCTCTCATCATTGATGTTTCTGTCTCTCTCTCCCTTTCCTTTCCTCTTTGAAATCAATAAAAACATTAAAAAAAGATTGTTCTGGAACAAAGCAAGTCAAAGACAAATGTATACCAACTGACTGTCTATACATCTATCTTTATATTTCTGTTTACCGATATCTCTCTATCACTGTCTACATTTACCTGCCTACCTACCTATCCATCAGTCATGCTATATCTTTTAAAAATATATATATTTTATTGATTTTTTACAGAGAGGAAGGGAGAGGGATAGAGAGTTAGAAACATCGATGAGAGAGAAACATCGATCAGCCACATCCTGCACACCTCCTACTGGGGATGTGCCCACAATCCAGGCACATGCCCTTGACCGGAATTAAACCTGGGACCTTTCAGTCCACAGGCCGACGCTCTATCCACTGAGCCTAACCAATTAGGGCAGTCACACTATATCTTGATGCAAAACTGCAAGTGCTCGGTGCTACACACCAAGAAGAAATTCTGGTGCCAACAGGAACCAAATGAAGAGTGGTATCCTCTGGGGAGAGCTGCTATGGGACTTTATTAATTTCTTCTTTATTAATTTCTTTACTTAATTCCTCTTTAAACATTATAAGCTGGTGATAAATATATTTTTAAATATTTGTATTGATCTCAGAGAGGAAGGGAGAGAGAGATAGAAACATCAATGATGAGAGAGAATCATTGATCAGCTGCCTCCTTTAGCCCTCTCCTGGGGATGGAGCCTGCAACCTGGGTATGCGCCCCGATTGGGAACCGAACCATGACCCTCTGGTTCATAGGTCAACGCTCAACCACTGAGCCACGCTAGCCGGGCTGGTAATATTTTTGTAACCAGGAAAACAATATTTACCTAGATAGTCACGTTGACGAAAGCGTGGACGATTGCTGAGGGAGATGAGCCTGCGAGACCCAGCGTTGGCGCTCTGGACGGCTGCTCAAATGGCCGGGCCTGAGTGCTCCAGTCTGCCTGCGTCCACGCTCCAGCGCCTCTATGGCATTTGTCTGTAGGACTGTTGGCTGGGGACTGTACCTTCCTGTGCCTCATTTCTTCATCTTTAACATGGATGATGTTACTGTCGCTCAATTCAGGATGTTGTGTGAACCAAAAGACCTGCCGCAGATGGAACATGCGGAATAACACCTTGCCCGGAGCAATCACAAACTATAAGCCAGCTGCCACCGCTTAATATTATTATTACCATCACTATTACGTGTATTATTATTATTGTTGATCCTCACCCGAAGATATTTTTTCCATTGATTTTTAGAGAGCGTTGAAGAGGGGGAGGGAGGGAGAGGGAGAGAGACACACACACACACATCGATCGGTTGCCTCCTGCAGGCATCCTGTGGGCTGAACCTGCAACCAAGGCACATACCCTTGATCTGGAATGGAACCCACAACCCTTGGGTGCATGGGCCGATGCTCTAAGCACTGAGCACGCCGGCCAGGGCTATTATGTGTATTAAGTTGAAGCCCCCTCCCCTAATCTCAATTTTTAAAATCCCAAATAGTTTACAGTGAGAAGCCTCCCTCCTACTCTGTCCCCCAGCTTACCCCGGCCACCACTTGGAGGGAACAAGCTTACGAGATTTTTGTGGCTCCTTCCAGAGATGACTAATTGATTTCAGGCTGATAACTTTAAATTGAAGAGTATATGATAATTTGAGTTTAGAAGCAGTACAGAATGTTTAAGATAATACATTGCCCCCTATTTATATGTTTAATGTTCAAATTTATAATAACTGCTAAGGACCTCAGAAGGGCTTGCTTGGTGGTGGCATTTAGCAGATTAAAGAATAAAATTTATCACTTTAATAAAGGCCATCTAAAATGTATAAGCGAGACAACATCAAAATAAAAAGCTTCTGCACAGCAAAAGAAACCATCAACAAAACAACAAGAAAGCCCACTGCATGGGAGAACTTATTTGCCAATGTTATCTCCGATAAGGGTTTAATTTCCAAAATTTGTAGGGAACTCACACAACTTAGCAAACAATCCAATCAAAAAATGGACAAAAGGCTAACCGGTTTGGCTTAGTGGATAGAGCGTCGGCCTGCTGACTGAAGGGTCCCGGGTTCGATTCTGGTCAAGAGCATGTACCTTGGTTGCGGGCACATCCCCAGTAGGGGGTGTGCAGGAGGCAGCTGATCGATGTTTCTCTCTCATCGATGTTTCTAACTCTCTATCCCTCTCCCTTCCTCTCTGTAAAATATCAATAAAATATATATATTTTTAAAAAAATGGACAAAGGACCTAAATAGACACTTTTTGAAAGAGGACATTCAGAAAGCCAAGAGACATATGAAAACATGCTCAAAGTCACTAATCATCCAAGAGATGCAAATCAAAACAACAATGAGGTACCATCTCACACCTGTCAGAATGGCTATCATCAACAAATCAATAAACCACAAGTTCTGGTGAGGATGTGGAGAAAAAGGAACCCTCCTTCACTGCTGGTGGGAATGCAGACTGGTATGGAGTTTCCTCAAAAAATTAAAAATGGAACTCCCATTTGACCCAGTGATCCCACTTCTAGGAATATATCTGAGGAAACTAGAAACACCAGTCAGAAAGGATATATGCACCCCTATGTTCATAGCAGCACAATTCACCATAGCTAAGATTTGGAAACAGCCTAAGTGCCCATCAGCAGATGACTGGATCAGAAAACTATGGTACATCTACACAATGGAATACTACACTGCGGTAAAAAAGGAGTTCCTACCATTTGCAGCAGCATGGCTGGAACTGGAGAGCATTATGCTAAGTGAAATAAACCAGTCAGAGAAAGATAAATATCACATGATCTCACTCATTTGTGGAATATAATGAACAACATAAATTGATGAACAAAAATAGAGCCAGAGGGAAAAAAAGTTTTAGAATATAATAAAAGTAATCCTGTTATTTGCATATTTTTAATATTTCCTACAACTTTTGTGATATCATACTATGTTAGTACAGTTTTGGTAATATTATTATACTTTAAATCCTTCTATTCTTGAAATATTAATGTTTATTGCATGTAACATTATATTTAAAATAATTTTTCTTGAGATATTAATATTTATTGCATGTAACATTATTATATTTAAGATCGTTTTTCTTGAGATATTAAAAAATAAAAGTAAAGTGTTTCAGTACTCATGCTAAAAGGGGAAAATAAATAAAATGTTTAAGCGAATTCAACCCACTGCATTTCTACATGGATCCAATGGCCTCTTGGAAAGCGATGGTCCACGTGGCCAGGTGTAAAAGTCACATAACAGCTGCAGCTGGAATCACAGGCTGAAGGGAAACCGTGTTTCTCAAGGTATTGCTTAAACGGATTAAACATTTACAAAGTAACTAAGAAGATGGGTTATTCGAGGCACCGAAGCTGACCCAAAACCCAGACACTAATGAGTTTGTTTGATTTTAGAAACCGAAAGGCTAGTGTGGCTGGGGCAGAGGGAGCGAGGGGGACAGTGGGCGGACATGAAGGCGGGGAGGAGAGGAGGGCGTGTGTGGGGCAGATCGCGTGGGGCTGTGGGGGCTGCGGGGAGGAGCTTTTATCCCCAGTGAGGTGGGCTCAGTGGAGAACTCAGTAGAGGAGGGAGTGATCTGATTTAGGTTTTGCATAACTTCCACTGGGTGCCTGGAGCAGATGGAAAAAACTGGGTCCTGGGAGGTTATACCCCTTTTATTCATTAAATTAAAAAAAAAAAAAAAAAAAAAAAAAAAAGGAACAGAACGCCGGAGCCTGAATACCTTCAGGATCCTTGACCTGTTCATTGCTGCCCTCGTGTGGCTACAGCCTGAACTGCAGCGACATCGGATGACCGCTCTTCCTTTTTGGTGCGCAAAGGCTTCTTCCCAGCCCACTGTGCGCCGCACAGAGGGTCCTGCAATGGATTCAGCCAAGGACTGTCCTAGACACTCTCCCAGAGGAGTGAGGAGTGAATGTGTGGGGAGTCAGATGTTTGCAGGGTAACCGATGAACCTCGCTCTTCTCAGGAAATTGCAGATTGTGTTGGCTTCTAGAGAGAGGTTTTCAGAGGAGGGGTCTTTGGTCCGCGTTCAAGGACCAGTAGGAGTTTTTCAGGAAGGCACAGTGAGAACAGCCATCCTGGTCCTAGCCGGTTTTGCTCAGTGGATAGAGCATGGCCTGCGGACTGAAGGGTCCCAGGTTCGGTTCCCCTCAAGGGCTCAAGAGCTCATACCTTGGCTGCAGGCTCATGCAACCAATCGATGTGTTTCTCTCACATCGATATTTCTCTCTGTCTTTCCCTCTCTCTTCCACTCTCTCTAAAAGATCAACGGAAAAATATCTTCAGGTGAGAATTAACAAAACAAAACAAAAAAAAGAAAAAAGAAAAAAAAAAAAAGAAAAGAAAAGTTATCCTGGGCAGAAAGAAGGGCATTTTTTTTTTTTTGCCATTTATTTATAAAGCTAGGTCAAAACTGAACTCCTGATATACTCCTTATCCCCTAAACTGCTCCTCCCAACCTGGGTAATGAGTTTACCACGCCTATACTTGTCCTGAACACCTCTCTTCCTCTCACACCTGCCATCCCCATGGCCACCACCCAGGGCCAGACACCCATCACCTGGGCGTTGGGTGCCTGTCGCAGCCTTTAATTCCTGCTTGTCCATCCCGGTCTCAAGGGTATCTTTCCCTGCCTCTCCCCTGCTCCACTTCTCCCATGGCTCCCAGCTCTGGAAGGAGGCCCAAGCCTGTCAGCCTACTGCCTGAAGTCGTGGAGGACGGGGCCCTGCCTACCCCACAGTGTCATTGCATGAACAATTGCACCTGCCCTTCTCACTGAGGCTCACCTGATGCCAGCCCATGTGTCATGCAGTTTAAAGGTGGCTTCACAACAGCCTTATCACTTGACAGAAGAGCAAACTGAGGTTCGGAGAGCTCAAGTGGCTTGTCCAAGGTGAACTCTGTTCTTTCCAACTGCAAAGCTCAGGCTTAACCTCAACACACTGTCGCTCTGTGACACATCTCTGATGTGATGGGTTTAATTCTTTGCTCTCATTCTTCATCAGCTCAGGATTCTAAACACAGACAAGGTAGCTTGAAGGACAGACAGTTATTGCTCACAGTTCTGGAGACTTGGGAAGTCCAAAATCAAGGTGCCAGCCAATTCAATTACTGGTGAGTGCTCTCTTCCTGGCTTACCGACAGCCACCTCTTGCTATGTCCTCACATGGTGGGGACAAGGGTGGGGGGAGATACCTCTGTTGTCTCTTCTTATCAGGGCACCATCCCATCATGAGGGCCCACCCTCAGACCTCATGTGACCTGAATTACCGACCAAAGGCCCCATGTCTAATACCATCACGTTGGGTTAGGACTTCAACATATGGATTTGGGGAGACACACATATTCAGTCTATAACATCTTCCCTTCAAATGCTTGAGCCCTTCCCCTTAAGTGTGGGTCAAACTTTAGTGACATTAAAAAAAAAACAACTTTGGGTATTATTGTGGATTTGCATACAGTTGTAGGAAATAATAGAGAGATCTAGTATACCCTTCACCCACTTTCTACCAATGGTAACACTTTGCATAACTTGAGTACACTATCCCAACCAGGGAATTGATACAATTTCACCAGATTTACATGCACCGGTATGTTCTTTGCAGTTTTATCACGTGAGTAAAGTTGTGTGACTACTACCACAATCAAGACACCTAACAGTTACATTACAATGATCGCTCTGCCCAGGGCTCTGGCCGGGGAGGAGCCTGCTACCAAGGTACGTGCCCTTGACCAGAATCGAACCCGGGACGCTTTGGTCCGCAGGCTGATGCTCTATCTACTGAGCCAAACTGGCTAGGGCTATAGTTTTGTCATTTTAAGAATGTCACATAGTGTATCCATATAATGAAATGTTACTAAGCAATAAAAAGAAATGAAATACTGATACATGCTACAACATAGGTGAACCTTGAAAATATTATACTAAGTGGAAGAATCCTACATAATGTAGGATTCCATTTATATGAAATACCTAGAATGGGCAAATTTACTAGAAAGTATTTTAGTGATGCCTAGGGCTGTTGGTTGGGTGGGGCAGAGGTACTAGGGGCTGATAGCTAAAGGGGGCAACCAAACAATATGTTGCTTCTCTCACATTGATATTTCTGTCTTTTCCTCTCTCTTCCACTCTCTCTAAAAGATCAATGGAAAAATATCCTCAGGTGAGAATTAACCATTTGTT
Source organism: Plecotus auritus (assembly GCF_963455305.1). NCBI lineage: Eukaryota > Metazoa > Chordata > Mammalia > Chiroptera > Vespertilionidae > Plecotus > Plecotus auritus. The sequence goes on from NC_137773.1 coordinate 89,941,682, forward strand.
TATTTATTTATTTTTTTTGCCATTTATTTATTTAGATTTCCATTCTCCTTTCCTTTTTGGCAACCATCAGCTTGTTCTCTATATTTATGGGTCTGTTTCTGTTTTGTTTTTTCATTTGTTCTGCTTTTTAAGATTCCACATATAAATAAAATCATACAGTATTTATCTTCTCAGTCTGACCTATTTCACTTAGCATAATACCCCCTAGGTCCATCCATATTGTTGCAAATTGCAAGATTTCATTTTTTAAAATTACTGAATAATATTTGATTGTGTCAGTATATATATGTATATATAATCACACATTCTTTATCTATTTGTCTGTTGTTGGACACCTAGGTTGAAAATCTTGCCCTAAGCAGTTTGGCTCAGTGGATAGAGCATCGGCCTGCGGACTGAAGGGTCCCAGGGTCGATTCTGGTCAAAGACATGTACTTTGGTTGTGGGCACATCCCCAGTGGGGAGGGTGCAGGAGGCAGCTGATCAATGTTTCTCTCTCATCGATGTTTCTAACTCTCTATCCCTCTCCCTTCCTCTCTGTAAAAAAATCAATAAAATATATTTAAAAAAAGAAAAAAGAAAATCTTGGCCATTGTGAATATTGCTGCAATGAACATAGGAGTATATATATCTTTTCAAATTAGTGTTTTGTTTTCTTCAAATACCAGCGTTTATCTCTTGTCTTAAATTGCTGGATCATATGGCAGATATCGTTTTAAAATGTTGAGGAACCTCCATGCTGTTTTCCACAGAGGCTGCACCAGTCTGCATTCCCACCAACAGTGAACGAGGGGTTCCTTTTTTCCACATTCTCACTAGCACTTACTGATTTATGGAGGATAGCCATTCTGATAGGTGTGAGGTGATATCTCATTGTGGAATTAATTTGCATTTATCTCATGATTAGTGATGGGGGGCATCTTTTCATATGTGTGTTGGCCATCTGTATGTCTACTTTGGAAAAATGTCTATTCAGGTTACCTGCCCATTTTTTTTTTTTAATGCTTTTTATTGACTTCAGAGAGAGGAAGGGAGATGGAGAGAGAGAAACATCCATAGGAGAGAAACACTAATTGGCTTGCCCTGTGCAAGCTCCCCACTGGGGATCGAGCCAGCAACCCGGGCACGTGCCCTGACCTGGAATAGTACCAGTGAACTTTGGGTGCATGGATGGTGCCCAACCAAAGAGCCACACCGCCTCGGCCTCTGCCCATTTTTTTTGTTTGTTAATCCTCACCCGAGGATATTTTCCCGTGACCTTTTTAGAGAGAGTTGAAGAGAGAGGGATAGACAGAAACATCAATCTGAGAGAAACATCAATTGGTTGCCTCCTTCAAGCTCCTGACCAGTGTCTGGGCCTGGGAGGAGCCTGCAACCAAGGTACCCTTGACCAGAATCAAACCCAGAACCCTTTGATCCACAGGCCGACACTCTATCAAACCGGCTAGGGCTGCCCATCTTTTCATTGTATTTTTTTTGTGTGTGTTTTTTAAAAGTTGCATGAGTTCTTTACATATTTTGGCTACTAACTCCCTTATTGAATATATGATTTGCAAATATTTTACCCCATTCGGTAGGTTGGCTAATAATTTTGTTGATTGTTGAAGGTTTTCTTAATTGTACAAAACCTTTTTGGTTTGATGTATTCCCATTTGTTTATACTTTTCTTTTGCTTTTGTTGCCTTTGTTTTCGTTCAGATTCAGAAAATCGTATCAGGCCCTAACTGGTTTGGCTCAGTGGATAGAGCGTCGGCCTGTGGACTGAAAGGTCCCAGGTTCGATTCCGGTCAAGGGCATGTACCTTGGTTGCAGGAACATCCCCAGTAGGAGGTGTTCAGGAGGCAGCTGATCGATGTTTCTCTCTCATTGATGTTTCTAACTCTCTATCCCTCTCTTTTCCTCTCTGTAAAAAAATCAATGAAATATATTAAAAAAAAAAGAAAATCATATCAGGACCTACATCAAGGGACTTATGGACTATGTTTTTTCTAAAAGTTTTATGGTTTCAGGTCTTACTTTTATTTTTTATTTCAGAGATGAAGTGAGAGGGAAGAGATAGAAACATCAATGATGAGAATCATTGATCGGCTGCTTCCTGCATGCTCCCTACTGGGGATGGAGCCCACAAGCCAGGCATATGCTCTTGACGTGAATCAAACCCGGGACCCTTCAGTCTTCAGGCTGACACCCTATCCACTGAGCCAAACCAGCTAGGGCTCAGGTCTTACATTTAAGCCTCTAATCCATTTTTAAAATACTTTATTTTTAAAAATGTATTTGTATTGATTTCAGAGAGGAAGAAGAGGGAGAGATAGAAACACCAGTGATGAGAAACATTGATTGGCTGCCTCTGGCACACCCCCAACTGGGAATCCAAGCATGACCTCCTGGTTCATAGGTTGATGCTGACCCACTGAGCCACACACACTGGCTGGGCTAACCCATTTTTTTTTAAAAGATGGTGAGAAACTTTTTATTATTTATTTATTTATTTTTAAATATATTTTATTGATTTTTTATAGAGAGGAAGGGAGAGGGATAGAGAGTTAGAAACATCGATGAGACAGTAACATCGATCAGCTGCCTCCTGCACACCCCCCACTGGGGATGTGCCCGCAACCAAGGTACATGCCCTTGACTGGAATCGAACCTGGGACCCTTCAGTCCGCAGGCCGATGCTCTATCCACTGAGCCAAACCAGTCAGGGCGGTGAGAAACTTTAAAAAAAAAATTTTTTTTTAATTGATTTATAGAGAGAGAGGTAGGGAGAGGGATAGATAGAAACATCAATGAGAGAAACATCATTGATCACTGCCTCCTGCATGCCCCCTACTGGGCATAGAGCCCGCAACCTTGGGTATGTACTCTGACTGGGACTGGGGATTGAGCCTGCAACCCAGGTACATGCCCTTGACTGGGAATCCAACTGGTGACCCTTCGGTGCATGGCCTGACACTCTAACTACTGAACACACCAGCCAGGGCAGGAAGGGTTTCTGAAATCAGGAAACTGCTCTTCTCAGGATTGATTTGGCTACTCAGGGTCTTTGTGGTTCCATATAAATTTTAGGATCACTTCTGTAGAAAATGTCATTTTTGGAATGTTAATAGGGACTGCATTGAATCTTTAGATGACTTTGGGTTGTATGAACATTTTAACAATATTCTTCCAGTACATGAACATGGAATAGCCTTTCATTTACTTGTCTCTTTCAATTTTTCATGAATGTCTTGTGGTTTCCAGTATACATCTCTTTCTCCTCCTTGGTTAAATTTGTTCCTAAGTATTTTATTATATTTTTTATAGTTTAATGTAATTTAATAGCAAACTTAGGAACAGCACAGAAGATAACATTAAAAACATGTTCTGGCCTGGCTGGTGTGGCTCAATGGTTGAGTGTAGTCTCATGCACCAAGTGGTCACCAGTTCTATTCTTGGGCAGGGCACATGCCTGGGTTGCAGGCTTAACCCTCAGTAGGAGGCAGCTGATAGATCGATGATGTTTCTATCTCTCTATCCCTCTCCCTTCCTCTCTCTCTCTAAAAAAAAAAAAAAAAAAAAATCAATAAAAACATTTTTAAAAATGAAAAGAACAGTTGGAGGTAGCTAACCGCCTTTTCCCCAGGTCAGATAAGGCTTTGGCAAATTAATTTTCTTTGAGGGATGACATAAGGTACAGAGAACAGAATGTTTCAAGATGTTTTTCTCCTTTACTGTATAAAGCATTAGGCTTTGGGTTGTTGAGTTAAACTTTATGAGTTATTGGGGGTACCCTATGACTGGGCCCCAGAATATTCTCAAGTCCATACTATGTCTCCAGCAGTTCACCTATTCCTGTGTTACCACAGTTTGCTGGCTCCAATAGCTTTTGCTCCCAGTCAGTGTCTGTTCTCTATATTCTCTTGTCCCTCCAGTTTTCAGGGCAGTGGTTTAGCCTATAACCTCAAATCTCTGTTGAAATTTAAGTTCATTCAACTTTTTTCTTGTAATAATATAACTGATGGCATCAAGCTCTTTTCATGTAAGAGCAGAAGCGGCTCATTTACTTCCGTTGCTGTGTTTCTCCCAGCTGCCCTAATCTCGCACATTATTTTTTAAAATCTGTATTTTTATTGATTTCAGAGAGGAAGGGAGAGAGAGAGAGATAGAAACATCAATGATGAGAATCATTGATCGGCTGCCTCCTGCATGCCCCACACTGGGGATCGAGCCCACAACCTGGGCGTGTGCCCTGACTAGGAATCGAACTGTGACCTCCTGGTTCATATGTCGATGCTCAACCGCTGAGCCTCACTGGCTGGGCTCACATTGCTCACATTATTTTTTACATTCTATCCAAGCCCTTATTTTCATCTTATAAACCAAAGTGTTACCATTTGTAACCATCTCCCTTCTCTCCAAAAATATGAGCACCAGGACCACAGATATGTTTCACGCCTCTATATCCAAGACCCACAGTACCTTGATGACCTGTGCTAAACTAGGTATGTTTTGAATCTAGATGAGGCATGTTAAGAAATTAGCATCAAGAGTATGATCTCTAGGAGAAACCAAGATGGCGGCATAGGTAAACACCTAAACTGCTGCCTCGCACAACAATTTCAAAACTAAAACTAAAAGACAAAACGTCTATCACCCAGAACCACGGGAAAGCTGCCTGAGTGGAAGTTCTACAACTAGAAGGAAAGAGAAAAGAGCATTGAGACGTGCACAAGCGCTGAAAAGCTGAGGTATGGAGGCGCGCGAATCGGGCTGGCGGCGGGTGTCTGGGTGCGCTGCTTCTTTCAACCCAAAGGGAGACAAGCTCCAGATTACTCCGAACTCCAGTTTCTGGGGAGACACTGGGGACCCAAACTCCTATGGGGAGAAGCTGGACTGTCTGCCATCGGGTGGGAAAATGAGGGTGATTTTCTTGCAGAGGTGCGCCCAGCAATCATTGTTTACTGTGGAGGCGGGGACTTGGAAATGTGGAAACGCAGAGAGGGCTGACTGGCAGCCATCACTGTTTGCCACGCCCTAGCCTAGTGACTCCCTGAGACCCCGACCCGCACAATCTACAAATCCACCCAAGCTCCACGCAGCAGCTTTTGCATATAAATGGTCTACCCTATCGCAGCTTAACCAAACAAACTGCAGCTCTGGTCAGACAGCTCCAAAACCTCCAAACCCCAAGCAAAGAGGAGAAAACTGTAGTTCTCGCTGTACCTCCTGCTGGGTGGCCTCAGACAGTAGCTGACCAGCACCCCATTGGAGATCCAGAAGCTAGTGTATCTAGTGGTCAGTGTGAGACGACACCAGATTTCAACTACTCACATCCATAAGTGACACATTCAAGAGGCAGACTCAGTGAGCACCAAAGCCCCACTGAAGCAAGTCCTGCTCCCTAAGCGTGTCTCCAGCACAGCAGTTCTTCCATTATAGACACAGTGGGTCCTCACAGCCAATTGGTCTGGGGGTCAATTCCTCCCAGTGTACCAACAGCTATCAAGGCTTAACTACACCAAGACTTTGCACTCAGCCCACAAAGGGGTGCACAAAGAGTGTCTACCTCAGCTAACCGGGAGGCCGACCCACTGGCCCATATAGGACACCTAGCACACAAAGCCACCCTACCAACTCAGGGAAGCAACGAAAATGCGGAGACAAAGAAACAGATCACAAACGAAAGAAATGGAGGAAAACAAATGACTGGATATAGAGTTCAAAACCACGGTTATACGGTTTTTCAAGAATTTCTTAGAAAAGGCCGATAAATTCAATGAGACCCTCGAGGATATGAAAAAGGACCAACTAGAAATTAAACATACACTGACTGAAATAAAAAATATTATACAGCCAAAACCGGTTTGGCTCAGTGGACAGAGCGTCAGCCTGCGGACTGAGGGGTCCCAGGTTCGATTCCGGTCAAGGGCATGTAACTTGGTTGCGGGCACATCCCCAGTGGGAGGTGTGCAGGAGGCAGCTGATCGATGTTTCTCTCTCATCGATGTTTCTGACTATCTATCCCTCTTCCTTCCTCTCTGTAAAAAATCAATAAAATATATTTAAAAAAAATATTATACAGAGACCCAACAGCAGACTAGAGGAATGCAAGAATCAAGTCAAAGATATGAAATACAAAGAAGCAAAAAACACTCAACCGGGAAAGCAAAAAGAAAAAAAGAATCCAAAAATTTGAAGATAGTGCAAAGAAGCCTCTGGGACAACTTCAAGCATACCAACATCAGAATTATGGGGTGCCAGAAGAAGAGAGCAAGATACTGAAAACCTATTTGAAGAAATAATGACTGAAAACTTCCCCCACCTGGTGAAAGAAATAGACTTATAAGTCCAGGAAGCGCACAGAACCCCAAACAAAAGGAATCCAAAGAGGACCACACCAAGACACATCACAATTAAAATGCCAAGGGCAAAAGACAAAGAATATTAAAAGCAGCAAGAGAAAAACAATTAATTACCTACAAGGGAGCACCCATACGATTGTCAGCTGATTTCTCAGCAGAAACTATGCAGGCCAGACGGGAGTGGCAAGAAATATTCAAAGTGATGAATAGCAAGAACCTACAACCAAGATTACTCTACCCAGCAAAGTTATCATTCAGAATTGAAGGTCAGAAAAGAGTTTCACAGACAAGAAAAAGCTAAAGGAGTTCATCACCACCAAACCAGTATTATATGAAATGCTGAAAGGTATTCTTTAAGAAGAGGAGGAAGAAGAAAAAAGTAAAGATAAAAATTATGAACAACAAATACATATCAACAAGTGAATCTAAAAGTCAAGTGAATTAAAAATCTGATGAACAGAATAAACTGGTGAATATAATAGAATCAGGGGCATAGAATGGGAGTGGATTGATAATTCTCAGGGGGAAAGGGGTGTGGGGGGTACGGGAAGAGACTGGACAAAAATCGTACACCTATGGATGAGGACAGTGGGAGGGAGGTAAGGGCAGAGGGTGAGGTGGGAACTGGGTGGAGGGGAGCTATGGGAGGAAAAAGGAGAAACAATTGTAATAATCTGAACAATAAAGATTTTTTTTTTTTAAAAGAGTATGATCTCTAAGTAACAAAGGCCTGATTGGAATAGTGGTCATGTCTTTCTCCCTTGCTAGGTTTGTGTTCTTTCACTAGTTACCTAAACATATAGGACTCATTTGAGTTATAAAGGAGACAAAAACGTTTCATGTGCTTTACTAAGGGGATTTATATGTTTTCACTGATGTACTTTATAATAAACAGTGTCTGTCCAATACACTGTAGGAAACATATCAGTATTTAGATCATGAGCAGGGAAGGTGTTCCAGTGGATGGGAGCTGGCCTTGCCGTCTCTTATTGTGTTGAAGAGTGAAATGTCAATCACTTCCATCTTCAGACAAAGCTATTCAGTGACCATGATGAATCAAGACAAAAATATGGGCCTTTTGTAACCATCTCTCTAAAATTGGTAAGAGAACAATTTCAAATCATATCACTCCCATATCATCATTTGACTCCTCTGGTTCCTCTTTCTCCTCTTTCTTCTCAGCTGCAGCTTACATGGAACCATAAAAGATAGATTTTAGAAGTTGTCACTTACCTAGTGCCAAATACAATTTAAGAGAGTCATCTCCAATTCTATATTTTATTGTCCAACAACAGATCTGTCTTAATGCAAAGCCTATTATTTAAAGTCCTAGCCTGAAGGAATGACAAACAGCAAAGGGCAAAATATGTAAATACAGTTGACCTTTGAACAATATGGGTTTGAACAGTGCAGATCCACTTATTCATGGATTTTTTTCAATTGACCTACACAGTCCGAACATCAGCTCTGAGGCTGTAGAGGGCTGACTGTAGTTATACTCAGATTTTCAACTGTGTGGGAGGTCAGCACCTGTAACACCTGCATTATTCAAGGATCAACTGTCATTCACATGAGACCGTACTCTATGATAAACTTTGCGATATTTATAAATTTATGCCACCTGTTATTAGCAAGGAAAATGGAGTAAGGGTCTTCTGGCCAAAACAAAGAGAGTAGTTTTCTTATAAGGAAGATGGGACAAGGAATATCCAGTACTTGGCACAGGAGGCCAGTAGGTAAATCCCAACAAATACCAAAATATAATTTATTAATTGCTCATTTACAAAACAATGGAAACATAAAAATTAAGCTTACCTGTATATTAGAAATACACTTCAATTTACCCATAGATCAAATGGTCTTCAAAATGGTAAGAGAAAAATGTTAACTGATTTAAGGAGGAAATATCTATTAATCTTATGTAGTATTGCTTGAAGAGTATTGTCTCAATGTTCATTTTTGGAAGCAGTAAATATCCACACTTCAGAGGCCCACTTTAAAAATGAGGCACTGATAGAGACAATACATTTATAACTTTTATAATAATTCTTTCATATTATAGTGTTCCAAAACATTATATATGGATTAATTTATATCAGGCTTTCTCACATTACTGATATTTACAGGGTTTCATTCTAGTGGGAGTTTTCACATTTAAGGATGAAGGCCAACTGATGTCTTTGTCCACATTGCTTACATTAAAGAAGTTTCTATTTAGTATGAGACCTTTCATGCCTTCTAAAGGAACTGGGACGACTAAAGGCTTTCCCGCATTTTTTACATTGGTATGGTTTCTCACCAGTGTGCATTCTCACGTGTCCTCGAAAGGTAGTACGATAAATGAAAGCTTTTCCACATTCTTTACATTCATAGGGTTTCTCTCCAGTATGAGTATTTTCATGTGTTCGAAATGATGTGTAACAACTGAAGGCTCTACCACATTCTTTACATTCATAGGGCTTCTCTCCAGTGTGAGTTCTTTCATGTACCCTAAATGAACTAGGAAAATTGAAGGCTTTCCCACATACCTTACATTTGTAAGGCCCATCTCCAGTATGCATTATCATGTGTGTTCGAACACTTGAGGAAGAAATGAAGGATTTCCCACATTCTTTACATTTGTAGGGTTTCTCTCCGGTATGCTTTCTCATGTGTCCTTGAAAGGTTGTGCGATAAATGAAGGTTTTCCCACATTCTGTACATTCATAGGGTTTCTCTCCAGTGTGTGTTCTTTCATGTATTCGGAAGGAACTGGGCCAACTGAAGGTTTTACCACACTGTTTACATTCATATGGTTTTTCTCCAGTGTGAGTCCTTTCATGTGATCGAAAAGAACTAGGACAAACAAATGCCTTCCCACATTCTTTACATTTATAAGGTTCTTCTCCTGTGTGTGTTATCATGTGTGTTCGAATGCTTGAGAGAGAAATGAAAGCTTTACCACATTCTTTACATTCATAAGGCTTCTTTCCAGTGTGAATTCTTTCGTGTATTCGTAAACCTAGAGGAGAACTGAAGGTTTTGTCACACTGTTTACATTCATATTGTTTCTCTGCAGTGTGAGTCCTTTCATGTCTTCGAAAAGAACTGGCACAACTGAGGGCTTTACCACATTGCTCACATTCATAGGGTTTTTCTCCAGTGTGATTTTGTTCATGTATTCGCAAACCTAGAAGAGATCTCAGGGATTTACCACACTGTGTACATTCATAGGGTTTCTCTCCAGTGTGCATTCTTTCATGTGCTCGAAATGAAGTGGAAGAATGAAAGGCTTTCCCACATGCCTTACATTTATAAGGAGCATCTCCAGTGTGTGTTATCATGTGTGTTTGAAAGGTTGGGAGCCACATAAAGGCTTTCCCGCATTCATTACATTCATAGGGTTTCTCTCCAGTGTGAGTCCTTTCATGTCTGTGAACAGATTTGTGGTAACTGAAGGCTTTCCCACATTCCTTACATTTATATGGCTTATCTTCATATTTGTGATACTCATAAGGTTTATGTCCAGTGTGAGATCTGATGTGTATATTCAGGGATGAATGACGCATGAAGTCTTTTCCACACACCCTACAGTTAAGTGATTGTCCTCCAGAAGTAGTTTCCTTGTTCAGATCAGGATTTGGAATTTGGCTGATGGTTTCTCCACACTGACTACCTCCTTTGCTTTCTTGGAGGTTTTCTACCATATAACTTCTGTAAAAAATGAGAAGCATTATTAGTGATTTCTTTGTTAATTTCCTATTTCTTAGGAGGGTATTGGATTACATTTTTATAATTTATAACAAAAGTGAAGGTTTTTTGTCTTTTCTGAATTGTTTCAATATACTGAATGCTCTGTAAAAGGACTAGACCTTGGTTATTATGAAAACAGTGATATTAATATATGAGGTTAAGGGCAAATAAATTGAAGTAGAAACTGTTTTATTTGCTTGTTTTAAAAAATCCATGACAGCCCTAGCTGGTTTGGCTCAGTGGTTAGAGTGTCGGCCTGTGGACTGAAGGGTCCCAGGTTTGATTCCAGTCAAAGGCACATGCCCGGGTTGTGGGCTCGATCCCCAGTAGGGGGCATGCAGGTGGTAGCCAATCAGTGACTCTCTCATCATTGATGTTTCTCTCTCTCCCTCTCCCTTCCTCTCTGAAATCAATAAAAATATATAATAAAAAAATTTAAAAAAATATTAAAATAAATATAACATGACATACTAGAATTCTTATGTGGAACAATGCTGTTTATTGAGTGACTCACCGTAGTTTTTTCCCCTGGGTTTTGTACTGATATTCAATGTTATGATCTTCCCATTTTTTCTCTAAATGCGTACCTAGAAAAAACAATTCCAAATTATTAGAAGTTAGAAAAAAATTACTAGATTCTAAGTCTATGATGAGTTGTGACCATGCTTAGTATTTACTAATATATTCATTTTTCCACATCTTGAAACAATACTGATGTGCATGAAATACTTGTTCTTGGTCAGAAGAATGGCAGCGTGAGAGGTCCCCTTGGTTTCTCCCCTTAAACTTTCAACAATTTGAACAGCTATCATTCAACAAAGGACTCCCTGCTTTGTCTCAATGCACAAACACATCTGAGAGATCAAACAATGAAACATATGAAGGTGGGAAGTGGGAGCAAACTGGAAAGGTGGGAAGAAAGAAGAGCTGAGATGGTGCCAGAGACAGAGCCTGGAGCTCACAGCCCGAAGCTCAATGCAGGTCTCAGCCCAGAGAGGGGAGGAATCAAGTGGCCACAGACATTCCCTTCAGCAGAGAGGGGCAGAGAGATACAATGAGCATTCCTGCAGGAGTAGTCAGTACATGCTGTGGCTGAAGCTAGTGACCTGTGCAAGGACATAGCACAGAGGTATGGCCACGGTTATCTGGTAATCGGCAATTTCTCAAAAGAGAGAAATTACCAGCCAAGAATAATATATCCAGCAAAGTTATCCTTTAGATATGAAGGAGAAATAAAGACTTTTCCAGACATACAGAAGCTGAGGGAATAAACCACAAGAAGACCCATGTTGTAGGAAATACTCAAGGGGTTATAATACCTGAAACAAAGAACAAAAGGTCACAAAACTATGAGTAAGATCACCAACAGGAACAAAGAATCAGGATATTACAACCCCTTTTTTAGAATAGGGTATTATACACTTAAATGTCACATAAAGGTTAGAGGAGGTAATAACATTAAAATAGAGAAAGAAGGCAATATATACTGCAATTCAGAAATGAACTCACAGAGTAAATAGGGATAATTTGTGACAAAGGGATATGGTTAAGGTCTGAATTTGAAAAGGGGGATGGAGATTAGATGCATTCAGAAGAGAAAGGGCTACTATATATATGAAACTTTCTTTTATATAAACCTAATTTTGACCACACCAAAAACAAAAAACAAAACTGAGGCACATAACTTAAAAAAAGAGGAAACAGAGAAAAAAATATAAAATACCACCAAACAAAAACAACAGAGAGAAACACAAAGGAAAAGAACCAATGGAAAAAGAGGACACATGTAATACTTTCAACAATAAAGATTAAAAAAGTAAAAAGAACCCATGGAGGCACAGAGCCACCAGAAAACAAAGGGTAAAATGGCTACAGGAAAACCATAGACATTAAATAATTGCCCTACATGTCAATGGACTGAACTCACCAATAAAGAGGCACAGAGTGGCAGAGGATCAAAAAACAAATCCCAACCTCATGCTACCTTTAGGAGACACATCTAAGCTGCAAAGACAAATATAGACTTATAGTAAAAGGGTGTAAAATGATTCTCCAAGCAAATGGCATACACAGAAAAGCAGATGTAGCCATACTTATATCTGACAAAATAGATTTCAAGATAAGACTGGAAACCAAGATGGCGGCATAGGTAAACACCTAAACTGCTGCCTCACACAACAATTTCAAAACTACAACTAAAAGACAAAACGTCTATCACCCAGAACCATGGGAAAGCTGGCTGAGTGGAAGTTCTACAACTAGAAGGAAAGAGAAAAGAGCATTGAGACATGCACAGTGCTGAAAAGCTGAGGTACGGAGGCGTGTGAATCGGGCTGGCGGCAGGTGTCTGGGTGCGCTGCTTCTTTCAACGCAAAGGGAGACAAGCTCCAGATTACTCTGAACTCCAGTTTCTGGGGAGACACTGGGGACCCAAACTCCTACGGGGAGAAGCTGGACGTCTGCCATCGGGTGGGAAAGTGAGGGTGACTTTCTTGCAGAGGTGTGTCCAGCAATCATTGTTTACTGTGCTGGGGCGCGAGATGCGGGGACTTGGAAATGCGGAAACGCAGAGAGGGCTGACTGGCAGCCATCACTGTTTGCCACGCTCTAGCCTAGTGACTCCCTGAGACCCCGACCCGCACAATCTACAAACTCACCCAAGCTCCACGCAGCGGCTTTTGCATATAAATGGTCTGCCCTATCGCATCTTAACCAAACAAACTGCAGCTCTGGTCAGACAGCTCCAAAACCTCCAAACCCCAAGCAAAGAGGAGAAAACTGTAGTTCTCGCTGTACCTCCTGCTGGGTGGCCTCAGACAGTAGCTGACCAGCACCCCATTGGAGATTCAGAAGCTAGTGTATCTAGTGGTCAGTGTGAGACGACACCAGATTTCAACTACTCATATCCATCCATAAGTGACACATCAAGAGGCAGACTCAGTGAGCACCAAAGCCCCACTGAAGCAAGTCCTGGTCCCTAAACGTGTCACCAGCGCAGCAGTTCTTCCATTATAGACAGAGCGGGTCCTCACAGACAACTGGCCTGGAGGTCAATTCCTCCCAGTGACACCAACAACAATCAAGATTTAACTACAACAAGGCTGTACACACAGTCCACAAAGGGGTGCACAAAGAGTGTCCACCTCAGCTAACCGGGAGGCCGACCCACTGGCCCATATAGGACACCTAGCACACAAAGCCACCCTACCAACTCAGGGAAGCAGCGAAAATGCGGAGACAAAGAAACAGATCACAAACGAAAGAAATGGAGGAAAACAAACGACTGGATATAGAGTTCAAAACCACGGTTATAAGGTTTTTGAAGAATTTCCTAGAAAAGGCCGATAAATTCAATGAGACCCTCGAGGATATGAAAAAGGACCAACTAGAAATTAAACATACACTGACTGAAATAAAAAATATTATACAGAGACCCAACAGCAGACTAGAGGAATGCAAGAATCAAGTCAAAGATTTGAAATACAAAGAAGCAAAAAACACTCAACTGGGAAAGCAAAAAGAAAAAAGAATCCAAAAATTTGAAGATAGTGCAAAGAAGCCTCTGGGACAACTTCAAGCATACCAACATCAGAATTATGGGGTGCCAGAAGAAGAGAGAGAGCAAGATACTGAAAACCTATTTGAAGAAATAATGCCTGAAAACTTCCCCCACCTGGTGAAAGAAATAGACTTACAAGTCCAGGAAGCGCACAGAACCCCAAACAAAAGGAATCCAAAGAGGACCACACCAAGACACATCACAATTAAAATGCCAAGGGCAAAAGACAAAGAATATTAAAAGCAGCAAGAGAAAAACAGTTAATTACCTACAAGGGAGCACCCATACGATTGTCAGCTGATTTCTCAGCAGAAACTATGCAGGCCAGACGGGAGTGGCAAGAAATATTCAAAGTGATGAATAGCAAGAACCTACAACCAAGATTACTCTACCCAGCAAAGTTATCATTCAGAATTGAAGGTCAGAAAAGAGTTTCACAGACAAGAAAAAGCTAAAGGAGTTCATCACCACCAAACCAGTATTATATGAAATGCTGAAAGGTATTCTTTTTTTTTTCTTTTTTTTTTATATTTTATTGATTTTTACAGAGAGGAAGAGAGAGGGATAGAGAGTTAGAAACATCGATGAGAGAGAGACATCGATCAGCTGCCTCCTGCACGCCCCCTACTGGGGATGTGCCCGCAACCCAGGTACATGCCCTTGACCGGAATCGAACCCGGGACCCTTCAGTCCGCAGGCCGACGCTCTATCCACTGAGCCAAACCGGTTAGGGCTGAAAGGTATTCTTTAAGAAGAGGATGAAGAAGAAAAAAGTAAAGATAAAAATTATGAACAACAAATACATATCTATCAACAAGTGAATCTAAAAGTCAAGTGAATTAAAAATCTGAGAAACAGAATAAACTGGTGAATATAATAGAATCAGGGGCATAGAATGGGAGTGGATTGATAATTTTCAGGGGGAAAGGGGTGTGGGGGGTACGGGAAGAGACTGGACAAAAATCGTACACCTATGGATGAGGACAGTGGGAGGGAGGTAAGGGCAGAGGGTGGGGTGGGAACCGGGTGGAGGGGGCCTGTGGGGGGAAAAGGAGAAACAATTGTAATAATCTGAACAATAAAGATTTATTAAATTGAAAAAAAAAGAAAGGTAATGAGTGACAAAGATAGACATTTTATAATGATACTAGTGGCCCCGTACACAGATTCGTGCACATTGAAAGGAAATTAATTAGAAGAACCGCAGCTCGGCAGTAAACCAGATTCGGTAACCCACAGCTGAAAGTGGAATCGTGCGGCCCCGCGAAGAATCAGGCTCCCTTCTCTCTGGTTCCGGGGTGTGTCACCCAGAGAACCGCCACTGCCAAGTCACCGCAGCTTGGCAGCTCCTGTGTTGAGGGTCTGCCCTCTGGTGGTCAGTGCACGTCATATATACTGGCCGGTCTGCCGGTCAAACGGTCACTTAGCCTTTTATATATATAGAAAGGGGAAACTACCTCAAGAAGATAAAACACTCCTTGCTCTGGCTGGTTTTGCTAAGTGGTTAGAGCACCAGCCTGTGGGCCCAAGGGTTGTGGGTTCAATTCCTGGTCAAGGGCACCTACCTTGGATATAGGTTCCCCAGCCACAGTAGGGGTGCATGCAGGAGACACCAACTGATGTCTCTCTCACATGTCAATGTTTTTCTCCCCACCTCCTCCCTCCCTTCCACTCTCTCTAGAAATCAATGAAAAAAAATCATTGATTAAAAAAAATAAAAATAAGTAAATAAATGAAAATTTAAAAGAAAAGATATAATATTTTTCAATATACACTGAGTGGCCAGATTATTATGATCTCTGAATGTATAATAATCTGGCCACTCAGTGTGTGTGTGTGTGTGTGTGTGTGTGTGTGTGTGTGTGTGTATTCATTTATTTTAGAGGCCTGGTGCATGAATTCATGCATGGGTGGGGTCCGGCCAGCCTGGCCAGGGGGAGGGGAAATGGGTGGTTGGCCGGCCTGCCTGCTGGCCAAACTCCTGGTCGAGGGGACAATTTGCATATTAGCCTTTTATTATATAGGATATACACTGAGTGGCCAGATTGTTATGTGTTCAGAGATCATAATAATCTGGCCACTTAGTATATATGCACCCAGTTAGGGAGCACCAAAATATAAAGTAACTACTAAGAGAACTAAAGGGAGAAACTGTAAAAAACACAATTATAGCCTGACCAGTGTGGCTCAGTGGTTGAGTGTTGATTTATGAACCAGGAGGTCAGGGCACATGCCTGGGTTGTGGGCTCAATCCCCAGTAGAGGGCATGCAGGAGGCAGTCAATCAACGATTCTCTCTTATCATTGATGTTTCTCCTTGAAATCAATAAAAATTATAGGTAGATCATCCACACAGAAAATCAATAAAGAAATATCAGCCTTACATGACACATTAGATGAAATGGACATAATTGACATTTCCAGTGCCTTTCATTCCAGGATATCAGATTATACATTCTTCTCCAGTGCATATGGAAGAATCTCAAGGATAGACCATATATTGGGTAACAAAACTAGCCTCAACAAACTTAAGAAGATTAAACTCGTCCTAGCCAATGTGGCTCAGTTGGTTAGGCGTAGTCCCATGCACGGAAAGGTTGCTGGCTCAGTTGCTGGTTCAATTCCCGGTTGGGGGAAATGCCCAGGTTTTGGCTCGATCCCCAGTGGAGGGTGGGCAGGAGGCAGCCAATCGATATTTCACTTCCACATCAATGTTTATCTCCTTCTCCCCTTCTCTCTCTCTAAAAATCAATACAAAATCTAAAAAAAAAAAAAAAAGACTGAACTCATACCAATATATTCTTCAACCACAATGCTTTAAAATTAGTGATCAACTGCAAAAAGAAAGCAAAAAAAACCTACCCCACAAATATGTGGAGATTAAACAACACGCTGTTAAAAATTTGACAGGGTCAAAGAATAAAAGGTGAGATCAAAAGATAGAGACAAATGAGAATGACAATATGACATGTCACAACTTCTGGGATGCAGCAAAAGCAATAAAAAAAAATACTTGATCTCTAATTGACAAATTAAGTAACAAAGTCGTCATTCTTACCTATGGAGGCCAGGTTCCTGAAGGTTTCCCTCATCACATCTCTGTAGAGTTTCTTCTGTGAAGGATCCAGTAAAGACCATTCCTCCAGGGTGAAGTTCACAGCCACGTCCTCAAAGGTCACTGAGTCCTAAAACATTGCAAATATCTACATAGTAGGATGCGTCAATCTGATAGCACTGGGCATTTACACTCAATTTATAGAAGGGTTACATAGGATTCTGTGGTTTCTCAACATTTATTTTATGTCTTGGTCATCAGAAACAAATACTCTGTCCATACTTATTTCCTCATAAATTTAACAGCATTATGCAGTACTCGCATCCTCACACAAAATTACAACTGAACTTGAAGCATCCATCTTATATAAAAACTGCTGTTTGAAATTTTAACCCTGGTATTTCGCTTCTGTAAATGCTTGCTTGCTTAAATAATAAGGAAAATAAGACTACTCCCACTTCAGAGAGGCCATTAAACCTTCCCCGGATGAAATTATCAGTGCTGGCACCAGGCCAAGCCTTTGGTTGAGGTCTCAAGGCCCCAGCACATAGGGGCTCTTTCTGCAAAGGGGGCCGAAACACCCCATATTTGGGAGACAAAGAAGGTAAAAACATATAAATAGGGAAAGTTCCTCCACGTTGGGGCCCAGAATTTGAGATACATTTTCCTCTGGACCCGTGCGTAATAAATGTAACTCCATCTCTCTGAGTGTTGCTTGGTTCTTCTCTGGTTTCTGTAACAAACTATAGAACATCCATCATTTAGAACCACCTGATATCTAGCTGTACAGAAGTCCTACAACTAAGGATATACAGAAGAATCCATGTCAAGATTGGTAGGAGGAGTGGAGACATGGAATGGGCTAGTCCAGTGGTCGGCAAACTCATTAGTCAACAGAGCGGCAAACTGCGGCTCGCGAGCCATATGTGTTTGCCGACCACTGGTGTAGCCTACTAAACATCCAGGCTGTAAAGTATAGTCCACTGTTCCTAGGCTACAAGCCTGTACAGTGTGCTACTTTATGAGATCCTCTCGGCCAGTGGTCCTCGACCTTCCTAATGCCGCAACCCTTTGATACAGTTCCTCATGTGGTGGTGCCCCCAACCATAAAGTTATTTTCGTTGCTACTTCATAACTGTAATTTTGCTACTGTTAATGAATTGTAATGTAAATATCTGTGTTTTCCGACGGTCTTAGGAGACCCTGCAACTGTAACATGTTGTGCTATGACATTATGACAGCTATGACGCCACTAAGCAATAGGAGTTTTTCGGCTCCATTATAACCTTATAGGGACCACTGTCATATATGAACTCCGTTGCTGACCAAAACGTCATCATGTGGTGCATGACTGTAGTTAAAGCAAACGGCACCATCAAACAACTGGTTTAAATGAAATCCATAGAACACTTCGTCCACTAACAGCAGGATATATACTCTTCTCAAGTTCACATGAAACATTCATCAAGACAGACCACCTTCTGGAATATAAAATACACCTTAACAAATGTGAAAGAACAGAAATTATACAAAATAATGCTTTTAGATCCCAGGGGCATTAATATAGAAGTAAGTAATAGGAAAAGAGTTGGTAAACACCCAAACACATGGAAATGAAACAACACTTTCACTTTTTATTTTGAGAGTATGTTTATTAAAGCTAGGGACAGTGACACAAGGAAGGGCCTAGGGTAGAAGCAGCCTCGGCAAGGCTGCTTTGGCTCCCTAGAAAGGTTACAGGAAAGAAATGAGCCTGGGCAGGATTGCTTTGGCTCACAGAGAAGTAAAGGTCACAGCAACAGAAGTGAGCCACGGTGGGGCTGCTGTCAGCTCACTGAAAATCAGAGAAAAGGGGGCCTTGGAGACAGGTTCAGGGGGTTAGCCCAGGACAAGCTGCTGCCACCCATTGCTCCCCTGGTAGCAAGTCTCCTGGGGACTCTTAGGGTTTAGAAGATGCATGCCTGAGAGGGAAGAATGGTGTGGGTGTGCTCCCTGGAGGAAGAATGCTACCTAAACAACACTTCTAAAAATAGCACACAGGATCAAACAGATCTCTGGAGAAATTATAGCTTCTTTTGAATTACAGATGCTCCTTGATTTATGAAGGGGTGACATCCCAATAAACCCACCGGCAATTAAAAATGCATATAATACATCTAACCTACCAAACATTATAGCTTAGCCTAGCCTACCTTAAATGTGCTCAGAACACTGACATTAGCCTACAGTAGGGCAAAAATAATCTAATACAAAGCCTATTTTATAATAAAGTATTGAATAGCTCATGTAATTTATTGAATAATGTACTGAAAGTGAAAAACAAAATGGTTGTATGGTATCACTTTCACAACAGTGTAAAGTTGAAAACCTGTAAGTCAGAGACCATCTCTAAATGAAATGAAAGTAGAACATATCAGAGGTTGTCTGCATGCAGTAGAAGCAGTGCCTAGAAAAAAATTTATAGCACTGAACAAGTACACTAGAGAAAAACAATGATCTACAATCAATGAAGTTAGCATCTCCCCGAGGAAACAATAAAAAAGAGCAAATCAGCCCTAACTGGTTTGGCTCAGTGGATAGAGCGTCAGCCTGCGGACTGAAAGGTCCCAGGTTCAATTCCAGTCAAGGGCATGTACCTTGGTTGCGGACATATCCCCAGTAGGGGGTGTGCAGGAGGCAGCTGATAAATGATTCTCTCTCATTTATGTTTCTAACTCTCTACACCTCTCCCTTTCTCTCTGTAAAAAAATCAATAAAATATATTTTTAAAAAAAGAGCAAATCAAACCCAAAGTAAGCAGAATAAAATAGTCCAGTTCAAAGTGTGATGTAAGAGAAATCTTGAACTCATTTCCTCCACAGATACAACCAAATCTACAGCTACACACAGAACAATTTCCTTGAAATAAAACACACATCAAAGCAGGTAGGAGAGGCTGAGATACAAACTTGCCATGAACCCTACTCCTGCTGTAGAAACCCATAATTGGGATGGAACTGAAAACCCTAAACTTCTTCTTCAGGAGCAAAGGTCTTGAACCCTGCATCTGGCACCCCAACTTTTAAGGCCTGCACCTGACGATGCGCCCCTTTGAAAGCTAATGGGCTGCATCCATGAGACCAACAAAGCTATAGTAATCTGAGAAACAGTTCTTAAAGAGCTCATGTGTGTGGACTCACCCAGCAGCCAACTGAAAAGTGCCCAGACTTTCTGTAAAGAGGCTTACTTGCTTATTTTAAACAAGTGTCCCGGTGCACAGATTCATGCACATTAGAAGAAATATTTTAATATTGCTATTCGTGTCTTGCTAATGAAAAGAAAATAGGATTCCACATCTATCTACCTATTCCAGGACTTCTGTGAGGATCAAATGAGATGAGGCACGGGAAAAGAATTCACAAACATTTGGTTAAACGGTGAAATGTTTGCACCTGGTTATAAAGCAAACTCCAAAGATGCTAGTTGCTAGGGAGAGGAAGCCGGGCGTTGCTACGTGATGTCATTACCCAGTGCCCATAGCCACTGTTTCCCGGCTGGGCCGGGCTGTGGGCCACATTTTGCACCATGCATCTTGGCAGCGTTGGCTGAGATTTGGTGGGGTGTCGCTCCAGGGTGGTGGCAGGGCCTGTGTCCCACTTGGGGGAAGCTGAGTGTTGGTTTGTTGGTGCCAGGTCTGCGGTGCTGTTTATTTTTAAATGGCCAGTGCACGTGATGGCAGTTTATGCATTGAGCATCTGCCCCCTGGTGGTCAGCGTGTGTCATAGCTACCAGTCGGACGGACACTTAGCCTTTTATATATATAGATCCTTGGCCTGAGGGGCAGGTGTCTACTTTATTTTTTTATTTTTATTTTATTTTTTTAAAAATATATTTTATTGATATTTTACAGAGAGGAAGGGAGAGGGATAGAGAGCTAGAAACATAGATGAGAGAGAAACATCGATCAGCTGCCTCCTGCACACCCCCCACTGGGGATGTGCCCGCAACCAAGGTACATGCCCTTGACCGGAATCGAACCCGGGACCCTTCAGTCCGCAGGCCGACGCTCTATCCACTGAGCCAAACCGGTTTCGGCAGGTGTCTACTTTAATACAAATCTAGGGACCTACTGAAATTATCTCCAAAGACAGAGGTCTGTGGGTGCAATTTCTGCACTCTTCCTCTGCCTCTCTCCAGCAATCCAATATCCTGCAGGAGCTTGTGCCCTTGGACATGTGCCCTAATTTTTGCAGCTGTCACCCGGGAAACAACTCTAGATCACCTGGCTCTGGTGGACAGATCACCTGGCTCCGGGGTTATGCTTGAGGATCCCAAAAGAATGTAACAAATTGAGAAAGAGTTCTTAACTGGCTACCACACTGAGGGTACAGCAGAGAGGCAACAGACTGACATACCCAGTCTTTCTGTGAAAGAGGCCTATTAGCTTATCTTCACAGTTGCAGTCTGAAAGGCAGGCATCTAATTTAACATACATGTAAGGACCTATTGAAATACTCCACAAAGACTGAGCCTAGCAGGTGCAATACTTACATTTTACTTCTGCCTTGCTCTAGCTCACCAGTATCTCCTGCAGAGCTTTTACACTTGGTCTGGTGCCCCGATTTTTTTTTTTTAAAGTATATTTTATTGATTTTTTTACAGAGAGGAAGGGAGAGGGACAGAGAGTTAGAAACATCGATGAGAGAGAAACATCAATCAGCCGCCCCCTGCACACCCCCCACTGGGGGTGTGCCCGCAACCAAGGCACATGCCCTTGACCGGAACCGAACCTGGGACCCCCCAGTCCACAGACCGATGCTCTATCCACTGAGTCAAACCGGTTTCGGCAGGTGCCCCGATTTTTGTGGCTGCTGCCCAGGAGACACATCAATTGTCTAGCTCTGGTTAACTCGTGGGGTTTTCGTTCCTGGGTCCCATGAACAACAAAGGAGAAACTAGTCTTGGCACAGCACTGAGACAGCAGGCTGAAATACTCCAGTCTTTCTGCAAAAGAGACTTATTTGCTTGTCCAGGAGCTTTGGCCTGAAGGGCAGGCTTCTGGTTTGACACACACCTAGAGGCCTACTGAGATACTCTCTAGGGACCAAGGCTGGAGGTAACCATCTTTGCGCCCTCCATCGGCCTTACTCTAGGCTCTCAGTATGTGTGAAAGAAGATTATTAGCTTACCTTCACAGCTATGTCCTGAGGGGTAGCTTCTAATTAAACACATATTTAGGGCCCAAATACCTCCTCTCCAGAGACTGGGGAGGATGGAGGGTGCCATCGTCACCCTCTCCCCCATCCTGCCCCAGCCCCAGCTCATCGGTGAATCCAAGAAAGGAGCCTGTATACATGTCTGGTGCCCTGGCGTTTGTGTCTGCTGCCCAAAGAACACATTCTTAACAGCCTGGCTCTGGTGGCCTGCCGGGCTTGTGTCATGGGTTCACAGGATGGTGGCTAAGAAATAGTTCGTAACTGGCTATCACCCCAGAGCTCAGCACAGAAGGAGCAGACAGAAATGCCCATCTACCAGTCTTCCCCTGAAAGAGGTGTACTGCATAATTTAAAAGCTGCTGCCTGTTCCAGCCGCTGTGGCTCAGGTGGTTGAGCGTTTCCCATGCACCAAGAGGTCACTGGTTTAATTCCTGGTTAGGGCACATACCCAGGTTGCGGGGTCGATCCCTAGAGAAGGGCATGCAGGAAGCAGCCAATCGATGTTTTCTCTCTCTCTTTCTCGCTCCTTTCCTCTCTAAAGAAATCAATAAAAACAACAACAACAACAAAACACACCCTGCCTCCTGAGGGTCTGGCTTCCAATATGTCTGAGTCTTAGTGCTCACTGAGATTCTCTCCTTTGGGATACTGACAGGTCTTGCCCATCTTCATCTAGTAGGAGGCACTAAAAATGAAATGGGCTTATTGGACAATGATAAAGGTTTAAGAGACAACCAAGAGCTAAGGCAGTATTGAATGATAAAATACACCTTTTATATAAAGTCACTCCTTCAAAACTGGAAGAGGTGGCTGTTTTATCTAATGCATAGAACTCAACACAAAGAGTCAAGAAAAACAAACAAAAAAATCAATATATAAGATAACAAAATATAAGATAAACCTCAGAAAAACACTTTAATGAAAAGGAAATGATGTACCTGATAAAAATTCAAAATAAAAGTCATAAAGATGTTCATTTAGCTCAGAAAAATGAATGAACAAAGTGAGAATGTCAACAAAGAAAAACATAAAAGTACAAATTATAAATCACAGCTTGAAGAATGAAATAACTAAATGGAAAAACACAATAGAGGGGCTCAACAGCAGACTAGATGAAGCAGAATGAAGGATCAGTGAACTCAAAGAAAATAGATCATAGATCTAAATGTAAAAAGCAAAAGTAAAAAACTCCTAGAAAATCACATAGAAGAAAATTCAAGTTGATCTTATGTTAACTGATAAATTTTAGGATAGAACACCAAAAGCATATAGTAACTATCACTTCATTAAATGAAATGCCACTGTTCTACAAAAGACAGTGGTAAGAGAACGAAAAGGGCACAGATCGGGAAAAAATAATCTTTGTAGAACACTAATCTTATAAAGGACTGGTATCTAAAATGTCCAAAGAACTCTTAAAACTCAACAATAAGAAGACAGATAGGAACTCACACTACTTAACAAAAGGAAGACAATCCAATCAAAAAATGGGCAAAGGACCTAAATAGACACTTTTCAAAAGAGGACATAAAGAAGGCCAAGAGATATATGAAAACATGCTCAAAGTCACAAATTATCTGAGAGATGCAAATATAACAACAATGAGGTACCATCTCACACCTGTCAGAATGGCTATCATCAACAAATCAACAAACGACAAGTGCTGGTGAGGATGCGGAGAAAAAGGAACCCTGGTGCACTGCTGGTGGGAATGCAGATTGGTGCAACTACAACAGTACGGAGTTTCCTCAAAAAATTAAAAATGGAACTCCCATTTGACCCAATAATCCCACATCTAGGAATATATCCCAAGAAATCAGAAACATCAATCAGAAAGGACATATGCACCCCTATGTTCATAGCAGCACACTTTAAAATAGCTAAGAGTTGAAACCAGCCTAAGTGCCCATCAACAGATGAGTGGATTAGAAAACTATGGTACATCTACTCAATGGAATACTACGCTGCGCTAAAAAAGAAGGAATTCTTACCATTTGCAACAGCATGGATGGACTTGAAGAGCATTATGCTAAGTGAAATAAGCCAGTTGGAGAAAGATAAATATCATATGATCTCACTCATTTGTGGAATATAATAAACAACATAAACTGATGAGCAAAAATAGAGCCAGAGGGAAAAAATATTCTAGAATATAATAGAAGTTATCCTGTTATTTGGAGATTTTCCTACAACTTTTTAATTTTGTGATATCACACTATGTTAGTACAGTTTTGGTAATATTATTATACTTAAAATCCTTTTATTCTTGAAATATTAATGTTTATTGCATGTATTATATGTAATATCACTTTTCTTGAATAATTGGAGTTTATTGCATGTAACATCATATTTAAAATTACTTTTCTTGAGATATTAATGTTTATTGTATGTAACATTATATTTAAGATTTTTTTTCTTAAAATATTAGGGTTTATTGCATGTAACATTATTATATTTAAAATCATTTTTCTTAAAATATTAATGTTTATTGCATGTAACATTATTATATTTAAGATTGTTTTTCTTGAAATATTAAGGTTTATTGCATGTAAAAAAATGGCTTTTTGCTTAAGTGAGACTTGCATTGATATACCCATTTTTTTCTATAAAAGCGAAGTATTTTTACTTATATAAAGCGTTTAACTGCCTTCTGCTACTTCAGTACCTTCCATTCTATTTTTATTTCTTTGCACTGAGATGTCTGCTAAGTGTATTTTTAATCCTGTATCTTGAATGCAGTTCCTCATTAAGGTTAAACTTTTAATAAAAATATTTCATGCCAAAAAAAAAAAAGACAGATAATCCAATGAAAAATGGGCAAAAGATCTAAGCACACATCATAAAGAAGATATACAAATGGCAAATAAGCATATGAAAATAAGCTCAACATCAAATATCATTAGGGAATTGCATATAAAACAACAATGGATGCCACTAGATACTTATTACAATGGATAAAATTCAAGACTCAGAATACCAAACATGGCGAAGATGTTAAGCTACAGAAATCCTTATTCACTGCTGGTGGAAATGGAAAATGGTATGTCTACTTTGGAAGACAGGCAATTTCAACCTGTATTCACACAGAAACATTCAAACAGATATTTATAGCTGTTTTATTCATAACTGCCAAGACTTAAGCAAGATATCCTTCAATAGAATAACCAACCAACCTGTGGTATAGCCATACCATGAAATATTGTACAGTGATGAAAAAAATAAGTTTTCAAGCCATGAGAAGACAAGGAGAAAACTTAAAAGTATATTGCTAAGTGAAAGGAGATACTCTGACAAGACTACATACTATATGATTCCAAGTACATGACACCCTGGAAGAGCCAGTAAAAAGATTTTTGCTTGTGAAGAATTTAGGGGTTGGAGGGAGGGATGAATGGATAGGTGGAACACAGGGTACTTTGAGGTATGTAAAATGATTCTATAGGATATAGAAATAATGGCCATATGTCATTATACATTTATCAAAACCCATCTATACTAATAAAAGGATAATATGCAAATTAGACCGGGAGACGGGACATCTTCTGACTGTCCGACTTCCTTCCAGACAAAGCCACAGTGGTGGGGGCAGAGGCAGAGGCAGTTAGGGGCAATCAGGCCAGCAGGGGAGGGCAGTTGGGGGCCGTGAGGCTGGCCAGGGAGGGCAGTTGGGGGCCATGAGGACGGCAGGGGAGGACAGTTGGGGGTCATGAGGCTGGCAGGGGAGGGCAGTTGGGGGCCATTGAGGCCAGCAGGGGAGGACAGTTGGGGGTCATGAGGCCGGCAGGGGAGGGCAGTTGGGGGCCATTGAGGCTGGCTGGGGAGGGCAGTTGGGGGCCATCTGGCTGGCAGGGGAGCGGTTAGATGGCGATCAAGCTGGTAGGCAGGCAAGCAGTTAGAAGCCAGCGGTCCCGGATTGTGAGAGGGATATCCAACTGCTAGTTGGGATGGGGCCTAAACCAGCAGTTGGACATCCCCTGAGGGGTCCCAGATTGGAGAGGGTGCAGGCCGGGCTGAGGGGCGCCCCAGTGCACAAAATTCATGCACTGGGCCTCTAGTCTATAATAATAAAAGCGTAATATGCTAATTAGACTGGAAGTCCTTCTGGATGACCTTCCGGATGAAGCTGGGGCTGCAGCCACAGGATCAAGGAAGCCACCGTGGCTGCGAGGGAAGGATCCAGGCAGCTGCTGTGGCTGCGAAGGCCTACTCTAGCACGAATTTTGTGCATTGGGCCTCTAGCAGATTTATAATACAGAATCAATGCTAATATAAACAATGAGCTTTAATGCATCAACATTGGTCCCTCAATTATAACACATACATATAACACAGTAATAGGAGATGTGACAAACAGTGTAAACAGTGTGGCTGTAGAGGGCCAAATGAAAACTATTTTCCGATTAATTTTTCTGTAAACCTAAAATGCTCTGAAAAAAAACTGAAGTCTCATCATTTCATATCTTAAAAAACTATTTGACTTCAAAAAAATTAGTAACTATGCCCTGGCCAGTGTGGCTCAGTTGGTTGAGTGTTGTCCCGTGCACCAAAAGATCACCAATTCGATTTCTGGTCAGGGCACATAACTGGATTGTGGGTTTGATCCCCAGTAGGGGAGCATTCGGTGGGGGGGTGGGCGGGAGAGGATAGTCAATGGATGTGCCACTTGAAATCACCCAAAAGATAACAGCCCTAGCCGGTTTGGATCAGCGGACAGAGCATCGGCCCTCTGACTGAAGGGTCCTGGGTTCAATTCCCATCAAGGGGACGCTTGATCCCCCCAGCCCTGGTCAGGGGCACATGCCGGAGGCAACCAATCGCCGTGTCTCTCTCGCATCAATGTTTCTCTCTCTGTCTCTCCCTCTCCCTTCCACTCTAAAAATCAAAGGAAAAATATCCTAGGGTGAGGATTAACAAACAAACAAAAAAGACAACAGACATCAGAATATTACTACACCCATTTGGTGGGGGTTGTGGGGGAAGATGGGGGAGGAAGGGAAAAGGGAAACAAAAATTTTGACTCATATATGTAATAATGAAGTATTTTATTTTTTCCTGATATTCACCTGTTTATTGCCTCTTTGTAAATACTTTTACTGTATCCCAAGCTCTAGTGATTTAAACAATGTTTAATTTATTGAAAAACTGTTTCAAGTGAATAAATTTTTTTTTCAAAATGACAAACCTAGGGAGGGGCAGGACTGACCTGGAACTGCGCTGAAAGCATCTGTCACCCAGGAGTTTCCCGGGACAATCACCCAAGGGGCTTCCCATAGAATGTCTGTTCCCACAGGAAAGGGGATTTCATATGGTTATTCCCTACTTTCCTCTCCTGTAAAATATACACAAAAATAAATTCCCGAAGAGAGCCACCCATGGCTCAGTAGATGAGTGATAACACACTGAGTCTGTATGAAATGCACCGCAGAAGACAACTAGTTAATAAAAGGCCGTGACTTGGGGGGTAAGATGGCCTCCGGAATGGGGGGCTGGGCAGGGGTGGGGGTGGTAGGTAATCCGGAAATGTAGGGATTTACTGCCAGCCCTCGGAGGAGTTAGGCTGAGGGGACAGGGTGGTGGGTTTGAGGCTCTGCTTCCCAAACACTTGGAAAAGTGAGGGGAAAACAAGTCCCCCGGGGAGAAAGAGAAAGGGGACACACACCACAGCTCCTCCACGCAGAACCCTGGGGAATGAGTCACGATCGTCCCCTGGTGACCCTTCCCGTGGTCACGGCGCAATGCGGGGGGGAGGCGACCACGCGCAGTGATGGGAAGGCTCGCCGGGTCCGGGCTGCTGTTGAGGCCGGGCTGCCGCCGAGGCCCCGCGCTGCGTGCCGGAGCGGACCGATGTCCCAGCGACTCGGGTCCGGGTCCGCAGACTCCGAAGGGACCTCGGGGAGGCGCTGTCCCACCTCAGCTGGTGCCAACCAGCTCCTCATCCTGGTCTCCTGACACCCGCCCCGCCCACTTACCATTTCTCGGGTTTCCGGAGCTCCCTGCCTTCCACCTTCCGACTCCCTCCCGCGGCAAGCGGCGAGCGCTGGCCACAACCACAGAGGACGTGTCTAGCCCCCTCAGGCCGAGGAGCGAGAGAGGGCCCACAGCGTGGCAGGGGCGCTAGCCGCTAGAAGCTACCGGCGAGCAGTCCACGCCAAACGCGCAGTCCACCCCTTAACAAAGCGCCACGCCCACAAATGTTACCAAGAACTCTTCTGATTGGACAGTTTCAAGGCCCCGCCCTATCACGACTGAGTGACAGCAGGCCGAGGTCTATGAGCCAATGGCAGTGGGCCACAATCTGCCCTTCCCAGCATAAGGCTGTTCACAGAACTATGACTCTTCTTCACATTCTCTTAAAAAATGACCTCACCATAGATAAAGATCAGTCTGGGTCCATTTTGATATTTGGTCATTTCCGGAGGGGAAAGGTCGGCCCTTCTGTCCCTCATACGCACTCATCTGATACTTTAAAGAATCCTGTGGTGTCAGGGGCACTTGGCTCTGGAGGGAAGTTTGAAACCCACAGTCCTAGACCAGGCCCCAGATGCCAGCATGTGTGAAACATATGAGGCAAAGTAACCACCGGAAATCTGTTCAAGGAACCCCATTAATACCCATTTGGTGAAAGGTCAAAGGAGGCAAAACTGAAAGAACACTGCTTAGTGAAAAATAATAGATGGCAAAGAATAAAGAATCAGGACAGTGGTCATTTATGGGGCATAACAGAGCTAAATCATGACAGAAACATCAGGAGACCCTCCCCACTTCCACAGACCATTTGTGAATCTTGATCCCAAGGGTGTTAATATTTGATGATAAAATTTTTAAGAAGAAATTCAGGCCCTAGCCGGTTTGGCTCAGTGGTTGAAGTGTCACCTGGCAGACTGAAGGGTTCTATTTGGATTCTAGTCAAGGGCACATGCCTAGGTTGCAAGCTCAACCTCCGCGGGGGCGGGGCGGGGGTGAGGGGGGGGGGGCAACCAAACAATGTGTCTCTCTCAAATCAATGTTTTCACTCTCTGTCTCTCCCCCTCCCTTCCACTTAGTCTAAAAAATCAGTGGGAAAAAATCCTCTGGTGAGGATTAACAACAATAAAGGAATTCAGTTTTTCAAATAATATAATTTGCATATGTTTGTTTGCCCTGTAAAGTGGCAATCTGAGTTTTCATTCATGGTTTTGGCAGCTGAAATTGGTAACAAACCATGTGGCTATTTAGAAAAATGGGTTACATAGATTTGTCATCATATGTACCTTTTAAGAACAGATTATATGTATTGATATGTAAAGATTTGGAGTACTTATCTATAGAATATATATCATGTTACCTCTTCTAAAACTGTTATGCTCACTTGTAGAATCAGGTGAGCCCCCACTCTAGGTTTGGCTGACAACATATTGCTGCCAGAAATATATAAAAGGGTTTATGACATAATAGAAGTGTCTGGGGACAGCAAGTCAAAGATAAAATCTAAAAGAAGGGGGAACCTTAGAAAAACAAAGATAAAAATGAAATGGAACTTTGTCTCAGAAACAATAAAAGCAGGAAGAGAGTTTTGTGAAATAAAGTGTTGGAAGAGAAACCACCCAACTAGAATTTTGTGTAAAGTCAAATTATCTTTCAAAAGTGAGGGAGAAATAAAGACAGATTAAATTTGAGGGAATTTGTCACCAATATCCCTGCTTTGTAAGAAATTCATCAGGAGGAAGGTGAATGATAAAGAAAAGTAGAGTGTTAGAGAAGGAATAAATAAAGGTAAAATAAGATAATTTGTTTTGTTATTCTTTTCTTAATATACATAATTTTATTACAAAATCTTAAAAAAGACACAAAATGCAACAGTCTAGAAAACCCAAAATTTACTACTATTGGTACTAATTCTTATGAGTTTGCTGTGCTACCATACACAAGAAATTAAAGAAACCATTAAATATTTAGAAACATTTAACATCAGAAGCCTTAAAATCTGTTTGTAGTAGCCCCTCAAAAAGCTACAACCTGCATTTTTTTTATAAAATATTTTCTCTACAAAGAATTTATCAGCTATAAAAAAATCTGTACAGGTTTTATACTGAAGCTAATATTGAGCTGCACTTGAATTCACATTCTTAGCAAAACAATTGCCTGAGAGCACACACACATACTCCGCACACATCATTACAGCACAGCCTTTATTCTTCATCTTCTTCATCATCATCATCATCTTCTTCCTCTCCCTCCTCCTCCTCATCTTCTGGTTCGTTTTTCTTCTTTGAGCCAGTTGGCCTGCCAGGGCCCTTCTTTCCCACTTCACGTTTGCCCTTGGCATGGTATGCAGCAATATCCTTTTCATATTTCTCCTTTAGCTTAGCTGCTTTTTGTTCATATGGTTGCTTATCTTTGGCTGATTGTCCAGACCACATTTCACACAATTTTTTGCAGTACCCCAAATGGATAAACCAGGGTGTTCACTTTTGATCTTTGGGCGATGTTCAGAGCAAAACAGGAATAAGGCAGATCTGAAAGGAAGTAACAGAGTTAATAAACTGGAAAAGCAAGGGGCAATTTGAGCGATTTAAAAAAACAAAAAACTTATGGAGGCCTTTTAGGAGCGTTGGGATCTTCTTTCTTTCCTTTCTTGTCACCTTTGGGGGGAACATAATTTTTCATCTCCCGGTCATAGCGAGCTTTGTCACTCTTTGCCATATCTTCGAACTTTGACTTTTCCTTTGCAGACATGGTCTTCCATCTCTCCACACATTTCTTGGAGAATTCGGAAAAATTGAGGAAAGAGTCGGGGTGTTTCTTCTTGTGCTCTTCCAGGCAGGTTTGCACAAAGAAGGCATACAAGGACATCCTGCGCCTGGCTTGTTGGAGTCTCCTTTACCCATGATGACAGACGGTGTCCACCTGGTGGTAGGTTTTCCTCAGAGTCCCTCCAAGCGGCCGGTCCCTCGCTGGGTTCTGGCGTGAACTGGTTTATCGCTTAGCCCAGTGGTCAGCAAACTCATTAGTCAACAGAGCCAAATATCAACAGTACAACGATTAAAATTTCTTTTGAGAGCCAAATTTTTTATTTTATTTTATTTTATTTTTAAAAAATATTTTATTGATTTTTTACAGAGAGGAGTAGAGAGTTAGAAACATCGATGAGAGAGAAACATCGATCAGCTGCCTCCTGCACACCCCCTACTGGAGATGTGCCCGCAACCAAGGTACATGCCCTTGACCGGAATCGAACCTGGGACCCTTCAGTCCGCAGGCCGACACTCTATCCACTGAGCCAGACCAGCTAAGGGAAGAGAGCCAAATTTTTAAAACTTAAACTTCTTCTAACGCCACTTCTTCAAAACAGACTTGCCCAGGCAGTGGTATTTTGTGGAAGAGCCACACTCAAGGGGCCAAAGAGCCGCATGTGGCTCGCGAGCCGCAGTTTGCCGACCATGGACTTAGCCAATCCTCAGCCTGTTTTGTTATTCTTTTTTTTTTTTTTAATATATTTCTTTATTGATTTCAGAGAGGAAGGGAGAGGGATAGAGAGATAGAAACATCCGTGATGAGAATCATGGATCGGCTGCCTCCTGCACGCCCCCTATTGGGGATGGAGCCCACAACCCGGGCATGTGCCCTTGGCCGGAATCGAACCCGGGACCCTTCAGTCCGCAGGCCGACGCTCTCTCCACTGAGCTACACCGGCTAGGGCTGTTTTGTTATTCTTAACTAACCTAACAGAGAACATTTTGTTGAAAATTATAATAGCAGCAATATGTTCAGTAATTATAGCTTTTGAATATGTGAATTGAATGACAGGAATGTTACAAGTGACAGGGAGAGAGAAATTGGGAACTCTCTGTTATAAGAAACCTGCACACCCAGTGAAGTGCTATGGTGTTACTTCAGAGAGGACTTGGATTAGTTATAAATGTATACTGCAAACTCAAGGGCAATGACAAAGAAAGTAAAAAAACCAAACAGCATGATATGCTAAAAGAAGACAAAAATGTAATCTGGTAAAATGCTCAAAAAGAAAGAGGGCAGAAAAGGTAGAAGTGGAAGACAAGAAAACACAAGAGCAATAAATAAAAATGATAAAAATATGGTAGGTATTAATCCAGCTATTTCAATAATCACTTTAAACATCAATGGTGTAAATACAAGTGAAAGACATTTCAGCAGATGGTGGAATATGAGTTTTCTACCAAAATCTCCTGAGTGCACTGATTTTGACACCCACACAAGAATGAAAGTATCTTTCTGAGGGTCCAGTGGAGAAGTTGCAGCACACCGCTGAGCAAATTAACTGAGAACAGACACACTGTAGGCAGTAAGAATTAACAGTTTCATTTTACCCACATCATCCCTTCTCCAAAGCAGCCCGCGTCACTGCCAAAGGAGACTCCTTGCTAGGCCTGGGATTCCTCCACCTCTGGAAAGAGCAGAGTGACCCAGCATTTGGCTTCTCCAGTGGCGTGAGCCAGTGCCCATGAGGCTCGCTGCTTTGTCTCACTTTTCCCCTCATCAACTTTATAGCAAAATGACCTTGAACAAAACCACATTATTTGAAGATCTGCTCTACTTCAGGAAAGGGTGTGCTCTCTCTTTTCTAGTGCAGGCATACCTCAGAGATATCATGGGTTTGGTTCCAAACCATCACACTGAAAGTAAGTATAGCAATAAAGTGAGCTGTGATCTTTGTGCTGGTGGAAGGTGTTGTTTGTAAAAAATGCAACCTTTGCAAAGTGCAATAAAGCAAAGCCCAATAAAGCAGTACAAATAAATGAGGTATGCCAGCA
Organism: Plecotus auritus; assembly: GCF_963455305.1. NCBI lineage: Eukaryota > Metazoa > Chordata > Mammalia > Chiroptera > Vespertilionidae > Plecotus > Plecotus auritus. The sequence continues at coordinate 89,974,335 of NC_137773.1, forward strand.
TTGATCATTTTTTTTCTTGCAGAGAGCCTCTAACCAGCACTGTCAGGTTTAGAAGCCTTTCCACCATAACTGGTTGTTGCATTATAGAGTTCAAGGACCTAAGCTGAAATCAGGTTTGGCTGTGCCACAGGGTGCCATGGGTATTGTCTCCTTAACCCCAAGGGCAGGTTCTGTGTTGCAGTAGAGGTAGGAGCAGCCGCAGCCGAGGTGCTTATGGGTGGTGGTGAGGGTGGGGGAGTGGACTCAGTTGGCTACCTACTGACTACCTTGTACCCTCTCTTCCTCTTTGTAAATAACTGATGTTTCAGGAGTGACCATGAGATGGACCCACCTTTCCCACAGGGTGTAGTCTTTCCCTCGACCCCTGACTCCAGGGCATGTTGGGGCCAACCCAGCCTCTGTCACAGCTTCCCTCTAACACACAGATAAATCCCAGCAAAGGCAACACCTAGGACCACTTTAAGGAGGGGCCCAACCCCACACTCCTGCTCCCAAATGTCTAGAATTTCTTAAAACTGCCCACTCTGGTCGGCTGCACATAGAACTGAGTCTTGGTAGTCTCAGCAATGCCACACCCTGTGGCACAGCTCACAGCACCAGCTTCCCAGAGCCCAGCAGCCACAGTGCAGGCAGCAGGCAGCAGAACAGGTGAGCAAGTTAAAGCAAGAGACAAATGCATATTGGTGGTCACGTGGGGACATGTTGCCTACATACCCAAATGTTACCTTTACCTGCAGAGGTGTGGTCCTCATGTTGAGACCGATTCTAGTGTGGCCCAGAGGGTAGGCAGGGAAAGGCTTACAACTGCATAATAGAGGTCTTTGGAGAGAGCAGGGCGGCCTCTTAGGCAGCTCTGAAATGGCTTCAGGAAGCAAGGAAAGGAGCTTGGTTTGGGTGTCTGCTGTGGGTTAGGGTGGAGCCTGAGCAAGATTCTGCACATAGGCTGGGGCTTGTGTGGTTGGAATCTGAAGCCAGTGCCAGAGGAGGAAGCCCCAGTTTTTCTCATTGGCCGGTCCAGGTATGGTCACAAGAGAAGAGTGGGGGGGAGGCTTAAGCTGTCAGCAAACAACAAAAGATGTGGAGTCTAACAGCTTATTACAAGGAAGAACATACATAAGAAAATATGTACTTGCAATGGCTTGTTTTTATATAGAGAAACACTAACAGGAGGCTCAAGAAATGATCAAAACTGTATTTGGGGGTGGCTGGAGTAACAGTGCTGGAGGGGCCAGAAGATATTTGCAGGGAGTCATCTTACCTTAGACTTTGCTATCTTACAGATTTATTTTAAATAAACACAGAGCCCAGCTGTCATGGCTCAATGGTTGAGCATCGACCTAAGAACCAGGAGGTCACGGTTCGATTCCTGGTCCGGGCACATGCCCAGGTTGCAGGCTCGATCCCCAGTGTGGGGCGTGCAGGAGGCAGCAATCAATGATTCTCTCTCATTATTGATGTTTCTAGCTCTCTCTCCCTCACCCTTCCTCTCTGAAATCAATAAAAAAATATATTAAAAAATAAACACAAAAGTTTATATATACCATAATTTACTATTTACTAACCATTCTATTATTTAAATTCTTTAAACACTAATAGTTATAAAAGTATAAACCATACAAAGAAAATTTCAAATCTCTTGCTGACTAAAAGGACATGGGGCAACTCAACTAATTTCTTCAAGTTCTCTTGCATAAAGGAATAAAAATTCTACTTGGTTCCACAGTTTTCTTGCTTTTCTCACCTCATATCTCTCAGTCATCTTACAGTTTCAGAGTCCAAGCTCTCAGGGAAACTAGAGCAAAAGGCTGCACTATTCAGTGGATAAAGGACCCGAAGGAAAGAAACAAGTATTGGATTCAGCTCAGATGAGCAGCCTGCTTCCCACAGGACAGAAGGAGAGCCATTTTCAGAAGGTTCCACATCCTAGACTCTCCAGGTTGAGACAACCCCTGGAGTGGATCTATCCCTGGGAAAGGTGAGGAGGGACACCTGAGCGGCCCAAGGAATAAAGCCTGGGAGCTCCAACACCCTCCTCTCCCCGGGGGATAATGGAAATGCTCCCTCTCTCAGGCTTCAGCTCACAGCGAGGAAGTGCTCAGTTGGATTTAGTTGAAGGTTCTGATCCAAACGAACTCCCAAATTCACAGTCCCTAACCCAGGACACAGACTGCTCTTTCAGACTTCCTCAATGTGCACAAATGACACTCTGAGTGCACCCACACTGGGGATGCAAAACTCCAACCTATATGCCTAGAAACAGGCGCAGGGGAAGCACAACTAAAACCTCAGAAGGGTCTTCACCCCCTCACCCAGGTGCACCTGCACCCCCAGCTTTCAGGGCTGTAGCTTCTCAGTGTAAAGGCTCCTTCCATGGTGGGTGTGAGCAGGTAGGACACCTGCAGGGGAGGTGCTTCTGGAAGAATAACTGGGCCTTTAAGTACTTCCCTTTGCAGGCACACACCCTTTGTGTGTGTGTGTGTGTGTGTGTGTGGAGGGGGGGGTCTTAGCTTCGTGTCACTGACCTGAGGCTCTGCTTCCCAGTGGAGTTGCTCTGAACCACCATTTATATTTTAAGCACCACATAAACCCAGTGTTTGAACAATTCTGCAAAAGCACTTAAACCCAGTATTTATGTGTAAAGGAGGGAAAATAATTATAAGGTATTTTGCTAACTCAACAAGAAAACCCTCAACTATCTACTGCTTTCAGAAAATAATGGTAATTCATTATTTCCATGCTGAGAAATTGTTCTGTAAACAACTGATTATACTTAAACATGTGTTGCAAGTCTAAGCCCTGGGATTTTATTTGAAATCACCCAAAAGCAATGAACAGCCCTCAGAAACAAACCACAACACCCAAGGAAAGAAAAAGGGAAACACAGTTTAACACCTGCAATGTGATGCTGTATTAACGAAAGAAATGTCCGAACCCAGGGAGAATTTTTATGAGTTTATTTGAGTCAAACTGATGACATAGCCATGGAACAAGACCTCAAATGTTCCTGAGAGTAACAGTTTTGCAGGTTTTTTTTATGCATTTAAAATTAAGAAGGGGATGTAAGGAAGACTGAAGAAAGGCAGGGATTGAATTATAGATAGTTAACAATACTATGTGCTCTTTTGAGGGTTAACACCCCACTTCTGGCATTTCAAAGCTGAGTTAACCTAGATGCTATAAAAACTTTCATTAAAGAAGTTATAGGCCTGGGTTGTGACCACTCATCATGATTTGCCCAGTTAGTGATTTATGAGCAGATCACCCTGTGAGGTTACAGTTCATAGAACCCTTTTTTCCTCCACAGTTTCCCCTTTTACTCATAAATCAATCCGAAGGATGCATTGATGACCAACCTTTTGGTCGGATAGTGTGGTCTCACAGCACTAGGAAGGCTCATTCCTAGGAAGTCCCCTGGGGACGGGATCTGAGTGGAAGCAGAATCTTACCCAAAAAAGGAAAGGGCAGGTAAATGGAAGGCAATCAGATCTTATGGCCTTCATTATGAAAAAACATTATGAATCATTTCTATCCTATTAATTATCATGATCCAAGTTTTGCCTTCTCATCCTTCCTTGGCATTTAGTAGAACATTTATAGGAGCCACGAAAAGAGCATTAACAGATATCTGAGACATGTCCAGCCATCATAAACAGCTGGAACAGATGGAAACACCCAAAGAACAAGTATAACTATTATTATGACTAATATCAGCAGCTGTCAGGTAAAGACAATCAAATAACATGGATTCTGAGTTCAATATCAATCTGCAAATATACAGATCTGGTCCATTACTTGGGATAGCTGTCTACCTTTGGTGTCAGCGGCTCCTCATCCTCAAAGAGTCTTTGAAGTCCACAGACAGAGGTAGGCATCCAATTCCAGTTAGGCAACTGATAAAATCCTTTCCAAGGAAGTTGGAGTGTCTTTTATTAGCTGTCCTTTCCAATAAACAACATCTCCAGGTGGCAATCAATGTTTTTTAAAGTCTCTGTCTTCTGGGAGCTCGCTGTGAAAGAAAACTGTTACCAACTTGGCATTTCCTTGAAATAACTCTATCAAAACATGGCAATAGTGTAAGATGTTTCCTTTTAATAATATCAGCTCATAGGTTCCTGCATCTAAGTTCAGCTTAAATTCACTGGGATATATGAAGGAATGAAAAAACCTAAATAGGGAGAGTCAGGGAGCAGGGAAGAACCACGTGAACATCTTGGGGTTCCTATAGCACTGATTATTCTTAAATTTATAACCGTTGTTTACCCATACAATATAACCTAGAAGATCATCACTTATTTTACAATGCTCCCTGTGCAATTTCAATTCTTGAGGTGTTCCAGGAGCTTTTCTTTTTTTTTTTTTTTAAATATATTTTATTGATTTTTTACAGAGAGGGATAGAGAGTTAGAAACATCGATGAGAGAGAAACATCGATCAGCTGCCTCCTGCACACCCCCTACTGGGGATGTGCCCGCAACCAAGGTACATGCCCTTGACCGGAATCGAACCTGGGACCCTTGAGTCCACAGACCGACGCTCTATCCACTGAGCCAAACCAGTTAGGGCTCCAGGAGCTTTTCTGAAAGACTGCAGTTACTCCTAACATATAATTGAGATTTTAACCCTTAAAACCTCAATTTCCATTGAAGAATAAGAAGTAATCATTTTGCATTCTTTAGCTTGGACATTTTATAATCTCTAGAAACATTTTTCATTGACACAAAAGTCATTATTAACATGGACTTATCTTTGCAAAACCCAGGCAAAATAAAGACATGTCTGTTTTACTTAAGCCAACGAACTTAAACTAGCTTTTAATTTACTAAGGATTAATCTTAGATCATGTGAAAAGCATGAGTTAGTTTATTTATTTTAAATTTTTATTGAATTTCCTGGGATGACACTGGTTAATAAAATTATAGTATAGTTTTCAAGTGTACAATTCTATAAAACATCAACTGTATCATGTGTTCACCACCCAAAGTCAAGTCTCCTTCTGTCACCATTTATCTCCCTTTACCCTCATCTACTTTCCCCACTCCTCTTTTTACCTCCCCTTTACCCTTTTCTATTTTCCCCCATCCCCCTTTCCCTCTGATAATCACCATACTGTTTTCTGTATAAGTCTTTTTTTTCTTAATCCCTTCACCTTTTCCCCCAGTCCAAAAATCCCCCTCCCCTCTGACATCTGTCAGTCTGTATATCTGAGAATTTTAGAGAACCCAATTCTTACAGGCACTTGCCTTAAAATTAATTTTAACAATACCATCCAGAGGTAGAAAATTATCTCACATTTACAACACACACACACACACACACACACACACACACACACACACACACACACACACAGAGCACAGCTGAATCCAAATTTTGTTTTGGAGGCATTTACAATTTATATCTGTCCTTGACAAGTCAGGTTTCAAATGACCATTTATCTATCTATCTATCTATCTATCTATCTATTTTATTGAACCTAGAGAGAGAAGGGAGAGGGAGAGAGAGAAACATCAATCCTTTGCCTCCCACATGCACCCAGACTGGGGATGGAACCTGCAACCTAGGCATGTGCCCTAATTGGGAATGAAACCTGTGACGTTTGGTGTATGGGACAATGCTCCAACCGAGCCACACCGGTCAGGACATGACTTTCCCCCTTTTAAAATAAGGACAGTCATTTTTAATACCTCAAAAATTGGGTTGAGCCCTAGCTGGTTTCGTTCAGTGGATAGAGCATCCGCCCACGGACTGAAGGGTCCCAGGTTTGATTCCGGTCAAGGGCAGGTACCTTGGTTGCTATCCTTGAGTGAGGATTCACATACATACATACATACATACATACATACATACATAAATAAATAAAAATAAAAATTGAGTTGGCACTTAAACAGTATGATAGGTTGATCCATTTATCTAAATGGAAGCTGAGGCCAATTTAATGTTTTCCATTCATTCTGCCTAGTTTTATAGCAGCTTTTTCTAATTGTGCAATGCAAAAATAAATGTATAAGTATGAAAGGATCCTCAGCTTGGCCATCTTAGTATTAATGGGTTGTAGACTTGAAGGACTTTGCTTGCCACACACTGGAAAAACTCAGGAGAAAATGTGTCCCCTGGGGAGAAAGGAGGGACTGGGAACGCCACAGGCCACAGCCCCTCCCATGCATAAACCCCGCAGAATGAGTCACGATTGTCCTCCCCACCCCTCAAGACCCTCCCGGACGTCACCGCACCAACTGGGGTGACGCGGGGCTGGGGACGCAGAGCTGCCCAGAGAAACTCTGGCCCGGGTCGAGGGGACTGAGGTCCCAGCGGCGCAGACTCCGGAAGTGACCGCAGGGAGGCCGGGTCCCGTCATCAGGCCCTCGGCCGGTCCTGGGACACCCGGTTCCGCACTCTCACCATTTCCCGGCTTCTGGAATCTCCCGGTGTCGTCCCTGCGGCTTCCCTGGCCGGTACAAGTCACACCGGTACTGACTTGTACCAGAGGACCAGGCGGTTAAACGCAGGCGAAACCCAAGCAGTTTCCTGAGCATCGCCCCACCCCCCTGCCCTGCTGTGGCCCTGATTGAACAGTTCGCAAGGACCCGCCTCCCTTATTCCTGAGTGACAACCGATGGAACAAGTCAGATGGAAGAGCAGAACCAGCTTCCGCTTTTGGGCGGGAACACGTCTCTATTAGGGATGTTTGCTTTTTACCAACTGGTCCATGGCTTTAGAGGAGCAGTGGTGTCTTCCTGTAGCGCTTTCTGAAAGCGGGACCATGTGTGCGCTGGAAATTCCAGACTCAGTTTCCAGATAGAGGGACTCCCTTGTCCTGAACAAGAGGGGCGCCCAAGCCAGATTGGGACGAGAGGGTCTGAGGTCCTTTCTGGATGAGGGGTTGGTATGGGCTGCAAAGCCACTTAGGGAACTGTAATCCCATTTAAAAATGACCTCATCATCTTACTTAATAATAGACAAACATGTAAGTTGACCGTACCTCCACTATGCCCACAGCCAATCAGAGTGAGTATGCAAATTAGAAGGCCAAAGATGGCGGCCATGCAGCTGCTCCAGGCATGGAGTGGCCAGGCGGGGCAGGATGCCTGCTATGAGAGGCAGGGCTGGGGGGGGGGGGGGGTGAGTGAAGGGATCTACAGGAGCGGAGACAAGACAGTCTGCAGTGAAGACGAAGATGGCAGACTCTGGCTGGAGCAAAGGCCTGGGTCCTGGGTGCTGGAGGAAAACCGGTGCTGGAAGCCAAGGGAATGGAAGGCCTTTTGCACAAATCTCTTCGTGCAACGGGCCTCTAAATAATGAGTCTAGCTCTATTGTGATCTTTGCTTAGAGTGTTGAGGCTTCCACCCATTACTTGACTTGGTTACTGTAAAGCAAGATATTCCGAGTTCGTTATGCCAAAGGGGTGACATTGGATAAGGAGTTACTGCTATTGGTAAGATGAGACAGCTAGATATTGGCTAATGCCAAAAAATGAGTGAGTTCGATTAGTGTCTGAAAGACACTAACGGAGCGACTTATTTCAACAAATTCTAGAGTCATTTGTTTTCTCATTTAAAATAAATCAATTTTTAAGTATTGTAGGAATAATTAAGAAAGCAAGTCTGATGCTCTCTAATGCTAACATGACTGTGTGGCGTTTAACAGATCTGCTGCTTGTGTCCCATCTTTAATCAGGGATGGCCTGTTCAATCTAAGGACAAAATGCAGCATCTCTGCAGGGGACTCCACCAAGTGTGGTGGAGGCACACTGTCTATAAAGCATATGAATCTCATGTGCTCCCAAGAGATTCCCAAAGTGGCCAGTATGTCTAGAAGTTACCTTCTTCAAAACAGACTGCATTAATGTTAAAGAAACACACTTCCTCTTATAGGTGGGATATACCAGGGGCACCATTTTCAGCTCTGTGCTGTAAGTACTAGTATCTCTTCAATGAGAACTACAGCTAGAAAGCCCAAGGGTCCCGCATTCATGACCTAAGGCAAAAGGAGAAGCAGACTGCAGAGCAAGATCAACTCAAGGCCTGGGAGGGCCTCCATTACAAAAGGATTTTTTCAGTTGCCAGCAATGGCTGCTCTAACTGTATACAGCATGGGCTGAGGAAAATAGTCTCTTGAATGAGAATGCCCTGTGGCAGTGGTCGGCAAACTCATTAGTCAACAGAGCCAAATATCAACAGTACAACGATTGAAATTTCTTTTGAGAGCCAAATTTTTTAAACTTAAACTTCTTCTAATGCCATTTCTTCAAAATAGACTCGCCCAGGCCATGGTATTTTGTGGAAGAGCCACACTCAAGGGGCCAAAGAGCTGCATGTGGCTCGCAAGCCACAGTTTGCTGACCATGGCCCTGGGGAATTGATGTCCACCATGGATTTGGAGACCCTTGGATGCCTCTATAGTAAAGAGGTGTGGGGAGAAAGACACTAATGGAGTGACTTATTTCAACAAATTCCAAATCATTTGTTTTCTTATTTAAAGTCAATTTTTAAGTATTGTGAAAATAATTAAGAAAGCATGTCTGATAAATGTGACAGCTGTGACTAAGGGGAATCAGCTCATCATATATGTTCTGCCACTGACTCTGACATCCTTTTAGCTCACAACACCCTGGTGTTGCCAAGGAGAAATCCACACGAAAATAATAATTCACATGAAACTATCATATACTTAACACAAAATGCATTCCAATCGTTTATTAGTGTGGGACATGAAAAAAGACTCCTATACGCCCTATACCCCAACAGGAGCTTTCTCATTAAGAAATGTAGAATATATATAATGGACTAAGGATATCCAGGAACTGTCACAAAACCAGTAGGAAAATCCCAACAAAAACCAAACTTTCATTTTCCAATATTCCCTTAACACACAACAAATACATTATGAAAAAATTAAACCCAACTGCATATTAAAAATACACTTCAGCCCTAGCCAATTTGGCTCAGTGGATAGCGTTTTGGCCTGTGGACTGAAGGGTCCCGGGTTTGATTCTGGTCAAGGGCACATGCCTGGGTTGTGGGCTCAATCCCCAGTGTAGGGTGTGAGGCAGCCGATCAATGATTCTCATCGTTGATATCCCTCTCTCTCTCCCTCTTTGAAATTAATAAAGAAAATATACTTAAAAAATACACTTCAGCCGAAACCAGTTTGGCTCAGTGAATAGAGCATCAGCCTGTGGACTGAAAGGTCCCGGGTTCGATTCCGGTCAAGGGCATGTACCTTGGTTGCGGGCACATCCCCAGTAGGAGGTGTGCAGGAGGCAGCTGATCGATGTTTCTCTCTCATCGATGTTTCTAACTCTCTATCCCTCTCCCTTCCTCTCTGTAAAAATATCAATAAAATATATTAAAAAAAAATACACTTCATCTATGAATCCAACAGGTTTCAAAATGGAAATATTAACTGATTTAAAGGGGGAAAAAGCACTACCTATAAACTCATATATTACTAGAGGCCTGGTGCATGAAAATTCATGCACTGGAGGGGGAGTCCCTCAGCCCAGCCTGCCCCCTCTCAGTCCAGGAGCCCTCAGGGGCCGGAGGCAACCCGGTGATCAGAGGAAGGCGATGCCCCCATCACACCTCTGCTGCTGCCACTGAGCCTCAGCTGGCCCTGCTCACCTGAGCCTCAGGTGGCCCTGAGTGGCTGGGAAGCCACCATCTGAGGCTTGCCTATGCCTTGGGCATTGGCTGGGCAGCCGACATCCGAGGCTTGCCTGTGCCTTGAGCCGGCCCTGGGAGGCTGGGAGGCTAAGGGGACTGGGGGACTCTGGAGGCAGGCGCACAGAGCAGTCCAACCCGCCTGGGGGTGGGCCTGGCCGTGCTGCGCACCTGCCGCCCTGGTGGGGCTGAGGGGACCGGGTACCACCATCTTGTGGCTGTGGCTGTCGCCATCGTTGAGGGTGTGGCTGTAATTAGCATATTCCCTCATTGGCTATGGGCTCCACCATCTTTGTGAGGGGGTGATGGTCCATTAGCATATCCCCTCTTTATTAGATAGGATTGTTGAATGATATGCCACAGTGCTATCTGAATATTCAGCTCGGAAAATAATTAGTAGAAATCCATAGTCCAACAATGCACTTTAAGGAGGCTTGATAAACACAATATACTTATATCTATATATATAAAAGCCTAAGCGACTGTCTGACCTTTAGACCAGCAGCTATGATGAGCACTGACCAACAGGGGGCAGACATTCAACACAGGAGCTGCTGAGTTGCAGTGACTTGGCAGCTGCGGTTTTCAGGTGACGTACCTGGAATCAGAGAGAAGGGAGCCTGATTCCGGAGTGTGTCACCCGACAACCGCCCTCTCGCAATCTGGGACCCCTCAGGGGATGTCGGAGAGCTGGTTTTGGCCTGATCCCCACAGGCCAGGCTGAGGGACCCCACCGGTGCACGAATCCATGCACCAGGCCTCTAGTTTATAATAACTGTTACATGTTGAAGTTTTCTAGAACATTACACATGAATTAATTTCCATCGAGTTTTTTCATGTTACTCATATTTATATCTACCCCCACCCCACATGTAAGGATGTGGATTGAATGAAGTCTTTCCTATGCTATTTACATTCAACAGGAATTTTACTGTGAGTCTTTTTATGCCTTCGGAAGGAACTGGGATAACCGAAGGATTTCCCACATTCTTCACATTCATACGGTTTCTCTCCAGTGTGACTTCTTTCATGTACTTGGAAACCTAGCTGAGAAATAAAAGCTTTACCACAATGCTTACATTGATAGGGTTTCTCTCCAGTATGACTTCTTTCATGTATTTTTAAATAACTGTGATCTCTGAAGGTTTTACCACATTGTTTACACTCACAGGGTTTCTCTCCAGTGTGAGTCATTTCATGCCTGCGTAATGTACTGGGAAAATAAAATGCTAACCCGCATTCCTTACATTGATAAGGTCTATTTCCAACATGTACTTGCATCATGTGTGCTCTAACACCTGATGGGTAAATGAAAGCCTTCCCACATTCCTTACACTGATAAGGTCTATTTCCAGCATGCATTTTCATGTGTGTCCGAAATCCTGACAGATGCATGAAGGCTTTCCCACATTGCTTACATTTATAGGATTTCTCTCCTGTGTGCAGTTTCTCATGTCTCTTTAAGCATTTGTGATTACTGAGGACTTTCCCACATTCCTTGCATTCATAGGATTTCTCTGCAGTATGAGTTGATTTGTGTAATTGTAAGGCATAATAATAAACAAAAGCTTTACCACATTCACATTTATAGGGTTTCTCTCCATTGTGATTTCTTTCATGTAATTGGAAACCTCGATAACAACTAAAACTTTTACCACATTCCTTACACTCATAGGGTTTCTCCCCCTTGTGATTTCTTACATGTATTTCAAAACCTTGGTGAGAACTGAAAGCTTTACCACATTTCTTACATTCATAGGGTTTCTCTCCTTTGTGATATCTTTCATGTACTTGGAAACCTCGATGAGAATTGAAAACTTTACCACACTGCTTACATTTATAGAGTTTCTCTCCTGTGTGAATCTTTTCATGTGCTTGAAGAGTATGATGATATCTAAAGACTTTTCCACATTGTTTACATACATAGGGGTGCTTTCCTTTGTGATAGCTTTGATGTATTTGGAAACCTCGTTGAGAATTGAAAGCTTTATCACATTGCTTACATTCATAGGCTTTATCTCCTGTGTGAGTCCTTTCATGTGTCTGAAAAGCCTGATGATATCTAAATACCATTCCACATTGTTTACATTTATAAGGTCCATATCCGGTGTGCATGGCCATGTGTCTTCGAAAGCTTGTGAGCCACATGAAGGGTTTTCCACATTCCTCACATTCGTATTGTTTTTCTCCTGTGTGAACTCTTTCATGTATTTGAAAGGATGTGAGGAAACGGAAGGCTTTCCCACATTCCTTACAAGTATAGGTTTTCTCTTCAGTGTGCTTCCTTTGATGTATTTGAAATAAACTTGAAGAAATATAAGCTTTCCCACACACCTTACATTTATATGGCCTCTCTCTATATTTCAGATACTCATATGGTTTGTGTCCAGTGTGACCTCGGATATGCATATTAAGGGAAAAATAATGCATGAAGACTTTTCCACATATACTGCATTTAGGTGGCTTCACTCCAGTAGTTTTCTTGTTCAGACTGAGATTTCGGGTAAGGCTGAATTTTTCTCCATGTTGACTGCCCTCTTTACTTTCATAGAGTCTTTCTACCATTTGACTTCTGTAAAAAATGAGAAGCACATTACTAATGATTTTTTTAAATGGTATTTTTCAAACTATTTATTAGGATTTATATGAAATGTGTAAATTTCCTGCCTTGTCTGAATTCTCTGAAGTTGGATATAGTGAATGTTCTTCAGGAGGACTTCACCAAAACAGTAATATATAGGACTTATTAATACAGTTTCCAAGTAAACTATTTTGCAAACACTGAATATTTATGTCACATATAAAGAAAGTATTTCTGGTTAAAAAAAATTAAGAATAACTAAATTTGAAGCAGGAATTGTTTATTTTGTTTCCTTCTTTTAAAAATCCATAACACCAGGATTCTCACATGAGACACTGTTTTCTATTGTGAGTGTGACTCACCTTAGTTTCCTCCCCTGGCTTTTGTACAGATCTTCAATGTAATGATCTTCCCAGTTTTGGCCTAAAAGGTAAACCCAGAAAAATGATTCCAAAATATTAATAAGTTATAAAAGATTGTTAGATTCTAATATCATTATTAGCTGTGACTATGCCTAGTTTCTTAACCAATGTCCTCCTTTCCACAATCTGCACCTTGGGAAAAAGATGGTGAAAAAGTATTTGTTCTCTAGTGACAACTGATGAATGTCCTCATCCTTACCTATTGAGTCCAGGTTCCTGAATGTTTCCTTCATCACATCTCTATACAGTTTCTTCTGTGGAGTATCCAGTAAAGCCCACTCCTCCAGTGTGAAGTTCACAGCCACATCTTCAATGGCCACAGGATCCTAAAACATCCCAAGTATGTTTACAGTAGGATGCATGAGACTGACTGCACATGACATTTATATTCCATTTATAGGAAGCTTATGTATGATTTTATCATTTCCAAACACTTATGCCATGATTTGATCATCAGAAACTTACTCTCTGTACATACCCACTTCCTTATAAATTTTTATTAAATTTATTGGGATGACATTGGTTAACATGAATATACTTCCTTATAAATTTAACAGCATGATGAACACATGGAAATTATTTACACGTTTTTACTGTGATCACATTACATTTTATTTCTAATAGCGGGGTTCAGAGCATGTTGACAGAAATTCTATACAAATAAAACAAAATTATCATTTTAAGACCATCAATACCTTGTGAGAAAAACTCTTCATCTCCTTTATTATTACAATCACTTAGAGCCCTCCAAGAGGCAGAAGGTCAAATCTGCATACAATTTTAATGAGGGGGAAAAAAAAGGAATCCTTTTCTCATCACCAAACATGAGAAGTCTAAGAGACCAGTGGAAATCTAACTTTTAATAAGGTACAGCTGGCCATTATCATCCCTAAAGGATCCGGGCCTTTAGAAGTAGTCAGGCACAGCTCGCAAAATCGAAATATTTTTGTGAAGAAGTACTGCTTTTGCCTCTGCCTTTCTCTCTCCATCCAATTTGATGGGCTATAAAGTTAATTGGAAGTCAGAGTTCAGACACGAGGTAAAGGACCTAACTCAGACCACAAAATCCCTATACTCATGTGCCTCAGGGCTGCATGGAGACAATTTTTGGCAGACATGGGTACATACAGTAACAAATGTGCCAGAAGAGCTCTTTACAGCAGAAACAGAACACTATACTGAATCTTCTTGACCCTGAGGAACAGACTGAGAGTTGCCAATGCCAACTGCAACTGCGTTCAGTGAAATACACAAAGGTTTGATTGCAAATTTGCCCATGAGCATAACATACATCGAAGGATTCAGCAGTGCTTTCCTTCAAAAGAACATATAATCTCCATTTAAATATCTATATCTATATAGATATATATATAAATATATATATATCATGTTTTTATTGATTAGAGAGAGAGAGAGAGATGTGAGAGGAACATTGATCGGCTGCCTCCTGCTGGGGATCCAGCCCGCAACCCAGTCATGAGCCATGACCGGGAATTGAACTGTGACCTCCTGGCTCATGGGTTGACGCTAAACCACTGAGCCACACTTGCTGGGTCATATAATCTCCATTTTTAAATTGCAGAAGAAAGTGTTTCCTGACCAGCCACCCTAAAGGGTACACTCCCAAGTTCTCTAATTCCCAAGCTCCCACGTGGAGTAAGGCAGCATGATGTCTCGAACCCTGAGCACATCTCAAATCCCATAGCTGATGACACCACATATTGCAAAGAATGTACAAAGGGTTTATTACTCCCATAATTGAGGCCTGTGGAAAAAGCAAGGCAGGCTTCTCTATTAGTCATGAGATGGCATAAGAAAGCAAAAAGAGATGCCTGGACTGTTTGTAAAATTAAGGTTAGTGGATGGGTTAGAGTTATAGTTCACGCACGAGAGCAGGATCTTAGAGGACCAAATCTCCTGCCACCTTTAAAGAAAGGAGCACCAAGGAACTCATCACTTTGTGTAGATGTGAGTCAAAGGGAAATGAGGAGTGATGAGCCTGGAAAGCTGTCATCTGTCAATCATCAACTGGAGTCAGAGAATTCCAGTTTCTGGTCGGACATTTAAGGAACTTAGAAGCCATCATTACTGACCTCGTAGAAAAAGCAAAACAAAACAAAAACTTGTAATGAACAACTTTTCTTAGATCTATCAGTGGATTGAGGTAAAAATCAAACCACTCTCTTCAACATTGCAAAAGAGAAAATAAAACAGCATTTTAAAATATACCCCCAATATTCTGTCAAGGCCTGTAATGCAAAGACAAAAAGAACAAACATCATAAAACACAATATCCATGAACTGTTGGAGCAATTACAGAAGATTGAAATGCACATAATGGGGATACCTGAAGGGAAAGACAAACAGAAAAAATAGTTAAGTAGTAATCACTGAGATTTTCCTACTAAAATTCATCATAGTCAGCAAATTGTACAATTAAGAAGCTCAGTGAGAGGAGAAACCAAGATGGCGGCATAGGTAAACACCTAAACTGCTGCCTCGCACAACAATTTCAAAACTACAACTAAAAGACAGAACGGACACCATCCAGAACCACAGGAAAGCAGGCTGAGTGAAAATTCTACAACTAGAAGGAAGGAGAAAAGCTCACAGAGAATTGGAGGTACGGCAAAGGGGCTTTGTGCGCGCAGAGAGGAAGGGCGGCTGAGAGCCTGGCTGACTTCCTCTGGCGGAAGGGGGAAGGAAGCCTCCGACCGCACTGAACCCCAGTTCTGACTGCACTGAACCCCAGTTCCGGGCGAACCCCTGGGGACCCACGCTCTTGTGGGGGGAGTCTGGACTCTCGGGCGGAGACTCGGGAGCCGGGGAAGGCGGAGGACTGAAAGTGCACACGCGCGCGAGCGCCGGTGCGCACAAAGGCTGCGGGGGTTGCCACAGGCTTTCCCTAGTGGAGGGGAGTCAGAGGATTCTGACTGCACTGAGCCCCAGTTCTGACTGCAGTGAACCCCAGTTCCAGGCGAGCCCCTGGGGACCCACGCTCTTGTGGGGGGAGTCTGGACTCTCGGGCGGAGACTCGGGAGCCGGGGAAGACAGAGGACTGAAAGCGCGCCCGCGCCGGTGCGCACAAGGGCTGCGGAGGTTGCCGCGGGCTTTCCCTGGTGGAGGGGAGTCAGAGGCTCCTGACGGCACTGTGCCCCAGTTCTGACTGCAGTGAACCCCGGTTCCAGGAGAGCCCCTGGGGACCCACGCTCTTGTGGGGGGAGTCTGGACTCTCAGGCGGAGACTCGAGCTGGGGAAGGCGGAGGACTGAAAGCGCACGTGCGCGCAGGGGCGGGGCTGACAGGAAGCCAAGACTGAGGCTCCACCCCATCCAAGCTGAGCACAGAGGCTATTGCAATTTGGCAAGTCTAATCCTATAGGGCTGTCTCCAGCACCGGGCTTCTCCCAGCATAGACACAGCTGATCCTTACAGCCAACTGACCCGGAGGTCAATTCTTCCCAGTGATACCAACAACAATAAAGACTTAATTACAACAAGGCTGTACACACAGTCCACAAAGGGGTGCACCAAGAGTGTCCACCTCAGGTTAACTGGGGAAGCAGACCCACTGGGCCATATTGGAAACCTAGCACAAATATCTACCTTACCAACTCAGGGAATCGGTGAAAATGCGGGGTCAAAGAATCAGATCACAAACGAAAGAAATGGAGGAAAACAAACGACTGGATATAGAATTCAAAACCACGGTTATAAGACTTTTTAAGAATATCCTAGAAAAGGCCGATAAATATAACGAGACCCTCGAAGATATGAAAAAGGACCAACTAGAAATTAAACATACACTGACTGAAATAAAAAATATTATACAGAGACCCAGAAACAGAATAGAGGAACACAAGAATCAAGTCAAAGAATTGAAATACAAAGAAGCAAAAAACACTCAACCGAAAAAGCAAAAAGCAAAAAAAAAAATCCAAAAAGTTGAAGATAATGTAAGAAGACTCTGGGACAACTTCAAGCGTACCAACATCAGAATTATGGGGGTGCCAGAAGAAGAGAGAGAGCAAGATACTGAAAACCTATTTGAAGAAATAATGACCGAAAACTTCCCCCACCTGGTGAAAGAAATAGACTTACAAGTCCAGGAAGCCCACAGAACCCCAAACAAAAGGAATCCAAAGAGGACCACACCAAGACACATCATAATTAAAATGCCAAGAGCAAAAGACAAAGAGAGAATATTAAAAGCAGCAAGAGAAAAACAGTTAATTACCTACAAGGGAGCACCCATACGACTGTCAGCTGACTTCTCAACAGAAACTATGCAGGCCAGACGGGAGTGGCAAGAAATTTTCAATGTGATGAATAGCAAGAACCTACAACCAAGATTACTCTACCCAGCAAAGCTATCATTCAGAATTGAAGGGCAGATAAAGAGCTTCACAGATAAGAAAAAGCTGAAGGAGTTCATCACCACCAAACCAGTATTATATGAAATGCTGAAAGGTATTCTTAAAGAAGAGGAAGAAGAAAAAAGTAAAGAGAAAAATTATGAACAACAAATACATATCTATCAACAAGCGAACCTAAAAATCAAGTGAATTAAAAACCTGAGGAGCAGAATAATCTGGTGAATATAATAGAATCAGGGGCATAGAAAGGGAGTGGACTGATAATTCTCAGGGGGAAAGGGGTATGGGGGGTTCATGAAGAGAATGGACAAAAATCATACACCTATGGATGAGGACAGTGGGGGGTAGGTAAGGGCAGAAGGTGGGGTGGGAAAGGGGTGGAGGGGAGCTATGGGGGGAAAAAGGAGAAATAATTGTAATAATCTGAATAAAGATTTATTTAAAAAAAAAAAAAGAAACAGACCCACAAAAAAAAAAAAAAAAAAAAAAAAGAAGCTCAGTGAACTGCCCTGGCTGGGTAGCTCAGTTTGTTAGTGTCGTCCTAATACACCAAGGTTGCAGGTTCGATCTTCAGTGATGGGACATACAAGAATCAACCAATGAATGCATAAATAAGTGAAATAATAAATCGATGTTTCTCTCTCGCTCTCAAATCAAGAAATAAAAAAATTTAAAAAGCTCAGTGAATGCTTTGCATGAAAAATACCAGAAATGCAAACCAAGAATATCATGTCCAAACTAGAGAAAAATAGAAGATGAAAAATACATTGAAAAAACTAGAGGGGGGAACATCCTTTAGGTATAGAGAAAAAAAAAGATTAGAATTAAATCAGACCTCCTCTCAGAAACCATGCAAACGAGAAGAAAGTGGAGTAAAATGTTTCAAGTGTGAAAGAAAAAAAAACACCAAAACTTGGTCCATTGAAAAAAATTTATAAACATCTAGTCAAGATAATTGAAAAGAGGGAAGATAGATATTACTATTAGAAGTGAAAGGAAGGGCAAATGAACAAGAAAAGGTATTTTATCCCATACAACATCCGTTTATGACAATAATCTAGTAATAGAGGAAATTCTCTCTTGAGAAAACATCATAATACCTATTGCTAACACTAGAGGTCTAGTGCGGGGCTCAGCCTAGCCTGCACCCTCTCCAATCTGGGACCCCACGAGGGCACTTGGACATCCCTTTCACAATCCAGGACTGCTGGCTCCCAACCGCTCACCTGCCTGCCTGCCTGCATGCCCTTAACCACTTCTGTCTGCCAGCCTGATCACCCCCTAACCACTCCCCTGCCAGCCTGATAGCCTAACTGCTCCCCTGCAGGCCTGGTCCCCCTCAACTGCCCTCCCCCGCTTCCGAAAAACACAATCTGAGGGATATAAAGTTCCAGTATGGTGATAAACTTGTCCGTGTATTCTAAAACAGTATGGCCCATATCCTGATGGCGATGCAATATTTGCACCCATGGAAGCAAAAGCAAAAGAACTATTTATGGAACAAATATTTTCCATGAAATTTTTACTGTCAGAATCTTCGTTTGTCATTAATCTTTTTAAATATGCTGGGTTTTCTGGAAAATGTATATCATTTAGACAGACTTTACCTTTGCTACAACATCGAGTAAATTTCCCATTGGATGGTTTTTCATCAGAGAAATTTAGTGATGCACAAAATTGACATCTAACAGTCATTCCACCACAACTATGTTCGAGAATTGCATCCGCATGTACTCCATTTTCGCTGAGAAGGGCAGTTCCTACCAGTATTGGTAGTACTTTTTGATGACTGTTCTTTAGACATATTCTGTTGTCACCACCGCCTTCTTTCAACTTCAAAGGCACGTTGGTCTTTAGACATTTTATGTCGATGACACCGGCTTTTTTCGGCTTCAGAGCTACGTTTTGCCAATAGTAGCTTTTCAGATACATTCTGTCGCAGGCGCCGCCTTCTTTCAACATCAGACACACATTGGTCTTCAGACATTTTCTGTCGATAACGCCGGTTTCTTTCAGCTGCAGAGCTACGTTGTATCAATAGTTGGTCTTTAGACATAGTCCCACCTCCCTGCTGTCACATCTGAGATGCAGGTGAATGGGAGTCCTGGCTGTCAGGCTGCTGAGAGCTGTCTGACCAATGACTGATTCTGGCTGATTCTGTGGGGGTGGGACTTACTCCTCCCTGCTGTCAGAGTCTCCACGGTGGCGATGACGAAGCAAACATTACACCCAGCCGCTCTGGGCCCGGCCTGCTTAGAGATCCCCCGCAGCTGGGCCAGAACGCTTGCCTTGGCCCTCCACAGCCAGGCCAGAATGCTTGCCTCATTGCCGGGGCGATGACGCAAGCGTTCCCCCCTCCCGCCGCTCCACACCCAGCCTGCCCAGAGGCCCTCCGTGGCTGGGCTGGAACACTTGCCTCATTGCCGGGACGACGAGGCAAGCGTTCCATTCCAGCTGCTCTGTGCCCACTGCCCAGAGGCCCTCTGCAGCCGCAGGGGAATGCTTGCCTTGTCGCCATGGCAACGAAGCAAGCATTCCGCTAGGCCACTCATGCGGCCCACTCTCAGCGGCCGCCCCCCCCCGGGACTGGGGGACTCCAGAGGTGCTGAGAGGATTGGGCGCTGCCATCTTGTGGCTATGGGCACTGGCATCTTTGTGATGGAGTGACAGTTAATTTGCACACTCCTGCTTTATTAGATAGGATCATATCCTATATAATAGAGGGAATATGCAAATTGACCATCACTCCAACACACAAGATGGCCGCCCCATGTGGTCAAAGATGGCTGCCCCCATGTGAACACAAGATGGCCACCACAAGATGGCTGGCAGGGGAGGGCAGTTGTGGGCAATCAGGCCAGCAGGTGAGGGCAGTTGGGGAGGACCAGGCCTGCAGGTAAGGTCAGTTGAGGGGAACCAGGCCAGCAGGGGAGAGCAGTTGGGGGTGACCATGCTGGCAGGGGAGGGCAGTTAGGGGCGACCAGGCTGGCAGGGGAGGGCCTGCAGGGGAGCAGTTAGGCATCGATAAGGCTGGCAAGGGGAGTGGTTAGGGGGTGATCAGGCTGGCAGGCAGAAGTGGTTAGGGGCAATCAGGCAGGTAGGCAGGCAAGCAGTTGGGAGCCAGCAGTCCTGTATTGTGAGAGGGATCCCAGATTGGAGAGGGTGCAGGCTGGGCTGAGGGACACCCCCCCCAACCCCGTGCACAAATTTCGTGCACCGGGCATCTAGTTTAATATAATGAAAAACTTGCTTTTCTAGTAAGATGAGAAGAGAAAGGTTTTCTCTCATCATCCCACTCAACATTGTACTGGAAGCCCTAGCCATGTAATAAAAAAAGAATATACCTGGCTCAGTGGCTCAGTGATTGAGCATCGATCTATGAACCAGGAGGTCATGGTTCAATTTCTGGTCAGGGCACATGCCTGTGTTGCAGGTTCGATCCCTACTAGGGGGAGTGCAGGAGGCAGCCAATCGAAGATTCTCTCTAATCACTGATGTTTCTATCTCTTGCTCCTTCTCCTTTCCTTTCTAGAATCAATAAAAATATTTTTTAAAGAAAAGAATATAGAAGGTACACAGATTGGGGAGCAAGAATAAAAAATGTATTTCTTCCATTTGACATGAGTGTCTATGTAAAACATCTGGGGGGAAAACACAGTAACAGATAATGCCTGGAATAGCCAGGTTGAAGAATATACAAGAATATACAAGTCTGGTTCCCTATAGACACATAGTAAACTGATCTTTGACAAATGAGTCAAGATTATAAGTAAAAAGAAAGTCTTTTAAATAAACCATAATTGATATCCACATACAATACACACATACATGAAAAATGAATGTACATACAGAACTTAAACTTTGCACAACAATTAACTCAAAATAGATAATACATCTAAATGTAAAATGCAAAAGTAAAAACAATTCCTAGAATTTAACATATAAGAAAATCTAGGTGACCTTGTGTTTGTGATACATTTTTAGATAAAACACCAAAAAACAAAGTCACTTTATTAAAATCAAAAACTCTTGCTCTAGTGGGTGGGTCAGTTGGTTTGGAGCATATTCCTGAATACCAAAAGGTTCCGGGTTTGATTCCCAGTCAGAGCACACACCTAGGTTGTGGGGGACAGGAACTTTCTGTCAAAACTAAATATGGAGCTCTCCCTCCTGGGAGCATGCCTGCACTCTGCCCTTCCCTCTCTTCCCCACAGGCATGCATCTCCTAAACTCTAAGGGACCCCACGAGATTTACAACCAGGGGAACAATGGGCAGCAGCAGCTCGTCCTGGGCTAACCCCCTGAACCTGTCTCCAAGGTCTCCTTTGACTTCTTAAGGAGCCAAAGCAGCCCTGCCTAGGCTCTCTCCTATTGATTCTTCTATGCGAAGCCCTTCCCTGTTTCACTGTCCCCAGCTTTAATTACTACATGTAGTAAAATGCAGCAATCACATACCTTGGTATTAGCCTAATTGTTGAAACCTCGTTTACACAAAAACTTACACGTCAATGTTTGTAGGCCCTTTATTCATAATTAGCAAGAATTAGAGTTGTGAGATGTCCTTCAAAACACAAACATCCAGTGGTAAATCCATGCAATGAAATACTGTTCAGTGATAAGAAATGAGGTATTAAGCCATGAAAACACAGGAAGGAACCTTAAAAGTACTAAGATAATTAGTACTGTATGTGGATATCTATTATTGCTAAGAGAAGGAAAGCAATCTGACAAGGCTATGCACTATATGATTCTAAATACAGGGCATTCTGGGAAAGATAAAACTATGAGGCAATATAAAGATCTCTGGTTGTCAAGGACTTGAGGTCGGAGGGAGGGATGAAACAATAGCTGGGGCTTAGGAAATTTTTTGGGAAGTGAAAGGATATGATACAGAAATACAGGATACATGTCATTAAACATCTGCCAAGCGGCATGGAGGGGACACGGGGGTGGGGGAGGAGCGCATGGGGCTGCCTGCCCCCCACCACAGCACCCTTGGGAATAAAAGCAAAAACAAACAAACAAACAAAAAACCATCTGCTAAAACCCCACATATCGATAAAACAAATCAATGCCATCATAAACAGTGCATTTTATCAATACTGGTTGAGCAATTGTTACAAATGTACCACGGTCATACAAGATGTAAAAAAAATTGCCTGGCCAGTTTGGCTCAATGATTAGAGCATTGGCCGCAGACCAAAGGGTCTTGGATTTGATTCCCAGGCAAGGGCATGCATCACGGTTGCAGGTTCGATCCCTGGCCCCAGTCTGTAGCAACCAGTGAATATGTCTCTCTCACATTGATGTTTCTCTCGCCTCCCCACCCCCATCACTCTCTAAAAATCAATGGAAAAAATATCATCAGGTAAAGATTAGGGAGAAACCAAGATGGCGGCATAGGTAAACACCTAAACTGCTGCCTCGCACAACAATTTCAAAACTAAAACTAAAAGACAAAACGTCTATCACCCAGAACCACGGGAAAGCTGGCTGAGTGGAAGTTCTACAACTAGAAGGAAAGAGAAAAGAGCATTGAGACGTGCACAAGCGCTGAAAAGCTGAAGTATGGAGGCACACGAATTGGGCTGGCGGTGGGCGACTGGGTGCATTGCTTTTTTCAACCCGAAGGGAGACAAGCTCCCGATTACTCCGAACTCCAGTTTCTGGGGAGACTCTGGGGTCCCAAACTCCTACGGAGAGAAGCTGGACTGTCTGCCGTCGGGTGGGAAAGTGAGGGTCACTTTCTTGCAGGGGTGCGCCCAGAAATCATTGTTTACTGAGCTGGGGCGCGGGGACTTGGAAATGTGGAAACGCAGAGATGGCTGACTGGCAGCCATTGCTGTTTGCCACGCCCTAGCCTAGTGACTCCCTGAGACCCCACCCAAGCTCCACACAGTGGCTTTTGCATATAAATGGTCTGCCCTATCGCAGCTTAACCTAACAAACTGCAACTCTGGTCAGACAGCCCCAAAACCTCCAAACCTCAAGCAAAGAGGAGAAAACTGTAGTTCTCGCTGTACATCCTGCTGGGTGGCCTCAGACAGTAGCTGACCAGCACCCCATTGGAGATCCAGAAGCTAGTGTATCTAGTGGTCAGTGTGAGACGACACCAGATTTCAACTACTCACATCCATAAGTGACACATTCAAGAGGCAGACTCAGTGAGCACCAAAGCCCCACTGAAACAAGTCCTGCCCCATAAGCGTGTCTCCAGCACAGCAGTTCTTCCATTATAGACACAGTGGGTCCTCACAGCCAATTGGTCTGGGGGTCAATTCCTCCCAGTGACACCAACAACAATCAAGACTTAACTACAACAAGGCTGTACACACAGTTCACAAAGGGGTGCACCAAGAGTGTCCACCTCAGCTAACCGGGAGGCCAACCCACTGGCCCATATAGGACACCTAGCACACAAAGCCACCCTACCAACTCAGGGAAGCAATGAAAATGCGGAGACAAAGAAACAGATCACAAACGAAAGAAATGGAGGAAAACAAACGACTGGATATAGAGTTCAAAACCACGGTTATAAGGTTTTTGAAGAATTTCCTAGAAAAGGCCGATAAATTCAATGAGACCCTCGAGGATATGAAAAAGGACCAACTAGAAATTAAACATACACTGACTGAAATAAAAAATATTATAGAGACCCAACAGCAGACTAGAGGAATGCAAGAATCAAGTCAAAGATTTGAAATACAAAGAAGCAAAAAACACTCTACCGGGAAAGCAAAAAGAAAAAAAGAATCCAAAAATTTGAAGATAGTGCAAAGAAGCCTCTGGGACAATTTCAAGCATACCAACATCAGAATTTTTGGGGGTGCCAGAAGAAGAGAGAGAGCAAGATACTGAAAACCTATTTGAAGAAATAATGACTCAAAACTTCCCCTACCTGGTGAAAGAAATAGACTTACAAGTCCAAGAAGCGCACAGAACCACAAACAAAAGGAATCCAAAGAGGACCACACCAAAACACTTCATAATTAAAATGCCAAGGGCAAAAGACAGAGAAAATGTTAAAAGCAGCAAGAGAAAAACAGTTAATTACCTACAAGGGAGCACCCATACGATTGTCAGCTGATTTCTCAACAGAAACTATGCAGGCCAGACGGGAGTGGCAAGAAATATTCAAAGTGATGAATAGCAAGAACCTACAACCAAGATTACTCTACCCAGCAAAGTTATCATTCAGAATTGAAGGTCAGAAAAGAACTTCACAGACAAGAAAAAGCTAAAGGAGTTCATCACCACCAAACCAGTATTATATGAAATGCTGAAAGGTATTATTTAAGAAGAGGAAGAAGAAGAAAAAAAGTAAAGATAAAAATTATGAACAACAAATACATATCTATCAACAAGTGAATCTAAAAGTCAAGTGAATTAAAAATCTGAGGAACAGAATAAACTGGTGAATATAATAGAATCAGGGGCATAGAAAGGGAGTGGACTGACAATTCTCAGGGGGAAAGAGGTGTGGGGGGTACGGGAAGAGTCTGGACAAAAATCGTACACCTATGGATGAGGACAGTTGCGGGGAGGTAAGGGCAGAGGGTGGGGTGGGAACTGGGTGGAAGGGAGCTATGGGGGAAAAAGGAGAAACAAATGTAATAATCTGAATAAAGATTTATTAAATTAAAAAAAAGTGTGCAAACTTTGTGGATACTCAAGTTGCTCTAAAAAAAAAAACAGAAATCCACAAAAACCTGTGGTAGAAAAAAAAAATGAAGACTCATTACAATTCACCCTGATACTATCACTGAAATAGGGCATTTTTCATTCAACTCATTTGAACTTATTTCAATAAGCCAGTATGGTACTATATGAATCTAGACCAGTAAGGGAGGTGAAAATTCCATTGACAGCCCTGTTAAAGAGCAGGGCACTGTATATTCTGGAACTCCAATGTGAATGAGGAGTGTCCTTTTGAGTCCTTGTATTGTGGACCTAGTACAGAGATGAGTGTTACCCTGATTTATACTAGTAATTTGGGCATCTGTGAGTCAAAAGATTGTTGCAGTTCTTTTATCACAAAGGGGCCACTTTAAAAGACAATCATCGAATTATCTATGAATATATGTAGATGGGGCCAATTTTTGGCCACTAGCAAGATGACTGCCTGATGTTTGGTGACATTGGGATTGGTCTTTTATTAGGAATGTCCCAAATAATGGATGAAGAGCAGCAACTCTCCACTGAGCACTATCATGTAGAAATGTGCAACTTTGTCCTTAAAGTCTGTGCACTCCCCAGGGCTGTACACTCAGTCAACCCCACGAAATTCTTGAGGGAACTGTTGGGGGGAATGGTGACCTCATCCAACACCACAGCAACTTTCAATGGACTGTACAGAGAAGGGATTAACTTCCTACAGGTAGCTTACGCCAGAGGGTCAAGGTTTGGCTCCATCTTGTCACATGAAGGAATTGGCAAGTGTGTTGACCTGATGGGGTGCTGCTTCCAGGGGCAAAAGCATAATGGGCAGCTGGGCAGATAATCACATGCTCAGTACTCACAAGAGCCTCTATTTTCAAGAGAGCTCAGTAGGTAATCATGGCTACAGCTCTTATGGTATATAGTGTGTAGAGATTCTTGCATCAAGCCTATGAATCTTGGAGGGAAAGTGGGGGAGGGTGGGTGGGTGGGAGGTAACCAACCAAGGACGTTGTATGCATATATGCATGGCCCACGGACACAGACAATGATGAGGGCCTGGGGTGGGGATGGGGGAGAAGGCAGGCTGAAGGGGGTCGGTCAATGGGGGGGAAAAAGGGGACATACGTAATACTTTCAACAATAAAAAATAAAAATAAAAAAATTATTAAAGCCTGGCAGTGTGGTTCAGTGGTTGAGCATCGACCTATGAACCAGGAGATCACAGTTTGATTCTCGGTCAAGGCACATGCCCAGATTTCAGGCTCCGTCTCCATTGTGGGGCATGCAGGAGGCAGCCAATCAATGATTCTCTCTCACCATTGATGTTTTTTTATCTCTCTAGCTCTCTCCCTTCCTCTCTGAAATCAATAAAAATATGTTTTTTTAAAAAAGCCAAGAGCTTTTTTTAAAAAACGAAAAAAAAACCTCATTACATTTACCATTGCATCAAAAAGAAAAAACAAAGTTGGAGATATCTCACAATCTGATATCAAACTATACTATAAGGCTATAGTAATAAAAACAACATGGTACTGGCAAAACAACAACAACAACCACATAGGTCAATGGAACAGAATAGAGAATCCAGAAACAAAAACACTTAGCATCATGGTAACATAAGAAGACCTCCGGGTCTCTACCCTTGAAATTATAAGTTGGACAGCTATAACTCAACAAAGGAGTTCCTGCTCAACACACAAACACATCTGAAAGACCCATGTATTTAGACATTTGAAGATGGGCATATGGGAGCAAGCAGGGAATTACAGACAGGAGAGCCACAGACGCAGTCCAGGGCTTGCTGAGGCCCCAGAGGATGCCAGCACAGTGAAGGCTAAGTCAAGGGTCAGGGGCAGAGAAGTGGTGCAAAGGGTGGCAGTGGTGGACCAGCCCCCATCACCAGTCAAACAAAGCCACAGACGTGGGAATTTGCCCACCCTCATATTTCTGAGTCCCCGCCACCATCAGCCCCTCTCCTGCCTCCAGCATTATAACCCTCGCTTGGCAGATCTCAAAGGGGCAGAAACAATATTCTAGTCTAAGTTGTCCCAAAACTCATTGTGATTGAACCCACTGGAAAGAACAGAGCCACAGACACACAAACTCACTTTGCCCTGCCCACCAATGCCCCACCCATCATGGCAGATCCTGGTAGAGAGAGTCCTGACACAAAACACAGTACAGTGTAGCTAGCAGTTTCTGGTTTCAGGAAATTGGTGCTGGGAACACATAAGCCATGACCCCATCATCTGCCACATTCTTTCAGAGGGTGGTGTCCTGAGACTGAGGCAATTGGACTCTAAAGAGGACACCCATCTGGTCAGGCAATACAGAGTATTTTCCCCTGTTAAGGCAACACCACTTCACATAGCCCAGAGTTACAAGTAGTGCAGGTAAGAGAAAACGAAAACTTGCACTATAGCACCACCAACTGGCCATGCTAAGTGAAATAAGCCAGCCAGAGAAAGACAAATGCCATATGATTCCACTTATATGTTGAAACTAATCAACAAAATAAACAAAACAGACTCATACAGAGAACAACTGACAGATGTCAGAAGGGAGGGGAATTTGGGGGGCTGGGTGCAAAAGGTGAATGGATTAAGAAAAAAAAAAAAAGAACTGAGGCACAGACAACAGTATAGTGATTACCAAAGAGAAAGAAGAGTGTGGGGCAGGGGCAGGGGCAGGGGCAGGTAGAAGGTAGGTAGAAGGTAAAGCAGGATAAATGGTGATGGAAAGAGACTTGATTTTGAGTGGTAAATACAATACACAGGCGATATAGTATAGAACTGCACACTTGAAACATATAATTTTATTAACCAGTTACCTCAATAAATTCAATAAAAATTAAAAAAACCCTCTACTTACCAACTTGCTAAAAATAAACAAATAAAATAAAAATAAACAAGTACTTAAAAATAGATTTAATTCCATTAAAATCCCAAGCAGAGAAATAATCCACCACCTATCATGAATAGCCAAGGTAACAAGGTAGTTCAGAAAGATAATGAAAAATCTCCAGAAAATAAATCTAATGACATGGAACACCACGACTTAAATGACAGAGAATTTAAGATTGCATTTCTGGAAAAACTCAATGAGATACAAGAAAACTCAGAAAGTTGGTTCAGAGAGCTCAGGAATAAAATCAATGAACAAAAGAAGTAAGTACTTCATTAAAAATTTGAAAAGAACCAAATAGAAAATCTGGAGGTGAAGAACTCAATAAATGACATGAAAAATAAATTACAGAGCTTAGGAAATAGAGCAGACCAGATGGAGGAAAGAATTAGTAATATTGATGATAGAAATCTAGAAATGACTCAGGTATGAGAGAGAGAATTGAGAGTAAAAAAAAAAAACAAAAAACTCTACAAGAATGATCTGATTCTATTAGAAAGAGCAATTTAAGAATACTGGGTATACCAGTAGGAAAAAAGAGGAATAAAGGAACAGAGTGACTATTCAAAACTCAATGAGAACTTCCCAAACCTATAGAAAGAGATAGACTGGACCCTTGAAACCAAGAAGCTAACAGGATACCTGATTATCTCAATGCAAAAAGACATTCTACCAGGCACATTATATTAAAACTGTCAAAAATTAATAACAAAGAGTTCTCAAGTCAGCCAGGGAAAAGAAGTAATCAGAAAGGAAACCCCATTATATTATACTTGAATTTTTCAGCAGAAACCATGCAAGCCAGGAAAGAGTGGAATCAAATATTCAAAATATTGAAAGAGAGAAATCACCAGCTAAGAATAATATATGCAGCAAAGTTATCTTTTAGATATGAAGGAGAAACAAAGGCTTTTCCAGACATACAGAGCTGAGGGAGTTTACTGACTTAAGTTCTACACTACAAAAAATGCTGAATGTAGTTCTACCTTTTAAATAAAAAGACAAAAGGATATAAAACGGTAAGATGACAAAGATGACAAAGAGACAGAAGCAGGAAATTGAAACTCTTGTTCAGAATAGGGTATTAAGCTCTTAAATATAATAAAGAGATTAAAGGGGTAAAAATAATTTAAAAATAGGCCCCTCCAGCATGGCTCAGTGGGTGAGTATCAACCCATGAACCATGAGGTCACAATTGAGTCCTGGGCAGGGCAATGCCTGGTTTAAGGGCTTTATCCCCAGTGGGAGACTGTTTCTATCTTTCTCCCTCTCTCCTCCTCTCTCTCAAATCAATAAAAATGTATTTTAAAAAACAATAGCTAATGCAATTTGGGAATGAATCGACAGCATGAAAAGGGATAATTTGTGACAATAAAAACATTTAAAAGGGGAGAGAACTAAATGTGCATAGGTAAGTGGAGATAAGATACAATCAGAAGAAAAAAGACTACTGTACCTCTGAAACTTTTTTGTCTAAACATAATGTTAATCACAAAACAAAAATCTAGAACTGAGACCCATAACACAAAGAAGAAATGCACCCTGGCCAGTGTTGCCAGTGGTTAGTAGGCCCGAGCACCGAAGGGTCTCGGCTCCATTCCCAGTAAAGGGCCCACACCTGGGTTGCAGGTTTGATCCCTGGCCCCAATGGGGGCAGGCCTGGGAGGCAACCAATCAATTCATCTCTCTCACATCAATGTTTCTCTCTCTCCCTTCCACCCACTCTCTAAAAAAGAAAAAAAAAAAAAGGAAAAAAATATTCTTAGGTGAGGATTAAAAACAACAACAACAAAAAGAGAAGACAGAGAGGGGAAAAATCATAGAATACCACCAAACTAAAATAAGCATAGAAGAGCTCCCCTCCCCCAGGCTTCCATTCACATCAGGCAACTCTCAGCCT
This sequence comes from Plecotus auritus, assembly GCF_963455305.1. Lineage (NCBI taxonomy): Eukaryota > Metazoa > Chordata > Mammalia > Chiroptera > Vespertilionidae > Plecotus > Plecotus auritus. The sequence continues at coordinate 90,003,834 of NC_137773.1, forward strand.
GATATTGTTCAATGTTTTGACCCAAATGAACTCTCCAAATCATAAATCCTTTGTCCACCTGATCTTTACAGACTCTCTATGTGCAAAAATTATACCTTGAGTGCACTTATACTGTGGCTGCAAAATTAAAAGAGGATCTAAAAATGTCTAGACTTAAGAAACCACAGCCTCAGAAAGAGCCTCATCCCCACTCCTCCTCCTTGTGCACCTGCACCCCCAGCTTTCCAGGGCTGTAGCTTCTCAGTGTAAACGCTCTGTCCATGGTGGGTGTGAGCAGGTAGGACACTTGCAGGGGAGGCTCCCCAGGAAGAACAACTGGGCCTTCAATTAAGTCCTTGTGCAGGCTCAAGGGGGCCTTAGATTGTGTTACTGACTACAGGTCTCTGCTCCCCACTGGAGATGCCTGGTACCACCACTAATATTTAAATTACATAAACCAGTTTGAACAATACAGCAAAATCACTCAAACCCAGTGATAATGTGGAAAGGGGAAAGAAAACTGTAAATCACTTTTATCAGTTAAACCAGAAAAGCCCAAGTATCTGTTCCATTCAGAAAAAAAGCTGTCAGTTGATTATGATTTCCATGGCAACACAATGTTTTGAAATAATCACACTTGAACACGTCTGCTCTGCAAGTCTAAGCTCTGGAATTTCATTTGAAAACAAGCAAAAGTAAAGAAGAGACCTCGGGACTTACTACACATGCTGAAGGGAAGAAAATAGTGAAATCAGAATTCTTTACAAATTAATTGGGAATACTGGAATTTTTTTCCTGAAAGTCACCACTCTCTTGCCTCTTTAGAACTATTTTACACTGCCTTTTTTGCTCTATTGACTAACTAAATACATTCTATCCCCACTGAAAAACGAAAACAAATAAATCAATAAACCACATCTGGGTGACAAACCCAGGGAAAAGCAGGTTATCCAGAAAAGATTTCAAAAAAGAACCTCCAGCTCTAACCGGTTTGGCCCAGTGGACAGAGCTTCCGCCCTCGGACTGAAGGGTCGCCAGCACGATCCCCAGCCCCAGGTGGGGCAGGTGGCGGGAGGCAGCCAATCGATGTGTCTCTCTCAGGTGCATGTTTCGCTCTCTTTCCCCCGCCCTTCCGCTCTCTCTAAAAATCAATGGAGAAAATAGCCTCACCAGAGGATTAACAACAAAAGAACCCCCATCCAAAGGATTCCCAGAAGATGCCTGTGCCCAGCCAAGATCCTGGGGGAGAGGAACGGGAATTTCATATAACGTATTCCTGGTGGTTATTCTCGGATCTCCTCTCACGTAAAATATTCAGACCAAAAACAACAACAACAACACATATCTTCAAGACTATGTGAAAAACGGATAAAAAAGTAAAATACTGGGACTGTCTCAGATGCACAACCGATGACAAACAGTGGATAATGACGTAGTGAATCAGAGAGGGGAAGCGCATTTGGGAACGAGGGGAAGGACCTGGAAATTTAGGGATTTTTTTTTTTTTTTTTTTTTTTTTTTTTTGCCAGCCCCAGGAAGAGCTTGGCTGGGGGACCGGGACGTGAATTTGACACCCTGCTCCTCCAACATTTGGAAAACTCAGGAAAAAAACAAGTGCCGATGGGGAGAAATGAGAGACTCGGGGTGCCACACACCACAGCTCCTCCCACAGACCAACTCCGGAGTGGGAGTTAGGACGGTCTACCTACGACCCTCCCCGCTGCGGCACCGTCTGGGGAGACGCCGGGCAGCGAGCGCAGAGCTGCCAACCGAGGTTCCAGGCCGGGCCCAATTGGTCCCGCGGAGACCTGAAGGACGCTCGGGGTCCCGGCGGCCGGTCCAGCCCCCACGCTGCGAGTCAGATAAGACGGGTTCGAGCGGTGGGCCGGGGCACTCAGGTAGGCGGACTCGGACCTGATTTCGGGGAGGCCGGCCGGCCAGGCAGGTTCCGGCGGTTCCGACTAGCACCATATCTCCTCCTCCGTACCCGGCCCGCACACTCACCATTTCTAGGCTTCCTGGGTCTCTCTGAGTCCAGCCTACGACTCTCACGACCGGCACAGACTACAGCGCGACACCGCCGTGGCCAAGCCACCAGGGACGGTACAAGGCAGCCGAGGAGCGATCTAGAGCGTTGCCAAGGGAGAAACGACCTCCACGCCGGAGCCGGCCGGAGCCCCACCCATCCGTTCCAGGGAGGCCTCTGATTGGTCGGTTTATAAGGCCGCGCCCCCGCGTGCCTGAGTGACAACCGCCGGGAGGACCGGGGTTCTGCAGACCTAGCTTGGGTCTGAGGCCCGGAATCTACGCCCGCCCCTACCCCCACCCCCACCCCCACCCCCATCCTACCCCCCTAACATTTGCTTTTAAACAGAACTTTTTTCCTGGCCTGGGGCTGACTCCTTTGTCTTTTCCACAGCTTCGTGGGAAGGCGTGGTCAGAGGTGTGCGCAGAGAATTCGTGATTCAGTTTCAAGATGGAGCAAGTCCAGACAAGAGAGTAGGCTAAGCCAGACCGCCCTGGCGCAAGATGGTTTGACATCTTGTAGGGGGTCAAAGATTTGGCGGAAGGCTGGGACTTCACTCATGGAACCGTGACCCTTGTTTAGAAACACAATCTGACCATCTGCAATAGAGTCTGGCTCCATTTGGGTCTTTGGTTCTTGCAAGCCTTGAACCTTCCACCTATCCCTTTCTCACAGCCTCTCATTTGGTCCTTAAGAGAAAGAATCCAGAGCACTTGGCGCTGGTGGGAAATTGGAACCCCGCTGGACACAAGCACTCTTCTCAATCTAACCACAAGGTGTGAGATGTGTTCATTACATTTTCAGGTGTATGTTTGACACCAAAGGAAATTTATTTTAGGTCAGTTTCTCCATGTGACCCTAGAAAACTTCAACATGTCAACGGATTTGATATCCCGAAGGTTTAATTACTGATATAAGCAAAACTTTTATAAATTGTCATGTAACTTTGGGATGCGCTTGAAAACTTCTTTCTCGGTTTACAAAGATTACAATAAGATGATTTGATATACATATACTGCATTGTACAATTTAGCTATCACTCTCAGTCTTCCCATCTTCCTTCTCCAATCCCCACCCCTGGGCAATCACTAATCTACCTTAGAGTTACTACTGGGGTCTTTCATATGCATGGTATTATATAATCTATGGTCTTCATGACTGACTTCACTCACTTAGCATCATTTTTTTTTCAGGGCACATTCCTGTTGTGGCATGTATCAATACTTCATTTGTTTTTATGGTTAAAGAATATTCCATTACGTCCACTGAAAATCAGTATTGAACAGGTGTTTCTGTTATCGGCACCCTGGATTCTTGTGATCTCCCAGGATAGAGGTCAAAAGAGATCACCAAAACCAATATAGAGTTTTGGCTGGAAATTAAAACAGGGGCTCTTGTATGTCAGGTGAGAATTCTACCACTAAACCATCCTGGCTTCTTTTAAATTTTTTATCCTCACCCGAGGATTTCTTTCTTTTCTTTCTTTCTTTCTTTCTCTTTCTTTCTTTCTTCTTTCTTTTAATACATTTTTTATTTATTTCAGAGAGGGAGAGAGAGAGGGGGAGAGAGATGGAAAAACATCAATGAGATAGAATTATTGATCGGCTGCCTTCTGCACACCCCCTATTGGGAATTGAGCCTGAAACCCCGGGCATGTGCTCTTGACTGGATCAAACCTGGGACCCTTCAGTCTGCAGGCTGGCGCTCTATCTACTGAGTCAAACCGGTTAGGGTGAGGATATTTTCCCATTGATTTTCAGAGAGAGTGGAAAAGACAGATAGAAACATGGATGTGAGAGAAACATATCGATAGGTTGCCTCCCGCACATGCCCTGACCAGGGCCTGACCAGAACCTGGGCTGGGGAGGAGCCTACAACTGAGGTATATGCCCTTGACCAGAATTGAACCCGGGACCCTTTGGTCCGCAGGCGGACACTCTATCCACTGAGCCAAACCGGTTAGGGCCCATCCTGGCTTTTTAGGAAATCCCAAGATAGAAATCCCAAGATAGAAATGAACAGAGTTCACCACAAGAATTAAGACTCAGGTGAAGGTTTATGAAATAGCTTGTACACCAAGGGAGACAACATTTAAAGGGAAAAGGAGAAATGTTGCTCTCTGAACAAAAGCCAGGGAACAGTTTTAAGGAAGTTGAGGCGGAAAAGATGACATCTAAGTGTGATATTTAAGTATAGAGTGGTGGAGAATTTTGGAGCCTGCAGTGGAACTACAAGCTTCTTCCAGGAGGGCATGTCTAGTCAGCATGCTAAATCTCCACCCAGGGATGTGGCTTTTAGCATTCAAATGAGGGAGGGTCCGGGGTCGGGCGGGGGGGGGGGGGGGGGGGGGGAGACAGCCTTTTTTTGCTAGCGTACATGCATGACTGGAAGGCACAAAATTTAAGCCCATCAAAGTAAATCTTGCTGACAGCAGTGTCCTTCAGTCTAGCAGCTAATGGGCTGTAAAGAGAAGGGACGATATAAGGATATAAGGAGTGATTAATGAGTTTTTGATTCCTGACAGCTGGACCTGTGGAGTGCTTGCCTATCTCATTTTGTCACCAAAAAAAGTATTTATTTGGGAAAAAGAAAGAAATGCAATTCTGTGTATGCAGGCACGGCACGCCGTGTGCACACACTGCCCAGCATCCCTTAACTTCCCTTTTCCTTTCTATTGGAAAAGGGAAGTTAAGGAAAAGGGAAGTTAAGGGAAGGGGTAGTTACAAACATAGAACTTTTTTGTAAGCATGGAGTTCTTCCTGAAGGGTTCTCAGGATGGGAGTGCAATAACTCCTCCCATAAACCCTAACTCCTTCCACAGACCCTCCAGACTGATCATGTTCCCTTAAACTTTAAAGTCTCATCATAATGTTTATCATTTCTCCCTTCTGATCAAAATCTTTCCCCAAGGGGGTGGGGGAGATCTTTCTCTGAAAGCATCACTGATCAATAGGCAGGTCTTATAAGAAATAAAATAAGAAAGATTAATCATGCTCTGTTAACTGTGACTGTTTTGTTCTGATATTTAAAAAGCACTTTCTAGCCCTAGCTGGTTTGGTTCAGTGGATAGAGTATCGGTCTTGGAGTGAAGGGTCCCAGGTTCGATTCCAGTCAAGGGCGCGTGCCTGGGTTGCGGGCTTGGTCCCCAGTGGGGGGTGTTCAGGAGGCAGTCAATCAATGATTCTCTCTCATCATTGATGTTTCTATCTCTCTATTCCTCTCCCTTCCTCTCTGAAATCAATTATATATATATGCTTTTTTAATTAATTAATTTTTTTTTTTTTTAAAGCACTTTCTAATCTGCCTGTGAGTTGCGCTTGAGACCTGGGAGCTTACCTGGAAATTCAGCCCATCCTCCTCATCTCTGAGCTGCCTGTTATCATGAAAAGACTAACAAGCCATGTTGCAGAAAGGAAGTAAAGTAGTCCCAGATGCCCCCTGCCCTTTGCAAACCCCCAGGCCACATTGCCTGTGTGGACGAAAGGGGCCACATGCTAACCTGACGAGCTCAGGGGAGGCCTGCATGGTAGCCTTGCAAACTCAGAGACCTAAAGTCATCACAAAGGACCGTCTGAAATTAAACTTTAACTAAAAGCAGTTATGGTGGGCAGTTACATCCTAGGCCGGTATCTTCACTGACAAGGTCAACCTTTACCTTCACTGAGCCTATCTGTCTTTTTGCATCTATAATAACATACCCTTTGAAATATCTGGGTAGCTTGTAACTTCCCTTTTTCTGGACCCTTCGGAGCACAACCTAATTTGCTGGGCACCAGGACAGATACCACAAATTCCTTCATTATCATGTTAATTGTTCCTGCACCCAAGTATGTGTCTATCATTTTACTTTTTATCCAATCCCAGGGGTTTCTCCCCACCCGCCCCCCACTCCCCCTGCTTTGCTTTCTCCCGCCTCTCTAGTTTATCACCAATGGATTTCATGTAACCCACCTATGTCCCTCCTTTGATTGCAATGTATAAATACAGATGTAACCCGCCATGCTCCAGAGCATTATCTCAATCCATTGAGGTTCTGTTTCCCAGCATATGTCGACATTTTGGCTCAAATAAACTCACAAAAATTCTTTACAGGTTTCAATGGTTTTTTATGTTAACACCTGTAATCTGTAACAATTATACCCATTCTTATTTCTTTTGCCCACTTCCCCATGCCTGTAATACCCATTTTTATTTTTGTATACCCATCTTTTATTCCTTTTGCCCACTTCCCCATGTAATATTTGTCCTTGTATCCCATACTAGTTTACACAGCTGGGGGCAAGGGGGGGGAAGTGCAGAGCAGATTTTTGTGGTTGACCATACTGCCAGCATTATTGGAATAAATGCTCAGATATGATTTAACCCTGCCTCTGCTTAATTGGCTCAAGTAGTGACAGGCAGCCCATACCCATTGTTTGTCCCGTTTCAAAAATACATAATTATAATGAGGTATTTAATATATCCTCTCAGGAAATAAACAGTAATATTTCTTAGCTTACAAGTGTTTGGAAAACAATTAATATAATATTTCTTTTTTAAAAAAATATATTTTATTGATTTTTTACAGAGAGGAAGGGAGAGGGATAGTTAGAAACATTGATGAGAGAGAGACATCGATCAGCTGCCTCCTGCACACCCCCTACTGGAGATATGCCCGCAACCAAGGTACATGCCCTTGACCGGAATCGAACCTGGGGCCCTTCAGTCCGCAGGTCGACGCTCTATCCACTGAGCCAAACCGGTTAGGGCTAATATAATATTTCTTAAAAAAACCCTACAGCCTGGCCGGTGTGGCTGAGTGGTTGAGCATTGAGCTATGAACCAGGAGGTCACCATCCAATTCCTGGTCAGCGCGGATGCCCAGGTTGCGGGCTTGATCCCCAGTGGGGGCCTGCAGGAGACAGTGGGTCAATGATTCGCATCATTGATGTTTCTATCTCTCTTCCTTTCTAAAATTAATTTTTAAAAAATGGGCAAAGAAGCCCTGGCTGTTTTGGCTCAGTGGATAAAGCATCAGCCTGCGGACTAAAGGGTCCCAGGTTAGATTCTGGTCAAGGGTACATGCCTGGGTTGTGGGCTCGAACCCCAGTAGGGGGCATGCATGAGGTAGCCAATTAATGATTCCCTCTCATCATTGATGTTTCTATCTCTCTTATCCTTCCTATATGAAATCAATAAAAAAAATGGGCAAAGAAGCAAAACATATTTAACAGAAAATAAAAGATCACATATGAAAAAAATGTCCATCACCTTGGCAACGAGATGTCTTAGTTATGGGATCGACTGTTTATATACTGCAGTGCTTATGTTCAAGTAACGCTTATTTTACTTAATAAATGGCCCCAAAGCACAAGATTAGCAATATGGCAATTTGGATATCCTAAAAGAAGCCATAAAGTGCTTTTTTGAAAAAGCATGTATTTTTTTCTTTGCTTTCAATGTTATTTTGTATTAGTTCCAGGTGTACAGCATAATAGATAACCATATACTTTACAAAGTGTTCCCCCTAATATTTCCAGTACGGACCTGGCACCATATGTAGTGATACATAGTTACTACAATATTATTGACTATACTAGGGGCCACCAGACTGCGGTGGGCACAGGGGCAGGTCTCAGCCCATCCTCCGTGCCCCTGCCCGGCCCCTCCCACCACAGCCCCCGGTCCCCTGTCTACCAGCAGCCCCTCTCCTGCTCCCACAGCCACTGCTGCCCCATCACCTCAGGAGCAGGGGGAGGTGGAGAAGCCCTCAGGGGCTATCAGGGCCAGCAGCTGCTACTCCTACCCTCTGACAGCGCTGAGCTATTGGGTCCGGCGCTGGGCGCCAGCAGCAAGTGCGAGCGGTGGCTCCGGTGCCAGCAGCGGGTGTGAGCAGGGCCGGCACCGGCAGCAGGTGCGAGTACCAGGCGGGACTGCGGCACAAGGGAGTAAAGAATTTTCAGTAACCACCAGAGGCTCGCCTGGATGACAGCAACCAGCGCCCCGCCTTGGTCTGGCGTCCCCGCTCACCTGCTCCACCATCCCACAGTGGCCAACACCTGCCATATTCCGCGCGTGCCCCCTGGTGGTCAGCACACATCGTAGTGACTGGTTGTTAGGTTGTTCCACCATTCTGTCTATTTGCATATTAGGGTTTTATATATATAGATTCCCTATGCTGTACATCACATACCTGTGACTGTTTTGTAAGTACCAATTTGTACATCTTAATCCCCATCTCTTTCACCCAGCCCCACAACCCCCTCCCTTCAGGTAACCACCGGTCTGCTCTCTGTGTCTGAATCTGCTTAAACTTTGTCTGTTTATTTTGTATTTATTTATTTATTTAATACATAAATATTATTGACTTCAGAGAAGAAGGGAGAGATAGAAACATCAATGATGAGAATCATTGATTGGCTGTTTCCTGCACGCCTCCTCCTGAGGACCTAGCTTATAACCAGGGCATGTGCCCTGACTAGGAATGGAACCCCGGACCTCTTGGTCCATGGGACCATGCTCAATCTACTGAGCCACTCCAGCTGGGCTATTTTGTACTTTAGATTCCACATAAAAGTGAAACAAAATGGTATTTGTCTTTCACAGTCTGGCTTATCTCACTTCCATAATACCCTCTAGATCCATTCATGCTGTCACAAATGGTAAGATTTCATTTTTTTTATTATGGTTGAGTAATATTCCACTGTATATATGATACTGGACACTATACCAGTCCAAGGTTGCCTGTCACTCCTTGAACCCAAATAAGCAGACAGGGTTGAATAATATATGAATGCTTATTCCAATAATGCTGGCAGTATGAGGAGAGCAGCAGGTCATCCTGGAAATTCTGCTCTGACCTCCCCCTCACCACTTGGCTGATTATATATTGGTGAGGGAGAAGATAACTACATGCAGCTGCGAGCTGCAAGTGTAACAGGGAAAGGAGTGGGGAAGGTCTGAAGTCTGGCTTCTAGGAGCTCAAAGTCTGATAACACTGTGGCTAATTTTCTCTGATGTTACAACAGCTCAGCCCTCCTGGGACCCGAGAATGGTCAGCATTCCTGAGGCAAACTCCTGGAGGGGGTCAGGGTCCAGTCATAGCACAGGACACATAAAAGTGTCCTGTCCATGGTCCGCTTTTATTTATTTATTTAAATATATATTTTATTGATTTCAGAGAGGAAGGGAGAGGGAGAGATAGAAACATCAATGACGACAGAGAATCATTGATTGGCTGCCTCCTGCACGCCCCACACTGGGGATCAAGCCTGCAACCCAGGCATGTGCCCTGACCGGGAATCAAACTGGTGACCTCTTGGTTCCTGGGTCCACCTTCAACTGCTGAGCCACACCCAGCTGGGCCCTTGGTCTGCTTTTAAAATATATTTTCTTTCCTGAGTCATGGACCCACTGGACTCTGAGGCATCTTATCTTTTTACAGCCTGTTTTCTACATGCAGCACATCCTCCAGGTTCCCAGGTTTAAAAGAAAACCTCTGATCTATAGTTAGTAATGTGAATTATCATTAAACAACTAAGGTTCTAGTCTTATTACCTGCTCTTCCCCCTATCATATATGTACCACAACTTCTTTATCCAATCATTTCTTTTTTTTAAAAAATATATTTTATTGATTTTTTACAGAGAGGAAAGGAGAGGGATAGAGAGTTAGAAACATTGATGAGAGAGAAACATCAACCAGCTGCCTCCTGCACATCCCATGTGCCCGCAACCAAGGTACATGCCCTTGACCGGAATCGAACCTGGGACCCTTGAGTCCGCAGGCCGACGCTCTATCCACTGAGCCAAACCGGTTAGGGCTCCAATCATTTCTTAACAGACGCTTAGGTTGCTTCCATATGTTGGCTATTGTAAATTATGCTGCAATGAACATAGGGGTACAAATATTCTCTCGAATTACTGTTTTGGGTTTCTTTGGATAAATTCTCAGAAGTGGAATTGCTGCATCATAAGGCAGTTCCATTTTTAATTTATTGAGATAACACAATGCTGTTTATTATTATTATTTTATATATTTGTATTGATTTCAGAGAGGAAGGGAGAGGGAGAGAGAGATAGAAACATCAATGATGAGAGAGAATCATTGATTGGCTGCCTCCTGCACGCCCCCTACTGGGGATCAAGCCCGCAACCCAGGCATGTGCCCTTGACTGGGAATTGAACCCAGGATCCTTCAATCTGCAGGCCGACGCTCTATCCACTGAACCAAACCAGCTAGGGCGTCAATGCTGTTTTTCATAGTGGCTGCATTAATCTGATTTCCCGCCAACAGTGCACAACATCCTGGCCAACACTTGTTTACTAATTTATGGGTGATAGCCATTCTGACAGGTATGAGGTAATATCTCATTGTGGTTTTAATTTGCATCTCTCTGATGATTAGTGACTTTGAGCATCTTTTTATATGTCTATTGCCATCTGTATATGCCATCTGTATTTCCATTTTGGAGAAATGTTGATTCAGGTTCTCTATCCATTTTTTAATTTGATTGTTTGTTTTTTGATGATGAGTGGTATGAGTTCTTTACAAATTTTGAATATTAACCCCTTATCAGATGTATCATTGGTGAATATGTTCTCTCATTCAGTAGGTTGTCTTTTTTATTTTGTTAATGGTTTCTTTTGCTGTGCAAAACCTTTTTAGTTTATTTTTTCTTTTTGATTCCCTACTAAGAGACATAGCAAAGAGTTACCGCATAAAGAGCTTTTTTAAAAGAGAAAAGGTGAAAATTCTCAACTTAATAAGAAAAAAAATCATACAGTACAAAGTTTAGTGCTATCTGTGATTTTAATTAATTAATTAATTAATTTTTGATTAATCCTCACCTGAGAATATTTTTCCCATTGCTTTTCAGAAAGAGTGGAAGGGAGGGAGGGAAGAAGGGAGAGAGAGAGGAAGAGAAAAACACTGATGTGAAAGAGACACTTGATTGGTTGCCACCTGCAGTGCCACGACCTTGGTAGGGATGAATGTGCAACCCAGGTATGTGCCCTTGACTAGGAACCGAGCACATGTTCAACCCTTCAGTATGCAGGCCAATGTTCTAACCACTGAACAACACCTGCCAGGTCCTATCTGTGGTTTAACCATCCACTTTGAAATGTATTGCACACAAATGAGGGGAGTAATGTATTTACTATTATTGGTTTACTAAAAAGGATACAACTCAGGAACAGATGAAATGTCACAATGCATAGGGCAATGGAGGCTGGAGGTGGAGGGGCCCTGCAGAGCTTCCACATCCTCCAAGGAGAGGGCACCCTTCTAGCACCACGCTGTGGTCACCAACCCAGAAACACTCCAAGTCTTGTCTTTAAGTGGTTTTGTTTTTTTTTTTGGTCTTTTTAAATAAATCTTTATTGTTCAGATTATTACAATTATTCCTCTTTTTCCCCCCCATAGCTCCCCTCCACCCGGTTCCCACCCCACCCTCTGCCCTTACCCCTCCCCACCACTGTCCTCATCCATAGGTGTACGATTTTTGTCCAGTCTCTTCCTGCACCCCCACACCCCTTTCCCCCCGAGAATTGTCAGTCCACTCCCTTTCTATGCCCCTGATTCTATTATATTCACCAGTTTATTCTGTTCATCAGATTTTTTATACACTTGATTTTTAGATTCACTTGTTGATAGATATGTATTTGTTGTTCATAATTTTTATCTTTACCTTTTTCTTCTTCTTCCTCTTCTTAAAGAATACCTTTCAGCATTTCATATACTACTGGTTTGGCGGTGATGAACTCCTTTAGTTTTTTCTTATCTGTGAAGCTTTTTATCTGACCTTCAATTCTGAATGAGGTAGAGTAATCTTGGTTGTAGGTTCTTGCTATTCATCACTTTGAATATTTCTTGCCACTCCCGTTTGGCCTGCATAGTTTCTGTTGAGAAATCAGCCGACAATCATATGGGTGCTCCCTTGTAGGTAACTAACTGTTTTTCTCTTGCTGCTTTTAAGATTCTCTCTTTGTCTTTTGCTCTTGGCATTTTAATTATGATGTGTCTTGGTGTGGTCCTCTTTGGATTCCTTTTGTTTGGGGTTCTGTGCGCTTCCTGGACTTGTAAGTCTATTTCTTTCATCAGGTGGGGGAAGTTTTCTGTCATTATTTCTTCAAATAGGTTTTCAGTATCTTGCTCTCTCTCTTCTTTTGGCATCCCCATAATTCTGATGTTGGTACACTTGAAGTTGTCCCAAAGGCTCCTTACACTATCTTCATATTTTTGGATTCTTTTTTTTTTTCCCGGTTGGGTGTTTTTTGCTTCTTCGTATTTCAAATCTTTGACTTGATTCTTGCGATCCTCTAGTCTGCTGTTAGGTCTCTGTATAATATTTTTTATTTCAGTCAGTGTATGCTTAATTTCTAGTTGGTCCTTTTTCATATCCTTGAGTGTCTCACTAAATTTATCGGCCTTTCTAGAAAATTCTTGAAAAACCTTATAACTGTGGTTTTGAACTCTATCTCCAGTCATTTGCTTTCCTCCATTTCTTTCATTTGTGACCTGTTTCTTTGTCTCCACATTTTGGCTGCTTCCCTGAGTGGCTTTGTGTACTAGGTGTCCTATAGGGCCCAGTGGCTCAGCCTCTCCAGTTACCTGAGGTGGACACTCTTGGTGCACCCCTTTGTGGGCTGTGTGCACAGTCTTGTTGTAGTTAAGTCTTGATTGTTGTTGGTATCACTGGGAGGAATTGACCTCCAGGCCAATTGGCTGTGAGGATCAGCTGTGTCTACGATGGGAGAACTTCTGTGCTGGAGACACCCTTATGAGACAAGACTTGCTTCAGTGGGGCTTTGGTGCTCACTGAGTCTGCCCCCTGAGTGTGTCCCTTATGGATCTGAGGAGTTGTAATCTGGATGGTCCCACTCTGACCCCTGGGTACACTGGCTCTTGGATCTCCAAGGAGGTGCTAATTTAGCCTCTGCCTGAGGCCACCCAGCAGGAGCTACGGAGAGATCTGCAGATTCCTCTTCTTTGTTTGGGTTTTGGAGGTGCCCAGATGAGGCCCAGCTGTGAAGCAATGCAAGCTGCTGCGGGGCCTTGGGCCTTCTTTTGGATGTTCCGGGCCTCACTGACTCAGCTGCAGTTTGTTAGGTAAGTTTAGAATTCAAAGTAAGTTTAGAATTCAAAGCCATTCATATGCAAAAGCCTCTGTGCTCAGCTTGGATGGGGCAGAGTCTCAGGGTGGAGCAACCAGCAATGGCTTCTTGGGACCGGATCTCAGGGTGGAGCAAACAGTTATGTCTTCCCGTCAGCCCTGCCCTAAGAGGCCCCTGGGTCTCTGTCCCACAGTAATTGCTGCAAGCACCTCTGAGAGAAAGCCGCCCTTGAGTTTCACCCGCTGCCAGACAGTCCAGTTTCTCCCTGTATGAGTCTGGGTCCCCAGAGTCTCCCCCAGAACTGGAGTGCAGAGAGGTTGGAAGCTTTTGTCTCCCTCCCAATTGAGAAAGCCAGCCGTGTACTCAATTGCCAGCCCTCTCCGCCATCGTGCCTCCGTACCTCTGCCTTCTGCAGCTCCTGTGAGTCTTTTCTCTTTCCTTCTAGTTGAAGAATTTCCACTCAGCCACCCTTCCTGTGATTCTGGATGTTGTCCGTTTTGTCTTTTAGTTGTAGTTTTGAAATTGTTGTGCAAGGCAGCAGTTTAGGTGTTTACCTATGCTGCCATCTTGGTTTCTCCCCGTCTTTAAGTGTTTGATGGAGATTTCTTTACATGGGCACCATTTATTAAAGCATTGGCCACTGGTGAGTAACTCATTCTCCAGACCCTCTCTTCCCCTGAGATGCTGGGAGCTGGGGCTGAAAGTTCCAAGCCTTTAATCAAGGCTTGGTGTTCCTCTTTCCGATCCCCATGCTGAAGCTATCTAGAAGCTGGCCGAGAGCTGCCTCATTAAAACAAAAGATACTGTCACCCTTATCACTCAAGTAATCCCAAGCGCTTCAAGCGGACAAAGACCACACATCTTTCTTATTATCTCACAGAAGGTCAAGCCCAGGAACACAGGCTCATAAAAGATTGATACCAAATCATTGGACTAGAGCAGGGGTGGGCAAACTTTTTGACTCGAGGGCCACAATGGGTTCTTAAACTGGACCGGAGGGCCGGAACAAAAGCATGGATGGAGTGTTTGTGTGAACTAATATAAATTCAAAGTAAAGAAGCGGAGGGGAGAGCAAGAGAACCCTCCGCTCTTTCGGCTCCACGGGCCGGATAGAACGGCCGAACGGGCCGGATCCAGCCCGCGGGCCGTAGTTTGCCCACGGCTGGACTAGAGAATGCTTTCCCTCTGCCTACACCTACCTCTGCACCTGGTGGGCTCTTGTCTATACAAGTGGACTCCTCTGAAAGAATTAGATGCTTTCTGGTAACATTGGGAAGAAGGCAAGGATGTCTCCTCTCACCATTCCTAGTATGAAATGCAACTTTTTTTTTCACCCGAGGATATTTTTCCATCAATTTTTAGAGAGAGTGGAAGGGATGGGGAGAGACAGAGAGAAACATCAATGTGAGAGAGACACATTGACTGGTTACCTCCTGTATGCTCTCTGACTAGAGCCCGGAATCAAGCCTGTGACTGAGATATGTGCCCTTGACAGTAATTGAACCCGAAATCCTTCAGTCCGAAGGCCGACACTCTAAACACTGAGCCCAACAAGCTAGGGCTAAAATGTATATCTTGAGTTCCTTTTCTTGTCTAATTGCATAAGGAATTCTCAGCTAATGTAATTAGGCAAGAAAAGGAAATAAGAGGTATACAGAATAGGAAGCAAGAAATAAAACTATTTTTGTGGCATATGACAAGACTGTCTAAGGAGAAAACCTCAAAGAATCCACAATAACAAAGAAATCAAAACAAATAAGAGAGTAGAGGAAAGTTGAAGGATAAATGTTAATATACAAAAGGAAATTGCTTTTTATAGATCCCTAAAAAATAAACTACACAGACACTTTTCACAAAAATTAACTCAAAATGGATCATAGGTCTTACAAACCTTAGTAAGATTCCCTTTCCCCTACCCCGTCCCCTCCTCATCCTAACTCCCTCTACCTCTGCAAGTTTTATCCACCAGACCCTGACCACACCCCCTGCCCCAGCAGTGAGTATTCTAAGGCTTTAGAAGTCTCTAGGACTCTGTAGGTCCCAGCTCATAGTAATAGAAGAGGGAAGGAGTTCAATGCCTCAGGTATCCACCCTGACCTCCCTCCAGCCTTGGGAAACTGTATGCCAATTCCCATAAAACCCTAGACAGAGTCACCTGCTCTTTGCCAGCTTCAGGATGATGAGCTCCTTAACCCAAGTCAGGGGTCTTCAAACTACGGCCCATAGGCCACATGCGGCCCGCCGAGGACATTTATCCGGCCGGCTGGGTGCTGCTGCCTGTCCTGCTTAGCAGCCGACTCGTCCCGGGCCCGCAGTGCTCATAGGAATTGTTCATAGTTTTTTTTTTTAGACTATAGTCCGGCCCTCCAACAGTCTGAGGGACAGTGAACTGGCCCCCTGTTTAAAAAGTTTGAGGACCCCTGACCCAAGCAATTGGGTGTTTTCTTCACAGCTTCTGTGATGTCAGCGTCTGCATCATCAGTGAGGGGCTGTGAGGGGTGGGTGGGCCTCCTCCTTCCCACAGAATGGGCTCGATGGAAGCAGGTTCTGGTTGGACTTCAGACTCTCATTGGGCCCTCCCATCACAGAGTCCTTTGAGAAAGGCTTTTGCCTCTCCACAGCTGGGAGTGTGGACTTTGTGTCTGCCAGAGAGCACTCTGTCTTTTTTTAAAAATTTTATTGATTTTTTACAGAGAGGAAGGGAGAGGGATAGAGAGTCAGAAACATCCATGAGAGAGAAACACTGATCAGCTGCCTCCTGCACACTCCCTACTGGGTATGTGCCCGCAACCAAGGTACATGCCCTTGACCGGAATCGAACCTGGGACCCTTCAGTCCGCAGGCCGACGCTCTATCCACTGAGCCAAACCAGTCAGGGCAGCACTCTGTCTTTTAATGAATCCCAGCTGTGATGGTCTAGCTGCCACCTCTCCAATGGCTGGGTTGCTCCCCTGCGCTTGCCCTGATGCCAGAGAACTCAGTTCTGTATGTTTCTTGCTCCTTTCGAGCTGCTGCCCCCATGCTGGAACTCAGAGGCAGTGAGTCCGAGTAAGTCCAGGCACAAGCCCTTTAAGAAAAACTGCCAGGGGTCCTCAAACTTTTTAAACAGGGGGCCAGTTCACTGTCCCTCAGACCGTTGGAGGGCCAGACTATAGTTTAAAAAAAAAACTATGAACAAATTCCTATGCGCACTGCGGGCCCGGGACGAGTCGGTTGCTAAGCAGGACAGGCAGCGGCATCCGGAGGGCTGGATAAATGTCCTCGGAGGGCCACATGTGGCCCGCGGGCCGCAGTTTGAGGAACCCTGGGCCCTCAGAAGCCCTCCGTCTCCCTCAGCCACAATCCCCACTGGTTTTTACAGCCAGAAGCTATTGGGACGTCTCTTGCCCTGGAATGCAGGGCTGGGGGGCCTGGAACATCTCACTCCTCAGGATGACATCCGCAGGGGAGATATCCCTCCCAATTTTTATCTGCCACATGTGGGTGTATAACCAGCCCGTTCCTCATCTCTGCCCCTCTTACTAGTCTCAATGTGGTTTCTTTTTTAAGTCCCTAGTTGTAGGACTTCCATTCAGCTAGATTTCAGGTGGTTCTAAATGATGGTTGTTCTATAGTTTAGTTGGGATTTAAAAATTTTTTTTTAATTTAAATTCTTTATTGTTTAAAGTATTACATGAGTCTCCCCCCCACTTTCTCCCTGGTCGTTCCCACCCCCCATAAAATAATTTTTTTATTTATTTCAGAGAGGAAGGGAGAGGGAGAGAGAGAGAAACATCAATGATGAGAGAAAATCAATCATTGATCAGCTGCCTCCTGCACACCTCCCACTGGGGATAACAACCTGGGCATGTGCCCTTGTCGGGAATGGAACCCAGGACCCTTCAGTCCACAGGCCGATGATCTATTCACTGAGCCAAATTGGCTAGGGCTAGTTGGAATTTTGATGTGGTTGTGGGAGTACTGTGTTTACCTACATCTCCATCTTGACTGGCCAGAGCAACTTATTCATTTTCTTGATTTACCCAATAACCAAACTACTTTACCTGCATCTGAAAAACAATCCATGCATAGAAACAATGGCACATACACACCCAAATCTCTTCTCACAAGATCTCCTGTCCCTGGAAATGAATATAGATAACCTTTCAAAACATCATTTTTAGGTTGGGAGGGCTCGGAGGACATCCCATGGTCACTCTCATAACTAAGGGCAGAGAAGAGAGACTGAAAAAGAGAAAGAGCCCTGAACGGGGTGGCTCAGTTGGTTGAGCATTATCCCATGCACCAAGAGGTCCCAGGTTTGATTCCCTGTCAGGTCACATGCCCAAGTTTCTGGCTCCATCCTCAGTGGGGGACGTGCAGGAGGCAGCCAATTGTTGTTTCTCACATCAATGTTTCTCTCTCACTCTACCTCTCCCTTCCTCTCTCTGTAAAAATAAAAAAAAATACTTAAAAAAGAAAAGTGAGAGAACTCAAGGAAGTGAATAAGGAAAGTGACAAATTATTTGTAAGTGAAACTTGGACATAACATCCCATCACCTTGGTTGCATTCTGTTCTTCAGAAGCCAGTTGCTAAGTCCTTAGTGACGACACAAAGATATGCATACCAGGAAACGAGGACCATTGAAGCTGCTGTGGAGACTCCCACCATGTAGGCCCACATGAGGCACAGATCTGATTCACAGAAGGCTACAGGGCATGGATGACAACAACTAAATTTTACTAACTTTAACCCCTTAAAGGTGAAGACCTTAAAATATTGCCCAACCTGGCTGGTACTGCTGAGTGGTTAAGCATTGACCTATAAACTGGGAGGTCATGGTTCGATTCCTGGTCAGGGTACATGCCCGGGTTGTGGGCTCGATCCTTGGTATGGGGCATGCAGGAGGCAGCCAATCGATGATTCTCTCTCATCATAGATATTTCTATATCTCTCTCCCTCTCCCTTTCTCTCTGAAATCAATACAAATATATTTTTTAAAAATATTGCCCAGAAGGGTATGACTTTCCAAGATCACATGGCTGAAACCCAGGCTTGATTTAAGTGGTATTCCAGGCTCCATCCCACGTTTCTTATAATCCTGCCATCTCTGAAATTTTGCATCAGACATATGTGCCACCAGCTCACAGATGTTGGGCTCGATGGAAGGTTTTATGTCTAGATGTTGTAGGTTTTATGTCATACTAGAGGCCCAGTGCACAAAATTCGTGCACGGGGGTAGTTTGTCCCTCAGCCCAGCCTGCACCCTCTCAATCTGGGACTCCTGTTTCGGGCAGTCGGACATCCCTCTCACAATCCAGGACTGCTGGCTCCCAACCGCTCACCTGCCTGCCTGACCACCCCCTAACCACTCCCCTGCTAGCCTGATCAATGCCTAACTGCTCCCCTGCTAGCCCACTTGCTCCTAACTACCCTCCCCTGCTGGCCTGGTCACCCCTAACTATCCTCCTCTGCAGGCCTGGTCACCCCCTACTGCCCTCCTCTGCTGGCCCAGTCACCCCTAACTGCCCTCCCCTGCAGGCCTGGTTCCCTCCCAACTGCCCTCCCCTGCTGGCCTGGTCCACCCAGCTGCCCTCTCCTGCAGGCCTTGTTTCTCCCAACTACCCTCCCCTGTAGGTCTGGTCACCCCCAATTGCCCTCCCCTGTTGGCCTGATCGCCCACAACTACCCTCCCCTGCTGGCCATCTTGTGGTGGCCATCTTGTGTCCACATGCGGGCAGCCATCTTTGACCACATGGGGGTGGCCATCTTGTGTGTTGGAGTGACGGTCAATTTGCATATTACTCTTTTATTATATAGGATACTAGAGGCCTGATGCACGAAATTCATGCATTGGTAAGGTCCCTAGGCCTGGCCAGCGATCAGGGCCAGTCTGCGGGGTGACCGGTGGGGTGATGTGGGGGGACTGCTGAGTGGTTAAGCATTGACCTATAAACTGGGAGGTCATGGTTCGATTCCTGGTCAGGGCACATGCCCGGGTTGTTGGCTGGCCTGGGGCCTACAGGCTGGGGGCAGTTCCTGCATTGAGCGTCTTTCCTCTGGTGGTCAGTATGCATCACAGCGACCAGTCGTTCCACTGGTCGTTCCACTGTTCAGTCGATTTGCATATTAGGCTTTTATTATATAGGATACCTGCTGATGTCCCTAGGAAGTAGTTTCTAGTATCATCCCCACTGTGCATGTTAGAGACAGGGGAGGCCCTGAGATGACAAAGGCTTTTCCAGGACACAGAACTGAAAAAAAACAAAAAGTATGAACTCAATTCTATCTCCTCAAAGCTCAGACCCTGGTTACATTCCCAGGGAGTTGTGGGGAGGGCTATGTTGGATATCTGTGTACACTTATGAAGATTGTGGTAAGGAGTGTGAGCAGCCAACAGCCCAGAAAGAGCTTTCAGTGGTCTGATTGACAGAAGGGGCCCATGTAATGGAACCTTGAAGAAGTGACCTCACTTTCTTGGTGACAGAACAAAACAGAAGTTAGAGCTCTGGTAACCAGGTACCCACGTTCTAGAGACAGGATCCTGGAGACAGCTGAGAGAGAAGGATGTTCCCCAGTTCTCTCCTGACTTTCTGAAGCTGTGGCTTTGCAAAGCCTATAATAAAAGTTGTGTTACTCATTGTAGACAGTGGCTTCAACCTCCCCTCCAACGCTTGTGGTCATTCGGCCGTGTGTAGCCTCAGGTAACTTTATGACAGCCCAGGCCAGGCCAGGCCAGGCAAGGCGACAACTGTGACCGCAAGTGGGCAGCCTTACACCCCTTGTCCCTTCTCATGGGTGTATGGGACTTGGGTGAATGGCAGGAGTGCAGTGAGGCCCTTCATGGGCAGGAACCAGTAGTTAGATGTTGTGAGTGGGTGGGTCTGTTGTGTGTACTCCAGGCCACAGCTGGCAGGATAAGTGAGTGATGGGTACCATGTTTCCTTGGGACTTAGATGTGTCATTTTGCTCCCTCCTTGGCTGGAGATCTATGCAGATACCTCTCTACACTAGATTGGAGGATCAGAATTTATGGTGGGGTTCCCCCCTGTCGTGATGCCAAGGCAGGCATTTGATGTTATGTCTTTTGTCCTGATACTGGGCACTGTCTATACAGAGCTTCACCCAGGAGATCATGGAGGAGCAGGTGGACAGGTGTAACTTCTTCACATCCTTGGACACGGGCAGGTACACCAGGCCACCAACAGTCTTAGCTGGTCAAAGGTGAGAGTGGGCACAGAGAGGTCTGTACCCGCAGAATCCCAAGAGGACCTGGGCAGGCCAAGACCTGGACTCCAATCGTGGGACTCCTTGGCTTTCCCACTAGTGTCCCACTGTCCCACTCCCAAAGGAATCCGGACCTCCATTCTCCCCACCACCAGCTACATGAAAGTCAGTCCTCACATATTTGTGGGAATATTAGAGAAAAGAGTATGTTGTTTGACTTCACACTAGGCCATGAGCATCTTGTATTTTGCTGTGTGTTTTTTTTAAAAGAGTAGTTTGTTGATTTTTTTAGAGAGAGGAAGGGGGCGGGCAAGAGAGAAACATCAATGTGAGAGCACAACATTAATTGGCTGCCTACTGCACGCCCTTTACTGGGAATTGAACTGGTAACCATCTGGTGCACAGGATGACGCTCAACCAACTGAGCCACACCAGCCAGGGCTTGCTGTTGTTTTGACTGATTGAACTACCTGCCCCAGGTATTTTGTGTAGCAGTCAGCTCCACTGTCTTAGACCAAGCATGTCAAACTCACGGCCTCGGCATGCGGCCCGCCAGCCGCGAGTTTGACATGCTTGGTCTAGACCTTACCCATTGTCACACTTAATAGGATGGTTTATACACAGAAAGGGTGTGTGTGTCAGGGGAGGGGATGAGATTAAGCCATTCTGCAGGTTTCCATGCAACTTGTCACCTCACAAACCAGGACTCCCCAGATCAGGTCCTAGGGTTTCACTTGTTTTCACAATGTCCCATAAGGAAAGCCATTTGCCAAAGTGATGCAATCTTTCTTTCTTTTTCTATTTTTTTAAAAATTTTTATTTATTGATTTTAGAGAGTGTGAGAGAAACATAATTTGTTGTTCCATTTATTTATGAATTCATTGTTTGATTCTTGTATGTGCCCTGACCAGGGATCAAACCTGAAACCTTGGCGTATAGGGACAATGCTCTAACCAACTGAGTTACCCAGCCAGGGCGCTACAATATTTCAATGCAGTTGGACCTCAACATGATTCAATTGAGTTGCCGTGTGAGCAGTTCTGTCCGGAACATCTAAAGTGTGTCCTGATAGATGGTATTCGTTTCCTTGTACTGCCAAAACATGGTGTCACATTAAGGTGGTGTAAACAACAGACATTTATTTTCTCACAATTCTGGTAGCTAGAAGTTTGGGATCAAGGTCTGGGCAGGATTGGTTTCTCCTTAGTCTCCTTTCTCTGGTTTGTAGGTAATAGTTTTTTTTTTGTTTGTTTGTTTTTTGTTTTTTTTTAATTTTATTGATTTCAGAGACGAAGGGAGAGGGATAGAGAGATAGAAACATCAATGATGAGAGAGAACCACTGAGTGGCTGCCTCCTGTCCGCCCCCCACTGTGGGGGTGAGGATTGAGCCCGCAACCCAGACATGTGTCCTTGGCCGCAATCGAACCTGGGACCCCCCAGTCCACAGGCCGACGCTCCATCCACTGAGCCAAAGCAGCCAGGGCAGTTAGGTGATAGTCTTTTATCTTTATCTTCACCTGTGCTTCCTCTGTGCTTCTCTGTGACCTGACCTCTTCTTATAAGAATACCATTCATATTAGGTATGACCCACTCCATGAACTCACTTAACTGTAATTATTTTTTTTTAAGACCATTAATCCAAATACAGGCACATTCTGAAGTAATGTGTTTTTATTTTTAAAAAATATATAGTTATTGATTTCAGAGGGGAAGGGAGAGGGAGAGAGAAACATCCATGCTGAGAGAGAATCATTGGTCGGCTGCTTCCTGCACACCCCCCACTGGGGACTGAGCCTGCAACCCCGGGCATGTGCCCTGACGAGGAATCAAGCCCTGACCTCCTTGTTCATAGGTCGATGCTCAACCACTGAGTCACACCGGCTGAGCATGAAGTAATGTGTTTTTTAGACATCAATGTATGAATTTGAGGGACACAATTCAACTCTTTTTTTAAAAAAAATATATTTTTATTGATTTTTTTAGAGAGGAAGGGAGAGGGATAGAGAGTTAGAAACATCGGATGACAGAGAAACATCGATCAGCTGCCTCCTGCACACCCCTACTGGGGATGTGCCTACAACCAAGATACATGCCCTTGACCGGTATCAAACCTGGGACCCTACAGTCCGCAGGCCGATGTTCTATCCACTGAGCCAAACGGGTTAGGGCCAATTCAACTCTTTACATACGCTAATCCTTGGCTGAAGAAATTTGCCCAGGAGTGGGGCTGCTGGTGGAAGGATATGCACATGTAATATTTACATAGCTACAGATTCCAAACTGAAAAGGCTGTAGCAGTGACATTACCACCTGCACGCTCTGTTGGTGGCTGCTTCCTTGCATCTAGCCTGACTTGGGATTTAGCATCCTTTCCCTTTTAAACCAACCTGGGGTCAGGTTGTCCAATGCTATCACAGTGGTCCCTGACTTGCAATTGGCCCAGTGATACTTTGAGTCACCTGTTTACCAGACACATGGATTTCCTCCTTCATGAGTCCCTGTGATGGCTATCTCCCTTCTTGAAATCTACAAACGTTTCCCCTTTTGTTAAATCTGGGATCTCTACAATGAGGACATCGAAACCCCCTTTAATGTAGAAAGAAGAACAATCAGTGTCTTTATTTGATATCAAGAGGATTCTCATACAGTGTGTCTTCCCTGTAAACTGTCTGCAAACTGGGGAGGAATGATGTTCCCCAGAACCTTTCCCTCCATGTCAGATAAAGCCTCCATAGCTTAGAGGGAATGCGGTGCAAGGTCCTGCCAATCAGAATTGATGGTTCTCAATTCTGATCGGCAGGACCGTGAGCAGCCATTTAATATCCCTAAATCTCTGTTTTCTCATCTCTGTAATGGAAATGTTTGTTGAGGGCTCATTGGGGACAATGCTCTTAACACAGACAATTCATGCAGAGAGATTTGTTGCTCCTCAGCTAACAAAATGCCTTAAAGGGAATAATTCTTTCCCATTCCCTAAACTCAAATTGTACTTTAAAGCCAGAAATTTTCCAGCCTGGACACTTTTGTCCCTCCACACATGCCCTTGAGGGTGTGGGAGTTCCTGGGATGGCTCCAGACCTTGATCCTCCTGTGAGTTCATGGTGATGCCTCTCACATTATGTCCTTTCTTGTCCGACCCCATGTGAAGATGACACCAGCCTGTCCCTGGATGAGGCCTGCACGTTGAGGGTCCTCCAGGCATGCACAATGAGGAAGCATCCATCAGTGTCCATTGTACCAGCCCTTCTGAGAAGAGCCATCACTACACCACTACCTACATGTTCATCTACTGGCATTCAACACCACCCAACATGTCCGGGACCAGCTTTTCACTAGGTGAGCACTGGCCCCCTCCTCAGCACAAGGTGCCTGCCTACCTCTAGCTTGTCTCTTGGGAATATCCCCTTATCACTCTGAACCTCAGTTTACTCCTCTAATAAGTGGGTGGTAGAGGACAAACGGCATAGATTTTAATAGAACTAATGGGATCAGCCAGGGCAGGTGCTTACCTGGTGTCTGGTCTTGCAGAATATACTGCTGGATGTACTGTGGTTCATATTTGTTTTGTTGATGGTTTCTTTTGCTGTGCAGAAGCGTTTTATTTTGATGTAGTCCCATTTGTTTATTTTCTCCTTAGTTTCCATTGCCCTATGAGCTGTATCGGTAAAGATATTGTTATGACATATGTCAGATATTTTACTGCCCATGGATTCTTCTAAGATTTTTATGGTTTCCCGTCTTAAGTGTAAGTGCTTTATCCATTTTGAGTTTATTCTTGTGTATGGTGTAAGTTGGTGTTCTAGTTTCATTTTTTTGCATGTATCTGTCCAATTTTCCCAACACCATTTATTGAAAAGATTGTCTTGACTCCATTGTATGCTCTTGCCTCCTTTGTCAAATATTAATTGAGCCTAATGGCTTGGGTTGATTTCTGGGTTCTCTGTTCTGTTCCATTGTTCTATGTCTGTTCTTGTGCCAGTACCAGGCAGTTTTGAGAACAGTGGCTTTGTTATATAACTTGATATCTGATATTGTGATCCCTCCAACTTTGTTCTTTTTTCCCAGGATTGCTGTGGCTATTTGGGATCCTTTTCTTTCTTTTTATTCCAGATGAATTTTTGGAGTGTTTGTTCTAGGTCTGTGAAATATTGTGGTTCATATATGTTATTTTTCTTTCTCCCATGAAAAGCTTTTTGCTTCTCCTTTCATGGGTCTGTGGCCATTCTGAGTTTGGAAAAGCACGTGGGAAGCAACCTGTCAAAGAGTTGGAGATGCCATCTAGTTGGTTCTGGCCCTGGTCCTTGTCCTTGGTGTGGCCAGATTAGGGATCTCTAAGGGAAGCAGAGTGGCCCCAGGCCCACTCAGATATCTGGGATAGTTCTGATTGAAGTTCATTCATTCATTCAACAATATATTTGGAGCACCTGCTACAGGCAGACCCTTTCTGAGACACTTGGCTTAACTCAGTGAAGGAAGCAGACACAATCCCTGGTGTCAATCGTAGTCAGACAGTTACACTGGACACAGGATTCTTTATGGAACAGGAGGTGGAGCCAGGTTTACACAGGGTTCATACTTGTCAGACCTGGAAATCTGGGAAGTGGAGCTGTGTGAGGTCGCAGTGTAGGAGCGGCTGACGGGGTCTGAGGCCACCTGAGAGTGGGTGGTCGCAGGACGTGGTCAGGACGAGACCTGCCCCTCGTTTGTACAGTGCTTGTGTCTGTGCCTGGGCAAATCTCCTCCTCAGGCCCCATTAACATGATTTCTGCTCTCACTGAATCTTTTCTTCCCTCTTATCTTCTGTTAAATTACTTTAACTTTAGTTGGATTTTTGTCTCTCCTGCATTTAAATTCTTCCTGAGTGATTCCAAGATGTAGACTATGATTTCAGCGAGTTACATTGAAAAATGAAGGCGTTCAGGTGTGAAAACTGGGGAACTGGGAAATTCAAATGATGGCATCCAGCATGGTCATGACGTGATCTTCAGGACAGCCATGTGATAAACCATGTGATCATTGGAATTTTTAAGACAAGGTGCTATTACGTTTTGATGGTTTGAGTGAGAATTAATGCAGAGTCTTACATTGATTCACAGTTTATCAACAGAAAATTCTCCCTTGCTACTTCTAGCTCCAGGCAATGCCTGCATTCCTTTTTTATTTATTTTATTTTATTTTATTGACTTTTTACAGAGAGGAAGGGAGAGGGATAGAGAGTTAGAAACATCGATTCAGCTGCCTCCTGCACACTCCCCACTGGGGATGTGCCCGCAACCAAGGTACATGCCCTTGACCAGAATTGAACCTGGACTCTTCAGTCTGCAGGCCGACGCTCTATCCACTGAGCCAAACCAGTTAGGGCAATGCCTGCATTCCTTGGGTTGTGGCAGCATAACTCCAAGAGTGGGAGGGAGAGACGGAGTGAGAGAGAAAGAGAGAGAGGAGAGAGAGAGAGAGAGAGAGAGAGAGAGAGAGAGAGAGAGAGACATTGATGTGAGAGAGACACATCGATTGGTTGCCTCCCACACAAGCCCTGCCTGGGGCCGGGGATACAACCTGCAACCAGGTACATGCCCTTGACCAGGAATTGAACTTGAGACACTTTGGTGTGTAGGCCGATGCTCTAACTATTTAGACACACCAGCCAGGGTTGTAGCAAACAAACAAACAAAATAACATGAGGGGAAATAAAGGAAAAGTGATATTTAAAAATATTTCCCCAGGCATATTAATAAAAATGGCAGAGTAGGGAGCTCAAAAGTTAGTCTCTTCACGGAAGCAACCATTCAGCTGGACAAAACTAAAAGAATCAATTGTTTCACACTGTGGAAGAGAATCAGAAACTTACAATATCAAGGAGAGTGAGATTATTGAAAAAAATAAAAAGTTGTTGAAGCTGGGTAAGAAAGCAATGGGAGTTTGCAAATATCAAAGAACAATTTCAATAAAACATGTGTTGATAAACCTATATATTTGTTATTTTAAAATTTACTTAATTTTAAAATATAAAAAAAATCAGTCAGAATATAAAATGGCACTGTAAGGAGTATAAAAAGGTTAAAAATCAGCTTTAAAAATACCGTAAGCTATTGACAGAAGTTAATCACTTGAAATATGCATTTTTTAGTGCATTGCACTTTTTTTATTCCAGTTGGTCATGTGATTTTATGTATATAAGTGCGCAGTTCATGAAGTGGTTAAAAAAGACAAGAATATATAATCAAATATAAATTTCATGTTGCAGTCCTCCTACTTCTTATATTTCCTTGCAGTCTTTACTATATTTTTTAGTATGGGGCCACCTAAAACATTTCTATTCTTATTTCTTTTTTTTTAAATATTTTTTTTATTGATTTTTTACAGAGAGGAAGGGAGAGGGATAGAGAGTTAGAAATATCAATGAGAGAGAAACATCGATCAGCCGCCTCCTGCAAACCCCGCACTGGGGATGTGCACGCAACCAAGGTACATACATGCCCTTGACCAGAATCGAACCTGGGACCCTTCAGTCCGCAGGCCGACACTCTATCCACTGAGCCAAACTGGTTAGGGCTCTATTCTTATTTCTAACTAGAGGCCTGATGCATGAAAATCGTGCAAGAGTAGGCCTTCTTTTCCCCGCTGCCGGCACCGGCTTTTCTCTGGCACCTGGGACCCAGGCTTCCCTCTGGTACCCTGGTCTCAGGCTTCCTTCTGGCTGGTGGCAGGCACCTGGGACCCAGGCTTCCCTCACAACCCTGGCTTCGTCTGGAAGGTCATCTGGTCTAATTAGCATATTATGCTTTTATTATTATAGACTAGAGGCCCGGTGCACGAATTCATGCATGGGTGGGGTCCCTTGGCCTGGCCGGCAGTCAGGGCTGATCAGGGCCATCTTGCTCAGTCACGATCAAGGCCAATGGGGGCCAGCCAGGGAGGGACCACGAGAAGGCTCCAGGGCATGTCTGGCCCTCTCTCCCAGTCCCAATTGGCCAGACCCCAGCAGCTAACCTACTGGAGCATCTGTCCCCTGGTGGTCAGTGCGCATCATAGCGGCCAGTCATTCTGCCATCCGGTCGATTTGCATATTAGGCTTTTATTATATAGGATTTGAATATATGTAATTGTATGTTTTTAAAATATCTATATCACAGGGATAATTCTGTTCTTTTTAAAAAATATATATTTTATTGAGTTTTTACAGAGAGGAAGGGAGAGGGATAGAGAGTTAGAAACATCGATGAGAGAGAAACATTGATCAGCTGCCTCCTGCACACCTCCTACTGGGGATGTGCCCACAACCAAGGTACGTGCCCTTGACCGGAATTGAACCTGGGACCTCTCAGTCCACAGGCCGACGCTCTATCCACTGAGCCAAACCGGCTAGGGCTGTTCTTTCTTTATGCTTAACAATATTGATTGCTGAATGAAGCATGCCAGATCATGCTATTTATTTCTATCTCAGGCTCCCTCCCCAATTATCATAGAAATATAACTTATATAGAGAAAAATACAAGACACTAACATCACCATGACTTTCACAAACTACACACATTCATGTTCCAGCACTGAAATCAGTACACAGAATACCAGCTTCATCCCGGTGGTGCCTTCTGCTCTGTCCTGCTCTGGCTACCAGAAGGGCCCTCTCTGTTGTAACAGGACCACAGGGAAGCTTTGCAAGTTTCAGTGTTTTATATGCACAGAAGGGAACCACATGACATTCATTAGGTTTGTGGTGTAACTCCTTAAAATCGTGTCCATTGTTAATTGAGAATTCTTATTGCTGTGTGGCTATCCATTGGGTGCATAGAGCACAGGGTTTGTCCAGTGTCCTGCTGAGGGGCAGGAGGTTAGTTTCCAGCACAGAGCTATGACAACGACAGGTGCTGTGGCCGCACTGGGACATGTCTGTGATGAACACATGCACACAATTTTGTTGGGGTTGTTTGCCATGCAAGGAACAGGGTAAGCGTATATAATGCTGCCAAAGGGCTTTCCAAATTAAACCAATAAATAATGAATAACCAAATTCTTCCTACCAACTTAATCTACTAGCTGTGCATGAATGATCTGAGAATTCCAGTCTTTACAGCACTTGGCATTATTTATTTTTCATTTTAGCTAACGTCATGTTTATATAATAGTATTTTATTGTGATTTTTGTTAGCATTTCCATAAGCTAAAGAGGTCGTTCTGTACATTTTTATTGTTCATTTGCTTAGCCTCTTTTGTGTAGTACCTATTCAAGTTTCTTACCCATTTTTCTAATGGGTTTTGAATATGTATGTTTTATTTGACAAAATTATTTATATTTTTGGTTTGATGTACCTTCCCAGCTGTAAAATGCAAATATCCTACCCCACTCTGGTTTTCCTACCCTTGTCTCTTACTTATATATAAATTCTATGTATAATATATATATTATTGATTTGAGAGAGAGAAAGAGAAACATCGATGTGAGAGAGAAACATTGATCAGTTACCTCATGGGATGATGCTACAACCAACTGAGCCACACTGGCCAGGGCTCTTAGTGGTGAATTTTGATGAACAGTAGATCCTAATATGTTAACTGATGTATCATTTTCTCTCTTCTATTTTAAGTTTTATTGTATAATAAGACAAAAATTTCCCCATCAATAGTGAATCTGCTCTTCAATTTTTTAATAGAAAAAGTATTGTTTTGTTTAGATCTGAAATTTAAAAGATAAAAATTAAGACAAGATTGAACCCAGCAAGAGGCTGGGTTACTAAACTGGAAGACAGTTGAGAGCAAATATCTCAACAAAAGCACAGGGTGAACTATATTGGGAAACAGAACAGAATTTAAAGACAAGCAGAATGTGATCAAAAGAAGAGCAGAGAGAATTTGGGGAGGAAATAATCAAAGGTGAAAATATACAAGCATGTTCCAAAGTAATGAAAGACATAAACTCACAGATTCAGTTAACCCAGCATTCCCCAAGCAAAGTCAATACACTAAAAACAATAACCAGCTACATCTCAACATAACTAAAATAAGATAATAACGGAGAGCCATCTTAAAGTGTTGAAGAAATCTCCTGTTAAAAAATATTTCTATACTGAGTTGCAATATTGTCCCCAAATAAAAATGCCTTGAGAAAAGCTTAAACTAAAACAGTTCATTGTTATCAGTCTTGAGTTAGAGAAATTACTGGAGTGATTTTTTCAGTTCAAAGGAAAATAATCCCAGATTGAAAAATGGAAATTCAGCAAAGAATGAAGAGCAACAAAAAATATAATATATAATATTAAATGATACACTAGCAATGAAGTTACACTAGCAATGTCTCATAGAGATTAAACTAATGTAGAATTTAAAATGCATGACAACAATAATACAAAAATCAGAAAAGGTGAAAACAATTTAAAATGTTCTAATATTTTGGCTTTGTGGGGATTAATAATTATTTGTATTAAGCTATCTATATATATAAAAGCCTAAGTGACCATTGCAACCAAACAGATGACTGAACAGGCTGTGTAGGGTGACTAGGCCAGCAGGGGGGTTAGTGAGGGACAACCAAACGACTGAGCAGCAGGCTGTGTGGGGCGACCAGGCCGTCAGGGGGGTTAGTGAGGGGCGACTAGATGACCAAACAGTAGGCTGCGTGGGGTGACCAGGCCCCCAGGGGGGCAGTTGGGGGTGACCAGGCTGGTGAGGGGGGCAGTTGGGGGTGACCAGGCCAGCAGGTGGGGCAGTTGGGGGCAACCAGGCCAGCGGGTGGGGGGCAGTAAGGGGCAACCAGACTGGTGGGGGGGTGCAGTTAAGGGCAACTAGGCCAGCAGGGGGGGAAGTTGGGGGTGACCAGGCCAGCAGGGGGGGAGCAGTTAGGGTCAATCAGGCAGGCAGGCAGGTGAGCAGTTAGGAACCAGTGGTCCCAGATTATGAGAGGGATGTCTGACTGCTGGTTTAGGATCAGGCCTAAACTGGCAGTTGGACATCCCCTGAGGGGTCCCAGATTGGAGAGGGTACAGGCTGGGCTGAGGGGACCTCCCCCTCGTGCACGAATTTTGTGCACCAGGCCTCTAGTATTAAGTAAATGACTCATGATTTAATCATTAGTGCAACTACACAATTTGTCTATGACTGTAACTAGCAAATTTATAGAAGGAATAATGGAATCCTGAAATATGTAAAGTAAGTCAAGTAGAGTCTAAAGGACCATTAACAAATTAGGGCAAAGAACAGGGAAATAACCAAATGGTTAAAATAATCTGAAATTTATTGATATGGAATTGCAATGTAAATGCACAAAATACCAACTTTTTAAAGCCATGTGAAATATTCTGTAGAAATGTTAATAGATGTCTTGGGTATTTTTTATTACTGAATGACAATTAGTAACATTAGAGCCTCAATTTTTCCTATTAAAATGAATGTTGTTTCATGCTGCAATAAATATTTTTGCACCCATTTGCTTCCATACATGTAACATTTTCTTACTTTTTTTTTTTTTTTAATCCTCACTTGAGGATATTTTTCTATTGATTTTTAGAGAGAGTGGAAGAGAGAGGGAAAGATAGAAACATCGATGTGAGAGAAACACATCAATTGGTTGCCTCCTGCACAAGTCCTTACCAAGGCCCGGGCTGAGGAGGAGCCTACAACTGGGATACGTGCCCTTGACTGGAATCAAACCCGGGATCCTTCGATCCACAGGCCAATGCTCTATACACTGAGCAAAACTGGCTAGGGCACATGTAACATTTTCTGAAAGTTGTATACTGAGCAGTGGAATTGCCAACTTGGAGAGTATGGACATCAACTGCACAGACAGATATTTAGAAATTGCTCTCCAAAGTCGTGGTACCAATTCATGTGCTTACAAGCAGTATATGAAAGTTACTGTTACTTTGTAGTCATGACAACTCATGGAACTGTCATAATTTAAATTTTACTGATATGAGATGATATTTTACTGTTTTTTTTCATTTCCCTGATTATTAGTGGACGAGCATCTTTTTTGTTTGTTATTTGCTTAGCTAGCATTTTTCTTTGAATTGTCTGTCAATGGACGTCATCTTCTATCTAGTTACTTAGAAAAAAATAAATGTCTTCGTTATTAAAAAATTAAAATTATTTAAATATTAATATTATTTAAAAATTTATATACATAGAAAGGTCTAAGGCTATAGAATGTATTCAGGAAACATTTAAAATGTTGATAGAACCCTGGCCGGTTTGGCTCAGTGGATAGAGTGTCAGCCTACGGACTAAAGGGTCCCAGGTTTGATTCCGGTCAAGGGCATGTACCTTGGTTGTGGGCACATCCCCAGTATGTGCAGGAGGCAGCTGATCAATGTTTCTCTCTCATTGATGTTTCTACCTCTCTATCCTTCTCCCTTCCTCTCTGTAAAAAATCAATATAATATATTTTTAAAAAATGTTGATAGAAACTGCAAATACCACCCCTCACACACAAATACATGGGTGGGCAAAAGTAGGTTTACAGTTGTGAATATGCAAAAGTTTATTCTTCTATTATTGTATTATTTTCCATATGAACAACTGTAAACATACTTTTGTCCCACCCTGAATGAATGACCAGTAACATTCATAAAGCTGCTGGATGAATTAAAACCAGAAAACGTAAATGCCTCTGAAAGAACTTATGATGTGAAGTGAATGATTTTAAAGGCTTCCTGGGGATTGATGAAGAGGTTAGGAAAGTCATTCATGCAGCAAGACAAATCAGTGGAGGGCTTTCTGACAAGCTCAATGAAGTGCAAGGCCATGTTGAAGGCCCTTGAGCAGTGTCAAAAAATGAGGAATTAGCCGAAACCGGTTTGGCTCAGTGGATAGAGCGTCAGCCTGCGGACTGAGAGGTCCCGGGTTCGATTCCGGTCAAGGGCACGTACCTTGGTTGCGGGCACATCCCCAGTGGGAGGTGTGAAGGAGGCAGCTGATCGATGTTTCTAACTCTCTATCCCTCTCCTTTCCTCTCTGTAAAAAATCAATAAAATATATTTTTTTAAAAAAATGAGGAATTAGCCCTGGCTGGTGTGATTCAGTGGTTAGAGTGTTGGCCTGTGCACCAGAGGGTTGCATTTCCGAGTCCCCGTCAGGGGCACATGCCTGGGTTGCAGGTTTGATCCCCACCCCCCAGTCAGGGCACATGTGGCAACCAATCGGTATGTCTCTCTCACATCAATGCGGGAGTCCTGGCAGGGGGCCGAGGGAGGCAGAAGGAGGACCTGAGGAAGTATGAGGGGCTCGGCTGTTATTGTTGAAGGAAGAGGCTGGACGCGGAGCCAGTGGTTCTCCCAAGCCCCCGGGCAGAGACGCGCCTGCCACACCCAGTGCTGCCGCTGTGTCCCCACGGACAGAACTGCAAGTCCATCAGCGTGAGCTGCTGTCAGCCTATGTGTGTGGTCCTTCCTTACAGGAGGATGGAAACTGGCCCCCAGGGGGATGGGGTCAGAGGCTCTGTGGCCAGTGAGCGAGCAAGTGGAGAGTAAGTGGTGGGAGGGTGAGTCCAGCACTTCAGAAAGTGAGGTGCACTCAGGAATACACGGGGGGTGGGGGGACACTGAGTAGTGCAGGGGACACTGAGTGGAAGCTGGGCAGGCAGACAGCAGTGCTGCATGAGAGGGGAGGTGGTGGCAGAGGGCAGTGGGGCAGTAAAACACCCATCGACTCAGCCAACAGCAGGCCTGGGTCTCACAGGTCCTGTGGTCAGAGTGGGGCAGCTTAGCAGACCCTCTGCTCCAGCTCTCACACGCTGTGCAAGGCTGTGGCTAGCGGGAGCCTTCTGGCCCACAGCTCATGGGGACGCTGGCAGGACTCGTCCTGGGGACTGTCTGACTAGAGGCCCAGCTGCGTGCTGGCTGTGGACAGAGACGCCCTGATGTCCTAGAGGCCACCCCGGCTCCTTGCCTAGGCTTCTCCAGTCCCCAAGGGAGGCCTCCCCCGCGGCTGCCTCTACCAAGCAGGACAGACCCCAGGGAGCCGCAGGAGCCACATCCTAGCTCGCTGGCTGGGCTGTTAGGAGCAACCACGGACTCTCCCACACTCACACGAGGCAGGACACGGGGGCCCCGGGGGCCACTGGGGTTTGCCCACCACGGATACCAGTCACCCTGGATCCTAATGTTGGGAAACGTGTGACTCCTGCCAACTGTTTGTCTGAGGAGACAACGGGTCCATTCTCCATGGTCCCCACAGGTAGTTGTCAGATCTCCCAGGAGGCCTTGCAGAGGCCATCTTGCTTGGGGGCCTAGAGACTCAGATCTTTTTGTCAATGTGAAACGGTTCAAGTCTAGCATGTCAGACACAGATTCCACTGTAAGAAATGTACAAATGAACAAAACAAAATGAATCTGAGAGTCAGATAAGCCAGTGCGGTGTCTGTCGGCAGTGTCTCCTCAGAGGGGCCCTCAGGGGTCATTGGTAGAAATTCCATCACCTGGGAGCCCACAGAAAGACTGCTCAGGGCTAGAGAAAGCGCTGGAGATGTTCACTGAATGAGTGTATGACAATATGGTCCCTGATTTCTTTAATAGAGGAGATGTCTTAGGCCTTACCACACAGCCTCTGTTATGATGTATTTACATCATCCTATATAATAAAGCCTAATATGCTAAGTGTCCGGTCAGCCATTCAACCAATCAAAGTGTAATATACTAATGATATGCTAAGGCTGCTCAACTGCTTACTATGACATGCACTGACCACCAGGGGGCAGATGCTCAATGCAGGAGCTGCCCCCTGGTGGTCAGTGCGCTCCCACAGGGGAGCACTGTTCAGCCAGAAGCTGGGCTCACAGCTGGTGAGCCCAGCGGCAGTAGTGGGAGCCTCTCCTGCCTTTGCAGCAACACTGGGGATGTCCAACTGATGGCTTAGGCCTGATACCCTGGGGAGCGGGCCTAAGCCATCAGTCGGACATCCCCTGAGGGATCCCAGACTGCGAGAGGGTGCAGGCCAGGCTGAGGAACGCCCCCCACCCCCAAAGCATGAATTTCATGCACCAGGCCTCTAGTAAAATAATAAAACATAAAAAGAGAACTTGTTAGCTAAAGAAGAAAAAGAAAAACTGAAGCAGAATCAGTAATGTGGATATTACTGAAATTTGCCGAAGTGTTTTGAATTGTGCAGACATTAAAGGACAAAATTATGAAACACAATCCTCAGATAAAGCACATCTTTAAAATCACCTGTCTGATCACCAAAGATCACAGCCTCTGAAGCAACACTTTGATGAGTTAATAAAAAGACACCAACTTCTGAATACACTGCCACTTCACACACTACTACATCCCTTGGGGGATGTCGGACTGTCGGTTTCAGTGGGATCCCCGCAGGCCCTTGGGCTGAAACTGGCAGTCTGACATCCCCCGAGGGGTCCTGGATTGCGAGAAGGTGCAGGCCAGGCTGAGACCTCACCGGTGCATGAATCCATGCACCGGGTCTCTAGTATTCCTAAATTGTCCTAGATTATCATTAGTTGTTAATGTCTTACTATGCCTAATTTATAAACAAACATATTAAAGGTATATATGTACAGAAAAACATTATTAAATATATATAGTTTGGTATTATCCATGGTTTGGGATATCCACTGGGGATCTTGGAACATCCACCTCAAAGATAAGGGGGACTACTCATACTAAAACTCAAACACCCCTCTAACTACAGATGTGATCTGGTGGTCTTTGGCAGGAGGGTATTGAAATAATTACGGTTTAATATTTTGGTATTAGGAATGAATAAGAAACTAGCCTCATGACAATAATTATAACAATAAAAATAATTTGAGTGAAAATACCTGAATTTGTATGCACATTACAATATTGATTTAGAATATATAATGGTTAAATAGTTAAAATTACACACTGACCTAAAAATCCATAATTACAATGGAATTTTAATGTATACACTCAGGAAATAAAAAAACACAATCATATGTCTTAGCATATGAATGTTGTTAAAAAGTTAGTAAAATGTTTTTAAAAAAAACTACAGAAGCATTCATTGGAGAAAAAAAGCACAAACCTTTTGTTTGTTTGTTTGTTTGTAATTCTCACCAGAAGACATTTTCCCATTAATTTTTAGGGAGTGAAGGGACGGGGAGAAACAGAGAGAGAAACATCAATGTGAGAGACACATTGATTGGTTGCCTCCCGCCGAGCCTGCAACTGAGGTACATGCCTTTGGAATGGAACCCAAGACCTTTCAGTCTGCAAGCCGACGCTCTATCCATTGAGCCAAACCAGCTAGAGCAAAAGCACAAACTCTCTCAATCATGTACAATAAAAAATAACCGAATGGCCCTAGCTGAAGAGTGGAGTTAGTACTTCAGAGAACACTCCCAATGATGAGAGTCTACATTTATTGCCTGATAAACAAATGAGGGCTTGCAGGAAAATCCAAATGTGTTGGATCTTTGATTTTGAACTTTGGAGACAACTGTAGAAGCCAAAAGCTGAAATCAAATGGAAGTCAAGCGGCCACTGGTGGTTTTGAGGATCTGCTTCCCCCTCTCCCCCCAACTACAGTTTATATTCAATATTGTTTTGTATTGGTTTCAGGTGTACAGCACAGTGGTTAGACTATCATATACTTTACAAAGTGTTTCCCCAAGTATTTCCAGTACCCACCTGGAACCATATATAATCATTACAATATTATTGACTATATTCCTTATGCTGTACTTTATATCCCCGTGCTATTCTGTAACTACCAATTTGTACTTCTTAACCCCATCATCTTTTCCCCCTCCCTTCTGGCTACAATAAGTCTACTCCCTATATCTAGAGTCTGCTTCAATATTTTGGTTTCTTTTGTTCTTCAGATTCCACATATAAGTAAAATCATATAATATTTGTCTTTCTCTGACTGACTTACTTCATTTAACAAATTACCCTGCAGGTCCCTCCATTTTTTATAGCAAATGGTATCAATTCATTCCTTTTTATGGCCGAAGAAAATGATCTTGATTGGCAGAGCAAAGAATGAAGAAAATGGTCTGGAAGCAAGTGTTCACAAAGGCCCTATGCATCTGTCTATCTTATCTATACAGGTGCCTCCAAAACCTGCCTAATCCTATTTCACTTCTGTGTTCCAAGTTGCATCTTTGGTGAATTCTAACATGGAACCAGAAAGGCAACATTTGTATTTCACAACATTACTCATGTTGTTATAACAGTTAAGAAGGCTAATTTCAAAGTCTAGATTTTATTGTCTTATCGAAGATCGCTCTTCTTTATGCACACTCCATAGCTCAAAGAGAAGGAATCATAAAGAATGAGAAACTGAAGCATCCATCTTATATAAAAACTGCTGTTTGAAATTTTAACCCTGCTATTTTGGCTTCTGTAAACGCTTGCTTGCTTAAATAATAAGGAAAATAAGACTACTCCCATTCCAGAGAGGCCATGAACTATGCCCCAGAGTTGTCAGTGCTGACACAAGGCCAGGCCTTGAGATATGGTCTCACGGCCCCTTCCCAGCACGTAGGCCTTCTTTCCTGGAAGGCCCAGAAGTCTCATTCCAAATTTGGGAGACAAAAGAGCTAGGAAAAGTATAAATAGAAAAGGTTTCCTCCATGTGGGGGGGCCCAGAATTTGAAAGGCACATTTTTCTCTGGCCCTGCCCTTAATAAAATGTAACTCCCTTTCTCTAAGCATGGCTTGGTTTTTTTCCGGTCTTCTGTAACAGCACAACAGATGAAAATAATTCATGAGACTATACTTCATGATGAACTTTGCACACTTACAAATGTATTTATTGGCAAGAAAAACAAAATAAGGTTCTTCAGGAAAATGAAAAAGTAGTTTTCTATTAAGAAAGAAAGAAAGGAATACACACATATATAAAAGGGTAAAACATATCCAGTACTTGTCACCAGAGGCCAGTAGCAAAACAACAAATATCAAAATGTCATTTTTTCCCATGATCCTTTACTTATGGATCAATTACAAAATTATATAAAAATTAAACCTACCTGCATGCTAGAAATACACTTCAATTCACCCATGGATCTACAGGATTATCTCACTTCAATATTTACTTACAGAAGTAGGATCCCATACTAGAGAATTACTTAAAGAATAAGTCAGTAATAATAAGACCATATATGTATAACCTTTATAATATTTCGTTCATGTCATGAAAATTTTAGAGTAACCTCATTTTTAACAGGTTACCCATTTTAGTTACATTAATATAATTTATTTCCAATGCAGTTTTCACACCACTTTGAAAATATTTGTTAAAACTAAAAATTATGTCTTATTTTTTTCACTTATACAGTTTCTACCCAGTATTCATTCTCACATGGTTTTGTAGGGATTTGAGACAAGTGAAGGTTTTCCTATATTGTTTACATTTAGAACTTTTGCCACTGTGAGGTTTTTGTTTGTTTGTTTTTGGGTGTGGCTACCCAAGGAAATGAGACAGCTAAAGGCTTTCCACATAGGGTATCTCTCCAGTGTGCATTCTTATATGTCCACAAAAGGTTCTCACACATTCCTTATATTCATAGACTTTTTCTTAGTTATGAGCTCTTTCATGATTTCGTAAAGAACTGGGACGACTGAAGGCTTTACCACACTTTTTACACTGATAGGGTTTCTCTCCAGTGTGAGT
This sequence comes from Plecotus auritus, assembly GCF_963455305.1. Lineage (NCBI taxonomy): Eukaryota > Metazoa > Chordata > Mammalia > Chiroptera > Vespertilionidae > Plecotus > Plecotus auritus. The sequence goes on from NC_137773.1 coordinate 90,041,735, forward strand.
TCTTTCATGTGTTCGTAATGAACTAGGACAATCAAAGGCTTTCCCACATTCCTCACATTTACAAGGCCCATCTCCAGTGTGCTTTATCATATGTCTTTGAACATTGGAAAGGGAAATGAAGGCTTTCCCACATTCCTTACAATCATAGGGCTTCTCTCCACTATGAGCTCTTTCATGTTTTTGAATGGAACTGAGATAAGTGAAGGCCTTCCCACATTGCTTACATTCATAGGGTTTCTCCCCAGTATGACTTCTTTCATGTTTTTGAAGGGAACAGGGAAAACTGAAAGCTTTACCGCATTCCTTACATTCATATGGTTTTTTTCTGGAGTGAGTTCTTTCATGATTTTGAAGGGATCTGGGAGTACTGAAGGATTTACCACATTCCTTACATTCATATGGCTTTTCTCCACTATGTGTGCTTTCATGATATTGAAAGTAATTTGGACAATCAAAAACCTTCCCACACTCCTTACATTTGTAAGGCCCATCTCCGGTGTGCTTCATCATGTGTCTTCGAAAGTTGGTAAGAGAACTCAAAGCTTTCCCACATTCCTTACACTCATAGGGTTTCTCTGCAGTATGATTTCTTTCATGTTTTCGAAAGTAACTTGGACAACTGAAGGACTTCCCACATTCCTTACATTCATAAAGTTTCTCTCCAGTATGACTTCGTTCATGTTTTCGAAAATAACTTGGACAACTGAAGGCTTTGCCACATTTTTTACATTCATAGGGCTTTTCTCCACTGTGTCTCCTTTCATGACTTCGAAAGGATCTGGAACAACTGAAGGCTTTACCACACTGCTTACATTCATAGGGTTTCTCTCCGGTATGAATTTTTTTATGTTTTCGAAAGTAACTTGGACAACTGAAGGCTTTGCCACATTTTTTACATTCATAGGGCTTTTCTCCACTGTGTCTCCTTTCATGGCTTTGAAAGGATGTAAAGCAGCTGAAGGCTTTACCACATTGCTTACATTCATATGGTTTCTCTCCAGTATGTATTCTTTCATGTTTTCTGAAGTAACTGGGACAAATGAAAGCTTTACCACATTGCTTACATTTATACGGTTTCTCTCCTGTGTGAGATATTTCATGAGTTCGACAATAACTGAGACAACTGAAAGCTTTACCACAGTGCTTACATATATAGGGCTTCACTCCAGTGTGAATCTTTTCATGCCTTCGAAAGGACTGGCGATACTTGAAAGCTTTCCCACATTCCTTACATTTATATGGCTTGTCTTCATATTCCTGATACTCATATGGTTTGGGTGTAGTGTGAGATCTCATATGCCTACTAAAGAATGAATGATTCATGAAGACTCCACAGACACTGCATTCACATAGTTTTAGTCCAGAAGAAGTTTTCTTTTTCCGATTATGATTTGGAATTTGGCTGAAATTTTCTCCATATTGACTACCTTGTTTACTTTTACCCGGTCTCTTTACTATATGAATGCTGTAAAGTGAAAAGCATATTATTTATTAATGTGTTTATTTTAATAGTTATTAAATGACATTTTTACCATAATTAAAGAAACTAAGTGTTTAGTGCTTTCTGATTGTTTGAAAGTTCTAAATATTTTGCAAGAGGGCTCAATCATAACTATTATTAAAACAGTTTATTCATAAATGGATTTCAAAATACTATTTTCAAATGTACTAATTTTGAAACACTAAACATCTAAATCACATGTGAGAAAAAATTATGATGAAAATATTGAAAGAATAAAAAAAGAACTTGGCTGATTTGTTTTATGTGCAGTTTTAAATATTTCAAGATTTACTGAGCTTCATGAGACACTGCTTCTCATGTCAGTGTGACTCACCTTAAATTTGTCCTATGATTTTCATATTGATCTTCAATGTCATGATCTTTGCATATTTCTCCTAAAATGCAGACCAGGAAAAATTATAAACATAAAACTTCATAGAAAAAACAACAACACACACCTAAAAAAAAAAAAATCAAAGAAAAATAACTTACAGAAAAATTGTTACATAATAAATCCATGATGAGCTGTGACCATGCCTGGTTTATTTACCAATACATTCCCTTTCCACATTCTACTCCATGGAAATCCATTGATGCGCAAGCAACACTGGTTTTCTAATCAACTAAGCAAGTAAGTAAGAAGTTGTCATCCGTACCTACTGAGGCCAAGTTCCTGAATGTTTCCCTCATCACATCTCTGTAGAGTTTCTTCTGTGAAGAATCCAATAAAGCCCACTCCTCCAGGGTGAATTTCACACTTACATCCTCAAAGGCCACAGAATCCTAAAACATCCCAAATATGTATATAGGAGAATGGGTGAGATGAACAGCAGTAGGAATCAATACTTAATTCATAACAAGTTCACATATGACATTGTTGTTTCCCAGCATTTATTTTATGACTTTGTTGTCAGAACTATTATTTATTGGACACACTCACTTCCTCATAAAAAAAGTTTTTTTAATCCTTACTTGATATTTTTCTATTGATTTTTAGGGAGAGTGGAAGAGAGAGGGAAAGACAGAAACATTGATGTGAGAGAAATACATCGATTGGTTGCCTCCTGCAACCAAAGTTCATGCCCTTGACCAGAATTGAACCCAGGTTCCTTTGGTCCTCAGGCTGACGCTCTATCCACTGAGTCAAACCAGCTAGAGCTAGACTCTTGTTTAATATAAACAAACTGGAGGTCCAAGATGGTGACGGGGTAGGCCCCTGCCATGAGCAAACATCAAATATACGTGTATAAACTCCCGTAAAGCAACTGAGGGCTGAATCAACAAATTCTTTTTAAATATATTTTTATTGATTTCAGAAAGGAAGGGAGAGGGAGAGAGAGAGAGAGAAACATCAATGATGAGAGAGAATCATTTGATCGTCTGCCCCTTGCTCGCCCCCTACTGGGGATCGAGCCCGCAACCTGGGCATGTGCCCTTGGCCATAATTGAACCTGGGACCTTTTAGTCTGAAGGCCGACACTCTATCCACTGAGCCAAGCCGGCTAGGGCAGTGGTCGGCAAACTGCGGCTCACGAGCCACATGCGGCTCTTTGGCCCCTTGAGTGTGGCTCTTCCACAAAATACCACAGCCTGGGTGAGTCTATTTTGAAGAAGTGGTGTTAGAAGAAGTTTAAGTTTAAAAAATTTGGCTCTCAAAAAAAATTTCAATTGTTGTACTGTTGATATTTGGCTCATGTTGACTAATGAGTTTGCCGACCATTGGGCTAGGGCGAATCAACAACTTCGGAACAGCAAAGGAGAGAAAGAAATCTTAACAGAGAAGGCTGGGAAACCACAGGACATCAGGGAGTTGGAACAGAAGGAACTTTCTTGAGTTGCCAGTGAGTGCCATAGGTTAGACCCCCTCCACTTCCACAGGGTGACAGGAGCTCTATTCTGGTGCTTTGGCCTACCTACAAGATCACCTCGGTGTGTTCACAGCTGCACCGCCTGAAGCTTCTTGCCTTTAAACAAAGGGAGCAAGCAGGACAGGGCGTCAACACATGGGCCTGGTCTCCCTGCTGCTAGCCACTCCAGCCCAGCAGGCCAGTGCCGCAGGCACATAAGCTCCAATCACTTTCCCCAAACTACCTGGCACATAAAGACTAGCAGAGGTTGCTTCAATCACTTTCTATACAACAGAAAGAGAGACTGTAGAAAAAACTGGGAAGCCAAAGGAGCTCTCTGGGAACTGCAGGAATTATACGAGGTCTGAGATGCCAGTGAGCATGAGCATGATTGCTTACATCCCCCTGCACCTCCACAAGGTGGATGGGGGTTAGTGTGTGTGTGTGTGTGTGTGTGTGTGTGTGTGTGTGTGTGTGTGATGCACGCTCAGCGGCTCTATCCAGGTGCTCTAGCCTACCTGCAAGGTCATTGTAGATTTTTTTGGATACATCACCTGAGACTATTTTGGCTCTGAATAAATGGAGCAAGCAGGGTCAACAGGGCATAACTACATGCACCTGCCTCCACACACAGCGATGCTCTGGCTTGGTTTGCAGACAGACACCTCAGGTACCTGCTCAGCTCCTACCAACCTGCTGAAACCATCTGGCAAACAGCCTGCACAGAGACTGCATCTACAAAAGGCGACTTTTTCAAGACTGGGAGAGACAGTTATTTTGTTTAATCATATAAACAAACATAGAAAGTTAAACAAAATGAAAAGACAGAAGAATATCTTTCCAATGAAGAAATAAGAAAAATCTCCTGGGGGTTGTGGGGGGGGGGTGAGAAGAAAAACCCCTACAAAAATGGAGGTAAGTCATTTGCCTGATAAAAATTTCAAAGAAATGGTTATAAGGATACTCACCAAGCTTAAGAGTAGAATAGAAAAACTTAGGGAGAAAACCAAGAATTAGAAAGTATAATAACCAAGCAGACCTGAAGAATACAATAACTCAAATGAAAAATACATTAGAAGGAGCCATATCGAGACCGGTAGTAGGGGTGGACATGTGGAACAGGCTGGGCCCACACCCACATGTGGCAGTTTATAATCAGGAGGGATATCTTGGCTGTGGAGGTTCCCCATAAGGAGCAAGGGGTCCCAGCCCCCACACAAGACACCCAGCCCAGGGTTCCAGTGCCAGGAAGAGAAGTTCCCATAACTTTGGGCTGTAACAATGGTGGAGAATGTGCCTGAGTGACACAGAGGCTGCTGGAGTCCCAGGAAATTCCTTTTAAAGGGCTGCACACAGACTCATTCAGACTCACTCCCTCTGAGCTCCAGCATGGGGGCAGCATGTTAAAAGAAACCAGGAACATACAGGGAGGAACTAAATTGTTTGGCATAAGGAGCTGGTGAGCAGCTTTCCGTCAGACAAAAGTGCTAGCAGAGGCCATTCATTGTTCCTTTGCTGAGCCCTCCCCCTGCAGAGCTGACAGCGGGGTGCCACATCTGAGTTTCCACTAACCTGGCTCACACTGTTTGCTCCACCCTGGTTATTCCCTGAGACCTTGCCCCACCCAACTTGTGGGCTTATCCAAGCTGTTTCCAGTAGCTTTTCCACACAACTGGCCTCTCTTGCCTCATGCTTCAGACTTTTCTAAAATCTCTCAACCGAGCAGCATCTGACCTCTGTGTTCTCCTTACCCTAAGTGGCCCCAGGCCTAGCACTAGCGGTAGCCCGCCTTGCTTCCACTTTGGCCTTGCCTGGGCACCTTCAAATCCAACACAAGTAGCAGCTATCTGCAGATAACTCTGTAGCTTGTGCTGGGTGGTTCCAGGCAGGGCACAGGCAGTGGCTGACTTTGTACCTCCTGGGAGGCCCCAGAGCCAGTACACCCAATGGATAACTTCAGATCATGCTGGATTACAACCCTACCACCTCCACAAGCATTACATCCAAGGGGTAGGCTTGGTGAGCACCAAAGCCCCACTGAAGCAAGACCTGCTTCTTAGGGTCGACTCCTGCATAGCCGATTGGCCTGGGGGGTCAATCTCTCCCAGTGATGCTAACAGCAATAAAGGCTCAACTACAATAGGAAGTATACGGAGCCCACAGACGGACACATCTGGAGCGCCCAGTGCAGGTGACTGGGGATGCACCACTGGGCCCTATAGGACACTTACTATACAAGGTCACTCTAACAATTCCAGGAGAATAGCAGCTCTACCTAATACATAGACACCAACACAGGGAAGCAGCCAAAACGCAGAGACAAAGAAACATGTCCCAAATGAAAGAACAAGAGAAATCCAGAAAAAGAACTAAGTGAAACAGAGGCAAGCAAACTACCAGCTACAGAGTTCAAAACAATGGTTATAAAAGATGCTCAAAGAACTTAGTGAGAACTTCAAAGACCTTAGTGAGAACTTCAACAGCATGAAAAAGGACATAGGAACCATACAAAAGAACCAGTCAGAAATGAAGGATACACTAACTAAAATGAAGAATAATTTACAGGGACTCAACAGTACAGGACAATGAGAATCAAATCAGTGATTGGGAATATAAAGAAGCAAAAAACTCAATTAGGCCCTGGTTGGTTGGTCCAGTGGTTAGAGAGTCATCCAGTGCACTGAAGGATTAGGGTTCAATTTCTGGTCAAGGGCACACACCTGGGTTGCAGGAATGATCTGCATCCCCAGTCAGGGTGTGTGCAGGAGGCAAACAATTAATGTGTGTGTGTGTGTGTGTGTGTGTGTGTGTGTGTGTGTCTCACCTTTCTCTCCTTCTCTCCCTGACTCCCTCCCTTTCACTCTCTCTCTCTCTTAAAAAAAAAATCAGGAGAGAAACCAAGATGGCGGCATAGGTAAACACCTAAACTGCTGCCTCGCACAACAATATCAAAACTACAACTAAAAGACAAAATGGATACCATCCAGAACCACAGGAAAGCTGGCTGAGTGGAAATTCTACAACTAGAAGAAAAGAGGAAAGCACATTGAGACTCAGAGGAGCTGCAAAAGGCTGAGGTACGGAGATGCGCACGCGGAGAGGATGGGCGGCTGTGTGCCGGGCGGCTGAGTGCGCGGCTGGCTTTCTAAAGCAGGAGGGAGACGGAAGCTCCTGACTGCGCTGAACTCCAGTCCCGGGCAAGTTTCTGGGAACCCCGACTCATTCAAGGAGAAACTGGACTGTCTGGCAGCAGGCGAAACTCGATGGTGGCTTTCTCTCAGAGGTGCTTGCAGCAATTACCGAGGGACACTGAGACGCAGAGGCCTCATAGGGCAGGGCTGACGGGAAACCAAGGCTGTCTGCTCTGCCCTGAAACTCCACCCCATCCAAGCTGAGCACAGAGGCTTTTGCAATTTTGCAAGTCTTGTCTCATAAGAGTGTCTCCAGCACAGAAGTTCTCCCAGCATAGACACAGCTGATCCCCACAGCCAGTTGGCCTGGAGGTCAATTCCTCCCAGTGATACCAACAACAATCAAGACTAACTACAACAAGGCTGAGCACACTGTCCACAAAGGGGTGCACCAAGAGTGTCCATCTCAGGTAACTGGGGAGGCTGAGCCACTGTGCCCTATAGGACACCTTGTTTCCTGAGCCCATTCAGCCCAGTTGGCTCACCTTTCCTACCTCTGTGACTTTCTAAATAAACTTTTTCTTATAATTTGAAAAAAAAATCTATCTACATGCTGTTTACAGGAAACTTCAAATTAAAAGACACATGCACACTGAATGTGAAGAAATGAAAAAGAGTAATCATGCAAATAGGAACAAAAAGAGTGCTGGGGTAGCAATACTCATATCAGACAAAATAGACTTTAAAACAAAAAAATATAAAATACAAAGAAGGACATTACAGAAAGGAGTCAACCCAAAAAGAGGATATAACAATTGTAAATATCTACAAACCCAATGGAGTAGCATCTAAATATATAAAGCAATTATTAATGGACATAAAGGGAGAAATTCACAGTAATATATTAATAGTAGGGGATATTAACACCCCACTCATATCTAGACCAGGCGTCCTCAAACTGCGGCCCACCAAGGACATTTATCTGACCCGCCGGGTGCTGCTGCCTGTCCTGCTTAGCAGCCGACTCGTCCCGGGCCCGCAGTGTGCATAGGAATTTGTTCATAATTTTTTTTTTAAACTATAGTCCAGCCCTCCAACGGTCTGAGGGACAGTGAACTGGCCCCCTGTTTAAAAAGTTTGAGGACCCCTGATCCAGACAGATCAACCTAATAGGCATCTTAGAAATTTCATTAAAAAACGGCAGAATACACATTTTTCCCAAGTGTACATGGAACATTCTCCAGGATAGATTACATAATTAGGTCACAAAACAAGCCTCAATAAATTCAAGAAGAATGAGATCATATCAAGCATCTTTTTCTATCACAATGGCATAAAACTAGGAATTAACTAGGAAGAAAACTGGGGGGAAAAAACAAATATGTGAAAACTCAACAACATGCTAATAAGCAACCAACAGATTAAAAAGAACATAACACAGGATATCAAAAACTATCTGAAAGCAAATAGAAATGAAAAAAAAATTAAAATTCACAGGATGCAGCAAAAGCAGCTCTAAGAGGAAAGTTTATAAGTATACAGGCCTACCTAAAGAAACCAGAAAGCTCCCATATAAATAATCCAACTCTACACTGAAAGGAACTAGAAAAAACAAAACTCAAAGTATACAGAAAGAAGGAAATAATTAAGATCAGAAAAGAAATAAATGAAATAGAAAATTTTAAAAACAATGAAAAAGATCACTAAAACTAAGGATTGGTTCTTTGAAAAGATAGACAACGTTGACAAACTTTAGCCCAACTCATCAAGAAAAAAAGTGAGAGAGCCAAATAAAATACAAATGAAAGAGAAGTCACAACAAACATCACAAAAATACAAAGATTACTATGAACAATTATCTGACAAGAAATTCTACAATCTAGAATAGAAACATTTCTTAAACCTTCCAAGACTGAACGGGGAAGAAATACAAAATCTAAACAGACCAATTACTAGCAATGAAATTGAAGCAGTACTAAAAAAAATAACAAATAGAAGTCTAGGACCAACCAGACAGCTTCATTGGTGAAGTCTACCAAACATTCAAATAAGAATACCTATCCTTATTTCTATTTCAAAAAATTAAAGAGGAAGGAATGTTTCTAAACTAATTTTACAAAGTCAGCATTACCCTGATACCAGAAAGAAAGACATTATAAAAAAAATAAAATGATAGGCCAATATTCTTGATGAGCATAGATGCCAAAATTTTCAACAAAATATTGGCAAACTGGACTCAACAATCTATTAAGAGGATTATATACCACGACCAAGTGGGATTCATCCCAGGGATGCAAGGATGGTTCAACATCTGTAATGCAATCAATGTAAAATCTGAAACCAGAAAACTTCTGGAAGAAAACAGGCAGTGAACTCTGACATTGCTCTTAGCAATATCTTTTTGGATGTCTCCTTGGGCAAAGGTAACAAAATAAATGAATAAATGGAATTACATCAAACTAAAAAGTTTTTGCACAGTGAAGGGAACCATCAACAAAACAAAAAGACAACCTGCTGAATGGGAGAAGATATTCACAAATGATACATTCAATAAGGAATTAATATCCCAAATATATAAGGAATTCATAAAACTTAACACCCCTCCACCATCCAGTTAAAATATGGGAAGAGGACCTGAATAGACATTTCTCCAAGGAGGACATATAGTTGGCCTACAGACGTATGAAAAGATGCCCAACATCACTAATCATCAGAAAAATGCAAATTAAAACAACAATGTGATATCACCTCACACCTATCAGAATGGCTATCAATAAATCAACAAGCAGTAAGTGTTGGTGAGGCTGTGGAGAAAAGGAAACTCAGAGCACTGTTGATGGGATTGCAAATTGGTGTAGCCACTATGGAAAACAGTAGGAGGTTCCTCAAAAAATTAAAACTACCTTTTGACCTAACAATTCCACTTCTGGGTATAAACTGAAGAAATCCAAAACACTATTTTAAAAATATATAAGCACCCAGATGTTAATTGCAGCACCACCAGTAACAGACAAAGTATGGCAGAAACCTAGATGTCCAATATATGAATGGATAAAGACATGTAATTGTTACACACACACACACACACACACACACACACACACACTGGAAAATTATTCAGCAATTAAAATAAACAAAATATTGCCCTAGCCATTTTGGCTCAGTGGATAGAGTGTCGGCCTGCAGACTGAAGAGTTGCGGGTTCGATTCCAGTCAAGGGCACATGCTTGAGTTACAGGCCCAATCCTCTGTAGGGAGTGTGCAGGAGGCAGCCGAACAATGGTTCTCTCTCATCACTGATGTTTCTATCTCTCTCTCCCTCTACCTTCCTCTCTGAAATCAATAAAAATATTAAAAAATAAATAAATAAAAAAACAAGACGGCTCAGTTATTAAGGCCCTTAACACTCTTTCTAGATTGTTATTGCAAAAGGTTACTAAGTGGGAGAGAAACGAAGATGGCGGCATAGGTAAACACCTGAACTTGCTGCCTCGCACAACCACTTCAAAACTACAACTAAAAGACAAAACGGACATCATCCAGAACCACAGGAAGGCTGGCTGAGTGGAAATTCTACAACTAGAAGGAAAGAGAAGAGCACACTGAGACTCAGAGGAGCTGCGGAAGTAAAGTGCAGAGGTACGGAGGCGCGTGTGGAAAGTCTGGCAACTGAGGACGCTCTGTCTTTTTCAATCTGGAGGGAGACACAAGCTCCTGACTGCTCTGAACTCCAGTTCTGGGCAAGACTCTGGGGACCCAGACTCATACAGGGAGAAACTGGACTGTCTGGCATTGGGCAGAACTCAAGGGCAGCTTTCTCTCAGAGATGCTTGCAGCGATTACCGTGGGACACTGAGACCTGGGGGCCTCTTAGGGGAGGGCTGACGGTCAGCCATTGCTGTTTGCTCCACCCTGAGACTCCGCCCCACCCAAGCAGAGGCTTTTGCATATGAATGGCCTGGTCCTTTGAAATCTAAAATTACCTAACAAACTGCAGCTGAGTCAGAGAGACCCAGAACATCCAAAAGAAGGCCCAAGGCCCCGCAGCAGCTTGCATTGCTTCACAGCTGGGCCTCATCTGGGCACCTCCAAAACCCATACAAAGAAGAGGAATCTGCAGATCTCTCCGTAGCTCCTGCTGGGTGGCCTCAGGAAGAGGCTAAATTAACACCTCCTTGCAGATCCAAGAGCCAGTGTACTCAGGGGTCAGAGTGGGACCATCCAGATTACAACTCCTCAGATCCATAAGGGACACACTCAGTGAGCACCAAAGCCCCACTGAAGCAAGTCTTGCCTCATAAGGGTGTCTCCAGCACAGAAGTTCTCCCATCGTAGTAGACACAGCTGATCCTCACAGCCAATTGGCCTGGAGGTCAATTCCTCCCAGGAATTGACCAACAACAATCAAGGCTTAACTACAACAAGACTGTGCACACAGCCCACAAAGGGGTGCACCAAGGGTGTCCACCTCAGGTAACTGGGGAGGCTGAGCCACTGGGCCCTATAGGACACCTAGCACACAAAGCCACTCTATCAACATAGGGAAGCAGCCAAAATGTGGAGACAAAGAAACAGATCACAAATGAAAGAAATAGAGGAATGCAAACTACTGGATATAGAGTTCAAAACCACGGTTATAACGTTTTTCAAGAATTTTCTAGAAAAGGCTGATAAATTTAGTGAGACCCTCGAGGATATGAAAAAGGACCAACTAGAAATTAAGCATACACTGACTGAAATAAAGATTAATATACAGAGATCCAACAGCAGACTAGAGGACCACAAGAATCAAGTCAAAGATTTGAAATACAAAGAAGCAAAAAACATCCAAGTGGAAAAGCAAAAAGCAAAAAGAATCCAAAAATTTGAAGATAGTGTAAGGAGCCTCTGGGACAACCTCAAGCATACCAACATCCAAATTATGGGGGTGCCAGAAGAAGAGAGAGAGCAAGATATTGAAAACCTATTTGAAGAAATAATGACAGAAAACTTCCCTCAACTGGTGAAAGAAATAGACTTACAAGTCCAGGAAGCGCACAGAACCCCAAACAAAAGGAATCCAAAGAGGACCACACCAAGACACATCATAATTAAAATGCCAAGAGCAAAAGACAAAGAGAGAATCTTAAAAGCAGCAAGAGAAAAACAGTTACCTACAAGGGAGCACCCATACGATTGTCGGCTGATTTCTCAACAGAAACTATGCAGGCCAGACAGGAGTGGCAAGAAATATTCAAAGTGATGAATAGCAAGAACCTACAACCAAGATTACTCTACCCAGCAAAACTATCATTCAGAATTGAAGGTCAGATAAAGAGCTTCACAGATAAGAAAAAGCTAAAGGAGTTCATCACTACCAAACCAGTAATATATGAAATGCTGAAAGGTATTCTTTAAGAAGAGGAAGAAGAAAAAGGTAAAGATAAAAATTATGAACAACAAATACACATCTATCAACAAGTGAATCTAAAAATCAAATGAATAAAAAATCTGATGAACAGAATAAACTGGTGAATATAATAGAATCAGGGGCATAGAAAGGGAGTGGACTGACAATTCTCGGGGGGAAAGGGGTGTGGGGGGTGCGGGAAGAGACTAGACAAAAATCATACACCTATTGATAAGGACAGTGTGGGGGATTAAGGGCAGAGTGTGGGGTGGGAACCGGGTGAAGGGGAGCTATGGGGGAAAAAAAGAGGAACAACTGTAATAATCTGAACAATAAAGATTTATTTTTTTAAAAAAGACTACTAAGTGGTCCCTCTTATTATCTCACCCCCTACAAAAGCATCTATCTTTCTTCCAAAGGATGATTTTTCTAAAATCGAAATATGATTGTTACTACCCTGGTCAAAGCCCTTCAGTGACTACTCAGTGTCTCAGGCAGAGTATTATCTGGTCAATGTATTAGTCAAGACATTTGAGTCTCTGCCCCTACCTAAAAGATATATGCACCCCTATGTTCATAATATGGTATATAATAGTGTATATGTATATAACATATACATATATAGAGAGATACTACATTGAAAGAACTATATGTTTTACAGTAACATCAGGAAGGGGGGAAAAAAGTCCCCTTTCACCACTCCTAGACAACCTTGTACTGGAATTCTTAGCTAATGCAATTAAACAAGAAAAGGAAATAAAAGGTATCTAGATTAGGAAGCAAGACATATAAGTGTCTTTCTGGCATATGACAAGATTGTCTAAGGAGAAACTCTAAAAAAAATTCGCAAATAAGAAAACCACTTGAACGAATAAGAGAATAGAGAAAGGTAAAAAAAAAAAAAAAAAAAAGAGAGAATAGAGAAAGGTTGAAGGATAAAAGGTTCATATACAAAAGGTAATTATTGCTTTCTACAGATACCCACAAATATACTGAACTGATCTTTGACAAAGGACTAAAGGCAATTCAGTGGGAAAACATAGTGTTTATAACAAATAGTGCAAGAAAAACTGGATATCCATAAGCAGAAAGACAGAAAGAGAGAAAGAAAATATCTATAAACAGATTTTTACATCTTTCACAAAAAAGAACTCAAATGGATCAGAGATTTAGTACAAAATGCAAAACTACAAAACTTCTAGAAGATAACTTAGAAGAAAATCTAGGTGACCTTGGTTTAGTATTAATTTTTAGATACAACACAAAAGCAAGAGCCAAGATAGAAAAAAATGATAATTTTGACTATAATAAAATAAGTCCTGCTCAGTAAAACACAGCATTAAGATAACGAAAACAAGCCACAGGCTGTCAGAAAATCTCTGCAAATCACTTAATTCCTTTAAGCACTAACAAAATGTAAACCATACAAAATAAAAATGTTCAAATTTCTTGCTAAGTAAAGCACATGTAGTATCATAGTTTGTCCTTCTCCTATACTTCACACCAGGGGTATTTTCAGGAATAAGCAGGATATTATAATGCATTAGGGTTTGAGTTTAGCTCCTAAATGTAGAATGATTTTCAAAGATTTACACCAGCTTTCAGTAGTTCTCCTCACATCAATTAAGATAGATATTCAATTGCTTTAGCTTTTTTAAAAAAGTTCTCTAGGAACACACATACATAAAAACTGATATGATGGGGTGGGGGGGCAATGGTAAGATATGTACACATATAATACCTTAATAAAAAAAATTAAAAAAAAAAACTGATGAGACAAAAATGTACCTGAGCCCTGGTCGGTTGCTCAGTGGTTAGAGCATCGGACGACAACCAAAGGGTCTCAGGTTCCATTCCTGGTCAAGGGTGCATACCTTGGTTGCACGTTCAATCCCCGGCCCCGGTTGGGGTGCAAGGGCGAAGCAATCTCCTCTTCCTCTTCCCCCTCCTACTCCTCTCCCTCTTCCACCTTCCTCCCTCCCTTCCACTATGTCTAAAAATCAATGGATCCTTAACCGGTTTGGCTCAGTGGATAGAGTGTTGGCCTGTGGACTCAAGGTTCCCAGGTTCGGTTCCAGTCAAGGGCATGTACCTTGGTTGCGGGCACATACCCGGTGGGGAGTGTGCAGGAGGCAGCTGATCGATGTTTCTCTCTCATCGATATTTCTAACTCTCTATCCCTCTCCCTTCCTCTCTGTAAAAAAATCAATAAAATATATTTAAAAATAAAAATAAAAATAAAAATCAATGGAAAAATATCCTCTGGTGAGGATTTTAAAAAAATGTACCTGAGAACTTATATGCACTCACCTCACATTTTGAGGTTCTCTTGCTTAAATGGAAAACTCTATTTTCACAATTTTCTTGCTTTCCTGACCTTGTATCTGTCCATCATACAGTTTTCAGGGACACTAAAGTCAAAATAGGGACACTAAAGTTAAAAATGATCTCAAATAAATTTCCTTCTAGTGTAAACCGCACACCTGAGAATCTAATCAACACATCTCATAGCTGGTGGTTAGACTGAGAATTGTCCTCGCGCCCAGGCCCAGCCTGCGGGGTTTCTACTTCCCACCAGAGCCAAGTGCTTGGGAGGCCAGGGAATTTCTTTAAAATACGAAATAGGAGGTGGGGTGGTGAGGGGTGGAAGACTCAACGCTGCCAACCATAAAAGATCAAATGGAGCCAGACACACTATTACATATGGTTAGGTGACTTTTACGTGTGTGCACTTGTAAAAAAGAGGATCCCAGCTCTGCCAGGGGCTCGCACATTATATTTTAATGCAAAATAGTGCTATCTTAATGCTTTCTGCACTATTCAGTGGATAAAGGATCCGAAGGAAAGAAACACAAACAAGTATTGGAATCAGCTCAGAGGAGCAGCCTGCTTCCCACAAAACAGGAGAGCCACTTTCAGAAGGTTCCACATTCTGTACTCTCCCGGTTGAGACAGAACCCCTGGAAGGAGGGAGGGACACCTGAGCAGCCCCAGGAATGAAGTCTGGGAGCTCCAACACCCTCTTCTCCCCAGGAAGAAACACTCCCTCTCTCAGGCTTCATCTCACAGTGAGGAAACGTTCAGCTGGATTTAGTTGAAAGTTCTGATCTGAACTCCCAAATTCATGAACCCTAACCCAGGACACAGAACTGACTTTTACAGACTTTCTCAATGTGCATGAATTACATTCTGAGTGCACCTACTCCCTGGATGCAAAACGCCAACCAATATGTCTAGAAACGGGCCCAGGGGGACCACAACTAAAACCTCAGAAGGAGCATCAACCCCTCTCCCATGTGTACCTGCACCCCCAGCTTTCCAGGGTTGTAGCTTCTCAGTATAAAGGCTCCTTCCATGGCAGGTGTGGGCAGGTAGGACACCTGCAGGGGGGAGGAGGACTCCCCAGGAAGAACCAACTAGGCCTTCAAGTACTTCCCTTTGCAGGTTCCGAGGGCATATGTGCTTAGTTTGGGTCACTGACCACAGACCTCTGCTCCCCACTGGAATAGCTTTGGGCAACCACTGGTATTTTAAGACACAAACCCAGTGTTTGAACAACCCATAAATAAAGCAAGTATACCTCTTAAAGGTGACAAACCCAAAGAGGGGCAGTGTTGACAGGACAGATCACCCAGGAAAGTTTGCCAAGAGGAATGTCCACCCAAACATCCACAGAACTTTGCCATAGGCTGTCTGTGTCTAGGAATGATCCTGGGAGGTCGGGCATAAGAATTTTATACAACATAGTTCCAAACGATTATTCGCTACTTTCCTCTCATGTAAAATATCCACAAACAAAAAATAAACCCTATTGCCCTGACCGGTTTGGCTCGGTGGACAGAGCGTCGCCCTGCGGACTGAAAGGTCCCAGGTTCGATTCCGGTCAAGGGCATGTAACTTGGTTGCGGGCACATACCCAGTGGGAGGTGTGCAGGAGGCAGCTGATCAGTGTTTCTCTCTCATCAATGTTTCTAACTCTCTATTCCTCTCTGTAAAAAATCAATAAAATATATTTTTAAAAAACCCTATTAAAAGACCATCCATTGACTATGGAAAAATGATAAACAGTTAAAATATGGATCTGTTTGAAACGCACCCCGGAAGACAAATAGTGAACTCTGATGCTTGAATTGGGAAGGGGACTTAGGCGTTTGGGAATAGGGGGAGGAATTTGGAAATGTAGACAGTTATTGCCACCCCTAGGAAGATTGGGGTGGGAGGAGGGTTGGGGATTTGAGACCCTGCTTCCTAAACATTTGGAAAACTCAGGAGAAAATGGGAGCCCCCCCTGGAGAGAAAGCAGGGACCGAGGACCCCACAGATCAGTTCCTCTCCCTCACGGGCCCTAGATAATAAGTTACGATTGTTCTCTTACGACCCGTCCTGTGGTTACCGCACCATATGGGCGGACGCGGGGCTGCGGGCGCAGAGCTGCCCAGCTAAGCTCCAAGGTCTGGCCGAAATCGCCGAGCGTAGAGACGGGACAGGACGCCTGGGGTCCGGCTGCTGGCCCAGTCCCCACGCCGCGTGCGTGAGCGGACCGAGGTCCGATAGGCGGCTCCGAGGACTCTGGACTTGACCTTGGGGAGGCCAGGTCCGCTAAAGCCGGTTCCAAGCAGCATCTCGTCCACGTCTCCGCACCCTGGCCTCACGCACTCACCATTTTTAGGTTTCTTGGGTCCCCTGGCATCCCCCTTATGATTTCTGGTAACCGTACGGGTCCCAACGCGACAGAGCCTGCGGCAAAGCAACCTGGGGCCTTTAAGGGCGAGCGACCCCCGAGCTCCCGGAGGCAGGACGTCCGGGCTGGTTGAGGGACATCGCCCCGCCCACCGTCCCGGGGCCATCCCTGATTGGACAGTTCGAAAGGCCTGTTCTTTCGCGCCTGAGTGACAGCGGGACAAAGCTTTCGAGCCTAGGCAGAAGGCCCGCAGGAACTCGTCCTCTGTGGGATTTTTGCATTGAAATATAATGTGTGAGCCCCTGGCGGAGCTGGGATCCTTTTTTTACAAGTGCACACACGTAAAAGTCACCTAACCATATGTAATAGTGTGTCTGGCTCCATTTGATCTTTTATGGTTGGCAGCGTTGAGTCTTCCACCCCTCACCACCCCACCTCCTATTTCGTATTTTAAAGAAATTCCCTGGCCTCCCAAGCACTTGGCTCTGGTGGGAAGTAGAAACCCCGCAGGCTGGGCCTGGGCGCGAGGACAATTCTCAGTCTAACCACCAGCTATGAGATGTGTTGATTAGATTCTCAGGTGTGCGGTTTACACTAGAAGGAAATTTATTTGAAATCATTAAAAAAAATGTATCCTTAAACTTTGAAATGTAAAAGGACATAATCTCCGTAAGGTAGCAATTTCAACCTTTTTCATGGCATACATAAACGAATTACTAAAATTCTCCTGCACACCAAAAAAAGTATGTGATTTTTTTTTTTTTTTGCCAACCTGACCAAAAAAAAAAAAGGTATAATTTTGATTCATTGACTCCTGGCAGCTATTGTTGTGTTGGGTGTTGTCATTATTTAAATTTAACAATCTAAGGGAAAAGAGGTCAATGCCTCTTTTCAGGTTTTTTTTTTTTAAATATATTTTATTGATTTTTTACAGAGAGGGAGAGGGACAGAGAGTTAGAAACATCAATGAGATAGAAACATCGATGAGATAGAAACATCGATCAGCTGCCTCCTGCACGCCCCTCACAGGGGATGTGCCCAGAATCGAGCCTGGGACCCTTCAGTCTGCAAGCCGACGCTCTATCCACTGAGCCAGTGGACTGGTTAGGGCTCTTTTCAGGTTTTAAAAATTCTTGCAGCACACCTGTCTGTCTCTTGCTGCACACCAGTTGAAAATCAGTGCCCTGAGGTAATCAATTCCTATTTGGGCTGATATAACAAAAACACTATTTTGAATTTGACTATTTTTGGTTTTTGTGTCATCTATACTAATAAAAGCCTAGGTGGTCCTTGCGCCCTCACATCATCACAAGATGGCTTCCACAAGATGGCCACTACAAGATGGCCACCAAAAGATGGCTGCCACAAGATGGCCAGCAGGGGAGGGCAGTTGTGGGCAATCAGGCCAGCAGGGGAGAGCAGTTGGGGGCTATCAGGCCGGCAGGCAAGCAGGCTAGCTGTTAGGAGCCAGCAGTCCCGGATTGTGAGAGGAATGTCTGACTGCTGGTTTAGGCCCGATCCTGTGGCATCAGGCCTAAACCAGCAGTCAGACAACCCCCAAAGGGTCCCAGATTGGAGAGGGTGCAGGCCGGGCTAAGGGACACCTCCCCCTGCTGTGCATGAATTTCGTGTACCAGGCCACTAGTATTGAATAATTCTTTGCCAAATTAAAGATCATATTTCCCCCATGTGTGTTTCTAAGAATGTTATAATTTTATTTCAGATTTAGGTCTTTGATCTATTTTGGTAAATTATTGTATGTGGTGTAATGTAAGGATCCAACTTAATTCTTTTTAAAAATATTTTTTTATTGATTTCAAAGAGGAAGTGAGAGGGAGAGAGAGATAGAAGCAAGTAGATCCGGGGAAAGGATCTGGGGTGTTTATCTTAAGGCGTCCCTTGAGATAAGCTTTAACCATGCAGGAATTGGGACATTCAAGTAGTTGCTGATGGAGAGACTGCTCTGCATCAGCAGGACCAAGGGCAGGCTTCGGACCAACAAAGACCAGAGGCTTTAATTTAAATTTTAAGTGTACGCAAATTAATTCAATGAACTGCCGGAGGAATTACACCACATGAAACATATGCAGTTGCAAATCACACAGCTTTTTATTACACAAATTCCTGAGCAGCTGCAGGTATAAACTTAGTTAGGGATCCCCGTGGTGTTGTCCTTTGTGGTTCGGCAGCTGGTCTGGTCTGGTCCGGTGCAGGGGGCCAGCGTTCTTCTCCCAAGAGCTCAGTCACGTCTCAATTGGGGATTACTGGCCATTCTTCTGTCATCTGACAGGAAGAGGAGCATGGAGTGGCATCGCTTGTCAGACCGACTAAGGGATGGGCCTTTGTGATGTCTCACAAGAGGAGCATTGTTGGCTGGCAGGGGTCCATATTTAAAGCTTGTTCGTACCTGTAGCAGCTCAGGTGGCTATCAATGATTTATGTCAATGCACATATGTTAATCTTAAACATGGCGAGGGGGCTAAATAGAGTACATCACTCAGGCAAGTGTTTATCTTGACACAAGTCACTCTTTGTCAGTTCAAATCCTTATCTTTGGGATACAGATGTTTCAGGGCAGTGGGAATGTATCTTTAATATCAGACTTTAAGTTTTAAGGGAAGTTAATTCAAACATTTTTAACTTTTCTCACATTCTCTAAGCATTTTTAAACATTTCTATATTTTACTACAACACCTTCTTATGTGCCCCCAGTGGGGATCAAATCCAAAACCTAGGTATGTGCCCTGACTGGGAATCAAACCTGCAAACTTTTGGTGTACGGGTTGATGTTACAGCCAACTGAGGCACCCAGCCAGGGCAAAAGATCCATACTTTTTTCCATAGTGGCTGTACAAGTTTACATTCCTACCAACAGAGCTTAAGAATTCTGTTTTCTCCACATTCTCTCCAACACTTCTTATTTCATTCTTGTAGAACTTTATTAACATTTTAATGATGTTTTGCAGTTTTCAGAGTATTTGTTTTATACTTTCATTAAATTTATTTTTACCTTGGCCAGTGTTGCTCATTTAGTTGAGTGTTGTCAGTTTGATTCCTGGTCAGGGCACATGCCCAGGTTTTGGGCTCAGTTCCCCTTAGGGGTGTGTGCGGGAGACAGCTGATCGATGTTTCACTCCCTTCTTCCTTCCTCTCACTCCAAAAAAAAAACCCAATTCTTATTTCATTCCATTTGATTCTATTGTGAATAGATTTATTTTGTTAATTTCATGATCAGATTGTTCATTGTAGTGTATAAGAAAAGATTATTTTCATATACTGATCTTTTTTTAATTTAATAAATCTTTATTGTTCAGATTATTACAATTGTTCCTCTTTTTCCCCCCCATAGCTCCCCTCCACCCGGTTCCCACCCCACCCTCTGCCCTTACCACCCCCCCCTAAACTGTCCTCATCCATAGGTGTACGATTTTTGTCCAGTCTCTTCCCGCACCCCCCACACCCCTTTCCCCCCAAGAATTGTCAGTCCACTCCCTTTCTATGCCCCTGATTCTATTATATTCACCAGTTTATTCTGTTCATCAGATTTTTTTATTCACTTGATTTTTAGATTCACTTGTTGATAGATATGTATTTGTTGTTCATAATTTTTATCTTTACCTTTTTCTTCTTCCTCTTCTTTAAGAATACCTTTCAGCATTTCATATAATACTGGTTTGGTGGTGATGAACGCCTTTAGCTTTTTCTTATCTGTGAAGCTCTTTATCTTCTGGATGATGTCCGTTTTGTCTTTTAGTTGTAGTTTTTCTAAAAAAATATATTTTATTGATATTTTACAGAGGAAGGGAGAGGGATAGAGAGTTAGAAACATCAATGAGAGAGAAACATCAATCAGCTGCCTCCTGCACAACCCCCACTGGGGATGTGCCCGCAACCAAGGCACGTGCCCCTGACTGGAATCGAACCTGAGACCCTTCAGTCTGCAGGCTGATGCTCTATCCACTGAGCCAAACCGGTTTTGGCTAGTTGTAGTTTTGAAATTGTTGTGCAAGGCAGCAGTTTAGGTATTTACCTATGCCGCCATCTTGGTTTCTCTCCCCATATACTGATCTTGTGTCATACAAATTTGCTGTACTCATTGATCAGTTCTAATAAATACTTTAATAGAGTCCTTAGAGTTTTCTGTATACAAGACTAGTCATATACAAATGAAGATGGTTTTACTTCTTTCTATTCAATCTGGATGCATTTTATTTCCTTTTTTCTCCAAATTGTTCTGGCTAAAATCACCAATACATTGGCAAATAGAAGTGGAAAGGGCTAGCATTCTGGTTTTGTTCCTCATTTTCAGGAGAAAACATCCAGCCTTTTACCATTAAATATAGTATTACCCATGGATGTCCCATATTCACTCATTATTAGGTTCAGGATATTGTCTTTGAATAATGGTTTGCTGAGTATTTCTAAGCTGGATTTTGTCAAGTACTTCCTGTCTCTTTTAAAATTATTTTTTCTAAATATATATACTGTATATATTTATATATACATATATGTGTATACTTTTTCTAAAAAAATATACTTATATATTGATTTCAGAGAGAAAGGGAGCGGGAGAGAGAGAGATAGAAACATCAATGATGAGAGAGAATCATTGATGCTGGACTGCCTCCTGCATGAGCCCACAACCCGGCATGTGCCCTTCACCAATTCAGTCCCCAGGCCAAGAATCTATCCACTGAGCCAAACTGGCTAGGGCTTCTGTGAGTCTCTTGAGATGATCATGATATTTAAAAATATTTAAGTAACTATCAGATTTTTAATAAATACTTTCACAACAGACGTTCTCTTTTTTTAATTGATGAGAGAGAGAGAGAAACATTGATTTGTTATTCCACATATTTATGCATTCATTGGTTGATTCTTTTTTTTTGTTTGCTTTGTTTTGTTTCTTTTTTTTAAATTAAGGTATTATATGTGTACATATCTTACCATTGCCCCCCCACCCCACTCCCATACATGCCCTCACCCCCCAATGTTTTGCATCCGTTGGTTATTCTTATATGCATGCATATACCGTGTTTCCCCTAAAATAAGACAGTGTCTTATATTAATTTTTGACCCCAAAGACATGCTAGGTCTTATTTTCAGGGGATGTCTTATTTTTCCATGAAGAAGAATACGGTACACATTTACTGTTAAATGAAAATAAAGGAAATATATTACCTGTATACGGTACGGTAGTACGGTAGTTGTCAACACAAACCAGACAAACTGTGAATCCTACAGTATCAAGAATTTACTCATTTATTCAATGACAATCATGTCATCATCTTCTGGAACATCATCATAACAATCCAATTCCTGAATTTCCTGGTGAATTTCTTGTGACTCCATTTCTGTCAGAATCAGTGGACCAAATCTCTCATCTTTAGCAATAGCACTGTCTTTAAATGAGTACTTCTTGTCAAGGTAGCCTGCTCGCAGTGCATTTGCAACGCAACTGTCAGTGATTTTCTCCCATGAATTCTTCACCCAAGTCACAAATTCTTGCAGTTTAGGTTTCACAAAGTTTCCACGCTGATTTCTCTCCATTCTATTTTCAATGTAGTCATTAATTTCCATGTGCAAATTGTCTTTGAATGGCTTGTTTATTGCAATATCAAGAGTCTGGAGATAGGCCGTCATTCCTGCGGGAATCATTATCTGATCTATTTTTCTTTCATGAAGAAA
The DNA here is from genome assembly GCF_963455305.1 of Plecotus auritus. Lineage (NCBI taxonomy): Eukaryota > Metazoa > Chordata > Mammalia > Chiroptera > Vespertilionidae > Plecotus > Plecotus auritus. Next base: position 90,063,972 of record NC_137773.1, read on the forward strand.
TGTCTTCATGTCTTTAGCCCGGTGAGTGCTGGCTGCATCCCAGACTAGCAGACCTCTTTGGCTCCCTCGCATAACAAGCGGCAGCATTAAATCGACCCACTTCCTTATAACTGCTTGTGTGGCCCAGGCTTTTTCAGTTTCAAGAATAAAAACGCCCAAAACACGTTCAATCTTTTCCTTCTTGCCCTTAGAAATGATTAAAGGTGGGATTTTAGTGCCATCCAGACGAATTGCCAAAATACAGGAAACACGTGCACTTTCGTAAGCAGTGGAGGGAATGTACGCTAAGGAGGCACCCCGCTGTTCAATTGTTGTTTGAGATCATTGGCCCATAAACACTGCAGTTTCATCCATAGCAATCATGTTGGAAAGATTGTATTTAGAGAAGTCAGCATCATCAATAAAGGACTTGAATGCAAGTGCTCGCTTAATAACTTGAGTATCTTCCAACCTAAGATATGTTGTAGATCTTCTTAAAGACAGTTCACTTCGCTGAAGGAAATTATCCAGCCAGTGTTGTGATGCTTTGAAGTCTTCAGGGGCTATGTCAAACTGTGGTGCCATTGCAAGGGCAAATTCTTGAATCTGAGCCCTATTCACAACCAAAGCCTTTGCTCTCCTGTCAATAACCCATTCACAGATCAGGTCTTCCAGCTCGGAAAATAATGGTTGCCGACCTGATCCACACTTGCGATTTTTAGCATTTCCCTTGTCCACTTGTTCAATGATGTTACCATACTCTGCTCGCCATTTTCAGACCAATCGGATACTCAACATCTTCTCTTTGCAGAAAGCAGTAAGATTTTGGCCCCAAGAGTCTTCCACGATTCCCTTCTTGTACTCCACGGAGTAGCTTTTTCTTTTTGCGCTCATTTCTAGGGGTAAAAAAAAAGGAATTGGGGTATCAAGGTGGGGAGAGGGGGATCACTCAAAATGACACAGGGGGATCAGAGGGGGGAATCAAAATGGCACAGGAGAATCAGAGAGGGGATTACCATTTTAGTAACCCCTTTTGATCCTCCTGTGTCATTTTGATTGCCCCCTCTGATCCTCCTGTGTCATTTTAAGTGATCCCCCTACCCCCACCCCTGTGCCACTGAACACCTTCACCAGAAATCCCCCCTACCCCTTTATCAGACATTTACCCCCTGGGGCCTGCCTGGGGACTGTCACTGGGCTTGCTGGGGCCTGGATCTGGGCTGGAGCAGGGTCTGCCACTGACTGAGAACCTTCAGTCATCATGAAGGCAGCCGCGAGCATCAGGTAGTGTCACCAGAGACAGACCAGCACTCACCACCTTCTCCACGTCCTGTCCGCTCTAATCCTCCTGTTCTTCTACACGCATCTGCGAAAGTCTCCTCCTCTCTCCCACCCCGCGCTCACCGCTCACTCCGACCTCCGCTCCGCCTCCACACAGCAGTGACGTCAGGACTCCGCGTAATGTCACTGGTTGCTAGACGCCAGTCGGGGCGGCCCTAGCTACCAGTTTACGGTAAATTAATTTTCATTCTGAGACAGAGCCCGGGGGCCTTATTTTTGGGGGATGCCTTATATTTCACTCAGAAGGAAACCTGTGAGTAGGTCTTATTTTCAGAGGATGTCTTATTTTCTGGGAAACACGGTAAGTCCTTTGGTTGATCTCTTATTTCCCCCACCTCTCCCTAACCTTCCCGCTGTAATTTGACAGTCTGTTTGATGCTATACTGCCTCTGTATCTACCTTTTTGTTCATCAGTTTATAATGTTTTTTATTATCCACAAATGAGTGAGATCATGTGGTATTTTTCTTTCATTGACTAGCTTATTTCACTTAGCATAATGTTCTACAATTCCATCCAGGTTGCTACAAACGGTAAGAATTCCTTCTTTTTTATGGCAGCATAGTATTCCATTGTGTAGATGTACCATAGTTTTCTGATCCAGTCATCTGCTGACGGGCACCTAGGCTGTTTCCAAATCTTAGCTACTGTAAATTGTGCTGCTATGAACATAGGGGTGCATATATCCTTTCTGATTGGTGTTTCTAGTTTCTTAGGATATATTCCTAGGAGTGGGATTACTGGGTCAAATGGGAGTTCCATTTTCAGTTGTTTGAGGAAACTCCATACTGTTTCCACAGTGGCTGCACCAGTCTGCATTCCCACCAGCAGTGCACAAAGGTTCCTTTTTCTCTGCATCCTCGCCAACACTTGTTGTTTGTTGATTTGTTGATGATAGCCATTCTTTTTTTTTTTTAATATATTTTTATTGATTTCAGAGAGGAAGGAAGAGGGAAAGAAAGATAGAAACATCAATGATGAGAGAGAATTATTGATTGGCTGCCTCCTGCACGCCCCCTACTGGGGATCGAGCCCACAACCCCGGCATGTGCCCTTAACCGTAATCAAACCTGGGACCTTTCAGTCCGCAGGTCGACGCTCTATCCACTGAGCCTAACCAGCTAGGGCTGATGATAGCCATTCTGACAGGTGTGAGATGGTATCGCATTGTCGTTTTGATTTGCATCTCTCGGATAATTAGTGACTTTGAGCATGTTTTCATGTATCTCTTGGCCTTCCTTCTGTCTTCTTTCGAAAAGATTCTATTTAGGCACGTTGCCCATTTTTTTATTGGATCATTTATCTTCCTTTTATTAAGTTGTATAAGCTGCCTGTAGATGTTGGAGATTAAACCGTTATCAGTGATAACCTTTGCAAATATGTTCTCCCATACAGTGGGGTTTCTTGTTGTTTTGTTGATGGTTTCTTTTGCTGTGAAAAAGCTTTTTATTTTGATGTAGTCCCATTTATTTTCTTTTTGGCTTCCATTGCCCTAGGGGCAGTATCAGTGAAGAAGTTCTTTGGGCATATGTCTGAGATTTTGCTGCCTGTGGATTCCTCTAGTATTTTTCTGGTTTCCCATCTTATGTTTAAGTCCTGTATCCATTTTGAGTTTATTTTTGTGTATGGTGTAAGTTGGTGGTCTAGTTTCATTTTTTTGCATGTATCTGTCCAATTTTCCCAACACCATTTATTGAAGAGACTGTCTTGACTCCATTGTATGTTCATGCTTCCTTTGTCAAATTTTAATTGTGCATAGTGGTTTGAGTTGATATCGGGATTCTCTATTCTATTCCATTGATCTATATGTCTGTTCTTGTGCCAGTACCAGGCTGTTTTGAGGACAGTGGCTTTGTAATACAGCTTGAAATCTGGTATTGAGATCCCTCCTACTTTATTCTTCTTTCTCAGGATTGCTGTGGCTATTTGGGGTCTTTTTTTATTCCAGATGAATTTTTGGAGAGTTCTTTCTAGGTCTGTGAAATATGCTGTTGGTATTTTAATGGGGAGTGCATTGAATCTATAGTTTGCTTTGGGTAGTATGGACATTTTAATGATGTTGATTCCACCAATCCATGAACATGGTATGTTCTTCCATCTGTTTACGTCTTCCTCTATCTCTTTTTTCAGTGTCATGTAGTTTTCCGCGTATAGGTCTTTTACCTCCTTGGTTAAGTTTATTCTTAGGTATCCTAATTTTTTTGGTGCAATGGTAAATGGGATTGCTTTTTTAGTCTCTCTTTCTGTAACTTCACTATTGGTGTATAGAAATGCCAAAGATTTCTTGGCATTAATTTTGTATCCTGCTACATTGCCGAATTCATTTATTAAGTCTGTTAGTTTTTTGATGGAGTCTTTTGGGTTTTTTATGTACAATATCATGTCATCTGCCAATAAGGACAGCTTTACTTCTTCTTTTCCAATTTGGATGCCTTTTATTTCTTCTTCTTGTCTAATTGCAATGGCTAATACTTCCAGTACTATGTCGAACAGGAGTGGTGAGAGTGGGCATCCCTGTCTTGTTCCTGTTCTTAGGGGAAATGGTTTTAGTTTTTGCCCATTGAGTATGATGTTAGCTGTGGGTTTATCATATATAGCTTTTATTATGTTGAGGTATGATCCTTCTATCCCCACCTTGTTGAGAGTTTTTATCAAGAAAGGGTGTTGGATTTTGTCAAATGCTTTTTCTGCATCAATTGATATGACTATGTGATTTTTATCTCTCAATTTGTTTATGTGATGTATCACGTTTATTGATTTGCGGATATTGTACCATCCTTGCATTCCTGGGATAAATCCTACTTGGTCATGGTGTATGATCTTTCTGATGTACTGCTGGATCCGATTTGCTAGAATTTTGTTGAGGATTTTGGCATCTACATTCCTGAGGGATATTGGCCTGTAATTTTCTTTCATTGTGTTGTCTTTATCTGGTTTTGGTATTAGGGTGATGCTGGCTTCATAGAAAGAGCTTGGAAGTGTTCCTTCCTCTTGAGTTTTTTGGAATAGTCTGAGGAGGATAGGTTTTAGTTCTTCCTTGAATGTTTGCTAAAACTCCCCTGTGAAGTCGTCTGGCCCCGGGCTTTTGTTTGCCGGAAGCTTTTTGATGACTGCTTCAATTTCTTCCATAGTTACTGGCATATTGAGCTGTTTAGATTCTTCCTGATTGAGTTTTGGAAGGTTATATTTTTCTAGGAATATGTCCATTTCCTCCAGGTTGTCCAGTTTGTTGGATTAGAGTTGTTTGTAGTATTTTTTAACAATCCTTTGTATTTCGGCGGGATCTGTTGTTATTTCACCTCTTTCATTTCTGATTTTATTTGGGTCCTCTCTCTTTGCTTCTTGGTGAGCCTGGCTAGAGGTTCATCAATCTTGTTTATCCTTTCAAAGAACCAGCTCTTAGTTTTGTTGATCTTTTGTATTGTTTCTTTGGTCTCTATGTCATTTATCTCTGCTCTGATCTTTATTATTTCCTTCCTTCTGCTTACACTGGGCTTTTCTTGTTGCTCTCTTTCTAACTCTTTGAGTTGTAGGGTTAGGTAATTTATTTCCATTGTTTCTTGTTTTTTTGCAGTAGGCTTGTAGAGCTATGAACTTCCCTCTCAAGACTGCTTTCGTTGTGTCCCATAGATTTTGGATTGTTGTGTTTTCATTGTCATTTGTTGCCATGATGTTTTTTATTTTTCCTTGATCTCTCTGGTAACCCAGTCATTGTTTAATAGCATGCTGTTTAGTCTCCATGTGTTTGATTTCTTTGGGTTGTTTTTATTGTAGTTGATTTCCAGTTTTATGCCACTGTGGTCTGGGAAGATGCTTGATATGATTTCTATCTTCTTGAATTTGAAGAGACTTTGCCTATGTCCCAACATATGGTCTATCTTTGAAAAAGACCCATGTGCACTTGAGAAGAATGTATATTCTGTGGCTTTGGGGTGAAATGTTCTGAAGATGTCAATTAATTCCATCTGGTCTAGTGAGTCATTTAGGATTGATTTTTCTTTGCTGATTTTTTTGTTTAGAGGATTTGTCCAAAGGTGATAGTGGGGTATTAAAGTCTCCTACTATGATTGTATTGCTGTCAATCTCTCCCTTGATATCCTCCAGGAGTTTTTTTATATATTTGGGTGCTCCTGTATTGGGTGTGTATATGTTTACCAGAGTTATTTCTTCTTGTTGGATTGCTCCCTTTAGTATTATGAAGTGGCCTTCCTTATCTCTTGTTATGTCCTTCACTTTGAGATCTAATTTGTCGGATATAAGTATTGCTACCCCAGCTTTTTTTTCAGTTCCATTTGCCTGGAAAACCTTTTTCCATCCCTTCACCCTCAGTCTGTGTGCGTCTTTTTTCTGAGGTGGGTTTCTTGTAGACAGCAGATATATGGGTCTTGTTTTCTTGTCCAATCCGTTACCCTATGTCTTTTGATTGGTGCATTTAATCCATTTACATTTAAAGTTATTATTGATAGGTACTTATTTGTCGACATTTTTATTCTTTACCCCTGTGTTCCTTCTTCACTTCCTATTTCTTTATTTTACAGCAGACCCTTTAGCATTTCTTGCATTGCTGGTTTGGTGGTAATAAATTCCCTTAGTCCTCTTTTGTCTGTGAAGCTCCTGATTTCACCTTCAATTTTGATTGATAGCCTTGCTGGGTACAGTATTCTTGGATTCAGACCCTTCCTTTGCATGACTTTGTATATTTCATTCCATTCCCTTCTGGCCTGATGAGTCTCTGTTGAGAAATCAGTTGCTAGTCTGATGGGGGTTCCTTTGTATGTAACTTTCTGTCTCTCTCTTGCCGCTTTTAAGATTCTTACTTTGTCGTTGGTGTTTGCCAATTTAATTATAATATGCCTTGGCGTTGGTCTTTTGTGGTTCATTTTGCTTGGGACTCTGTGAGCTTCTTGGATTTGTGTTTTTTCTTCCCTATATCAGGGAAGTTTTCTGTTATATTTCTTCAAACAGGTTTTCTATTCCTTGCTCGGTTTCCTTTCCTCCTGGAACCCCTATTATGTGGATGTTGTTTTGTTTTGTGTTGACCCAAAGTTCCCTTAGGCTCTCCTCCTGCTTTTTAATTTTTTTTTCCAGAAGCTGCTCTACTTGGGTATTTTTTCTCATCTTGTCTTCTAGCTCACTGATGTGGTCCTCTGCTTCTTCTAGTCTACTCTTGATGCTTTCTATTGAGTTCTTTACAGCAGTGATGTCATTTTTCATTTCTTCTTGGTTCTTCTTCATTTCCTCTTGGTTCTTACTCATATTGTTGAATTTGTCTTCCATTCTTTTCAGCCACCTTATGACCATTTCTCTGAATTCTTTCTCTGGAAGGTTGCTTGCCTCCATTTCGTTTACTTCCTTTTCTGGTGATGCCTGCTTTTCTTTCATATGCGGGATGTTTCTTTGTCTCCCCATGGTCTCTCTTCTCTGGATGTCTGGTTATGTAGTTCTCTCTCTCCTGTGTTTATTTAAAGGCACAAAATACAACACAACCAGGTACAACACACAAGGCACTGAACAGAAATGTATTAACGATATTAATAACCTCCGATAAAGGTGACCACCAGAGAAAGGCAAATTAGGGGATAGGAGAGAAAGAAGAAGAGGAAAAAGAAAGAAAGAAAAAGAAAAAAAAAAGGAGTATCAAAATGAAATTGGGAAAAGGAAAAAAAAAGTAAGAGAGACAAGAAAGAGACCAAGAGGGAAAGGGGAACAAACTATATATATGGGGAGAAAACTCCAATAGAACAACAACCACTAATCCCAGCAAATGCCAGCAACAAGTACCTGAGGATTATTAAAAACTACAACACCAACTAATATCAAGCGAGTTAAGGGAAAAGAGAAGCAAAAAACGAACAAAAACAAAGCAAACAAACAAACAAAAAGAATAAGCAAAACAATCTCACAAAAAAGCATAAAAATTCGATAGAATCAAAATTCAAGCAAACAACAGCATAAGGACAGAGAGAAAAACAATTTTTTGGATAATTAAGACAGCAAAGAGAGAGGTGTGTATGGACTTGGAGCAGGGGATTGTAGATTAGATATATAAGTAGGGTGAAATTTTATCAGGGGGTAAACAGAAAGAATAGGGAAAATCTAAAGCAGGAAAGGGGTAAGATAAACAGGACACCAAAAGGAGAAAGGTTAGGAAGAGAGTGATGGCATAAAGGTAGAGTTGAGATAGAGTAAAACGATGCTAAAGGAAAGATGAAAATAGAATGTAGAACACTAATCCCAAAGTAAAATAAAGAGAAAATAAAATGATACTTTAAAAAAAAGGTAAAATAGTAGTAGTAAAGATACTGATTGAAAATAAAAATGTAATAATTAAAAAGGTAAAATCAAGTGAGGAAAAAAGAAAAAAATTAGTTTCTTGAGTAAAAGATGCAAAAAATAAAAAAAATAAAATAAAATAAAATAAAATAAAATGTGCAGTAGTGAAGGTCATTCACTTCCTCTATTGTTCTGTTTGGCATGCCTGTTTCTCAATCAGGACAGTATTGCAGTTCCCTGCGTTCCACTGCTCCTCAGTGTTGTAAGCCAGTCCTGATTTTTAAGCAGGCAGTGTGTCTTAATTTCTCGTATTCCTTTATTTTTGATTACACAAGATTCAATTTGTGATTTAGCCCCTGGGTGGCAGTGTTTCTGGATTGACTTCCGGATCTCTTTGGCCTCTCTAGCCTGTATTTAGATCCTTCTTTCCCTGTGGCACTCAATACCGGTTTGTGGAAGTGGGCTGCCTCAGAGCTGGCTCTCCGATGGTTACTCCCCGCTTCGATCCCCAGGTTCCAGAAAAACAACTTTCCCCTGCAGTCTCCCAGGGTGTCCCCAACTGGGTGATCCTATGTATTGGGCTTAGTAATCAGAAGCAAGGATTTGAAGAGAAAAAAGCCCAAGTGTGTGAACAATGGGTCTGCGTGCAAGTCTAAGCAGCCGGCACACCTTTGAAATTCTTAGGCTGTCCCTGCACGTCAGATCCAAATGGGTTGCTTTTTAGAGATCCCTTCTGTTAGCAGCTCTGAGGACCCCCTTCCACATTCACGGATCACTCCAGCCCCAACAGCCATGGATTTTTCTAGGCACAGACTTCCCTGGTCCGCGAGCTCCCGCAAAATGCACATTTCTCTCTTCCGCCGGGACCAGAGACCTCACCTTATCCCAGGCGAAATCTGACCTTTCCATGGTGGAGTGTAGAGCTCTTCTGAATCCACGTGTTTGCGCCAATTGGGGACCGGTGTTCTGGGGCTTGCAGCTGTTCGGTGGGTGCTGCAGTTGTGGATTCTCAGGCTTCCGATAAACTCCACTTTCCCTTTCAAGATGGCACAGTCTCCGCGTCCGAGCTCGTAGCTCTGGGAGGGGACCCAGCCACAGTGGGGGCTGCCTGGTCAGGGGAGCCCTGTCCAGCAGTCCCCCACCTTCTCCTGGAGTTTAGCTGTCCCTTAACTTGCCAACAAACAATCCTCGTGCGACCCTCAGCTGTTCTTTCTTTCTGCTCCGTGACAAGGCTTGGAACACGTCTGTTTATTCCGCCGCCATTTTCCACCCAAGGATTGGTTGATTCTTGCATGTGTCCTGACTGGAGATCAAACCCACAACCTTGGCATATTGGGATGACACTCTGAACAACGAAGCTACCTGGCCAGGACTGATCTTGAGATGTAACCCAACCCTAGTGTTCCCCTCGCTTTAAAGTGCCTTTGTTATTAGTGTTAGCATTTCTGTTCCTGTTGTCATTGTCATCATCACCTTATAAAGACTTAAAAAGTACAACTTTTCTCAATGGAATCTATATTGTACACTGCAGATAAATCAGTTATTCCCTTACAAGTAAGATCGAAATTGACCTATAAAACTACTGAAAAGTAATCCTATCTAATAAAAGAGTAATATGCAAATTGATCGTACCTCTGCTACACCCACCAGCCACGCCCACCAGCCATGCCCACCAGCCAATCAGGAGGGAATATGCAAATAAACCCAACCAAGATGGCTGCAACCACAGAGAGCAGGAGGGAGGCTTGGGTTTCCCTGGCAATGGAGGAAGCCAAGCTTTCCACCTGTCCTTGCCGGCCTAGGCCTCCACTCAATGCTACAAAGTTTCAATTATAGAAGATACATAAACCCAAACAGAAATGGCGGCAGCCACAGAGCTGGAAAGAGCAGGAGGCTAGGGTTGCCCCCGGTGATGGAGGAAGCCAAGCTTTCCACACACCCTGGCCGGCCCAGGCCTCCGCTTAAGGCTACAAAGTTTCAATTATAGAAGATACCTAAATCCCAACAGAAATGGCTGCCGCCACGGAGCAAGCAAAAGGATTGGCTCTACTCCAGGCTACAAAGTTTCAATTGTAGAAGATAAATAAATCCCAGATCCCAGGGCCTCTGCTTGGGTCGCCACGGGGCATGGCTGGCCTGAAAACCACCACAGGCCCCTCCTCCAGGCCACCCCACACCCCAAGGGAACCCTCACCCTGATCCTGGACACCCTTCAGGGCAAACCAGCTGGCCTCCACACATGCACCAGGCCTCTATCCTATCTAATAAAAGAGTAATATGCAGATTTACCATCACTCCAACACACAAGATGGCTGCCCCCATGTGGTCAAAGATCCTGCCCCCATGTGGACACAAGATGGCCACCACAAGATGGCCAGCAGGGGAGGGCACTTGGGAGAAACCAGGCCTGCAAGGGAGAGCAGTTGTGGGCGATCAGGCCAGCAGGGGAGGGCAGTTGGGAGGGACCAGGCCTGCTGGGGAGGGCAGTTAGGGGTGACCTGGCTGGCAGAGGAGGGAAGTTGGGGGTGACTGGGTCTGCAAGGAAGGGCAGTTGTGGGGGACCCAGGCCTGCAGGGGAGAGCAGTTGGGGGATACCAGGCCTGCAGGGAGGGCAGTTAGGGGTGACCAGGCCTGCAGGGGAGGGCAGTTAGGGGAAAACGGGCTGGCAAGGGAGCAGTTAGGCATTAATCAGGCTGGCAGGGGAATGGTTAGGGGGTGATTAGGCTGGCAGGCAGAAGTGGTTAGGGGTAATCAGGAAGGCAAGCAGGAGAACAGTTGGGAGCCAGCAGTCCTGGATTGTGAGAGGGATGTCCAACTGCCTACCGGGATCGGGCCTAAACGGGCAGTCGGACATCCTCTAGGGGTCCCAGATTGGAGAGGGTGCAGGCCGGGCTGGGGGACACCCCCCCATGCACGAATTTCGTGCACCGGGCCTCTAGTGTTTTAATAAAAGTCTGTGATTACTATTTTGATTTCATCTATGAGTGCTTATTTTTTTTATTTCAAATCTTTAAAATAAATGCTGTGATGATTATTTACAGTAATTTGTGCCTTCTCAATAAGATAGAAGTATTGGGTTGATTCTCCCACTGCTACCTCAAACACCATGTCAATATTTTAATCAGACCATGAGTTGCCTCCTGTGCATACCACTACCAGGGTTGGGGAACCTGCAACTGATATATGTGCCTGTGATTGGGAATCGAACCCGAAACCCTTTGGTCCGCAGGCCTACACTCTAACTGCTTAGCAAAATGGGTGAGTGCAGGAAAAAATATTTTTAAGCACAAATATATATTTTATTCGTCTGTCATTTAAAGGTACATCATGCTTTCGACCACAAAAAGGATCAGCTGCTTCCTGATTTTTATTCAGAGGTAAGAGATGCTGGATTGCAACTTGGGAGTTCCCCAGGTGACATCTGAAACTGGCCCCCACACTGGCAAAGGGAATTCTAGATTTTTAAGTGGCAGTTTTAATAAGCAAAGAAACTTCCATACTAGGGTTGTCTTGGGTGGCCACAAGAGGAATAGATCTTCACACTGCCCACCAGAATCTTCAAAGTTTACCTGAAGCCTCCACTGGGTCATGTACATGGTTCAGGTGGGATCAGCAGCACATTGTTCTCTCAAAGCTGTGTCCTTGAAATGGTTCTTAGTTCTCCATCAGTGGGCAGAACATATATCCCAAGGACAGGGTTAGCAGTAAGGAGCCTCTGATTGCCCAGGTACAGCTCATGGGTTGACCACCAGTCAAATCTTCTCAATGACTTCCTGCAACAGAGCAGCTACATGAACCTTGTAACTCTTTCCATTAGAGCCATATGTCAAGGCTACGGGGAAAATTTCTCTATACATTCTAAAATCTCTCATAGTTACCTTGAGAAGTAGAGCATTTTCTGCACAGATGGGGCCACAGCTGGTACAGTTCCCACAAGTGCAAGTATCAGCAGGATGGAATGTAATTTCTGCAGCAGCAGGTTCCTGAAGTTCCACCGTGTGAGAGAAGAGACCAAACATGTGCATCTTCCCCAGTGAACACGCATTCTTAGGAGGATGTCATTTATTTGAGGTTGTGATGAGAGAGAAAACAAAACAAAAAACCAGAGGTATTCCAGGCTAGAAAATCTGAATGATTTCTAGAAAAACTGCCTAGAGACTATTGTTTTCCAGATAGCTGTGAAAAGGAAGGTGAAAAAAAGATGATGAAATGCAAATATATTCTCCATCTCTCAGTTCTTCATGGTGAATGCCCACAGACCTCTCTTCCTGCTGTGTATGGTGACTGATGCTGCTCCTCCCCGTGGTGGTCCTCCTGGTAAGCTGGGTCCTGGGTGAAACGTGTGCCCTCCTTTCCTCTCTCCATTGAGGTCACCTGTGGTTCTGTGGCTCTGCCCTCAGGCTGCCTGTGTCAGATGGCCTCCAGGTTCTTCTGGGTCCCAGGCAGGATGGGGTTATTGCTGCAGTGTGGGTGGGGCTGTTTTAAAGGTGAGCATTTCCTCAGGGACTGGAAAGAGGCAATGGTCAGAACCAGGAACGTGACCTGGTTCATCCTATGGATAGGATGCCTGGCAAGGAGTGATTTCATCATTGTCAGAATGAATGTTATGCTAGTATCACAGACTCACCAATCAGGGGGATTATTATTTCGATGAAACCCAGATTTCTAAGTCTTATTATAGTGGATTAAACAGTGTAACCACAAGTAAGTGATTGAGTCACAAGTGAAAAAAACCTAACCACCTACTTGTATTTTCCATGTCAGGAACATTTTCTCTCTTAAATTAAAAATGTTTTTAAAATAGTTTTTAAAATTCTTTTTAAAAATGTGTTTGTTTTTTACATGTTGTTAATCCTCACCCAATGATATTTTTCCCATTGATTTTCAGAGAGAGTGGAAGGAAGGTGTGGAGACAGAGAGAAACATGGATGTGAGAGACACATCCAGCCGTGGGCAAACTACGGCCCGGGCCGGATCCGGCTGTTCTATCCGGTTCTCTTGCTCTCCCCTCCGCTCCTTTAATTTGAATTTATATTAGTTCACACAAACACTCCATCCATGCTTTTGTTCCGGCCCTCTGGTCCAGTTTAAGAACCCACTGTGGCCCTCAAGTCAAAAAGTTTGCCCACCCCTGCTTGCTTCCTGCAGGTGCCCGCCCAGGGGCTGGATGGAGCCTACAACCGAGGTAATGCTTTTGACCTAAATGGAACTCATGAGCTTTCAGTCCAAGGACTAATGCTCTTAACCACTGAACAAAGCCAGCTAGGGCTAAATATATTTTTATTGATGTCATAGAGAAAGGCAGAGGGAGAGGGAGATAGAAATATCAATGATGAGAATCATCCAGGACTGCCTCTGATCCCTAATGGGGATCAGTCCGCAACCAGGGCATGTGCCCTGACTGGGAATCAAACCGTGACCACCACTGAGCCACACTGGGGGGCATGTCAGGAACATTTTTTAAAGTTAACCATTCTGCCCAGATGGCATGGCTCCGTGGTTGAGCTTTGATATATGAACCAGGAGGTCACAGTTCGAATCCTGATCAGGGCACATGCCAGGGTTGTGGGCTCAGTCCTCAGTGTGGGGCGTGCAAGAGGCAGCTGATCAATGACTCTCATCATTGATGTTTCTGTTAGATCCATGCTGAAAGGAGCCAGGCCAAGAGACGTTGTGAGAGTTTAAGAAACTTTATTATCTTCTCTCACAGCGGGCTGAGACCATTGTGTGGGTGTAGCGGGGCAGAGTAGGGAGAGTGGGATATTTATGTCTCTAGTAAGGGTCAGAGTAACCAGTTGGACCAGGTGCAGGTGGGGGCCAGTATAGGCGGTGCACTGGAAACTGGGTGAGGCAGTTTACTGCAAGCCGAAGACTGTTATCGTGAAACTTACAATGAGAATAACAGGAAAAACGCAGGGAGGGGCAAGAGCCCCAGCAGGGCACAATGGAATGCAAGAATGTGCCTAACAGTTTCTATCTCTCCCTCTCCTTCTTCTCTGAAATAAATACAAATATATATAAAAAGTTAACCATTCTAAATATCCAGAAGTCACCTTTATTTTTCCAAGGAAATGATGGCTTGTTTTTTGTTTGTTTGTTTCAATGCTCTTTTTGGGAATCTGACTGTAGTTCTGGAAAGACACCCACCTAATGCATCCCTACTACCTGAGCCTGTGCACCTTTTTGGCAAATCCACACGTCAGACTCCAGTTGTCAACAAAGAAAAAAATGGAGCCAGGTTCATTATTGCACGTGGTGAGGTGTCTTTTAAGTGTGTGTGTGTGTGTTTGCAAGGAAGGACCACGGTTCCCTGGGGGACTCAGCCTTGCCTCTCAATGCAAACATTCCTGGACAGGAGATCTGGCTGCTTTGGGCTCAGGCGCTAGGGGGCGATGTCATGAGAAGTGTCTGTCCTTTTCGGAGCTGTGCGCATGGTGACTAGGGCTATTGGGAGCGGGTGGGGACACCTATAGCTGCAACCGCGCGGAAGGCCTGCTCGCTCCGGCTGAGATCAAGCCGGCACTTTTCTCCCCCTTAAAACCCAAGGTTGCTCTGCCCTCTTGTGTGCAGCTGTGATCTGTCCGGGTGGTGGGAGCTGCAGGCGGGACTCAGGGAGGCCCAGGAAACTAGAAATGGTGAGTGTGCGGCGGGGCGCGGGGACGGGGAGGAGGGGCGGGTGGAACCGCCGTGGTGGGACAGTCTCTCCACGGTCAGGTCCGGGGCCTGCGGACCCAAGGCGTCCAGGGACTCCACTGAAACTGCAGGCCCCTCGGGCTCGCAGTGTGGGGCCCAGCCGGGACCCGGGCGTCCAGTTTGTCCCCACGGCAGGGCCTTCGGCTGCGGAGCGTGTCTGGGCAGCTCTGCACCCACATCCCCGCGGCTCCGGTGCGGTGACCACGTGGAGGGTCATTGGGGACAATGGTGACTCGGTCTCTGCGGTTCGTGCATGGGAGGAGCTGTGGTCTGTGGGGTCCCCTGTCCCTCCTTTCTCCCCAGAAGGATCCCGTTTTCTCCTGAGTTTTGATGTTTGTGGAGCAGGCTCTCAAGTCCACCCCCTGTCCCCCAGGCCTTACTCTGCAGCAAATGCCTGCAATTCCAGTCTCTCCCCCGAATGCTAAACGCCATCTTCCCTTCTCTGAGTCACAGCATCTTTATCAGCTATTTGTTTTGTGGTGCTTTTCAAACTGTTAAAAAAACAAAATTCAACTGAGAAAACTGGAAGGTCTAATTGGCTTGATTCCCATTCACGAATCGGGCCGCATCCCTTCTAGTAAATAGAATCTCAGAGGAGCTGTTCAAAATGGAAGGCGTTTACTATAAGCAGAAGAGAAGTAGCTTTGAGAGGGTAAAGGATTGCTTCAGGTAGGTCACCCTTCCTTAGGGGAAGGAACAGCAGGAGTCTTATTAGGCAGATTAGTGTTGATTAGGAAATTCCAGAGTGATTGGTTTAAAATTTTATTCCTGGGAGAGTTTGAAACTGCACACCCAGCTTGTGTGACTCAGTTGGTTGAGCATCCATCCTCATGCACCAGGAGGATTCAGGGTCAGGACACATGCCAGGATTGGGGGCTTCTATCCCCAGGAGGGGACCTGCAGGAGGCAACCAATTGATGTTTTTCTCTCAAACATGTTTCTATTTCTCCATCTACCTTCCTCTCTCTGAAATAAATTAAAAAAATTTTTTTCTTAAATACACTCATATACCCTTTAGCCTGGGGAGTACATCTTAGGCAATTTACACAATTTATACAAACCTGCATGGTGTAGTCTACTGCATACGTAGGCTATATGGTATCGCCTTTTGCTCCTAGCCTAAAAACCTGTACAACACGTTACTGTACTGAATACTGTAGGCAATTGTAATGCAGTGGTAGTAAGCATTTATGAAAAGGCGCAGTAGAAATGTGGTGTGCAAGATAGAAAATGGTACATCCGTGTGGGACACTGACCCTGAATGGGCTACAAGACTGGAGGCTGCTCTGCAGGAGTCAGTGATTGGTGAGTGAATATGAAGGCCTAGGACGTTACCAGTACATGACTGTAGTCTTTATCACACTGTACACTTAGGCCATGAAATTTATAAAACAACAGATTCAATCAAACAAAGGAGGAAATGATGCAATCAAAAGGCACAGTCAACACAAGACCTCTGAGGTTGCTGCCCGCATAAAAGAGCATATTGTTGTTGTTGTTTTTAAAAGAGCATATTGTTCAACAACAAACTTCTTTTATTTTTTATTTCTCACCCCAGGATATTTTTTTCCATTGTTTTCTAGAGAGAGTGGAAGGGAGAGAGGAGGGGGAAAGACACAGAGAGAGAAACATTGACTTGAGAGAGACACATCAACTGGTTGCCTCCACATTTCTATTATTCCCCGGGGGGGGGGAGAGCGTGTTGGAGCTTCACTCCTGGGGCTGCTCAGGTGTCCCTCGTTCCTCCCCCAGGGACTGGCCCACTCCAGAGGTTCTTTCTGTCTCAATCTGGAGAGTACAGAATGTGGAACCTTCTGAAAGTGGCTCTCCTTGTTGTAGTGTAACCCCCATCTTACAAAGGACGCCTCAAAAAAAGGTCGAATTATGGAGTCATTTATTAAAAGCTGGCGGCGTACGAGGGAGCAAAAGCGCTCCAGACCTCGCAGCCCTGAACAGCTTGCCACTTCTGGCTTATATGCAGACTATCACAAAAGTATTGATTACATCTTTGGGTCTGGAATGAGGAACCTGTTTCACGAAAAAGCATTTTTACAGAAGCAGAATTTGAGCAACTTAGTTATCTAAAGTATCTACGAATCACTGAATCAACAGAAACGCATTATCTGGGACCACCTGGATGATTTAGAATAATTGTGCTGTCCAGATTCTGGGACCACTGAGTCAACCAAAACTCAGTTATCTGTAGCTACTGAGACAATTTAGGATCACTATCTGTCCTGGGTCCCAGAGGAATGTGCTTCGATGACCAGTGAGATCACAATCAATGGGATATTCAAATCGCCATCAAGGGAGTATTCAATCATACATAAGTTCTGAAAGTCAAAATAACTTTTAAATGAGTATAGAACCCAAAACAGCAAGGTTAAAATATTAAACAGCAATTTTTACCCAAGTATGGTTGCTACCATACTTCATCCTGTCCTGTGGGAAGTAGGCTGCTCATCTGAGCTGAATCCAATACTGTGTTTCTTTTCTTTGGATCCTTTATCCACTGAATAGTGCAGCCTTTGAATCTACTTCCCCTGAGCTCTTGGGTTCTGACAATATCAGTTAATTGAAAGATACAAGGTGAATAAATCAAGGAAATTGTAAAAATAAATACTTTTTTTTTCTTTTTAGGCTATAGAAACTCAAAATCTGTGAACCATGTATTTAAGTTTTCAGGCACATTTTTATTCTTTTTAGATGGGTGTTTGTCTGGGTATGTCTCTAGAGACCTCTAACATTTAAAATGGTAACAACTGCATTTTTATTTTAATTGATGTGAGGACAGCTACTAAAAGCTTATGTAAATCTCTGAAACTTAAATACATTTTAGGAGCTAAGCTCATACCCCTATTGCATTGTTATATGTTACTTATTCCTGAAAATATCCCAGGTGTGAGACATAGAGGAAGGGCAAACTAGATTAATATCCTCTTAGTTAGCAAGAGATTTGAAAATTTACATTTTGTATGGTTTATATGTCTGTACCTGTTATTATTTATTTTTATTTTTATTTTTAAATATATTTTATTGATATTTTACAGCGAGGAAGGAAGAGGGATAGAGAGCTAGAAACATCGATGGGAGAGAAACATCGATCAGCTGCCTCCTGCACACCTCCCACTGGGGATGTGCCCGCAACCAAGGTACATGCCCTTGACCGGAATCGAACCCGGGACCCTTCAGTCCGCAGGCCGACACTCTATCCACTGAGCCAAACCGGTTTCGGCTGTACCTGTTATTATTTAAAGGAATTAAAGCCTACGAATGGTTTCCTAAGTACAAAAGATAAAAATAAAGAATGTGAATTTCTACGTTTTAAAAAAATAAATCTGCAGGCCCTAGCTGGTTTGGCTCAGTGGATAGAGCATTGGCCTGCGGACTGAAGGGTCCCAGGTTCAATTCCGGTCAAGGGCACATGCCTGGGTTGTGGGCTTGATCTCTAGTAGGGGCCATGCAGGAGGCAGCTAATCAATGGTTCTCTGTCATCATTGATGTTTCTATCTCTCTCTCCCTCTCCCTTCTTCTCTGAAATAAATATATACATATTAAAAAAAATAAATATCTGCAGGATAGAAAAGTCCAACTTAAGACTCACTGCCCACATATGCTGGCCCCTCCAGCACTTGTTACTCCAATCCCCCCCAAATACAGTTTTGATCATTTCTTAGCAAATGTCCCACTGTATACCAAGTCTAGCCACTACTGCTGGATGCTCGCACACCTTTGTGGTGGGGCAGGGCCTCAGGAAGTCCTCAGGATGAGGCCAGCAGAGTTTATCAGGTGCAAATGAACCAAAATTTGGCCATGTGAAGGGAGGACTCTGTATGGGTTGTGCCTGGAAAGGAAAAATGGCCCCAGACCTAGAGCCACACAGCTCAGTCTGTACCAGATTCTCCAGGAACCTGATCTCTGCAGGGCAGGGCCATCTAGAGTCAGAAGGGTGGGGCTAGGGGATCTCCCTTGAGGGGGGAGGTGCCCATCAAGCTTTGAGCAAACAACTCAGTCTGTCCTAGATTTTGCCCAGACCCCTGAAAGGTGGAACCACCAGGAGTCGGGAGGGTGGGGCTGCATGGAGCCCAGAGAGTGGGACTAGCAGATATCTCCTGAGGGAGGCAGTCAGGTTCACGGGACACTTTGGGGAATGACCCCTGCCCCAGAGCCACACAACTCAATCACTGACACCTCAGAGTCTGCACAGACCTCTACACCCCTGCCTAAGCAGCTGACTCCTCAGCAGTGTGCAAGCTCCACAGGGTTTTTCTTACTTGTAATAAGCAGTTGGACCATGCATTTTTTGATGGTTGCCTGCTGACAGCTTGAGCCGCAGTCTGCTCTTGTCCCTATTGCCTCCCACTTGAACAAGCTGATTAGAAAGCCTGGGTGGTGTCTCCTATAGAGCAGGCAGGTGATTCAAACCACAGAATCCCTGCCTGTGCAGAACTCTTGCCCAGGACCCATCTTTGAAGCCCCACATGACCACACCAGGCTCCATTTCTGGCTCTGAAGCCAGGTCTCAGCTGCTTGAGAGGCCAGCCTGGCCCTCTTTTGAGACTTCTATGTGAGTCCTAAGGCTTTTCCTGCTCTCTTGGTGTGGGTGTGAGGGGTGTGACACACCAGCATCACTCTCATCCACACCTCTGCAGGTGACCATAACACTTGAACTTGCTGCCAGGAACAGCACATCCCAACATCCAGCTGTGTGGGTCTTGTCTTCTGTTTCTCAGACTTGCTCACCTGTGGCTGCTGGGTGCCGGGCAAATGGTGCCGGGAGCTGTGCTGCCCCATGTGGCATTGCTGAGCCTGTTGCGCCTCATTTCTATGTACCAGAGTGGGAGCTTTCATGCATTTCTAGGCAGATGGCAGGCAGAGTATGGTATCAGGGCCCTCTTTAAAGTGGTCCTGAATTGATGTCTTTGCCAGGATTTATCTGTGTGTTGGAGTGAAGCTGAGGCATACCCCAGGGATGAGGGTTGAAGAGGGTGAGTACACCTGTACAAGAGGTGCCAATCAGGTGGTCACTTCTGAAAGAGCAGTTATTTAAATAGATAGAAAGAGAAGAGAAGGAAAGGCAGCCATTCCACCCCTCTAATACCAGAAGGCTCCCCAGGACTCTTAAGTACCTCTGCTGCTGCTGCCCCTGCCTTTACTGCAACACAGATCCTGACCCTCAGGGTTCAGGGGACAAACCCATGACCTCACTGGTACAGCTTCACACCTGACTTAACTCCAGGGTCTTTATTTTATTTTATTTAAATATATTTTTATTTATTTCAGAGAGGAAGGGAGAAGGAAAGATAGAAACATCAATGATGAGAGAGAATCATTGATTGGCTGCCTCCTTCATGGCCCCCTACTGGGGATTAAGCCTGTAACCCCCGGCATGTACCCTTGACCGGAATCGAACCCAGGACCCTTCAGTCTGCAGGTTGATGCTCAATCCATTGAACCAAACCGGCTAGGGCAACTCCAGGGTCTTTAAAACTTGCAAAGCAACTACTTGTCATGGGGAGGCTCCTAACCCTGATGGCTCTGCTATGAGGCCCTCTGGAGGAAAAACTGTGTAAATGCCAGGGTAGAGAGGACACCCTCCCCCAACAAAAACTCAAAACAGGGAAGGACAAAAGGAAGGAGCACCCCCCAAAACAAATATCCAGAATTAGAACCAATTGAAAATTAAAGCTATATTTAAAAATGTACACAACAAAACAGGTAAAGGTACACTGCTTGGCTTTGGGGCCTCTACAACATAGGTTCTGAGTTAATTTTGCTGCAATGCACTTATTCACAAACGTTCATGCAGTCTATCTGTACTAGGTCTCAAATTACAGTCATACCTGGAGTCACACTAAATTTAAGCCAGGTACCATTGATGATCTTAGGTGGTGCTAATGAATATAACATAGTGAATGAATAGGACAATGTTTCTCTTTAATTATCAGAATTCTTTTTTTTTCTTTTTTTAAAAAAATATATTTTATTGATTTTTTACAGAGAAGAAGGGAGAGGGAGAGAGAGTTAGAAACATCGATGAGAGAGAAAGATCAATCAGCTGCCTCCTGCACACCCCCCACTGGGGATGTGCCCGCAACCAAGGTACATGCCCTTGACCGGAATCGAACCTGGGACCCTTGAGTCCGCAGGCCAATGATCTATCCACTGAGCCAAACTGGACAGGGCAAATTATCAGAATTCTTGTCTTGCTTAAATTCTCCATGATCATAACACCTGTTCTAAAATATACCATACTGAGGAGGGAAGCTCTGAACCAACGATTCATGAATTAAAATTAAATGAAGTCTTTTTTATGTCCAAATGGCTTGACAAAATGGGACCCCATAGGCCAAACCCCTCAAATAAATTAGTATGGCCACTGTAAATGAGACTGGTACTTGAAGGATTGAAAAGTGTACACACAACCTAGTTAGTGCAGGATTGATTATCCCCAATGCTTCTCCTTTGAACAGCTTGTTCTTAAACCACAGAATAATGGATTACACCTGACTGTGGGTTATGTAACTTTGAGGCAGTGGTCCCACCAAACAGATCTCTATTCCCAGTCCCCAACATTATGGAAATTACTGACTCCATCTACTGATCAACTGGTAAATATCCTGCTGTCCCAGATTTGACCAAGCCTGTTCTGTTCAGTGCCTATTTTAATAGGCACTCAGGTGCACTTGGCCTTCACCTCTGAGGAGATGATACACCTTTCCAGGTGCATCATGGACCTTCACCAGCTTTGCCCTGCCGTGCATTCATTACAGGCAAGGTCCTCACTGCATCTTGGTTTCTCTAAGAACACAGGTACATTACATTTAATGCATCCTCCTCTGAACACATATGGGACATACAAATATTGAAAAAAGGAGGTAGCAAAAGTGGATGGATGCTTATTATGTGAGGCCTTGTTAACTTCGTTAAATTTTTGGAAGTTACTTCACTCACTCCATCCCTGGTATGAAGAAATAGCTGTTGTCTCCATCAGCATGCACAAAATCTACTACATTTTTTTGTTGTTCCAAATTGTTTACAACTTTTGCTTAAACCCATTAGGGCTGTTACTTGCTCATTAGCCCATCTTGAATGGACACCCCTAGCACAAAGGCTGAAGACTCTCTTTAAATTGCCACATAGCTGGAACCCTTGTTGGTGACCTCAGAGAATTCTCTATAGAGGCTTCAGAGGCCTCCTGTCTTATCCCCTGGAGTTACCAATGATGACCTTAAGGCGTCCATAGGCTTCTGATATAAGAACCTGCCCTAGGCCCCATACTATATGTCATCAGAGCTGCAATTACCTCTA
Source organism: Plecotus auritus (assembly GCF_963455305.1). Taxonomy (NCBI): domain Eukaryota; kingdom Metazoa; phylum Chordata; class Mammalia; order Chiroptera; family Vespertilionidae; genus Plecotus; species Plecotus auritus. The sequence continues at coordinate 90,085,567 of NC_137773.1, forward strand.
CTTAGGAAGCTATCTTGAAAGTAGATAGCCCTGAGCATGTGACCACCTACTCAGCAATCCCTTTTGCCTGGGAACAGCATCCAGTGGCTCATGACAGCTACCGAGGTCCCGTTGGACATAATGGAGTGAAACCTGGGTCCTCGGGGATAGCCTACCTGCAGGTGAGGATTGTCTTCTCATTCCTGTGTCTCTTGTGAGATGCCTGGAGCTGCATAAGGTCCCCCATACCCCTAGGCTTTCTGAGGAGCTTCTTAGGATTTTGAATGAAAAACAATGGGAGTTCATAGACATTTAGGGACTATATTCTCTCATTTGTTTACAAAGGAGCTGAGGCAAGTAGCTCAGGCGGAGATGCTGCTTTTCATGTCTTAATTGGAATGTCTCTGATAATGGAACAGACCCAAGAATCATCAGAACTCATCACTTACCGGTCATCTTAGCACCAACCAACAATTGGTATCATCTTCACATGTTTACCACTTTTGGGCAGCTCTCTAAGAATTGCCCCTTTGGTAAAAGAGTTCTGGGAATCTTTTGCCTCAGTTATACCCTTGATAATAAATCAAAGGAATAGTTTTCTCTACATATATTCTGGGCATATTTTGAAATGACTACTTTTTTGCCTTTCTTATTTTGGAGACCCTGTAACCTCAATTGTCTGATAGAAAAATTGTTGTTTTTAAGTTCCGTGGCTTTTTTCTTCTGAAAGTTGGCTTCTAAGCTCCTTCAAGACAGACCAGAGACCAGTATCTGACTCCTTTTATTTTTATTCAAAAAAAAATTTTTTTTTAATTGATTTCAGAGAGGAAGGGAGAGGGAGGGAGAGAGAGATAGAAACATTAATGATGAGAGAGAATCATTGATCGGCTGCCTCCTGAACAACCCCCCTAGTGGGGATCGAGCCTGCAACCCAGGCATGTGCCTTGACCGGGAATCGAACCGTGACCTCCTGGTTCATAGGTCGACGCTCAACCACTGAGCCACGCTGGCTGGGCTGAAAACTAACCCTTTTATATTGCATGTCTTATAGATATTTTTCTCCCCCTTTTTTTGTTTATTTTTTAATTACCTTAAATTTAATATATTTAAATTTATCACTTACTCTTTTCTTATATGAGAATATTCTCCCTTTTCTTTTGTCAATAAATCATTTACCTGTAACTCCTAGAAATGGCCTAGTTTTATCTTTCACATTTAAATCTACAATGAATTGGCTATTGCCCATGGCATAGAAGGGACTACAATGCATTTTTTCCAATTAAATAACATTTATACCTGTCCCATGAATTAAAGTGTTCATGATATTTGCCACTGCTCTACAATGTCTGCTCTGTCCTTGACCAACTTAAAGAATTAACTTTGATCATCTTAAATGCTAGCCCATGGAAGACACCTTTCTTTCCCTTGGTCTGTTTTTCTCGCTACTAATACTGTACCACCTGGAATATTTTAGGTTAAAAATATTTTATGTATGTTAGGTAGACCACCGCTTTCTTCCCTTTTTTTAATTTATTAATTTTAGATAGAGAAAGAAAGGCAGGTAGAGAGTGAAACATGGGTTTGTTCTACTTGTTTAACCAATTGAGCTACCCGGCCAGGGCCTTCTTTATTCTTCAGAAGACTGTCCACTTTTGGACATTTGTTCCTCTATTAGTTTTGAAGGTTAGCTTTTGTTGATGCCAAAAGAGTCTGGTTTGGGGATTTTTGAGATTTGATACAGATATTATTTGGGAGACATGACATCTGGGTGACACATACCATCTTTTCACTTATTTCATTCTACTTTGACATTATCCAATACACAATTTTTAATTTCCCCATTAAGGTCTTATTCTCTTTTTTTCTTTAACATTTATTTATTTTAAATTTCAGAGAGGGAGGGAGAGGGAGGGAGAGAGATAGAAACATCAATGATGAGAGAGAATCATTGATCGGCTGCCTCCTGTAAGCCCCCTACTGGGGATCGAGCCTGTAACCCGGGCACATGCCCCTGACTGGAATCGAACCTGGGATCTTGGCCTTTGACTGGAATTGAACCTGGGACTCTTCAGTCCGCAGGCCAACGCTTCATCCACTTAGCCAAAACAGCCAGGGCTATGGTCTTATTCTTATTTAATACTGAATGAAATTTACTAGTAATTTGGAGGAAGCCAGGAGCAAGCTTCCAAATGATGTCTCTGAGTATAATAACGTAGGATGGGCTCAGGTCTCCAAACAAGAAGTTGAGTATATCTGTGAATTATTGTCTACCATGGAAGCACAGCGGAGACTCAATTCTCAGAGTGTTTGGGGGCTGATCACATAGGCTGAACATGTAACAAAATCATAGCATCTATAAAGGAAAATAGGAGTTTGCTCTATACCGTATTGTGTGCATAAATGCTTTATGCAAACTGAGGTACTTATATACTGTATGTTAAGTTTGTGGGGTTATTCCCAAATCCCAGTACCTTGATACTAGCAGAAAATGAACTTTGTGAGCAAGCATTTATAGGATAAACAATTTCGGGTTTGCTGATGTGCACTATTATTTATAGACAAGGTACTTTGTTATGCACTGTGTTATGAACAAGCACTATAGATCCTCTATAGACAAAAATACTTAGGGCCGAACCAGGCAGCCTGTCTTACTCCTTACTCTCCCTGGACCTAAGATAAGAGAGGTTTTCCTATTTTGTCATAGCTCTACTGAATAGATCATTGTTTTTTTGCATCAGAAGTGGTGAGTGGGAGCCTTTTCTCTGTTCCCTACACACAGACGTCAGTGGGTTATTGATCTCTTTCAGGGACCAGCATTTAGGGGAATTATGCTGTTGATTCTTTTATAAACAGTTATTCCAGTGACTTTCCAGCTTAAAATTTGGAGGCTAATTTTCCTTAGTAGAGAATCAAGTACCAATATCTTCAAATGTTGATATGCTGTTACATCAAAATCCCACTAACTCACAATTTAATATCATATATACTGCATAGTCAAATTTTCAATCTTTTACAGCACATTAACAAACTTCTAGGAAAACTGCCACATCAATGATGTTAGAGATGCACAAAATTCTGATAGGGAGAGTCCAGGTCAAGCAGTGGTTTTCTTTAGGAAACAATTCTACCAAAAGCATGTGAATAGAAGTAATTTAAAATGTTCAAGACAGCCCAGCTGGTATGGCTCAGTGGTTGAGCATCCACCTATGAACTAAGAGGTCATGGTTCAATTCCAGGTCAAGCACATGCCCAGGTTGTGGGCTCAATCCCCAGTGTGGGGCGTGCAGGCGGCAGCCGATCAATGATTCTCTCTCATCATTAATGTTTCTATCTTTCTCTCCCTCTCCCTTCCTCTCTGAAATCAATAAAAATATATATTTTAAAAATGTTCAAGACATAGCAAATGTATGACTGATTCCAAATTGCCATTTAGTATGCTTTGTATTATTGGATATAAAAACTACCCCCATCTATGAAATGTTAAGCTGATAACCACGACAGTCAAAACCTCCCATATTCAGTATTCCACTTTTTTCTGGGGGGTACCAAAAAATAAACAAGCAGCAAATGATTTCACCTTAAAAAAAACACACACAAAACATTTACACTTTAAAAAATGGGATGAAGTGGAATTCCCTCCTTCTTAAAAATGTTTCTAGAGCTATTGAAAAACCTGCATTTACAAAATAGTTGATAAAAATATTCCTCTGGATTAGACAAGAAGGGAGACAGGGACCACTGATAAGAGATGGTACGTGATATTGGTCAGACTTGGCTTCTTTTCCGTCTGCTTCATCCGAGGCTGGCATCTCCTGGTTTTAGTCTTTCTGTTTTCCGCAGACAGTCAGTTCCTGGTCAGCCCCTTCTGCCTGCTTTCCCTTTGTTCCCCTTTTCCCTTTCGTTTGCTCTTTTTCCTCTGCAGATATATCCTTCCCTATTGCCTGTTTTCGCTTCCACTTTGCAGGAGCAGGTTTGGCTGACAACCTCGCCGACCTCCTCTTGGGCTCCTCCTTGGCCACCCCCTCAGCAGAGCTGACCTTCCTCCTGGGCATCCTGGCAGCGGAGCAGGCGCATGTTGGTTGCCTTAGGCTTCTGTGCGCCTAGTGGCTTCTCCAACCTGGGCTGCCTCAGGTACAACCCCTAGATGGGGAATTGAACCCTAGACACCTCTGTGTGGGGGCTGATGCTCTAACCCCTGAGCCACACTGGCCAAGGCTACCATAGCTTTTTTATCCATCTACCTATGGTGGGCACTTGAGCAACTATCAGATCTTTTCTTTAAAAAAAATTTTTTTTAAACATTTTTGTATTGATATAGAAAGAGAAAGGGAGAGGGAGAGAGAGAAAAATATTGATGTGAGAGCAAGACATCTATCTGCTGCCTCCTGCATGCCCCCTACTGGGGATACAACCCACAACCTGGGCATGTACCCCCACTGTGAATGGAATGGGTAACCTATTGTACATAGGATGACACCAAACCAACTGAGCCACCCCGGCCAGGGCTTGCTGCTTCCAAATCTTGTCTATTATAAATAATGCTACAGTGAATATAGGGGTGCATATTTTCTTTTGAATTGGTGTTTTGGGTTTCTTTGGATATATTCCCAGAAGTGGAAACTCTGGGTCATGAGGCAGTTCCATTTTTAATTTTTCGAGGAAACTCCATACTGATACTTGTCAACTGTGGATTTATTGATGATAGCCATTCTGACAGGTGTGAGGTGATTTTTCAGTGTGGTTTTAATTTGCATTTCACTGATGATCAGTGACTTTTAGCATTTCTCATGTCTATTGGCCATCCCTATGTTCTTTTTGGAGAAGTGTGAATTCAGGTCCTTTGCCCTTTTTTTTTATTGTTTTAATATAAGCTGGGTTCTTTTTGTGTTCTTTTATTTCCTTTTTTAATGAAAATCTCTCCAGATATGTTTTTTTATTGCTTTTGGAAAGATAGGAAGGGAGAGGGAGAGAGAGATACATCAATTAGTTGCCTCTCATATGTACCCCAACCAGCAATCTAACCCACCACTGGGATATCTGCTGTGACTGGGAAGGCAACCCACAGACTTTTGGTATACAAGACAACGCTCCAACCAACTGAGTCACCAGGCCAGGGCTGCCCATTTTTTAATTGGATTGGCCATCTATATGCCCTCTTTAGAGATGTGTCTGTTCAGGTCCTTTGCTTATTTTTTAGTTGGATTGTGGGCTTTTTTGGTGTTGAATAGTATAAATTTTTGTTATTGTTGTTAATCCTCACCCGAGGAATATTTTTCCATTGGTTGTTTTTTTTGTTTTGTTTGTTTGTTTGTTTGTTTTTTGAGAGAGAAAAGGGAGGAAGGGAGAGAGAGAGAAACATCAATTGGTGTGAGAGAGACACATTGGTTGGTTGGCTGCCTCCCACACACACTAATTACGTCAGGGAACAAACCTGAACCTGCAATCCAGGTACAGTCCCTTGACTGGGAATCGAACCCAAGACACTAACCAATGAGCCACAGGGGCCAGGGATTGTATACGTTCTTTATACATTTTGGGCATTTAACCCCTTATCAGACATTTTATTGGGGATATGTTCTCCCATTCAGTTAGTTGTCTTTTCATTTTGTTGGTGATTTCCTTTTAGTTTGATATAGTCCAATTTGTTTATTTTTCCTTTTTTTAAAATATATTTTTATTGTTTTTTTACAGAGAGGAAGGGAGAGGGATAGAAAGTTAGAAACATCGATGACAGAAAAATCCATCAGCTGCCTCCTGCATACCCCTTACTGGGGATATGCCCGCAATCAAGGTACGTTCCCTTGACCGGAATCAAACCTGGGACCCTTCAGTCCGCAGGCCAACATTCTATCCACCAAGCCAAACCAGTTAGGGCTGTTTGTTTTTCTTTTGTTTCCCTTTCCAAAGGAGATATATCAGAAAAAAATATTGCTACGAGAAATGTTCAAGATTTTACTGCCTATATTTTCTTCTAGGATTTTTATGGTTTTGAGCCTTACCTTTAAGTCTTTAATCCATTTTGAGTTTATTCTTGTGTATATTGTAAGAAGCTGGTCTGGTTTCATTTTTTTGCATGTATTTGTCCAATTTTCCCAACACCATTTATTGAATAGACTAAGATAGTCTATTCATTCTATGCTCTTGCCTTCTTTGTCAAGTATTACTTGACCATAAACCCATGGGTTTATTTCTGGGATTTCTGTTCTGTTCCATTGATCTATGTCTATTTTTATGCCATTACCATGATGCTTTGGTTACGATGGCCTTGTAGTGTAACTTAATATTAGGTAGTGTGACTTGTCCAGCTTTGTTGTTCTTTCTCAAGATTGCTGTGGCTGTTTGGGGTATTTTGTGGCTCCATATGAATTTTTGGAATATTTGTTCTAGTTATGTGAAGCACATGATTGGCATCTTGATAGGAATTGCATTGAATGTATAGATTGCTTTGGGTAGTATGGACATGTTAGTGATATTAATTCTTCCTATCCATGAACACCATATATGTTCCACTTAAAGTTTACATTTCAATTACAGTTTACATTTAATTTTATTTTGTGTTAGTTTCAGGTGTAGAACATAGTGGTTAGACAAATCTTTATAAATGTTCCCCCTGATATTTTTAGTACCCCTCCTGGCACCTTATGAATTTTGTAATCATGCCAATTCAACATGAAAATATTATGGATTGCAATGAAGGCCATTATACATGTCAAGTCTTAAATTGTGCCTCAAGGTCAAGGCCCAGGTTATAGTGTTACAATTTTGCTGCAAAGACTTTCTTTTGCGTGATCTTATCATGTTGTCTATGTGCCCTAAAAATTTGTATCAAGTAACCCTCAGGCTCATGAGTGGGAGGACTTTTGTAGAGTCTAAGTTGCCCTGCTTTCCTCATGCCTAAGCTCTAACTCTGATAACTTCCCAGCTCCATGAAATGAGACAGACAAAAGAAGGTCAAACTGAGTCAGAAGTAAATATTATATAAACAAATGATAATTCATACTTCTCTAAAAGAATATTTTCATTCAACCAGGTAGAGCTGAACACTTATAATAATCTGGAGTACTTCAGGATGATATGACCAACTACATTTTGTTACAAGTTGAATTTTCACACACACCTCCTGGCCTCTCGTGTTTGATAATGAGAATAGAAGAAAAAGCTTCTAGCCTGGCCAGCATGGCTCAGTGGTTGAACATGCTACCTATGAACCAGGAGATTATGGTTTGATTCCCGGTCAGGACACATGCCTGGGTTGCGGGCTCCATCCCTAGTGTGGGATGTGCAGGGGGCATCTGATCAATGATTCTCTCTCATCATTGATGTTTTTATCTCTTCTCTCCCTCTCCCTTCCTCTCTGAAATCAATTAAACATATATTAGAAAAAGAAGAAAAACATTCCAGGCCTTTATTGTATTCATAGTCATTAAAACGTTATGCAGATATGACAGTGTGCTTCCTGGAATGCTGCATCATAAGGTGGTTCTAAAGGAGATGAGTTTTCTCACGAAGAATTGATGTGCTTAAAATAGACATGTTTTGTTATCTTTTTCAAAGTGCTCTTTACCCTGGCATTAGAGAACAATGAAGTAATCACAATTAAAAAAACCACATGGCATTAAATTCCATGTGTTCATGAGGAAATAAGTGTGGCAAATGAATAATAGTCTGACATGAAGTCATAGAATTAATGTTGGGGACCACATGTCATAGATGAACTTATGCGTTATATATAGATCTCTTGTGCTGTCTGTCTCATCCTTCCTCCTGTATACATGTGGGGGGTGTTTTAGGACTCAGTGGCCTTTGAGGATGTTAATGTGGAGTTCACCATGGAGGAGTGGGCTTTCCTGGATCCAAACCAGAAGAAACTCTACACAGATGTGATGCAGGAAACCTTCTGGAACCTGGCATCAGTAGGTAGTGATCACAACTTCTTACTTATTTAGTCAATTACAAAATGAATGTTGCTTGTTCATTAATATTGTTTTAAGAACTGAAATGTGGGAAGGGGAATGAATACATTGATAAACTGGGCATGGTCACAGCTCATTGTGTACCTAAAATCTAACTATTTTTTATATTCTTTAATAGTTTATAATGCTTTTTCTAGCATGTATTTTGGAAGAAAAATATGAAGACCATCACAGTGAAGATCAGTATGAAAATCATGGGATGAGTGTTAGGTGAGTCTCAGTTACATGAGAAAGCATTAAAAGCATCTTTGCTTTTTTAAAAAATAAGTTTTTGTATATTTATTTAATTTATTTATATATTTAATGTTTATTTATTTCAGAGAGGTAGGGAGAGGGAGAAAGACAGAAACATCAATGATGAGAGAGAATTATTTATTTATTTATTTATTTATTTATTTATTTTTAAAAATATATATTTTATTGATATTTTACAGAGAGGAAGGGAGAGGGATAGAGAGCTAGAAACATCGATGAGAGAGAAACATCGATCAGCTGCCTCCTGCACACCTCCCACTGGGGATGTGCCTGCAACCAAGGTACATGCCCTTGACCGGAATCGAACCCGGACCCTTCAGTCCGCAGGCCGACGCTCTATCCACTGAGCCAAACCGGTTTCGGCAAGAGAGAATTATTATAGCGGCCTTCTGCACGCCCTACACTCAGAATCAAGTCCAGAACCTGGGCATATGCCCTGACCAGGAATTGAACTGTGACCTCCTGGTTCAGAGGTCGGCGCTGAACCACTGAGCCTCACTGGGGGTGTGAAAATATGTTTTTATTGATTTTAGTGTGTGGAGGTGAGAGGGAGAGATGGGAACATTGATTGGCTGCCTCCTGCATACCCTGTACTGGGTTTAATAAGTCTGCAGTCTGGCCACGATCCCTTTTGGGGAATTGAACTGGCAACCCCCTGGTGAGTGGGTCCATGCTGAACCATTGACCACATGGGCCCAGTCCACAAAATTATCTTAAAAACAGGTAATCTAATTATATCAGCCCTGTTTTAAATTTATTGACTCTTAGAATATTCTCATCCAAATGTTTTTTCTGAAATATGACCTAGATATTTAGTGTATAAAAATAATTACACTTGGAAACAATATACAGAAGTACCATTAATGACTCTAAGTGTTTTCATAACATCTATGATCCAGCCTCTTTCAGAGGTTTTAGGATATTCACTAACAAAAATTGGAATGTCCAGAAACCCTGCATTTTCCTTGGAAATGGTGAAAATGTCATTGTCATGCTATTAATAAATATTAAATTGTTAACAAAGTGTTAATAACATGCTTCTGATTTTTACAGCAGTCATATGGTAGAGAGACTCTGTAAAAGGAAGGATGGTAGTCAATGCAGAGAAAACTTCAGCCAGATTCCAAATCATAATGAAAAGAAGGAAACTCCTACTGAGATAAAACAACCTAAATCCACGTTGTGTAGGCAAATCTTCATGCATTATTTATCCTTGAATAACCATCTGAGCTCTCACATTGGACCCAAACTGTACCTGTGTCAGGAATATGAAGAAAACCCTTATAAATGTAAGGAACCTGAGAAAGCTTTTAAGCATCACCAACATATTCGAAGACATAAAGGCAGCCCCAGTGGGAAAGCTTTCCGCTATTCAACTTCCCTTAGAAATCATGAAAGGACGTATATTGGTGGGAATCCGTATGAGTGTAAGCAATGTGGGAAAGGCTTTAGTCGTCTCATTTACTTTAAACGTCACAAAAGCACTCATAGTGGAGAGAAACCATATCAAAGTAAGCAATGTGGCAGAGCTTTCAGTTCTCCCAAGTACTCTGGAGAAAATGAAAGAACACACACTGGAGAAAAGCCCTATCAATGTAAGAAATCTGGTAAAGCTTTCAGTTCCACTTCTCTTAGAAATCATGAAAGAACACATACTGGCAAGAAACCTTATGAATGTAAGCAATGTGGGAAAGTCTTCAGTTTGCTCAGTTCTCTTAGAAATCATAAAAGAAGTCATGAAGAAAAGAAGCCTCATGAATGTAAGGAATGTGGTAAAACATTCCGTCATTGCTGTTCCCTTCGAAAGCATGAAAGAATTCATACTGGGGAAAAACCCTATAAATGTAAGCTTTGTGGCAAAGCTTTCTCTTCTTCAGTTGCCCGCCAACGTCATGAAAGAACTCATACTGGGGTAAAATGCTATGAATGTAAGCATTGTGGTAAAGGATTCTATTATCAGTCTTCTCTCCCAGATCATGAAAGAACTCATACTGGGGAAAAACCCTATGAATGTAAGCTTTGTGGAAAAGTTTTCTCTTATTCAACTTCCCTCCAATATCATAAAAGAACTCATACAGGGGAAAAACCCTATGAATGCAAGCAATGTGGGAAAGCCTTCAGTTCTCCCAGCTCTCTTGGAAAACATAAAAAAAGTCATGATGGAAAGAAACCTCATGAATGTAAGGAATGTGGTAAAACATTTCATCATCACTATGCCCTTAGAAATCATGAAAGAACTCATACTGGGATCAAGCCCTATGAATGTAAGCAATGTGGGAAAGTCTTCACTTGGCTCAGCTCTCTTGGAAAACATAAAAGAAGTCATGATGGGAAGAAGCCTCATGAATGTAAGGAATGTGGTAAAACTTTCCTTTATCCCTCTTTCCTTAGAATTCATGAAAGAACACATACTGGGGAAAAACCCTATGAATGTAACCATTGTGGTAAAGCTTTCTCTTATCCAACTTCCCTCCGATGTCATGAAAGAACTCATAATAAGGAAAAACCCTATGAATGTAAGCTGTGGGGGAAAGCCTTTATTCACCCCAGTTCCCTTCAAAATCACAAAAAATCTAATAGTGGAGAGAAATCATAATGAATGAAAGCACTCACACTGAAAATAAGCTCTGTCGTGTAAAGACTGTAGAAAAGCCTTTGACCAGCCTAGTTCTTTTTTTTGTTGTTGTTTAATCCTCACCTGAGGATATTTTTCCATTGAGAGAGTGGAAATCAGAGAGAAAGACAACAATATTGATGTGAGAGAAACACATCAATTGGCTGCCTCCTGCATGCACCCAGACATGAAAACACACAATGGAGAAATGCTCTATAAATGTAAAGAATGTGGTAAAGTTTTCAGTTTCTGCAAGTCTCTTAGAAAGCATGAACACATACTAGGGAAAAACTTTATGAATGTAAGCAATGTGGGAAGACCTTCATTGGACATCACATCTTCGCAGACATAGAAGAACACATGATGGAAAGAAGCCTCATAAATAAGGAATGAGGTAAACCTTTTTGTTATCCTTTTCTCTTAGATATCATGAAATGTATACTGGGAAGAAACCCTATGAATGCAAAAACTGTGGGATAACCTATAATCATCTCAGATCCTTTCAAATTCACAAAAATTCTCATAGTGGAGAGAAACCATAGCAATGTAAGGAATATGGTAAAGCCTTCAGGTTCCAACTAGTTTTTACAGACATGTGAGAACAAAATGTATTGATAAATACTGTTAATGTAAAGAATAGCAAAGAGCCTTCATTTATCTCAGCTGTGCCATCATGTATGATTATATATACTGGAGATGGACCCTAGGAATGTAAGAGTGTTAGAAAGCATTCATTTCTTCCATTTTATTGTAAAGGATGAGAGAACTCACTAAAGAGAAGCCCTGTCATGTAAAGATTGTAGAAGAGCCTTTGGCCATCCTAGTTCTTTACAAAATCATGAAGGGACTCACACTCAAGAATTTAAGTGTATGAACATATGGAATGTGGGAGAGCCTTTCTTTGACATGTAAGAATGCACCTGGAGAAATAGTCTATACATATAGAGAAGGAGGGAAAGCCTTCAGCTGTCCCTTTTCCTTGGAAAGGTCATGAAAAAACTCAAAGTGGAAAAATGTATTGAATGTAAAACTGTAGGAAAATCTTCATGTTGCCTCATATCCCTATAATACCTTGTGAGAATGTACACTGTATAATTGACAACTAAAAAAAAAAAAAACAATAAAAAATTTTAACAAATACTTTCAGAGTAGCTTGAAAACTGCACTGGAAGGAAATCCTACTAGTGTAACTAACTGGTACATGTAAGCCTGCTACAAATAAGGTCATATACTCCCCAAAACTCACAGCATTAAAGAAGTTCTAGCCCTGGCTGGTTTGGCTTAGTGGATTGAGCATCAGCCTGCGGACTGAAGGGTCCCAGGTTCGATTCTGGTCAAGGGCACATGCCTGGGTTGCAGGCTGGATCCCCAGTGGGGGATATGCAGGAGGCAGCTCATTGGTGATTCTCTCTCATCATTGATGTTTCTCTCACTCTCTCCCTCTCCCTTCTTAAAAAAAGAAAGAAAGAAAAAGTTCTATAAACTTTTGACATATTTGGTCATTATCAGTACTCATTCTTTTTTTGTTAGTTTCTTTAAATTGCTATGAAGTTCACATTAAGAAGAGAATATTTTAGCTTGTTTTTCTCATCTTTACCCTGCCAGCCAAGAATATCCTCAAAACCGCCAGCGACTGCTTTATTTCCCTTGATGTCGGGTGTAAGCTTTACAGATGTTCACAATTCAGCATTAAAGGTCCAGCATAGATCGGCTTTTCCTGCAAGCCCATAGGTGTCCACCAGGCAACAAACTTAGACTGTCATGGTTGAGGCTGTTTTTTGAAGGGTGCACACTGTTCTCTAGATTACATTTGCATGAGGTCTAATTTGACTGGTAATCATCTTGTCCTGTTGGTACTACTACTGACTGTGATTCCGATCCCAATGTGACTGCTGCAATGGTGCAGTGCCAAGGAGCCCCATGACAGTTTGTTCTTGTACCACCCTCTGCAGTGAGGGCTCTGAGCCAGTCCTTCCATGTGAGAATTGTCACTTTCCTCATTTCAGGCAGACTCTGATGTGTGCTGTCACTCAGAGCTGAGCCTAATCTCTCAATGTTTTCAGTTATCTTGGGTTTTATGTGATTAAAATTATGTGAATTTTTTCTTAATAAATACATCTAATTTTTTAAAATAATTTTTTCAGAGAGCAAGGGAGTGGGAGAGAGAGATAGAAACATCAATGATGAGAATAATTCATCAGCTGCCTCCCGCACACTCTCTACTGGGGATTGAGCTTGGAACTGGGCATGTTCCCTTGACCGGAATCAACCCGGGATCCTTTAGTTCGCAGGCTTACTCTCTATCCACTAAGCCAAACTGTCTAGGGCAGTGATTATATAATTTTTAATGAAATATTAACTGTTTCCCAACCACTCTTATGCTAAGACATGTTATGGTGTTTTGTTATTTCCTGAGGATGTATTTATTTAATTGTCCCATAGTAATTATGTATTTTCAGATCAATTTGTCATTTTTTCCATTTAATCATTATACATTCTGAGTCACAAGTATCATGTGTGTACAAATTCAGACATGGTTTCCCGAGGGAAAACATATGTTTTATTATTGTTATACTTAAAACGTTTGGCACAGACTAGTTTCTTATTTGTTCAAAGTATTAAAAACTTCAGTCATGTATTTTTTAGTCCCCTCCAGCCAAAGACTAACACACTCACATCTGTAGTAGAAGAGAAATGAAATGGAATGAATTGAAATAATAAGCATGATCAGAAACTGTAAGTGCCTGGGATGTAACAGTAACAGCAGCCTTAAAAGGATTTCTTGTTATATTTTGCCGTGTGATAAACAATTTGATTTCCATTCAAGGAAGGAATACATTTTTCTGCATTGAATTCTGGGAGGAAATGAACTTCATTCTATCTTGCATAATGATAATCATTTTCCTTTAGAAGGCAGAAAAAATCATGGTAAACCGAAATTGTAAGAAGCACAAATCATATTAATGAGGAAAGCAATATTCATTATTTTTATTCCTTTGAAACCTGTTATCCTAGATCACATGTGCAGTCATGAATGCCTTTGCTTTTGTCTTGATTCATTGTGGTCATGGAGTAGCTCTGTGTGATGATGGACGTGTGACATTTTCTTTTCCACAGGGAATACAAGGCCAGCAACCAGTTGTCGAACAGCGTTTGCCTTTCTTGTTACCTAAAACCTGAAATATTGACTTTGCTGTATTGGGCACCTTTCCAAAAAGTACCTCAGTGAAGTATATATAATACACATATATTATAAAATCACGTACTTCCTAACAAGATATGTAACTTGTTAACTCCTTTATGAGTCAACTGAGGTTTATAAATTTAGGAATATTGTCAAAAAACATAAACCTAGCAAGAAAACAAAGTTAGGAACTGTCTTCCAAGAAGCTGTTCTTGCTGACAGAATTTCACTCTTTCCTTCCACCTTTTAAAAAAAGTTGATTTGAGAGACAAAAAGAGAAACATCAATCTATTGTTCCAGTTATTTATGCAATCATGGGTTGATTCTTGTGTGACCTGTGAATGAACCCTCAGAGCTTGGCATATTGGGACAACGCTTTAATCAACTGAGTTGCCTGGCCAAGGTGAAAGTATAATCATGATCATAATGTCAACGTCCTGCACGTGCCAGGCAATTTATATGGAAAACATGCCCAATTTAGCACACCTGTCCAGGTCATGATATATAGGCATGAAAGAAAAAATTTCTTGCATTGCTGGTGCTTATGTTTTTGTTGGAAAGGAGATAATGGTTAAATAAAAAAGCTTTGCTGTCTTCGAAAATGAAGTTGTTGCCAGGTCATGGTTTGATTGATGGTCAGGGCACATGCCCAGGCTGGTGCTCAATCCCCAGTAGGGTGTGTGCAAGAGGCAGCTGATGTATGTTCATTCTCATTGATGTTTCTATCTTACTCTGCCTCTCAAAAAAAACAAAAAAATATGTATTTTACTAGTATATATTTTTAAAAGAAAAAGAAGTTGAAAGTAAATGCAAACACTGACAGGTGAGATAATTGGGAATGGGGGTGGATTACATATCTTCCTTACGGAGGGTAGGGGCCTCAGTAAATGGGGTATCATCATTGATCATCTTTCCTCGCATGTAATACTTCTTAAAGACTTGTGGATCTGCTAGAGCATGGATTTAAACAATGGACAAACATCCCCAAAGTTCTGCCTTCCTGGTTTCACAGCAATGGTTTTCCAGAAAGCTCTAGACATGGTTCCATGTTTCAGAGCATGTGCTACTTGATTAAGAATATGGGCATGGGTGTGTAACATGAGGGACTTCTCACTGCTTTAGGCCATGGTGTTTCTATTTAAAACCAATGGAAATAATTTGAAAGTCACTTTTGAAATGGCATATCATTTTGTCACTATTCAAACAGAGTGACACATTTGTGTACCCCTTGAAACTTTTTTTGAGTTCTTCCCAGTTGAAGAAAGTTCTGGTCATCTGCACAGTTGTACCCGTCATGGGTTTTCTGTAAGTACAGTGATTCCTGTGCAAGTCTAAGGTGGTTTTCTGGTTTAAACACCAGGAAGCCATTGCTGTTCAGAAGATAATGATCTAAGGAAAGTTTAAGGTGACCTGCAGGCAGAGTATCAGCAAAGCAGGTATATTTGATATCCTCAATCTGGGACACTTTCTGTGCCTCTGATAAGAGGAGTGGCTGAAAGTTTTTTGTTTCAGCAGAAGGCACCAAGTCGTCTGTGCTCATTTTTGCTGTTTTCAGGGATCATTTCCATGTTTACACTTCCAGGAGCTGTTATGAAACATGGAGGGAAAGGTGTTGCCTTTATTTCCTTGAAGAGCAAAGGACATCCAGACTTGGTCCCTCTTCTCCTTTCAGTGCTAATTTATGTTTTCTTAGCGGTGTAGATATTTTATGATTTCATAATCATTGGTATCTCCTATGACCCCCTGCCCCCATCATTCCCCCCACCATGCAAATGAAGAAAGGCAAGCAAAAATCTTGTCCCGATTTACATAACTTATAATAGTAGAATCTCCATTTTGAAGTCCTAATGTGTGCCGTATTGTCCAATATCAAAAACTTTCACTCAGAACGCTGCTAGACTTGTATAATTCTGTACCCTTGCAAATGCAGTGTCAAAGTTTCTAAACAGCACTTAAAAGACAACATGGTGATCCACTGCATGACATTCCGGAAAAGCTCCAGGGTTGGAGGAACCTCTAACAAATCTGTGTTCAAAAACGGATACAGTATAAACAGCCACAACAACTGTGTTCCTTTGGGTTGATGCAGTGCTTTCCGTCTTGACGGTGGTGTAACTGCATTCATTCATGAAAACTCATAACTACTCTTTAAACAGTATGTGCAAATATTAAAAACAATACAAAACAACAAAAATGGTAAGCTTGTTCTACATGTGTAACACTTCCTTCCACCACCTTGGTGTCCTTCTGATGAAGAACTGAGTGGTCTGGAGAAGAACACAGGCCACAACAGGACGTTCTTGATACTGAATTTGACTTTAGGACACACCCTCTGGGGCAACCTCTGCCTCATTCACACAACTGCTGAGACAGGGATAGGGCTCCTGGCACCCACCTTTGAGGTGACACAAGGGTTCTGGAGTCCTATTCAGGAAATGCTATGATCTGAAATGGGGAATCTAACTGGTCTGCACAAGGGAGGTCAGCCTGGGAATGTCCTAACCTAATCCTTGGGCATCAGCCTCATGTCTTCCCAGGGCAGGACTTGAGGCCTTTTCCAGTCCTTAACATTTGCCATCTCAAGCTGACTCTGTGCCTGCTCTCTGGGAAACGTGTAAATGCAACACCTGTCCCACTTTGTCAATTTCCTGCCATGGGATCAGTTAGGTGGAAATAGCCAAATCTACCTTCAAAATAAGCACAAGTGGTCCCTTTAGTTTAATGTTCATATTTCTTCCTAAGTGATTGGGAAGACAACCAATGTTGGCAAAATGTAGCCTTAGGTGACTGAGGTGAAGCAGGGACAGAACCCAGAGCCATGTCATGAAGAACACGCCCCTGAAACTATAACCCCACTGTCCCATGAACACCGCCCCCCCCCCCCCCCCCCCGTGCCAGGAAGCACATTTCACAACAGTCTCCAATCCTCCAGCAATGTCAAAGGGGATGCCCTGCCTTTTCCTAGCCTCTAGGAGTCCCCCAGGAGCCTACAGGTCCCTAAAGAGCCTTCCCTGCGTCCTGTGCACACTCCCCTGTGTTTTCACAAGTGCATGTGCTGACCGCACCTGGCCTCCTCACCTCAGATCGACCTCCATAGTGTGCAGCCCACCCACCAAAGCTGGTGCCTTCTGTGGAATAACGCTCCACAATTCCATCTCCATGGCCTGTGGCAAATGACATCTCAGCACCCCTGGGGTCACTCTCGCCTCACTTGTGTCCCAGAATGCAGTGCAGCACCAAACCTCACTAAGAGGCCCAAAATGCTAGTGATTTCCCCCTTCCCAGAAGTGCACAGGTGCAGGAGGTGGTGTCCTGTCCCTTTGTTGGAGCCACGCCCCCTGTACTTGCAGGAAGAGTCAGAAATGAGCCACATCTCCCATGGTCTTGCAACAGCTTCCACTTTTCTTGGGTCTCCAAGGTCACCTGCCTGTGGCTCAAGGTCCGCAGGCTGCCCCCTTTTCAAGGGTCATTTAGTGAGGGGGAAACAGGTAATCAATGAGTTACGGTTGGAAGGACACCATCAAGGAGTAGCACACCAGGTACTCTTTGGAACCTGGTGTGCTACTCCTATGAAAAGCAACATAGTAATGACTTAAAAATTACAAACGGATGAGCAGTTCTACTTCTCAGACTAGAAGTAAAATAGAAAACAGGGACTGAAACATACATGTTCACTCATGTTCATATTAGCATTATTCACAACAGCCAAAAGGTAGAAGTAAATAACCTCTCGTCAACAGTTGAATGCATTAAAAATGGATACACACATCAGGAGTATTATTCAGCTTGAAAAGAAAGCAAATCTGACATGCTGCAACACAGATGATCCTTGTGGACATTGTGCTAAGTGAATTCAGCCTGTCTCAAAAGATCACGCACTATGATTACACTTGTAGGAGGTACCTAGAATAGTCAAATTCACAGAGACCAAAAGTAGAATGCTTGTTGCCAGTGCCTGGGGTAAAGAGAGAAGGAGGAATTGTCATCTAAGAAGTAACGAGTTTCATTTTGCAAGATGAAAACAATTCGGGAGATTAGTTTCACAATGTCCATGCATTTTACACTCCTGACTACACACTTAAAATGGTGAGAGTGTACATTTTACTCTGTGTATATTACCACAATTAAAGTAAAATTTTTAGGGAAATAGAGTGAAAACACAATCCACAGAATGGAAGAAAATTTTGCAAATCCTATATCGGATAAAGAACTTGTATCTGAAATATCTAAAGACCTCTTACAACCTAATTCTTTTTTTTAAAGTAACATATTTTGTGCAAGAGCTTTTATTTTATTTATGTTTTTATTGATTTCAGAGAGGAAAAGAGAGGGAAAGAGAGAGATAGAAACATCAATGATGAGAGAGTATCATTCTGCACGCCCCGTACTGGGGATCGAGCCTTCAACCTGGACATGTGCCCTCTCTGGAATCAAACCGGGACCCTTCAATTTGCAGGCCAACACACTATCTACTGAGCAAAACCAGCGAGGGCACAACCTAATTCTTAAAAATGAAATAAATCAATCTAAATATGGTAAAGTATCTGCATACACATTTTGCCAAAGAAGATATGCAAATGGTCGAGAGCATGTAAAAAAAATGCAGGATAGCATTAGTCATCAAGGAAATGGAAATAAAAACAGTGAGATAGCACTTGTAATTTTAACACATTGCACAATTTAGATAATTGCTGTCACGGCAATGGAAAATGGTTAGAGCTTCCCTACGTTCAGGCCTTTTCATCCTCCAGTCTCCACCCTCTCTCTGTCAGTCCTGCTCTACCCATCAGATTCTTCTCCTTCACACAAAACATCATACCCCTAACACTTCTGATTCTGAATCTACTTTTGACCCAGCAGACCACTAACCTCCATTCCCTCCCTCACTTGTAGATTCCTGTGGGGAAGGATGGGACATGGTTGGAAAGGATGTAAGGAGGAATCTCCAAAAGGCCAAGGGCCTCTAGGGGGACTTTGTTGAAGGCAGTAGACCCTGCCTTGACTTCTCCAAACAAGTCTGAGCCCCTGGCTGTATTACTGGAATCTTTATGCTTAATTGGTATGTGTCCTTGCTTAAAGGACACTGCAGACATATTTGTCCTCCCAAGATTACTTACCCTACTTATTGCATCTAAAAGATAAACTTTATCTCATACCACTGTTACAAAAAAAGCCTACAGAGGCAGGTGATTGAGGCTGTCTGGTTCCTTTAGCCAGGCAGTCCCTTAGCCCTCTCTTTCACAGCAATCCTATGTCAGAGTAATCATTCATCCATCACTCAGGGTCTGCTGGCCAGCCCCCGAAAAGTGGCGCCCCGTGTGAGGTCCAAGGAATGCAACAAGATGCAGTAGAAACCTAGGAAATAAAGAGTGAGAAAATGAAGAGTCACTGTGCAGTAAGTCATTGGAGCCTGGGATTTCCAAGTTCAAGGGTATGCTTTTCAGCTAAGGTTTCACAATAGGACAGCAGCTGTCAACCAAGTAACAGATTTCTTTGTTACTTAAGCAGTTATTAAAAGCAAATGGTACCTCGGTTACAGAACAATTAAAGGGCCTGTTGCAGATTGTTATAATTTACAATCCTTGGTTTCCTGATGTTGGCACACTAGACTTTAATCTATGGGAACAAATAAGTAGAAATTTATTTATTTATTTATTTGTTTGTTTGTTTTAATATTTTTATTGATTTCAGAGAGGAACAGAGAGGGAGAGAGAGATAGAAACATTAATGATGAGAGTGAATCATTGATTGGCTGCCTCCTGCATGCCCCCTACTGGGGATTGAGCCCACAACCTGGCATGTGCCCTTGACTGAAATCGAATCTGGGACCCTTCAGTCCACAGGCTGACGCTCTATCCCCTGAACCAAATTAGCTAGGGCAATAGGTAGGAATTTAAAGAGAAATCAGGCCCAAGGAAAATGAGTTCCCTTGTCATTATTACCTATGTGGGCTCTTGTTCGAGTTGCACTATGCCCACTTCATATTGAGGATCAAAAGCCTACAGAACACCAGGAGCATTTATCATCCCTCTCCTCCTCCTGAAGTAGAGCCTGTAGAGCCTGTAATACCTAGGGCCCTGCCTTCAGAGGAACCCTTTCCCAGTCCTCTGTCTCAGGCGTGGGAAGGCTCATGAACTAGATCCTCAGTTATGGGATCATGTGTCAGGCAAGCTATGTTAGAAGGAGAGCTTTTTTGACTTGCCCATTTATAAAAGATCAGCAAGGTAATAGGATTCATGAGCCACTCCCCTTTAATACCTTTAAAGAAATAAGGAAAAGTATTAGAGAAAATGGGGCTAACAGTCCATTTACAAAAGGACTCCTTCATGCCTTGTCTGAAAATTACCATAGGATGCCTTGGGACATGCAGATTTTGGCTAAAATGACTAGACACCAGTCAATATTTATTATGGAGAGCAGAATATGATGAGATCTGTGAACAGTAGACTAACCAAAACAATCCAGCCGGTGCTGGTCACATTACAGCCCCAATGCTGCAGGGGCGGGGACCATATGTTAATGTACAACAGCAATTGAATCTGCACCCTGAAGTGTTTACCCAAGCCTCTCTTTGTGCACAACAGGCCTGGGAGCCTATGCAGGGGGCCCAGGAATCTTATATTGACTTTGTAGATCACCTTACCCAATCCATTCGACGGCAGATCAGTCATAGGCTGTAGATACTCTCTTGTTACAACTGGCATATGAGAACACCAAAGTCGATTATGAAAAGGCTATGCAGCCCTAGCCGGTTTGGCTCAGTGGATAGAGCGTTGGCCTGCCAACTGAAAGGTCCTGGGTTCGATTCCAGCCAAGGGCACATGCCAGGGTTTCGGGCCATGCAGAAGGCAGCCAATCAGTGATTCTCTCTCATCATTGATGTTTCTATCTCTTCCTCCCTCTCCCTTCCTCTCTTAAATCAATAAAGAAATATATTAAAAAAAAAAAAAAGGCTATGCAGCCCCTCATGGGAAAGGCCACCATGGTGGGGGAATTTATCAGGGCTTGTCAGCTAGTAGGAATGAAAACCCACCAGACTCAAATGTTGGCTATGGGTCTCCAGGCAGGGAATAAGGGCAAAACAGATTACAAATGCTATCAATGTGGAAAAGTGGGAACTTTTAAAAAGGATTGCCAAGCTAAAATAGCAACCTCCCATTCTGAGAATTCTCAGCCCCCATCTACTCGTCCCCATTGCCATAAGGGTTGTCTTTGGGCCAACCTATGTAAATCAAAATTTGACAAACATGGAAATTCTTTACCACCACTGCAGGGAAATGCTCAGTGGGGCCAGTGCCAGGCCTTGCAACAAACCGGGACATGGATTACCTTCCTAGGGCAGATGGGAAATCCACTGTCTACTCCCTCTGAGCAGCTACCACTGGGAGTGCAGGATTGGATTTACTCCAACAGAATTGATTCTAAAGGACTCTACTTGTTATTAATGAGCACAAACAGCAAACCACTGCTTGGAATGCAGTAAAGGAGCATTTAAACTGGATAGACCCCACCACCTGGTTTCCTGAAATCAATTGGCACCTAATCAGACTAACCATTGCCATCATAGTAATTCTTTTTCTTTTCCTTATAGTCTGTAGAATAGAAATTTTAGCAGTGAACAAGCTTCGTAGAACCCAACATTGCAGGCAACAAGTTCACCGCAGCCCTCTGTCTTCTATACCCAGCAAAACAAAAAAGGGGGAGATGTGGGAAAGTATGAGAATTAGTTGGAAAGGTAGTAAGGAGGACATTCTGAAAAAAGGGAAGTGTGTGAAAGGCCGCCCACCCTGTTTATGGAAATTCTGACTTAGGGGAGTGCCAAAGGTGGTGCCCTTAATCCTTGACCTTTCCAAACAAGTCTGTGCAGGTGCAGACCCCTGGGTGTTTTACTGGAATCCTTATACTTAATCTTTGGGTGTCCTTGCCTAAAAGACACTACAAACACATGTGTCCTCCCGATATTACTTATCTTACTGATTGTATCTGAAAGATAAACTTTATCTCAAACTGCTGCTACAATAAAAGCCTAAGAAGGCAGGCAACTGAGGCTCTCTGATTCCTTTAGCCAGGTAGTCCCTTAGCCCTCTCTTTCACAGCAAACGTGCTGGAGTAATCCCTTCATCTGTCTCTCAGGGTTTGCTGGTCAGATGCTGCCCCATCTGCCTGAATTACCTGAGAGACCCAGTGACAACTGAGTGTGGGCACAAGGTCTGTCACTCCTGCATCCACCATCGCTGGGTAGGCCTACAGGGCACCTTTCCCTGTCCTGATTGCCACTAACACTGCCCTGACAGGAAGTTGAAGAAGAACACCCAATTATGTCACATGACTGAGATTGTTCAAGAGATCCCCACTTAAGAGACCAAGAGGAAATTGCAGGAAGAAATACGCCTGTGTAAGAAGCACCATGAGGTTGTGAGCCTGTTCTGTGAGAAGGACCTGGAGCTGTTGTGTTCCCAGTGCAAGGTCTCATCTGACCACCAGGATCAGCCCCTGCTACCCATTGAGGAAGCTGCAGCTAGTCACAGAGAGGATGCTCACAAGGTACATTGGGGCCCTCTCTAATCACCTTGAAAATGCTGAAAAGGTATATGGAAACCAAGTTGCAAATACTTGGAAAATGAAGAGAAAGATGGAAAAATGGAGGGAGGAATTGGACTATGAATGTAAAGAACTTAAATGTTCCTGGGAGGTAGAGCAAGATGATATTGATAACGATCTACTTATAGAAGAGAATGATGTTGAAGAAAAACTAATTGAAAACGGAAGGCAAATTTCATACCACATGTTCAGACTATGCAATCTGTTAAGTGAAATAGCAGAGAAGTGTTTGCAGACAGACATGGATTTACTCACAAGTATTGAAAGTATCCGTAATACCTATGAAAACCTAGAGACCCCAGCCGTCTTTTCATATAAATTAAAGTAGGAGAGTTGCTTTCTCCCCCCAAACTATTTGGGCCTGCATAAAATGTCCCGCACGTTTCAGGTAGATTTGACACTGGATCCTGAAACTGCCCACCCACGTTTCATTATCTCAAGAGATAACAAAACTGTGGCCTCTAGGACACCAGGTGGTCTTCCTAATCCCCAGCACTGACTTCTTACTCAGCTGCCCTGAGTGCAGAGGGATTAGATGCTGGCAGGCATTTTTTTTAAAAAATATTTTTATTTATTTCTGAGAGGAAGGGAGAGGGAGAGAGAGAGAGAAACATCAATGATGAGAGAGAATCACTGATCTGATTGGCTCTGGCAGGCATTTTTGGGTGATAAACATAGGAGGCATAGGTTAATATTACTTAGGTGTGTGTAAAGAATCTTTCCCTAGAAATACTCCCATATCACCATCCCCAAGCAACGGATGCTGGACTCATACTTTTGGCCCTTCCCCTATAAGAGAGTGAAAGATTGGCGTTTTTCTGGACTATGAATTGGGAGCGGTTTCATTTTATAATTTGAATAACTGGTCATACTTGTATAGAATAACTGACAGATTTACAGCGAAACTTAAGCCTCATTTTTCCAGTGCATCTTCTTCAGAATCTTTTGCAATCAGTATCATCAGAGTCTAGTGATGAAAAATTTGGAAGAAATTTTGTATGTGCTTAGTTTCTTCCCTTGTTATTGAAGGGAATACTTATAATAAATATACTGATTTCAGTTTTGATGTTTGAATGTTGAAAGCCTTTAGGATGCACCCTTCTCTCCTCCCTGATCTTACACTTGGGAAAGCTGATGAGAAAGTCCATGTGCTCCATCCTTGGGTGCAGGGGGAACGTTTCAATCAAGCAAGCTTCCACCAACAGCACCCAGTAACCGCCAGGAACGCCATAAGCTAGTTCCTTTCCCCTGTGCTCTCAGTCATTTTGGGACTTACTCTAATATCCACCCTACTCTCCCCGCAAAACTCATCATGTGAGTAATAAACTTTTTCATAATCTTCTGGTATGTGGTGAGTTATCATCAGTGTGAACATTTGAAGCCAATTTTGGATGGCTTCCACCCTGGCTATGCAAGCTGGTCACCACCATTGGCATTGTGAGCAGGATTTTCCAGATATGAAGCACCCCCACCAGGGCTTCCTCCTCTGGTTCCCTAGGCCAGGGTGTCCTTGTAGCTTTGTTCTGCATTTGCTGAGTTCTGTAGAGGCTGTGTTGTAGATTTCACTGACCTAAGTCAGGAGTTTCGGTAAGAAACACATTCTAGGCCAGCCAGTGATGCTCAGTGGTTGAGCATTGACCTATGAACCAGAAATCAAGGTCTGATTCTTGGTCAGGGCACATGCCCTGGTTGCTGGCTCAATTCCCAGTAGGTGGCATGCAGGATGCAGCCAATGGATCATTCTCTCTCATCATTGATGTTTCTATCTCTCTCTTCCTTTCTGAAATAAATAAAATTTATATATTTTTAAAAAGAAACACATATTTATTTTTAATTAGTTTCTATATAATTTTTTGGGGGAATTCTAATTATCTTGTTTTTGTTTCATGTTTTATAAAATGTTCATGTACTGGGCAGAGCAAAAGCAGGTTGACAGTAGTGATACAAATATATACAGTAATAAATAACAAATAATACAAGAATAAAATTTTGCTTATTAACCACTGTAAACATACTTTTGTTTTAAATCCTCACCTGATGATATGTTTATTGATATAGAGAGGAAGGGAGAGAGGGAAAGAGAAACATCTATGTGAGAGAGAAGCACCAATCAGTTACTTCCTGTACTTGCCCTGACCGGATCGAACCTGAAACCTATGTGCCCTGAAAGGGAATACAATCTGCTAGTTTTTTGGTGTAGGAGACCACATTCCAACAAACTGAGCCACCCAGCCAGGGCTGTAAACCTACCTTTTCCAATCCCTGTATGACTTCAAAACGTCACATACTTGTGTTTGACATTATGTGAAATTTCCAACCTTTGAGAACATGCTTCTGTTTGTATGCCTGTATGTGTATTGTTTACAACATTTGGAAATAAAGTTTTACTTTGCATATCTTCGTACTCTTCGTCTATCTCCAGATCTTGAGAAGATGCTCAGCAGAGCTTTCATTGAGGTACCAGGAACCTCTGCACTGATCAGAGTAGCCATGTGATGCGGTGGTAATCTCAGTTGCTTACTCTTGTAAAGTGTAATGTAGGCCAGCAGCAGGCTGCTCCATTACCCACCCAGGGATCTAGCTCCCTCAGTCATGTGTTGTCACAGCACCGGTCACTACAACTAGAAAAAGAGGGAGCACTGAAGGGCCACCCTGAGCATTGAAAGCCAATACCAGGAAGAGACACACACTTTTCTCTTATTCCATTTTCTAAAAGTATTTGCAAGGCCCTACTTCTCTGCAAGGAGTGAGGAAGAATACATGTATTATGAGGTGAAGAGCTACTGTTTGCCATAATTTCTGAATCCAATTAGACATTAGTGCAATATACATCAAAGATGAGTGCTAGAATGAAAACTCATGAAAACTTGTAAATAGATTAACATAGACATTTATAATAGCTTGACTTAACCTTATAGCAGTTGTTGGGTAATTTCCCCCAATAAAGAAGATATTTCAGTTAAGTAAAACAAGCCTAAAACATTTGTTATTTGTTAGCAATCTAAAACTATTATTTTGAAATTCTGGTGATCCATTAGAAAAGGAATCATTGAGACTAACCTATCCTATCTAATAAAGAGGGAATATGCTAATTGACCCTCATGCCATCACAACGATGGAGCTGCCCACAGCCAATAAGGAGGGAATATGCTAATTGGCTGCCCCGCCCTCAAAGATGGCGGCGTCCACAGCCACAAGATGGCCGGCAGGGGAGGGCAGTTAGGGGTGACCAGGCCATCAGGGGAAGGCAGTTGGGAGGGACCAGGCCTGCAGGGGAGGGCAATTAGGGGTGACCAGGCTGGCAAGAGAAGGCAGTTATGGGTGACCAGGCCAGCAGGGGAAGGCAGTTGGGGGTGATCGGGCCAGCAGGGGAGCAGTTAGGCATCAATCAGGCTGGCAGGGGAGTGGTTAGGGGGTAATCAGGCTGGCAGGCAGAAGTGGTTAGGGGCAATCAGGCAGGCAGGCAGGCGAGTGGTTGGGAGCCAGCGGTCCTAGATTGTGAGAGGGATGTCTGATCGGGCCTAAACAGGCAGCCGGACATCCCCTGAGGGGGTCCCAGATTGGAGAGGGTGCAGGCTGGCTGAGGGACACCCCCCCTCCCCAGTGTATGAATTTTATGCACTGGGCCTCTAGTATATATAAAAGGCTAATATATAAAGTGTCCCCACGAGAATTCAACCTGGAGACCAGGAGTTCTATCACTCTCTATGACGTGCGCTGATCACCAGGGTGCGGTGCGCAATGAAGGAAGGCCCTGATGGCCCTGATGGGTGGCAGAGCTCAGGACGCGCACTGAGCCAGACGCATGTCAGGTGAAGCCTAGGGAACCTACCCTTGCATGAATTCATGCACTGGGCCTCTAGTATCTAAATACAATGGGATGAATGAGGGTCCTGGGACAGGTGGAGAGGTCCAGCTGGCTGGGGCTTTGGTCTCAAGCCTCCGGAAATGGCGGCAGGGGTGTGGGGATTAGCTGGAGGATTTCAGTGCTCAAAAGAGAGGGGGGTGGGTGTGGCTGGCCCCAAATGCGCTGGGCAGAGACTGAGTGGGGAAGCCACTCTCACTCCAAGTTGCTGGGGCAGGAGGCGGGAGGAGGCACCAGGCTGGGCTGGGGTCCTCGACCAGTCAGCTTCAGGCTTATTTTCCATGTGGGTCCCCACCAGGGTGGGCTGCTGGGCAGTGGCTGTGCAGGTCCGGGTCCCAGGCAGGTGGGCAACTCACCTGCAGTGCGCATCTGCTTCTGGAACTCAGCGCTTCACCTGATGTGCGTCTGGTTCCTTGCACATCCTGGGCTACGCTCTATCCCGCTGGGGTGCATGGGGCAAATCTCCCCTCTTTGCAGGTCCCTTGCCTTGGCCCTGAAGGGCTGTGGGACTTGGAGCAGCTGTAACAGGCAGGCCAGCTGCCAGCGTCCCACAGGCAGACCTGTGGCTCTCATCCCCAGGAAACCGACTTTGGAGAAAAACAGGTAGGAATGTAGTTATTAATGGTGAAAATGAAGAAATTATTTGTATTCAGGAGGCATGTTCCCTTCCCCTTCCACTTGCAGATGTGAATTAGAGAATGATGGGTGCTATTTGTATGGATTTACTATATTTCCTGCCAGATCCATTGGACAGTGTATTTGATATAGACATTATGTATTTATTGAACATCAAATGAGAGGGAGGCAGAGAGAAGACACTTATTGTAGACCCAACCCCTTCAATGTAGTCATGCAAAATAATACAAGGCAGCGTAAGAACTATTGCAACTAAATATTAAGGGTAGTATGTTTCATGGGAGTTTTCAAGTAGAAAGAAAAGACTTGTCTGGACAAGTTTTATAGAGAACATAAGTTTTGTTTGGCTGGGATCTTGAAAGATGAGTTGGATTCTAAAAAGAAAAAAGCATCTATTTGTGGGGCACTCCAGAAAGTTCATTCAGGCTAGAGGAGAAGGAGCATGAAAGGAAGTCCTGGGAGATAAATAAACCTTTCCACTTCCGTCAGCACAGTGCACTCTACTACCTTACTTAGTAGGTCTTTGGATGTGGAATTGTACTTTGAAAATGCGGTTATATTAGTGCTGAGTTTCTTTTCAGTAGCCTTTTCTTCATCAACTAATCTTGAGAACTATAATAACCATAAAGGAAGGTCTGAAATGAAACCATTTTAACTAGAAGCAGTTTATGGCAGATAGTCATGTCCCAGGCTAGGATTTCCCTGAGAAAACTCAATCTTTCCCTTTCCTACACTGTCCATTGTCTTTTGCATCTAAGAGAGCATTCCTTGGCAATGTCAGGGTGACTCCCCTGTTTAAGAACCCTCAGTGCAGCAGGGCTGTGATTATAACTCCTCTCATTGTTATTGTTATCATGTTAATTATTAACTATTTACTGTCCTGTATCCAGCTATGAAAAATATATACATATGTCTATCATTTTACGTTTCAGCCTATCCTAGGGTTTCCCTGCTTTGCTTTCTCCCAGCTCCCTAATCTATCACCAATGGATTTCATGTAACCCACTTGGATCTTCTCTTTGGATTGTAATGTATAAAATAAGGTACCAAACTGCCTTACTCCGGACATTATCTCAATTCATTTAGATTTTGCCACCTGGCAATGAACTCATAAAAATTTTCATTAGGTTTGAATGATTCTTCCATTGATGGAACCCAGTTTTCTGATGAATCTCATTATTGCTGGATTAAACAGTGTCACTGTGCTGGCAGCAGGAATGGCACCGAGTGTCTGACCGGTGGGGTCAGACCCAACCTGGGTTCAGCAACCTTGGTACTTGGTTCTGGCTGGGTAAGAATACAGGGCAAGACCAAACTGTAAGAGAACATTTACTGGGTAAATTACAGAGGTGTGAGAAGTAATTCTTAGAGGAAATGGGCTTAGGAAATGAGATACGGAGGTAAAGGAAGGGGCCTTGGAGCTTGGGAGTGCAAGCTAATGGTATCCTGCCTGTGGGAGGAGGAGATGGAGGGAAAGGGAAAGGTACAGGTGTGCTCCAGGGAGGGAGAGTGCACTGGGTCCTCCTTCCTAAAGGTTTTAGGGTGGAGATTTTAGGGGAGGTCCCAGGGGAAGAGCCAAATGAAATATTCTGTAGCTTTCCAGGTGTGTCCATTCAGGGATGTGGTCTCCCCTGATGGATTTGCTGGCACAAGGGCAGGGATCTTTATCCAATGCAGCTGGTCCTGATGTCAGCCCTGGCATTTTGTTGCTTATCTGGGCCTGAAGCTGAAATACAATGAGGCATAGATGTTATCTCTAGGGAGGAAGATCAGGGGGTTCAAACCCCAGGACCAGTGATCTGCTAGAGCAGGAAAAGGCACCCTGGGGACAAGGCCCCACCCTACAATTGACTGCCCATTTCTAGACACCTGGCCTTCCACCCTGGTGACCTGTGTACCTGGCCCACCTCCCTGCTCTGCGTTGGTCTGTGGAACTGCCTACAAGATAACCACAAGTAAGGGGTGGCTCATGACCTCAGAGGAGGGTGACTGAATCACCAGTGGGAACACATTTTTCATGTGAAAAACATTTTCTAAAGGTAACCATTCTAAATATGCAGAACTCACTTTTCCCGCTGGACATGGTGGCTTGTTTCTGGTTTCAATGCTCTTTCTGGGAATCTGGCTGTAGTTCTGGAAGGATACCACCCTAAGGCATCCCTGGTCCCTGAGCCTGGGCACCTTTTTGCAAATGCACACGTCAGACTCCAGTTGTCAACAAAGATCAAAATGGAGCCAGATTCATTAGGTGCCTTTTAAGTGTGTATGTTTGCAAGGAAGGACCATGTTCCCTGGGGGACTCTCAGCCCTGCCTCTCAGTGCAAATGTCCCTGGACAGGAGTTGTGGCTGCTTTGGGCTCAGGCCTGTGCACCTCGGACGCTAGGGGGCGGAGTCCAACGAAGTGTCGGTCCTAGGAGTAGCGGTGGGGGCGGTGGTGGGGGTGAAGGTGGGAGGGGGTGGGTGGGACTACGCTCTGCTTCCACCCTGTTGTTCCCTTTGCTTCAGCTGCACTGGTATCGCATCTCCCTTGTTCTGTCCTCATCTGTGGAGCTGCGGTCTGTAAGGTGGTGGGAACTGCAGGCGGGACTCAGGGAGGCCCAGGAAACTAGAAATGGTGAGTGTGCGGCGGGGCGCGGAAACGGGGAGGAGGGGCGGGTGGAACCGCCGTGGCTGGACAGTCTCTCCACCGTCAGGTCCGGAGCCTGCGGACCCAAGGCGCCCGGGGGCTCCGCTGAAACTGCAGGCCCCTCGGGCTCGCAGTGTGGGGCCCAGCGGGACCGGGCGTCCAGTTTGTCCCCCCGGCAGGGCCTTAGGCTGCGGAGCGTGTCTGGGCAGCTCTGCACCCACATCCCCGCGGCTCCGCAGTTGGTGCGGTGACCGCGTGGAGGGTCATTGGGGACAATGGTGACTCGGTCTCCGCGGTTCGTGCATGGGAGGAGCTGTGCTCTGTGGGTCCCCTGTCCCTCCTTTCTCCCCAGAAGGATCCCGCTTTCTCCTGGGTTTTGATGTTTGTGGAGCAGGCTCTCAAGTCCACTCTCTTTCCCCCAGGCCTAGCTCTGCAGCAAATGCCTGCATTTTCACTGTTAAAAACAAAATTCAACTGAGTGAATTGGAAGGTCTAAGTGACTTGATTCCCCATTCACATGTTAACGAAAAAACATTCAAACCTGTAAAGAATTTTTGTGAATTTATTTGAGCCAAACTGTCGACAATATCAGGGAAGCAGTATCTCAACGGATTGGGATAATGCTCCAGAGAATGGCAGTTTCTCATATATTTTTATACATTGAAATCAAAGGAAGGGACAAAGATGGGTTACATGAAATCCATTGGTGATTGATTAGAGAGGTGGGAAAAAACAAAGGGGGGAGGGGGGAGGGAGAGCCCTGGGATTGGATAAAGTGTAAAATGGTAGATACATACTGCATTTCCAGTCTCTCCCCCCGAATCCTAACCGCCATGTTCCCTCCTCTGAGTCACAGCATGTTTATCAGCTATTTGTTTTGTGGTGCTTTTCAAACTGTTAAAAACAGAATACAGCGAAGTAAGTGGAAGGTCTAATTGGCTTGATTCCCATTCACGAATCAGGCTGCATCCCATCTAGTAAATAGAATCTCAGAGGAGCTGTTCTAAAGTGGAAGGCGTTTACAATAGGCAGAAAGGAAGTGGCTTTGAGAGGTTATTAGTAAAAGGAAAGAAAGGATTACTTCAGGCAGGGTCACCCTTCCTTAGGGGAAGGAACAGCAGGAGGCTTTTAGACAGATTAGTGTTGAACAGCAAGTTGCAGAGTGACTGGGTTAGAATTTTACTCCTGGGAGAGGTGAAACTGCAGTTACATACAGGCATGCACCCTGAACCTGGGGAGTACATCTTGAGGCAGTTTTGTTGTTTTCAGTTCTCTCACACACACCTGCATGGTGTTTCCTGCTACACACCTGGCCATATGGTGTAGCCTGTGGGTCCTAGGCAACAATCCTGTACAACGTGCTACTGTACTGAATACTGTAGGGAATTGTAATGCAGTGGTAGTAAGCATTTATGAAAAGGTGCAGTAAAAATGTGGTGTGCAAGATAGAAAATGGTACATCCGTGTGGGGCTCTGACCCTGAATGGGCTACTGGACTGGAGGCTGCTCTGCAGGAGTCAGTGATTGGTGAGTGAATATGAAGGCCTAGGACGTTACTGTGCAGGACTGTAGACTTTATCACACTGTACACTTAGGTCAGGAAATTTACAAAAAACAGATTCATCAAGCCCAGGAGGCAATGATGCAATCAAAAGGCACAGCCAACACAAGACCTCTGAGGCTGCTGCCCGCATGAAACAGCATACTGCTTCACAGCAAAGTTTTCTTTCACTAAGTAGAAAGCTCACAAAGATAAAGAGGATAGTATAGCAAATACATTAGCCAGTTCACCATCATCAGGTATTCTATGTAGTGACTGTAACTGTATGTGCTGGACTTTCATAGGACTGGCCGCACAGGAAGCTTGTTTACACCAGCATCATCATAAACATCTGAGTAATGCATTTCCCTATGACACTGTGATGGGTATGACATCACTAGGTGATTGCAGGTTTTCAAATCCACTGTAATCTTTTTCTTATAGAAAGTATTTTATTTTTTAAAATATATTTTACTAGAGGCCCAGTGCATGAAATTCATGCACTGGGGGGGGGGGGGGGGTTGTCCCTCAGCCCAACCTGCACCCTCCCTAATCTGGGACCCCTCAGGGGATGTCCTACTGACAATTTAGGCCTGATTCCTTTGGACATCCCCCTCACAATCCGGGACTGCTGGCTCCCAACCACTCACCTGCTTGCCTGATTGCCCCTAACTGCTTCTGCCTGCCAGCCCGATCACCCCCTAACCACTCCCCTGCCAGCCTGATGAATGCCTAACTGCTCCCCTGCTGGCTGGATTGTACACAACTGCCCTCCCCTGCAGGCCTGGTAGCCCCCGACTGCCCTCCCCTGCAGGCCCGGTAGCCCCCGACTGCCCTCCGCTGCCAGCCTGGTTGACCCCAACTGCCCTCCCCTGCAGGTCTGGTCAGCCCCAACTGCCCTCCCCTGCAGGTCTGGTCCCCCCAACTGCTCTCCCCTGCTGGCCTGGTCTCCCCCAACTGCCCTCCCGTTCCAGCCATCTTGTGCCAGGGCGTGAGGTCAATTTTCATATACCTCTTTATTATATAGGATTGATTTTAGAGAGGAAGGGAGAGAAAGAGAGATATAGAAACATCAATGATGAGAGAGAATCATTGTTTGGCTGCCTCCTGCACGCTCCCTACTGGGGATTGAGCCCGCAACCCAGGCACCTGCCCTTGGCCAGAATCTAACCTGGGACCCTTCAATCCACAGGCCGACGCTCTATCCATTGAGCAAAACCAGCTAGGGCAGGGATTTTATTTTTCATTAAGTAACAACTGACATACAACATTATATTTGTTTAAGGTGTACATCATAATGATTTGATATTTACACAATAAGTCTAACATCTGTCATCATACATAGTTACAGAATATTTTTTCTTGTAAAGAGAACTTTTAAGACTTATTCTTAACAACTTTCAAATTGAAATATGGTATTACTAACTGCAGTCACTGTGCTGTAAGCTGCATTTCCATGACTTATTTTATAACTGGGAGTTTGTACCTTTGACACTCTTCATTCATTTGACCCCCACCCCACCCCCGTACACCACTCCTGCAACCTCTAGCAACCATCAATCTGTGCTCTGAATCTATGGAGTTGTTTTTTTAAAGGTTCCACAGATGAGTGAGAACACGTGGCATTTCCCTTTCTCTGACTTATTTCACAAAGCATCCTGCCCTCAAGGTCCATGAATGTGTTGTTACAAGTGGCAGAATTTCTTTTTATAATGGCTGAATAATACAATGATAGTCCTCTGTGTGTGTGTGTGCACCATTTTCTTTAAAAAAAATTTTTTTTAAATGTTTACCCGAGGATATTTTTCCATTGATTTTTGGAGAGAGTGGAAGAGAAAGGGAAAGACATAGAGAAATACTGATGTGAGAGAAACACATCCACTGGTGGCCTCCTGCATGTGCTCTGATCAGGGCTCAGGCCAGTGAGGGGCACTTGATTCCAAGGTGTGTGCCCTTGACCGGGACCCTTCAGTCCACAGGTCAACGCTCTATTCACTGAGCCAAACTGGCTAGGGCTTAAATTTTCCTTTTCAATAAGTTGACACAATACATTAGTTTCAGTTGTCAACATAGTCATTAGACATGTACATAACTTATAAAGTCTAATACCCATGAGATACCACACATAGTTTATAGAATATTATGGACTATATTTCCTGTGCTGTACTTTACATCCCCTGACTATTTTGTAACTATCCATTTGTACTTCCTTTTTTAAAAAAATAATTCTTTATTGTTGATAGTATTACATATATCGCCATTTTTCCCCCATTGACTCCCTCTAGCCCTCTCTCGCCATCCCCCCACCACAGCCCCCTTCCCAGCTGTTCAGTACCCTATTGTCTGTGTCCATGGGTTATGCATCTATGCATTCATGGCCTTTGGTTGATTTAGTCCTACCCACCCACCCTCCCCTGCCTTCCCTCTGATATTCCACACTGTCTTCCATACTTTCATGTCTCTAGATCCACTCCTTTGATCTGTTTATTAATGGCCCAGTGTACGAATTCGTTGCACATTGAAAGGAAAATAATTAGAAGAAATATTTTAATATTGTTATTCTGCCATTCTCTATAATAGAAGTGTCAACCAAATTCATGATCGACAATGACAGATTGAAACACACGTGTGCAATTGGCACCATTGAGACCTTTATCTGTATCGTGTAGGCGCAAGTAAACTTAGCCTATCATAGATAATAGAATACACTTAATTAGACCTGCTTTCTGATTTAGCTAAACTTTTTCCAGCCCAGTCAAGCACCCCAACTTCTCTCTCAGGTAATTGTCAGCAACACAGCAGTGAATATCAACATGAAGCAGATTGTTATTGTAGATCATGCAGGGAGGACAAAGGGTGAAATATTTAACTGCAGCAGTGTTTGACTATATTCTGCGCAGTGAGAAAACCTGAAGTCATTTTCAAGGTCCACAACTTCTTCTTTTCAGTCGGGTCAAGTTCCTAAGGTTTCTAAATCTCTGTTTTCCGGCTAATGAAAAGAAAATAGGATTCCACCGAGTGTCCTATCTACCTACTCCTGGACTTCTGTGAGGATCAATGAGATGAGGCACGGGAAAACGCTTCACAGACATTTGGTTCAAGTGTAAATGTTCCCACCTGCTATAAAGCAAGTCCTGTGCCTGTGCTGAAGAAACTAAGGAGGCTAGTCGCTAGGGAGAGAAGCTGGGCATTGTTACTTGAAGTCATTACCAGGACGGTAATACTTAGCATATTAGCCTTTTATAGATATAGATTTTATAGATATAGAAGATAGATGTTTTGTTACTTACATTCCACGTAACAGTGAAATCATGTGATACTTGTCTTTCTCTGACTGACTTATTTCACTTAGCATGATACTGTCCAGGTCCCTCCATGCTGTCTCAAAGGGTAACAGATTCTTCTTTTTTTACTGCTGCATAGTATTCTGTGGTATAAATGTACCACAGCTTTCTATTCCACTCCTCTACTGCTGGGCACTTGGATTGTTTCCAGATCTTAGCTATTGTAAATTGTGCTGCTATAAACATAGGGGTTCACACATTGTTTCTGATTGGTGTTTCAGGTTTTCATAGGATATACTCCATGAAGTGGGATCACTGGGTCAAATGCCAGTTCCATATTTAATTTTTTGAGGAAACTCCATACTGTTTTCCATAAAGGTTGCACCAGTCTGCATTCCCACCAGCAGTGTACTAGGGTTCCCTTTTCTCCACATCCTCGACAGCACTTGTCTTTTGTTGATTTGTTGATGGTAGCCTTTCTGACAAGGTGTGAGGTGATACCTCATTGTCCTGTTGATTTGCATTTCTTGGATGATTAATGACTTTGAGCATATTCTCATATGTCTCTTGGTCATCTGTATGACCTCTTTGGAGGAGTGTTTATTTAGGTCCTTTGCCCATTTTTTATTTGGATTGTTTGTCTTCCTTCTGTTAATTTGTATGAGTGCCTTATATATTTTTGGATATTAACCCTTCATCAGATCTATCATTACTAAATATGTTCTCCCATACATTGGTCTCCCATTTCATTTTATTGATGATTTCTTTGCTGTGCAGAAGCTTTTTATTTTGATATAGTCCCATTTGTTTATTTGCTCCTTGTTTCATTGACCTAGGAGATGTGTCTATAAACATATTGCTACAAGAGATGTCTCAGATTTTTCAACCTATGGTTTCTACTAGGATTTTTATGGTTTTATGACTTACATTTAAGTCTTATATCCATTTTGAGTTTATTCTTGTGTTTGGTGTAAGTTGGTGGTCTAGTAAGGGTTTGTTTGTTTTGCTTAATCCCTCCCCCTTTTTTCATCCAGGCTCCCAACCCCCTTCCCTCTGACAGCTGTCAGTCTGTTTTCTATATCTGAGTCTTTTTATACTTTGTTAGCTTTTTTTCTTCCTTAGATTCCACAGGTAAATGAAATCATGTGGTGTTTGTGTTTTTCTTACTGGTTTACTTCACTTAGCATAATGCTCTCCAGGT
This sequence comes from Plecotus auritus, assembly GCF_963455305.1. Taxonomy (NCBI): domain Eukaryota; kingdom Metazoa; phylum Chordata; class Mammalia; order Chiroptera; family Vespertilionidae; genus Plecotus; species Plecotus auritus. Next base: position 90,121,326 of record NC_137773.1, read on the forward strand.
CCATCCGTGCTGTTCACAGAGGGTGAAATTGCCTTCATTTTTATGGCTGAGTAATACTAAATTGAGTTGGACCATGGCTTTTTTTTTTTTTTTATCCACTCGCCTACTGATAGGCACTTGAGCTTCTTCCAAGTCGGGGCTATTGCAAATGATGCTGCAATGAACCCAGTAGTGCATATTTTCTTTTGCATTAGTGTCTGCAGTTTCTTTGGTATAATTCCAGAAGTGAAATCACTGGGTCTGGAGGTAGTTGTATTTTTAAGTTTAGAGGAAACTCCATACTAATACTTGTCATTTGTGCCTTTATTGATGATAGCCATTCTTACTGGTGTGAGGTGATTTTTCAGTGTGGTTTTAATTTGCATTTTTCATATGTGTATTGGCCATCTGTATGTCCTCTTTGATGAAGTATCTATCCAGGTCCTTTGCCATTTTTGTTTTAAATTAGCTGTTTTGTTTGCTGTTTTTTATTTCATGTTTTCAAATCCGCACTGTTGGGTATATTTTTTATTGATGTTAGAGAGATGGCTGGGGGGGAGAGAGAGGTAGAGAAAAACATCTATTGGCTGACTCCCATTCACTCCCCAACTGGGAATCAAACACAAAACTGGGGCATGTGCCCTGATCGGGAACTGAACCCACCACCTTTTTAAATAGTTTTTTTGGTGTTGGGTTGTATAAATTCTTTATAAATTTTGGGTAATAACCCATTACCACAGGTTTCATTGGTGAATATGTTCTCCCACTGGACTGTTTGCCTTTTTATTTCGTTGACAGTCTCCTTTTAGTTTGATGCAGTCCCATTTGTTTATTTTTTCTTTTGTTTCTCTTTCTCGGGGAGACATATCAGAAAAAGTATTGATAGGAATAATGTCCACAATTTTACTGCCAGTTTTATTGGCTAAGATTTTTATGTTTTGAGTCTTACATTTAAGTCTTTTAGCATTTTTAGTTTATTCTCATGTATGGTGTAAGATGCTGTTACAGTTTCTTTCTTTTTCTTTTTGTTTTTTGCATTTTCCCAGCATCCTTTATTGAATATACTGTATTTACTTTATTGTGTATTCTTGTCTCCTTTGCCAAGTATTCCGTAACCATAAAGGCATGGGTTTATTTCTGGGCTCTCTATTCCATTCCAGTGATTTATATGCTACTTTTATGCCTGGACCATGCTGTTTTGATTACTATAGCCTTGTAGTACAGTTGGATATTAGGTAGATTCATCCACATTTGTTCTTCCTTAAGATTGCAGTTGCTATTCAGGATGTTTTGTGGTCCCATATAAAATTGTTGAATATTTGTTCTAGTTATATGAAATACACCATTGGTATCTTGATAGGAATTGCATTGAATCGATAGATTGCTTTGGACATTTTAGTGATTTTAATTTTTCTATCCATAAACACCATATATGCTTCCATTTATCGATTACATTACAATTACAGTTTATATTTAATTTTATTTTGTATTAAGTTCAGGTGTTGAATATAATGTTTAGACAAATTTTACAATTTTCCGTCTGATATTTTCAGTACCCCCAAGACCCCTTATGTATATTGGAATCATGTGCCACTTCAATATGAAAAAGTTGCAGATTTTGCCCTGGCTGATTTGGCTCAGTGGGTGGAGCATCGGCCTGCAGACTGAAGGGTCCTGGGTTTCTTTCTGGCCAAGGGCACATGCCTGGATGGTGGGCTCGATCCCCGGGGCGGGGGGGGGGGGGCATGCAGGAGGCAGCCCATGGATGATTCTCTCTCATCGTTGATGTTTCTGTCTCTCTCTTTCTCTCCTTTCCTCTCTGAAATCAGTAAAAATATATTTTTTTAAAAAAGAAAGAAAATGTTGCAGATTTCAATAAAGGCCCTTGGACATGACAAGTTTTAAATTGTTCCTCAAGGTCCAGGCCCCAGTTACAGTGTTACAATTCTGAGTGTGGGGCATGCAGGAAACCAAGGACAAGTTTCATTAACAAAATTTAAGAAATCACGAATTTGACTATGCTTAACAGAGCATCCTCAAGCTTTGATCATAGTTTTAAGCATTTGAGAGTGGAGATCTCTTTCCTGAGACCCTGAATTTCCCATATTTTACACCCAGCTATTTCAATCTGTTACCTTACTTCTTTTTTTTTTTTTTTTATAAATTTTGGGGCTTGGGCTGGGGAAAGTAAATTGTGGGACAGTGACTAGGAGATATATGGGGGAAGTCATGAAAGATACAGGTGTTTTTTTTTTTGTTTGTTTGTTTGTTTGTTTTTAATATATTTTATTGATTTTTTACAGAGAGGAAGGGAGAGGGATAGAGAGCTAGAAACATCGATGAGAGAGAGACATCGATCAGCTGCCTCCTGCACACTCCCCACTGGGGATGTGCCCGCAACCAAGGCACACGCCCTTGACCGGAATCGAACCCGGGACCCTTCAGTCCGCAGGCCGACGCTCTATCCACTGAGCCAAACCGGTTTCGGCTGTTACCTTACTTCTTGAGTTTGTTGCGTGCGCACTCCTTGGAGCCATCCCTTCGCCTGACTTTTAATAGTTCCCCTGTATTCAGGTCCCTGTTCGGGCGCCAGATATGAGTGGTCTCTCTTGGCCGCAACCAGCACGGCTAGAGAGTGGACGAGTCTTGAGTGGGGCGACTGAAGATTGAGAAAAAGAAAGAGACAGACACAGGGACAGTGGGGAAAGCTGGGACCAGGTGGGACAGTGTTCTCAGATGGAGAGACAGTGACCCAGAGCTAGAGCAGCATGTTTATTATATACAGCATGATACCAGAAAGTTTTACTACAGTTTAAGACAAAGGAAATTATGTGAAATCATGCTTAAAGATCAAGCTGCAATATTCATTCTTGTGGCGCCTCGTAAACGTCAAGACTGACTAGACCCTGATAATTGCATCTGCACCTGGCACCTGGGTGAACTTAGATAATTACACCCACCCCCTGGCACCTGAGTTAAAGGTCAGGATTAACAACATCCCTGCCTTTGGCAAGGTATGTCTCCAAGACATGGCTTGGCTGACGCCGCTGGATTCAGCCAATGTCCCTCGGCTCATGCGCTCCCCACAATAGTCATTAAAAATTTATGCAGATATGACAGTATGCTTCATGGACTACTGTACAAAATGGTGGTTATAATGGAGATGAGTCTTCTCACAAGGAATTGATGGGCTTAAAATAGAAGTATTTTAATTTATTAAATAGAAGTTGTTCAAGGTGCTCTTTACCCTGACATTAGAGAGCAATGAAGACTTGAAGTGATCACAATAAAATCATATCAATAAATTATCAATAAATTCCATGTGTTCATGAGGAAGTGAGTGTGGCAACTAAATAATAGTCTTAAAATCAAGTCATAGACTGAATGTTGGGACCACATGTCCCATGTGAACTTCTTATGAATCATGTATAGATCCTTAGTGCTGTCTGTCTCACCCATTCTCCTATATACATATGTGGGATGTTTTAGGACTCGGTGGCCTTTGAGGATGTTAATATGGAGTTCACCACGGAGGAGTGGGCTTTCCTGGATCCGACCCACAAGAAACTCTACACAGATGTGATGCTGGAAACCTTCTGGAACATGGCATCAGTGGGTAGTTATCACAAATTCTTTTTTTAAAAAATACATTTTTATTGATTTTAGAGATGAAGGAGAGGGAGAGAATGAAAGGAAAAATCAATGGTGAGAGAAAATAATGATTGGTCACATCCTGTGCGCCTTACACTGGAGATCTAGCCTGCAAACCAGGCCTACTGGAAATTGACCTATGACCTCCCAGTTCATAGGTTGACCGTCAACCACAGAGCAATTCTGGCATGCAACAACTTGTTACTTATATAGTCAATTAGAAAACTAGTGTTGCTTGCTCATTAATGGCTGTTTCAAGAACTGAAATATGGGAAGGGAATACATTGGTAATTAAACTAGGAATGATCACAGCTCATTGTGTACCCACAACCTAACCATTTTTTATATTCTTTAATACTTTATAATGCTTTTTCTAGCATGTATTTTAGAAGAAAAATGTGAAGGTCATGACAGTGAAGATCAGTATGAAAATCATGGGATGAATTTTAGGTGAGTCGCATTGACATGACAAAGCATTAAGAGCATCTTTTTAAAAAAATTTTTTTATTTTTAAAAATATATTTTATTGATTTTTTACAGAGAGGAAGGTAGAGGGATAGAGTTAGAAACATTAATGAGAGAGAAACATTGATCAGCTGCCTCCGGCATATCCCCCACTGGGAATGTGCCCACAACCAAGATACATGCCCTTGACCAGAATCAAACCTGGGACCCTTCAGTCCACAGGCCAACGCTCTATCCACTGAGCCAAACCAGTTAGGACAAGAGCATCTTTTTTTTTTTTAATACGTTTTTATATATTTATATATTTAATATGTTTTTATTTCAGAGAGGTAGAGGGAGGGAGAAAGAGAGACAAACATCATATACAAGGGAGAATTATTGATGGCTGCCTCCTGCACCCCCCACACTCAGAATTAAGCCCAGAACCTGGGCATGTGCCCTGACTGGGAATCAAACTGTGACCTCCTGGTTCAGAGGTTGACGCTCAACCTCTGAACCACGCCAGTCGTACAAAATTATGTTTTTATTGATTTTAATATATGGAGGTGAAAGGGAGAGATAGAAACATCAATTGGCTATCTCCTCCATGTCCTGTACTGTGGTTAATAAGTCTGTAGTCTAGCCATGGTTTCTTTTGGGGAATTGAATTCATAACCCCCTGGTGGATGGGTCCATGCTGAACCATTTAACCACAAAACAATCTTAAATACAGGTAATCCAATTGTATCAGCCCAGTTTTAATTTATTAAATCTTAGAATAATGTCATCACAATCTTTTTTCTGAAATATGACCTAATGTTTAGTGTATAAAAAATAATTACACTTGGCAACAATATATAGAAGTACCATTAATGAATGTAAGTGTTTTCATAGTATCTATGATCCAGCCTATTTCAGAGGTTTTAGGATATCACCTTTAAAAATCGGATGTACAGAAACCCCACCCTTTCTTTGAAAATGGTAAAAATGACATTGTCATGCTATTAATAAATGTTAAATCATTCATAGAGTATTAATAATATGCTTCTGATTTTTACAGCAGTCATATGGTAGAGAGACTCTGTACAAGGAAGGATGATAGTCAATGCAGAGAAAACTTCAGACAGGTCCCAAATCATAATGAAAAGAAGGAAACACCTACTGAAATAAAACAACCTACATCAACATTGTGTAGGCAAATCTTCATGGGTTATTTATCCTTGAATAACCACCTGAGCTCTCACATTGGACCCAACCTGTACCTGTGTCAGGAATATGAGGAAAACCCTTATAAATGTAAGGAACCTGAGAAAGCTTTCAAGCCTCACCAACATATTCGAAGACATAAAGGCAGCCCCAATGGGAAAGCTTTCCACTATTCAACTTCCCTTAGGAATCATGAAAGAACACATATTGCTGGGAAAATGTATGAGTGTAAGCAATGTGGGAAAGGCTTTAGAAGTCTCAGTTACTTTAAACTTCACAAAAACATGCATAGTGGGGAGAAACCATATCAAAGTAAGCAACGTGACAAAGCTTTCAGTTCTCCCAAGAACTCTGGAGAAAATGAAAGAACACACACTGCAGAAAAGCCCTATCAATGTCAGAAATCTGGTAAAGCTTTCAGTTCTGCTTCACTTAGAAATCGTGAAAGAACACATACCGGCAAGAAACCTTATGAATGTAAACAATGTGGGAAAGCCTTCAGTTCTCTCAGTTCTCTTGGAAATCATAAAGGAAGTCATGACAGAAAGAAGCCTCATGAATGTAAGCAATGTGGTAAAACATTTGCTTATCCCTCTTTCCTTAGAATTCATGAAAGAACTCATACCAGGGAAAAACCCTATGAATGTAAGCTTTGTGGTAAAGTTTTCTCTTCTTCAACTTACCTCCGAAAGCATAAAAGAATTCATACTGGTGAAAAACCTTATGAATGTCAGCACTGTGGTAAGCATTTTAGTTTTTCCACATCTCTTAGATATCATGAAAAAATGCATGCTGGGGAAAAACCCTATGACTGTAAGCAATGTGGGAAAGCTCTCAGACATTCCATTTCTCTTCGAAACCATGAAAGAATGCATATTGGGGAGAAGCCCTATGAATGTAAGCAATGTGGGAAAGGTTTCAGATATTCCGCGTCTCTTCGAAATCATGAAAGAATGCATATTGGGGAGAAGCCCTATGAATGTAAGCAATGTGGGAAAGCTTTCAGTTCTCCCAGTTCTCTTGCAACACATAAAAGAAATCATGACGGAAAGAAGCCTCACAAATGTAAGGAATGTGGTAAAACTTTCTTTTATCCCTCTTTCCTTAGAATTCATGAAAGAGTGCATACTGGGGAAAAACCCTATGAATGTAACCATTGTGGTAAAGCTTTTTCTTATCCAGCTTCCCTCCAATGTCATGAAAGAACTCATACTAAGGAAATACCCTATGAATGTAAGCAATGTGGGAAAGCTTTCAGACATTCCACTTTTCTTAGAAATCATGAAAGGATGCATACTGGGGAGAAACCCTATGAATGTAAGCAATGTGGGAAAGCCTTCAGTTCTCTCAGCTCTCTTGGGAAACATAAAAGAAATCATGATATAAAGAAGCCTCATGAATGTAAGGAATGTGGTAAAACTTTCTCTTATCCAAGTGACCTCCGATATCATGAAAGAACTCATAATAAGGAAAAACCGTATGAATGTAAGGAATGTGGTAAAGCTTTGTCTTATGCAAGTTCCCTCCGATATCATGAAAGAACTCATAATAAGAAAAAACCCTATGAATGTAAGCCATAGGGGAAACCCTTTGTTCATCTCAGTTCCCTTCAAATTCACAAAAACACTAATAGTGGAGAGAAATCAAAATGAATGAAAGAACTCACACTGAAAATAAGCCCTATCGCGTAAAGATTGTAGAAAAACCTTTGACCATCCTAATTCTTTTTCTTTTTTTAATCCTCACCTGAGGATATTTTTCCTTTGAGAGAGTGGAAATTAGAGCAAAAGACAGAGCAATATTGATGTGAGAGAAATACATCAATGGGTTTCATCCTGCACAGTCCTAGACATGAAAGCACACACTGTGGAGATAAGCTCTATGAATGGAAGGAATGTGGTAAAGCTTTCCATTTATCCAAGGCTCTTAGAAAGCATGGAAGAACACATACTGTGAAAAAACCTTATGATGTAAGCAATGTGGGGAAACCTTCAGTTGTGTTACACATCTTGGAAGACATAAAAGAAGATATGATGGGAAGAAGCCTCATGAGCAAGACTGGCCTTGAGCAAGTGGTTGCAGGAGGAGGCACCAGGGTGGAGTCCCATCTAGTGGCTTCTGCCATATTTTCCCAGGTCTCCTCCAGGATGGGATTCTGGGTGGTGGCTGCTGAGGTGCCGGGGCCTAGGGAGGTGCCCAGCTCACATGCAGTGCACATTTGCTCCGGGAATTGAGTGCATCACCTGATGTGCACCTGGCCTCACAGTCCTGGCTCCGTGTGCATCCTGCTGGGGCACATGGGGCGAATCTCCCCTCCTTGCGAGTCTCCTGCCTTGGTTCTGTAGGGCTGTGGTACCTGGAACGGTGCAACAGGCAGGCCAGGCACCAGCGTCCCACAGGCAGACCTGTGGCTATCACCACCAGGAAACCGACTTTGGAGAAAAACCATGGGATGTTTTGAATTTAGACAGACATGGTAGGAATGAAAGGATTTTTGAGTCTCCTTTCTTAGATGGATCCAAAGCAGATTACTAGAATACAGTGCCCTATTTTACAGTGTACAGATTTATAGCATAATTGCAAAAAATCTTAAGTATATTACAACATTTTTAGGGGAAACCTATTTATGCCTAGAATTAACTGAGTTGCCCTGCTGGCACAAAATAAAATGAGTGACCATGAAAAAATGCAAAGTTGAGAGACATTAAAGCAATAATTTGGATTAATAAATTAATAGAAATATTACTATGATCTTATCACTGAACTAGAGGCCCGGTGCATGAAATTTGTGCACAGGGGTAGGGTGTCCCTCAGCCCAGCCTGCACCCTCTCCAATCTGGTACCCCTTGAGGGATGTCAGACTGCCCGTTAAGGCCCAATCCCGGTGTCTAACATCCCTCTCACAATCCAGGACTGCTGCCTCCCAACCGCTCACCTGCCTGCTGGCCTGATTGCCCCTATCTGCCCTCCCCTGGTGGCCCAATTGCCCCTAACTGCCCTCCCCTGCAGGCCTGGTCACTTTTAACTTCCTTCCCCTGCTGACCTGGTCACCCCCAACTGCCCTCCCCTACAGACCTGGTCCCCCCTAACTGTTGTCTCCTGCAGGCCTGATTGCCCCCAACTGCCCTCCCTTGCAGGCCTGGTCCCTCCCAACTGCCATCCCCTGCTGACCATCTTGTGGTGGCCATCTTGTGTATTGGAGTGACAGTCAACTTGCATATTACTCTTTTATTAGATAGGATGAGGTCCATGAGACAAAATTCCAACCCTATAAGATTGTAAATAGTTACCCTGGAGCCCTAGCCGGTTTGGCTCAGTGGATAGAGCGTTGCCTGAGGACTAAAGGGTCCCAGGTTCAATTCTAGCCAAGGGCACATGCCTGGGTTGCGGGCTCAATCCCCCCCCAGTAGTGGATGTTCAGGAGTCATCTAGTCAATGATTCTCTCTTATCACTGATGTTTCTATCTCCCTTCCTCTCTGAAATCAATGAAAAAAAATATATATTTTAAAAATTACCATTGTTTTATTAATCTTGAATAAATAGTGACCAAACAATTCCTAATAAGACTAAAAATTCCTTCTTTTTTACCTGGACATATAAAGGTGAGTTTGAGACTCACCTTTAAAGACAATGTGGCCCTGGCCGGTTTGGCTCAGTGCATAGAACATTGGCCTGGGAACAGAAGGGTACCAGGTTTAATTCTGGTCTAGGGCACATGCCTGGGTTGGGGGCTACAGTTGGGAGCATGCAGGAGGCAGCAGATCAATAATTCTCATCATTGATGTTTCTATCTCTCCCTCTCACTTCATTTCTGAAATCAATAAAAATATATATTTTTTAAAAGTATGTCTCTGAGAGAATGAAATAAATTTTTAAAGACAATTTGATTGTTTCTAAATTTTTAAGGGTGGGATTCATGAACTGACACTGTATGGAAATTAAATGAATAAGTAAATTGAGAGACTTAGAAAAATGCATGCAGTAAATCTTTTTTTAATTATTTTTTTTCTTAAAAGCTGCTTGGTTGATGCTAAGCTACCCCAGAGTTCTAGGATCTGTAGCAACAATTACATAGCTAAATCACTTTCAATCTGAGCAAATGCCTGCTTTGGTATTTCATGGATATGAATTATACCATTCAGTAAAAAGCTAAAAATTATCTGACATGCCATGGGCCCAGACACTTCAATGACTTCAAAAAGGTGAAGGCTTTTTAGTTGAAGTTAATTGTTTGCAGGCAGTGAAACCAACTCTGGCTAATTTAAGGAAGGCAGGCATTTCTCTGAAGTGGGGCAGATGAACACAGGCCCCTGAAAGGACCCAACAAGGGCAGCTCAAGTCCTGTCAGGGTCTGCCCTGGAATGGATCTGGGTTAACCAGGGTCTCCCTTGGCTCTACTGCCCACAGAGTTGAATTGCCCAGATCTCTTTAGTTCCAGGACCACCTCTAGGCCAGAGGAGGGGGAAGAGTATTGAAAGATGTTCCCATTGAGACTTAATGCAGAGGTAGATGGTGGGTCCCCAATGAAAATAGAGTTATTGTCACAAAAGAAGAGAGAAGAGATATGTTGTAGGCAAAAACGAGATATGTTCTACAGGTAGGAAATGAAATTATTTGTATTCAGGAGGCATCTTCCCTTCCCCTTTCACTTGCAGATGTGAATTAGAAAATAATGGGGTCCTATTTGTATGAATTTATTATATTTCCTGTCAGATCCATTGGACAGTGTATATGATATAGACATGTATTTTCTGAACATCAAATAGGAGACAGAAGACACTGTATTGTAGGCCCAACCCCTTCAATGTAGTCATGCAAAATAATAGAAGGCAGCATGAGAAATATTGCAACTAAATATTAAGGGTAGTATGTTTCACTGGGAGTCTATTTGTGGGGCACTCCAGTAAACTCATTCAGGCTAGAAGAGGAGCATGAAAGGGGAGTCGTGGAAGATAAATAAAGAGCCATTCCACTTCTGTCAGCACAGTGCACTCTACTACCTTACTTAGTAGGTCTTTGGATGTGGAATTGTACTTGGAAAATGCAATTATATTAGCACTGAGTTTCTGTTCAATAGCCTTTTATCAGTTAATCTCGAAAGATGTACTTCTTGATCATGTTCTAAAAACCGCCTCAGGTGCTCAAATTCAGAGACTAATGCCAGCCTTTGTTTTTCCATCTTCTCTCCCAGTTCTAAGAAATTTTGTTTTTGTTTTTGCTTTGAATGCTTATTAATTTCTGAACACCAGCCACCTGCTTCTTCAGGGGCTCAATGTAACTGCTGAGCCTTTGCCTATGATGAGAGGCAGCCTCCTCCATGGGCCTCACCTGGTGGCCCTAGTGGTCAGGGGGCTGAGTGTACAGGGGACACAACAGCTGTACATCCTCCTCACAGAAGAAGGTCAGTACCTTGTGCTTGTCCCACAAGCACCTCTCTTCCTGCTCTTCTTGCCCCTGGTGGTCTGGAGGAGCTTGGCAATGTCAACCAATCTTCCTGCTGGGTGTTGCTCCTCAATGCCTCTCTTTGCATGGGTGACAGCACACAGGGCAAGGGAACCTGTCCTGTAGATCAGCCCAGGATTGCTGGATGCAGGAGTGACAGACGTTGTGCCCACCTTTGATGGTGACAGGGCCTTTCAGGTCATCCAGACAGATGGGATAGTTGATTTCTTCTAGGAGTCCTGCCAGAGCTGCTTCAACTGCCAGTGGGCCCTGAATGAAGGACTGGACTGAGGTGGGTTTCTTCGGGAAGATGGGCTCTGCAGTGAGAAGTGGATGCCCCAGAAATCTCAGTCCTTACTTTGGTCTTGGTTTATGAGTCCTGCGAGTCCCCTGGCCTTTTAATTCCAGCTGCCAAGCAAAGCCCTTCCCCTAACCTGCAGCCAGTCACAGCTTAGCTGAACAACTGCGCCTCCAGATTTGAAAGCTCAAAGAAAATGAAGCCATCTAAGCAGCTTTCTTGGTCAGAAGAACAGTTGTTACCTGAAATCATTGGTTTCTGTGTGTGAGAAAATATTTCTTCCTTCAATCCCTGAGTTTATTTCAAGTGATTCCAGTCAAATGCAGATCTCTCTCTCCTAACCCCAATCTTTCATTCTCATGTTTTTATCATCAAGCCCATCTACTTCCACCCACTGGGCACCACCATCCATGAATCCCATCTACTTTCCACTCACCCACATGGGGCTATGGAAAGGGTGCTGGCTCTGGGACAGAGGGATGGACCACACCCAAATTACAATGCAGCCTTGGTCACCTACCCATGTAACCTGGGAGAATTTATTTTACATCCTGAAGGGGTTCAGAACATGCCACCTCAAAATATGCCATTGCAACGCGAAAGTTGGACTGGAAAGCATGGTGGTCTTCTGAGCAGGATGATTCCCGGGTCCTTGTCCAGGTGGAGTTGAAGAATGAAACCATGAAATGAGACATATATACTACTATTTGTAATACTTTAAATAATAAAATAAAAGAACGAAACCACCGTGACTGGTTTGGCTCAGTGGATAGAGTGGTGGCCTGCAGACTGAAGGGTCCCAGGTTAGATTCCGGTCAAGGGCATGTACCTTGGTTGTGGGCACAACTCCAGTGGGGGCCATACAGGAGGCAGCTGATCGATGTTTCTCTCATTGATGTTTCTCTCTATCCCTCTCCCTTCCTCTCTGTAAAAAATCAATAAAATATATATTTTTAAAAAGAATGAAACCATGGACAAAATGTGGTATAGTAAAGGATGGAAATTTATTGAGAAACAAGCACAGACTCCAATGTGGGGAGGGGGAGAGAATTCCACTAAGTCCTTTTTTCTATGGTTCATAATGGCTGTAGTTCTTTGTGCCTTGATATCCCCTCTGATTGGTCACTATTCTCGGATTGGTCACTATAGCAACTCCAGAGCTCAAACCACAGGTGAGGTACCTGAGGTTCTCCTCCTCTTCTCCCTTATTGTCTTCCTATTCCCTTTGGGCTTTCCTCTTCCCTCTCTGAAGGAGGGGCTCCCTTCCCTTTATTTTGTAAATGTAGACCTTCTGCGTGGGCTCGATTCCCAGTACCGGGTATGCAGGAGGCAGCCAATCAGTGATTCTCTCTCATCATTGATGTTTCTATCTCTCTCTCCCTCTCCCTTTCTCTCTGAAATCAATAAAAACATATTTTAAAAAAATAGGTTTTTTTTCTTGTTAATCTGTGTTAGGCAGTTAGGCATGAGCAAAGCAAGGAAGAAGGGCCAGTACAGAAGGTCACCAGGGTGGAAAAGCCCCAGGTACCTAGCAAGGAACAATCAATTGTGGGGTGGGACCCTTCCCCCAGGGCAGTGGTCGAGCCACAGTTTGCCAACCACTGCCCCAGGGTGACTTTTCCTCACCTGGCATATCCACACAGTTTGGGCCTCCTGACCTTTCCTCCCTGTAGACAACCTCTATCCCTCAGTATTATTTCAGCTCCAGGCCCAGGTAAGCAATAAAATCAGCCTCACGACCAGCTGCATTGAATAAAGAGCCCTTGCCCTGGTGCCTGCCAATCAATCAGTGGCAGCCTCAACCCTGAAAGGACACACCTGGGAAACTGCAGAATATTCTATTGAGCTCTTCCCCTGGGACCTCCCCTAAAATCTCTGCCATAAAACCCTTAGGTCTGAGAAAGCTCCAGAGAGCTCCCTCATCCCTTTTCCTTCACCCTCCCTCACCCCCTCACCCCCTCACCTCCTTCCTCCAGGCATGTTACCATTAGCTTCCTCACTCCCAAGCTCCAAGGGACCTTCCTTTACCTCTATAATTTGTTTCCTCAGCCCATTTGTTCTAGGAATTACTTAGTCTATCTCTGTGATTTACCAAATAAATGTTCTCTGACAGTTTGGGGTCTTGGCTCCTAATTCTTTCCCACCCAGAACCCAAGTACCAAGGTTGCTGAACTCAGGTTTGGTCTGACCCTAATGGTCAGGCATCTGTTGCTGTTCCCATCGCCTGCAACAAATGTGTTTAATGTCAATTTAATTCTTAAACTGAAGCATAGTAACCCCTCCTTTGGAAAACTGCTGTTTGAACGACTCTATTATTCTTAGTTTCTTATTCTGTAGGTCAACTCTGTTATTTTTGGACTGTAAAATAACTTTGTTTTTTGCTTCAATAGAAAAGATAAACTTAATTGTCTGACCTTGCAAGCTAGCCATCTAACTGATACGCTGATATTGATGCCAGGTGCCCGTATAGATATGATACTCAAGGTTACAGGTGTCTGTATAAATATGATATATACTCACGGTTACAGGTGTTTGTTAGATATGATATGTTCTCAAGGTTACAAATTGTCTGTAAAAATAACTTACACAAGGACCTAAAAAAGATATAAAAAGAGAATGCTTCCTCCTTTGGGTGTTCAGAATTTGACAGAGGTAATCTGCTTTGAACCTGTATGCAATAAAGATGACTCCTAACTAATTGGCTGATTAAGGTGTCTTGTCAAGCTCGCTGATATGCGATACAACAAGACCAGCCCAGAATGGCATATGGGAAATTTGTTCCTCCCATACAATCCCAACCTCTTAGAGTCAGGTATATAAGAATAATCATATCACTATAATTTTTTTGTTTGATGAGGCTATAGAAGTTTAAGAAAGGCCTGGTCTTGAGACAGGATTTATAATGGCTCCAAATTCACATTTGCCAAATTTAGTTTGCTTTTTCAACCTTACTCCTCTACAGTATATTGTATAAGGAAATACAATTGTCCCTCTACCCTCCTAGGTTCTGAGCTGAGAAATTCCTGTAATAAAAAGACATACTAAGCCCTAGCCAGTTTTGCTGAGTGGATAGAGGGTCAGCCTGGGGACTGAAGGGTCCCAGATTTGATTCAGGTCAACGGCACTTGCCCGGGTTGTGGGGATGATCCCCATTAGGGGGCATTGCAGGAGGCAGCCAATCAATGATTCATCATGATGTTTCTATCTCTCCCTTCCTCTCTGAAATCAATAAAAACATGTAAATAAAAAACTATTCCAGTGTTAGAAACCAAAATCTTGGATAGCATTTGAAAATTATTTGAGAGCATTGGTAGAGAGGTAAAAGACCAATGGCTTCTTGGGAAGGAAACAAAGAAATAGATTCCTTACTTCTCTTGGCACAGAAAATTTTTTTAATGTGGTAATAATTGTTTTTTGGAAAATTACATCACAGGGATAATAATCAGTTTTCAGTGTTTTATTATAGATTCACTAGAGGGCCGGAGCCCGGATTCGTGCACCGGTGGGGTCCCTGGGCCTGGCCTGTGGGAATCGGGCAAAACTGGCTCTCCAACATACCTGAGGGGTCCTAGATCGTGTGAGGGCTCAGGCCAGACCTAGGGACCCCACCTGTGCACAACTGGGGTCAGGGAGGGCTCCACGGTGTGTCTAGCCCCTCTCGCCTAGTCCCGATCGGCTGGACCCCAGCAGCAAGCTAAAATACAGTTTGGAGAATTTGCCCCTTGGTGATCAATGCACATCATAGTGACTGGTTGAAGAATGATGGGACACTTAGCATATTAGGCTTTTATTATATAGGATTGTATCTATTTTCTCTACCATATTATAGATGAAGGAAATGATCCTCACTTGAGGTATTAATAGCTACCATGTAATTTGTTCTTTCTAAGTTACAGGCGCTGCTTTTAAACAGTTGGCATGTATAGCTCAGTCAGTGTGGTTTAGTGGTTGAGTTTTGACCTACATACCAGGAGGCCACAGTTCTATTTCTCCTCAGGGCATTTGCCCTGTTTGGGGGCTCCATCCCCAGGAGGCACCTGGTCAATGATTCTCTCTTATCATTGATGTTTCTGTGTCTCTCTCCCTCTCCCTTTCTATTTGAAACCTACAAAAATATATTTAAAAGATATAAGACAGCCCTAACCGGTTTGGCTCAATGATTGGAATGTCAGCTTGCAGACCAAAGGGTTCTGATTTTATTCTAGTCAAGTGCAGGTACCATGGTTGCAGGCTCTTCCCTGGCTGGGGCTCATGCAATAGGCAACCAATCGATGTGTTTCTCTTTCATCAGTGTTTCTCTCTGTCTTTCCCTTTCTCTTCCATTCTTAAAAAAGTCAATGGAATAATAAGAAAAGAAAAATGTTACTTTGGTATTTGTTCATTTTGTCCTGTGGGCCTCCCATGGCAAACATTGAATCAATGTGCCTCACCCAAATCTATATTCTACCGTAACGGAAAAGTGCCTTTTCATTGACCAGAAGAGGCTTACTCCATTTTCTTGTCCATAAATGTTTTTGTAATATTTCAATTGCAGGTGACATTCAGTATTATTTTAGTCAATAAATATTTGCCATATATGTGTGAGTACAGAAAGTGCACTGTAGAGTCCCATGTGAGTTATTTTCATCTATATCCATTGCTTGTTGTCATTGCTTTTGGCTGGGTTTGGACTATGAAGTTTGCATTAAAAAGAGAATACCTGTGATAGGACAATAAGATCTAGAGTCAGAGATGACCCTTCCTGACTCTGTTACATCAAAGTGAGGAATGTTGTGAACTACATTTTGCACAATCTGGTGCCTTTATGGTTCCGTGTTAGAAATCACCAAGGCCACACTTCCATGAAACTTGAATGCAGACGTGAAGTAGGATTAGATTGGTTTTGAATCCACTTGTATAAAGGAGATGGCCAGAGCATAGAGTTTGTGTACATTGGCTTTGAGTTTGTTTTCTCAATCTTTGCCCTGCCAGCCAAGAATATCTTCAAAACAGCCAGCGACTGCTTCACTTCCCTTGATGTCGGGTGTAAGCTTTACAGATGTTCAAAATTCAACAGTAATGACCCAGCATAGGTTGGCTTTTCCTGCGAGCCCATAGGTGTCCACCAGGTAACAAACGTAGACAGTCATGGTTGGGGCTGTTTTCTGAAGGGTACACTCTCTTCTCTAGATTGCATTTGCATGAGGTCTAATTTGACTAGTAATCATCTTGTCCTGTTGGTACTACTACTGACTGTGATTCCGATCCCACTGTGACAGCTGCAATGGTGCAGTGCCAAGGAGCCCTGTGACAGTTTGTTCTTGTACCAGCCCTCTGCAGTGATGGCTGAGCCAGTCCTTCCATGTGAGAATTGGCACTTTCCTCATTTTGTTATATTGTAAATCAGAAGACGCCTTAATCAATAAGCCAAATTTATTTGGAGTCCTGTTCATTTCGCTAGCGCTAGTGGGCCTAGAGGAAAATCTTGCTTCTCAAATTCTGGGGCCCAATATGGTGGAAGTCTGCCTTATTTATATGTTTTTCAGCTCTTTGTCTCTCAAATTTGGAATGAGACTTCTGGACCTTCTGAGAAAAAGTCCTGTGTGCTGGGACAGGCCGTGAGACCATATCTCAAGGCCTGGCCTAGCGCCAGCACTGACAACTCTGTCTGGGGCACAGTTTATGGCCTCTCTGGAATGGTGAGTAGTCTTATTTTTCCCTATTATTTAAGCAAGCAAACGTTTACAGAAGCCAGAATAGCAGGGTTAAATTTTAAACAGCAGTTTTTACCCAAGATGGAGGTTACTATGCTTCAATTTCAGGCAGACTCTGATGTGTGCTGTCACTGAGAGCTGAGCCTAATTTCTCAATGTTTTCAGTTATCTTTGTATGTGATTAAAATTATGTGCATTTTCCTCGTTATCAATGTACTGTACTTTTTAAAGAAATATGAAGTGTTTGCTCAGCACTCTTATGCTAATAGCTATTGCGTTTTATTTTTCCTGAGGATATATTTACATATCCCATTGTAATTATGTATTTTCAGATCAACTTGTAATCTTTTCCACTTAATCATACAATCTGAGTCACAATTATCATGTGTGTATAAACTCAGACATGTTTTCTCAGGGAAATTTTATTTTTTATATTTATTTGGCACAGGCAGCTTTCTTATTCATTGAAAATACTAAAAACTTCAATCATGTTTTTGTTAGTCCCTTCCAGCCAAATACCAGCAAAATCACATCTGTGATAAAAGAGACATGGAATGGAATGAATTCGAATAATAACGATGACCACAAACCCTAAATGGCTGTGGGGTGTGACAGTAACAGCACACTGAAAAGGGTTTCTTGTTGTATTTTGCCTGGTGATAGGTCACTTATTTGCCATTCAGGGAAGCCAGGCATTTTTCTGCATTGGATTCTGTGAGGAAATGAACTTAATTCTACACTCGGTGGTGATACTAATTTTTTTTTAGAAGGCAGGAAAAAATAAAGTCATGCTAACCCTAAATTGTAGGAAATAGAAATCATATTGGTGAGAAAGAGGAGTTTTTGTTATTTTTATTCTTTGGAAACCTGTTCTCTTTCATCCGTTATACAGACATGAATGCCTCTGCTTTTGTCTTGATTCATTGTGGTCATGGAAATAGCTCTGTGTGATGATGGACATGTGTGACCTTTTCTTTTCAACCACGTATGTCTAGGGCTGGCAGAGAGTGCAAGTCGTTTAACCAAGTGTCTGGAACAGCTTTTGCCTTTCTTGTTATCTAAATACTGAAATATTTCCTAGAGGGTATTGGATGCATTTCCAAAAAGTGATATATATATATAGTTTCTAATCATTTACTCCTTGAAAAGTTATCTCCTCTATGAATCAACTGAAGTTCATTAATTTAAGAATATTGTCAAAGCATACAAACCAAGCAAGAAAACAAAGTCAGTGTCTCTCTTCCAAAGAAGCTGTTCTTAGTGATAGAGTATGACTTCCTTTTACTTTTTATTTTTAAATATATTTCTATTGATTTCAGAGAGGAAGGGAGAGGGTGAGAGAGATAGAAACATCAATGATGAGAGAGAATCATTGATCGGCTGCCTCCTGCACACCCCCTACTGGAGATCAAGCCTGCAACTCAGGCATGTGCCCTTAACCAGATTTGAACCTGGGACCCTTAAATCTGCAAGCCAGTGCTCTATCCACGGAGCCAAACCAGTTAGAGCTTTCTTTTACTACTTTTTAAAAATATATATAATTGATTTGAGAGAGAGAAAGACAGAGAAACAATCTGTTGTACTACTTATTTCTACATTCATTGGTTGATTTCTGTGTGTGATCTGGGATTTAACCTGCTACCTTGGCACATTGGGATGATGCTCTAACCAACCCAGCTACCTGGGCGGAGTGAAAGACAACATAGTGACCCACTACATCACATTCTGGTAAAGGTAAAGGTTTGGTCTGGCTGGTGTTGCTCAATGGTTGAGTGTCGACCTATGAACCAGGAAGTCATAGTTCGATTCCCAGTCAGGACACATGCCTGGCTTGCAGACTTGATCCCCAGTAGGGGGTGTGCAGGAGGCAGCCAAACCATGATTCTCTCTCATCATGGATGTTTCTATTTCTGCCTTTCCCTTCCTCTCTGAAATCAATAAAAAAATATATTTAAATGAGAAAAGAGAAAAGGTAAAGGTTTAGAAGAACCTCTAACAAATCCAGTATAAACAGCCACCATGACTGTGTTCCTTTGGGTTGATGGAGTGTTTTCTGTCTTCTTGGTGGTGTAACTGCATTCGAGAAAACTCATAACTACTCTAGAAACAGTGTGTGCAAATATTAAAAACAATACAAAATAATAGTGGACATAGCTGGCTTGGCTCAGTGGCTAGAACATCATCCTGTGACTGAGTGGTCCCGGGTTCAATTCTGGTCAAGGGCAAATGCCCGAGCTGTGGGCTCGATCCCCAGTAGGCGGCATGCAGGAGGCAGTTGATCAATGATTCTCTCTCATCATGGATGTTTCTATCTCTCCATCTCCCATCATCTCTGAAATCAATAAAAATATATCTATAAATAAATAAATAAAACCACAAAAGTGTTTTCTCATGCTGTGAGAATGCTGAACTGTCCTAAACTTGGAGTGCTACATGTGCAACACTTTCTTCCCCCATCTTGGGGTTCTTATAAAGAACTGAGAGGTCTGGGGAAGGACACAACAGGATTGAATTTCAAGAAACACCTTCTGGGGCAACCTCTGCCTCATTCACACAACTGCTGAGACAGTGATAGGACTCCTGGCACCCACCTTTGAGATGACGCCAGGGTTCTGGAGTCCTATTCAGGAAATGCTATGATCTGAAATGGGAAATCTAACTGGTCAGCACTAGTGAGGTCAGCCTGGGAAGTCATAATCTAATCCTTGGGTATCAGCAGGTCTTGATGAATTCCAGCTCTTAAGTTTCCCATCTCAAGCCGACTCTGCCTGCTCTCTGGGAAACATGTTTAAATGCAACATCAGTCCAAGTCTAGAAATTTTCTGTTGGAACTCCAGGTGACTGTGGTGAACAGGGATAGAACCAGTGCCCATGTCATGAGGAGCAGGCCCCTCAAACACAGTGATCCCCACTGTTGTGTGATCATCACTCCTGTACCAAGAAGCATGTTTCACAGGAGTCTCAAACCCACCAACAATGTGAAAAGGAGATGCCCTCCCTGCCTGTCCTAGCTCTAGGAGTCCCTCAGGTGCCGGCTGTCCCTAAAGCGCCTTCCCTGAGTCCTATAGGCCATCCTACCCTGTGGTTTGAGAAGCGAAGAGGCTGACCACACCCAGCCCCCTCTCCTCAGAGCTGCCTCCAGAGTGAGTGCGGAGCTCACCCACCAATTCTGGTGCCTACTCTTCCAGAACAGGACTACCCCTGCACAATGTCAGCCCCAGGGGCTGTGAGAAATAATATGTCAGCCAGGAACTCAGCATCCCTGTAGGATCCCTCACTTGGCTCCCAGAATGCAGTGCAGCACCACACCTAATAAGGGGCTGAGAATTCCAAGTATTTTGTCTTTCCTGAAGTGAGCAGTCACAGGAGGTGGCTCCTGTTCCCCTTGCTGGAGCCACACCCCTGTTCTTGCAGGAAGAGTGTGAAATGAGCCCAAACTCCTCCCATGGTCTTGCAACAGCTTCCATTGTTTTCCTGGGTCCCCAAGGTCACCTGTCTATGGCTCAAGGTCCCCAGGCTGCCACCCATCCCCATCAAGACACATTGAGTGAGAGGCTGGGTGAGGACAGGCTCAGGGAGGCTGACCCAGGGAGACCTGTGCACAGGGGAGACCTCAGGGAGGTGGGGGACACCTTGCCCATGAACCTGCAGCTGAGGACCTGGCAGCTGATTGAGGACAGGTGACCCTTTGTTATCCTCCCTGAGCTTCCAGTGGGGAAGCAAAGTGAGGAAGGGCCCATGCTTTGTATCTGAACTACGTCCAGCACAGCCAGGGGTGAACCTGAGGAGAGACGGTGAAATATTAAAGAAGACAGACAAAGAGAATACAGTTGGGGCTAGGTAGGTACACTTGTGCCTGGATGAGGACACAATGACACAGCCTATAATCGGAAGCTTTATTTTATAGTCAGAGCACACAAAGTAAAACAAAGGGAGTGGTCAACATGTTTACAATGTTCTTGTGAGTTTCACCTCGTTTTAGCTGAACTTCCTGCACCTCCCACAGCCCATTAGCTACCTAGGAACAAGGGAGGACTATAAGGTCAAGCTTAATTATGCAAGGAGGGCTCTGCCCTCCAAGCTGGGACTTGTTTGTCACCTTGCCACAGGTCAGTCTGAGGCTTGACTCTGTAGCGGCTCCTTACAGTATCGATTGAGATGATCCTATAATTTTTTAGGTTTATTCTAGTAACAGTATATTACATTAATTCATTTTCAGATGCAAAACCAACTCTTTTTTCCTGGGTTAAATCTCACTTGGTCATGGTATATAGGTTATCCTATATAATAAAGAGGTAATATGCAAATTGACCCTCACACCCTTGCACAAGATGGCTGCCCCCATGTGGTCAAAGATAGCCACCACAAGATGGCCTGCAGGGGAGGGTAGTTATGGGCAATCAGGCCTGCAGGGGAGGGCAGTTAGGGGCGACCAGGCCTGCAGGGAGGGCAGTTGGGAATGACCAGACCTTCAGTGGAGGCAGTTGGGGGCGACCAGTCCGGCAGGGAAGGGCAGTTGGGTGGGACCAGGTCTACAGGGGAGGGCAGTTGGGGGTGAGATCTGGCCTTCAGTGGAGGGCAGTTGTGGGAGAAATCAGGCCAGCAGGGGAGGGCAGTTAGGGGCAATTAGGCAGGCAGAGGCAGTTAGGGGCGATCAGGCAGGCAGGCAGAGGCAGTTAGGGGTGATCAGGCAGGCAGGCAGAGGGGATAGGGGCAATCAGGCAGGCGGGCAGGTGTATGGATAGAAGCCAGTGGTCCCAGATTGCGAGAGGGATGTCCCTGATTGGAGAGGGTGTAGGCTGGGCTGAGGGAACCGCCCCCCCCATACACAAATTTCGTGCACTGGGCCACTAGTCTATACTAATAAAAGGGTAATATGCTAATTAGTCCAGACATCTTCCAGACGTCCATCTGGACAAAGCCACAGTGGCTCCAAGGGCCAAGGGCCGATGGCATGGGAGCGGGACCACACTAAGCAAGACCTAAGACCACACTAAGCAAGACCTCACTGGCCATACTGAGAAGGAACCTTCATCTTTTTCTTGAGAACAAAGTGGGGAGGGAATTTGATCTGATCAGAACTGTGTTTTGAAAAGATCATTCCAGCTACAATGTAAGAATATGAACAGGGCCAGCATTGGACCAATTAGGATTTATGATGGTGGTTAGTGTTGGTAGTAGTCAAGTGGGTTGGGGTGGGAAGAAGGAGATGAAGACAAGTGGGGTATGGATGAAAAAAAAGGCCACATGCTGCCCGACTAGTTCAGGGAAGGCCTGCATTGAGGTTTTGCAAACTCAAAGACCTAAAGTAACCACAAAGGATGGTCTGAAATTAAAAATTTAACTAAAAACAGTTTATAGTAGGTAGTAATTTCCTAGGCCACTATTTTCCCTGACAAAGATCAGCTTTGATATTTACTGAGCCTATTTTCTTTCTGCATCTACTCTACTCCCCCAGCAATGCCTGCTGCTTCCTGGGGTCCCGGTCTCCCTGGCTGTGCTGAGAGCTGGACATGGAGTGACTGGGGGTGATGTGGTGGGCGGTGCAACTGGTCCTGGCATTTTGGTTCCAGGTGTTTTAGTTAGTGCACAGTAAGCCCTTGATTTTGTGGACTTGATTTAATGGATTTTGGATTTTTTAATAATATGTAATTTTTTAATTGATTTCAGAGAGGGAGAGAGAGATAGAAACATCAAAAATGAGAATCATTGATCAGCTGCTTCCTGCATTCCCCCTTCTGGGAATCAAGTTGCAATACCGGCATGTGCCCTTGACAGGAATCAAACCCAGGACCCTTCAATCTGCAGGCTGATGCTCTATCCACTGAGCCAAATCGGCTAAGTCTGGATTTCGGATTTAACAGTCAAAATTTCTGGTCCTTTGTCATATGTGAAAATTAACACCCTGTTAATTTTAAAATGCTTTCAACCAAGATTTCTGTGTAATTAAATCAACTGGTTATATATTTTTTAATTATTTCCCTGTAATTTTTAACAAATTTTAGTGAATAGGCCATATGCTGGGAAAAACCACTGTAGTAATTTTGCAGACATACCTACAACTATCTATACTAATAAAAGGGTAATATGCTAATTAAACCAGATTGACCAGACATCTTCCAGTCATCTGACTTCCTTCTGGACAAAGCTACAGTGGTGGGGGCCAAGGCAGAAGCAGTTAGGGGAGATCAGGCTTGCTTGGGGGATCAAGCAGTTAGGGAGCGATCAGGCTGGCAGGGGAGAGCAGTTAGTGGGAAATCAGGCTGGCAGGGGAGGGCAGTTGGGGGGGGACCAGGACAGCAGGGGAGGACAGTTGGTGGGGACCAGGCCTGCAGGGGAGGACAGTTGTGGGTGATCAGGCCAGCAGAGAGGGCAGTTAGGGGTGACCGGGCCAGCAGAGGAGGGCAGTTGGGGGAGACCAGGCCAGCAGGGGAGGGCAGTTGGGGGGGGGGACCAGGTCTGCAGGGGAGGGCAGTTGCAGGGGGCAGGCCTGCAGGGGAGGGCAGTTAGGGATGACCAGACCAGCAGGAGAGGGCAGTTGGGGGTGACCGGGCCAGCAGGGGAGGGCAGTTGGGGGTGACCAGGCCTGCAAGGGAGGGCAGTTGGGGGGGACCAGGCCTGCAGGGGAGGGCAGTTTGGGGGAACCAGGCCTACAGGGGAGGACAGTTGGGGGGACCCAGGCCTTCAGGGGAGGGCAGTTTGGGCCGACCAGGCCTGCAGGGGAGGACAGTTAGTGGCGACCAGACTGGCAGGGGAGGGCTGTTAGGGGTGACCAGGCCAGCAGGGGAGGGTAGTTAGGGGCAATCAGGCTGGCCGGGGAGCAGTTAGGTGTCGATAAGGCTGGCAGTGGAGTGGTTAGGGGGTGATCAGGCTGGCAGGCAGAAGCGTTTAGGGGCAATCAGGCAGAGACAGGTGAGTGGTTGGGAGCCAGCAGTCCTGGATTGTGAGAGGGATGTCCAACCGCCCATTTAGGCCCGATCCTACCTGGATCATGCCTAAACAGGCAGTCGGACATCCCTTGAGGGTCCCAGATTGGAGAGGGTGCAGGCTGGTCTGAGGGACATCCCCCACCCCTTGCACAAATTTCATGCACCAAACCTCTAGTGTATAAAATAAGGTACCAAACTGCCATTCTATGGACATTATCTCAATTCATTGAGATTTTGCTTTCTGGCAATGAAATCATAAAGATTCACTTTAGGTTTGAATGATTCTTCCATTGATGGAACCCAGTTTTCTGATAAATCTCATTATTGCTGGATTAAACAGTATAACTGTGTTGGCAGCAGGAATGGCACCGAGTGTCTGACCAGAGGGGTCAGACCCAACCTGGGTTCAGCAACCTTGGTACTTGGTTCCAGCTGGGTAAGAATACAGGGCAAGACCCAAAGTGTAAGAGAACATTTACTGGATAAATTACAGAGGTAGGAGAAGTAAGTCTTAGAAGAAATGGGTTTAGGAAATGAATTATGGAGGTAAAAGAAGGGCCCTTGGAGCTTGGGAGTGCAAGCTAATGAAGCAGGAATTTTATGGGAATATAGGCAGGCTTAGGGATTTTTCAGAATTGGCGTCCATGGAAAAACACAGGGCTACATATTGGGAGAAGGTACATTTCCATAACACATGGAAGCCAGGTGTAGTTACATCTCCATAAGACAAGGAAGCAGCAACAGGTATATTTCCAGAAGACAAGGGAACTGGAAGTAGCCAAGAAAGGTCATATTTACAAAATAAAGAGAAGGAAGCCCTTCATTCAGAAGGAGGAGAAGAAAGCCCAAAGGGAATAGGGAAACAATAAGGGAGGAGGGGAGAGAACCTCACATGTCCTATATGAGGTTCAACCTTTGAGCCCAGGAGTTACTATAGTAACCAGTCTAAGGGAATAATGACCAATCAGAGGGGATATCAAGGCACCAGTATCTGCAGCCTTTATAAGCCACAGGGAAAGGAACTTAGTGGGACCCTTTCCCCCTTCCTACTTGAGAGTTGATTCTGTGGGACTCTTTCCCTTTCCCCAGGTGGGAGTCTGTACTTATTCTTCAATAAATCTCCACCTTTACTATACCCCTTTCTGTCCATGGATTCATTCTTGATTCCGGAGGACAAAGAATCCGGGTTCCAGTCCAAAAATTCGATGTCACTAATGTTAACCTGCCTGGGGGAGGAGGAAATTGAGAGGGAAGGGAAAGGTACAGGTGTGCTCCAGAGGAGGAAAATGCACTGGGTCCTCCTTCCTAAAGGTTTTAGGGTGGAGATTTTAGGGGAGGTCCCAGGGGAAGTTGTGAATGGAATATTCTGTAGCTTTTCAGGTGTGACCATTCAGGGATGTGGTCTCCACTGATTGATTGGCCTGACCCAGGGCAGGGGTCATTATCCAAAGCAGCTGGTCCTGATGTCAGCCCTGGCCTTTTGTTGTTTATTTGGGCCTGGAGCTAGAGGAGGAAAAGTCTCCCTGGGGACAAGGGCCCACCCTACAATTGACTGCCCATTGCTAGACACCTGGCCTTCCACCCTGGTGACCTCTGTACCTGGCCCATCTCCTTGCTCTGCGTAGGTCTGTGGAACTGCCTACAAGATAACCACAAGTAAGGGGTGGCTCATGACCTTAGAGGACGGTGACTGAATCACCAGCGGGAACACATTTTTCATGTGAAAAACATTTTCTAAAGGTAACCATTCTAAATACGCAGAACTCACTTTTCCCGCTGGACATGGTGGCTTGTTTCTGGTTTCAATGCTCTTTCTGGGAATCTGGCTGTAGTTCTGGAAGGATACCACCCTAAGGCATCCTAGTCCCTGAGCCTGGGCACCTTTTTGCAAATGCACACGTCAGACTCCAGTTGTCAACAAAGATCAAAATGGAGCCAGATTCATTAGGTGCCTTTTAAGTGTGTGTGTTTGCAAGGAAGGACCACTGTTCCCTGGGGACTCTCAGCCCTGCTTCTCAATGCAAATGTCCCTGGACAGGAGTTGTGGTTGCTTTGGGCTCAGGCCTGTGCACCTCAGGGGCTAGGGGGCGATGACCTGCGAGGTGACGATCCTTTGAGTAGCGGTGGGGGCAGGTGGGTGAGGCTACGGCGGGTGTGGGGGTGGGTGGAAGCGGGGAGATTATGCTCTGCTACTACCCGGAAGTTCACTCAGATCGCATCTCCCTTGCACTTCCGTCTTTCCTCCACCTGCGATCTGTAAGGTGCTGGGAGTTGCAGGCGGGACTCAGGGAGGCCCAGGAAACTAGAAATGGTGAGTGTGCAGCTGGGCGTGGAGACGGGGAGGACGGGCGGGTGGAACCGCCGTGGCGGGACCGTCTCTCCACGGTCAGGTCCGGAGCCTGCGGACCCAAGGCGCCCGCCTGGGGGCTCCGCTGAAACTGCAGGCCCCTCGGGCTCGCAGTGTGGGACCCAGCCGGGACCCGGGCGTCCAGTTTGTCCCTGCGGTAGGGCCTTCGGCTGCGGAGCGTGTCTGGGCAGCTCTGCACCCACATCCCCGCGGCTCCGGTGCGGTGACCACGGGGAGGGTCAGTGGGGACAATGGTGACTCCGTCTCCGCGGTTCGTGCATGGGAGGAGCTGTGCTCTGTGGGGTTCCCTGTCCCTCCTTTCTCCCCAGAAGGATCCCGCTTTCTCCTGAGTTTTGATGTTTGTGGAGCAGGCTCTCAAGTCCACCCCCTGTCCCCCAGGCCTAGCTCTGCAGCAAATGCCTCCATTTCCAGTCTCTTCCCTGAATGCTAAACCCCAACTTCCCTCCTCTGAGTCACAGCATCTTTATCAGCTATTTGTTTTTTCAAACTGTTAAAAACAAAATTCAACTGAGTGAATTGGAAGGTCTAATTGACTTGATTTCCCATTCACATGTTAACGAAAAAACATTCAAACCTGTAAAGAATTTTTGTGAATTTATTTGAGCCAAACTGTCGACAATATCAGGGAAGCAGTATCTCAACGGATTGGGATAATGCTCCAGAGAATGGCAGTTTCTCATATATTTTTATACATTGAAATCAAAGGAAGGGACATAGATGGGTTACATGAAATCCATTGGTGATTGATTAGAGAGGTGGGAAAAAACAAAGGGGGGAGGGGGGAGGGAGAGCCCTGGGATTGGATAAAGTGTAAAATGATAGACACATACTGAGGTTGATGCAGGAACAATGTGATAATAATGAAGGAATTTGTGGTATCTGTCCTGGTGCCAAAGCACTTTAGGTTGTGCCCCAAGGGGTCTGGAAAAAGGGAAGTTAAAGTTACCCAGACATTTCAAGGATTTCTATAATAATAAAATTGTAATATGCTGATTAGACTGGACATCTTTCTGGACAACCTTCCAGACTAAGCCGGGGCTGCAAGGGAAGCCCGGGTCCCAGGTGCCAGAGGAAGAAGGTGCCTGTATTCGGGGGAAGGGAGCCCTACTCTTGCACGCATTTTGTGCACCCGGCCTCTTAGTTTTATTATAGATGTAAAAAGATAGGCTCAGTTAAGGTAAAGGTTTACCTTGTCATCAGTGAAGATACCAGCCTAGGATATAACTACCCACCATAACTGCTTTTAGTTGAAGTTTAATTTCAGACCATCCCTTATGGTTACTTTAGGTCTCTGAGTTTGCAACCGCCATTGAGGCCTTCCTTGAGCTTGTCAGGTTAGCATGTGGCCACTGTGGCCCACACGCGAATCGGGCAGCATCCCATCTAGTAAATGGAATCTCAGAGGAGCTGTTCAAAATGGAAGGCTTTTACAGTAGGCAGAAAGGAAGTTGCATTAGGAGGTTAAAGGGTTGCTTCAGTCAGGGTCACCCTTCCTTAGGGGAAGGAACAGCAGGAATCTTTTAGACAGACTAGAGTCCGGGTGCATGAAATTCGTGCAAGGGTAGGGTCCCCAGGGCTGGCCAGCGATCAGGGCCAATTTGTGGGGCAACCAGCAGAGTGATCAGGGGTCCCCTTGTGGCACTCGCCTTGGCCGGCCTGACACTGCCTGCTCGCTGGTCCCACCCCCCGCCATCGCCACTGGTTGCCTCCCTCTGCAGGGCGACTGGCGGGGTGATCAGGGGGAGAGGGGCCCCACTGGCACCTGCCTCAGCCAGCCTAGCCCCTCTCCCCACTGCCAGTCACCTCCCTCTGCAGGGCGACTGGCCGGGTCATGGTGGGGGGAAGAGGGGCCCCATTGGCACCTGCCTTGGCTGGCTTGGTGCCACCATCTTGTTGGCCCTGTGCTCTGCAAGGTGACTGGTGGGGCAATCGGGAGGGCCCCCACTGGCACCCACCTTGGCTGGCCTGGGACCTGCAGGCTGAGGGAAGCTCCTGCAATGAGCATCTGCCTCCTGGTGGTCAGTGTGCATCATAGCGACCAGTCATTCCACTGGTTATTCTGCCGTTTGGTCAATTTGCATATTAGGCTTTTATTATATAGGATTAGTATTGAACAGCAAGTTGCAGAGTGATTGGGTTAAAATTTTACTACTGGGAGAGGTTGAAACTGAAGTTACATACAGTCATGCACCCCTGAACCTGGGGATTACATCTTGAGGCAGTTTTGTTGTTTTCAGTTCTCTTACACACACCTGCTGGTGTAGCCTGCTACACACCTAGGCCATATGGTGTAGCCTGTGGGTCCTTGGCAACAAACCTGTACAACATGCTACTGAATACTGTAGGCAATACAGTACTGAATACTGTAGGCAATTGTACTACAGTGGTAGTAAGCATTTATGAAAAGGTACAGTGTTCCAAACCAGCACAGCCAAGGGTTCAAGGGTTCGGTGAGCCTGAGAGGAGGTGGCGAAGGAATTAAAGAAAAGACAAAAAGAATAAGCTGGGGTGGATCTCCTGTGTCTAGCCGAGGCCACAGAGAGGGACCAAGATGGCAAGCTGATGCTTTATTTTCTAGTCAGAGGTAAACAAGGTAGTGGTCTCCATAGTTACAATGTTCTTGTGAGTTTTACTTGTTTTGGCAGCACTTCCTGCACCAGCCACAGCCCATTAACTACCCAGGAAGGATCTAGGGAGGGTCATAAGGTCAAGCTTAATTATGCTAAGAGGGCTGTGCCCTCTAAGCTGGGACTTCTTTGTGGCTTTGCCAACAGGTCAGTCCAAGGCTTTACCATATAGCCGCTCCCTATAGTACAGTAAAAATGTGGTGTGCAAGATAGAAAATGGTACATCCGTGTGGGGCACTGACCCTGAATTGGCTACAGGACTGGAAGCTGCTCTGCAGGAGTCAGTGATTGGTGAGTGAATATGAAGGCCTAGGACGCTACTGTGCACGGCTGTAGACTTTATCACACTGTACGCTTAGGCCAGGAAATTTACCAAAAACAGATTCAATCAAGCCCAGGTGGCAATGATGCAATCAAAAGGCACAGGCAACACAAGACCTCTGAGGCTGCTGCCCGCATAAAACAGCATACTGCTTCACAGCAAAGTTTTCTTTCACTAAGCAGAAAGCTCACAACGATAAAGAGGATAGTATAGCAAATACATGAACCAGTATTTCTTTTTTTTTTTGTTTTAAATACTAGAGGCCCAGTGCACAAAATTTGTGCACGGGGGATGTGTCCCTCAGCCCAGCCTTCACCCTCTCCAATCTGGGACCCCTTGAGGAATGTCCAACTGCCCATTTAGGCCCGATCCTACCGGGATCGGGCCAAATGGGCAATTGGACAGCCCTCTAACAATCCAGGACTGCTGGCTCCCAACTGCTCGCCTGCCTGCCTTCCTGATTGCCCCTAACCACTTCTGCCTGCCAGCCTGATCACCCCCTAACCACTCCCCTGCCAGCCTGATTGATGCCTAACTGCTACCCTGCCAGGCTGTTTGCCCCTAACTGCCCTCCCCTGCAGGCCTGGTCACCCCTAACTGCCCTCCCCTGCAGGCCTGGTACCCCCCAACTGCCCTTCCCTGTAGGCCTGGTCACCCCTATCTGCCTTCCCCTGCAGGCCTGGTCACCCCTAACTGCCCTCCCCTGCAGGCTTAATCGCCCCCAACTGCCCTCCCTTGCAGGCCTGGTTTCTACCAACTGCCCTCCCCTGCTGGCCTGATCGCCCACATCTGCCCTCCCTTGCAGGCCTGGTCCCTCCCAACTGCCCTCCCCTGCTGGCCATCTTCTGGTGGCCATCTTGTGTCCACATGGGGCAGCCATCTTTGACCAAATGGGGGTAGCAATCTTGTGTGTTGGGGTGATGGCCTATTTGTATATTACTCTTTTATTAGATAGGATAGAGGCCTGGTGCATGGGTGGGGGCCAGCTGGTTTGCCCTGAAAGGTGTCCCGGATCAGGGTGGGGATTCCCTTGGGGCGTGGGGCGGCCTGGACAAGGGGCCTGTGGTGGTTTGCAGGCTGGCCACGCCCCCCAGCGATCCAAGTGGAGGCCCTGGTATCTGGGGTTTATTTATCTTCTATAATTGAAACTTTGTAGCCTTGAGTGGAGCCAAGGCTCCTGCTTGCTCTGTGGCTGTAGCCATTTTTGTTGGGATTTATTTATCTTCTATAATTGAAACTTTGTAGCCTTGAGTGGAGGCCTAGGCTGGCCAGGGTGTGCGGAAAGCTTGACTTCCTCCATTACCCGGGAAAGTCAAGCCTCCTGCTCGCTCCGTGCCCACAGCCATCTTGGTTGGGTTAATTTGCAAACTCACTCCTGATTGGCTGGTGGGCGTGGCTTGTGGGTGTAGCAGAGGTATGGTCAATTTGCATATCACTCTTTTATTAGATAAGCTACTTTATTGATTTTTTTTTTACAGAGAGGAAGGGGGAGGGTTAGAGAGTTAGAAACATCGATGAGAGAGAAACATCGATCAGCTGCCTCCTGCACACCTCCTACTGGGGATGTGCCTGCAGCCAAGGTATATGCCCTTGACTGGAATCAAACCTGGGACCTTTCAGTCTGCAGGCCGACGCTCTATCCACTGAGCCAAACCAGTTAGGGCGAACCAGTTTTTCACCATCAGGTATTCTCTGTAGTGACAGTAAGTATGTGCTGGGCTTTCACAGGACTGGCCGCACAGGAAGCTTGTTTATACCAGCATCATCATAAACATCTAAGTAATGCATTTCCCTATGACATTGTGATGGGTATGACATCACTAGGTGGTTGCAGTTTTTCAAATCCACTGGAATCTTTTTTTTTTTTTTATAGAAGGGATTTTATTTTTCATTAAGTACAGGTTTTTTGCCTACTTGATTAAGTTTATTCCTAAGTATCTTAATTTTTTTTTTGTTGCCAAGGTAAATGGGATTTTTTGTTTAGTTTCTCATTCTGAGAATTCATTATTGGTGTATAAATAAGCCATCGATTTTTGGTTGTTGATTTTGTATCCTGCTGCATTGCCAAATCCATTATTAATTCTAGTAGTTTTTTGGTGGAGTCTTTAGGGTTTTCTGTGTACAATATCATGTCATCTGTGAATAATGAGAATTTTACTTCCTCCTTTCCCATTTGGATGCTTTTTATTTCTTCTTGTCTGAATGCTGTGACTAGGACTTCCAGTACTATCCTATCTAATAATCCTATATAATAAGAGAGAAATATGCAAATTTGGCCGGGACTCTGAAATGGTCACGACTGCTCCGCAGGGGTTGGCGAGGAGCGGGGCCTGCGGCTGGGACGTGAGCCTGTGGTGCGTCCTCTAGAGTTGGGGAGCTAATAACTGATGGGCTCCGGTCCTCCTCCAACAGCCCTTTCCAGCAGGCATGGGGTTGCTGAGACCCAGGCCGGGCCTCTGGCCACAGATCCATAGCTTCACAGAGACTGACTCTACCAGGCCACCCGGAGGCCATGTGGCTGGGCCGCAGGGTGCCTGTTCAAGATGTGAAACAGAGAGGAGGTGTGGAAGGAAATCCAGAGAATGGGATGTGGGGGTTCAAGACTCACTTCCTTTGGGCTTTGTCCTTCTTGGCCTTGGTCCTTTTCTTTCGGGCCTGGAGCACAAGCACTGCTGGAGAGAGGGATGGATGAAGGCCGAATGTGGAAGAAAGGAGGTGACCCAGGTGAGGGTGGAGACCTAGCAGAGGCGTCAGGCAGACTGTGGGGCCACCTGAGCGACGGCTCCCCAGCAAGCACAGTGGCTTTGGCGAAGCAGCGGCCAGAAGGCAGGCTGCCCAAGGGGCACAGAGCGGCACTGCACCATCCCTCTATGAGGACACCCTGCACAGGCGCTGCCTTCACCAGCGGGCTCTGGGCGACATCTGCAAATACAACTGCAACCTCTAACGTTCTGGGCAAAGAACTGATCCTGTGCCCCTCTGGGTACCAGGCTTGCTAGGAGTGTGCTGTCACCAATGCCACAGATCAAAGGCAAAAACCTGGCGAGGCGGGTGCACCAGAGGGAGCTTGGGCAGGGGCAGGGGGCTGGTGGGCAAAGATCTGCCTCACTTGTGGAGAGCGAGGTTCTGCAGTGGCCCCAAGACCCGGGTTGGCCCAGCGGGAAACAATAGGCATGGAAGGACGCCTGGACAGAGGGGCGTGGACCCCCACAAGTGAGGTGAGGTTGAGGGGCGGCGCCACCTCAGTGGAGGGGAGGTGCACTGCAGGGTACCCGACTGACAGACGCGATTCAGAGAAGCTCCCGGTGCTAACCGGTCTAGACTCAGGCAGACTTCCCACTTCAGAGGCAGCGACTCCTGCCCCCACCTTGGCCAAAAAGAAAGCCAGCGCCCACCCTGCCCCAGGGCAGCGCATGCCTGCGCAGTGATTGTGAAGCCTACCACCTGCTCCAGAGAAGGGAGGGCAGTAAAATTGGGGGCGGGAGTGGGGGCGGGGGAGAGGAAAGAATGTGGAGCGTCCGTGATGAAGAGGTGCTTGAGAATGAGGCTCGGAAGCCTGATGGGGAGGTTTGCTCTGTTTGCCCCGCGGCTGCCCCTTAGGAAGGGCAGAGAGCACGGCTGTGAGGCTCCCTGCACGCTGAGTCAAGTTCCACAGCCAACTGGAACTGGCCTCAGTTTCCTGGTCTGTAAAATGGATTAAGCGTGTCCCAGTGCCTTCGCTGAGCTTTGAGGGCCAATCGAGATACTATATAACGAAAATGAGGGAAGAAATGAGAAAGAAAAGGAAGGATGAACAACACGAAAGAAAGATTGGAAGGAACCTGTAAATCTGTTGTCACTTAAATAGGGAATATAGTCAATAGTGTTGTAATGACGGTATGATGCCAGGTGGGTACTGGAGATATCAGGGAACACTTTGTAAAGTATATGATTGTCTACCACTATTCTGTAACTAATATAAAACCTGAAACTAATACAAAATAATATTGAATGTAAAGAAATGAAAATACGAGTGAAATTTTTATAAATTTCATAGTTTAAATAAAGGCTGTAAAGGAAGGAAGGAAGGGGGAGAATAAAAATAGTGTTTTTCATTTTACCACTTTATTGTCTTTTCAGTACATGAAAGACAGTTGTCTTTATATGGTGCTTTTATACTTTTCTAAGTCACTATCTCATTTGATGTTCAGGGCAACTTAAAGACAAGATAATTATTCCCTCCACTATTCAGAGAAAGGAAATCTTGGTGTCTGGCCCCAACGATTCAATCGTGAAGCCTTTATTGTAAAGCAGGGTTAGTGAAATTTTCTGTGAAGGGTCATATCTATACTAATAAAAGCCTTGGGGAGAGAAACCAAGATGGCGGCATAGGTGAACACCTAAACTGCTGCCTCGCACAACAATTTCAAAACTACAGCTAAAAGACAGAACGGACATCATCTAGAACTACAGGAAAGCTGGCTGAGTGGAAATTCTACAACTAGAAGGAAACAGAGACTCAGAGGAGCTGCAAAAGACTGAGGTACAGAGAAGCACATGGAGAAGACAGGCGGCTGAGTCCCTGGCTAGCTTTCTCTAGCGGGAGAGAGACTGATGATCCCAACTGCACTGAACCCCAGTTCCGACTGCACTGAACCCCAGTTCTGGGCGAGACCCTGGGGTCCCAGACTCATACGGAGGGAGTCTGGACTGTCAGGAAAAGAGAGGAGTGCATGGAAACTCAGGGGAGCCAAAAAAGGGAGAGGTCCAGAGGTGCGTGCGCGAGTGCACACAGAGTGGGCTGACTGCTGAGTGTGCCGCTGGCTTTCTCTAGTGGGGGGGAAGAAGGAAGCTCTCGACTGCACTGAACTCCAGTTCCGGGCGAGAATCTGGGAATCCAGATTCATTGGGGGATAAACTGGACTGTCTGGCAGTGGGTGAAACTCGAGGGCGGCTTTCTCTCAGAGGTGCAGCGATTACTGAGGGACACTGAGACCCAGGGGCCTCATAGGGCAGGGCTGACAGGAAGCCAAGGCTGTCTGCTCAGCCCTGAGACTCTGCCCCATTCAAGCTGAGCACAGAGCTTTTGCAATTTTGCAAGTCTTGTCTCATAAGGCTGTCTCCAGCACGGAAGTTCTCCTGGCGTAGACATAGCTGATCCTCACAGCCAATTGGCCTAGAAGTCAATTCCTCCCAGTGATACCAACAACAATCAAGGCTTAACTACAACAAGACTGTGCACACAGCTCACGAAGGGTGTCCACTTCAGGTAACTGGGGAGGCTGAGCCACTGGGCCCTATAGGACACCTAGCACACATAGCCACTCTATCAACTCAGGGAAGCAGCCAAAATGTGGAGACAAAGAAACAGGTCACAAATGAAAGAAATGGAGGAAAGCAAATGACTGGATATAGAGTTCAAAACCACAGTTACAAGGTTTTTCAAGAATTTTCTAGAAAAGGCTGATAAATTTAGCAAGACCCTTGAGGACATGAAAAAGGACCAACTAGAAATTAAGCATACACTGACTGAAATAAAAAATAATATACAGATCCAACAGCAGACTAGAGGATCGCAAGAATCAAGTCAAAGATTTGAAATACAAAGAAGCAAAAAACACCCAACTGGAAAAGCAAAAAGAAAAAAGAATCCAAAAATATGAAGATAGTGTAAGGAGCCTCTCTGACAACTTCAAGCTTACCAACATCCGAATTTTGGGGGTGCCAGAAGAAGAGAGAGAGCAAGATACTGAAAACCTATTTGAAGAAATGACAGAAAACTTCCCCCACCTGGTGAAAGAAATAGACTTACAAGTCCAGGAAGCGCAGAGAACCCCAAACAAAAGGAATCCAAAGAGGACCACACCAAGACACATCATAATTAAAATGCAAAGAGCAAAAGACAGAGAATATAAAAAGCAGCAAGAGAAAAACAGTTAGTTACCTACAAGGAAGCACCCATATGATTGTCAGCTGATTTCTCAACAGAAACTAGGCAGGCCAGACGGGAGTGGCAAGAAATATTCAAAGTGATGAATAGCAAGAACCTACAACCAAGATTACTCTACCCAGCAAAGCTATCATTCAGAATTGAAGGTCAGATAAAGAGCTTCACAGATAAGAAAAAGCTAAAGGAGTTCATCACCACCAAACCAGTATTATATGAAATGCTGAAAGGTACTCTTTAAGAAGAGGAGGAAGAAGAAAAAGGTAAAGATAAAAATTACGAACTACAAATACATATCTATCAACAAGTGAATCTAAAAATCAAGTGAATAAAAAATCTGATGAACAGAATAAACTGGTGAATATAATAGAATCAGAGGCATGGAAAGGGAGTGGACTGACAATTCTCAGGGGGAAAGTGGTGTGGGGGGTGCAGGAAGAGTCTGGACAAAAATTGTACACCTATGGGTGAGGACAGCGGGGGGGAGGTAAGGGCAGAAGGTGGGGTGGGAACTGGGTGGAGGGGAGCTATGGGGTGGGGGGAAAGAGGAACAATTGTAATAATCTGAGCAGTAAAGATTTATTTAATTAAAAGAAAAAGTCTTGGGGGTGATCAGGCCAGCAGAGGAGGGCAGTTGGGGGCAATCAGGCTGGCAGGGGAGCAGTTATGCGTCAATCAAGCCAGCAGTGGAGCGGTTAGGGGGAGATCAGGCTGGTAGGTAGAAGCAGTTAGGGGCAATCAGGCAGGCAGGCAGGCCAGTGGTTAGGAGCCAGCCGTCCTGGATTGTGAGAGGGATGTCCGACTGCCGGTTTAGGCCTGATCCCGCAGGGAACTGACAGCCAGACATCCACTGAGGTGTCCCAAATTGGAGAGGGTACAGACCAGGCTGAGGGACACCCTCCCCCCAGTGCACGTATTTTGTGCATCAGGCTACTAGTGTTGAATAGGAATGGTGAAAGGGGACATCCCTGTCTTGTTCCAGGTATTAGGGGAAATGCTTTTAGTTTTTGCCCATTGATTATGATGTTGGCTGTAGGTTAGTCATATATGACCTTTATCATGTTGAGATATGCTCTCTCTATTCCTCTTTGCTGAGAGTTTTTATCAAAAATGGCTGTTGGCTTTTGTCAAATGCTATTTCTGCATCTACTGATATGATCATGTGATTTTTGTCTTTCAATCTGTTTATGTGATGTATCACATTTATTGAATTTCGAATATTGTACCAGCCTGGAATAAATCCCACTTGGTCATGGTGTATGACCTTTTCTTAAGATATTGCTGGAGCCCTGACTGGTTTGGCTCAGTGGATAGAGTGTCCGTCTGCAGACTGAAGGGTCCCAGGTTTGATTCCGGTCAAGGGCATGTACCTTGGTTGTGGGCACATCCCCAGTAGGAGGTGTGCAAGAGGCAGCTGATTGATGTATCTAACTCTCTATTCCTCTCCCTTCCTCTCTGTAAAAAAATCAATAAAATATATTTTTTTAAAAAGATATTGCTGGATTCGATTTGCTAATATTTTGTGGAGGATTTTAACATCTATGTTCATCGGGGATATTGGCCTGTAATTCTCTTTCTTTGTTGTGTCCTTATCTGGTTTTGGAATTGGGATAATGCTGGCCTCATAAGAAGAGTTTGGAAGTGTTCCTTCCTCTTGAATTTTCTGAAATAGTTTGAGGAGTAAAGGTGTTAGTTCTTCTTTGAATGTTCGGTAAAACTTCCCTTTGTAGCCTTCCAGACATGGGCTTTTGTTTGGTGGCAGTTTTTTTTATTACTGCTTCTATTTCATCAGTTGTTATGGGCCTATTCAGGTTTTCTGAATCCTCCTGATTCAGTTTTAGGAGATTGAATTTTTCTAGGAATTTGTCCATTTCATCCACATTGTCCAGCTTGTTTGCATATAGTAGTTCATAGTGTTTTCTTACAATCCTTTGTATTTCTGTGGTGTGGGTGGTTACTTCTCCACTTTCATTTCTGGTTTTACTTATTTGGGTCCTCTCTCTTTGTTTCTTGATAAGTCTGGCTAACAGCTTATCATTTTTTTTTTTTATCCTTTCAAAGAACCAGCTCTTGGTTTCATTAGATTTAAAAAAATTTTTTTAATTGATTTCAGCGATGAAGGGAGAGGGATAGAGAGATAGAAACATCAATAATGAAAGAAAATCATTTGTCGGCCGCCTCCTGCATGCCCCCTACTGGGGATTGAGCCCACAACCCAGGCATGAGCCCTTGGCTGGAATGGAAGCTGAGACCCTTCAATCCGCTGGCTGATGCTCTATCCACTGAGCCAAACCGGCTAGGGCATCATTTGATTTTCTTTATTATTATTTTTTAGTCTCTATGTTATTTGTTTCTGCTCTAATCTTTATTATTTCATTCCTTCTACTTACTCAGGGCTTTTTTTTGTTCTCTTACTAGTTCTTTAAGTTGTAGGATTAAATAGTTTATGGTTTATTTTTATTGTTTTTTGATTTCTTTCTTGATCTCGTTGGTAACCCATTCATGGTTTAATAATTTGCTGTTTTGCCTTCATGTCTTTGAATATTTTTGTGTGTATTTATTGCAGTTGATTTCTAATTTCATTCCACTGTGATCTGAGAAGATGCTTCATATGATTTCAGTCTTCTGAACCTTGTAGAGACTTGTTTTGTGTCTTAATGTGGTCTATCTTTGTGTATGATCCTCGTGCACTTAAGAAGATTGTATATTCTGCTGCTTTGGTGTGAAATGTTCTATAAATGTCAATGAAATCCATCTGATCCAGTGTGTCCTTTAGAGTCACTGTCTCCTTGTTAAGTTTTTGTCTAGAAGATCTATCCACTGAAGTCAACTCGGTGTTGAAGTCTCCTACTATTACTATATTGTTGTCGATCTCTGCATTAAAGACCTCTAGAAGTTTTTTTTATGTATTTAGGTGCTCCTATATTGGGTGCATATATGTTTGGCAGGGTTATATACCCTTGTTGGATTGATCCCTTTAATATTGTGTAGTGACCTTTGATGTCTCTTGTGATGGCTTTCATTTTAAAGTATTTTGTCGGATATGAGTATTGCTACTCCAGCATTTTTTCTTTTCCATTTGCATGGAAAAATAGATTCCATCCCTTCACTCTCATCCTGTGTGTGTATCTTTTGTTCTGAGGTGGGTTCTCTTGCAGATGGCATATAGTTGGATCATGTTTTTGTATCCATTAAGCTGCCCTATGCCTTTTGATTGGAGCATTTAATCTATTTACATTTAGGGATATTATTGGTAGGTAGTTATTTATTGCCATTTTAGTTCTGTATGTCTAGGTTTCTCTGTTTCTTCTTCTCATTACAGTAGTCACTTTAGCATTTCTTTTTTTTTCTTAATTTAAATTCTTTAGTGTTTAATGTATTACATATATCTCCTTTCCCCCTCATTGACCTCTCCCCAGCCCTCCTATCCCCAGCACATGCCCTCACCCACTCCTGTCTGTGTCCATTAGTAATGCTTAAATGCATGCATACAAGTCCTTTGGCTGATGTGTTATCCACCCCCGACCCCTGCCATCTCTCTGACATTTCACGGTCTGTTTGATGCTTTTATGTTTGGATCTATTTTTGTTCATCAGTTTATGTTGTTCATTATATTCCACAAATGAGTGAGATCATGTGGTATTTACCTCTCTCTTACTGGCTTATTTCACTTAGTATAATGCTCTTCAGGTTTATCCATGTGGATGCAAATGGTAACAGTTCTTTTTTTACAGCAGCGTAGTATACCATTGTGTAGACGTACCACAGCTTTTTTTTTTTTTAAATATATTTTATTGATTTTTTACAGAGAGGAAGAGAGAGGGATAGAGAGTTAGAAACATCGATGAGAGAGAAACATCGATCAGCTGCCTCCTGCACACCTCCTACTGGGGATGTGCCCGCAACCAAGTTACGTGCCCTTGACCGGAATCGAACCCGGGACCCCTCAGTCCACAGGCTGACGCTCAATCCACTGAGCCAAACCGGTTTTGGCCACAGCTTTTTATTTATTACTAGAGGCCTGGTGCATGAAAATTCATGCACTGGATGGGGGGTCCCTCAGCCCAGCTTTCCCTCTCTCACAGTCCAGGAGCCCTCAGGGGCGGGAGGTGACCTGGTGATCAGGGGAAGGCGACACTGCCATCACACCTCTGCTGCTGCCACTGCCAGCAGCGCAAGCCTCGGCCTGCCCTGGTTACCTGAGCCTCGGGTGGCCCTGTGTGACTGGGCAGCCATCATAGGTGGCTTGCCTGCGCCTTGGGCCAGCCCTGAGGGTACTGGGGGACTCCGGATGCAGGTTTGCGGAGTGGCCAGATCCGCCTGGGGGCGCGCCTGGCTGTGCTGCGTGCCTGCCACCCTGGTGGGGCTGGAGGGACTGGGCGCCTCCATCCTGTGGCTGTGGGCGCCGCCATCTTTGAGGGTGTGGCAGTCAATTAGCATATTCCCTCCTTATTGGCTGTGGGCACCACCATCTTTTGTGAGGGTGTGACAGTCAATTAGTATATTCCCTCTTTATTAGATAGGATTGTTTATTTTTAATATATTTTTATTAACTTCAGAGAGGAAGGGGGAGGGAGATGGAAACATCAATGATGATGGAGAATCACTGATGGGCTGGGCTGTGCGCCATGGGTCTCAGCAGTGTTGGCTCTGATTCGGTGGGCTGTCGCTCCGGGGTGGTGGTGGAGCCTGTGTCCCACTTGGGGGAAGCTGAATGTTGCTTTGTCGGTGCCCAGTCCATGGTGCCGTTTCTTTGAAAAGAGCCAGTGTGCATCACAGCACCACAGCACCTCCCACTTTGAGCGACTGCCCCCTGGTGGTCCATACATGTTATAGTGACCGGTCGGACGGTCCTTGGGACACTTAGCATAGTACCCTTTTATATAGATAGAAAGATTATATGTGCCTATATGTCCTAAAAATCATGAGTAGAGGACTTTTGTAGAAGACTAAGTTGTCATGTCTTGCTCATGCCTGAGTTCTAACTCTAACTTCCTATCTCCATGAAATGGGCAAAAGATGGTCAAAGTGAGTTACTAACAAATATTGTAAAAACAAATGATCGTTCATATTTCTCTACAAGAATATTTTCACTCATGCAGGTTTATTTGATTACTTCTAATAATCTGGAGTACTTCAGGAAAATATGGCCAACTACATTTTTTTCCAAGTTGAATTTTCACACACCTCCTGTTCTCTCCTATGTAGTGATGAGAATAGAAGAGAAAGCTACCAGGCCTTTATTGTATTCATAGTCATTAAAATTTTATGCAGCTATGACAGTGTGTGTCATGTAGTGCTGCATCAAATGGTGGCTATAAAGGAGATGAGTTTGCTCACAAGGAATCAATAGGCTTAAAATAGAAACATTTTAACTTATTAAATAGAAGTTGTTCAAGGTGCTCTTTACTCTGATATTAGAGAGCAATGAAGACTTCAAGTGATCACAATAAAAATCAATAAATTCCATGTGTTCATGAGGAAGTGAGTATGGCAAATACTCTTGCTAGTGTTACAATCAAGTTATAGACTCAATGTTGGGGACATGTCCCATGTGAACTACTTATGAAGTATGTATAGATAACCAGTGCTGTCTGTCTCATCCATGCATATATGGGATGTTTTAGGATTCAGTGGTTTTTGAGGATGTTAATGTGGAGTTCACCATGGAGGAGTGGGCTTTCCTGGATCCAATCCAGAAGAAACTCTACACAGATGTGATGCTGGAAACCTTCTGGAACCTGGCATCAGTAGGTAGTTATCACAAATTCTTTTTTTTTTAATATATATTTTATTGAGTTTTTATAGAGAGGAAGGGGGAGGGATAGAGAGTTAGAAACATCAATGAGATAGAAACATCCATCTGCTGCCTCCTGCATACCCCCTACTAGAGATGTGCCCACAACCAAGATACATGCCCTTGACCGAAATTGAACCTGGGACCCTTGAGTCTGCAGGCCGATGCTCTATCCACTGAGCCAAACTGGTTAGGGCACAAATTCTTTTTTTTCTTTTAATATATTTTTATTGATTTCAGAGAGGAAGGGAGAGGGAGAGAGAGATAGGAAAATCAAAGATGAGAGAGTATCACTGATTTGCTACTTTCTGTATGCCTCACACTGGCGATCTAGCCTGCAAACCGGGCCTACTAGGAATTTGACCCCAGACCTCCAAGTTCATAGGTTGACCATCAACCACATAGCGACTCTGGCCTGCAAACAATTTGTTACTTATTTAGTCAATTGGAAAACATGTGTTGCTTGCTCATCAATGCTGTTTCAAGAACTAAAATATGGAAAGGGAATACATTGGTAATTAAACTAGGAATGATTATAGCTCATTGTGTACCTAAAATCTAACCATTTTAATATCCTTTAATAGTTTATAATGCTTTTTCTAGCATGTATTTTAGAAGAAAAATGGGAAGACCATGACAGTGAAGATCAGTATGAAAATCATGGAATCAATCTTAGGTGAGTAGCATTGGCATGAGAAAGCAATGTCCTGTAAGAGCATCTTTTTTTTTTTTTAATATGTTCATATAATGTATATGAACATATGTTTAATATGTTCACATATATATATATGTAATTTATTTATTTATTTGTTATCTATTGATTTATTTCAGAGAAGTAGGGAGAGAGAGAAAGAGAGACAAACATCAACGATGAGAGAATTATTGATCGGCTGCCTCCAGCACTCCCCACACTTGGTTCATATGTAGGCACTCAACCACTGAGCCATGCCGGTGGTGCGAAAATATGTTTTTTGTATTTTACAGTGTGGAGGTGAGAGGGAGAGATAGAAACATTGAATGGCTACCTCCTGCATGCCTCATACAGGGGTTAATAACTCTGCAACTTGGCCATGTTCCCTTTTAGAGAGTGCAACTGGGCAACCCCCTGGTGGTTGGGTCTATGCTTAACCACTGAGCTCCCTGGGCCTGGTCCACAAAACAGTCTTAAAAACAGGTAATCCAATTATATCAGCCCAGTTTTAAATGTATTGATTCTTAGAATAATCTCATCAAAATACCATTAAAAAATATGGAAGTACCATTAATGAATATAAGTGTTTTTATAATATTTATGATCCAGCCTATTTCAGAGGTTTTTGGGATATCCACTTTTAAAAATTGGAATGTAGAGAAACCCCCCACTTTCCTTGAAAATGATAAAGATGTCATTATCATACTATTAATAAATATTAAATCATTAAGAGAGTATTAACAATATGCTTCTGATTTTTACAGCAGTCATATGGTAGAGAGACTCTGTAAAAGGAAGGATGGTAGTCAATGCAGAGAAAACTTCAGCCAGATTCCAAATCATAATGAAAAGAAGGAAACTCCTACTGAAATAAAACAACGTAAATCCAGGTTGTGTAGGCAAATCTTCATGGGTTATTTATCCTTGAATAACCACCTGAGCTCTCACATTGGACCAAAACTATACCTGTGTCAGGAATATGAAGAAAGCCCTTATAAATGTAAGGAACCTACAAAAGCTTTCAAGCATCTCCGAATTATTCGAAGACATGATGGCAGACCCAATGGGAAAGCTTT
Source organism: Plecotus auritus (assembly GCF_963455305.1). Taxonomy (NCBI): domain Eukaryota; kingdom Metazoa; phylum Chordata; class Mammalia; order Chiroptera; family Vespertilionidae; genus Plecotus; species Plecotus auritus. The sequence continues at coordinate 90,163,776 of NC_137773.1, forward strand.
CCACTATTCAGCTTCCCTTAGAAATCTTGAAAGAACGCATATTCCTGGGAAACGGTATGAATGTAAGCAATGTGGGAAAGGCTTTCGTCATCTCATTTATTTTAAGTTTCACAAAAACACTCATAGTGGAGAGAAACCATATCAAAGTAAGCAACGTGACAAAGCTTTCAGTTCTCCCAAGTACTCTGGAGAAAATGAAAGAACACACACTGCAGAAAAGCCCTATGAATGTAAGAAATCTGGAAAAGCTTTCAGTTCCACTTGTCTTAGAAAGATTACTGGTGAGAAATCTTCGGAATGTAAGCAATGTGGGAAAGCCTTCAGTTCTCTCACCACTCTTGGAACACATAAAAGAAGTCATGACGGAAAGAAGCCTCATGCTTGTAAGGAATGTGGTAAAACATTTCCTTATCCCTGTTTACTTAGAAGTCATGAAATAATTCATACCCAGGAAAAACCCTATGAATGTAACCATTGTGGTAAAGCTTTCTCTCATTCAACTTCCCTCCGAAATCATAAAAGAAGTCATACCGGTGAAAAACCTTATGAATGTCAGCACTGTGGTAAGCATTTTAGTTTTTCCACATCTCTTAGAAATCATGAAAAAATGCATGCTGGGGAGAAACCCTATGAATGTAAGCAATGTGGGAAAGCTTTCACACTTTCCACTTCTCTTCGAAACCATGAAACAATGCATACTGGGGAGAAGCCCTATGAATGTAAGCAATGTGGGAGAGCTTTCAGATATTCTGCTTCTCTTCAAGATCATGAAAGAATGCATACTGGGGAGAAACCCTATGAATGTAAGCAATGTGGGAAAGCTTTCAGGTATTCTAGTTCTCTTCGATATCATGAAAGAATGCATACTGGGCAGAAGCCCTATGAATGTAAGCAATGTGGGAAAACCTTCCGTTGTCTCACACATCTTGGAAGACATAAAAGAAGTCATGATGGAAAACAGCCTCATGAATGTAAGGAATGTGGTAAAACTTTCTGTGATCCATATTCCCTCCGACATCATGAGAGTATTCATACTGGGGAAAAACCTTATAATAAGGAAAAACCTTGTGAATGTAAGCAATGTGGTAAAACTTTCTATCATCCATATTACCTCCAACGTCATGAGAGTATTCATACTAGAGAAAAACCTTATAATAAGGAAAAACCTTGTGAATGTAAGCAATGTGGTAAAACTTTCTATCATCCATATTACCTCCAATGTCATGAGAGTATTCATACTGGGGAAAAACCTTATGAATGTAACCATTGTAGTAAAGCTTTCTTTCATCCAACTTCCCTCCAGTGTCATGAAAGAATTCATAATAAGGAAAATGCCTGTGAATGTCAGCAATGTGGGAAAGCCTTCAGTTCTCGAGGCTCTCTTGCAAAACATAAAAGAAGTCATGATGGAAAGAAGCCTCATGAATGTAAGGAATGTGGTAAAACATTCCTTTTTCGATATAACCTCCGATGTCATGAAATAACTCATACTGGGGAAAAACCCTATGAATGTAATCAATGTGGGAAAGCCTTCAGTTATCTCAGCTCTCTTGGAACACATAAAAGAAGTCATCACGAAAAAAAGCCTCATGAATGTAAGGAATGTGGTAAAACTTTTCTTTATCCCTCTTCCCTTAGAATTCATGAAAGAATGCATACTGGGGAAAAACCCTATGAATGTAACCATTGTGGTAAAGCTTTCATTCAGCCAGCTTCCCTCCGATGCCATGAAAAAACTCATATTAAGGAAAAACCCTATGAATGTAAGCAATGTGGGAAAGCCTTCAGTTATCTCAGCTCTCTTAGAAGACATAAAAGAATTCATGGAAAGAAGCCTCATGAATGTAAGGAATGTGGTAAAACATTCCATGATCGATATTACCTCCGAGTTCATGAGAGTATTCATAGTGGGGAAAAACCTTATGAATGTAACCATTGTGGTAAAGCTTTCTCTCATCCAACTTCCCTGCGATGTCATGGAAGAATTCATAGTAAGAACAACCCTATGAATGATAGCAATGTGGGAAAAGTCTTTATTCATTCCAGTTCCCTTCAAATTTACCTAAATTCTCATAGTGGAGAGAAAGCATAATGAATGAAAGAGCACACACAGAAAATAAACTCTATTGTGTAAAGATTGTAGAAAAGCTTTGACCATCCTAGTTCTTTTATTTTTTATTTTTTGTCACTTGAGGATATTTTTCTATTGAGAGAGTGGAAATCAAAAAGAAAGACAGAGAGCAATATTGATGTGAGAGAAACACATCAATTGGTTGTCTCCTGCATGCGCCCAGACATGAAAACACACACAGTGGGGAAAAGCTATATGAAAGTAAGGATGGTGGTAAAGCTTTCAGTTCCTCCAAGTCTCTTAGAAAGCATGGAAGAACACATACTGGGGAAAAACCTTACAAATGTAAGCAATGTGGGAAAACCTTCAGTTGCATCACACATCTTGTAAGACGAAAGAAGTCATGATAGAAAGAATCCTCATGGATAAGGAATGAAGTAAACCTCTTTGTCATGCCTTTTCTCTCAGATATCATGAAATGTAAACTGGAAAGAAACCCTATGGATGGAAGTGATGTGGGATAACCTGTAGACATCCCAGATCCTTTCAAAGTCACAGAAATTCTCATAGTGGAGAGAAATATCAATACAAGGAATGGGGTCAAGCCTTCAGGTTCCCAACTAGTTTTTACACACATGTGCAAACAATGTATTGATAAACACTGTTAATGTAAAGAGTAGCAAAGAGCTTTCATTTATCTCTGAGCTGTGCCATCATGTACTGGTATGATTATCTATATTGGCGATGGACCCTAGAAATGTAAGAGGGTTAATAATAATTCATTTCTTCCAGTTTATTGTAAAGGATGAAGGAACTCACTGAAGAAAAGCCCTGTGGTGTAAAAATTGTACAAGAGCCTTTGGCCATCCTAGTTCTTTACAAAATCATGAAGGGCCTCACACCCAAGAATAATTGCATGAACATATGGAATGTAGGAGAGCCTTTCTTGGACAAGTGAGAATGCACCTGGAGAAATAGTGTATACATATAGTGAAGGTGGGAAAGCCTTCAGCTGTCCCTTTTCCCTGGAAAGGTCATGAAGGAACTCAAAGTGGAGAGTTGTAGTGAATGTAAAAATGTAGGAAAATCTTCATGTTGCCTCATATCCCTGCAATACCATGTGAGACTGTACACTGTATAATTGACAACTTAAAAAAAAACTTACAAAATTTTTTTCTTTTCTGAATTTTATTTTTTCATCACCATTTATTCCCTCTATACCCTTTTCCAACCGCCTCACCTCCCACCACCCCTGCAGTCACCACACTGTTGTCATGTCCATAAGTTCACCCCCTTTTTTCTTTTTTGTTCAATCCGTCCACCTCCCCAGCCCCCAAGCTGAATTCCTTTTTTCACCCATGTCGTCTTCATTTTTTTAAAAAATATTTTTTATGGATTTCAGAGAGGAAGGGAGAGGGAGAGAGAGATAGAAACATCAATGATGAGAGAGAATCATTGATTGGCTGCCTCCTGCATGTCCCCCACTGGGTTTCGAGCCTGCAACCTGGGCATATGCTATGACTGGGAATCAAACCAGTGACCTCTTGTTTCCTGGGTCGACGCTCAACTGCTGAGCTACACCCGGCTGGGCCTATGTCTTCTTTGCGAGCTTAGAAGGTCAGCAGAGTCTTCCCATGTCGGTTTGTGCTGAGCGTCTGACTTTTTTGCTTTGCTTATATTTTATCACATTTTTCTTTAATTGCTAAGAAAAGTCAAAGTACATTGAACCCCCATCTTTAGAAAAGGGACATAAATACAATTTCCCCCAATTGTAAAGAGGAACACTTGGCCTGCAGTCTAGTGAGTTAATTACATATTAAATGCTAGTGCGGGGAAAGGCAAAGTCACCACTCTAGTGAATTGAGAGATTGCACTTTGTTTATTAAGTCTGTTTCTTCACGGAAAAATAAAATTCTTTCCTGAAGCTTGGAAAGCAGACAGGCCTGTGGTTTTTGAAGTCTGGTGTTTTCAGTAATTCAGTCAAGATGGGCCAGAGTCAAGAACAGCATCTTATTGGCCAGAGCATCCTCTGGGCTCCTGGGTTATTGGGGTTCCTGCGTCAGGGATTGATCGGATGATGCTCTCACAGGGGTGATGAGATGATGCTCTCACAGGGGTGATGAGATGATGCTCTCACAGGGGTGATGGGATGGTGCTCTCACAGGGTGATGCTCTCACTCTCACTGCAGTGTGCTCGTCCTGCTCTGGGCACTTGGCTCTGGACGCTGCTGCAGCTCTGACCTCACTGGAGAAAGGCTGATGGGCTCTGCTTTTCTGCTTAGAGCCACTGTCCTAGGCCCTCCTTCCTCTTTTGCTTCCCCGTCCCAGACTGTCCATTTGGGCTGACACATTCCCCTCTCCCTCCTGCCAGTGGATCATGGGGCTCCCCAGAGCTCCCCTCGTCCTCACCCCAAACCTCTGCATGGTGGTCAATAAGTTCTCAACCTCTTTCCCTGAGGTATCGGTAGGGAGGCCTGGAGACACAAGTCCTGACCCAAAGCCAAGCGCTGTCCCTGGGGCCCTCAAGTCCAGAGTAAATATTGCCCTGGAAGAAACGTGTGGGTGACAGCCACTGACCCTGTCTTTAACACACTATGTCTGGAAGAGGAAAAATGAATCAAAACACCTCTTTAGCTTGAATGGGGTTGGGCCTCAGACCCTAGTGCATGCTTGGAGGGCACTGGATTTCCTGCTGCAGGTCTTACTACCCTCAGCTCTGAGTCCAGGGACCACCTCCATTTCCATCAGGGTCCACGACCATCCCAGCGGTACAAGCATGAAGGACAGACCTGGAAGAGCCCAGCGTTGCCAAGACTTAGGACAGACACAGGGACAGCCTCGGTCTGTGTGAGGCTGCCTGGCCAGACTCCCCTTGTCTCTCCATCCACACCCACCATGCCATCACAAGGAAGAAGAGAGAGAAGGTCAGGGTCTCAGGGGGCCATCCCGAGTCCACTTATAGTTTCTGAAGGAAGGAACAGGGAAGCCCCTCTGGCCTGTTCTGTGCCTATGATTCCGGATCCCCAGGAATGGCAAGACAGGCTCGCCCTTCTGTGAGCCGAATGTGTCATTACCAGAGGGATGTGCCGAGACCCTGTCCCAGCAGACGCACCCCGTGCCCTGATGTCAACACTGCAAATGGAGAGAAACATCAGTGAAGTCTTACTGGCTCCTTCCATTGGCAGTTTCTGCTCATTCTGTTTACATTTCCCACAGAGAAAGATAACAACAACGCTACAATCACGTGCTTGAAATTTATTGTTAAATGTAAAAGGAGTTCAATTTTTTGGAGACGTATAGTCGCAGTAATTCACTTAATGTAAATGCCATTTAGTAGGCAGTAATGGCCAAGTATTATTTTAAAACTAAACAGCAATATTGTAAAATACAGACTCCCTTCAATCCATATGATTCACGTTGCTTATCGACTTACAACCATTTCTCATTTAGTCTGATGCAGAGCCAACTGCAGAGTCAAATGCAAGGCACTGATTTCAGGTTTCATTTCATTTTAACAAAGCGGGGAGATTGGTTCAAAGGAAACACTTCCAAGGAGTTCTGGTGGTAAGCGTTGCTTACAAAGAGCTTTTTCAAAGCCTTAACGGTGACCTGATCAAGTGCACATGGTTCCACATTGCTCTGCAGATCCAGCTACTGAGGGAAAACACTCCAAGGGCCCTTGCCAGAGCCTTTTAGACTGAGATGCGTTGTGCTGAAGATGGGGGGAGAGGGAGGGGCGTCGCTGGGCCAGGACTGTGCCTGACGTGGGAACCAGAGTGGGGCCCGCGCAGGAGGGTCTTCATGATGCCCTAGGAATGGCAGCAGCTCTGTGTGCCATTGGGTGGGCGTGTGGCCGCCACAGAGCGCCTGCCTCGGGGAAAGGCCATGAGGCTCCACACCTGGTCCCGGTGCTTTCCTTCCTCTCTCCGGACAATCTGGATCCCCTTCTGTTTAATCTGCTTCATGCTTTGCTGCGTGTGCAGTCACTTCAGGTTCTGGCTGGAAGGTCACGGATGCAGAGGCAGGTCCGGAGGAGATGGACCCTCCCGAAGGAAAGGGCCCAGCACCCTGAGCGTCCCAGCAGGGCAATGGGGTGACCGGGACAGGCGGTGGGCGAGCGCCCCCCAGAAGCCCTGGTCCTGGCCCAGGCACTCCAGGCGTTGGCCTGGAATTAGAAAGGCGGACCAGCCCCGACTACACCCACGGAGGACCGCGGGCCGCTCCTCAGCATGCAAGGCTGCTTCCAACCCCACCGGGCGCTCAGGACAGAGGACCGTGTGGGTCAGGTAACGGCCCGGCCGGGAGCACATTCTGAGAGTTTACCAAAACATACAAATTTTAACAAATACTTTCAGAGTAGCTTGAAAACTGCACTGGAAGGAAATCCTATTAGTGTAACTAACTGGTACATGTAAGCCTGTTGCAAAGCAAGTCATATACTCCCCAAAACTCACAGCATTAAAGACGTTCTATAAACTTTTGACACATTTGGTCATTATCAGTACTCATTCTTTTTTTGTTCGTTTCTTTAAATTGATGCTTTAGAGTGAGGAAGACAGAGAAGTAGAGGGAAACATCGATGTGAGAGAGAAACATCGATGGGTTTTCTTCCCTGTGCCCTGACAGGTATTGAATGAATAGGCTCTACACACCTGTATGTTCTTTTTTAATTTTTCAATTGCACTTGATATTCACTTATATTCACTATTATTTTAGTCAATAAGTATTTGCCATATATTTGTACATATTACTGTTCACTGTAGAGTCCCCCTGTGTATTATATTCATGTTTGTGTGTGTGTTGCTTTTGGCTGGGGATTGTGCTATGGATTTCACATTAAGAAGATAATATTTTAATTTGTTTTTCTCAATCTTTGCCCTGCCAGCCAAGAATATCCTCAAAACAGCCAGCCAAAGCTTCACTTCCCTTGATTTCAGGAGTAAGCTTTACAGATGTTCACAATTCAGCATTAAAGGTCCAGCATAGGTTGGCTTTTCCTGCGAGCCCATAGATGTCCATCAGGCAACAAACGTAGACTGTCATGGTTGGGGCTGTTTTCTGAAAGGTACACACTGATCTCTAGTTTGCATTTGCATGAGGTCTAATTTGGCTAGTAATCATCTTGTCCTGTTGACATTACTACTGACTGTGATTCAGATCCCACTGTGACAGTGCAATGGTGCAGTGCCAAGGAGCCCCGTGACAGTTTGTTCTTGTACCACCCTCTGCAGTGAGGGCTCTGAGCCAGTCCTTCCATGTGAGAATCGGCACTTTCCTCATTTCAGGCAGACTCTGATGTGTGCTGTCACTCAGAGCTGAGCCAAATCGCTCAATGTTTTCATTTATCTTTGGTTGTATGTGATTAAAATTATGTGCATTTTTTTCTAATAAATGCTTCTGGAATTAAAAAAAATATTTTTTTATTGATTTCATAGAGCAAGGGAGTGGGAGAGAGAGATAGAAACATCAATGATGAGAATCATTCATCAGCTGCCTCCCGCACACCCTCTACTGGGGATTGAGCCTGGAACTGGGCATGTTCCCTTGACCGGAATCAACCCGGGCGGGATCCTTTAGTTTGCAGGCTTACGCTCTATCCACTGAGCCAAACTGTCTAGGGCATTGCTTATATAATTTTTAATGAAATATTAACTATTTCCCAACCATTTTATGCTAAGACATGTTATGGTGTTTTGTTATTTCCTGAGGATGTATTTAATTATCCCATAGTAATTATGTATTTTCAGATCAATTTGTCATTTTTTCCATTTAATCATTATACATTACTAGAGGCCCGGTGCACGAAATTCATGCACAGGGGGGTGTCTCTCAGCCTAGCCTGCACCCTCTCCAAACTGGGACCCCTCGAGGGATGTCCGACTGCCCGTTTAGGCCCGATCCCAACTGCCTGATCCACTGGGATCGGGCCTAAACGGGCATTCGGACATCCCTCTCACAATCCAGGACTGCTGGCTCCCAACCACTCACCTGCTTGCCTTCCTGATTGCCCCTAACCACTTCTGCCTGCCGGCCTTATCACCCCCTAACCACTCCCCTGCCAGCCTGATTGATGCCTAACTGCTCCCCTACCAGCCCGTTTGCCCCTACTTGCCTTCCCCTGCAGGCCAGGTCACCTCTAACTGCCCTCCCCTGCAGGCCTGATCACCCCTAACTGCCCTCTCCTGCAGGCCTGGTACCCCCCAACTGCTCTCCCCTGAAGGCCTGGGTACCCCCCAACTGCCCTTCCCTGCAGACCCAGTCACCCCCAACTTCCCTCCTCTGCCGGCCGGGTCACCCCTAACTGCCCTCTCTTGCAGGCCTGGTTCCTCTCTCCCCTGCTGGCCATCTTGTGGTGGCCATCTTGTGTCCACATGGGGGCAGGATCTTTGACCACATGGGGGCAGCCATCTTGTGTGTTGGAGTGATGGTCAATCTGCATATTACTCTTTTATTAGATAGGATAGAGGCCTGGTGCATGGGTGGGGCCAGCTGATTTGCCCTGAAGGGTGTCCCGGGTCAGGGTGGGGGTTCCCTTGGGGTGTGGGGTGGCCTGGGCAAGGGGCCTGTGGTGGTTTTCAGGCCGGCCATGCCCCCCGGCAGCCCAAGCGGAGGCCCTGGTATCTGGGATTTATTTATCTTCTACAATTGTAACTTTGTAGCCTGGAGTGGAGCCAAGCCTTTTGCTCGCTCCGTGGCGGCAGCCATTTCTGTTGGGATTTTTTTATCTTCTATAATTGAAACTTTGTAGCCTTAAGCGGAGGTCAAAGCATCCAGGGCTGCAGAAGCTTGGCTTCTTCCATTGCCACGGGCAACCCTAGCCTCCTGCTCTCTCCAGCTCCGTGGCTGCCGCCATTTCTGTTGGGCTTTATTTATCTTCTATAATTGAAACTTTGTCGCATTGAGTGGAGGCCTGGGCTGGCAAGGGCAGGCGGAAAGCTTGGCTTCCTCCATTGCCAGGGAAACCCAAGCCTCCTGCTCTCTGTGGCTGCAGCCATCTTGGTTGGGTTTATTTGCATATTCCCTCCTGATTGGCTGGTGGGCATGGCTGGTGGGTGTAGCAGAGGTATAGTCAATTTGCATATTACTCTTTTATTAGATAGGATGAGTCACAAGTATCATGTGTGTACAAATTCAGATATGGTTTCCTGAGGGAAAACATATTTTTTATTATCGTTATACTTATAATGTTTGGCACAGACTAGTTTCTTATTCGTTCAAAGTATTAAAAACTTCAGTCATGTATTTTTTAGTCCCCTCCAGCCAAAGACCAACACAATCACATCTGTAATAAAAGAGAAATGAGATGGAATGAATTGAAATAATAAGCATGATCAGAAACCATAAGTGCCTGGGGTGTAACAGTAGCAGCAGCCTTAAAAGAATTTCTTGTTATATTTTGCCTTGTGATAGACAATTTGATTTCCATTCAAGGAGCAATACATTTTTCTTCATTGAATTCTGGGAGAAAATGAACTTCATTCTATCTTGCATAATGATAATCATTTTTCTTTAGAAGGCAGAAAAATTAATGCTAAACCAAAATTGTAAGAAGCACAAATCATAGTAGTGAGGAAAGCAATATTTGTTATTTTTATTCCTTTGGAATCTGTTCTCCTTGGTCACATGTGCACACATGAATGCCTTTGCTGTTGTCTTGATTCATTGTGGTCATGGAGTAGCTCTGTGTGATGATGGACATGTGACATTTTCTTTTCCACAGGGAGTACAAGGCCAGCAACCAGTTGTTGAACAGTGTTTGCCTTTTTTGTTAACTAAATACTGAAATATTTACTATGCTGTATTGGGCACCTTTCCAAAAAGTACCTCAGTTAAGTATATATATTCAGAAGTGCATGTGCTGACCACACCCGGCCTCCTTACCTCAGATCTGCCCCCACAGTGTGCAGCCCACCCACCAAATCTGGTGCCTACTTCTGTGGAATAATGCTCCAGAATTTCACCTACATGGCCAGTGGCAAATGACATCTCAGCACCCCGGGGTCAGTCTCAGCTCACTTGTATCCCAGAATGCAGTGCCTCTCACTAAGGGGCTCAAAATGCTAGTGATTTCCCCCTTCCCTGAAGTGCACAGGTGCAGGAGGTGGTGTCTTGTCACCTTGTTGGAGCCACGCCCCCTGTACTTGCAGGAAGAGTCAGAAATGAGCTATACCTCTTCCATGGTCATTCAACAACTCCCACTGTTTTCTTGGTTCTCCAAGGTCACCTGTCTGTGGTTCATGGTCCCTAGGCTGCCCCCCTTTTAAGGAACATTTAGTGAGGGGGAAACAGGTAATCAAATTCATCAAATTAATGACTTATGCTTGAGGGGCACCATCAACACTCTTTGGAACCCGGTGTGCTACTCCTGGGGATATGGTGTTTTGTCATGGTATGAAAAACAAGATAGTAATGACTTAAAAATTACAAACTGATGAGCAGTTCTACTTCTCAGACTAGAAGTAGAATAGAAGGCAGGGACTTAAACAGATATATGTTCACTCATGTTCGTATTAGCATTATTCACAACAGCCAAAAGGTAGAAGTAAATAACCACTCATCAACAGCTGAATGCATAAAAAATTGGATACACACATCAGGACGAGTATTCAGCTTGAAAAGAAAGCAAATCTGACATGCTGCAACAGGGATGATCCCTGAGGACATTGTGCTAAGTGAATTCAGCCTGTCTCAAAAGATCACACACTATGATTACACTTGTATGAGGTACCTAGAATAGTCAAATTCACAGGGACAAAAAAGTAGAATACTTGTTGCCAGGGGCTGGGGTAAAGGGAGAAGGAGGAATTGTCATCTAAAAAGTAAACAGTTTCATTTTTGCAAGATGAAAACTACACACAATGGTGAAGGTGTACATTTTACTCTGTGTATATTACCACAATTAAAGTTAATTTTTTAGGGAAATAGAGGGAAAACACAATCGACAGAGTGGAGGAAAATTTTGCAAATTCTATTAACCATTGGTCTTTTTGTTTTTATTATAATCTGTAAAATCGGAACTGGAACAATGAACACACTTGATGGACTCCGATATTCCAAAGCTGAGAGTACACCGCCTCCCTTTGTCTTCTATGCCTGGCAGAACAAAAAAAGGGATATGTGGGGAAGCATAGGAATTGGTGGGAAAGTCTGTAAGGAGGATTCTCTGAAAGGTCGGGGGCCTCTAGGGAGAGCTTGCCAAAGGTGGCAGACCCTGCCTTGATGTTTCCAAACAAGTCTGAGCCCCTGGGTGTTTTACTGGAATCTTTATGCTTAATCTTTAGGTGCCCTTGCGTAAAGGACACTGCAGACACGTGTCCTCCAAGATTACTTACCCTACTGACTGTATCTAAGAGATAAACTTTATTTCAAACTTCCCTTCCACAGGGACCCCTCTAGGAGGCTGTGTCCCCATTTTAAATCTCATCTTACAATTACTGAGAGAGCGTGCTGATCAGGTCCTCCCTCGATTTTTTACAGGAGACGGTCCCCCTGCTCCTCTACAGCCAGGGGACTGGGTCCTCCTAAAGGAAATCCATCCATCAGTAATTTACAGCCCTGATGCAAGGCCCGTATCAGGAACTCTTAACTGCCCCAGTTCCAGCTAAACTATCAGGGCGTTCCCCATGGTTCCTTCTTTCCCAAATCACCTCCATCCCCTAAGTATGACAGCCACCAGACTGGGCCCAGCAGACTCCGTCTTACCCACATCCCAGAGGAAGAGAACGAATGAGTGAGCACCCCTGCATGTGCCCCCCATGTACTGACCCTACCAACCCTGACTTCCCGGGAAGCCCACCTCCTCTCCCAGTACAAATCCTACAGGTCCTAGCTACTGCCCCTCTCCCTTTGCATCAGGATTCTCGCCTTTCTATGGGACACCCCTCTACAAGGGGACTTTGATTACCATGAGATGAGATTTCCTTCTTTCTAGGTCCTGAACATACCCTTTCCCCTCCTTTGGACAATCCCAGCTCTGGAAGTGGGGATTAGGTCTCCTTCTCATCCTATTCCAACCCTCCTCTCCTACTCCTGTAAGGAACTTTCTCATCTCCACTCATCTCGAATGAACACTTAACCCATTCCCTCCTAAACCAGACCAAGCCAACCTTTGCCAGGGTTTGCTGGCTCTGCCTTTCCCTCTCCTCTTCAGCGTATACCACCATCCCAATCCCAATCAAGAGATGGAATCAGGCAAAAATCACTCTAACTTATAAGAAGTAAAAAGGAACTATATTTCTCAAAAAGGCAGACACCCTTCCAGGTAATTATCCTACAGCCCAGACAAATCGGTCCTCTCTTCCTTTCTGTACTTATATTCTATCTCTTACTAAGGTAGCTCCTTCCTCCCTCCCAGTCACAGGTCCTATCACTCTACCCACCCCACTAATCGCCCAAGCCCCTTTAGGCTTTACAAGGTCACAGGGCAGTATAATAATAGGCCATCTCCCATCATCACCTTGCAACAGCACAATTAACTTAGAACTACCAAAGGGCCATTGGTCCCAGTGGGTTGACTACCAGGTCTCCCCGGAAGCCAATGGTTATTTCCTATAGCCGGTCTGTTTTACTTCTTATCCAACCTTCCAGGCCACAGGCTTCCAACTGCTCCTTTCCTTCCCTTTCCCTTTTCCATTGGATAACAGCCCATTCTCGCATTCCTGCTACTTTCATTGCCATAGACTCTCAACCACTCACCTGTCACCCCTTGTTGGTAATGCCCGGGTGACTACCCTCTCGGTTTGGAGCAGAACAGGAAAAGGAACCTCAAACCCTTTAATCCACCTCTTCTTTTTTTTTTTTTTTTTTAAATATATTTTATTGATATTTCACAGAGAGGAAGGGAGAGGGATAGAGAGCCAGAAACATCAACGAGAGAGAAACATCGATCAGCTGCCTCCTGCACACCCCCCACCAGGGATGTGCCCGCAACCAATGTACACGCCCCTGACCGGAATCGAACCCGGGACCCCTGAGTCCGCAGGCCAACGCTCTATTCACTGAGCCAAACCGGCTTCGGCCCACCTCTTCTTTCTATACCTTTCAGCTTGTCTCCATGATCAGGGATTTTTCTTCCTCTGTGGGGAAAACACACACATACATCTGCCTCCTGATCAACTGGACAGGAACCTGTACTCTCGTCTATCTCTCACCCAGTGTAGATGTGGACCTAATAATCAGTCTTTACCTGTCCCGGTAACCCATCATATCCGACACAAAAAGGCAGCCCAGATAATCCCTCTCCTCCTAACCCTCGGCATCACAGCAGGGGCTGGAACTGCCATAGGGAGCTTAACCACTGCTCTACCTATTTTGAAATCTTGTCTCAGGACCTACCAGAAAGCTGTAGATGCCCAGCAAGGGGCAAAACTGGGAAAGCAAGAACCTCGCCCCCAGGGTAACCTATCCTCCCCTTTCATATCACTAGTCAGGCAACTTAGACCCCTGAGCTTTCCCTCCCAAAAGATAACATTTAGGCCTCAGGTGTATTTCAGCTCCAGGCCCAGAAAAGCAGCAAAACCAGACTAGTGATGCTGTGGCAACCCCAGGACCAGCTTTTACCTCCCACGTCACTCAACAGGACTGTTTTAGAGCCTTCACCAACCAGTCTCAGGGAAATCATGTTGCTGTGACTCCTCGTCCAGTCCAGGACTATCAAAGTCCATTCCCCTGTGATCTCCATGTCCCCCCTCAGCAGGAAGTCAATACGGAAGATATGACCTTCCTCCCTATTCCATAAAACAAAAAGGCTGAAATGTTAGGTCTGATCAAATAATTGAATCGATACCCTCTCCCCTGGTTACTGACCTTTAGGCCACTTCACAATGGACATTCCACTCGCTTAGACCGCATTCCTCTTGCTAAGACCATTATCTGTCCCATCTGGAGTTTCCCAGAATCTGCACCTGCACAGAGAATTCTTTGCTCAGAAAAGCTACTTGGACCTAGCCTGTGCCTGTCCTTTAAAAACCTCTGACTCACCTTCTTTGAGTGCTGGCGCCATTTGGGGGCTCAGCCCATCTGGTCTCCATATGACCTTATAAATTTATAACCCCTTACCACTTTGGCCTCGTGTGTCCTCCTTCGGCAACCCTAACATGGTGTCTCCCAGAAACAGGCCTACCTTACCATCTCTGTCATGTGTGGCCGCTGAGCTGTGAAAGCAGCAAGGCCTTGGCACAGGTGCAGGGCTGCACTTGAGAGCACAGCAGCTGGGCTCCTTGGTCAGTTAAGCTCCTTGTTGTGCGGGTCAGTGAGGTGCAGTCTCAGAGCCACCTCATCACCTAGCCAGGGGCAGAGCTGGAATGCAGACAGGCCCTTTGGTTCCAGAGGCTAGAGCACAACCAGTGCACTAAGAAGGCATCTCTCAGGGCTACAGAGGTTGCAGCAAGTGCTCCTCTATCCTGTGGGAGATTGACATGGAGGTTGGCCAGACTGGTCAGAGCCATCAGGCTCCTCTAAGGAGTGGGCTCCTCCTTCTCCAGCAAGTAGCGTTCAGTAAACACACTGCAGTGAGTGAGTCTGCTTTTCTGGCTACGACAGGCACAGGCTAGGTCCAAGTAGCTTTGAAACCATCATCCAACTTTTCAAACAACTGCTTGACTTTGGGTGGTTTGTGGGGACCAACACCGCCGCCCCTTTTTGGTCGGAGTTTCCAGGGGCCTTAGACCTCCCCCACCCGGGCCTCCACCACTGGCTCCAGCAGAGGGGCGGGGGGGGGGGGGGCTGTTCCAGCATCGGGGGCAAAGGTAGAGGCACTTAGAGGTCTGGGTCCCACTCCCAGGGCCTGTCCCACCTGTAGACCCTCAGCCACCCCCAACCCCAACCTCGTGCCAATCCCTGATCCGCCCTGCATCTCCCACCCAGAGCCCTGGAAACCCAGGTCCCGTCCCCGCCCCCCAGGGGTGCAGCGGGAACTGCCCCTTCTCTTTTGTAAAAATTTTAATTAATTAACTAACTAACTAATTTATTGTAGGTTTGTTATATATGACTCTTATTAGGTCAGGTACATTCCCTCTAACCCCACTTCGATGTTAATTTTATTCATAAATGAATGCTGAATTTTGTCAAATGCTTTTTTTGTATTCATTGATATGATTGTGGGATTTTTTTGGTTATTGTTCATGTGGTGTATCAGGTTGATTGATTTGAGAATATTGAACCTACCTTGCATCCGGGGAATAAATCTAACTTGACCATGATATATGATATTTTTAATATATTGCTGGATTTCATTTGCTAATACTTTGTTGAGGATTTTTGCTTCCATGCTCATCAGAGATATTGGCCTGTCTAGTTTTGCAATCCGTGTAATGCTGGCCTCTTAAATGGAGTTTGGGAGGGGTGGGGGCATGCCTGGGGAGGGGTTTGGGATGGTAATGGGGGGATGAGGACAAATATGTGATACCTTACAGAAATTAAAAAAAAAATGGAGTTTGGGAGCCATTCCTTCTCTTGAAGTTTTTGGAATAGTTTGAGAAGAATAGGTGTTAAAATTAAAATTAAAAAAAAATTTGGTGACATTTACTTGTGAAGCCATTGAGTCCAGGACTTTTGTTTGTTGGGAGTTTTTGTTTACTGATTCAATTTTATTAATAATTATATGTCTATTCAGATTTCCTATTTCTTTTTACTCAGTTTTAGAAGATTTTATGTTTCTTGGAATTTATTCTTTTTTTCTAAATTTTCAAATTTGTTGGCATATCGTTATTCATAGTATTTTCTTATATATATATTTTTTGTATTTCTGTGGCTTCTTTGTCACCTATCTTCTTTCATTTCTGATTTTATGTATTTGGGTCCTATCCTTTTATTTTTTATGACTCTAGTTAAAGTTTTAGCTGAAACCGGTTTGGCTCAGTGGATAGAGCGTCGGCCTGCGGACTCAAGGGTCCTGGGTTCGATTCCGGTCAAGGGCATGTACCTTGGTTGTGGGCACATCCCCAGTGGGAGGTGTGCAGGAGGCAGCTGATCGATGTTTCTCTCTCATCGATGTTTCTAGCTCTCTATCCCTCTCCCTTCCTCTCTGTAAAAAATCAATAAAATATATTTTTAAAAAGTAAAGTTTTATAAATTTTGTCTGTTTTTTCCCCAAAGAACTAGCTCTTGGTTTCATTGATCTTGTTTTAAAATATTTTCTTCTTTTTTATTTTTATTTTTTAAAGTATATTTTTGATTGATTTCAGAGAGGAAGGGAGAGGGAGAGAGAGATAGAAACATCAGTGATGAACCCTAGCCAGTTCGCTTCAGTGGACAGAGTATCGGACTGAGGACCAAAGGGTCCGGGGTTAGATTCTGGTCAGGGGCACGTACCTCGGTTACAGGCTACTCCCCAACCCAGACCCTGGTCAGAGCTTGTGCAGGAGGCAACCAATCAATATGTTTCTCTCACATCGATATTTCTCTCTTTCTCTCTTCCACACGCCCTAAAAATCAATGAAAAAATTATCCTTGGGTGAGGATTAAAACAAACAAACAAAAACAAAAGAGAGAAGCCCTGACCTGTTTGGCTCAGTGGATAGAGCGTCGACCTGTGGACTGAAAGGTCTCAGGTTCGATTCCGGTCGAGGGCACGTACCTTGGTTGCGGGCATATCCCCAGTAGGGGGTGTGCAGGAAGCAGCTGATCGATGTTTCTCTCTCATCGATGTTTCTAACTCTCTATCCCTCTCCCTTCCTCTCTGTAAAAATTCAATAAAAATATATTAAAAAAAAACAACAACAACAACAAAAGAGAGGACATATGTTATACTTTCAACAATAATGAATTTTTTTTTTTTAAAAAAGAGAGAAACATCAATGATGAGGGAGAATCAATGATTGGCTGCCTCATGCATGGCCCCTACTGAGAATCAAACCTGCAGCCTAGGCATGTGCCCTTGTTCGGAATCTAACCTGGGACCCTTTAGTCCTCAGGCTGACACTCTATCCACTGAACAAAACTGGCTAGGGCTCATTGATCTTTTATATATTTTTAGACCCTATTATGTGGTTGCTTATTTATTTATTTAAAAAATATTTTTATTGATTTTAGAGAGAGGAAGGGAGAGGGAGAGATAGAAACATCAATGACGAGTGAGAATCATGGACCAGCTGCCTTCATCACCACCCTGGAGATCAAGCCCATAACCCAGGTATGTGCCCTTGACCAGATCAAATGTGGGACCTTTCAGTCCCCAGGCCAACACTCTATCCACTGAGCCAAACCAGCTAGGGTGCTCATTTGTTTTTTAAAATAAGATTTATTGATTTTAGAGAGTGGGGAAGAGATGGGAGGAAGAGACAGAGAGAGAGAAAGATAGGGAGAGAGAATCATGCCTCTTGCATGCCCCCTGCTGGGGTTCAAGCCCCAGCAACCTGGACACCCTGGCATGTGCCCTGATTGGGAATCGAACCAGGGACCTCTTGGTAAATGGGTCAATGCTCAAACATTGAGTCACAGTGGCTGGGCTACTCATTTCTTTACTATTTCCTTTATTTGTGCTTAATTTGTTGTTATTTTTCTAGTTTCTATAGGTGTAAGGTTATATTTTTAAACTGAGATTTACTTGTTTATTAGCTTTGCCTATAGTGCTATAAATTTTTCTATTAGAACTGCTTTGGCTGTGTCCCCTAGATATGGGGTTCTTGTCTTTTCATTTTCATTTGCCTTAAGGTACCTATTAATTTTTTTCCCTTGTTCTCTTTGTTAACCCTTCTTTGTTTAGTAGAGTACTATTTAGCCTTCATGTGTTTGTGGTTTTTAGGGTTTTTTTCTTATAGTTGATTTCTACTTTTATCTAGTTGTCATTTTGAACATTTTTTATATGATTTCAAATTTTGTAAATTTATGGAGACTTCTTTTGTGGCCCAACAGGTGGTGTGTCCTGGAATGTTCCATATGCCCATGAAAAGAACGTATATTCTGTTGCTTTGGGGTAAAATGTTGTATGTAAATCAATTAAAATTATGGGATGTAATGTGTCCTTAGAGACCTCTGTTTCCCTGTTGATTTTCTGTCTGGGTGACTTATCCATTGATTTCAATGGAATGTTGAAGTACCTTACTAATACTGTCTTATTGTCAATATCTCAATTTATGCCCCTCCCCCTGCTTTCTATAGTATTGAGGGGCTTCTATGTTAGATGCATAAAAGTTTCCAAGGGTTATATTTTCTTGTTGGATTGATTACTTTACCATTATGAAATGCCATTCTTTGTCTCTTGTTATAACCTTTATTGTAAAATGGATTTTGTCTGATTTAAGTATTACTGGACCAGCTTTTCTTTCATCTCCAGTTGTATAAAATATCCTTTTCCATCTCTTTACTTTTAGGTAGTGTGTGTTTCTTTCAATCTCAAGTGAAGCTCAGTGGTTGAACGATAACCCTTGTACCAAGAGACTGCTGGTTTGATTCCTGGTCAGGGCACATGCCCGGGTTGCAGACCCAGTCGCCAATAGGGGACATGCAGGAGGCAGCCTACCTATGTTTCTTTCTCATTGATGTTTCTTTCTCTCTCTCCCCTCTGCTTTCTTCTATAGAATAAATAAAATATGTATATAGACACATATACTAGTATATATGTACATATATATCATTTTTAAAACGTAAGATCTAAACTGTCCTATAAAATAACTATGAAGTAAGGCTTTTAATATAATTCTGTGATGACTGTTTTGATTTCATCTATGGGTGGTTATTTTTCCTCCTCTGAAATCTTCAAAATACATGCTGTGATTAGGATGTATTGCCTTCTTAACTAGATAGAAAAATGTCATTGATTCTTCCACTACTGCTTCAAACACCATGTCTATATTTCAGTCAGACCACAAAGAAAAGTATTTTTAGGTACAAACAAATATCTGTTGTTCTTCCATTTAAAGGTACTTCATGCTTTCTACCACAAAAGGATCCATGCTTCCTTATTTTCACTAAATATAAGAGATGCTGGAGTGCAACTTGGGAGTTCTCCAGTGAGCACTGAGACTGGCCCCCACACATGAAGGAAAAGGAAAGACCAAAGAAAGAGACAGACCACTCCAGATTTTTAAGTGGCCGTTCTAATAAGCAAAGGAACTTGCATACCAGGGAGGTCTTGGGTGGCCATTAGAGCAGTAGACCTCCACACTGTCCACCAGAATCTTCAAAGTTTACCTAGAAGCCTTCACTGGGTCACCCCATCAGATGGGGTCAGCAACACATTGTTGTGTAAAACCTCCATCCTTGAAATTGCCCTTAGTTCTCCATCAGTGGGCAGAACATATATCTCAAGGACTGGGGTGGGAGGAAGGAATCTGATTGCCCAGTTATAGCTCATTGGTTGACCAGCAGTGGCATCTTCTCAATGACCCTCCTCCCACAGAGCAGCTGCTTGAACCATGTGTGACTCTTTCCATTAGGGCCATATGCCAAGGCTACGGGGAAAATCTCTCTTTACATACAGGAACTCCTTGTGCCTTCTCAGTGGAGCTCTTTGATGAAAAGACCATCTTGTAGGGTAAGTCTTGAGATCTCATGCTTTCCATGGTGCAGCAACACTAAGTCTATTCTGGCCCTTGTGTTTGCCATGATGGAGACTACAGGAACCACCTGCTCTTACCCCCTAATGTATCACCAATGCATTTCATGTAACCCACTTGGATCTTCTCTTCTGATTTAAAACTAGAAGCCCAATGCATGAAATTCATGCAAGAGTAGGCCTCCCTTCCCCCGGCTGCTGGCACCGGCTTCCCTCTGGCACCTGGGACCTGGGCTTCCCCTGCAGTCCCGTCTTAGTCTGGAAGGACATCTCATCTAATTAGCATATTACACTTTTATTATTATAGATAAGGTATAAAACTGCCATTCACCAGAACAATATCTTAATCCATTGACATTTTACTTCCTGACAATAAACTCACAAAAATTCTCTTTAGATTTGAATGATTCTTACATTGACAGATGGAACCCAGTTTTCTCATAAATCTCATTATTACTGGATTAAACAGTGTAACTGTGGTAGGCAACAGGAATGGCACCAGGTGTCTGACTGGGCTCAGACCAAACATGGGTTCAGCAGCCTCGGGAAGGGGAGGCTGGGGGAAGGTCACTGGGGAAAAAAAGGAGATATATGTACTACTACATGTAATACTTTAAATAATAATAAAAAAAAAAGAAAGGAGTTATGGAGGTAAAGGAAGGGCCCTTGGAGTTTGGGAGTGCAAGCTAATGTTAACCTGCCTGGGGGGAGGAGGAGATGGAGGGGAAAGGTACAGATGTGCTCCAGGGGAGGAAAATGCACTGGGTCCTCCTTCCTAAAGGTTTTAAGGGTGGCGATTTCAGGGGAGGTCCCAGGGGAAGAGCCGAATGGAATATTCTGTAGCTTTCCAGGTGTGTCCATTCAGGGATGTGGCTTCCACTGATGGATTGGCCGGCACCAGAGCAGGGGTCATTTTTCAATGCAGCTGGTCCTGGGGTCAGCCCTGGCATTTTGTTGCTTATCTGGGCCTGGAGCTAGAGGAGGAAAAGTCACCTGGAGACAAGGTCCCACCCTACATTGATTGCCCATTGCTAGACACCTGGGCCTTCACTCTGGTGACCTCTGTACCTGGCCCATCTCCTTGCTCTGCGTAGGTCTGTGGAACTGCCTACAAGATAACCACAAGTAAGGGGTGGCTCATGACCTCAGAGGACGGTGACTGAATCACCAGTGGGAACACATTTTTCATGTGAAAAACATTTTCTAACGGTAACCATTCTAAATACGCAGAAGTCACTTTTCGCGCTGGACATGATGGCTTGTTTCTGGTTTCAATGCTCTTTCTGGGAATCTGGCTGTAGTTCTGGAAGGATACCACCCTAAGGCATCCCTGGTCCCTGAGCCTGGACACCTTTTTGCAAATGCACACGTCAGACTCCAGTTGTCAACAAAGATGAAAATGGAGCCAGATTCATTAGGTGCCTTTTCAGTGTGTGTGTTTGCAAGGAAGAACCACTGTTCCTTGAGGATTCTCAGCCCTGCCTCTCAGTGCAAATGTCCCTGGACAGGAGTTGTGGCTGCTTTGGGCACAGGCCTGTGCACCTCAGGCGCTAGGGGGCGATGTCTGCGAAGTGTCTGTCTTCAGAGCTGGGCGCCAGGTGGGTGGAGCTCTTGCGTTGGGGCTACCGTGGGGGCGGATGGGTGGGGCTATTGGGGAAGGTAGGTGGGGCTACGCTCTGCTGTCACCCGGAAGTTCACTCGGATCCTATCTCCCTTGCACTTCAGTGTTTTCTCCAACTGCGATCTGTAAGGTGCTGGGAGCTGCAGGCGGGACTCAGGGAGGCCCTGGAAACTAGAAATGGTGAGTGTGCGGCCGGGCGTGGAGACGAGGAGCACGGGCGGGTGGAACCGCCGTGGTGGGACAGTCTCTCCACGGTCAGGTCCGGAGCCCGTGGACCCCAGGCGCCCGGGGGCTCCGCTGAAACTGCAGGCCCCTCGGGCTCGCAGTGTGGGGCTCAGCCGGGACCCGGAGTCCAGTTAGTCCCCGCGGCAGGGCCTTCGGCTGCGGAGCGTGTCTGGGCAGCTCTGCACCCACATACCCGCGGCTCCGCAGTTGGTGCGGTGACCACGGGGAGGAGGGTCATTGGGGACAATGGTGACTCGGTCTCCGCGGCTCGTGCATGGGAGGAGCTGTGGTCTGTGGGGTCCCCTGTCCCTTCTTTCTCCCCAGAAGGATCCCGTTTTCTCCTGAGTTTTGATGTTTGTGGAGCAGGCTCTCAAGTCCATCCCCTGTCCCCCAGGCCTAGCTCTGCAGCAAATGCCTGCATTTCCAGTCTCTCCCCCGAATGCTAAACGCCATCTTCCCTTCTCTGAGTCACAGCATCTTTATCAGCTATTTGTTTTGTGGTGCTTTTCAAACTGTTAAAAACAGAATTTAACTGAATAAATTGGAAGGTCTAATTGGCTTGATTCCCCATTCACAAACCGGGCCGCATCCCATCTTGTAAATAGAATCTGAGCAGCTGTTCAAAATGGAAGGCTTTTACTATTAAAGGCAGAAAGGAAGTGGGAGAGGTGAAACTGCAGTTACATACAGTCATGCACCCTGAACCTGGGGAGTGCATCTTGAGGCAGTTTTGTTGTTTTCAGTTCTCTCACACACACCTGCATGGTGTAGCCTACTACACACCTAGGCCATATGGTGTAGCCTGTGGGTCCTAGGCAACAATCCTGTACAACGTGCTACTGTACTGAATACTGTCGGCAATTGTAATGCAATGGTAGTAAGCATTTATGAAAAGGTGCAGTAAAAATGTGGTGTGCAATATAGAAAATGGTACATCCATGTGGGGCACTGACCCTGAATGGGCTACAGGACTGGAGGCTGCTCTGCCGAGTCAGTGATTGGTGAGTGAATATGAAGGCCTAGGACGTTACTGTGCAGGACTGTAGACTTTATCACACTGTACACTTAGGCCAGGAAATTTACAAAACACAGATTCATCAAGCCCAGGAGGCAATGATGCAATCAAAAGGCACAGCCAACACAAGACCTCTGAGGCTGTTGCCCGCATCAAACAGCATACTGCTTCACAGCAAAGTTTTCTTTCACGAAGTAGAAAGCTCACAAAGATAAAGAGGATAGTATAGCAAATACATGAACCAGTTTCTCATCATCAGGTATTCTATATAGTGAACGTAACTGTATGTGCTGGACTTTCATAGGACTGGCCGCACAGGAAGCTTGTTTACACCAGCATCATCATAAACATCTGAGTAATGCATTTCCCTATGACATTGTGATGGGTATGACATCACTAGGTGATTGCAGGTTTTCAAGTCCACTGTAATATTTTCTTTATAGAAGGGATTTTATTTTTCATTAAGTTATAATTGACGTATATTATATTAGTTTAAGGTGTACATCCTAATGATTTGATATGTATGTATTGTGAAGTGACCATCACAATAAGTCTAGTTATCATCTGTCATCATACATACTTACAGAATATTTTTTTCTTGAAAAGAGAACTTTTAAGATTTGCTCTTAGAAACTTTCACATCTGAAATAGAGTATTACTACCTGCAGTCACTGTGCTGTACACTGCATTTCCATGACTTATTTTATAACTGGAAGTTTGTACCTTTTGACAACTTTCATCCAATTGACCTTCACCTCACCCCCGTACACCACTCCTGCAACCTCTAGGAACCATCAATCTGTGCTCTGTATCTATGGAGTTGTTTTTTTAAAGGTTCCACAGATAAGTGAGAACACATTTCTCTTTTTCTGACTTATTTCACAAAGCATCATGCCCTCAAGGTCCATGAATGTGTTGTTACAGTGGCAGAATTTTTTTTCTAATGGCTGAATAATTCTATATAATAAAGCCTAATATTCAAATTGTCCCCTCGGGTGGTTGTTAAGACTGGGAGACTGGAAGTTCGACCGCTCGCTATGATGTGCACTGACCACCAGGGGGCAGCACGGAACATGGCTGGTGTCGGAGATGCCCTGCAACCTCTTGCTGGCTACCTGGGAGCGGGGGTGACCAGGATGGAGGTGCAGTAAGAATGCAGGGTGTCACCCTAATCTGGATAGAGCGTCAGCCTGTGGGCTAAAGGGTCCCAGGTTCGATTCCGGTCAGGGGCATGCACCTTGGTTGCGGGCACATCCCTAGTAGGAGGTGTGCAGGAGGCAGCTGATCGATGTTTCTCTCTCATCGATGTTTCTAACTATCTCTCTTCCCTTCCTCTCTGTAAAAAAATCAGTAAAATATATTAAAAAAAAAAAAAAGAATGCAGAGTGTCCGCCGAATTAGCTCTCACTCCCCCTGCTACCTTCCCCTGGGATGCCAGGACTCGCGCCTCTTCTGGGTGAGCCGGGCCGCAGGGGTCCGTCTGGCTCCCCGTGGGTTCATGTAGGAGCCTGCCTGCAAGGCCGGCCGGGAGAGAGAGCGCTGCCTGCCTGGTTAGTGCGGTGCTGCTGGGCGGCCCAGAGCATCTCTGTGTGGGGACTCGGGCACTGTGACTCAGGCAGAGGGGACGCACGGGGCCTGGGGTCCCAGGGCCTGCCCAGAGCCCAGAGGTCAGCTGGGACCTACACTTCCACGCCAGACACTTACGCTTCCATCGCTGGCCAGGCCTAGGGACCACCTATGCATGAATTTTGTGCATCGGGCCTCTAAACTATAATAATAAAAGCATAATATGTTAATTAGACCGATGTCCTTTCAGGGCTGCTGCTGGCAGGGCTGGGGCAGCAGCCAGTGCTTCTGCCTCGGTCCTCAGAGGCCCTTACACAAATTTCAATCATCGGGCTTCTAGGACAATAACAGTCCTCTGTGTGTGTGTGCCCCATTTTCTTTTTTCTTTTTTTTTTTTTATTGTTTGAAGTACTGCATGTATCTCCTTTTCCACCAATTGACAACCCCCCTACCCCCAGGACACGCTCCATCACCCCAGTGTCCATGTCCATTGGTTATGCTAATACGCATACATACCAGTGCTTTGGTTGACCTCTTATCCCTCTCCCCTCCCCTCCCTCCTTTCTGAGATTGGACTGTCTGTTCAGTGTTTCTTAGTTTCTGGATTTATTTTTGTTCATCAGTTTATGTTCATTATATCCCACATGTGAGTGAGATCATATGATACTCATCTTTCTCCGACTGGCTTATTTCACTTAGCACAATGCTCTCCAGGTCCATCCATGTTGTTGCAAATGGTTTAAGTTCTTTCTTTTTTATAGCAGTGTAGTATTTCATTGTGTAGATGTAACACAGTTTTTGAATCCACTCATCTGCTGATGGGCAGTTAGGCTGTTTCCAAATCATGCACCATTTTCTTTAAAAAAATTTTTTTTAAAATTCTCACCCGAGGATATTTTGCCATTGATTTTTGGAGAGAGCGGAAGAGAAAGGAAAAGACAGAGAGCAATACTGATATGAGAGAAATGCATTGACTGGTTGCCTCCTGCACGTGCGTTGACTAGGACCCAGGCCGGAGAGGAGCACTTGCATCCAAGGTGTGGTGCCCTTGACCGGAATCGAACCCGGGACCTTTCTGTCCACAGGCTGATGTTCTCTTCACTGAGCAATACTGGCTAGGGCTTAATTTTTTTTTTTTTCAGTAAGTTGACAAAATATATTAGTTTCAGGTGTCAACATAGTGATTACATAGCGGAGAGACATGTACATAACTTACAAAGTCTAATACCCATGAGATACCACACATAGTTAATAGAATATTATTGACTATATTTCCTGTGCTATATTTTACATGCCCCTCACTATTTTGTAACTACCAATTTGTACTTCCTTTTTTTAAAAAAATAATTGTTTATTGTTGAAAGTATTACATATGTAGCCTTTTCCCCCCATTGAATCTCTCCATCCCTCTCCCGTCCCCACACGCCTGCACCCCCGTCCCCCCATTCAGGTCTTCAGCTCTCTATTGTCTGTGTCCATTGGTTATGCATAGGTGCATTCAAGGCCTTTGGTTGATTACCATCCTCCCCCGCCTTCCCTCTGAGACTCCGCACTCTGTTCCATGCTTCCATGTCTTTGGATCCACTCCTTTCATCATTTTTTGTTACTTAGATTCCACATATGAGTGAGATCATGTGATACTTGTCTTTCTCTGAGTGACTTATTTCACTTAGCATGATACTCACCAGGTCCTCCATACTGTCTCAAAGGGTAAGAGATTCTTCTTTTTTACTGCTGCGAAGTATTCCGTGGTATAAACGTACCACAGCTTTTTTATCCACTCATCTACTGATGGGCACTTGGGCTGTTTCAAGATTTCAGCTATTGTAAATTGTGCTACTGTGAACATGGGGGTGCATACATTGTTTCTGATTGGTGTTTCATGTTTTCTTAGGATATATTCCTAAAAGTGGGATCACTGGTTCAAATGGCATATCTATATTTAATTTTTTGTGGATACTCCATACTGTTTTCCATAATGGCTGCACCAGTCTGCATTCCCACCAGCAGTGTACCAGGGTTCCCTTTTCTCCACATCCTCACCAGAACTTTGTTGATGGTTGCCATTCTGGCAGGTGTGAGATGGTACCGCCTTGCCGTGTTGATTTGCATTTCTCGGATGATTAATGACTTTGAGCATTTTTTCATATGTCTCCTGGTCATCTGTTTGTCCTCTTTGGAGAAGTGTCTTTTAGGTCCTTTGCCCATTTTTTTAAATTGGATTGTTTGTCTTCCTTCTGTTAAGTTGTATGAGTTCCTAATATATTTTGGATATTAACCCTTTATCAGATGTATCATTGCAAATATGTTCTCCTATACAGTGGGCTCCCTTTGTGTTTTGTTGATGGTCTCTTTTGCTGTTCAGAAGCTTTTTATTTTGATGTAGTCCCATTTGTTTATTTTCTCCTTGTTTCCTTTTCCCTAGGAGATGTATCTATAAACATATGGCTAGAAGAAATGTCTGAGATTTTGATGCCTGTGGTTTCTTCCAGGATTTTTATGGTTTCATGACTTACATTTAAGTCTTTTTATTTTTTTATTTTTATTGATATTTCACAGAGAGGAAGGGAGAGGGATAGAGAGCTAGAAACATCGATGAGAGAGAGACATCGATCAGCTGCCTCCTGCACACCCCCACTGGGGATGTGCCCGCAACCAAGGTACATGCCCTTGACCGGAATGGAACCCGGGACCCTTCAGTCCACAGGTTGACGCTCTATCCACTGAGCCAAACCGGTTTTGGCACATTTAAGTCTTTTATCCATTTTGAGTTTATTCTTGTCTATGGTGTAAGTTGGTGGTGTAGTTTCATTGTTTCCATGTGTCTATTCAATTTTCCCAACACCATTTATTGAAGAGATTCTCTTGATTCCATTGTATGCTCTTGCCTCCTTTTGTCAAATATTAATTGAGTGTAATGACTTGGTTCGATTTCTGGGGTCTCTGTTCTGTTCCTTTGATCTATATTCTCGTTCTTGTGTCAGTGCCAGGGTGTTGTTTTTTTTTTTTGAGGTGGGACTCTTGTAGACAGCATATAGTTGGATCATGGTTTTGTATCCATTCAGCTGCTCTATGCCTTTTGATTGGAGCATTTAATCCATTTATATTTAGGGTTATTATTGCTAGGTAGTTATTTATTCCAATTTTAATTCTGTATGCCTAGGTTTCTCTATTTCTTCTATTCATTACAGCAATTCCTTTAGCATTTCTTTTTTTTCCCTTAATTTAAATTCTTTAGTGTTGAAGTTATTACACATATCTCATTTTTCCCCCATTACCTCTCCCCGGCTGCTCCTATCCCTACCACATGCCCTCATCCCCTCCTGTCTTTGTCCATTGGTTATGCTGATATGTACACATACAAGTCCTTTGGTTGATGTCTTATCCACTTTCCTCCCCTGCCATCTCTCTGAGGTTTGACGGTCTGTTCGATGCTTTTATGTTTATAGATCTATTT
Organism: Plecotus auritus; assembly: GCF_963455305.1. Classification (NCBI taxonomy): domain Eukaryota; kingdom Metazoa; phylum Chordata; class Mammalia; order Chiroptera; family Vespertilionidae; genus Plecotus; species Plecotus auritus. The sequence continues at coordinate 90,191,225 of NC_137773.1, forward strand.
TCGTTCGTGAGTTTATGTTGTTCATTACATTCCACAAATGAGTGAGATCATGTGGTATTTATCTTTCTCTTACTGGCTTATTTCGCATAGCATAATGCTCTCCAGGTTCATCCATGCTGATGCAAATGGTAGGAGTTCTTTTTTACAGCAGTGTAGTATTCCATTGTGTAGATGTACCACAGCTTTTTACTAACTATTTTTTATTATTATTTTAAATATATTTCGTATTAATTTCAGAGAGGAAGGGAGAGAGAGATTGAAACATCAGTGATGATATAGAATCACTGATTGGCTGCTTCCTGCATGCCCCTTGCACGTGCCATTGACTAGAATTGAACCTGGGACCTTTCAGTCAGCAGGTGGATGCTCTATCTGTTGAGCCAAACCGACTAGGGATACCAAAGGTTTTTAATCCATTCATCTGCTGATGGGCACTTATGCTGTTTCCAACTCTTAGCTATTGTAAATTATGCTGCTATGAACATAGGGGTGCATGTATTCTTTCTTTTTTTTTATTTTTTATAATGTATTTTATTGATTTTTCACAGAGAGGAAGGGAGAGGAATAGAAAGCTAGAAACATCGATGAGAGAGAAACATTGATCAGCTGCCTACTGCACACCCCGCACTAGGGATGTGCCCGCAACCAAGGTACATGCCCTTGACCGGAATCGAACCTGGGACCCTTCAGTCCACAGGCCGACGCTCTATCCACTGAGCCAAATCGGTTAGGGCGGTGCATGTATTCTTTCTGATTGGTGTTTCCGATTTCTTGGGATATATTACTAGAAGTGGGGTTGCTAGGTCAAATGGGAGTTCCATTTTTAATGTTTTAAGGAAACTCCGTACTCTTTTCCACAGTGGTTGCACCAATCTGCATTCCCACCAGCAGTGCACCATGGTTCCTTTTTATCCACATCCTCGCCAGCACTTGTCATTTGTTGATTTTTTTATGGTAGCCATTCTTTCACGTGTGAGGTGATACCTCATTGTCATCTCTCAGATGATTGGTGACTTTGAGCATGTCTTCATATGTCTCTTGTTCTTCTGTATGTCCACTTTTGAAAAGTGTCTGTTTAGGCCCTTTGCCCCCTTAAGCATTTTCTGTAATGCTGGCTTGGTGGTGATGCACACCTTTAGGCTTTTTTTTTTTTTTTTTTTTTTTTTTTTGTCTGGGAAGCTCTTTATTTGACCATCGATTTTGACCATCGATTTTGAATGATAGCCTTGCTGGATATAGTAATCTTGGTTTCAGATCCTTGCTTTTCATTACCTTGAGTACTTCATGTCATTCCCATCTAGCCTGTGGAGTTTCTAATAAGAAATCATGTGTCAGCCTTATGGGAATTCCTTTGTAGTTAACAGTTTGCTTTTCTCTTGCTGCCTTTCAGATTCTCTCTTTGTCTTTAATTTTTGGCATTTTGATTTTGTCTTGGCCTGGGCCTGTTTGGGTTCTTCTTGCTTGGTGATCTCTGTGCCTCCTGAACTTGTGTGACTTTTTCCTTTACCAGGTTAGGGAAGTTTTCTGCCATTATTTCTTTCTTTTTTTTTTTTTTTTTAATATATTTTATTGATATTTTACAGAGAGGAAGGGAGAGGATAGAGAGCTAGAAACATCGATGAGAGAGAAATATCGATCAGCTGCCTCCTGCACACCTCCCACTGGGGATGTGCCCGCAACCAAGGTACATGCCCTTGACCGGAATTGAACCCAGGACCCTTCAGTCCGCAGGCCGACACTCTATCCACTGAGCCAAACCGGTTTCGGCAGTTTTCTGCCATTATTTCTCCAAACATGTTCTCTATCCATTTCTCCAACCTTTCCGGGAGATGGAGCCGAGGCTGGGTGGTAGGTGAAAGTTGCTAAGGGCTTGCCTATGGACATGTGTGGGTGTTGGTCATTGGGCTGGACTTCACTGGTGCTCACTCTCGAGATGGGAGCCGGCCCAGGCAGTATGTGCGAGAAGCGCCTCTGGGATTTTCCTGAGCCTGCATCCGCAGACCCAGAGAGCAATAGGTAAGGTGCTCGGAGCAGCCCCAGGGTCTGAAAGGAGAGTTCCAGGGGCTGGCAGCGGCTGATCCGTGGTCATTCTGGCTGCACCCTCACCACCTGAGTGTTAGGACTGCAGTCTGTTCGCTGGAGATTGTGCCTACCGGAGGCGGGAGAGGTTCGCATGTCGCACCTGCACTCCCCAGCCGTGAGCCCAGCTTCTGGCGCACTGACTACCAGGGGGCAGCTCCTGTGTTGAGCGTCTGCCCCCTGGTGGTCATTGTGCATCATAGCTACTAGTCAGATGGTCGCTTAGGCTTTTATATATGCTAGAGGCCCAGTGCACGAATTTGTGCACATTGTAGGGAAATTAATTAGAAGAAATATTTTAATAGTGCGATTTTCCCGCTCTCCATAATACAAGTGTCAACTAAATTCATGAACAACAATCACAAATTGAAAAACACGCGTGTGATTGGTGCCAGCGAGAACTTTATATATATAGATAAACTTACTTAATTAGACCTGCTTTCTGATTTAACTAAACTTTTTCCAACCCAGTGAAGCACCCCAGCTTCTCTTTCAGGTAATTGTCAGTAACACAGCAGTAAATATCAACATGAAACATATTGTTATTATAGGTCACGCAGGGAGAACAAAGGCTGAAATATTTACCTCTAGCAGTGTTGCACTGTAATCTGCGCAGTGAGAAAACCTGAAGTCATTTTCTAGGTCCACCATTTCTTACTTTTCAGTTGGGTTAAGTTTTTAAACTTTATAAATCTCCATTTTCCGGCTAATGAAAAGAAAATAGGATTCTACCGAGTCTCCTATCTACCTACTCCAGGACTTCTCTGAGGATCAAATGAGATGAGGCACCTGAAAATGCTTCACAGATATTTGGTTAAAGTGTAAAATGTTTTTACCTGGCTATAAAGAAGTCATGATCCTGGGCTGAAGAAATTCCAAGGATACTCGTCTCTAGGGAGAAGAAGCTGGGCATTGCTTCATGACGAAATTACCTGGCGACCACAGCCACTGTCCCTGGGCTGGCTGGGCTGGGCTGTGGGCCACATTTTGCACCATGGGATCTCAGCAGCATTGGCTGCAATTTGGTGGGGTGTCACTTCAGAGTAGTGACAGGGACTGTTTCCCTCTTGGGGGAAGCCGAGTGTTGCTCTCTGGGCGCCAGGTCCATATTGCCGTTTATTGTTAAATGCCCTGTCCTTAGGGAGAGGAAGCCAAGCGTTGTTACGTGAGGTCATTACCTGTAACCCACAGCCACTGTTTCCAGGGTGGGATGGGCTGTGGGCTGAATTGTGCATCATGGGCAGTGTTGGCTATGATTCGGTGGGCTGTCGCTCCAGCATGGTGGCAGAGCCTGTGTCCCAATTGGGGAAGCTGTGTTGCTTTGTCATCTCCAGGTACGTGGTGCCGTTCTTTGTAAATAGCCAGTGTGCATCACAGCACCACCTGCGTGAAGCATCTGCCTCCAGGTTGTCAGTGTGTGTCATAGCCACAGTTTGAGAGACACTTAGCATATTACCCTTTTATATATATAGATAGATTTTATGTGTCTACTAGAGGCCCGGTACATGAAATTCGTGCATGGGGGTGTGTGTCCCTCAGCCCAGCCTGCACCCTCTCCAATCTGGGATCCCTTGAGGGATATCCAACTGCCCGTTTAGGCTCGATCCTGGTAGGATCAGGCCTAAACAGGCAGTTGGATATCGCTCTCACAATCCAGGACTGCTGGCTCCCAACTGCTCACCTGCCTGCCTTCCTAATTGCTCCTAACCACTTCTGCCCGCCAGCCTGATCACCCCCTAACCACTTCCCTGCCAGCCTGATTGATGCCTAACTGCTCCCCTGCCAGCCTGATTGCCCCTACCTGCCCTCCCCTGTAGGCCTGGTCCCCCCCAACTGCCCTTCCCTGCAGGCCTGGTCACCCCCAACTTCCCTCCTCTGCTGGCCTGGTCACCCCTAACTGCCCTCCCCTGCAGGCTTGATTGCCCCCAACTGCCCTCCCTTGCAGGTTTGGTCCCTCCCAACTGCCCTCCCCTGTTGGCCTGATTGCCCCCAACTGCCCGCCCTTGCAGACCTGGTTCCTCCCAAGTGCCCTCCCCTGCTGGCCATCTTGTGGTGGCCATCTTGTGTCCACATGGGGGCAGCCATCTTTGACCAAATGGGGGAAGCCTTCTTGTGTGTTGGAGTGATGGTCAATTTGCATATTACTCTTTTATTATATAGGATAGAGGCCTAGTGCATGGGTGGCGGCCAGCTGGTTTGCCCTGAAGGGTGTCCCAGATCAGGGTGGGGGTTCCCTTGGGGCGTGGGGCGGCCTGGGCGAGGCTTCTGTGGTGGTTTGCAGGCCGGCCATGCCCCCCAGCGACCCAATCAGAGGCCCTCGTATCTGGGATTTATTTATCTTCTACAATTGAAACTTTGTAGCCTTGAGCAGAGCCCAGGGCTGGCCAGGGCGGGCAGGAAGCTTGGCTTCCTCCATCGCTGGGGGCAACCCAAGCCTCCTGCTCTCTCTAGCTCTGTGGCTGCCGCCATTTGTGTTGGGAATTATTTATCTTCTCTAATTGAAACTTTGTAGCCTTTAGTGGAGGCCAGGGCTGGCCAGGGTGTGCGGGAAGCTTGGCTTCCTCCATTGCTGGGGAAACCCAAGCCTCCTGCTCACTCTGTGGCTGCCGCCCTCTTGGTTGGGTTAATTTGCATACTCGCTCCTGATTGGCTGGTGGGCGTGGTTTGTGGGCATAATGGCGGTACGGTCAGTTTGCATGTTTCTCTTTTATTAGTGTAGATATGTCCTAAAAATCATCAGTAGAGTACTTTTGTAGAGGGATAAGTTGTCGTGTCTTGCTCAAGCCTTATCTCTAACTCTAACGTCCTATTCCCATGAAATGAGAGAGGCAAAAGAAGGTCAAACTAACAAATATTACTACAACAAATGATCATTCATAATCCTCAAGAATATTTTCATTCATTCAGGTGTATATCTGACAACTTCTAATACAGGCAGTCCTCAGGTTACTTCGGACTCGATGTATGTCGTTTCGTGGTTATGTCGCGATCTCTCATTTATTTATTTTTTAAAAAAAGTTCTGTCATTTCAACATATGTACATGTGTTTTATGTTTTTTATTATTTACTGTATTTACCTCAAGTAAAGGTCAGAAATTGTTATCTTTCTTTTAAATTTTTTTTACTGTTTCACTTCATTACTGCTGTGTATGTGCTCCATGTGAGTGACATAGGTGCTTATGTTGGTGGGTTCCAACTTACGGCGATAATCGCATTAAGTCGCGCCGTAAGAATGGATCTCCGGTGTAACCTGAGGACCTACTGTACTCTGAAGTATTTCAGGACAATATGGCCAAGTACATCTTGTTCCAAGTTGAATTTCCACACATCTCCTGGCCTCTCTTGATTGGTGATAAGAATAGAAAAAAAAGCTACCAGGCCTTTATTGTATTCATAGTCATTAAAACTTTATGCAAATATGGCATTATGTTTCATGGTCTGCTGTATCAAATGGTGGTTATAATGGAGATGAGTTTTCTAACAAGGAATCCATGGGCTTAATGGAAGTATTTCAATTTATTAATATAGAAGTTTTCAAGGTGCTCTTTACCCTGACATTAGAGAGCAATGAAGATTTGATGTGATCACAATAAAATCATATCAATAAATTCCATGTGTTCATCAGGAAGTGAATGTGGCAAATAGTCTTTTTAAAAAAATATTTTTTATTGATTTTTTTTTACAGAGAGGAAGGGAGAGGGATTGAGAGTTAGAAACATCAATGAGAGAGAAACATTGATCAGATGCCTCCTGCACACCCCCTACTAGAGATGTGCCCGCAACCAAAGTACATGCCCTTGACCGGAATTGAACCTGGGACCCTTCAGTCCACAGGCTGATGCTTTATCCACTGAGCCAAACCAGTTAGGGCCAAATAAAGTCTTGATAGTCTTACAATCAAGTCATAGACTGAATGTTGGGGACCACGTGTCCTATGCAAACTTCTTATGATGTATAGCTTCGCATTGCTGTGTGTCTCACCCATGCATATGTGGGATGTTTTAGGACTCAGTAGCCTTTGAGGATGTTAATGTGGAGTTCACCAAGAAGGAGTGGGCTTTCCTGGATGCAACCCAGAAGAAACTCTACACAGATGTGATGCTGGAAACCTTCTGGAACCTCGCATCAGTAGGTAGTTATCACAAATTTTTTAAAAATATATATTTTTATTGATTTCAGAGAGGAAGGGAGAGGGAGAGAGAGATAGAAAAATCAGTGTTGAGAGAGAATCAGTGATTTTGTATCATATTGCATGCCTCACACTGTTGATCTAGCCTGTAAACCAGGCCTACTGGGAATTTGACCCCTGACCTCCTGGTTCATATGTTGACTACATAGCAATTCTGGTCAGAAACAGTTTGTTACTTATTTAGTCAATTGAAAAACTTGTGTTGCTTGCTCATCAATGCTGTTTCAAGAACTGAAATGTGGAAAGGGAAACATGGGTAGTTAAACTAGGAATGATCACAGCTCATTGTGTATCTAAAATCTAACCATTTTAATACCCTTTAATAGTTTATAATGCTTTCTCTAGCATGTATTTTAGAAGAAAAATGGGAAGACCATGACAGTGAAGATCAGTATGAAAATCATGGGATCAATCTTAGGTGAGTCGCATTGACATGAGAAAGCATTATCCTGTAAGAGTATCTTTTTTGTTGTTGTTAATATGTTTTTATATATATTTATTTCATTTACTTATTTAATTATTTAATATGTATTTATTTATTTGAGAGAGTTAGGGAGAAAGAGAAAGAGAGACCAATATCAATGATGAGAGAGAATTATTGATCGGCTGCCTCCTGCATGCCCCACACTCGGAATCAAGCCCACAACCCAGGCATGTGCCCGGACCGGGAATCGAACTGTGACCTCCTGGTTCAGAGGTTGGCGCTCAACCACTGAGCCATGCCAGTTGTGCGAAAATATGTTTTTATTGCTTTTAGAGTGTGGAGATGACAGGAAGACATAGAAATATTGATTGGCTGCCTCCTGCATGCCCGGTACAGGGGTTAATAAGTCTGCAACCTGGCCATGTTCCCTTTTGGAGAGTTGACCTGACAACCCCCGGTGTGTGGGTCCATGCTGAACCACTGAGCGACATGGGCCCGGTCCATAAAACAGTTTTAAAGACAGGTAATTCAATTTTACCAGTCCAGTTTTAAATTTATTGATGCATAAAATAATCTCATCAAAAACAATATACAGGAGTACCGTTAATGAATACAGGCAGTCCTTAGGTTAAGTCGGACTCGATGTATGTCATTTTGTGGTTACGTCGCCATCTCCCATTTATTTATAAAAAAAAAAAATTCCGTCATTTCGACATATGTACATATGTGCTTTATGTTTTTTGTTATTTACTAGAGACCCAATGCACGACAATTGTGCCTGGGGGTAGGGTCCCCTCAGCCCTCCCCCCTGCACCCTCTACAATCAAGGACCCCTTGGGGGATGTCTGACTGCTGGTTTAGGCCCAATCCCGAGGATCGAGCCTAAACGGACAGTTGGACATCCCTCTCACAATCCTGGACCACTGGCTCCTAATCTCTCACCTGCCTGCCTGCCTGGTTGCCCCTAACTAATTGCCCCCCCACTTCTGCTGGCCTGATCACCCCTTACTGCCTCTGCGTGATGGCCTGATTAACCCTAACTGCCCCCTCCCTGCTGGCCTGGTCACTCCTAATTGCCCCTTCCTCCATCCTGGTCACCCCTTACTGCCCAAACTGCCGGCCTGTTCACCCCCAACTGCCCCCGCCCCCGGCGGCCTAGTTGACCCTCACTGCTCCCCCCTGCTAGCCTAATTGCCCCAACAGCACCCCCTCTGCTGGTCTGGATGCCCCAAACTGCACCCCCCCCCGCCTGCCTGGTTGCCCCTAACTGCCCCCCCCATTACCCTCCTGATGGCCTGGTCGACCCCAGCTGCCCCCCTGTGCTGCCCTGGTTGCCCCTAAATGCCTCCCCTGATGGCCTGGTCACCCCCAACTACCCCCACTGCTGGCCTGGTGGCCCCCAACTGACCCCCTGCTGGCCTGGTTACCCCTCACGGCCCCTCTGGCCGGCCTCGTTGCCCCATGCAGCCTGCTTATTCAGTTGTTTGGTCGTCCATCACTAACACCCCTGCTGGCCTGGTCACCCCATGCAACCTGCTTGTTCAGTTGTTTGGTCATCCCACACTAACCTCCTGCCAGCCTGGTCATAGGCAACCATCTTTTGAGGGCGTGATGGTCAATTTGCATATTACCTCTTTATTATATAGGTCTATTTACCACAAGTAAAGTTCAGGAATTGTCATCATTCTTTTAAAGTTTTTTTTTACTGTTTCACTTCATTACTGCTGTGTATGTGCTCCATGTAAGTGATGTAGGTGGGTTCCGACTCACGAAGAAAATCACGTTCCATTGTGCCGTAGGAATGGATCTCCGACATAACCTGAGGATCTACTGTATAAGTGTTTTCATAATATTTATGATCCAACATATTTCAGAGGTTTTAGGATATCCACTTTCAAAAATCAGAATGTACAGAAACCCCCCACTTTCCTTGAAAATGGTAAAAATAACAAAAAAAAAAATAAAAAAAAAAAAAGAAAAAAAAAAAAAGAAAATGGTAAAAATGTCATTATCATACTATTAATAAATATTAAATCATTAACAGAGTATTAATAATATACTTCTGATTTTTACAGCAGTCATATGGTAACGAGACTCTGTACAAGGAAGGATGGTAGTCACTGCAGAGAAATCTTCAGCCAGACTCCAAATCATAATGAAAAGAAGGAAACTCCTACTGAAATAAAACAACCGAAGTCCAGGTTGTGTAGGCAAATCTTCGTGCGTTATTTATCCTTGAATAACCACCTGAGCTCTCACATTGGACCCAAACTGTACCTGTGTCAGGAATATAAAGAAAACCCTTATAAATGTACGGAACCTGAGAAAGCTTTCAGGCATCACCAACATATTCAAAGACATGAAGGCAGCCCCACTGGGAAAGCTTTCCACTATTCAACTTCCCTTAGAAATCATGAAAGAACGCATATCACTGGGAAACCGTATGAGTGTAAGCAATGTGGGAAAGGCTTTAGTCGTCTCATTTACTTTAAACTTCACAAAAACACTCATAGTGGAGAGAAACCATATCACAGTAAGCAATGTGGCAAAGCTTTCAGTACTCCCAAGTACTCTGGAGAAAGTGAAAGAACACACACTGCAGAAAAGCCCTATCAATGTCAGAAATCTGGTAAAGCTTTCAGTTCCACTTCTCTTAGAAATCCTGAAAGAACTAATACTGGTGAGAAATTTTATGAATGTAAGCAATGTGGGAAAGCCTTCCGTTCTCTCAGCTTTCTTGGAAGTCATAAAAGAAGTCATGCCAGAAAGAAGCCTCATGAATGTAAGGAATGTGGTAAAACATTTCTTTATCCCTCTTTCCTTAGAAGTCATGAAATAATTCATACTCGGGAAAAACCCTATGAATGTAAGCTTTGTGGCAAAGTTTTCTCACATTCAACTTCCCTTCGAAAACATAAAAGAATTCATACCGGTGAAAAACCTTATGAATGTCAGCAGTGTGGTAAGCATTTTAGTTTTTCCACATCTCTTAGAAATCATAAAATAATGCATGCTGGGGAGAAACCCTATGAATGTAAGCAATGTGGGAAAACTTTCAGGTATTCTAGTTCCCTTCGATATCATGAAAGAATGCATACTGGGCAGAAGCCCTATGAATGTCAGCAATGTGGGAAAACCTTCCGTTGTCTCAACCATCTTGGAAGACATAAAAGAAGTCATGATGGAAAAAAGCCTCATGAATGCAAGGAATGTGGTAAAACTTTCTGTGATCCATATTACCTCCGACGTCATGAGAGTATTCATACTGGGAAAAAACCTTATGAATGTAACCATTGTGGTAAAGCTTTCTCCCATCCAACTTATCTCCGATATCATGAAAGATCTCATAATAAGAAAAAACCTCATGAATGTAAGCAATGTGGGAAAGCCTTCAGTTATCAAGCCTATCTTGCAAAACATAAGAGAAGTCATGTTGCAAAGAAGCCTCATGAATATAAGGAATGTGGTAAAACTTTCTGTGATCCAACTTCCCTCCAACGTCATGAGAGTATTAATTCTGGGGAAAAACCTTATGAATGTAACCATTGTGGTAAAGCTTTCTCTGATCCAACTTACCTCCGACATCATGAAAGAACTCATAATGAGGAAAAACCCTATGAATGTAAGCAATGTGGGAAAGCCTTCAGTTCTGTCAGCTCTCTTGCAAAACATAAAAGAAGTCATGATGGAAAGAAGCCTCATGAATGTAAGGAATGTGGTAAAACATTTCTTTTTCGATATTACCTCCGACGTCATGAAATAACTCATACTGGAGAAAAACCCTATGAATGTAAGCAATGTGGGAAAGCCTTCAGTTGTCTCAGCTCTGTTGCAAAGCATAAAAGAAGTCATCATGGAAAAAAGCCTCATGAATGTAAGGAATGTGGTAAAACTTTTCGTGATCGATCTTACCTCCGACTTCATGAAAGTATTCATACTGGGGAAAAACCTTATGAATGTAACCATTGTGGTAAAGCTTTCATTCAGGCAGCTTCCCTCCGATGTCATGAAAGAACGCATAATAAGGAAAAACCCTATGAATGTAAGCAATGTGGCAAAGCCTTCAGTTATCGCAGCTCTCTTCGACGACATAAAAGAAGTCATGATGGAAAGAAGCCTCATGAATGTAAAGAATGTGGTAAAACATTCCGTGATCGATGTGCCCTCCGAGTTCATGAAAGTATTCATACTGGGGAAAAACCTTATGAATGTAACCATTGTGGTAAGGCTTTCTCACATCCAACTTTACTGCGATTTCATGAAAGAACTCATAGTAAGTAAAAACCCTATGAATGATAGCAATGTGGGAAAGCCTTTATTCATCCCAGTTCCCTTCAAATTCACCTAAATACTTTTTTTTTTAATCTTCACTTGTGGATATTTTTCAATTAAGAAAGTGGAAATCAAAGAGAAAGTCAGAGAGCAATATTGATGTGAGAGAAAAACATCAATTGGTTGCCTCCTGCACACACAGACATGAAAACACACACAGTGGAAAAAAGCTCTATGAATGTAAGAAATGTGGTAAAACTTGCAGTTTCTCCAAGTCTCTTAGAAAGCATGGAAGAACACACTACGGGAAAACCTTATGAATGTAAGCAGTGTGGGAAAACCTTCATTTGCATCACACATCTTGGAAGACAAAAGAAGTCATGATAGAAAGAATCCTCATGGATAAGGAATGAAGTAAACCTCTTTGCCATGCCTTTTCTCTTAGATACATGAAATGTATACTGGGAAGAAACCCTATGAATACAAGCAATGTGGAATAACCCATCGTCATCCGAGATCCTTTCAAATTCACAAATATTCTCAAAGAGGAGAGAAGCCTTATCAATGTAAGGAATGTGGTAAAGCCTTCAGGTTCCCAAATAGTTTTTTTTTTTTTCAGACATGTGAAAAGAAATGTAATGATAAACACTGTTAATGTAAAGAGTAACAAAGAGCCTTCATTTATCTCTCAGCTGTGCCGTGATGTATGATTATCCATATTGGGGATGGACCCTAAAAAGGTTAGAGGGTTAGAAAGCATTAATTTCTTCCAGTTTATTGTAAAGTATGAAAGAACTCACTGAAGAGAAGGCCTGTCATGTAAAGATGGTAGAAGAGCCTTTGGCCATCCTAGTTCTTTACAAAATCATGAAGGGACTCACACCCAAGACTAAGTGTATGAACATAAGGAATGTGGGAGAGCCTTTCTTGGACATGGAAGAATGCACCTGGAGAAATACTGCATACGTATAGAGAAGGTGGGATAGCCTTCAGCTGTCCCTTTTCCTCAGAAAGGTCATGAAAAAACTCAAAGTGGAGAATTGTATTGAATGTAAAAATATAGAGAAACCTTCATGTTGCCTTACATCCCTACAATACCATGTGAGAATGTACACTGTATAATTGACAACTAAAAAAAACTTTAAAATTTTAACATACTTTCAGAGTAGCTTGAGAACTGCACAGGAAGGAAATCCTATTAGTGCAACTAACTGGTACATGTAAGCCTGTTTTGAATTAAGTCAAATAATCTCCAAAACTCACAGCATAAAGTTCTATAAACTTTTGACATATTTGGTCATTATCAGTACTGATTCTTTTTTGTAATAATACATCTTTATTGTTCAGATTATTGCAGTTGTTCTTTTTCCCCCCCCATACCTCTACTCCACCCGTTTCCCACCACCGCTGCCCTTACCCCTCCCCTCCCCCGCATGTCCTCGTCCATAGGTGTTCGGTTTTTGTCCAGTCTCTTCCCGCATCCCCTATACCCCCTTCCCGATAATTGTCAGTCCACTCCCTTTCTATGCCCCTGATTCTGTTATATTCACCAATATATTCTGTCATCAGATTTTTTATTCACTTGGTTTTTAGATTCACTTGTTGATAGATATTTGTTGTCACTTTGTTTTTCATAATTTTTATCTTTACCTTTTTCTTCTTCTTCTTAAAGAATACCCTTCAGCATTTCATATAATACTGGTTTGGCGGTGATGAACTTCTTTAGCTTTTTCTTATCTGTGAAGCTCTGATTCTGACCTTCAATTCTAAATTATAGCTTTGCTGGGTAGAGTATTCTTGGTTGTAGGTTCTTGCTATTCATCACTTTGAATATTTCTTGCCACTCCCTTCTGGCCTGCATAGTTTCTGTTGAGAAATCAGCTGACAGTCGTATGGGTACTCCCTTGTACTAATTGTTTTTCTCTTGCTGCTCTTAATATTCTCTCTTTGTCTTTTGCCCTTGGCATTTTAATTATGATGTGTTTGGTGTGGTCCTTTTTGGAGTCCTCTTGTTTGGGGTTCTCTGTGCTTCCTGGACTTGTAAGTCTATTTCTTTCACCAGGTGGGGGAAGTTTTCTGTCATTATTTCTTCAAATAGATTTTCAATATCTTGCTCTCTTCTTCTGGCACCCCCATAATTCGGATGTTGGTATGCTTGAAGTTGTCCCAGAGGCTCCTTAAACTATCTTAATATTTTGGATTATTTTTTCTTTTTGCTTTTCAGGTTGGGTGTTTTTTGATTCTTCGTATTTCAAATATTTGACTTGATTCTTGGGATCCTGTAGTCTGCTGTTGGATCTCTGTATATTATTCTTTATTTCAGTCAGTGTATGCTTAATTTCTAGTTGGTCCTTTTTCATATCATTGAGTGTCTCACTAAATTTCTCGGAGATTTCTAGAAGATACTTGATTAACCTTATAACCGTGATTTTGAACTCTATCTCCAGTAGTTTGCTTTCTTCCATTTCTTTCATTTGTGATCTGTTTCTTTGTCTCCACATTTTGGCTGCTTCCCTGTGTTGATAGAGTGGCTTTGTGTGCTAGGTGTCCTATAGGGCCCTGTGGCTCAGCCTCCCTAATTACCTGAGGTGGACACTCTTGGTGCACCCCTTAGTGGGCTGTGTGCACAGTCTTGTTGTAGTTAAGCCTTGATTGCTGTTGGCATCACTGGGAGGAATTGACCTCCAGGCCCATTGGTTGTGAGGACCAGTTGTGTCTACAAGGGAGAACTGTTGTGCTGGATACACCCTTATGGGGCAGGACTTGCTTCAGTGGGGCTTTGGCGCTCACTGGGTCTGCCCCCTGAGTGTGTCTCTTATGGATGTGAAGAATTGTAATCTGGATGGTCTCACTCTGACCCCTGGGTACACTGGCTCTTGGATCTCCAAGGAGGTGCCAAGTCAGTCACTGCCTGAGGCCACCCAGCAGGGGCTACAGAGAGATCTGCAGATTCTTCCTCTTTGTTCAGGGTTTGGAGGTGCCCAGATGAGGCCCAAATGTGAAGCAATGCAAGCTGCTGTCGAGCTTTGGGCCTTCTTTTGGAAGCTCTGGGGCTCTCTGACCCAGCTTCAGTTAGTTAGGTTTTAGATTGCAAAAGGCCAAGCCATTCATATGCTAAAGCATCTGCGCACAGCTTGGGTGGGGTTGTAAATTGGGTGGAGTGGGGTCTCAGGTAATCACCAGGGCATAGCAAACATCAATGGCTGCCCATCAGCCCTGCCCCGAAGAGGTCCACGGATCTTTGTGACCTGTGGCACCGTGCAGGAACAATGAACACTGCAAGCATCTCTGAGAAAATGCAGCCCTCGTGTTCCAGCCCAGTGCCAGACAGTCCAGTTTCTCCCCGTATGAGTCTGGGTCCCCAGAGTCTCATCCGGAACTGGAGTTCAGAGCAGTCAGGAGTTTATATCTCCCTCCTGATGGAAAAAGACAACAATGTACCCAGTTTGCAGCCCGTTTCCAAGGTGCCTCCCCACCTCCACACATCCTCCCAGTCTCAGTGTGCTCTTCTCTTTCCTTCTAGTTGTATAACTTCCACTCAGCTAGCCTTCCCGTGGCTCTGGATGATATCCGTTTTTTCTTTTAGTTGTAGTTTTGATGTGGTTTTTCAAGGCAACAAAAGTGGTTTTTCAGGTGTTTACATATGTTGCCATCGTGGTTCCTCAGTTGATCAGTACTCATTCTTTTTTTGTTAGTTTCCTTAAATTGATGCTTTAGAGTGAAGAAGGCAGAGAGAACTAGAGGGAAACATCAATGTGAGAGAGAAACATCAATGGGTTGTCCTGCATGTTCCCTGACCAGTAATGTGCCCTGACAGGTATTGAATGAATAGGCCCTACACACATATATATTCTTTTTTAATTTTTCAGTAGCACTTGATATTCACTATTATTTGAGTCAATAAGTATTTACCATATATTGTACATACTTACTGTTCACTGTGGAGTCCCCCTGTGTATTATATTCGTGTGTGTGTGTGTGTGTGTGTGTGTGTGTGTGTGTGTGTGTTGCTTTTGGCTGGGAATTGTGAATGGAGTTCACATTAAGAGGAGAATGTTTTAGTGTTTTTTTCTCAACATTTGCCCTGCCAGCCAAGAATATCCTCAAAACAGCCAGCCACTGCTTTATTTCCATTGATGTCGGTTGGAAGCTTTACAGATGTTCACAATTCAATATTAGAGATCCCAGCAGGCAACAAACGCAAACGGTCATGGTTGAGGCTGTTTTCTGAAGGGTATGCTCTCTTCTCTAGATTGCATTTGCATGAGGTCTAATTTGACTCGTAATCATGTCCTATTGGTACTACTACTGACTGTGATTCAGATCCCAATGTGACAGCTGCAATGGTGCAGTGCCAAGGAGCACTGTGACAGTTTGTTCTTGTACCACCCTCTGCAGTGAGGGCTCTGAGCCAGTCCTTCCATGTGAGAACTGGCACTTTCCTCATTTCAGGCAGATTCTGGATGTGTGATATCACTCAGAGCTGAACCCAATATCTTAATGTTTTCAGTTATTTT
This sequence comes from Plecotus auritus, assembly GCF_963455305.1. Classification (NCBI taxonomy): domain Eukaryota; kingdom Metazoa; phylum Chordata; class Mammalia; order Chiroptera; family Vespertilionidae; genus Plecotus; species Plecotus auritus. The sequence goes on from NC_137773.1 coordinate 90,206,706, forward strand.
TTGTTGTATGTGATTAAAATTATGTGCATTTTTTCCTAATAAAAGCATCTGTAATTTATGTTAAATATTTTTTTATTCATTTCATAGAGCAAGGGAGGGAGAAAGAGATAAAGAACCATCAATGATGAGAATCATTGATCAGCTGCCTCCTTCACGCCTTCTCCGGGGGATTGAGCCTGGAACCCAGGCATGTACCCGTGACCAGAGTCAACCTGGGATCCTTCCGTTCACAAGCTCACGCTCTATCCACTGAGCCAAACCATTTAGGGCAGTGCTTCTGTAATTTTTAATGAAATATTAACTGTTTCCCAACCACTCTTATGCTAAGACATGTTATGGTGTTTTGTTAATTCCTGAGGATGTATTTAATTATCCCATAGTAATTATGTATTTTCAGATCAATTTGTCATTTTTTTCATTTAATCATTATACATTCTGAGTCACAAGTATCATGTGTGTACAAATTCAGATATGGTTTCCTCAGAGAAATCATATAAATTTTTTTTTATCTGTATACTTATAATGTCTGGCACAGACTAGTTTCTTATTCGTTCAAAGTATTAAAAACTTCAGTCATGTATTTTTTAGTCCCCTCCAGCCAAATACCAACACACACACATCTGTAGAAAAAGAAAAATGAGGTGGAATGAATTGAAATAATATACATGATCAGAAACTGTAAGTGCCTGGGATGTAACAGTAACAGCAGCCTTAAAAGAATATCTAGTTATATTTTGCTTTGTGATAGACAATTTATATTTTTGGGTTTTTTAAAATATATTTTATTGATTTTTTACAGAGAGGAAGGGAGAGGGATAGAGAGTTGGGAACATCGATGAGAGAGAAACATCAATCAACTGCCTCCTGCACACCCCCTACTGGTACATGCCCTTGACCAGAATCGAACCTGGGACCCTTGAGTCTGCAGGCCAACGCTCTATCCACTGAGCATTTGATTTCCATTCAAGGGAGCAATATATTTTCTGCATTGAATTCAGGGAGGAAATGAACTTCATTTTATCTTGCATAACGAAAATCATTTTTTTTAGAAGGCAGTAAAATTAATGCTAAACCAAAATTGTAAGAAACACAAATTATATTAATGAGAAAAGTTATATTCATTATTTTTATTCCTTTGAAACCTGTTCTCCTTGATCACATGTGCAGACATGAATGCCTTTGCTGTTGCCTTGATTCATTGTGATCATGGAGTAGCTCTGTGTGATGATGGACGTGTAACATTTTCTTTTCAACAGGGAGTACAAGGCCAGCAACCAGTTGTTGAACAGCGTTTGCCTTTCTTGTTACCTAAATACTGAAATATTTACTTTGCTGTATTTGGCACCTTTCCAAAAAGTACCTCAGTTAAGTATATACTATATTACATATATTTTAATATAATAGCACGTACTTCTTTTTTTAAAATATATTTTTATTGAATTTTTACAGAGAGGAAGGGAGAGGGATAGAGAGTTAGAAACATTGATGAGAGAGAAACATCAATCAGCTGCCTCCTGCACACCCCCTACTGGGGATGTGCCCGCAACCAAGGTACATGCCCTTGACTGGAATTGAACCTGGGACCCTTCAGTCCTCAGGCCGACACTCTATCCACTGAGCCAAACCAGTTAGGGCAATAGCACATACTTCTTAACAAGATTTGTAACTTGTTAACTCCTTTATGGGTCAACTGAGGTTTATAAATTTAGGAATATTGTCAAAGAACACAAACCTAGCAAGAAAATAAAGTTAGGAACTCTCTTCCAAGAAGCTGTTCTTGCTGACAGAATTTCACTCTTTCCCCCCACCTTTAAAAAAAAAAGTTGATCTGAGAGACATAAAGAGAAACATCAATCTGTTGTTCCAGTTATTTATGCAATCATGGGTTGATTCTTGTGTGTGACCTGTGAATGAACCCACAAGCTTGGCATATTGGAACAACGCTCTAAACAACTGAGTTGCCTGGCCAAGGTGGAAGTATGATCATGATGATAATGTCAACTTCCTGCATGTGCCAGGCCATTTACATGGAAAACATGCCCAATTTAGCACACCTGTCCAAGTCATGATATACAGGCATAAAAGAAAAAATTTCTTGCTTTGCTGGTACTTATATTTTTGTGGGAAAGGAGATAATGGTTAAATAAAAAACACTTCGGTGTCGTAGAAAATGAAATTGTTGCCAAATGAGTGTGCTCTGTAGTTGAGCATCATCCCATGAACCAGGAGGTCATGGTTTGATTGATGGTCAGGGCACGTGCCCAGGTTGGGGGTTAGATCCCTAGTATGGTGTGTGCAGGAGGCAGCTGATGTATGTTCATTCTCATTGATGTTTCTGTCTCACTGTCCATCTCGAAAAACAAAAAAGATATACTTAAAAAAGAAAAGAAAAAAACTTGAGAGTAACACTGACAGGTAAGATAATTGGGAACGGGGGTGGATTATACATCTGCATTATGGAGGGTAGGGGCCTCAGTAAATGGGGTGTCATCATTCATCATCTTTCCTCCAATGTCATACTTCTCTTTTAAAAAATATATTTTATTGATTTTTTACAGAGAGGAAGGGAGAGGGATAGAGAGAGAGAAACATCGATCAGCTTCCTCCTGCACATTCCCTACTGGGTATGTGCCCGCAACCAAAGTACATGCCCTAGACTGGAATCGAACCTGGGACCCTTGAGTCCGCAGGCTGATGCTCTATCCACTGATCCAAACCGGTCAGGGCCATGTAATACTTCTTAAAGACTTGTGGATCTGGCCCCAGCTGGTTTGGCTCAGTGAATAGAGCATCAGCCTGCGGACTGAAGGGTCCCGGGTTTGATTCTGGTCAAGGGCACATGCCTGAGTTGTGGGCTTGATCCCCTGTAGGGGATGTGCAGGAGGCAGCTGATCAGTGATCCTCTCTCACCACTGATGTTTCTGTCTCTCTCCCTCTCCCTTCATCTCTGAAATAAAAAAAAAGTAAAGAATCAACCAATAAGCCTGGCCATTGTAGCTCAGTGGTTGAGCTTCGACATATGAAGCAGGAAGTCACGGTTAGATTCCCCATCAGGTTAGGGTTCATGCCAGGGTTGCAGGCTCTATCCCCAGTAGGGGCCGTGCAGGAGGCAGCCGATGGATGATTCTCATCACTGATGTTTCTATCTCTCTCTCCCTCTCCTTTCCTCTGTGAAATCAATAAAAAAATATATTAAAAAAAAAAAAAGACTCGTGGATCTGCTAGAGTGTGGATTTAAACAATGGACAAACATCCCCAAAGTTCTGCCTTCCTGGTTTCACAGCAATGGTTTTCCAGAAAGCTCTAGACATGGTTCCAAGTTTCAGAGCATGTGCTACTTGATTAAGAATATGGGCATGGGTGTGTGACATGAGGGACTTCTAATTGCTTTAGGCCATGGTGTTTCTATTTAAAACCAATGGAAATAATTTGAAAGTCACTTATGAAATGGCATATCATTTTGTCACTATTCAAACAGAGTGACACATTTGTGTACCCCTTGAAACTTTTTTTGAGTTCTTCCCAGTTGAAGAAAGTTCTGGTCATCTGCACAGTTGTACCCGTTATGGGTTTTCTGTAAGTACAGTGATTCCTGTGCATGTCTAAGGTGGTTTTCTGGTTAAAACACCAGGAAGCCATTGCTGCTCAGAGGATAATGATCTAAGGAAAGTTTAAGGTGACCTGCAGGCAGAGTATCAGCAAAGCAGGTACATTTGATATCCTCAATCTGGGACACTTTCTGTGCCTCTGGTAAGAGGAGTGGCTGACATTTTTTTTGTTTCAGCAGAAGGCACCAAGCCGTCCGTGCTCATTTTTGCTGTTTCCGGGATCATTTCCATGTTTACACTTCCAGGAGATGTTATGAAACGTGGAGGAAAAGGTGTTGCTTTTCTTTTTAGAGCAAAGGACGTCCAGACTTGGTCCCCCTTCTTTTTTTCAGTGCTAATTTGTTTTCTTAGCGGTGTAGATATTTTAAAATTTTATGATCATTGGTATCTCCTATGGAAAATGGTGAGAGATTCCCCAAGTCCAGGCCTTTCACCCTCCAGGCTCCACTCTCTGTCAGTCCTCTCTACCCATCAGATTCTTCTCCCTCAAACAAAACATCATACCCCTAACACTTCTGATTCTGAATCTACTTTTGACCCAGCAGACCACCAACCTTCACCCTCTTACACATCCCCTCCCTCACCTGCAGTAGATTCCTGTAGGGAATCAGGGGACTTGGTTGGAAAGTCTGTAAGGAGGAATCTCCGAAAGTCGGGGGGACTATGCCAAAGGCGGCAGACCCTGCCTTGACTTTTCCAAACATGTCTGAGCCCCTGGGTATTTTACTGGAATCTTTATGCTTAATCTTTAGGTGCCCTTGCTTAAAGGTCACTGGAGACACATGTCCTCCCAAGATTGCTTACCCTACTGACTGTATCTAAAAGATAAACTTTATCTCAAACTGCTGTTACAATAGAAGCCTGAAGAGGCAGACAGTCCTTAGTCCTCCCTTTCACAGCAATCCTGAGTCAGAGTAATCATTCATCTGTCACTCAGGGTCTGCTGGTGAGCCCTGGCAAAGTGATGCCCCATGTGAGGACCAAGGAACCCACTGAGATGTGGTGGAAAACTCTAAAATGAAGAGTAACTGTGTATAAATCATTGGAGTCCACTTGGGATTGCCAAGTTCCAGGGTATGTTTTTCAGCCAAGGTTTCACAGTAGGACAGCAGCTGTCCATGAAGTAACAGATTTCTTTCTCAAACATTTATTAAAAGCAAATAGTGCCTCAGTTACAGAAGAACAATTAGAGGTCCTGTTGCAGAGTGTCATAATTTGTAATCCTTGATTTCCTGATGCTGGAACACTAAACCTTGATCTCTGAGAACAAATAAGTAAGAACTTATTTATTTTAATATTTTTATTGATTTCAGAGAAGAGGGGAGAGAAACATCAATGATGAGAGAGAATCAGATGCTTCCTGGAAGCCTCCCTACTGGGGATTAAGCCCACAACCCAGGCATGTGCTGTTAACCAGAATCAAACCTGGGACCCTTCAGTCCACAGGCCAACACCCTATCCACCGAGCCAAATCAGCTAGGGCAATAGGTAGGAATTTCTTTCTTTATTATTATTTTTTTATTTATTTTTTTTATTTTTTTATTTTTTTAAATATATTTTATTGATATTTCACAGAGAGGAAGGGAGAGGGATAGAGAACTAGAAACATCGATGAGAGAGAAACATCGATCAGCTGCCTCCTGCATACCTCCTACTGGGGACGTGCCCGCAACCAAGGTACATGCCCTTGTCCGGAATCGAACCCGGGACCTTTCAGTCCGCAGGCCGATGCTCTATCCACTGAGCCAAACCGGTTTCGGCTATTATTATTTTTAAATATATTTCTTTATTGATTTCAGAGAGGAAGGGAGAGGGAGAGAGAGAAACATCAATGATGAGAGAGAATCATTGATCAGCTGCCTCCTGCACGCTCCCCACTGGGGATCGAGCCCGCAACCCTGGCATATGCCCTTGGCTGGAATTGAACCTGTGACCCTTCAGTCCACAGGCCAACGTGCTATCCACTGAGCAAAACTGGCAAGTGCTCATTGATCTTTTATATACTTTTAGAGCCTATTATGTGGTTGCTTATTTATTAAAAAATATTTTTATTGATTTTAGAGAGAGGAAGGGAGAGGGAGAGATAAAAACATCAATGATGAGTGAGAATCATTGACCAGCTACCTCCTGCACCCCCCTGGAGATTGAGCCCATAACCCAGGTATGTGCCCTTGACCAGAATCAAATCTGGGACTCCTCAGTACCCAGGCCAACACTTTATCCACTGAGCCCAACCAGCTAGGGTGCTCATTTGTTTTTTAAAGTAAGATTTATTGATTTTAGAGAGTGGGGAAAAGATGGGAGGTGGGGTGAGACTGAGAGAGAGAGAGAGAGAGAGAGAGAGAGAGAGAGAGAGAGAGAGAGAGAATCATGTCTCTTGCATGCCCCCTGCTGGGGTTCAAGCCCCAGCAACCTGGACACCCTGGCATGTGCCCTGATTGGGAATCGAACCAGGGACCTCTTGGTAAATGGGTCAATGCTCAAACATTGAGTCACAGTGGCTGGGCTACTCATTTCTTTACTATTTCCTTTATTTGTGCTTTATTTGTTGTTATTTTTCTAGTTTCTTTAGGTGTAAGGTTATATTTTTAAACTGAGATTTACTTGTTTATTAGCTTTGCCTATAGTGCTATAAATTTTTCTATTAGAACTGCTTTGGCTGTGTCCCCTAGATATGGGGTCCTTGTCTTTTCATTTTCATTTGCGTTAAGGTACGTTTTATTTTTTTTCCCTTGTTCTCTTTGTTAACCCTCCTTTGTTTAGTAGAGTACTATTTAGCCTTCATGTGTTCGTGGTTTTTAGGTTTTTTTCTTGTAATTGATTTCTACTTTTATCTAGTTGTCATTTTGAACATTTTTTATATGATTTCAAATTTTGTAAATTTATGGAGACTTCTTTTGTGGCCCAACAGGTGGTGTGTCCTGGAATGTTCCATATGCCCGTGAAAAGAATGTATATTCTGTTGCTTTGGGGTAAAATGTTGTATGTAAATCAATTAAAATTATGGGATGTAATGTGTCCTTAGAGACCTCTGTTTCCCTGTTGATTTTCTGTCTGGGTGACTTATCCATTGATTTCAATGGAATGTTGAAGTACCTTACTAATACTGTCTTACTATCAATATCTCAATTTATGCCCCTCCCCCTGCTTTCTATAGTATTGAGGGGCTTCTATGTTAGATGCATAAAAGTTTCCAAGGGTTATATTTTCTTGTTGGATTGATTACTTTACCATTATGAAATGCCATTCTTTGTCTCTTGTTATAACCTTTATTGTAAAATGGATTTTGTCTGATTTAAGTATTACTGGACCAGCTTTTCTTTCATCTCCCGTTGTATAAAATATCCTTTTCGCCCTAGCTGAAACCGGTTTGGCTCAGTGGATAGAGCATCAGCCTGCGGACTGAAAGGTCCCAGGTTTGATTCCGGTCAAGGGCATGTACCTTGGTTGTGGGCACGTCCCCAGTAGGGGGTGTGCAGGAGGCAGCTGATCAATGTTTCTCTCTCATCGATGTTTCTAACTCTCTATCCCTCTCCCTTCCTCTCTGTAAAAAAAAAATCAATAAAATATATTTTTAAAAAATATCCTTTTCCATCTCTTTACTTTTAGGTAGTGTGTGTTTCTTTCAATCTCAAGTGAAGCTCAGTGGTTGAACGATAACCCTTGTACTAAGAGACTGCTGGTTTGATTCCTGGTCAGGGCACATGCCCGGGTTGCAGACCCGGTCGCCAATAGGGGACATGCAGGAGGCAGCCTACCTATGTTTCTTTCTCATTGATGTTTCTCTCTCTCTCTCCCCTCTGCTTTCTTCTATAGAATAAATAAAATATGTATATAGACACATATACTAGTATATATACACATATATATCATTTTTAAAATGTAAGATCTAAACTTTCCTGTAAAATAACTATGAAGTACTGCTTTTAATATAATTCTGTGATGATTGTTTTGATTTCATCTATGGGTGGTTATTTTTCCTCCTCTGAAATCTTCAAAATACATGCTGTGATTAGGATGTATTGCCTTCTTAACTAGATAGAAAAATGTCATTGATTCTTCCACTACTGCTTCAAACACCATGTCTATATTTCAGTCAGACCACAAAGAAAAGTATTTTTAGGTACAAACAAATATCTGTTGTTCTTCCATTTTAAGGTACTTCATGCTTTCTACCACAAAAGGATCCATGCTTCCTTATTTTCACTCAGATATAAGAGATGCTGGAGTGCAACTTGTGAGTTCTCCAGTGAGCACTGAGACTGGCCCCCACACATGAAGGAAAAGGAAAGACCAAAGAAAGAGACAGACCACTCCAGATTTTTAAGTGGCCGTTCTAATAAGCAAAGGAACTTGCATACCAGGGAGGTTTTGGGTGGCCATTAGAGCAGTAGACCTCCACACTGCCCACCAGAATCTTCAAAGTTTACCTAGAAGCCTTCACTGGGTCACCCCGTCAGATGGGGTCAGCAACACATTTTTCTCCCAAACCTCCGTCCTTGAAATGGCACATAGTTCTCCATCAGTGGGCAGAACATATATCCCAAGGACAGGGGTGGGAGGAAGGAATCTGATTGCCCAGTTATAGCTCATTGGTTGACCAGCAGTGGTATCTTCTCAGTGACCCTCCCACAGAGCAGCTGCTTGAACCGTGTGTGACTCTTTCCATTAGGGCCATATGCCAAGGCTATGGGGAAAATCTCTCTTTACATACAGGAACTCCTTGTGCCTTTTCAGTGGAGCTCTTTGATGAAAAGACCATCTTGTAGGGTGAGTCTTGAGATCTCATGGTTTCCATGGTGTAGGTGGATGCAGCAACACTAAGTCTACTCTGGCCCTTGTGTTTGCCATGATGGAGACTACAGGAACCACCTGCTCTTACCCCCTAATGTATCACCAATGGATTTCATGTAACCCACTTGGATCTTCTCTTTTGATTGTACAAAGGATCCATGGATATATAAAACTAGAGGCCCAATACACGATATTCGTGCAACAGTAGGCCTTCCTTCCCCAGCTGCCTGTACCGGCTTCCCTCTGGCACCTGGGACTCTGGCTTCTCTCTGGCTGCGGACAGGCACCTGGGACCTTAGCTTCCCTTGAAGCCCTGGCTTTGTCCAGAAGAACATTTCATCTAATTAGCATATTATGCTTTTATTATTATAGATAAGGTACAAAACTGCCCTTGGTGGAACAATATCTCAATCCATTGACATTTTGCTTCCTGACAATAAACAAAAAATTCTCTTTAGGTTTGAATGATTCTTACATTGACAGATGGAACCCAGTTTTCTGATAAATCTCATTATTGTTGGATTAAACAGTGTAGCTGTGGTAGGCAACAGGAATGGCACCAGGTGTCTGACTGGGTTCAGACCAAACATGGGTTCAGCAGCCTGGGTACGTGGGTTCTCGCTAGGAAAGAACTCAGAGCAAGACTCAATGTGTAAGAGAACATTTATTGTGTAAATTACAGAGGTAGGAGAAGTACTTCTTACAAGAAATGGGCTTAGAAAAGGAGTTATGGAGGTAAAGGAAGCGGCCTTGGAGCTTGGGAGTGCAAGCTAATGGTAACCTGCCTGGGGGGGAGGCGGAAAAGAAGTGGGAAGGGAAAGGTACAGGTGTGCTCCAGAGGAGGAAAATGCACTGGGTCCTCCTTCTTAAAGGTTTTAAGGGTCGAGATTTTAGGGGAGGTCCCAGGGGAAGAGCCAAATGGAATATTTTGTGGCTTTCCAGGTATGTCCATTCAGGGATGTGGCCTCCACTGATGGATTGGCCGGCACCAGAGCAGCGGATCATTTTTCAATGCAGCTGGTCCTGATGTCAGCCCTGGCATTTTGTTCCTTAATTGGGCCTGGAGCTAGAGGAGGAAAAGTCACCCTGGGGACAAGGTCCCACCCTACAATTGACTGCCCATTGTTGTAGAGCGAACGCGAGTAAAGACCACTGGAGTCCAGACCAAATTAAAATTTAGGGAGCCTTTATTGCCGGCCGGCGACTGTCCCCTCTCCACTCAGGGAGATCAGAGAGCAGCCCCGACCCTTTGTGTCCGACCGTATTTAAAACCACTCACTACATCCTGTTTTTTGCAGAGCAAACAGTCTAAAACAATTTAAAACAAAGCAGTTTTCCTTAATTAAAGAGCCAGCCCTATGTGTGCTTAGTGGTTATCTCGCTGCTGGCCTTGAAAACAACACAGTTCTATCCAATTAAAAAAATGCACCTGGCATGGCATTGAGAGTATGGGCATCTCTAGTCTCTGGCCTACAAGGTCAGACAGCTAAGTTTATCTTCCTCATTATTCAAGCAGGCTAGAAAGCAAAGTTATTTTTTAGAATAAGAGTTCGTCTAAAAAAAACAGCAGAGAATTCCAAACAGTAGTTTTACAAAATAGGCGTTAGCCTTCTCACTAGGAGGAAGCATGCTCAAAAATTCCCACTCTCCAACATTCCCCACTGGTTTTATGTACATGAGTCAAATCATTGACTCTTTGGGGTCATTGTTGGTGAGGGAGTTATATTGACCCATTAGGACTGTAAGCTTGATCTTAAGCCAGGTGTGTTGAAGCCATGTCGGGATCCTGTGGACCTTGGCTGCTGTGGAGGTGGTCCTTTCCAGGTAGGAGTCAGTCCTTGTGTGGCAAATTTCTTTACCCAAACAGAGTCACCAGGGTAAAAGGAATGAACCGGATCAGAAGTTGGTACAGGCAGAGCGTCTCAGATGTGCTTCTGGATTGCTTCCTGGGTAGACTGTAAAGCCTGTAAGAACTTGAATAAAGACTGGTTATGGATTTCAGCTTTTCTAGATTAGGTAGATCAGGGTCTGGAAGAGTCACTAGAATCTGTAGAGGCCCCACTGGTTTTAGGGCAGCCTCCTGGGCAGCTTCATCTGTGGCCCAGTTCCCTCTTGCTTCTGTGGAGAACCCTTACTTTGTAAATGCGTACCTGCTATCAGTATAAATTGTTACTGATTTTCTTTTGTCTACCAGAGAGCCTGAAACTGGGTGACTCGAGTGTTTGACATCCAGTGCTCTAGTGTGTTCTGGAGTAAAACCTCGACCTCATGTGGGGCAGTTAGGATTAGTTACTGCCCTTGGGTTAACTTATTTGCTTTTTCAATAAGCATAGCTGTGGCTGCTACCACCTGGAAGCAAGTATGTCACCCAAATACAAAGGGGTCAAGTTTTTTTTTGGACAAATAGGCTACCAGCCTTTTCTAGGGGCTGAGACTTTGGTGAGTACCTCTTTGCCTATGCCCCTTGTCTCACATACGTAGAGGTGGAAAGACTTAGTTACATCCTATAGCGCTAGTTGGCCCATTGTCCCTGCTCTGCTCATGTCTGTCTAACTGCCTAATATATTACCTCAAGGATCCTGGCTCTGAATTCTTTTAGGGAAAATGGACGTTGAATTTCTTCTGTAGCTGCTTCGTGCTGAAGAGGGACGGAGTTTTCTCTCAGAGCCAAGAGATCCTTGCTATCTGTCAAGGGACGATGAGGCCTGGGCCCAGAAGGAGGTGGGCTTGTGACCTGGCAGAGACAAACTGTAACAAATGGTCCAGTGGAAGGGAAAGAAAACATTTCAGTTTTAATGACCTCTATTGAAATAGAATTTTTCTCCTCAAAATTACCTCTACGTTTATCAAAAGAGCCAGATAAAGACTAATTTACCTATTGTATTTAATTTGGCCTGATTGTTTGCATAAACACAACAAGAATGATAACTGACTACCTTTGCTGGAATTTCATGATTGAATCATATTGTGCCCCGTAGGGCCAGGAAGCCACGCCAATCAGCTGCCATCAGGCCTGCCTGTAGTATCTGTTGAGTTAGGTGAATCCCTCACCTGTAGTTGCTCTACCCGGGCCCATGCCCTAGGCTTCAAGGCCCATCTCAGCTCTCCTACTCATCACGGCTCAGAGTGTGTGGGGGTCCCGCAGGGACGCAGAGGCGCCCTTATCGCTCCCCTTGTACTCTGACCAACTGCCAGTGATGGTAGGGCATGGGCCTGATGCTCCAGCACCAGGTATTTTCAGGGCTACCAAGCAGGATACCAGACTTTCTCCATGGCACTCTTATGCGCTTCAAGTCTTCAGAGTTCAGGCAGGGCTCTTTAAAACATGATACTCCAGTCAAAGTTTCTGGTTAATAAAACTACTATTAGAAACCAGTCTTATTGAATTTATGCAAAGAAATGTATTGCCATGATTTATTAAGTATTGCCAAATTTCAGAGGAATTATATAGGAGAAAAATATACTTCTGATTTTCCTTGTCAGTCCCTTCTATGGATTCTTCAGAGTAATATAACTGTCTTCAAATGACAAGGAGAAATTCAAAATGTGTCTATATTCAAGTAGACAATTATAGCTTTCCTTGTAGTAGGGTTCCCCCTACTTGACTTGTCCTTAAAATCTCATATGGTCTCTCGGGGGGGGGGGGGGGGGAGGGTGACATGCCCTCTCAGAAAGGACTAAGGGAGCTTTATTCCTTTACAGGGTCTCACATGTCACAGGACCTCACGGGGTCTGTAATTCCTGTAACAAAGGACTGGTACTCACCACTTCCCTCTGTTCCAAACAGGCCTTCCCCAGTTTCCTAAAGTTGAGGTTTGTGCCACACCTGACATGGGCATGGTCACACAGGCCTGCAAGACAGTATACAGGCTGTCAACTGTCTTTCAATAGAGACCAAAACCAGATGGGTATTTTCCTTGCCCATTTGGGTACCTGCCCTTTTGGCAACTGCATTCAAATCTGTAAGGTTAATGCAATATTATTAACACAATGAAGTACAATATTGGCACTGTGGCCACCTTAGGTAGCCAAATCTTCTGCTACCATATATGACACATGGTAGGGCTATACAAATACCTTAGGGAGGTGACTAAAGTCTATTCTTGACCTTCGCACAAAAAGCAAAATTGTCCTTGTCTTTCTGGAGTCATGTCCATGAAGACGCAGGCATCATCTAAGTCTATTATACAGTTTTCTGCAGGCCACTGTCAGGGCTGTGCATGGTGGCCAGTTCTTCTTTCTAGCCACAAACACAGCCTGTCTAATTTCCCTAAAATTTATTCTGGCACGGGAGAAAGTTGTTTTGCTGTAAACAGGCAGCTTAACCCCTATATAACTGGGCTTGGACATCTGCCTAGAAAGCCGAAATTTATAAGTTTAACATGTGGCCTTAGGTCCTTCCAACCCAACAGGGTCTCTGCCATCCCTCAGTCAGACTCCTCCTCTCTTGGAGAATCTCAAAGTCCTGAAGGCTCCCCGGTCCAGGGAGAGTGCCTTTCCTTTGCTCTTTGACTTTAAGCTGCCAGTCCAAAACAGCCAGAGTTGCAGTTAGAAACAGCTCTGCATACTGCAAAGCGCTTCTGTGGCAGTGGCTTGGGTATTAGACCCCTTGTCTTCCTGCCAGTCCCCTTTGTGGCAGAGCAGCGACCAGGCCTCTCCCAAGGTAGTGCACTGCAAGGGGATCTCAGCCCCTCCTCTTCCAGCAGCAACAGGTACTGAGCCCTTTCAGAACATTTGCAAACAGGGAGCTTTCACTAGCTCTATCTGCTGCTTTCACAGATCCCGGGCCTGCTGCTCTATTCCTGGGGCTGCCGGAAGGCCAGTAGCAGTCACTGGCTTCTGGTTTAACTGCTGCAGCCAGCAAGCCAAAGGCCTAAGTCTTGTATTGCTTGTTGTAAAATGCTCATTACTCACTGGGCAGCAGCGGGGCAGCTCTAGTGTCAGGTAAATGTCTGCTGTCCCCCTCTTTTCTCGCTGCTGCTGAGGCTTCTTCCAGGGCCACTGCAGGCAGCTCGGGCATCCAGCCCCCCTCACCCCCTTCTTTCACCTGGCTCTCGGGGGCTGAGTCTGCCTAGCAACCAGTTTTAAATCACCAGGGCAGCTGCGGACTTCAGCTCCGTTTCTCCTCCGCTTGGCTCCTGGGAATTTAGTTTTTTAATGTATTAATTATGCTTGCAGAAAACTTGCGACCTTGAATCTAGTGAAGTTCTGATAAGACACCTGGACCAGACCCCTACGCCACCAGAGCGGTCTGCAGCCAGTAAAAATAAACAAAAGCCTATCTCTCCCTGCTTCATAATTAACTGCTGACCCTTTTTTCCGCATTAACAATTTACTCTGTCCTGAAACAAGGCAAATGGTCTGAGATCCTGTATATTTAGGCTTTTTACATTTAAGGATACTTTTTTCTTTCTGTAACCATTGTTTTCCCTCATAGATTTTTCCTTTTTACCTTAAGCCCCTAGAGCAGGGGTGGGCAAACTTTTTGACTCGAGGGCCACAATGGGTTCTTAAACTGGACCGGAGGGCCAGAACAAAAGCATGGATGGAGTGTTTGTGTGAACTAATAAAAATTCAAAGTAAAGGAGCGGAGGGGAGACCAAGAGAACCGGATAGAACAGCCGGCCCGCAGGCCGTAGTTTGCCCACGGCTGCCCCAGAGGATCTTAAATCCTCCTCCTTTACCATTCTTGATTTCTCCGACCATCCCCTCCCCACCCCGTCCCGTCCCCAGTCCAGTTGCTTGTCTCTCTTTCCAATTGTGAGTCAGAGGAAGACAATTCCTACAGAGGGGAGAAATAGAAACAGTGGGAGTTTCAGAGAAAACTACAGACTACCGCTGTAGCTAGCAGTCCTCCCTTTCGAAGACTGAGGTCCAACCTATGGGGAAAAATGACTCTTAGCCTGGAAAGATAGGGAGGAGGAAGATAAGGGTGTGTAGGGAGATTTCTTGCGAACTGAAAGCCTGGATGGCCTCCTGAAAGAAATGATCTTTAATCCAGTTACAGATGCTATTAGAATCAGGATGAGAGAGGAAGGGAAACCCAGGTTATGTCCTCTATGAGGATCCTAATAACTGAAAACAGCAAGTCAAACAAATGTTGGACTATGATGTCACAGGCAGGGACAGAGCCTGTAAATCTCTCCGCCCCGCGGAGCTGTAAGCCCTGCCCCTGGAAGTCTCCAACCACCAAAAGAGGTAAGAAAGCCATAAATAAAAGTTCTTTGCTCTTTAAAATATCATAAATTTATACCTTTAAATTAACCCTAGGACTTTAAAATTTCAATTTAATACAGCAAATTCACAAATCAGAGCAAACTGATACCCTTACTTATACAAACAGAGAGAAAAATTTTTTATTAGTTAAATGGGCTGATTCCCTCCTACTGTGATAGAGAGCAAACATCTCTGAGAAAAATAACTCAGCAGCGCTGCTTAAGACGTTTGCAGACCATCACAGCAGGTCCGCCCTATCTTTAACAAATTAAACAATAGAAAGAGATAACAAATACTCTCCTGTGTACAGCCAGAAGGCACAAAGTGGCTTTTGCTTCACACAGACCAGTTAATGAGCAGATAATTATATCAAGACAGACAAACATCCATACTCACACTCTCTCAGTAGACTGGCCCAGACTGGAGCTGAGCAGATAAACGAAACAATGCCCAACTCCCCAGACGGGAATGGGGGCACTCCCGGAACCCGTGCCCCAGAACAGAATTCTCGACCATCGACCACCGTCTTGGTGAGAACCTACCGGAGGAGCTAAGACTGTGTCCAGTCCCCCTTCTCTGTAGCAAATTGGCTAGTCCCCCCTAAACAAACAGCAGAGTGAACTCATAATTCCTACATTCACCTCCAGAGTCCCACATTTATATACTAGCTAGTCCGAGTTTTTTACTTCTACCAGATATTTGCTCAGAGTTTAAACAGTCCACCTGATTCCTGATTAATTTGCCTGAGGAAGCCACATGGCTTCCAGGGAGGTGATCAAGCTCCCCCTTCCACTCACTGGGATATGGGGAAGTTGGCCATTCTTGCTCACAAAATTTCTGTAAATCAAAAGCATTAACGGAGTCTCCGTAATCATCCGCTCGCCGTTTGAATTCCTGAAAATTTTTCAAAAGACATTGCAGGGGAGTACAGACAGAAGCACATGAAGCAGACTGACCCATTCTAATGCTAGAGACAATTAGACCAGAACAACAAAGACAAAGACAAAGACAACCGACTGAGGATCGCCGGGCACCGTCGTGCGCCGGGATCTGGTCTCGGAAGTAGCGCTGCGTCCAGCCTTCCAGAGACCCCAGGGGCGCCCACAGAACAGAACCAGAACCAGAAATAAGTTTCTTACCGGTAAGAACCAGGTCCAGGTGGCTCCAATCAGAGTCAATCAGGAAATTTAGCAGGCGGGGTCTCCGACCTCTACCAGTCCCGGGGCTGAGGAACGTCTCTCAGAGATCTCCCCCTGGGATGAGAGTCCGGGGACCCCGGTGGGCTCCGGTCACAGGACCAGGCAAAGGCTGGTGATCTCGCGGGGGCCTCCAAATGTTGTAGAGCGAACACGAGTAAAGACCACTGGAGTCCAGACCAAATTAAAATTTAGGGAGCCTTTATTGCCGGCCGGCGACTGTCCCCTCTCCACTCAGGGAGATCAGAGAGCAGCCCCGACCCTTTGTGTCCGACCGTATTTAAACCCACTCACTACATCCTGTTTTTTTGCAGAGCAAACAGTCTAAAACAATTTAAAACAAAGCAGTTTTCCTTAATTAAAGAGCCAGCCCTATGTGTGCTTAGTGGTTATCTCGCTGCTGGCCTTGAAAACAACACAGTTCTATCCAATTAAAAAAATGCACCTGGCATGGCATTGAGAGTATGGGCATCTCTAGTCTCTGGCCTACAAGGTCAGACAGCTAAGTTTATCTTCCTCATTATTCAAGCAGGCTAGAAAGCAAAGTTATTTTTTAGAATAAGAGTTCGTCTAAAAAAAACAGCAGAGAATTCCAAACAGTAGTTTTACAAAATAGGCGTTAGCCTTCTCACTAGGAGGAAGCATGCTCAAAAATTCCCACTCTCCAACACCCATTGCTAGACACCTGGCCTCTGTACCTGGCCCATCTCCCTGCTCTGCGTAGGTCTGTGGAACTGCCTACAAGATAACCACAAGTAAGGGGTGGCTTGTGACCTCAGAGGACCGTGACTGAATCACCAGTGGGAACACATTTTTCATGTAAAAAACATTTTCTAAAGGTAACCATTCTAAATACGCAGAAGTCACTTTTCCCGCTGGACATGGTGGCTTGTTTCTGGTTTGAATGCTCTTTCTGGGAATCTGGCTGTAGTTCTGGAAGGATACCACCCTAAGGCACCCCTGGTCCTGAGCCTGGGCACCTTTTTGCAAATGCACACGTCAGACTCCAGTTGTCAACAAAGATCAAAATGGAGCCGAAACCGGTTTGGCTCAGTGGATAGAGCATCGGCCTGCGGACTAAAGGGTCCCGGGTTCGATTTCGGTCAAGGGCATGTACGTTGGTTGCGGGCGCATCCCCAGTGGGAGGTGCGCAGGAGGCAGCTGATCGATGTTTCTCTCTCATCGATGTTTCTAACTCTCTATCCCTCTCCCTTCCTCTCTGTAAAAAATCAATAAAATATATTTAAAAAAAAAAGATCAAAATGGAGCCAGATTCATTAGGTGCCTTTTCAGTGTGTGTGTTTGCAAGGAAGGAGCACTGTTCCCTGTGGACTCTCAGCCCTGCTTCTCAATGCAAACGTCCGGAGGTTTGGCTGCTTTGGGCTCAGGCCTGTGCACCTCATGCGCTAGGGGGCGATGTCCAGCGAAGTGTCTGTCACCAGAGCTGGCCGCCAGGTGGGTGGAGCTGGTGTGGTGGGGCTACGGTGGGGGCGGATGGGTAGGGCTTCGATCTGCTACCACGTGGAAGTTCACTCAGATCCTATCTCCCTTGCACTTCCGTAGTTCGTCCATTTGCGATCTGTCCGGGTGGTTGGAGCCGCTGGCAGCACTCAGGGAGGCCCAGGAAACTAGAAATGGTGAGTGTGCGGCGGGGTGCGGGGACCGGGAGGACGGGCGGGTGGAACCGCCGTGGAGGGACCGTCTCTCCACGGTCAGGTCCGGAGCCTGCGGACCCCAGGCTCCCGGGGGCTCCGCTGAAACTGCAGGCCCCTCGGGCTCGCAGTGTGGGGCTCAGCCGGGACCCGGGGTCCAGTTTGTCCCCGGGGCAGGGCCTTCGGCTGCGGAGCGTGTCTGGGCAGCTCTGCACCCACATCCCCGCGGCTCCGCAGTTGGTGCGGTGACCACGGGGAGGGTCATTGGGGACAATGGTGACTCGGTCTCCGCGGTTCGTGCATGGGAGGAGCTGTGGTCTGTGGGGTTCCCTGTCCCTCCTTTCTCCCCAGAAGGACCCCGTTTTCTCCTGGGTTTTGATGTTTGTGGAGCAGGCTCTCAAGTCCACTCCCTGTCCCCCAGGCCCTGCTCTGCAGCAAATGCCTGCATTTCCTGGCTCTCCCCTGAATCCTAAATTGTAGAGAGCGCTTGGGAAGGCACATGGGCATTTCTTTAATTATTGTCTGCTGAATTGCGTTGGCAGAGCCACATCCTAGAACAGGGGTGGGCAAACTTTTTGACTCGAGGGCCACAATGGGTTCTTAAACTGGACCGGAGGGCCGGAACAAAAGCATGGATGGAGTGTTTGTGTGAACTAATATAAATTCAAAGTAAACATCATTACATAAAAGGGTACGGTCTTTTTTTTTTATTTCAATAGTTTTATTTATTTCAAACATTTTAACAAGAAGAATGTAAACACTAATTATTATAATTTGAAACTTCAAAAAATGGAGGAATCATAGCACAATAACATACCTTATATTGAAGATGGCAAAGGCAAAATAAAATTGCCTAACAAAGGAAAGGTACAAAAGCCTTTCAAATTAAACTTAAATATAATAAAATAATTTAAAACTAAAACAAATAGAAAAGAACAAAATGTGTAAACAGTAAATTAAACATTTTCTTTAGTGCAACTTCCAAATTATGCCCGGGACGTAGATGTAGATGGCAATGTAGACTGGGTTGAAAGGTTTTTGGTCTTTAAAACATCAACTTCAGTGGGAACAGTGTTGTTGGTCTCCTTTTTAGCTAATGCTCTGATACTGTGCTCTCCAGGGGCGTGTCTCCCTACATCACCACAATAACATGTCTACGCATTCCCAGGGTGATGTCGGGGGATGTGTCCGCGGGCATTACAAGGAGCCTCTGGAAGATTGAGTGGTTGTTCCTTCTACTGAACGGGCGGATATAAATCCGCCCACTCAGAAGGAGCTGCGGCCGTGTTTCCCGACGTTGCCATGTTAACACTGCTGCTGGTGAAGGAGCGGAGGGGAGAGCAAGAGAACCCTCCGTTCTTTCGGCTCCACAGGCCGGATAGAACAGCCAAACGGGCCGGATCTGGCCCGCGGGCCGTAGTTTGCCCACGGCTGTCCTAGAAGCACATCTTGCCTGAGGCAGGAGTGTAGTCAGCTGGAACTTCAGCCCAGGCGGGCGCCAGGGGGTAGGTTTGGTTATTTAAATCCAGCCAAATACCAGGAATGAATACGACTGGGGCCCACCCAAGAATGCACATAATCTCCTTTGTCTTGACCTTTAGTAAAACTTCCTGGTTTTTGCTGTGTAAAATAAACACGTTTATTGGCTCTGGGGCCCTGTCTCTCCATCAGAGGACAGTGGTCCTACCCGGCCCCAGTTTTTTCCTTCCATCTTTGTATCTCTTTCTTTCATTTTGTCAATCCTCAGCAGCCCCTACTCAGGAAACGCACCGCTTTCTACGTTTCCTGACGCGGAGAAGAGAGAAATATTTACACTGCCATCTTCCCTTCTCTGAGTCACAGCATCTTTATCAGCTATTTGTTTTTGTGGCGATTTTCAAACTGTTAAAAACAAAATTCAACTGAATAAATTGAAAGGTCTAATTGGCTTGATTCCCCATTCACGAATCAGGCCGCATCCCATCTTGTAAATAGAATCTGAGTGGCTGTTCAAAATGGAAGGCTTTTACTATTAAAGGCAGAAAGGAAGTGGGAGAGGTGAAACTGCAGTTACATACAGGCATGCACCCCTGAACCTGGGGAGTACATCTTGAGGCAGTTTTGTTGTTTTCAGTTCTCTTACACACACCTGCATGGTGTTTCCTACTACACACCTAGGCCATATGGTGTAGCCTGTGGGTCCTAGTCAACAATCCTGAACAACATGCTACTGTACTGAATACTGTAGGCAATTGTAATGCAGTGGTAGTAAGCATTTATGAAAAGGTGCAGTAAAAATGTGGTGTGCAAGGTAGAAAATGGTACATCTGTGTGGGGCTCTGACCCTGAATGGGCTACAGGACTGGAGGCTGCTCTGCAGGAGTCAGTGATTGGTGAGTGAATATGAAGGCCTAGGACATTACTGTGCACGACTGCAGACTTTATCACACTGTACACTTAGGCCAGGAAATGGACAAAAAACAGATTGAATCAAGCCCAGGAGGCAATGATGCAATCAAAAGGCACAGCCAACACAAGACCTCTGAGGCTGCTGCCCGCATCAAACAGCATACTGCTTCACAGCAAAGTTTTCTTTCACTAAGTAGAAAGCTCACAAAGATAAAGAGGATAGTACGGCAAATACATGAACCAGTTTCTCATCATCAGGTATTCTAGGTAGTGACTGTAACTGTATGTGCTGGACTTTCATAGGACCGGCCGCACAGGAAGCTTGTTTACACCAGCATCATCATAAACATCTGAGCAATGCATTTCCCTATGACACTGTGATGGGTATGACATCACTAGGTGATTGCAGGTTTTCAAATCCACTGTAATATTTGTTTATAGAAGGGATTTTATTTTTCATTAAGTTGTAATTGACATATATTAGTTTAAGGTGTACAGCATAATGATTTGATATGTGTATGTATTGTGAAGTGACCATCACAATAAGTCTAGTTATCATCTGTCATCATACAGACTTACAGAATATTTTTTTCTTGAAAAGAGAACTTTTAAGATTTACTCTTACCAACTTTCACATCTGAAATATGGTATTACTAACTGCAGTCACCATGCTGTAAGCTGCATTTCCATGACTTAATTTATAACGACGTTTGTACCTTTTTTTTTTTTTTCTTTTCTTTTTTTTTTTTTTTTAATATATTTTATTGATTTTTTACAGAGAGGAAGGAAGAGGGATAGATAGTCAGAAACATCGATGAGAGAGAAACATTGATCAGTTGCCTCTTGCACACCTCCTACTGGGGATGTGCCCCCAACCAAGTTACATGCCCTTGACCGGAATCGAACCTGGGACCTTTCAGTCCGCAGGCTGACGCTCTATCCACTGAGCCAAACCGGTTTTGGCGACGTTTGTACCTTTTGACAACTTTCATCCATTCGACCCCCACCTCACCCCCGTACACCACTCCTGCAACCTCTAGGAACCATCAATCTGCTCTGTATCTATGGAGTTGTTTTTTTAAAGATTCCACAGATAAGTGAAGACACTGTGTGTGTGTGTGTGTGTGTGTGTGTGTGTGTGTGTGCCCCATTTTCTTTTTTTTTATTGTTTGAAATACTACATGTATCTCCTTTTCCCCCAATTGACAACCCCCCCACACCCAGGACACACTCCATCACCCCAGTGTCCATGTCCATTGGTTATGCTAGTACGCATACATACCAGTGCTTTGGTTGACCTCTTATTCCTCTCCCCTCCCCTCCCTCCTTTCTGAGGTTGGACTGTCCAGTGTTTCTTAGTTTCTGGATTTATTTTTGTTCATCAGTTTATGTTCATTATATCCCACATGTGAGTGAGATCATGTGATATTCATCTTTCTCCGACTGGCTTATCTCACTTAGCACAATGCTCTCCAGGTCCATTAATGCTGTTGCAAATGGTTTAAGTTCTTTCTTTTTCATAGCAGCTTAGTACTCCATTGTGTAGATGTACTACAGTTTTCGAATCCACTCATCTGCTGATGGGCAGTTAGGCTGTTTCCAAATCATGCACCTTTTTCTTTAAAAAAAAAATTTTTTTTTTTTTAATTCTCACCCAAGGATATTTTGCCATTGATTTTTGGAGAGAGCGGAAGAGAAAGGAAAAGACAGAGAGCAATACTGATATGAGAGAAATGCATCAACTGGTTGCCTCCTGCACGTGCCTTGACTAGGACCCAGGCCAGAGAGGGGCACTTGCATCCAAGGTGTGTGCCCTTGACCTGAATCCAACCCAGGACCTTTCTGTCCACAGGCTGATGTTCTCTTCACTGAGCAATACTGGCTAGGGCTTAATTTTTTTTTTTTTTCAGTAAGTTGACAAAATATATTAGTTTCAGGTGTCAACATAGTGATTACATAGAGGGGAGACATGTACATAACTTACAAAGTCTAATACCCATGAGATACCACACATAGTTAATAGAATATTATTGACTATATTTCCTGTGCTATACTTTACATGCCCCTCACTATTTTGTAACTACCAATTTGTACTTCCTTTTTTAAAAAAAATAATTGTTTATTGTTGAAAGTATTACATATGTAGCCTTTCCCCCCACTGAACCTCTCCATCCCTCTCCCGTGCCCAACCCCCCATTCAGGTCTTCAGCTCTCTATTGTCTGTGTCCATTGGTTATGCATATATGCATTCAAGGCCTTTGATTGATTACCATCCTCCCCCGCCTTCCCTCTGAGACTCCGCACTCTGTTCCATGCTTCCATGTCTTTATTTTTTCTAAATATATTTTATTGATATTTTACAGAGAGGAAGGGAGAGGGATAGAGAGCTAGAAACATCGATCAGAGAAACATGGATCAGCTGCCTCCTGCATACCTCCCACTGGGGATGTGCCCGCAACCAAGGTACATGCCCTTGACCGGAATCGAACCTGGGACCCTTCAGTCCGTAGGCCGACGCTCTATCCACTGAGCCAAACCGGTTTCGGCTTTGCTTCCATGTCTTTGGATTCAATCCTTTTATCAGTTTACTTGAAGCCCCTTGCAGGAAGATTCCTGCAAGAATAGGGCTTCCTGCGGTCTTTTCCGCCGTCCCGCCTGCTTCCCCCCCTTTGCCGCCTCCCTGCTTGCTTCTCTGCAGCTTCGCTCCCTTCTGCAGCGCTTGGCTTCCTTCTAAGCTGTCTTTAGTGTTCACTCTGCACCTGGATATGCAAATCAACTGCCATCTTGGTTTGGTTTAATTTGCATACTCGCTCCTGATTGGCTGATGGGCGTGGCTTGTGGGTGTAGTGGAGGTATGGTCAATTTACATGTTTCTCTTTTATTAGATAGGATTTTTTGTTACTTAGATTCCACATATGAATGAGATCATGTGATACTTGTCTTTCTCTGAGTGACTTATTTCACTTAGCATGATACTCACCAGGTCCTCCATATTGTCTCAAAGGGTAAGAGATTCTTCTTTTTTACTGCTGCGAAGTATTCCGTGGTATAAACGTACCACAGCTTTTTTATCCACTCATCTACTGATGGGCACTTGGGCTGTTTCCAGATTTTAGCTATTGTAAATTGTGCTGCTTTGAACATAGGGGTGCATACATTGTTTCTGATTGGTGTTTCATGTTTTCTTAGGATATATTCCTAAAAGTGGGATCATTGGTTCAAATGGCATTGGTTCAAATTCCCTTATTCCCTTTTGGTCTGTGAAGCTCCTGATTCCACCCTCAATTTTGATTGATAGCCTTCCTGGGTACAGTATTCTTGGATTCAGAACCTTCCTTTGCATGACTTTGTATATTTCATTCCATTCCCTTCTGGCCTGATGAGTTTCTATTGAGAAATCAGTTGCTAGTCTGATGAGGGTTCCTTTGTATGTAACTTTCTGTCTCTTGCCGCTTTTAAGATTCTTACTTTGTCGTTGGTGTTTGCCAATTTAATTATAATGTGCCTTGGCGTTGGTTTTTTGTGGTTCATTTTGCTTGGGACTCTGTGAGCTTCTTGGATTTCTGTGGGTTTTTTCTTCCCTATATCAAGGAAATTTTCTGTCATTATTTCTTCAAAGAGGTTTTCTATTGCTTAGTTTCCTCTCCTTCTGGCACCCCTATTATGCGGATGTTGTTTTGTTTTGTGTTGTCCCAAAGTTCCCTTAGGGTCTCCTCCTGCTTTTTAATTTTTTTTTCTAGAAGCTGCTCTACTTGGGTATTTTTTCTTACCTTGTCTTCTAGCTCACTGATGCAGTCCTCTGCTTCTTCTAGTCTACTCTTGATGCTTTCTATTGAGTTCTTCACAGTAGCGATGTCATTTTTCATTTGTTCTTGGGTCTTCATTTCCTCTTGGTTCTTACACATATTGTCGAATTTGTCTTCCATTCTTTTCAGCCACCTTATGACCATTTCTCTGAATTCTTTCTCTGACAGGTTCCTTGCTTCCATTTCATTTACTTTTCTGGTGATGCCTGATTTTCTTTCATATGCAGGCTGTTTCTTTGTCTCCCCATGGTCTCTCTTCTCCGGTTGTCTGGTTATGTAGTTCTCTCTCTCCTGCGTTGATTTAAAGGCACAAAATAGAACATTCAAGGTACAATGCACAAGGCACTGAACACAATTGTATTCATGATATTAATATCCCCAAATAAATGTAACCACCAGAGAAAGGTGAATTAGAGGATAGGAGAGAAAGAAGAAATAAAAAAGCAAAAAAAAAGCAAAAAAGAGTGCAAAAATGAAATTGGTAAAAGGAAAAATAAGTAAGAGAGAAAAGAAAGAAAATAAGAAAGAAGAGGGGAAAAAACATATATATATATGGAGAAAACTCCAATAGAACAGCCACTAATTCCAACAAATGCCAGTAAGAAGTACCTGGAGATGAATACAAACTACAAATAACAACTAATATCAAGTGAGGCGAGGGAAAACAGAAGTAAAAAACAAAAACAAAACAAAACAAAAAAAAACGAAAAGCAAAAGCAAAACAATCTCACAAACGAGCATAAAAAATCGATATAATCAACATTCAAGCAAACAACAACAAAAGGACAGAGAGAAAAATTTTTGGATGGTGAAGAAAGAGAAGAGAGAGGTGTGTATGGACTTGGAGCAGGGGATTGGAAATTAGATATATAAGTAGGGTGAAATTTTAATGGTGTAAAAATTAGAAATAGGGACAATCTAAAGCAGGAATAGGGTAAGAGAAACAGGACAACAAATGGGGAAAAGTGTGGAAGAGATGGATGGCATAAAGGTAAAATTGAGATAGAGTAAAATGATGCTAAAGGAAAGATGAAAAAAGAATGTAGAACACTAATCCCAAAGTAAAATAGAATGACACTTTTTTTTTAAAAAAGGTAAAATAGTAGTAGTAGTAATACTTATTGAAAATAAAAATGTAGTAATTAAAAAGGTAAAGTCAAGTGAGGAAAAAAGAAAAAAAATTTAGTTTCTTAACTAAAAGATGAAAATGTGCAGTAGTGAAGGTCATTCACTTCCTCTACTGTTGTTTGGCATGCCTGTTTCCTAGTCAGGACAGTATTGAAGTTCCCTGTGTTCCACTGCTCCTCAGTGTTGTAAGCCAGTCCTGATTTTTAAGCAGGCAGTATGTCTTTATTTCTTATATTCCTTTATTTGTGGTTACACAAGAGTCAATTTGTGATTCAACCCCTGGGTGGCAGTGTTTCTGGATTGACCTCTGGGTCTATAGGTCCTCTCTAGCCAGTGTTTAGATTTTGTTTTCTCTGTGGCACTTAATACGGGTTTGGGGTAGTGGGTTGCCCCAGAGCTGGTTCTCTGATGGTTATTCCCCGATCTAATCCCCAGGTTCCAGAAAAACAACTTTCACCTGCAGTCTCTTAGAGTGTCCCCAATTGGGTGATCCTATGTATTGGGCTTAGTAATCAGAAGCAAGATTTAAAGAGGAAAAAAAAAAAAAAAGAGCCAGAGTACTTGTGCAAGCTCCGGGGCTGTGCACAAGTCTGTGCAGTCTTTTTTTTCCTTTGGTCTAAGCAGCCGGCACACTTTTAAAATTTTTAGGCTGTCCTTTTGCGCCCAGATCAAAATGGGTTGCTTTTTAGAGTTTCCTTCTGTTGGCAGCTCTGCGGACCCCCTTCCACATTCACGGATCACACCACCCCCAATGGCCACGGGTTTTTTAGCCACAGACTTCCCCAGGTCCTCCAGCTCCCATCATGTGCGTTTCTCTCTCCTGCTGGGACCACAGACCTCATCTTATCCCAGGTGAAATCTGACCTTTCCGTGAGGGAGTGTAGAGCTCCTCTGAATCTGTGTGCTTGCACCACTTGGGGACCGGTGTTCTTGGGTACACAGCTGTTCGGTGGGTGCCATAGTTGTAGATTCCCCGAACTTTTCAGGCTTCTGATAACATCCACTTTCCCCTTCAAGATGGTGCGGTCTCCGAGTCCAAGCCAGTCACTCCAGGAGGGAACCCAGCAGCAGTTGGGGCTGCCCAGTCAGGGGAGTCCTGTCCAGCAGTCCCCCACAGTCTCCTGGAGTATAGCTGTCCCTCAACTCACCAACAAACACTCCCTGTGTGGCCGAACACCCTCCCTTTGTTTTCTCACTCACACACTATCTTGTAGTCTGCCTTTTCATTGGCAGCCATCTTTTGAAAAGAGCAAGGATTTTTGTGAAAGCAAATAGTTTGGTTTTCTTCCCCCCTTTTAGGCAATAGAAACTCCAATTGTAAAATGAATATATTTAGGATTTCAGCTACTTTTTTTTAAAATTGTCATCTGAGGATATTTTGCCATTGATTTTTAGAAAGAGTGGAAGAGAGAGGGAAAGACAGAGAGAAACATCAATGTGAGAGAAACACTTTGATTTGTTGCCTCCTACAGGATCCCCAAACATGGCCCGGGTCAGGGAGGATCTTGCAACTGGCCCTTGACGGAATCCAACCCAGGACCCTTTGGTTCACAGGCAGAAGCTCTATCCACTAAGCCAAACCGGCTAGGGCCAGTCACATTTTTATTTTTTTAAATATATTTTTATTGATTTTAGAGAAGAAGGGAGAGGAAAGAGAGACAGAAACATCTATGATGATAGAGAATTGTTGATTGGCTTCCTCCTGTATTCCCCCTACTGGGAATCAAACCAAAAACTCAGACTTGTGCCCTGACTGGAAATTTAACCATGATCTCCTGTTTCATGGGTCAACACTCAACCACTGAGCCACACCTGCTGGACACATTTTTTTTTATTTTTAGATCATTGTTTATATGGCATGTCTGTGAAGAAGACTGACATTAAAAGTGGTAACATCATTGAATTTTTATTGTAATTGATGTCACAACTACTAAAGGATTATATAGGCCTAGACTTTTTCACTCAGTTGATAGAGCATCGGTCTGTTGTCTGAAGGGTCCTGGGTTCCATTCCGTTCTTGGCATATGCCTCCTTGCTGGCTCCATCCCCAGTTCGGGGCAGGCAGGAGACAGCCAAAGATACTCTCATATCATTGATGCTTCTTCTATCTTTTTCACTCTCCATTACTCTCTGAAATCAATATAAAACGTATTTTAAAAAGAAACATAAATATCTGAAAATTCAATACATTTTAGGGGCTAAACTGTTATTATTTAACTTTTATAAAAATATATTTTAATTGATTTTTTTTACAGAGAGGAAGGGAGAGGGATAGAGAGTTAGAAACATCAATGAGAGAAACGTTGATCAGCTGTCCCCTGCACACCCCCTACTGTGGGGATGTGCCCGCAACCAAGGTGCATGCCCTTGACTGGAATCAAACCTGGGACCCTTGGGTCCGCAGGCCAACAGTCTATCCATTGAGCCAAACCAGTTAGGGCAAAACTGTTATTATTTAAAGGAAATGAATTAAGGTCCCAGGATTGATTCCAGTTAAGGGCACATGCCCGGGTTGTGGGCTTGATCCCCAGTGGGGGACTTGCAGGAGGCAGCCAATCTATCATTATCTCTCATCATGGATGTTTCTATCTCTCCCTCTTCCATCCTCTCTGAAATCAATAAAAATATATTTTAAAAGAATATGTAAATTTGTGCATTTATCATCATAATAAAAGGCTACTATGCAAATGGTTGTCATGCTGTTACGCTGTAATGACTGATCGGCAGGGACCTGAGGCTGTGTGGCACCAGGCCGGGGTATCTGAGGCTGTGCCCGCTTCCCCAACCCTGGCGCTTGGCCAGGGCACCTGAGGCTGCGCACCCTGCCCGGCGGGTCTAGATGGTTGGGGCGGGCTGAATCTGGGTCTCACCCAATGGGGTGGGGCCGGCTGTGTCTCGGTCTGGTGCAACTTCGAGGAGTTCGCGGGTGGGTGGGGACTTGACTCTGGGTCCCATGGCATGTCCCAAACTCTGACAGGAGGGAGACTTTCACATACATTTTACTAATTTTCTTTTATCTCTGATACTTATATTATAGAGAAAGAGCAAATAGTAATAAAGTATTTCCTCTAATTAACTCCCTATTAATGTGCATGAATTTCATGCACTGGGCCACTACTTTTAAATAAATCTGTAAAATAGAAAGGGCCCACATATGCTGATCACTCCAGCACTGTTTCTCCAGTCTTCCCCACCCTGAAATACAGTTTTGATAATTTCTAAGCAAATGTCCCACTGTATACCAAGTCTAGCCACTACCGCTGGATGCTCCACACCTTTGTGGTGGGGCAGGGCCTCAGGAAGTACCCAGGATGAAGCCAGCAGAGTTTATCAGATTCAAACAGACCAAGATTTGGCCATGTGAAGGGTGTACACTGTACAGGTGGTGCCTGGGAAGGAAAAATGGCCCCAGACCTAGAGCCGCACAACTCAGTCTGTGCCAGATTCTCCAGGAACCTGACCTCTGCAGGACAGGCCCACTAAGTGTGAGGCAGGAGAGGTTCGGGGTCTCCCTTGAGGGGGAGGTGCCTGTCAGACTTGGGGAGGTGGGTGGAGGGGCACTCAGCCTTGAACACCCAACTCAGTCTGTCCTGGATTCTGCCCACACCTCAGCATGGTGGAGCCACCAGGAGGGGCATGCTGGCAGTCCAGAGGTTGGACTAGGGTATCTCTCTTGATGGGGAGGCACCAGTCAGGTTCACAGGAAACTTTGGGGAATGACCCCTTCCCCGGAGGCACACAACTCAGTCACTGACACCTTAGAGTCTGCCCACACTCAGGCCCAGGCAGCTGACTCCCCAGAAAAGTACAAGGTCCACAGGGTTTTTCTTACCTTGTAATTAGCACTTGGAATATTCATTTTTAAAAATATGTCTTTATTGCTTTCAGAGAGGAAGTGAGAGGGAGAGAGATTGAATGATGAGAAGAATAATCCATTGGCTGCCTCCTGCATACCCCCTCATTAGGGATCAAGACTGCAACCTGGGCATGTGTCCAGACCAGGGATGTAACTGTGACCTCCTGGTTAACAGGTGGACGCTCAACCCCTAAGCCATGCTGTTTCCACAAACTATGCATTTAAAAATTTTTTTTAAAATTGATTTCAGAGAGGAAAGGAGAGGGAGAGAGAGGGAGAGAAACATCAATGATGAGAGACAATCATTGATTGGCTCCCTCCTACATGCCCACTACTGGGGATTGAGCCCACAACCCAGGCATGTGCCCTTGAACGGAATCAAACTCAGGATCTTTCAGTCCATAGGCCGATGATCTATCCATTGAGCCAAACCAGCTAGGGCCAAACTATGCATTTTTTATGGTTGCCTGCTACAGCTTGAGCCTCAGTCTGCTCTTGTCCCTATTGCTTCCCACTTGAACAAGCTGATAAGAAAGCCTGGGTGGTGTCTCCTATAGAGCAGGCAGGTGATTCAAACCACAGAATCCCTGCCTGTGCAGAACTCTTGCCCAGGACCCATCTTCGAAGCCCCACGTGACCACACCAGGCTCCATTTCTGGCTCTGAAGCCAGGTCTCAGCTGCTTGGGAGGCCAGCCCAGCCCTCCTTTGAGACCTCTATGTGAGTCCTAAGGCTTTTCCTGTTCTCTTGGTGTGGGTGTGAGGGGTGTGACACACCAGCATCACTCTCATCCACACCTCTGCAGGTGAACACAACACTTGAACTTGCTGCCAGGAACAGCACATCCCAACATCCAGCTGTGTGGGTCTGTCTTCTGTTTCTCATACTTGCTCACCTGTGGCTGCTGGGTGCCCAGTGGATGGTGCTGGGAGCTGTGCTGCCCCATGTGGCATTGCTGAGCCTGTTGCACCTCACTTCTATGTACCAGAGTGGTCAGTTTCATGCATTTCAAGGCAGTTGGCAGGCAGAGTATGGTATTGGTCCCTCTGTAAAGTGGTCCTGGAATCATTTGCTCTGGCTCTGCTAGTTCAATAAATGTGCGACCAAAGATAGCAGGCCAATTTTTGAGTTGCTGATATTGTATGGCCCATGAGTGATGTTATAACTATCCAGATGGCCCTCGGGAGAAATGAGGTTCCCAACCCCTGCTCTGTAGAAAAAATAATTAGGGTTCCACCGGGAGCTTGTCTTACTCCTTACTCACCCTGGACCTAAGACAAAAAGAGGTTTTCCTATTTTGTCATTGCTCTACTGAATAGATCATTGTTTTTTCTGGCATCACAAGTGGTGAGTGGGAACCTTTTCTCTGTTCCCTACACATAGACATCAGTGGGTATGATGTCTCTCTGGGAGCAGCATTTAGGGGAATTATGCTGTGGGCAGGTCCTATGCCTGGGATAGACTGTCCTGCTGCTGGAACTCACAGGAGAGCTCAGAAATGAGACCAGTTGGGAGAAGAGCCCCTAGAGTAGCATCAAGTTTTTGGAGAAAATCACTTTTGTAATTTTTATGTCTTTAAGTTGAAAACATATTTTTAACCTATTGGGATGACATTGGCTCAGAAAATTATATAAGATTCAAGTGTACAAGTGTATAATACATCATGTGTATATGTTATTGTGTGTTCCCCACCCAAAGTCTCCTTTCATCACCATTTAATCTTCCCCTTTACCCTCTTTTACCTCCTCATACCTGCCTTTTCCTTTGGTAATCCCCATGCTGTTGTCAGAGTCTAAGAGTTTGTTTTGTTTAATCCCTCCCCCTTTTTTCATCCAATCTCTCAACCCCCTTCCTTCTGACAGCTGTCAGTCTGTTCTCTATATCTGAATCTTTTTAT
The DNA here is from genome assembly GCF_963455305.1 of Plecotus auritus. Classification (NCBI taxonomy): domain Eukaryota; kingdom Metazoa; phylum Chordata; class Mammalia; order Chiroptera; family Vespertilionidae; genus Plecotus; species Plecotus auritus. The sequence continues at coordinate 90,237,246 of NC_137773.1, forward strand.
ACTTTGTTAGTTTTTTTCTTCCTTAGATTCCACAGGTAAATGAAATCTTGTGATATTTGTATTTTTCTTACTGGTTTATTCACTTAGCATAATGCTCTCCAGGTCTATCCGTGCTGTCACAGAGGATAAGATTTCCTTCATTTTTACAGCTGAGTAATAGTCAGTTGAGTTGGACCATGGCTTTTTATCCACTCATTTACTGATCAGCACTTGAGCTTCTTCCAAATCGGGGCTATTGCAAATAATGCTACAATGAACGCAGGGGTGCATATTTTCTTTGCATTAGTGTTTTCAGTTTTTTTGATATATTCCCAGCAGTGAAATTGTTGTGTCTGGAGGCAGTTGTATTTTTAACTTTTGAGGAAACTTGATATGGACACTTGTCATTTGTGCCTTTATTGATGATAGGCATTCTGACCATTGTGAGGTGATTTTTTTCAGTATGACCTTAACTTGTATTACTCTGATGATTAATGTCAGAGTGCATCTTTTCATATGTGTATTGGTCATCTGTATACCCTCTTTGGGGAAGTGTCTATTCAGGTCTTTGCCCATTATAAATATATACACACTAGATGCCCAGCACACACGAAATCATGCGTGGTTAGTGTCCTTAGGCCTAGCCTGGCCTCCGTCACATGGCCTCTGCCGCCCTGTGACACTATGAGAAGCTCCTTGCCCCAGGATGTTCTGCGACGCTCGTGGACCCTTGTCTGCTCCGTGAGGCTCCCCGCTGCCCCGCCACACTCCGCGAGGCTCCTCCCGCCCTGCCATTGCTCTGGGACCCAGGACTGACTTCCGCCGCAGGCGGCCATGACCCCGGACAGTAGTTCAGCCTACTCACCAGTCCCCACCCACCCGAACCTGTTGTTCTGTTGTGCCTGTAGCCTGGCATTAGGTCGTTTGTTTGGTCATTTTGGACGTTACAGACTCTGGCTCATATATATATATATATATATATATATATATATATATATATATATATATGTTGGGTGCTTTCCTTTTTTTGTTTCATATTTTTATTTTTATTTATTTTTTTAAATAAATCTTTATTATTCAGATTATTACAGGTGTTCCTCTTTTTTTCCCCCATAGCTCCCTCCACCTGATTCTCCACCCCACCCCATGCCCTTACCCCCCGCCACTGTCTTCATCCATAGGTGTAAGATTTTTGTCCAATCTCTTCCCGCACCCCTCACACCCCCTTCCCCTGGAGCATTGTCAGTCCACTCCCTTTCTATGTCCCTGATTCTATTATATTCACCAGTCCATTCTGTTCTTCAGATTTTTTTATTCACTTGATTTTTAGATTCACTTGTTGGTAGGTATGTATTTGATGTCATTTTGTTGTTCATAATTTTTATCTTTACCTTTTTCTTCTTCTTCCTCTTCTTAAAGAATACCCTTCAGCATTTCATGTAATCCTGGTTTGGTGATGATGAACTCCTTTAGCTTTTTCTTGTCTGTGAAGCTCTTTATCTGACCTTCAACTCTGAATGATAGCTTTGCTGGGTAGAGTAATTTTGGTTGTAGGTTCTTGCTGTTCATCACTTCGAATATTTCTTGCCACTCCCTTCTGGCCTGCGTAGTTTCTGCCGAGAAATCAGCTGACAGTCGTATGGGTGCTCTCTTGTAGGTAACTAACCGTTTTTCTCTTGCTGCTTTCAAGATTCTCTCTTTGTCTTTTGCTCTTGGCATTTTAATTATGATGTGTCTTGGTGTGGTCCTCTTTGGATTTCTCTTGTATGGGGTTCTGTGCGCTTCCTGGACTTGTAAGTCTATTTCTTTCACCAGTTTGGGAAAGTTTTCTGTCATTATTTCTTCTAATAGGTTTTCAATATTTTGCTCTCTCTCTTCTTCTGGCACCCCAAAAATTCGGATGTTGGTACACTTAAAGTTGTCCCCGAGGCTCCTTACACTATCTTCATATTTTTGGATTTTTTCTTTTTGTTTTTCTGGTTGGGTGTTTTTTGTTTCCTCATATTTCAGATCTTTGGTTTGATTCTTGGGGTATGTTGATCTACAGTTGAGTTTCTGTATATTCTTTATTTCAGACAGTGTATGCTTAATTTCTGACTGGTCCTTTTCCATTTTTTTGGCATTCTCATTAAGATCCTTAAAGGTCTCACTAAGTTCCTCAGCGGTTTTTAGAAGATTCTTGAGTAACCTTATAAATGTGGTTCTGAACTCTGTGTCGTCCAGTAGTTTGCTTTCCTCCATTTCTTTCATTCATGACATGTTTTTTTGTCTCCCCATTTTGCTGCTTCCTTGTGTTGATGGAGTGGCTTTGTGTGGTAGGTGACCTATAGGGGCCAGTAGCTCAGCCTCCCCAATCACCTGAAGTGGACGCCTTTGATACACCCCTTTGTGGGCTGAGTGCAAAGTCTTGGTGTTGTTAAGCCTTGATTGCTGTTGGTACACTGGGAAGAATTGACCTCCAGGCCAATTGGCTGTGAGGACCCGCTGTGTCTATAATGGAAGAACTGCTGCGCTGGAGACACGCTTATGGTGCAGGACTTGTTTCAGTGGGGCTTTGGTGCTCACTGAGTCTGCCTCTTGAATGTGTCACTTATGGATGTGAGAAGTTGAAATCTGGTGTCTCACACTGACTACTAGGTACACTGGCTTCTGGATCTCCAATGGGGTGCAGGTCAGCTACTGTCTGAGGCCACCCAGCAGGCGCTACAGCGAGAACTACAGTTTTCTCCTCTTTGCTTGGGGTTTGGAGGTTTTGGAGCTGTCTGACCCAGGCTGCAAGTTTGCTAGGTTAAGCTGCGATAGGGCAGGTCATTCATATGCTAAAGCCGCTGCTTGGAGCTTGGGTGGGTTTGTAGATTGTGCGGGGCGGGGTCTCAGGGTGTGACTAGGCTAGGGTGTGGCAAACAGCGATGGCTGCCAGTTAGCTGGCTCTGCGTCTCCTACGGAGTTCCCGCGTCCCGCACCCCAGTCCAGTAAACAATTATTCCTGCGCGCAGCCCTGCAAGCAAGCCGCCCTCACTTTCCGACCCCACGGCAGACAGTCCAGCTTCTCCCCGTAGGAGTTTGGGTCCCACGCGTCTCCCCAGAAACTGGAGTTCGGAGTAATCGGGAGCTTGTCTCCCTTCAGGTTGAAAAAAGCAGCGCTCCCAGGCGCCCGTCGCCAGCCCGATATGCGTGCCTCCGTACCTCAGCTTTTCAGCGCTTGTGCACCCCTCAAAGCTGTTTGCTCTTTCCTTCTAGTTGTAGAACTTCCACTTAGCCAGCTTTCCCGTGGTTCTGGATGATAGACGTTTTGTCTTTTAGTTGTAGTTTTGAAATTGTTGTGCGAGGCAGCAGTTTAGGTGTTTACCTATGCCGCCATCTTGGATCCTCCTGTTTCATATTTTTAAATCCTCACTGGCGGGTATGTCTTTTATTGATTTTAAAGAGATAGGAAGCAGGAGCGGAGGAGGGGAACATTTATTGGTTGACACCCGTTCATACCCCAATTGGGAATCAAACACTAAATTGGGGCATGGGGCCTGACCTGAAAACGAACCCACCAACTTTGTTTTTCTCATGTTTAGTTGTATAAATTCTTTATAAATTTTGGGTATGAACCCCTTTTCAGATATTTAATTGATGAATACATTCTCCCTTTTAGTTGTTTGCCTTTTTATTTTGTTGATGGTTTCCTTTTTGTTTGATGCAGTTCCATTTGTTTATTTTTTCTTTTGTTTCTTTTTCCCAAGGACATATATGAAAAGTGATATTGCTAGGAGAAATATCCAAGGTTTTACTGCCATTGTTTTTATCTAGTATTTTTATGGTTTCGAGTCTTACTTTAAAGTCCTTCATTAATTTTAACTCTATTCTGTTGTAGGTGTAAGAAGCTGTTCTAATTTCTTTTTTTTTTTTTTTTTTTGCATTTTCCCAGCAACATTTATTGAATATACTATCTTTATTGTATGTTCTTGCTTCCTTTGTCAAGTAAGTATTCCTTCACTGTAAAGGCATGGGTTTATTTCTGGGCTCTCTGTTCCATTCCAGTGACTTATATGCTGTTTTTATGCCAGGACAATGCTGTTTTGATTACTATGGCCTTGTAGTACAGTTGGATATTAGGTAGTGTGATTCATCCACATTTGTTCTTCCTCAAGATTGCAGTTGCTATTAAGGGTGTTTTGTGGTTCCATCTAAAATTTTTGAATATTTTTCTAGTTATGTGAAATACACCATTGGTATCTTGATAGGAATTACATTGAATCTATAGATTGCTTTGGGTAGTATGTACATTTTAGTGATATTAATTTTCCCTACACATAAAGAATTTATATACTTTCACTTATAGTTTTCATTTAATTTTGGTTTGTATGTTTCAGGTGTAGAACATAGAGTTTAGACAAATTTTGCAGAGTTTTCTGCCTGATTATTTTCAGTACCCCCTGGCTCCTAATGTATTTTGTCATCATGTGCCGTTTCAACATAAAAATATAGCAGATTTTAATAAAGGGCCTTATACATGCCAAGTCTTAAATTGTTCCTCAGGTCCAGGCCCCGGTTACATTGTTAAAATTCCGCTGGAAAGACATTTTTGTGTGTGATCTATGGTTTCAATATATGTGTCTATATGTCCTAAAAATCAAGATAGAGCACTTTTGTAGAGGGCTAAGTTGTCCTTTCTTGCTCATGCCTGAGCTCTAACTCTTAGTTTCTTATATCCATGAAATGAGAGAGGCAAAAGGTCAAACAGTTACTAACAAATATAAAAACAAATGATCATTTGTACTCCTCCACAAGAATATTTTCATTAATTCATGCGTATTTACTTCTAATAATCTGGTGTGCTTCAGGACAATATGGCCAAGTACATTTTGTTCCAAGTTGAATTTCCACACACCGCCTGGCCGCTCCTGTTTGGTGATGAGAATAGAAGAGAAAGCTACCAGGTTTTCATTGTATTCAAAATCATTAAAACTTTATGCAGACATGATGGTATGTTTCATGGACTGCTACATCAAATGGTGGTTATAATGGAGATGAGTTTTCTCATCAGGAATTGATGGTTTTAAAATAGACGTATTTTAGTTTAATTATATAGGACTTGTTCAAGGTGCTTTTTACCCTGACATTAGAGAGCAATGAAGACTTGAAGTGATCACAGTAAAATCATATCAATAAATTTTATGTGTTCTTGAGGAAGTGAGTGCAGCAAATTAATAATCTTACAATCAAGTCATAGAGTGAATGTTGGGGCCCACATGTCCCTTATCAGCTTCTTATGAATTATGTATAAGTCCCCAGTGCTGTCATACCCATTCTTCTATATGCATATGTGGCATGTTTTAGGACTCAGTGGCCTTTGAGGATGTTAATGTGGAGTTCACCATGGAGGAGTGGGCTTTCCTGGATCCACCCCAGAAAAAACTCTACACAGATGTGATGCTGGAAACATTCTGGAACCTGGTATCAATAGGTAGGTATCACATATTCTTTTTTTTAAATATATTTTTACTGATTTTAGAGAGGAAGGAGAGGGAGAGAATGAGAGAAAAATCAATGATGAGAAAGAATCACTGATTGGCAATCTGCCAACCAGTCCTACTGGGAATTGACCTGTGACCTTCTGGTTCATAGGTTGATGGTCAACCACAGAACGACTCTGCCCTGCAACAACTTGTTACTTATTTAGTGAATTAGAAAACTAGTGTTGATTGCTCATCAATGCTATTTCACGAAAAGAAATTTGGAAAAGGAATACATTAGTAATTAAACTAAGAATGATTACAGCTCATCGTGTACCTAAAATCTAACCATTTTTAATATTCTTTAATAGTTTATAATGCTTTTTCTAGCATGTATTTTAGAAGAAAAAGGTGAAGACTGTGACAGTGAAGATCAATATGAAAGTCATGGGATGAATCTTAGGTGAGTCGCTTTGTCATGAGAAAGCATTAAGAGTATCTTTGTGTCTTTTTAAAACATGTTTTTATATTTTTTAAATTTATATATTTAATATTTTTAAAAATTAATTTCAGAGAGCTAGGGAGAGGGAGAAAGAGAGACAAACATCATTGGTAAGACAGAATTATTGATGCCTGCCTCCTGCATGCCCCACACTCGGAATCAAGCCTAGACCTGGGCATGTGCCCTGACTGCAAATCAAACTGTGACCTTCTTGTTCAGAGGTTGGTGCTCAACCAGTGAGTCATGCAGGTGGTGCGAAATATGTTTTTATTGATTTTAGAGTGTGGAGGGGAGAGGGAATGGTAGAAATACTGATTGGCTGCCTCCTGCATGTCCTGTACTGTCATGAAGAAATCTGCAGTCTGGCTGTTTCTTATGGGGAATTGAACCAAAAAGCCCCTGGTGTGACATGGGCCCGGTGCACAACAGAATCTTAAAAACAGGTAACCCAATTGTATCAGCCTAGTTTTAAACTTATTGATTCTTCAAATAATCTCAAAATGTTTTTTTTTTTTTTTTTCCTGAGATATGACCTAATGTTTAGTGTATAGAAAATAATTGCATTTGGAAACAATATACAGAAGTACCATTAATGACTGTAAATGTTTTCATATTATCTATAATCCAGCCTATTTTAAAGGTTTTAGGATATCCACTTTCAAATAATAAGAATGTACAAAAACCCCTAACTTTCTTTGAAAACAGTAAAAATGTCAATGTCATACTATTAGTAAATATTAAATCATTAACAGAGTATTAATAATATGTTTCTGATTTTTACAGCAGTCATATGGTAGAGAGACTGTCTAAATGGAAGTATGGTTTTCAATGCAGAGAAAACTTCAGCCAGATTCCAAATCATAATGAGAAGAAGGAAACTTCTACTGAAATAAAACAACATAAATCCAGGTTGTGTAGGCAAATCTTCATGTATTATTTATCTTTTAACAACCACCTGAGCTCTCACATTGGACCCAAACTACACCTGTGTCAGGAATATGAAGAAAACCCTTATAAATGTAAGGAACCTGAGAAAGCTTTCAAGCCTCACCAACATAATCAAAGACATGAAGGCAGCCCCAGTGGGAAAGCTTTCCACTATTCAGCTTCCCTTAGAAATCATGAAAGGACGTATATAGCTGGGAAATCGTATGAGTGTAAGCAATGTGGGAAAGGCTATAGTAGTCTCCTTTCTTTTAAACTTCATAAAAATACTCATAGTGGAGAGAAACAATATCAAAGAAAACAACGTGCCAAAGCTTTTCGTTCTCCCAAGTACTCTCGAGAAGAGGAAAGAACACTCACTGGAGAAAAGCCCAATCAATGTAAGAAATCTGGTAAAGCTTTCAGTTCCACTTCTCTTAGAAATCCTGAAAGAATTCATACTGGCAAGAAACCTTATGAATGTAAGCAATGTGGTAAAGTTTTCTCTCATTCAACTACTCTCCGAAATCATAAAATCATTCATACTGGTGAAAAACCCTATAAGTGTGAGAAATGTGGTAAAGATTTATCTAATCGAACTTCCCTCCGACGTCATGAAAGCATTCATTCTGGGGAAAAACCCTATAAATGTCAGCATTGTGGCAAAGCTTTCTGTGATCGAAGTGCCCTCTATCGTCATGAAAGAACTCATACTGGGGTAAGACCCTATGAATGTGAGCATTGTGGTAAAGGTTTCAATTATCCATCTTCTCTCCGAGATCATGAAAGAACTCATACTGGGGAAAAACCCTATGAATGTAAGCATTGTGGAAAAGCCTTCTGTGTTCTACAGTCCTGTCGAAACCATGAAAGAACACACACTGGAAAAAAGGCCCATGTATGTCAGCAATGTGGGAGAGCTTTTAGACATTCTTTTTCTCTTCGAAATCATGAAAGAATGCATACTGGGGAGAAACCCTACAAATGTAAGGAATGTGAGAAAGCCTTCTTTTCTGCCAAACGTCTTAAAGAACATAAAATAACTCATCATGGAAAGATGCCTCATGAATGTAAGGAATGTGGTAAAACTTTCCTTTATCCCTCTTTGCTTAGAAATCATGAAAAATTTCATACTTGGGGAAAACCCTATGTATGTATCCATTGTGCTAAAACTTTCTCTTACCCAAGTTCCCTCCGATATCATGAAAGAACACACACTGGCAAAAATCCGAATGTATGTCAGCAATGTGGTAAGACTTTCAGTCATTCTGCATCTCTTAGAGATCATGAAAAAATACATACTGGGGAGAAACCCTATGACTGTAAGCTATGTGGGAGAGTTTTCATATATTTCACTTCTCTTCAAAATCATGAAAGAATGCATACTGGGGAGAAACCTTACGAATGTAAGGAATGTGGGAGAGCTTTCATGTATTTCGCTTCTCTTCAAAATCATGAAAGAATGCATACTGGGGAGAAACCCTACGAATGTAAAGAATGTGGGAAAGCCTTCTTTTCTGCCAGATGTCTTAGAGAACATAAAATAACTCATCATGGAAAGAAGCGTCATGAATGTAAGGAATGTGGTAAAACTTTCCTTTATCCCTATTTGCTTAGAAATCATGAAAAATTTCATACTTAGGGAAAACACTATGAATAATGTAATCAATGTGCTAAAACTTTTTCTTACCCTAGTTCCCTCTGATATCATGAAAGAACTCAAAATAAGGAAACACCCTATGAATGGAAGCCATGGGGCAAACCCTTTATTCATTCCAGTTCCCTTCAAAATTACAAAAACACTAATAGTGGAGAAAAATAATAATGAATGAAACAACTCATACTGAAAATAAGCCCTATTGTGTAAGGATTGTAGAAAAGCCTTTGACCATTCTAGTTCTTTCTTTCTTTGTCTTTAATCCTCACCTGAGGATATTTTTTTATTAAGAGAGCGGAAGTCAGAGAGAAGACAGAGAGTAATATTGATGTGACAGAAACATATCAATCGGTTGCCCTCCTGCACATGCCCAGACATTTAAGCACACACAGTGGAGACAAGCTCAATGAATGTAAGGAAAGTGGTAAAGTTTTCGGTTTCTCCAAGTCTCTTAGAAAGCATAGAAGAACACATACTGAGGAAAAACCTTATGAATGTGAGCAATGTGGGAAACCTTCAGTTGTGTCACACATCTTGTAAGACATAAAGGAAGACACGATGGGGGAGCCTGGAAGATGGCGGCATAGGTAAATACCGTACTTGCACCCTCTCACAACCACATCAAAACTACAACTAAAAGACAAATAACTCATTCAGAACTGCGGGAAAGCTGGCTGAGTGGAAGTTCCACAACTAGAAAGAAAGAAAAAAGTGCATTGAGACTGGTACGAGGTGCTGAGGCACGCAGAACTAGCTCGCGACTAGGTGCACTATTTTTTTTTCCAATCGGGAGATATAAGCTCTCGATTGCTCTGAACTCCAGTTCCGGTTGAGACTCTGGGGACCCATACAGGGAGTCATACAGAGAGAAACTGGACTGTCTGCCATTGGGTTAGAACGTGAAGGTATCTTTCTCTCAGAGTTGCTTGCAGTGATCATTGTTCCCATGTGGGTGTGTGGGACATGAAAACACGGGAACCTCTCCAGTGTAGAGCTGACTGGCAGCCATTGCTGTTTGCTCCATCCTGGTGATTCCCTGAGACCCCACCCCACCCAAGTTACAACCCCACCCAAGCTGTCCACAGTGGCTTTTGCCTATGAATTGCCTGTTCTTTCTCAGCCTAATACCTATCAAAGGGCAGCTGGGTCAGAGAGCACCAAAGCTTCCAAAAGAAGGCCCATCACCATCAGCCTGCCTTGCTTCACAGCTATGTCTCATTTGGGCACTTCCAAAGTCCATACAAAGAGGAGGAATCTGCAGATCTCTCTGTAGCTCCTGATGGGTGGCCTCAGGCAGTGGCTGACTTTGCACGTCCTTGGAGATCCAAGATCCAGTGTACCCAGTGGTGAGAGTAAGGCCATCCAGATTACAACTCTTCACATCCATGAGACACACTCAGGGAGAAGACTCAGTGAGCACCAAAGTCCGACTGAATCAAGTCCAGCCACTTAAGGAAGTCTCATGCACAACAGTTCTTCCATTGTAGACACAGCTGGTCCTCACGGCCAATTGGCCTGGAGGTCAATTCCTCCCACAGATAACATTTAAGGCTTAACTACAACAAGACTGTGCGCACAGCCCACAAAGGGGTACACCAAGATTGTCCACCTCAGGTGACTGGGGAGGCTGAGCCACTGGGTACTATAGGACACATACCACACAAAACCACTCTATCAACACAGGGAAACAGCCAAAATGCAGAGACAGAAACATTTCACAAATGAAAGTAATGGAGGAAAGCAAACTACTGGATATAGAGTTCAAAACCACAGTTATAAGGTTACTCAAGAATCTTCTAGAAAACTCCAAGGAACTTTTATTATAGTTTCTGTGTTTTATTATAGTCATTGTATCTAGTTTCTCTACCATATTGTAGATGATGGAAATAATCCTCACTTGAGGTAATATGTTCTTTCCAAGTTCCAGGCACTGTTTTTAAAAACTTGACATCTATAGCCCAGTCAGTGTGGCACAGTAGTTGAATAACGACCTACATATCAGGAGGTAACGGTTAGACTTCTCATCAGGGTATATGCCCTGTTTGGGGTCTCGATCCCCAGAAGGCAGCCGATCAATGATTCTCTCTTATCATTGATGTTTCTATGTCTCTCTCCCTATTTGAAATGTACAAAAATATATTTAAAATATACACTGAGGGGCCAGATTACTATGATCTCTGAACACATAATCTGGCTACTCAGTGTATATATTATTAGAGGCCCGGTGCATGAATTCGTGCATGGGTGGGGTCCGGCCAGCCTGGCCAGGGGGAGGCGACATGGGCGGTTGGCTGGCCTGTCTGCTAGTTGAACTCCTGGTCGAGGAGACAATTTGCATATTAGCCTATTATTATATAGGATATACTCTGAGTGGCCAGATTATTATGCGCTTAGAGATCATAATAATCTGGCCACTCAGTGTATAAGACAGCCCTAGCCGGTTTGGCACAAGGATTAGAGTGTCAGCCTACAGACCAAAGGTTCCTGGATTTGATTCCAGTCAAGGGCACATACCTTGGTTGCAGGTTCTTCCCTGGCTGGGCCATGGTCCAGGCTTGTGCAGCAGGCAACCAATCAATATCTTTCTCTCACATTGATGTTCTCTCAGTCTTTCCCTCTCTCTTCCATTCTCTAAAACATCAATGGAAAAATAAGAAAGTAAAAAGGTTAGTTTGGTATTTCTTCATTTTGTCCTATGGGCCTCCTGTGGCAAGTATTAAATCAATGTGCCTCATCCATATATGTATTCTACTTTAATGGAAAAGTGCCTTTTCAGTGACCAGAAGAGGCTTACTCCATTTTCTTCTCAATAAATGTTTTTGTAATATTTCAATTGCAGGTGACATTCCGTATTGTTTTATTCAGTAAATATTTGCCATATATGTGTGAGTACGCAAAGTGAGTTATTTTCATCTATATCCTTTGCTTGTCGTTGCTTTTGGCTGGGTTTGGACTATGAGGTTTGCATTAAGAGGAGAATACCTGTGATAGGACAATAAGATCTAGAGTCAGAGATTGCCCTTTCTGACTCTGTTACATCAATGTGAGGAATGTTGTGAACTACGTTTTGCACAATCTGGTGCCTTTATGGTTCCGTGTTAGAAATCACCAAGGCCACACTTCCATGAAACTTGAATGCAGACGTGAAATAGGATTAATTGGTTTTGAATCCACTTTTATAAAGGAGATAGCCAGAGCATAGAGTTTGTGTACATTGGCTTTGAGTTTGTTTTCTTAACCTTTGCCCTGCCAGCCAAGAATATCCTCAATACTGCCAGCGACTGCTTCACTTCCCTTGATGTCAGGTGTACGCTTACAACTGTTCACAATTCAACAGTAATGACCCACATAGGTTGTCTTTTCTGCAAGCCCAAAGGTGTCCACCAGGCAAGAAACGTAGATTGTCATGATTGAGGCTGTTTTCTGAAGTGTACACACTGTTCTCTAGTTTGCATTTGCATGAGGTCTAATTTGACTAGTAATCATCTTGTCCTGTTGATACTACTACTGACTGTGATTCAGATCCCACTGTGACAGCTGCAATGGTGCAGTGCCAAGGAGCCCCATGACAGTTTGTTCTTGTACCACCCTCTGCAGTGAGGGCTCTGAGCCAGTCCTTCCATGTGAGAATTGTCACTTTCCTCATTTCAGGCAGACTCTGATGTGTGCTGTCACTCAGAGCTGAGCCTAATCTCTCAATGTTTACAGCTATCTTGGGTTGTCTGTGATTAAAATTATGTGCATTTTTCTCTCTAATCAATGCTTCTGTGCTTTTTAAAGAAATATGAACTGTTTGCCAATCACTCTTACACTAATAGCTATTGCATTTTATTGTCTCCTGAAATATGTTTAAATGTCCCATTGTAATTATGTATTTTCAGGTCAACATGTAATCTTTTCCATTTGATCATACAATCTGAGTCACAATTATATGTGTATAAACTCAGACATGTTTTCTCAGGGAAATTATATTGTTTATATTTATTTGGCACAGACTGCTTTCTTATTCACTCATAATATTAAAAACTTCAATCATGGGTTTTATTTGTGGGGTTGTGTGTTTTTTTGTTTGTTTGTTTGTTTTTTTGTTAGTTTCTTGTATTTTGCCTTGTGATTGATCATTTGTTTGCCATTCAGGGAAGCCAGACATTTTTCTGCATTGGATTCTGTGATATTCTTTGGAAACCTGTTCTCTTTCATCAGGTATACAGACATGAATGTCTTTTTTTTTTTTTTTTTTTTTTTTGGTCTTGATTCATTGTGGTCATGGAGTGATGATGGACATGTGTGACATTTTCTTTTCAACCACGCATGTCTAGGGCTGGCAGGGAGAGCAAGGCCTGCAACTCCTCTGGAACAGCTTTTGTCTTTCTTGTTATCTAAATACTGAGATATTTCCTAGAAGGTATTGGGTGCATTTCCAAAAAGTTATATATATATATATATATATATATATATATATATATATATATATATATATATATAATTTCTAATCATTTACTCCTTGAAAAGTTATCTCCCCTATGAGTCTACTGAAGTTCATAAATTTAGCAACATTGTCAAAGAATACAAACCAAGTGGGAAAGCAAAGTTCGAGTCTCTCTTCCAAAGAAGCTGTTCTTAGTGATAGAGTATGACTTTCTTTTACTTTTCATTTTTAAATGTTTTTATTGATTTCAGAGAGGAAGGGAGAGGGTGAGATAGAAACATCAATGATGAGAGAGAATCATTGATTGGCTGCCTCCAGCACACCACCTACTGAGGATCAAGCCTGCAACCCAGGCATGTGCCCTTAAGCAGAATCTTACCTAGGACCCTATAATTGGCAGGCCGACGCTCTATCTACTGACCCAAACCAGCTAGAGCTCTCTTTTACTTTAAAAAATACATATATTTGATTTGAGAGAGAAAGAGAGAAACATCAATCATTCTACTTATTTATACATTCATTGGTTGATTTTTTGTGGGATGATCCTCTAATCATCTAAGCTTTCCCTGCCAGGTTGAAAAACAACATGGTGATCCACTACATGACATTTTGTAAAAGGCATTTTGGTCTGGCTGGTATTTCTCAATGGTTGAGTGTCGACCTAGGAATCAGGAGGCCATGGTCCGATTTCCGGTCAGGACACACATCTGGGTTGCAGACTTGATCCCCAGTAGGGGGCGTGCAGGAGGCAGCTAACCAATGATTCTCATCATTGAGGTTTCTGTTTCTCCATTTACCTTCCTCTCTGAAATCAATTTAAAAAATATTTAAATAAGAAAAGAAAAAGTAAAGGTTTAGAGGAATCTCAAATTTAGTATAAACAGCCACCATAATTGTGTTCCTTTGGGTTGATGGAGAGTTCTCTGTCTTACACTGGTCCTGGCTGGTTTGGCTCAGTGGTGACAACATTGACCTGCGATGGAGGGGTTCCGGGTTCGATTTTGGTGAAGGGCACATGCCCAAAGTCTGCTCGATCCCCATAGGCGGTGTGCAGGAGGCAGTCAATTAATGATTCTCATTGATGTTTCTGTCCCTCTCCCATCCTCTCTGAAATCAATAAAAATCCTATATAATAAAGAGGTAGTATGCAAATTAATCCTCACACCCTCACCAGATGGCTGCCTAGGAGGCAGACCTTTTGACGCTGACTGGCGTAGAAACCCATCAATCGGAACCAAATCTGGGTGAACTGCGAGGATCCAATGGCTGCCTAGGAGGCGGAGCTTTTGATGCTGACTGGCATATAAACCAACCAATCGGAACCAAATCTAGGTGAACTGTGAGGGGCTAATGGCTGCCTAGGAAGTAGAGCTTTTTTTTTAATTGTAAATTTTTTAAATTGTTTGAAGTATTACAAATAGTAGTACATATGTCTCCTTTTTTTTCCCCCATTGACCTCCCTCCGGCCTCCCCTACCCCACAGTACATGCCTTTACCTGCCCCACCCCCCCAGTGTCTTGTATCCATTGGTTATGCTTATATGCAGGAGGTGGAGCTTTTTTTTTGTTTGTTTTAATATATTTTATTGATTTTTTACAGAAAGGAAGGGAAAGGGATAGAGAGTTAGAAACATCAATGAGAGAGAAACATCGATCAGCTGCCTCCTGCACACTCCCCACTGGGGATGTGCCGACAACCAAGGTACATGCCCTTGACCGAAATCGAACCTGGGACCCTTCAGTCCGCAGGCCGACGCTCTATCCACTGAGCCAAACCAGCTAGGGCAGGAGGTGGAGCTTTTGACGATGACTGGTATAGAAACTGACCAGTCAGAATCTAATCTGGGTCAACTGGGAAGGCAGAGCTAAGGTGGGGGCTGAGGAGGGGTTTTAAAGGCAACAGCTGTTTGGCGTAAGAAAGCGTTTCAATTTTTTAATGAACGGTTTGGCAGTATAGTGCATATGGCTGGCTATCAGTCATATAGGGCTTATGTATTTTTGTCTGCCAAGAGCATCTCCTGCTGAAAAAGGCTCCCCCCCCCTCATTTAAGCAATCCTATTCTATATAATCTATACTAATAAAAGGGTAATGTGCTAATTAGAATGGGTCAACCAACCATCTTCCAGACGTTCGACTTCCTTTGGGACAAAGCCATGGTGGTGAGGACCATGGCAGAGGCAATTAGGGGCGATTGGGCTGGCAGGGGAGGGCAGTTGGGGGTGAGATTAGGCCTGCAGGGGAGGGCAGTTGGGAGTGAGATCAGACCAGCAGGGGAGGGCAGTTCAGGGTGATCAGGCAGGCAGAGGCAGTTAGGGGCAATCAAGCTGGCAGGGGAGGGCAGTTAGGGGTGGGCAGGCAGGCAGGCAGAGGCATTTAAGGGTGATCAGGGAGGAAGGCAGAGAGGTTAGGGGCGGTCAGGCAGGCAGAGGCAGTTAGGGGCAAGCAGGCAGCTGAGCAGTTAGGAGTCAGTGGTCCTAGATTGCGAGAGGGTGCAGGCTGGGCAGAGGGAACCCACTCCCGTGCACAAATTTTTTACACCGGGCCACTAGTATATCTATAAATACATGCATACATACATACATACCAAAAAAGTGTTTTTTCCTGCTGGAAGAATGCTGAACTGTCCTAAACTTAGAGTGCTACTTGTGCAACACTTCCTCCCCCCACCTTGGGGTTCTTATAAAGAACTGAGAGGTCTGGGGAGGACACAACAGGATTGAATTTCAGGAAACACCCTCTGGGGCAACCTCTGCCTCATTCACACAACTGCTGAGACAGTGATAGGAGTCCCCACCTTTGAGGTGACGCCAGGGTTCTGGAGTCCTATTCAGGAAATGCTATGATCTGAAATGCGAAATTAACTGGTCAGCAAAAGTGAGCTCAGCCTCAAAATGTCCTAATCTAATCCTGGGAATGAGCAGGTCTTGAGACTGTTTCCAACTCTTAAATTTCCCATCTCAATCCGACTCTGCCTGCTCTCTGGGAAACATGTTTAAAGGCAATATCAGTCCAAGTCTGGAAATTTTCTGTTGCCACCTCAGGTGACTGGTGAAACAGTGATAGAACCCAGAGCCCATGTCATGAGGAGCAGGCCCCTCAAACACAGTGATCCCCACTGTTGCGTGACTATCACTCCTGTACCAAGAAGCACATTTCATAGGAGTTTCAAACCCACCAACAATGTTAAAAGGATCTGCCCTGCTTGTCCTAGCTCTTGGAGTGCCTCAGGAGCCGGCTGTCCCTAAAGCACCCTCCCTGAGTCCTGGGGGCCATTCTACCCTGTGATTTGAGAAGCGAAGAGGCTGACCATACCCAGCACCCTCTCCTCAGAGCTGCCTCCAGAGTGAGTGTGGAGCCCACCCACTAATTCTGGTGCCTACTCTTCTGGAACAGGACTCCTCCCCCTGCAGAATGTCAGCCCCAGGGGCTGTGGGAAATAACATAACAGCCAGGCCCTCAGCATCCCTCTCACCTCACTTGACTCCCAGAATGCAGTGCAGCACCACACCTAATAAGGGGCTGAAGAATGCCAAGTATTTTGCCTTTTCCCTGAAGTGAGCAGGCACACTGGTCCCCTTGTTGGAACCACCCCCTGTTCTTGGCGGAAGAGTGTGAAATGAGCCCAAACTCCTCCCATGGTCTTGCAACAGCTTCCCGTGTTCTCCTGGGCCCCCAAGGTCTCCTGTCTGTAGTTCAAGGTCCCCAGGCTGCCACCCATCCCCATCAAGGCACATTGAGTGAGGGGCAGAGGTGAAAGGCTGGGTGAGGACAGGCTCAGGGGGGCTGACCCAGGGAGGCCTGTGCACAGGGGAGACCTCAGGGAGGTGGGGGACACCTTGCCCATGAACCTGAGGACTTGGCAGCTGAGTGAGGACAGGCGACCCTTTGTTGTCCTCCCTGAGCTTCCAGTGGGGAAGCAAAGTGAGGAGGAGCCCATGCTTTGTATTGATTGAGATGATCCTGTAGTTTTTGAGGTTTATTCTATTAATGGTATGTTACATTAATTCATTTTCAGATGCAAAACCAACCCTTCTTTCCTGGGTTAAATCTCACTTGGTCATGGTGTATAGGTCATGTTATACAGTATATTGCTCAGTTCAGTTTGTTTGTATTTTGTTAAGGCTTTTGCATCTATATAAAAAGTGTTCTCTGCCCTAACCGGTTTGGCTCAGTGGATAGAGTGTCGGCCTGGGGACTGAAGGGTCCCAGGTTCGATTCTGGTCAAGGGCATGTACCTTGGTTGCGGGCACATCCCCAGTAGGGGGTGAGCAGGAGGCAGCTGATCGATGTTTCTCTCTCATCGATGTTTCTAACTCTCTATCCCTCTCCCTTCCTCTCTGTAAAAAATCAATAAAATATATTAAAAAAATAAAAAATAAATATATTAAAAAGTGTTCTCTGATCCTAGCTGGTTTGGCTCCGTAGATAGTGTGTCTGCCTGCAGCCTGAAGGGTCCCATGTTCGATTATTTTTCTTTTTTTTTTTGAAGTATACTTTATTTATTTTAGAGAGGCAGGGAAAGGGAGAGAGAGATAGAAAGATCAATGATGAGAGAGAATCATTGATTGGCTGCCTACTGCATGCCCCCTACTGGGGATTGAGCCTGCAACCCAGGCATGTGCCCTTGGCTGGAATTGAACCTGGGACCCTTCAGTCCGCAGACCGACGCTCTATCCATTGAGCCAAATCAGCTACGACCCAGGTTTGATTCTGATCAAGGGCACATGCCTGGATTGTGGGCTTAGTTCTGAGTTGGGAGTGTACAAGAGACAGATGATCAATTATTCTCTCTCATCATTGATGTTTCTATCTCTCTCTCCCTCTCCTTTACTCTCAAAAATAAATTTAAAAAATTATTTTAAAACGTGGTCTCTGTGTATTGTATTATAATGTACTAGAGGCCTGGTGCATGAAATTCGTGCACTCGGGGAGGGTGTCCCTGAGCCCAACCTGTGCCCTCTTGCAGTCTAGGAGCCTCAAGGGTTGTCTGACTGCCGTGGAGGTGGGAGAGGCTCCTGCCACCGCCACTGCGCTTGCCAGCCATGAGCCTGGCTTCTGGCTGAGCAGTGCTCCCACTGTGGGAGCGCACTGGCCACCAGGGGGCAGCTCCTGTGTTGGGTGTCTGCCCCCTGGTTATCAGTGTATGTCATAATGTCCGGTTGTTCTGCCATTCAGTCGATTTCCATATTAGCCTTTTATTATAGGACTAGAGGCCCAATGCACGAAATTCATGCAAGAGTCTAGGCCCTCACAGCCCTGGCTTCGTCTGGAAGGTTGTTCTTCCCTCCGGACTAATTAGCATATTATACTTTTATTATTATAGATTATATAGTGCAAAATTATTATATACTAGAGGCCTGGTGCATGAAATTCGTGCACTGGGGGGGGGGGTGTGTCCCTCAGCCCAACCTGCACCCTCTTTGTAGTCTGGGAGCCTCAGCAGATGTCCGACTGCCATGGAGGTGGGAGAGGCTCCTGCCACGGCCACTGCACTCGCCAGCCATGAGCCCGGCTTCTGGCTGAGCAGCGCTCCCCCTGTGGGAGCGCACTGACCACCATGGGGCATCTCCTGCGTTGAGTGTCTGCCCCTGGTTATCAGTGTATGTCAAAAGGTCTGGTTGTTCCGCAGTTTGGTCGATTTGCATATTAGCCTTTTATATAGGATAGGGTGTATCTATGTGCATCTGTATATATTTATATATATGATGTAGAATGTGGTGTATTTAGTATATTTTCATAATGTTGGTAATATATAGTACAGTAGTATATCTTAGCATATATTTCATATCATTAGAAAAGTTATATAATTAACATACAATTTATTTTACAGGTTGACGTATAGCATTATTTTACAGAACAGTATTGCAGTCTTCTCAGCCTACAGTGTAGCGGGGGTCATTTCCATACCTCTGCACAGAAGTATTAAAGACCCTATTACATCCTCTCATGAAGCACAGGGACACCTCGCTGTCTTGATACTACAACCTCGGGTTCCCTCACCCCTGTTTTTCTCTCTGCTTCTGAGTGCACCTGAAGTGTCAGTATGTTTCAGAAACTTGCACTAATTTATCCGGCTGTGATTGAAATGAAGCCCTGTGGTTTCATTTGTCCCATATGCAGAGACATGTGATATTCTCTTCTTTTTGAGTAATTATGAGCAGGGTTATTCCAGAGCACTTTATCCCAAAGGGTGATCTTCAGTTAGGAGTTGCTGCTCTTGGTGCCAGAGAGCTAGACCATTGGCAATGGCCTAAAAGTTGTAAACACGTACAGATGAGGTCAACCATTAGCCAGGGCATCCTGTGGCATGATTGCCTGGAGGTGACTAATCTTGCTGTTCATTGGGTCCCATTTCAGACCAGAGATGGCTGGGTTAGGGACAGTGGCAGCCGCTCTCCATTATGTGTGCTGGTGGCACAGCACCATGGACCTGAAAATTAGAGCAGGATTTATTTTTAAATGAATGAGAGAGGAAAAGCGTATTTCAAAACATATCCTGTACTTGTCAAAGAGGAGAGAAAACAGTATACTTTACATGGTGTCCTTTTTGCATGAACACTGAAAAGGTTGAAAAGAAACAAACTACATTGCTCTCTATAGGGAAACTAGCCCCCTTTGTTCAAGGACAAGCTAGAAGTATTTCCTCATGCACACTTCTCCATCTCAGCTTTAGTTTTTGACACTTGATCTTCAAATAAACAATTTATGATGAAAAATGTTGTATTACCCATATTTTACTTGTGATTTATGGGTTGATGCTCAACCACTGAGCCATGCCAGCTGGGCCACTCCTGAGTTTTAAGTGGCAGTTTTAATAAATAAAGGAATTCCTATACCAGGTTTGTCTTGGGTGGACACAAGAGGAGTAGACCTCCACACTGCCCACCAGATAATTCCAAGTTTACCTAGAAGCCTTCACTGGGTCATGTACATGGTTCAGGTGGGATCAGCAACACATTGTTCTCTCAAAGCTGTGTCCTTGAAATGGCTCTTAGTTCTCCATCCGTGGGCAGAACATATATCCCAAGGACAGGGATTGGAGGAATGGATCTCATTGCCCAGCTCATGGGTTGACCAGCAGTCATGTTTTCTCAGTTGACCCTCCCACAGAGCAGCTGCTTGAACCGTGTGTGACTCTTTCCATTAGGGCCATATGCCAAGGCTACGGGGAAAATCTCTCTATACATACAGGAACTCCTTGTGCCTTTTCAGTGGAGCTCTTTGATGAAAAGATCATCTTGTAGGGTGAGTCTTGAGACCTCATGGTTTCCATGGTGCAGGTGGATGCAGCAACACTAAGTCTATTCTGGCCCTTGTGTTTGCCATGATGGAGACTATAGGAACCACCTCCTTTTACTAAAACACAACCCAGTTTTCAAGCTCCTTGGAGAGCAGCATGAAGTGGCCTCAGCAAAGCGACCAACTCTCCCTATTGGTACCTGTAAGAGGCAGAGCGTTTTCTGCCCAGATGGGGCCACAGCTGGAACTATACAATTCCCACAGGTGCAAGTAACAGCAGGGTGTGGAAGGGCAGGGATGGGATGTAATTTCTGTAGCGGCAGGTTCCTGAAGTTCAGAGAAGAGACCAAACATGTGCATCTTTCCCAGTGAACACGCATTCTTAGTAGAAGGTCATTTATTTGAGGTTGAGAAGAGAGAGAAAACACAGCAAAAACCCAGAGATATTACAGACTTTAGGAAATCAGAATGATTTCTAGAAAAACTGCCTAGAGACTATTGTTTTTCAGATAGCTGTGAAAAGGAAGGTGAAAAAAAGATGATGAAAAGCAAATATGTTCTTCATCTCTCAGTTCTTCATGGTGAATGCCCACAGACCTCTCTTCCTGCTGTGTATGATGACTGATGCTGCTCCTCCCTGTGGTGGTCCTCCTGGTAAGCTGAGTCCTGGGTGAAACGTGTGCCCTCCTTTCCTCTCTCCATTGAGGTCACCTGTGGGTCTGTGGCTCTGCCCTCAGGCTGCCTGTGTCAGATGGCCTCCAGGTTCTTCTGTGTCCCAGGCAGGATGGGGTTATTGCTGCTGTTTGGGTGGGGCTGTTTGTCTCAGATGGTACTGAAGGTGAGCACTTCCTCAGGGACTGGAGAGAGGCAATGGTCGGAACCAGGAAGCTGTGCATACTCTATGGAGAGGCTGCCTGGCAGGGAGTGATTCCATCATGGTTAGAATGAAAGTTATGCTAGTATCACAGACTCACCAATCGGGGGGATGATTATTTAGATATGTGGATGAAAAGAGTCCACATGCTAACCTGCTAAGTTCAGGGAAGGCCTGTGTGTGATGGCCTTGCAAATGCAAAGAGCTAAAATAACCACGAGGGATGGTCTGAAATGAAAAGATTTTAACTAGCAGCAGTTTATGGCAGATAGTCATGTCCCAGGCTAGAAATCCCTTTCCTACACTGTCCATTGTCTTTTGCATGGAAGATAGCATTCCTTGGCAATGTCAGGGTAACTCCCCCATCAGAACCCTTAGTGCACAATCAGTGCAGCAGGGCTGAGACTATAACTCCTCTCATTGTTATTGTTATCATGCTAATCAGTAACTTTTAACTGCCCTGTATCCAGCTATGTAAAATATATATGTATGTCTATCATTTTATGTTTCAGCCTATCCTAGGGTTTCCCTGCTTTGCTTTCTCCCAGCTCCCTAATCTATCACCAGTGGATTTCATGTAACCCACTTGGGTCTTCTCTTTGGATTGTAATCCTATCTAATAAAAGAATAATATGCAAATTGACTATAACTCCAACACACAAGATGGCCGCCCCCATGTGGACACAAAACGGCTGCCACAAGATGGCCGGCAGGGGAGGGCAGTTAGGAGGGACCAGGCCATGCAAGGGAGGGCAGTTGCAGGTGACCGGGTCTGAAGGGGAGGGCAGTTGGGGGTGACCATGACAGCAGGAGAGGGAAGTTGGGGGCAACCAGGCCTCCAGGGGCGGACAGTTAGGGGCGCAGTTAGGGGTGACCAGGCCGGCAGGGGAGGGCAGTTAGTGGTAATCGGGCTGGCAAGGGAGCAGTTCGGTGTTGATCAGGCTGGCAGGGGCGTGGTTAGGGGGTGATCAGGCTGGCAGGCAGAAGCAGTTAGGGGCAATCAGGCAGGCAGGCAGGTGAGCGGTTGGGAGCCAGCAGTCCTGGATTGTGAGAGGGATGTCCGACTGCCCACCTAAACGGGCAGTCAGACATCCCTTGAGGGGCCCCAGATTGGAGAGGATGCAAGCTGAGCTGAGGGACACGCCCCCCCCCCCATGTACGAATTTCATGCACCGGGCCTCTAGTGTATAAAATAAGGTACCAAACTGCCATACTCCGGACATTATCTCGATTCATTGACACTTTGCTTCCTGACATGAACTCATAAAAATACTCTATAGGTTTGAATGATTGTTACATTGATGGGATCCAGTTTTCTGATAAATTTCATTATTGCTGGAATAAACAGTCTAACTGTGGTAAGGCAGCAGGAATGACATCAGGTGTCTGATTGGGCTCAGACCAAATGTAGTTTCAGCAACCTGGGTACTTGGGTTCTGGCTAGAAAAGAATTCAGAGCAAGAGCCAAAGAGGAGGAGAACATTTACTGGGTAAATTACAGAGGTGTGAGAAGTAATTCTCAGAAGAAATGGGCTTAGGAAAGGAGTTAAGGAGGTAAAGGAAGGGGCCTTGTAGTTTGGGAGTGCAAGCTAATGGTAACCTGCCTGGGGGGAGGACGAGATGGAGGGGAAAGGGAAAGGTACAGGTGTGCTCCAGGGAGGGAGAGTGCACTGGGTCCTCCTTCCCAAAGGTTTTAAGGGTGGAGATTTCAGGGGAGGTCCCAGGGGAAGATCTGAATGGAATATTCTGTAGCTTTCCAGGTGTGTCCATTCAGGGATGTGGCCTCCACTGATTGATTGGCCGGCACCAGGGCAGGGATCATTATCCAATGCAGCTGGTACTGATGTCAGCCCTGGCATTTTGTTGCTTATCTGGGCCTGGAGCTGAAATACAATGAGGCATAGATGTTATCTCTAGGGAGGAAGATTAGGGGGTCCAAACCCCAGGACCAGTGATCTGCTAGAGGAGGAAAAGTCACCCTGGGTACAAGGCCCCACCCTACAATTGACTGCCCATTGCTGGACACCTTGCTTCCACCCTGGTGACCTCTGTACTTGGCCCATCTCCCTGCTCTGCGTAGGTCTGTGGAACCGCCTACAAGATAACCACAAGTAAGGGGTGGCTCATGACCTCAGAGGACGGTGACTGAATCACCAGTGGGAACACATTTTTCATGTGAAAAACATTTCCTAAAGGTAACCATTCTAAATACGCAGAAGTCACTTTTCCCGCTGGACATGGTGGCTTGTTTCTGGTTTGAATGCTCTTTCTGGGAATCTGGCTGTAGTTCTGGAAGGATACCACCCTAAGGCATCCTGGTCCCTGAGCCTGGGCACCTTTTTGCAAATGCACACGTCAGACTCCAGTTGTCAACAAAGATCAAAATGGAGCCAGGTTCATTAGGTGCCTTTTAAGTGTGAGTGTTTGCAAGGAACAGAACACTGTTCTCTGGGGGACTCTCAGCCCTGCCTCTCAATGCAAAGGTCCCTGGACAGGAGTTGTGGCTGCTTTGGGCTCAGTCCTGTGCACCTCAGGCGCTAGGGGGCGATGTCTGCATCCTCTGAGTAGCGGTGGGGGCGGGCGCTTAGGGCTAAGCTCTGCCACTAACTGGCTGTTCCCTTTGCTTCAGCTGCGTTGGGATCGCATCTCCCTTGTTCCGTCCTCATCTGTGGAGCTGTGATCCCTACGGGTGGTGGGAGCCGCAGACGGGACTCAGGGAGGCCCAGGAAACTAGAAATGGTGAGTGTGCGGCGGGTGCTGGGACGGGGAGGAGGGGCGGGTGGAACCGCGGGGGCGGGACCGTCTCTCCACGGTCAGGTCCGGAGCCTGCGGACCCAAGGCGCCCGCCCGGGGGCTCCGCTGAAACTTCAGGCCCCTCGGGCTCGCAGTGTGGGGCCCAGCCGGGACCCGGGCGTCCAGTTTGTCCCCGCGGCAGGGCCTTCGGCTGCGGAGCGTGTCTGGGCAGCTCTGCACCCACATCCCCGCGGCTCCGCAGTTGGTGCGGTGACCACGGGGACGGTCAGTGGGGACAATGGTGACTCGGTCTCCGCGGTTCGTGCATGGGAGGAGCTGTGGTCTGTGGGGTCCCCTGTCCCTTCTTTCTCCCCAGAAGGATCCCGCTTTCTCCTGAGTTTTGATGTTTGTGGAGCAGGCTCTCAAGTCTACCCTCTGTCCCCCAGGCCTAGCTCTGCAGCAAATGCCTGCATTTCCAGTCTCTCCCCCGGATCCTAACGCCATCTTCCCTTCCCTGAGTCACAGCATCTTTATCAGCTATTTATTTTGTGGTGCTTTTCAAACTGTTAAAAACAAAATTCAGCTGAGTAAGTTAGAATATTTAAGTGACTTAATTCCCCATTCACGAATCAGGCTGCATCCCATCTAGTAAATAGAATCTCAGAGGAGCTGTTCTAAGTGGAAGGCGTTTACAATAGGCAGAAAGGAAGTGGCTTTGAGAGGTTATTAGTAAAGGAAAGAAAGGATTACTTCAGGCAGGGTCCCCTTTCCTTAGAGGAAGGAACAGCAGGAGTCTTTTAGACAGATTAGTGTTGAACAGCAAGTTGCAGAGTGATTGGGTTAGAATTTTACTGCTGGGAGAGGTGAAACTGCAGTTACATACAGGCATGCACCCCTGAACCTGGGGAGTGCATCTTGAGGCAGTTTTGTTGTTTTCAGTTCTCTTACACACACCTGCTACACACCTAGGCCATATGGTGTAGCCTGTGGGTCCTAGTCAACAAACCTGAACAACATGCTACTGTACTGAATACTGGAGGGAATTGTAATGCAGTGGTAGTAAGCATTTATGAAAAGGTGCAGTAAAAATGTGGTGTGCAAGATAGAAAATGATACATCCGTGTGGGGCACTGACCCTGAATGGGCTACAGGACTTCAGGCTGCTCTGCAGGAGTCAGTGATTGGTGAGTGAATATGAAGGCCTAGGAAATTACTGTGCAGGACTGTAGACTTTAATCACACTGTACACTTAGGCCAGGAAATTTACAAAACACAGATTCAATCAAGCCCAGGAGGCAATGATGCAATCAAAAGGCACAGCCAACACAAGACCTCTGAGGCTGCTCCCCGCATAAAACAGCATACTGCTTCACAGCAAAGTTTTCTTTCACTAAGTAGAAAGCACACGAAGATAAAGAGGATAGTACAGCAAATACATGAACCAGTTTCTCATCATCAGGTATTCTAGGTAGTGACTGTAACTGTATGTGCTGGACTTTCATAGGACTGGCCACACAGGAAGCTTGTTTACACCAGCATCATCATAAACATCTGAGTAATGCATTTCCCTATGACAATGTGATGGGTATGACATCACTAGGTGAGTGAAATTTTTCAAATGCACTGTAATCTATTTTTATAGAAGGGATTTTATTTTTTATTTATTTCTTTTTTTTATACTTTATTGATTTTAGAAAGAAAGGGAGAGGGAGAGAGAGATAGATCAATGATGAGAGAGAATCATTGGTTGGCTGCCTTCTGCATAGGGGATCGTGCCACCCAGGGATGTGCTCTTGGCTGGAATTGAAAGTGGGACCCTTTCAATTCTACTGGGGATCGTGCCACCCAGGGATGTGCTCTTGGCTGGAATTGAAAGTGGGACCCTTCATTCTGCAGGCTGACACTATATCCCTTGAGCCAAACCAGCTAGGGCAGGGATTTTATTTTTCATTAAGATACAATTGATATACAACATTATATTAATTTAAGGTGTACATCATAATGATTTGATATTTACATACATACTAGAGGCCCAGTGCGTGAAATTTGTGCATGGAGGGGGGTGGTTCCTGAGCCTGGCCTGCACCTCTCTAATCATGGACCCCTTGGGGGATGTTTGAGTGCCTGTGGGATCGGGCCTAAACCGGCAGTCAGATATCCTTCACACAATCCGGACCGCTGGCTCCTAACTGCTCACCTGCCTGCCAGCCTGATTGCCCCTAACTACCCTCCTCTGCTGGTCTGGTTGCCCCTAACTGCCTTCACCTGCTGGCCTGGTCGACCCTAACCACCTCCGCCTTGGCCCCCGCCTTGGCCCCCGCCACCATGGCTTTGTGCGGAAGGAAGTCCAGATGGATGTCCGGAAGATGTCCGTTCTAATTAGCATATTACCCTTTTATTAGTATAGATTATACAACAAGCTTTAAGGCAGAATTGCATTATTACAAATGAAGAGACATTTCATTTAAAAATGTATATTCATTTGATATGATTCAAATCCACTTGTTTATGAGAAAAAAATCAAGTCTTTAGGAATAGGATTGCTTGCCCTAGCTGGTTTGGCTCAGTGGCTAGAGCTTCAGCCTGAGGACTGAAGGATCCCAGGTTCGATTCTGGTCAAGGGCACATGCCTGGGTTGTGGGCTTGATCCCTAGGAGAGCATGTGCAAAAGGCAGCCGATCAATGATTCTCTCTCATCATTGATGTTTCTATCTCTCTCCCTCTCCCTTCCTCTCTGAAATCAATAAAAATTTATTTAAAAAAATAAAAGAATAAGATTGCTTTGCTATCAAAGCCAAGGAAGGTGTGTCATTCGTTGTCCCTGATGAAGTCTGAGCAGCTCAGTTGCTAAGCAACTTCACTGGGTTCTTACCAAATTAAATCCGTGGAGAAGCAACTATGCCCACCATGTATTTAGGTTATAAAGACTGAAAGTTGGGAAGGACAGAGTGCTTCTGGGGTAGGAGACAGTGAGGGTCAGCTTCTGCAAGGCAGGGAAGACTCGGAATACCTACCCAGTGCCTGGAAGCACTGGAGGGTCTGGGATATGGAAATCTGCTGGGGGTGGGGTCAGGCCCTGCGCTCCAAGGGGTCAGGTCTGGAGGGAGGGCAGGGGTGCTGTTGCGGGGATCCCTTTCCTGTAAGGCTCCTCCTCCCCTTAACTCCCTAACCTGTCCATTTGGATGAAGGGGGTGGGAAGCAGGTATGCAATGTCTGGGCAGGACGCCCCTCAGTCCCAGATCTCTCCCGGGGCAGGGGCGAGGTGTTTGTATTGGTTTATTTGATTCTTCTTACACGTTGAATGGGGTGGCAGGGGAGTGTCTGCCAGACATGGTTTCCTTCTGCTTGCTCGCCAGAGCTACCCCACATGATGCCTTTTCCCTTCCTTCCCCGCTGCCCGAGCATGATATTGCCGGAGATGAAACTCAGCACCCATTGTATTGCGTGGAGATTGCACTCACAGGAACCTGCCTGATCCAGGGAGGGTTAGGGTCATTCACTGCGGGAAAGGCTCAAGCCGCTGTTTAGATAGGCGAGCCTGCACTGTTTGCGGAGGAGGGTTTATCATCCCTTCTGGCTGTTTCCTTGGAAACCACAAACTCAAGATAGCAGAGCAGGTTGCCACCCTCAGGCCTGGCCGCCCTGGGCCACCCGCACAGAGGCCCTCCTGTTGATGGTAGTCCCCGCCCACTGGCTCCTGTTGTGCATGCCTCCTGCTGACCAGTCATGATGTTATAGCGTCAGGGCTAAATAGCATATTGCCCTATTTGATAGGATTGTGAAATGATCATCACAATAAGTCTAGTTAACACCTGTCATCATACATACTTACAGAATGTTTTTTCTTGTAAAGAGAACTTTTTAGACTTAACAACTTTCAAATTTGAAATATATTACTAACTGCAGTCACCATGCTGTAAGCTCCATTTCCATGACTGACTTTATAACTGGAAGTTTGTACCTTTTGAAACCATTCATCCATTTGAACCCCACCACACCCTCATACACCACTCTTGCAACCTCTAGTAACCATCAATCTGTGCTCTGAATCTATGGAGTTGTTTTTTTAAAGGACCCACAGATGAGTGAGAACACGTGGCATTTCCCTTTCTCTGACTTATTTCACAAAGCATCCTGCCCTCAAGGTCCATGAATGTGTTGTTACAAGTGGCAGAATTTCTTTTTCTAATGGCTGAATAATACAATAATAGTCCTCAGTGTGTGTGTACACCATTTTCTTTAAAAAAAATTTTTTTTTTAAAAAATATGTACCTGAGGATATTTTTTCATTGATTTTTGGAGAGAGTGGAAGAGAAAGGGAAAGACATAGAGAAATACTGATGTGAGTGAAACACATCCACTGGTGGCCTCCTGCACGTGCCCCGACCAGGGCTCAGGCTAGCGAGGGCATTTGCATCCAAGGTCCATGCCCTTGACCAAGACCCTTCAGTCCACAAGCCGATGCTCTATTCACTGAGCCAAACTGGCTAGGGCTTAAATTTTTTTTCAATAAGTTGACACATTACATTAGTTTCAGGTGTCAACATAGTGGTTAGACATGTACATAA
Organism: Plecotus auritus; assembly: GCF_963455305.1. Classification (NCBI taxonomy): domain Eukaryota; kingdom Metazoa; phylum Chordata; class Mammalia; order Chiroptera; family Vespertilionidae; genus Plecotus; species Plecotus auritus. The sequence goes on from NC_137773.1 coordinate 90,265,595, forward strand.
TTTATAAAGTCTAATACCCATCAGATACCACACATAGTTAATAAAATATTATTGACTATATTTCTTGTGCTATACATTACTTCCCCCTGACCATTTTGTGACTACCAATTTGTACCTCCTCTTTTAAAAAAATAATTCTTTATTATTGAAAGTATTACATATATCACCTTTTTCCCCCTATGGATCCCCTCCAGCCCTCTCCTGACCACCTCCCCCCACCACATCCCTCTTCCCAGCTGTTCAACAACCTATTGTCTGTGTTCATGGTTTATGCATATATGCATTCACGGCCTTTGGTTGATTAAATCCCACCCACCCACCCTCCCCCACCTTCCCTCTGAGATTCTGCACTCTCTTCCATGCTTTCATGCCTCTGGATTCACTCCTTTGATCTGTTTATTAGTGGCCCAGTGTACGAATTTGTGCACATTGAAAGGAAATTAATTAGAATAAATATTTTAATATTGCCAATCTCCCTTTCTCTATAATAGAAGTGTCAACCAAATTCATGATCGACAATGACAGATTGAAACACACGTGTGCAATTGGCACCAGTGAGACCTTTATTTGTATCGAGCAGGCGCTAGTCAACTTAGCCTTTTATAGATATAGAATAAACTGCCAAAACCGGTTTGGCTCAGTGGATAGAGCGTCAGCCTGCGGACTGAAAGGTCCCAGGTTCGATTCCGGTCAAGGGCATGTAACTTGGTTGCGGGCACATCCCCAGTAGGAGGTGTGCAGGAGGCAGCTGATCGATGTTTCTCTCTCATCGATGTTTCTGACTATCTATCCCTCTTCCTTCCTCTCTGTAAAAAAATCAATAAAATATATTTAAAAAAAAAAAAAAGAATAAACTTACTTAATTAGACCTGCATTCCGATGTAGCTAAACTCTTCCAGCCCAGTGAAGCACCCCAACTTCTCCTTCAGGTAATTGTCATCAACACAGCAGTGAATATCAACATGAAGCAGATTATTATTGTACATTACGCAGGGAGAACTAAAGGTAAAATATTTAACTACAGCAGTGTTTGACTATATTCTGTGCACTGAGAATACCTTAAGTTATTTTTAAGGTCCACCATTTCTTACTTCTTTTCAGTTGGGTCAAGTTCCTAAGGTTTCTAAATCTCCATTTTCTGGCTAATGAAAAGAAAATAGGATTCCACCGAGTCTCCTATCTACCTACTTCCGGACTTCTGTGAGGATCAAATGAGATGAGGCATGTGAAAATGCTTCACAGACATTTGGTTAAAGTGTAAATGTTCCCACCTGCTATAAAGCAAGTGGTGTTCCTGAGCTGAAGAAACTGCAAGGAGGCTAGTCGCTAGGGAGAGGAAGCTGGGCATTGCTATGTAACATCATTACCAGGACGGTAATACTTAGCATATTAGCCTTTTATATATATAGATAGCCTTTTATATAGATAGATAGAGAAGATAGATTTTTTGTTACATTCCACATAACGGTGAAATCATGTGATACTTGTCTTTCTCTGACTGACTTATTTCCCATAGCATGATACTCTCCAGGTCCCTCCATGCTGATCAAATGGTAAGAGATTCTTCTTTTTTACTGTTTCATAGTATTCCATGGTATAAATGTACCATAGCTTTCTTATCCACTCATCTACTGATGGGCACTTGGACGGTTTCCAGATCTTAGCTATTGTAAATTATACCACTATGAACATAGGGGTGCATACATTGTTTCTGATTGGTGTTTCAGGTTTTCTTAGGATATATTCCTAGAAGTGGGATGAATGGGTCAAATGGCAGATCCATATTTAAATTTTTGTGGAAACTCTATACTGTTTCCCATAATGGTTACACCAGTTTGCATCACACCTGCAGTGTACTAGGGTTCCCTTTTCTCCACATCCTCGCCAGCACTTGTCTTTTGTTGACTTGTTGATGGTAGCCATTCTGACAAGGTGTGAGGTGATACCCCATTGTCTGTTGATTGCTCTTAGTGGCCACCCCCACTGAGTCTGGGGGACTCCAACAGGGCTGAGAGAACTGGGCGCCGCCATCTTGTGGCTATGGGCACCGCCATATTTATGACAGAGTGACAGTTAATTTGCATATTACCCTTTTATTAGATAGGCTGTTTTTTAGCCTATATGTTATTTGTTTCTGCTCTAATCTTTATTTTCTTCCTTCTACTTACTCTGCTCTTGTTGTTCCCTTTCTAGTTCTTTAAGTTGTAGGGTTAAATAATTTATTGCAGATTTTTTTTTTTTTTTTTTTTTTTAGGTAGACTTGCAGTGCTATGAACTTCACTCTCAGGACTGCTTTTGCTGTGTCCCAGAGATTTTGGGTTGCTGTGTGTTCATTTTCATTTGTTTCCATTTCATTCTTGGTCTTGTTGGTAACCCATTCATTTTTAATAATATTCTCTTTAGCTTCCATGTGTATGAAAGTTTTTGGGTGTCTTTACTGTAGTTGATTTCTTTTTTTTTTTTTTTAATAAAAAAAATTGTATTTACTTAGAAGCATTCAGAAAGTCAACAAAACAGCTGCAACTTTTTTTTGCAATTACAGAGTGGTATTCAGTTAACAGAACAATTATTTCGTATAAGCTGCATCAGAGACAACTGAAGATGAAAAAACTACCATCCCCATATATAACTAATTTGTGCTGTGCACCAACAAGAACCTGCTTTAAATTTCCATGCCAATTTACAACCCCCATACTGTACCAGGCAAGGTTAGTGGCTATTGAAAATACCACCAGGACAGGGCTATCTAAAGACACATTCGGTAGTGTGTTAACTATACAAAAAAAGACACTGTACAGTTTAAAAACAAATCTTACACAGCCTTACATTTCAATTTTTTTCTTTAAAAGGAGTGAGTTGTGTACAGGGGGGTTAAATGCTTTATAGACAAGAAAAAAAACTGCGCTAGAATCAACTTATTCATCATCATCATCTTCTTCTTCATCATCTTCTTCTTCATCTTCCTCTTCTTCTTCCTCCTCATCATCTTCCTCGTCTTCTTCCTCTTCCTTCTTTTTCTTGCTTTTTTCAGCCTTGACAACTCCCTTTTTGGCAGCATCAGGCTTTCCTTTAGCTCGGTAGGCAGCAATATCCTTTTCATATTTCTCCTTCAGCTTAGCAGCCTTCTTTTCATAAGGCTGCTTGTCATCTGCAGCAGTGTTATTCCACATCTCTCCCAGCTTCTTTGCAACGTCACCAATGGATAGGCCGGGATGCTCTCCTTTGATTTTTGGGCGATACTCAGAACAAAACAAGAAAAAGGCCGAAGGAGGCCTCTTGGGTGCATTGGGATCCTTGAATTTCTTTTTTGTTTCCCCTTTAGGAGGAATATAAGTTTTCATTTCTCTCTCATAACGAGCCTTGTCCGCCTTTGCCATGTCTTCAAATTTTCCTTTCTCCTTAGCAGACATGGTCTTCCATCTCTCTGAGCACTTCTTAGAAAACTCTGAGAAGTTGACTGAAGCATCTGGGTGCTTCTTCTTGTGTTCCTCCCGGCAAGTTTGCACAAAGAAAGCATACGATGACATTTTGCCTCTCGGCTTCTTAGGATCTCCTTTGCCCATGTTTAATTACTTTCCCTCAGCGAGCACACAGTCACCCAGTGCCCGAGCACACAGTCACCCAGTGCCCGGCCGGCTCTCACTTGCCCCGGCGCTGTCTCTATGGAGCTCAATGTACTGCAATGGCTGTGAGAGCGGGAGCCAGACGCCTGTAGTTGATTTCTAATTTCATTCCACTGTGATCTGAGAAGATGCTTGATATGATTTCAATCTTCTTGACCTTGTAGAGACTTGTTTTGTGTCCCGATGTGGTCTGTCTTTGTGAATGATTCATGTGCACTTGAGAAGAATGTATATTCTGCTGGTTTGGGGTCAAATGTTCTATAAATGCCAATTAAATCCATCTGATCCAATGTATCCTTTAGAGTTACTGTTTCCTTGTTAAGTTTTTATCTGGAAGATCTATCCAGTGAAGTCAGCGGGGTGTTGAAGTCTCGTTTTATGACTGTATTGTTGTCAGTATCTTCTTTAAGTCCTCCAGAAGTTTTTTTATGTTTTAGGTGCTCCTATATTGGGTGCATATATGTTTAACAGGGTTATATACCCTTGTTGGATCTCTCCCTTTAGTATTGTGTATTGATCTTTGTTGTCTCTTGTGATGGCCTTCATTTTAAAGTATTTTGTCAGATAAGAATATTGCTACTCCAGCATTTTTTTTCTTTTCCATTTGCATGGAAAAATTGATTCCATCCTTTCACTCTCATTCTGTGTGTGTCTTTTGTTCTGAGGTAGGTCTCTTGTAGACAGCATATAGTTGGGTCATGTTTTTGCATCCATTCAGCTACCCTATGCCTTTTCATTGGAGCATTTAATCGCTTTACATTTGGGGTTATTATTGCTAGGTAGCTATTTATTGCCATCTTCATTCTGTATGCCTAGGTTTCTCTCTGTTTCTTTTTCTCATTTACAGGAGTCTCTTTAGCAATTTTAAAAATTTAAATTCTTTATTGTTTAAAATATTACATATATCTCCTTTTTCCCTAATTGACCTCTTCCCAGCTACTCCCACCCCTAGCACATGCCCTCACCCTTCTCCTTTTTGTGTCCATTACTTATGCTTCTATGCATGCATAGAAGTCCTTTGCTTGATCTTTTATGCTCCCCCCCTTTCATCTGAGGTTTGCCGGTCTGTTTGATGCTTCTATGTCTATGGATCTATTTTTTGTTGATCAGTTTATGTTTTTCATTATATTCCACAAATGAGTGAGATCATGTGATATTTATCTTCTCCAAGTGGCTTATTTGCTTAGCATCATGCTCTCTAGATCCATCCATGCTGTTGTAAATGGTAAGAATTCTTTCTTTTTTACAGCAGCATAGTATTCCATAGTATAGATATGCCACGTATAGATAATCCACTCATAGTATAGATAATCCACTCATTTGCTGATGGGCACTTAGGCTATTTCAAACTCTTAGCTATTGTAAATTTTGCTGCTATGAACATAGAGGTGCATATATCCTTTCTGATTAGTGTTTCTGATTTCTTGGTATATATACCTAGAAGTGTAATTACTGGGTCAAATGGGAGTTTTATTTTTAATATTTTGAGAAAACTCCACCTTGTTTTCCACAGTGGTTGCACCAGTCTGCATTCCCACCAGCAGTGCACCAAATCCTAGCCAGCACTTGTCATTTGTTGATTTGTTGATGATAGCCATTTTGATAGGTGTGAGATGGTACCTCTTTGTTGTTATGATTTGTATCTCTCGGATAATTAGTGACTTTAATCGTGTTTTCCTATGTCTATTGGCCTTCTGTATATCTGCTTTGGAAAAGTGTCTGCCGAAACCGGTTTGGCTCAGTGGATAGAGCGTCGGCCTGCGGACTGAAGGGTCCCGGGTTCGATTCCGGTCAAGGGCATGTACCTTGGTTGCGGGCACATCCCCAGTAGGGGGTGTGCAGGAGGCAGCTGATCGATGTTTCTCTCTCATCGATGTTTCTAGCTCTCTATACCTCTCCCTTCCTCTCTGTAAAAAAATCAATAAAATATATTAAAAAAAAAAAAAGTGTCTATTTAGGCCCTTTGCCCCCTTTAGCATTTCTTGTAATTCTGGCTTGGTGGTGATGCACACCTTTAGCCTTTATTTGTCTGGGAATCTCTTTATTTGACCATCGATTTTGAATGATAGCCTTGCTGGATATAGTAATCTTGGTTTCAGATTCTTGCTTTCCATTACCTTGAGTACTTCATGGAATCCCCTTCTGGCCTGTAGAGTTTCTGATGAGAAATCAGGTGTCTGCTTTATGGGAACTCCTTTGTAGTTAACAGTTTGCTTTTCTTTTGCTGCCTTTAAGATTCTCTCTTTGTCTTTAATTTTTGGCATTTTAATTATGATGTGTCTGTGCCACGGTCTGTTTGGGTTCTGCTTCCTTGGGATTCTCTGTGCCTCTTGAACTTGTGTGACTTTTTCCTTTACCAGGTGAGGGAAGATTTCTGCCACTATGTCTTCAGACAAGCTCCCTATCCATTTCTCCCTTTCTGCCTCTCTGGCACACCTGGTATTCTACTATTGTTACATTGCACATTGTACCACAGCTTCCTTAAGCTATTCTGTTTTTTTAATTGGTTTTTCTTTTTGGTTCTCTGATTGAGTGATATTTTCAATTCTGTCTTCTAATTCACTGATTTGATCCTCAGTTTCTCCTAATCTGCAGTGTATTCCTTCCAATGTGTTGTTTATTAATGTTATGTCATTCTTTATTTCCAGCTGTTCTTTTTTCATAGTTACTGTATCTTTTTTCATGCTGTGGATCATCTTTAACATCATACTCTGAACTTCGTTACAGATAAATTTCTTTTTTAAAAAAAATATTTTATTTTTATTTTTATTTTTTAAATCTTTATTTAGATTATTACAATTGTTTCTCCTTTCCCCCCCCATAGCTCCCCTCCACCCGGTTCCCACACCACCTTCTGCCCTTACCTCCCCCCCACTGTCCTCATCCATAGGTGTATGATTTTTGTCCAGTCTCTTCATGAACCCCCCATACCCCTTTCCCCCTGAGAATTATCAGTCAACTCCCTTTCTATGCCCCTGATTCTATTATATTCACCAGTTTATTCTGTTCCTCAGGTTTTTAATTCACTTGATTTTTAGGTTCACTTGTTGATAGATATGTATTTGTGGTTCATGATTTTTATCTTTACTTTCTTCTTCTTCCTCTTCTTTAAGAATACCTTTCAGCATTTCATATAATACTGGTTTGGTGGTGATGACCTCCTTTAGCTTTTTCTTATCTGTGAAGCTCTTTATCTGACCTTCAATTCTGAATGATAGCTTTGCTGGGTAGAGTAATCTTGGTTGTATGTTCTTGCTATTCATCACATTTAAAATTTCTTGTCACTCCCGTCTGGCCTGCATAGTTTCTGTTGAGAAATCAGCTGACAGTCGTATGGGTGCTCCCTTGTAGGTAACTAACTGTTTTTCTCTTGCTGCTTTTAATATTCTCTCTTTGTCTTTTGCTCTTGGCATTTTAATTATGATGTGTCTTGGTGTGGTCTTCTTTGGATTCCTTTGTTTGGGGTTCTGTGCACTTCCTGGACTTGTAAGTTTATTTCTTTCACCAGGTGGGGGAAGTTTTCGGTCATTATTTCTTCAAGTAGGTTTTCAGTATCTTGCTCTCTCTCTTCTTCTGGCACCCCCATAATTCTGATGTTGATACGCTTGAAGTTGTCCCAGAGTCTTCTTACACTATCTTCAACTTTTTGGATTTTTTTTTTTGCTTTTTGCTTTTTCGGTTGAGTGTTTTTTGCTTCTTTGTATTTCAATTCTTTGACTTGATTCTTGTGTTCCTCTAGTCTGTTTTTGGGTCTCTGTATAATATTTTTTATTTCAGTCAGTGTATGTTTAATTTCTAGTTGGTCCTTTTTCATATCTTCGAGGGTCTCGTTATATTTATCGGCCTTTTCTAGGATATTCTTGAAAAGCCTTATAACTGTGGTTTTGAATTCTATATCCAGTCGTTTGTTTTCCTCCATTTCTTTCGTTTGTGATCTGTTTCTTTGACGCTGCATTTTCACTGCTTCCCTGTGTTGGTAGAGTAGATTTGTGTGCTAGGTTTCCTATATGGCCCAGTGGGTCTGCCTCCCCAGTTAACCTGAGGTGGACACTCTTGGTGCACCCCTTTGTGGACTGTGTGTACAGCCTTGTTGTAATTAAGTCTTGATTGTTGTTGGTATCACTGTGAGGAATTGACCTCCAGGCCAGTTGGCTGTAAGGATCAGCTGTGTCTATGCTGGGAGAAGTTCGGTGCTGGAGACAGCCTTATAGAATTAGACTTGCCAAATTGCAATAGCCTCTGTGCTCAGCTTGGATGGGGTGGAGTTTCAGGGCGGAGCAGACAGTCTTGGCTTCCCGTCAGCCTTGCCCTTGCGTGCACGCGCGCGCCATCCGACCTCTGCCTTCCCCGGCTCCCGAGTCTCCGCTCGAGAGTCCAGATTCCCCCCACAAGAGCGTGGGTCCCGGGAGCTTGCCTGGAACTGGGGTTCAGTACAGTCAGAACAGGGGCTCAGTGCAGTCAGGAGCTTCTGACTCCCTTCCACTAGGGAAAGCCTGTGGCAACCTCCGCAGCCTTTGTGCACACTGGCACGCGCGCGCCTTCAGACCACTGCCTTCCCCGGCTCCCGAGTCTCCGCCCGACAGTCCAGATTCCCCCCACAAGAGCGTGGGTCCCCAGGGGCTCGCCCAGAACTGGGGTTCAGTGCAGTCAGAACTGGAGTTCAGTGCGGTCGGGGGCTTCCTTTCCCCCTCTGCCAGAGAAAGTCAGCCAGGCTCTCAGCCGCCCTTCCTCTCTGCGCGCACAAAGACCCTTTGCCGTACCTCCAATTCTCTGTGAGCTTTTCTCTTTCCTTCTAGTTGTAGAATTTTCACTCAGCCAGCTTTCCTGTGGTTCTGGATGGTGTCCGTTCTGTCTTTTAGTTGTAGTTTTGAAATGGTTGTGTGAGGCAGCAGTTTAGGTGCTTACCTATGCCGCCATCTTGGTTTCTCTCCACAGATAAATTTCTTATCTCTGCTTCATTTGTCTCTTTTTTTTTCTGGATAATTCTTTTGTTCTTTCGTTTGGGGGTTGTTTCTTTGTCTCCTCATTTTGGCTATCTGTTTGGGTTTGTGACTATGTACCAAGTAGATCCTCTAGGCCTCTCAAACTCTAGTGCAGGACAGTGTCAAACATGGTTTCTAACTAATTAGATCAGGCAAAGACTCAAAGTCTCCAGAGACCACCTCTACCTACACACTGATAGGAATCTGACTTGAATTGTCCCCACAGGCAATGGTTCTGAGTTGTGGGGAGAGTATTTTTCAACAGGGTAGGGCAGTGTCTTCTGCCTGGAGGCTAATTGTTATTTTTAGTCTCCCAAGTGGCCTCAGGGCAAGGTGTTTTCCAATAGGGTGTGTCAACTGCCTTTCCCCCATGTAAGGCAAATGTCTATGTGGGAAAGATGCCCTCTACTGTGTAAGGAAATAATTCAGCCCAGGAAACTGGGCATGTATGCCTCGTCAACTCTACCTTCTGAGTCCCCAATCCTGGCTTCTGCTCACAGAGCTTCAGTCCACTCCACTGTCCCTCTGGCAGAGCATAAGGTCAGTGGTTCTACAGAGAATTTTGTGTGTTAGCCATTTCAGAGGGTGGCTTAATTTTCACCCATCACTCCCTGACAGATAGCAACTCTGTTGATTTTCACAGCCAGATATTATGTGGGTACCCTTTTCAGTTATGCTCTCTGCGGGGGTGCCCAACTTGGGGATTAGATCCCAGAGTTCTCTGTGACCCCCCTTACCCCCCACAGCTGAGATATGTCTCCAGAACTTTAGTTGCTGGCTTTGAGTGCCTGGCCATTCCTTTGCACTTCCGCCCCACCTACCAATCTCTATGGGGTCTCCACATTCGGTCCTTGGTTATCGGGGTTCTCTCCAGCAAATCTTCCACTGATTATTCAGAAAGTTTTTCTATATATTAGTTGTTCTTCAAGTTTTTCCCAGAACCATGTCTGTGCAACATCAACTTACGCTGCCACTATTTTTAATCATACCAATTTGCATTTCTTAATCCCTTCACCATTTCACCCATCCCCCAAACATCCTCCCCTCTGGCAACCATCGTTCTGATCTCTATGAGTCTTTCTATTTTGTTTGTTCATTGATTTTTTTCTTTAGATTTCACATATAATTAGAATCATATGGTAATTATCTTTCTGTCTGACTTATTTCATTGAGTTTAACATCTAAGTCCATCCATACTGTTGCAAAATGTAAGGTTTCATTTTTATTACGGCCAAGTAATATTCCATTGTATATATGTACCACTTCTTCTTTATCCACTTGCCTATTGAAAGACTCTTGGGTTGCTTTCATATATTGGCTATTGTAAATAAAGCTGCAATGAACATATATTCATTTAAATTAGTGCTCTGGGTTTCTTCAGATATATACCCAGAAGTGGAATCGCTGGGTCATAAGGCAGTTCCATTTTTAATTTTTTGAGGAACCTCCATACTGTTTTTCCATAGTAGTTGCAGCAATCTTCATTCTCACCAGCATAAAGATTCCCTTTTCTCCACATCCTCACCAGCACTTGTTTGTTGATTTACTGATGATAGCCATTCTGACAGGTGTGAGTTAATGGCTCATTGTGTTTTTTTCCTTGTAATCCTCAACTGAGGATTTGTTTATTGGAGAGGGAGAGAGAGAGAGAGAGAGAGAGAGAGAGAAATCAGTTGCCTCCTGTACCATCAACTGGGGATCCAACCCACAACCAGGGTATGTTCCCTGACCACAACTGAACCTGCACCCTTTTGGGAATGATGCTCCAACCAATGGAAACAATTGTAGTTTTAATTTGTATTTTTTTGATGAATAGTAACACTGAACATCTTTGCATATGTCTGTTCGTCATCTGTAATGTATGTCCTCTTTGGAGATTCAGGTCCTCTGCCCATCTTTTTAATTGGATTGTTTGTTTTGTTGGTGTTGACTTATATGAATTCTTTATAACTTTTGGATATTAACCCCTTATTAGATGTACTAGAGGCCCAGTGCATGAAATTCTTGCACGGCGGGGGTGGGTCCCCTCAGCCCAGCCTGCACCCTCTCCAATCTGGGACCCGTTGGGTGATGTCCGACTGCTGGCACCCTCTCTCAATCTGGGACCTCTGGCTCCTAACTGCTCACCTGCCTGCCTTCCTGATCGCCCCTAACTGCCCCCTTGCCAGCCTGATCACCCCTAACTGCTTCTGCCTGTCAGCCTGGTCGTCCCTAACTGCCCCCCCTGCCAACCTGGTCACCCCAACCTGGCCCCCTGTCAGCCTGGTTTCCCCCAACTGTCCTCCCCCCCGCCCCACCAACCTGGTCGCTCCTTACTGCCCCCTCCTGCTAGCCAGGTTGTCCCTAACTGCCCCCTTCTGCTGGCCTGTTTGCCCCTAACTGCTCCTCCCCTGCTAGCCTGGTCACCCGCAACTGCCTCCCCCCTTGCTGGCCTGGTCGCCCCTCACTGCCCCCACTGCCGGCCTGGTTGCCCCCAACTAACCCCCATCTGCCGGCCAAGTCACCCCCAGCTGCCCCCTGTGCCGACCTGGTCGCCCCCAACTGTCCCCCCCCTCTCCAGCCTGGTTGCCCCCAACTGCCCCCCTGCTAGCCTGGTTGCCCCACACAGCCTGCTGTTCAGTCATTTGGTCGTCCCTCACTAACCCCCCGCCGGCCTGCTTGCCCCACACAGCCTGCTGTTCGGTTGTTACTGTGACGGGTGTCCCAGACAATTTACATATTCCTCTTTGGTTAGTATACTAGAGGCCCAGTGCATGAAATTTGTGCAATGGAGTGAAGGTGTCCCTCAGCCCAGCCTGCACCCTCTCTAATCTGGGACCTCTCGGGGGATGTCTGACTGCTGGTTTAGGCCAGATCCTGGGCATCGGGCTTAAACCGGCAGCCGGACATCCCTGTCACAGTCCATGACCACTGGCTCCTAACTGCTCACCTGCCTGCCTGCCTGCCTCATCGCCCCTAACTGCCCCCCCTGCTGGCCTGGTCACCCCCAACTGCCCTCTCCCTGCCGACCTGGTTTCCCCTAACTTCCCCCCGCCAACCTGGTTGCCCCTTACTGCCCCCTCTGTCAGCCTGTTTACCTCCAATTGTCCCCCCCCCCACCAACCTGGTCGCCCCTCACTGCCCCCCTCTGCTGGCCTAATCACCCCTCACTACCCCGCCCCTGCCACCAGGTGCCCTCAACTGCCCCTCCTGCGGGCCTGGTTGCCCCACACAGCCTGCTGCTCAGTCGTTTAGTCACCCCTCACTAACGCCCCTGCCGGCCTGGTCACTTTACACAGCCTGCTTGTTCAGTCGTTTGGTCGCCCCTAACTAACCCCCCTACCAGCCTGTTCACCCCACTCAGCCTGCTGCTCAGTCATTTTGTTGTCCCTCACTAACCCCCCTGCCGGCCTAGTCGCCCCACGCAGCCTGTTTGGTTGTCCGTTCAGTTGCGATGGTCGCTTAGGCTTTTATTATTATAGATAGATCATTGCCGAATATGTTTTCCCATTCTGTTAGATGTATTTTCATTTTGTTGATGGTTTCCTTTGCCCTGCAACACCTTTTTAGTTTGAGATGGTCTTATTTGTTTATTTTTCCTTTTATTTGCCTTGCTCAAAGAGACATGTCAGAAAACTATTGTTAAGAGAAATATTAAGAGTTTTTACTGTAGAAGTTTTACATTTAAGTCATTAAGCCATTTGAGGTAATTCTTGTGTATATGGTGTAAGAACCTCATCTAGGTTTCATTTTTTTGCATGCGTTTTCCAATTTTCTCAACTGCATTTATTGAATAGACTGTCTTTACTCCATTGTGTGTACTTGTCTCCTTTGTCATATATTAATTTACCATATAAGTGTGGATTTATTTGTGGGCTCTCTGTTCTCTCTCATTGGTCCATATGTCTGTTTTTATGCTGATACCATGCTGGTTTGATTATGATAGCTTTGTAGTATAGTTTGATACCAGTTAATGTGGTATCTCTGACTTTGTTCTTCTTCGTCAATATAGCTATAGCTATTTGGGGTCTTTTGTGGTTTCATATAAAATTTTGAGTTATTACTATTTTAAAAAATATATTTTTTATTGATCTCAGAAAGGAAGGGAGGAGAGAGAGACAGAAAGATTAATGATAAGAGAGAATCATCAATCGGCTGCCTCCTGCATGCCACACACTGGGGATCAAGCCTGCAACCCAGGCATATGCCCCTGACCGGAATCCAACTTAGGACCCTTCAGTCCATAGGCTAACCCTCTGTCCACTGAGCCAAACCAGCTGGCAACATTTTGAATTATTTGTTCTAGTCCTGTGAAAAACGTCATTGGTGTTTTGGTAGGAATTGCACTGAATCTATAGATCACCTTGGGTAGTATGGACATTTTAATGATGTTAATTCTTCTTATTCATGAATATAATATTTACTTCCATTTATTTGTATCTTCTCCAGTATCTTCAGTGTATTATAATTTTTTCAGTATAGGTCTTTTACCTCCTTGGTTAAATTTATTCCTAGGGATTTTATTTTTTATTCCAAATCCATTTAATCTTATGGGTCTACTATCCTAAATGGGGTCTGTTGTTGACCATAGGTTATTATGTGGCTCATGACTATATTAAGTTTTGCTTTTGATGATGTGACTTTACACAAGTGATTTATTGTACACCTACTGTCCCCTTTTTTAATAGAACAGATGCAAAATTTTAATTATTATTTTCCCTGAGTCAATGATTGGCTGTTTTTAAGAAGTGTTTAGTGTGAGTGTGTGTGTGTGTGTGTGTGTGTGTGTGTGTGTGTGTGTGTGTGTTTCCAGGTAGCTAATAACCACCTGGAAGTAATTTGCATCAAAGCTTTGTACCTGTCTTTCCAGGATCTTTCCTGGGGAACAGAAATCCTATGAGAAGTCCTTTGGGTGGTTACTCTTGGGTAACTTTCTGGATGTTGTACATCAGCCCTGCTTCTTCCCAAGTTTTGTTATCCTATATAATAAAAGAGTAATATGCAAATTAACCATCACTCTTCTACACCTACAGCCACGCCCACCAGCCAATCAGGAGCAAATATGCAAATAAACCCAACCAAGATGGCTACAGCCACAGAGAGCAGGAGGGAGGCTTGGGTTTCCTTGGCAATGGAGGAAGCCAAGCTTTCCGCCTGCCCTTGCCGGCCTAGGCCTCCACTCAAGGCTACAAAGTTTCAATGAGAGAAGATACATAAATCCAAACAGAAATGGCGGTAGCCATGGAGCTGGAAAGAGCAAGAGGCTAAGGTTGCCTGCGGCGATGGAGGAGGCCAAGCTTCTGAAGCCCTGGCTGGCCCAGGCCTCCACTTAAGGCTACAAAGTTTCAATTATAGAAGATACATAAATCCCAACAGAAATGGCTGCCGCCATGGAGCAAGCAGAAGGCTTGGCTCCGCTCCAGGCTACAAAGTTGCAATTATAGAAGATAAATAAATCCCAGATACCAGCGCCTCCGCTTGGGTTGCTGGGGGGCATGGCCAGCCTGCAAACCACCACAGGCCCCTTGCCCAGTCTGCCCCATGCCCCAAGGGAACCCCCACCCTGATCCGGGACACCCTTCAGGGCAAACCAGCTGGCCCCCACCCGTGTACCAGGCCTCTATTCTATCTAATAAAAGAGTAATATGCAGATTGACCATCACTCCAACACTCAAGATGGCTGCCCCCATGTGGTCAAAGATCCTGCCCCCATGTGGACACAAGATGGCCACCACAAGATGGCAGCAAGGGAGGGCAGTTGGGAGGGACCAGGTCTGCAAGGGAGGGCAGTTGTGGGTGACCAGGCCTGCAGGGGAGGGCAGTTAGGGGAAAACAGGCTGGCAGGGGAGCAGTTAGGCATCAGTCAGGCTGTCAGGGCAGTGGTTAGGGGCAATCAGGAAGGCAGGCAGGCAAGCAGTTGGGAGCCAGCAGTCCTGGATTGTGAGAGGGATGTCTGACTGCCCGTTTAGGCCGATCCCACCGGGATCGGGCTTAAACGGGCAGTCGGACATCCCTCGAGGGGTCCCAGATTGGAGAGGGTACAGGCTGGGCTGAGGGACACCCCCCTCCCCCGTGCACGAATTTCGTGCACTAGGCCTCTAGTCTTTAAATATTTATTCACTTTATTTTAGTCTCAGGTTTCCAATTAATAAAAATGTATGCAATCTTTGCAACTTAAAACGAAGTATAGATCATAGAGAAACTAAGTTGGCAGCATAGGTAAATACCTAAACTGCTGCCTCGCACAACAATTTCAAAACTACAACTAAAAGACAAAACGGACATCATCCAGAACCACAGGAAAGCTGGCTGAGTGGAAATTCTAGATCTAGAAGGAAAGAGAAAAGCACACGGAGACTCAGAGGAGCTGCAAAAGGCTGAGGTATGGAGACGCACACGTGTGGAGAGGACTGACTGCTGAGTGCACGGCTGGCTTTCTAAAGCGGGAGGGAGACAAAAATCTCCCGACTGCGCTGAACTCCAGTTCCGGGTGAGACTCTGGGAACCCAGACTCATTCTGGGAGAAACTGGACTGTCTGGCAGTGGGCAAAACTTGAGGGCGGCTTTCTCTCAGAGGTGCTTGCAGAGATTACTGACAGACACTGAGACCCAGAGGCCTCATAGGGCAGGGCTGACAGGAAGCCAAGGCTGTCTGCTCCGCCCTGAGACTCCGCCGCATCCAAGCTGAGCACAGAGGCTTTTGTAATTTTGCAAGTCTTGCCTCATAAGGGTGTCTCCAGCACAGACGTTCTCCCAGCGTAGACACAGCTGATTCTCACAGCCAGTTGGCCTGGAGGCCAATTCCTCCCAGTGATACCAACAACAATCAAGACTTAACTACAACAAGGCTGTGCACACAGTCCACAAAGGGGTGCATCAAGAGTGTCCACCTCAGGTAACTGGGGAGGCCGACCCACTGGGCCATATAGGACACCTAGCACACAAAGCTACTCTACCAACTCAGGGAAGCATCCAAAATGCGGAGACAAAGAAACAGATCACAAATGAAAGAAATGGAGGAAAGCAAACGACTGGATATAGAGTTCAAAACCATGGTTATAAGGTTTTTTAAAACCACGTTTATAAGAATTTCCTAGAAAAGGCTGATAAATTTAGCGAGACCCTCGAGGATATGAAAAAAGACCAACTAGAAATTAAACATACACTGACTGAAATAAAAAATATTATACAGAGACCTAACAGCAGACTAGAGGACCACAAGAATCAAGTCAAAGATTTGAAATACAAAGAATCAAAAAACACCCAACCAGAAAAGCAAGAAGAAATAAGAATCCAAAAATTTGAAGATAGTGTAAGGAGTCTCTGGGACAACCTCAAGTATACCAACATCCAAATTATGGGGGTGCCAGAAGAAGAGAGAGAGCAAGATACTGAAAACCTACTTGAAGAAATAATGACCGAAAACTTCCCCCACCTGGTGAAAGAAATAGACTTACGAGTCCAGGAAGCGCACAGAACTCCAAACAAAAGGAATCCAAAGAGGACCACACCAAGACACATCATAACTAAAATGCCAAGGGCAAAAGACAAAGAGAGAATATTAAAAGCAGCAAGAGAAAAACAGTTAGTTACCTACAAGGGAGTACCCATATGACTGTCAGCTGATTTCTCAACAGAAACTATGCAGGCCAGATGGGAATGGCAAGAAATATTCAAAGTGATGAATAGCAAGAACCTACAACCAAGATTACTCTACCCAGCAAAGCTATCATTCAGAATTGAAGGGCAGATAAAGAGCTTCACAGATAAGAAAAAGCTAAAGGAGTTCGTCACCACCAAACCAGTATTATATGAAATGCTGAAAGGTATTCTTTAAGAAGAGGAAGAAGAAGAAAAAGGTAAAGGTAAAAATTATGAACAACCAATACATATCTATCAACAAGTGAATCTAAAAATCAAGTGAGTAAAAAATCTGATGAACAGAATAAACTGGTGAATATAATAGAATCAGGGGCATAGAAAGGGAGTGGACTGACAGTTCAAAGGGGAAAGGGGTGTGGGGGGTGCAGGAAGAGACTGGACAAAAATCGTACACCCTTGGATGAGGACAGTTGTGGGGAGGTAAGGCCAGAGGGTGGGGTGGGAACCGGGTGGAGGGGAGTTATGGGGGAAAAAAGAGGAACAACTGTAATAATCTGAACAATAAAAATTTAGTAAATTAAAAAAAAAGTATAAAATATTTTCAACACAAGTGCCTCTCAGAGAAATAACATATTTTATTGTTACATTGCATGTAGTACATTATTGTTTGGCTTGTTTCTTTCCAGTGGGTAGGAATATTACAAGTTCCATTATTTTGACTGAGTGAAATGGATTTTTAGAGCTTAAACTGGAAGTGTTGAAGTATGATTAATAGTTTATAAAACAAATTCTTGCCATGGGAACAATAATTCATTAGCATATTTTTTAATGCAATAATAGATACTTGTGGATTTTCTTGTTGCGCTAGCAAAGTGTCTTACCATTTTAATACCTTCTTTACACATGAACACTGGGTTTAAGCCAGTTTGCTGATTGTTCCAACACTGGCTTTGAGTCACTTGAAACATCAGTGGTGGCCCAGAGCAACGTCAGGGGGAGCAGAGGTCTGAGGCCAGGTGCTTTAAGCTAAGGAAGCCCCCCACGCCCTTGAGCCTGCCAAGGGAAGTACTTGAAGGCCCACTGACCTTCTGGGGGAGCCTCCCCCTGCAGGTGTCCTACCTGCTCACACCCACCATGGAAGGAGCCTTTATAGTGAGAGAAGCTACAGCCCTGGAGAGCTGGGGAACTAGTGCACCTGCGTGAGGGGGTGATGCCCCTTCTGAGGTTTTAGTTGAGGTCCCCCTAGGCCTGTTTCTAGGCATTGGTTGAAGTTTTGCATCCAGGGTGTGGGTGCACATTGAGAAAATCTGGGAAAGTCAGGAGTGTGTGTCCTGGGGTAGGGATTGTGAGATTGGGAGTTCATTTGGGTCAGAACCTTACACTGAATCCAGCTGAGCACCCCCTCACTGTGAGCTGCAGCCTGAGAGAGGGAGCACGTCTGTTGGCGGTGGCATGGTGGGAACAGCACCTCATGTTAGACCCAAGAGGTTGGACCGGATCTGGGTTCAGCAGCATAGGTGCTTGAATTCTGGCTGGGAAGGAATTCAGAGCCAAGACTCAAAGTATAAGAGAACATTTATTTGGGAAATCACAGAGGTAGAAGAAGTAATTTTTAGAAGGCATGGGCTTAGGAAACAAGTTATAGAGGTAATGGAAGGGCCCTTGGCTCTTAGAAGTGAGAAAGGTAGCTGTTACAGGCCTGGGGGGATGGGTGGGTGAAGAGAGGGTGGGACATGCTCCCAGGAAGGAGAACAAGCTGGGTTCTCTGCCCTAGGGGTTTAAAGGTGGAGATTTTAAGGGAGGTCCCGGGGAAAATCTCAGAATATTCAGCAGCTTTCCAGATGTGTCCCTTCACGGTCTGGGTCTGCACCGATTGATTGGTTGTGGCCAGGGCCCAGGTCATCATTCAGTGCAGCTGGTCCTGAGGTCAGCCCTGCATCCCTTTTCTGGCTTTGCTGCTTTTCTGGGCCTGCAGGTAAAATAGAAGTGTGGCCTAGAGGTTATTTCTAGGGAGAAAAAGGTCTGGGCTCTAAACTGCATGGCAGCAATATGCTACGGGATGAAAGGTCACCCTGGGATGAGGTCCCAGCCTACAGTTGTCTGCTGCTAGGTATGACCTTCTGCCCCTGGCCCATTCTCCTTGCTCTGCTCATGTCTGTCTAACTGCCCAGCACATTTCCATTATTCCCCAGGGAGAGGGGGGTATTGGAGCTCCAGACTTCATTCCTGGGGTGGCTGCTCAGTTGTCCCTCCTCTGCTTCCCCAGGGACTGTAACACTCCAGGGGTTCTGTCTCAGCCGGGAGAGTGTAGAATGTAGAACCTTCTGAAAGTGGCTTTCCTCTGTCCTGTGGGAAGCAGGCTGCTCATCTGAGCTGAATCCAATGTATGTGTTTCTTTCCTTCAGAGCCTTTATCCACTCTGTAGGGAAGCCCTTTCACTCTAGTTTCCTTGAGAATGAAAATGTCAGGTGATTGAAAATACAAAGTAGGAAAAAAATAAGAGAGAAAGATACAAGATGAAAAAAGCAAGGAAATTTGTGAAAGCAAATAGTTTGTGTGTATTTTTTCCCCTTTTTGGCAAGAAAACCTCTAGATGTAAAATGAATATATTTAGGATTTCAGGCACTTTTTTTTTAAATCTTCATTCAAGGATATTTTTCCATTGATTTTTAGAGAGAGTGGGAGATAGAGGGGAAGACAGAGAAAAACACTTCAATTGGTTGCCTCCTGCAGAAGCCCTGACCAGGTCCCCAGCCGGTGAGGATCCTTCAACCAAGGTACATGCCCTTGACTGAATCCAACCCAGGACCCTTTGTTTCCCAGGCAGAAGCTCTATCCACTGATCCAAAACGGCTGGGGTTTGGATCATTTTTATTCTTTTAAATATATTCTTATTGATTTCAGAGAGGAAGGGAGAGGGAGAGAGAGATAGAGACATCAATGATGAGAAAGAATCATTGATTGGCTTCCTCCTGCATGTCTCTTACTGGGAATCAAACCCAAAATTCAGTTGTGTCCTGACTGGAAATCTAACCATGATCTCTTGGTTCATGGGTCAACACTCAACCACTGAGCCACACCTACCAGGCACATTTTTTATTTTTAGATCATTGTTTGGGTGGCATGTCTTTAGAGAACATGGACATTAGAAATGGTAACATGATTGAATTTGTATTGTAATTGTTGTGACAACTATTAAAACATTATGTAGCCTTAAGCCAGTTTGGCTCAATGGATGGAGCATTGGCTTGTGGACTGAAAGGTCCCAGGATCGATTCCGGTCAGCAGCACATACCTCAGTTGTGGGCTCCTCCCTGGCCCAGGCCCTTGTTGAAGCACCTGCAGGAGGCAACCAACCAATCGATGTGTTTCTCTCGCATCCATGTTTGTCTCTGTCTTTCCCTCTTCCACTCTCCCTTAAAAAAACAAGAAATTATGTAGTCCTAGCCATTTGGGTTCAGTGGATAGAGCATCAGTCTGTGGACTGAAGATCCTGGGTTTGATTCAGGTCATGGCACATGCCCCATTGTGGGCTTGATCCCCAGTAGGGATCGAGCAGGAGGCGGCTGATCAATGATTCTCTGTTATTATTGACTAGAGGTACGATGCACTAAATTCATGCAAGAAGCTCAGCCCTTGTAGCCCCGGCTTCATCCAGAAGGTCGTCTGGATGGTTGTTCTGCTATTCATTCTAATTAATATTAGCTCTTTATTATATAGGACTAGAGGCCCTGTGCATGAAATTCATACACTGGGGGGGTGGTGTCCCTCAGCCCAGCCTGCACCCTTGCCAATCTGGGACCCCACAGCGATTGGGCCTAAACCAGCAGTCGGACATCCCTTTCACAATCTGGGACTGCTGGCTCCCAACCGCTCGCCTGCCTGATTGCCCCTAACTGCTTCTGCCTGCCAGCCTGATCACCCCCTAACCGCTCCCCTCCCAGCCTGATAGACGCCTAACTGCTCTCCTTCTGGCATGATTGCCCCCAACTGCCCTCCCCTGCTGGCCCGGTCGCCCGCAACTGCCCTCCCTTCCAGGCCTGGTCGCCCCCAATTGCCCTCCCTTCCAGGCCCGGTTGCCCCTCCCCTGCTGGTCTGGTCGCCCCCAACTGCCCTTCCAGGCCCGGTTGCCCTCCCCTGCTGGTCTGGTCGCCCCCAACTGCCCTCCCCTGCAGGCCTGGTCACCTCCACCTGACCTCCCCTACAGGCCTGGTCCCCCCCAACTGCTCTTCCTCCCCTGCTGGCCTGGTTGCCCCTAACTGCCCTCCCCTGCTCGCCTGGCTGCCCACAACTGCCCTCCCCTGCCGGCCATCTTGTGGTGGCCATCTTGTGACCACATGAGGGCAGCCATCTTGTGCGAGTGCATGACAGTCAATTTGAATATTATCTCTTTATTATGTAGGATGCTTCTATCTCTCACTCTCCATCTCTGAAATCAATACAAAAATTTTTTTTAAAAAAATCTAAATTTCTGAAAATTCAATACATTTTATGTGCTAAACTTATTATTTAAAGGAATTTTACATTCTAGAATGGATTGTTAAGTACAAAATATAAAAAGAGTATGTAAATTTCTGCATTTATTTCCAATAAATCTGTAACATAGAAAGGTCCAACTTAAGGCTCACGGCCCACATACACTGATACATCCAGCAATTGTTCCTCCAATCCCCCCCAAATACAGTTTTGATCATTTCTAAGCAAATGTCCCACTGTATACCAAGTCTAGCCACTACTGCTGAATGCTCCACACCTTTGTGGTGGGCAGGGCCTCAGGAAGTCCTCAGGATGAGGCCAGCAGAGTTTATCAGATGAAAAAAGACCAAAATTTGACCATGTACAGGTGGTGCCTGTAAAGGAAAAACAGCCCCAGAATTAGAGCTGCACAACTCAGTCTGTGCCAGATTCTCCAGGAACCTGACCTCTGCAGGACAGGACCACTAAGTGTGAGGCAGGTGTGGCTCGGGGTCTCCCTTGAGGTGCCCGTCAGGCTTGGGGGAAGTTGGGTGGAGTGGCACTCAGCCTTGAGCACCCAACTCAGGCTGTCCTGGATTCTGCCCTCACCTCAGCATGGTGGAGCCACCAAGGTGGCTTGCTGCTGGGAGTCCTGAGGTGGGACTATGGCATCTCTCTTGAGGGGGAGGCACCAGTCAGGTCCACAGGAAACATTGGGGAATGATCCCTTCCCTGGAGGCACACAACTCGGTCACTGACACCTTAGAGTCTGCCTACACTCAGGCCCAGGCATTTGACTCCCCAGCAGAGCACAAGATCCACAGGGTTTTTCTTACCTTGTAATTAGCACTCGGAATATGCATTTTTTGATGGTTGCCTGCTGACAGCTTGAGCCTCAGTCACTCTTGTCCCTATTGCCTCCCAGTTGAAGAAGCTGATAAGAAAGCCTGGGTGGTGTCTCCTATAGAGCAGGCAGGTGATTCAAACCACAGAATCCCTGCCTGTGCAGAACTCTTGCCCAGGACCCATCTTCAAAGCCCCACATGACCACACCAGGCTCCATTTCTGGCTCTGACGCCAGGTCTCAGCTGCTTGAGAGGCCAGCCCAGCCCTCCTTTGAGACCTCTATGTGAGTCCTAAGGCTTTTCCTGCTCTCTTGGTGTGGGTGTGAGGGGTGATACACCAGCATCACTCTCATCCACACCTCTGCAGGTGAACACAACACTTGAACTTGCTGCCAGGAACAGCACATCCCAACATCCAGCTGTGTGGGTCTGTCTTCTGTTTCTCAGACTTGCTCACCTGTGGCTGCTGGGTGCCGGGCAGATGGTGCTGGAAGCTGTGCTGCCCCATGTGGCGTGGCTGAGCCTTTTGCGCCTCATTTCTATGTACCAGAGTGGGAGTTTTCATGCATTTCTAGGCAGATGGCAGGCAGAGTATGGTATTGGTCCCTCTGTAAAGTGGTCCTGGAATCATTTGCTCTGGCTCTGCTAGTTCAATAAATGTGTGACCAAAGATAGCAGGCTAATTTTTGAGTTGCTGATATTGTATGGCCCATGAGTGATGTTATAACTATCCAGATGGCCCTCGGGAGAAATGAGGTTCCCAACCCCGGCTCTGTAGAAAAAATAATTAGGGTTCTACCGGGAGCTTGTCTTACTCCTCCTCTCCCTGGACCTAAGACAAGAGAGGTTTTCCTATTTTGTCATTGCTCTACTGAATAGATCATTGTTTTTTCTGGCATCACAAGTGGTGAGTGGGAACCTTTCTCTGTTCCCTACACATAGACATCAGTGGGTATGATGTCTCTCTGGGAGCAGCATTTAGGGGAATTATGCTGTGGGCAGGTCCTATGCCTGGGATAGACTGTCCTGCTGCTGGAACTCACAGGAGAGCTCAGAAATGAAACCAGTTGGGAGAGGAGCCTCTAGAATAGCATCAAGTTCTTGGAGAAATCATTTTTGTAAGTTTTATGTTTTCAGATTGAAAAAAGTTTTTAACCTATTGGGATGACAATGGCTAGGAAAATTATATAAGATTCACGTGTATAATTTCATAACACATCATGTGTACATTGTATTGTGTGTTCCCCACTCAAAGTCTCCTTCCATCACCATTTAATCCTCTCCTTTACCCTCTTCTACCTCCTCACACCCCCTTTCCCTCTGGTAATCCCCATGCTGTTGTCTGAGTCTAAGAGTTTGTTTGTTTTGTTTAATTAATCCCTACCCCTTTTTTCATCCAGTCTCCTATCCCCCTTTTCCTCTGACAGCTGTCAGTCTGTTCTCTACATCTGAGTTTTTTTATACTTTGTTAGCTTTTTTTCTTCCTTAGATTCCACAGGTAAATGAAATCTTGTGATATTTGTGTT
Organism: Plecotus auritus; assembly: GCF_963455305.1. Classification (NCBI taxonomy): domain Eukaryota; kingdom Metazoa; phylum Chordata; class Mammalia; order Chiroptera; family Vespertilionidae; genus Plecotus; species Plecotus auritus. Next base: position 90,288,607 of record NC_137773.1, read on the forward strand.
TTTCTTACTGGTTTATTCACTTAGCATAACGCTCTCCAGGTCCATCCGTGCTGTCATAGAGGGTAAGATTTCCTTCATTTTTATGGCTGAGTAATACTCAATTGAGTTCGACCATGGCTTTTTTATCCACTAATTTACTGATCAGCACTTGAGCTTCTTCCAAATTGGGGCTATTGCAAATAATGCTGCAATGAATGCAGGGTGCATATTTTCTTTTGAATGTCTTCAGTATAATCCCAGAAGTGAAATCACTGGGTTATGAGTCATTTGTATTTTTCAGTTTAGAGGAAACTCCATACTGACACTTGTCATTTATTGTGCCTTTATTGATGATAGCCATTCTGACAGGTGTGAGGTGAATTTTCAGTGTGCTTTTAATTTGCATTTTTTAAAAATGCAGGTGCCTGACTCCACTCCTGGATTCAGGAGGGACCCAGTAACTGCTTTTATTTTTTATTTTTAAAATATATTTTATTGATTTTAACAGAGAGGAAGGGAGAGGGATAGAGAGTTAGAAACATCGATCAGCTGCCTCCTGCACACCCCCTACTGAGGATGTGCCCGCAACTGAGGTATAGCCCCTTGACCGGAATCGAACCTGGGACTTTTCAGTCTGCAGGCCGTCGCTCTATCCACTGAGCCAAACTGCTTAGGGCTTATTTTGCATTTTTCATATGGGTATTGGCCACCTGTATGTCCTCTTTGGGGAAGTACCCTGTTTCCCCGAAAATAAGACAGTGTCTTATATTAATTTTTGCTCCCAAAGATGCGCTAGGTCTTATTTTAAGGGGATGTCTTATTTTTCCATGAAGAAGAATACGGTACACATTTATTGTTAAATGAAAATAAAGGAAATTTATTACCTGTATACGGTACGGGTAGTACAGTAGTTGTCAACACAAACCAGACAAACTGTGAATCCTACAGTATCAAGAATTTACTCATTTATTCAATGACAATCATGTCATCATCTTCTGGAACATCATAACAATGCAATTCCTGAATTTCCTGGTGAATTTCTTGTGACTCCATTTCTTTCAGAATCAGTGGACCAAATCTCTCATGTTTAGCAATAGCACTGTCTTTAAATGAGTACTTCTTGTCAAGGTAGCCTGCTCGCAGTGCATTTGCAATGCAACTGTCAGTGATTTTCTCCCATGAATTCTTCACCCAAGTCACAACTTCTTGCAGTTTAGGTTTCACAAAGTTTCCACGCTGATTTCTCTCCATTCTATTTTCAATGTAGTCATTAATTTCCATGCGCAAATTGTCTTTGAATGGCTTGTTTATTGCAATATCAAGAGTCTGGAGATAGGCCGTCATTCCTGCAGGAATCATTATCTGATCTATTTTTCTTTCATGAAGAAATGTCTTCATGTCTTTAGCGCGGTGAGTGCTGGCTGCATCCCAGACTAGCAGACCTCTTTGGCTCCCTCGCATAACAAGCGGCAGCATTAAATCGACCCACTTCCTCATAACTGCTTGTGTGGCCCAGGCTTTTTCAGTTTCAAGAATAAAAACGCCCAAAAACACGTTCAATCTTTTCCTTCTTGCCCTTAGAAATGATTAAAGGTGGGATTTTAGTGCCATCCAGACGAATTGCCAAAATACAGGAAACACGTGCACTTTCATAAGCAGTGGAGGGAATGTACGCTAAGGAGGCACCCCACTGTTCAATTGTTGTTTGAGATGATTGGCCCATAAACACTGCAGTTTCATCCATAGCAATCATGTTGGAAAGATTGTATTTAGAGAAGTCAGCATCATCAATAAAGGACTTGAATGCAAGTGCTCGCTTAATAACTTGAGTATCTTCCAACCTAAACAATGTTGTAGATCTTCTTAAAGACAGTTCACTTCGCTGAAGGAAATTATCCAGCCAGTGTTGTGATGCTTTGAAGTCTTCGGGGGCTATGTCAAACTGTGGTGCCATTGCAAGGGCAAATTCTTGAATCTGAGCCCTATTCACAAACCAAAGCCTTTGCTCTCCTGTCAACAACCCATTCACAGATCAGGTCTTCCAGCTCGGAAAATAATGGTTGCCGACCTGATCCACACTTGCGCTTTTTAGCATTTCCCTTGTCCACTTGTTCAATGAGGTTACCATACTCTGCTCGCCATTTTTGGACCAATCGGATACTCAACATCTTCTCTTTGCAGAAAGCAGTAAGATTTTGGCCCCAAGAGTCTTCCACGATTCCTTTCTTATACTCCACGGAGTAGCTTTTTCTTTTTGCGCTCATTTCTAGGGGTAAAAAAAAAGGAATTGGGGTATCAAGGTGGGGGGAGGAGGATCACTCAAAATGACACAGGGGGGATCAGAGGAGGGAATCAAAATGGCACAGGAGAATCAGAGGGGGGATTACCATTTTAGTAACCCCTTTTGATCCTCCTGTGTCATTTTGATTGCCCCCTCTGATCCTCCTGTGTCATTTTAAGTGATCCCCCTCCCCCTACCCCTGTGCCACTGAACACCTTCACCAGACATCTCCCCTACCCCTTTATCAGACATTTACCCCTTGGGGCCTGCCTGGGGACTGTCACTGGGCTTGCTGGGGCCTGAATCTGGGCTGGAGCAGGGTCTGCCACTGAGTGAGAACCTTCAGTCATCATGAAGGCAGCCGCGAGCATCAGGTAGTGTCACCAGAGACAGACCAGCACTCACCACCTTCGCTGCATCCTGTCCGCTCTAATCCTCCTGTTCTTCTACACGCATCTGCGAAAGTCTCCTCCTCTCTCCCGCCCCGCGCTCACCGCTCACTCCGACCTCCGCTCTGCCTCCACACAGCAGTGACATCAGGACTCCGCGTAACGTCACTGGTTGCTAGACGCCAGTCGGGGCGGCCCTAGTGACCAGTTTACGGTAAATTAATTTTCATTCTGAGACAGAGCCTGGGGGCCTTATTTTCGGGGGATGCCTTATATTTCACTCAGAAGGAAACCTGTAAGTAGGTCTTATTTTCGGAGGATGTTTTATTTTTGGGGAAACACGGCATCTATTCAGGTCCTTTGCCCATTTTTCTTTTTCTATTAGCTGTTTTCATTATTTTTTATTTCATTTTATTTTTAATTATTATTATTTTTAAATATATTTTATTAATTTTTTACAGAGAGGAGGAGAGAGGGACAGAGAGTCAGAAACATCAATGAGAGAGAAACATTGATCAGCTGTCTCCTGCACACCTCCTACTGGGGATGTGCCCGCAACCAAGGTACATGCCCTTGACTGGAATCAAACCTGGGACCCTTCAGTCCATAGGCCAACGCTCTATCCACTGAGCCAAACCAGTCAGGGCTATTTCATTTTTTAAATCTGCACCGACTGGTATGTTTTTTACTGAGTTTGAAGAGATAGCTGAGGCGGAGAGAGAGGCAGAGAAAAACATCTATTGGCTGACTCCCATTCACACCCCAGTTGGGTATCAAACACAAAACTGGGGCATGTGCCCTGATCGGGAACTGAACCCACTACTTTTTTAAAATTTTTATTTTATTTTGGTGTTTGGTTGTATAAATTCTTTTTTATTTTTTATTCTTTTTAAAAAATAAACCTTTATTGTTCAGATTATTGCAGTTGTTCTTCTTTTTTCCCCCATAACTCCCCTCCACCCGGTTCCCACCCCACCCTCTGCCCTTACCACCCCCCACTGTCCTCATCCATAGGTGTACGATTTTTGTCCAGTCTCTTCCCGCACCCCCACACCCCTTTCCCCCTGAGAATTGTCAGTCCACTCCCTTTCTATGCCCCTGATTCTATTATATTCACCAGTTTATTCTGTTCATCAGATTTTTTATTCACTTGATTTTTAGATTCACTTGCTGATAGATATGTATTTGTTGTTCATAATTTTTATCTTTACCTTTTTCTTCTTCTTCCTCTTCTTAAAGAATACCTTTCAGCATTTCATATAATACTGGTTTGGCAGTGATGAACTCCTTTAGCTTTTTCTTATCTGTGAAGCTCTTTATCTGCCCTTCCATTCTGAATGATAGCTTTGCTGGGTAGAGTAGTCTTGGTTGTAGGTTCTTGCTATTCATCACTTTGAATATTTCTTGCCACTCCCATCTGGCCTGCATAGTTTCTGTAGAGAAATCAGCCGACAGTCATATGGGTACTCCCTTGTAGATAACTGTTTTTCTCTTGCTGCTTTTAATATTCTCTCTTTGTCTTTTGCTCTTGGCATTTTAGTTATGATGTGTCTTGGTGTGGTCCTCTTTGGATTCCTTTTGTTTGGAGTTCTCTGCGCTTCCTGGATTTGTAAGTCTATTTCTTTCACCAGGTGGGGGAAGTTTTCTGTCATTATTTTTTCAAATAGATTTTATTTATTTTATTTTTTTTAGAATAAACACCTTTATTACATGAGCTAAGACAGGAGGGAAGAGGATTTACTTGCCTTTCCGGGCCTTGATTTTCCTCAAATAGAACTCCAGCTCCTTGCCCTCGAGCACATAGCCATCTGCTCGGCCACATTGGCCTGGTCTTGAAGCGATGCATGCAAGAAGCTTGCCCTGCTGGAACTGCTCCTCAAGAAGACTGCTGATTTTGGCATTCTTTTTTCTTTCATCATATTTCCTCTGAATTTTCTTTGATCATTTTTTGTTCAAAATCTCTTCCTCTTCAGGAGTCAGCTTGTCCCCCTTCTTGCGGCCCAGGCGCAGTGCATAGTGGGACTAGTACAACTGTCGGTACGGTGTGCTGTCAACAAGCACGATGCAGTTCTTTACTAGGGTCTTGGTGCAGACCAGTTTGTTGTTGGATGCATTGTAGACAACATCAATAATCCTTGTTTTGCATGCACAACACTCTGAGCCCCAGGAGAAGTTGCCCACGTCCAGCCTCAAGGCTTGGTACTTCTTGTTGCCTCCGCGCACTTGGACTGTATGTATGCGGCGGGGTCCAATCTTAGTGTTGGCAGCAGGGCGTCCCAGCTCATATTTTCGCTTCTTGTGATAGGACTTCATCTTGCCCCCGATCTTTCGGCGCTTATGCCAGTTGTCCTGAGAGATACCCATAGCTCGGCGCCGGCTGGAAAGAGAAAATGCAAAGAATCACCTTCAAATAGATTTTCAATATCTTGCTCTCTCTCTTCTTCTGGCACCCCCATAATTCAGATGTTGGTATGCTAGAAGTTGTCCCAGAGGCTCCTTACACTATCTTCATATTTTTGGATTCTTCTTTCTTTTTGCTTTTCTGGTTGGGTGTTTTTTGCTTCTTTGTATTTCAAATATTTGACTTGATTCTTGCGATCCTCTAGTCTGCTTTTGGATCTCTGTATATTATTTTTTATTTCAGTCAGTGTATGCTTAATTTCTAGTTGGTCCTTTTTCATATCCTCGAGGGTCCCACTAAATTTATCGGCGGTTTCTAGAAAATTATTGAAAAACCTTATAAACATGGTTTTGAGTTCTATATCCAGTCGTTTGCTTTCCTCCATTTCTGTCATTTGTGACCTGTTTCTTTGTCTCCACATTTTTGCTGCTTCCCTGTGTTGATAGAGTGGCTTTGTGTACTAGGTGCCCTATAGGGCCCAGTGGCTCAGCCTCCCCAGTTACCTGAGGTGGACACTCTTGGTGCACCCCTTTGTGGTCTGTGTGTACAGTCTTGTTGTAGTTAAGCCTTGATTGTTGTTGGTATCACTGGGAGGAATTGACCTCCAGGCCAATTGGCTGTGAGAATCAGCTGTGTCTATGCTGGGAGAACTTCTGTGCTGGAGACACCCTTATGAGACAAGACTTGCTTCAGTGGGGCTTTGGTGCTCCCTGAGTCTGCCCCCTGAGTGTGTCCCTTATGGATCTGAGGAGTTGTAATCTGGATGGTCCCACTCTGACCGCTGGGTACACTGGTTCTTGGATCTGCAAGGAGGTGCTAATTTAGTCTCTTCCTGAGGCCACCCAGCAGGAGCTACGGAGAGATCTGCAGATTCCTCTTCTTTGTTTGGGTTTTGGAGGTGCCCACATGAGGCCCAGCTGTGAAGCAATGCAAGCTGCTGTGGGGCCTTGGGCCTACTTTTGGATGTTCTAGGTCTCACTGACTCAGCTGCAGTTTGTTAGGTAATTTTAGAATGCAAAGGGCCAGGCCATTCATGTGCAAAGGCCTCTTGCACAGCTTGGATGGGGTGGGGTCTCAGGGAATCAACAGGGTGGAGCAAACATCTATGGCTGATCCTCAGCCCTGCCCTAACAGGCCTGGGTCTCAGTGTCCTATGGTAATCGCTGCAAGCACCTATGAGAGAAAGTCACCCTCGAGTTCCACCCGATGCCAGATAGTCCAGTTTCTCCCTGTATGGGTCTGGGTCCCCAGATTCTCACCTGGAAGTGGAGTTCAGAGCTGTTGGGAGCTTTTGTCTCCCTCCCAATTGAAAAAGCCAACCGCGTACTCAGTTGCCAGCCCTCCCCGCACGTGCGCCTCTGTACCTCTGCACTTTACTTCCGCAGCTCTTCTGAGTCTCAGTGTGCTTTTCTCTTTCCTTCTAGTTGTAGAATTTCCACTCAGCCAGCCTTCCTGTGGTCCTGGATGATGTCCATTTTGTCTTTTAGTTGTAGTTTTGAAGTGGTTGTGTGAAGCAGCAATTTCAGGTGTTTACCTATGCCACCATCTTTGTTTCTCCTCATATAAATTCTTTATAAAATTTGGGTAATAACCCCTTACCAGAGGTTTCATTGGTGAATATGTTCTCCCATTTGGTTGTTTGCCTTTTTATTTTGTTGATGGTTTCCTTTTAGTTTGATGTAGTACCATTTGTTTCTTTTTCCTTTTTTTTTTTTCCCCTCTTTCTCAGGGAGACCTATCAGAAGAAGTATTGCCAGGAGAAATGTCCACAATTTTATTGCCAGTTTTTTCGGCTAGGACTTTTATGGTTTTGAGTCTTACATTTAAGTCTTTTGTTCTTGTGTATGGTGTAAGATGTTGTTCTAGTTTCTTCTTCTTCTTCTTCCTTCTTCCTTCTTCCTTCTTCCTTCTTCCTTCTTCCTTCTTCCTTCTTCCTTCTTCTTCTTCTTCTTCTTCTTCTTCTTCTTCTTCTTCTTCTTCTTCTTCTTCCTCCTCCTCCTCCTCCTCCTCCTCCTCCTCCTCCTCCTCCTCCTCCTCCTCCTCCTCTTCTCCTTCTTCTTCTTCTTCTTCTTCTTCTTCTTCTTCTTCTTCTTCTTCCTCTTCCTCTTCCTCTTCCTCTTCCTCTTCCTCCTCCTCCTCCTCTTCCTCCTCCTCTTCTTCTTCTTCTTCTTCTTCTTCTTCTTCTTCTTCTTCTTCTTCTTCTTCTTCTTCCTCTTCTTCCTCCTCCTCCTCCTCCTCCTCCTCCTCCTCCTCCTCCTCCTTCTTTCTTTCTTCTTCTTCTTCTTCTTTCTTCTTCTTCTATTTTCCCAGGATCATTTATTGAATATACTATCATTGTTTCAGAAGACCAGAGAAAAACCAAGTGACGCCTTAGAGAAAAGAAGTGATACTGTTTGTTTACACCGGCGGACTTAGGGAATAACTTTCCAAATCTGTATAAAGTAACATGCAGGGGGCTTCTCTTTTATATCTTCCTGGGGTTTTTGTCCCACACATATGGATTATGCTTCTGGTCCTTTTCGTGGGCCAGTCTCCAGGCCATATCTGATTGTCTGGCCTGGTGCCAGTGTTAATAACCCTCCCTCTGGGGCAGTGCACTGTTCACAGTTTTATGCCCTCTGTAACAGGTTCTGCAAGACCAGTTTCTGGGAAAGAGGTAGTGACTTAATTATAGGTTATCAAAAATGTACACTGGGCTGGCTGGCATGGATTCAGATTGCTAGCACTCTTTCCCCCCCACCCCAAATATCATGGTTACATTGGAATTAGACCTTTAGCCTTCTCATCTTTACTTTATTATGTATTCTTGCCTCCTTTGTCAAGTATTCTGTGACCATAAAGGCATGGGTTTATTTCTGGGCTCTCTGTTCCGTTCCAGTGATTTATATGCTGTTTTTATGCCTGGACCATGCTGTTTTGATTACTATGGCCTGTACTACAGTTGGATATTAGGTAGTCTGATTCATTCACATTTGTTCTTCCTCAAGATTGCTGTTGCTATTCAGGGTGCTTTGTGGTTCTATATAAAATTGTTGAATATTTGTTCTAGTTATGTGAAATACACCATTGGTATCTTGATAGGAATTGCACTGAATCTTTAGATTGCTTTGGGTAGTATGGACATTTTAATGATTTTAATTTTTCCTCTCCATAAACACCATATATGCTGCTGCTGCTTATAGTTTACATTACAATTACAGTTTTCATTTAATTTTATTTTGCATTAGTTTCAGGTGTAGAACATAGTGTTTAGACAAATTTTACAGTTTTCTGCCTGATATTTTCAGTACCCCCAAGACCCCTTATGTATATTGGAATCATGTGCCACTTCAACATGAAAATATTGCAGATTTCAATACAGGCCCTTGTACATGCCAAGTCTTAAATTGTTCCTCAAGGTCCAGGCCCTGATTACAGTGTTACAATTCCGCCAGAAAGACTTCTTTTGAGTGTGATCTTACGATTTCAATATACGTGTCTGTGTGTCCTAAAAATCAGTATGAAGTAACCCTCAGGCTCATGAGTAGAGGACTTTTGAAGAGGGCTAAGTTGTCCTGTCTTGCTCATGCCTGAGATCTAACTGTAATGTCCTATCTCCATGAAATGAGAGAGGCAAAAGAAGGTCAAAATGAGTCACTAATAAATATTATGAAAACAAATGATCATTCATACTCCTCCACAAGAATATTTTCATTCATTCAGGTGTATCTGACTACTTCTAAGAATCTGGAGTACTTCTGGACAATATGGCCAAGTACATTCTTTTCAAAGTTGAATTTCCACACACTGCCTGGCCTCTCCTGTTTGGTGATGAGAATAGAAGAGAAAGCTACCAGGCCCTTACTGTATTCATAGTTATGAGTGTTCTCTCTTGGCCGCAACCAGCGCGGCTAGAGAGTAGATGAGTCCTGAGAAGGGGCGGCTGGATGTTGAGAAAAAGAAAGAGACAGACACAGAGACAGTAGGGAGAACTGGGACCAGGTGGGACACTGTTCTTGGATGGAGAGGCAGTGACCCAGAGCTAGTGCAGTGCGTTTATTATATACAGCAGGATACCAGAATATTTTACTACTATTTAAGACAAAGAAAATTATGTGAAGTCATTGTAAAAGATCAAGCTGCAATTCTTCATTCTTGTGGCTTCCCGTAATCGTCAGGCCTGACTGGACCCTGATAATTGCATCCCCACCTGGCACCTGGCTGAGCTTAGAAAATTACACCCACCCCCTGGTGCCTGAGCTAAAGGTCAGGACTGATGACATCCCTGCCTTTGGCAAAGTATGTCTACGGGACTGGCTTTGCTGACTCAGCTGACGACCCTTGGCTCAGGTGCTCCCTACAATAGTCATTAAAACTTTATGCAGACATGACAGTATGCTTCATGAACTGCTGCATCAAATGGTGGTTATAATGGAGATGCGTCTTCTCACAAGGAATTGATGGGCTTAAAATAGAAGTATTTTAATTTATTAATGTAGAAGTTATTCAAGGTGCTCTTTACCCTGACATTAGAGAGCAATGAAGACTTGAAGTGATCACAATAAAATCGTATCAATAAATTCCATGTGTTCATGAGGAACACATAGTCTTACAATCAAGTCATAGACTGAATGTTGGGGACCACATGTCCTACGTGAACTTCTTTTTAAAAAAATATATATTTTATTGATTTTTTACAGAGAGGAAGGGAGAGGGATAGAGAGTCAGAAACATTGATGAGAGAGAAACATCAATCACCTGCCTCCTGCACACTCCCTACTGGGGATGTGTCCACAACCAAGGTACATGCCCTTGACTGGAATCAAACCTGGGACCCTTTACTCTGCAGGCTGACGCTCTATCTATTGAACCAAACACTTTAGGGCCTATGTGAACTTCTTATGAATTATGTATAGATCCCCAGTGCTGTCTGTCTCACCCATTCTTCTATATGCATATGTGGGATGTTTTAGGACTCAGTGGCCTTTGAGGATGTTAATGTGGAGTTCACCATGGAGGAGTGGGCTTTCCTGGATCCAACCCAGAAGAAACTCTATGCAGATGTGATGCTGGAAACCCTCTGGAACCTGGCATCAGTAGGTAGTTATATCAAATTCTTTTTGTTAATATATTTTTATTGATTTTAGAGAGGAAGGAGAAAAAGAACAAGAGAAAAATCAATGATGAGAGAGAATCATGATTGGCTACCTCCTGTGCACCTCACACTGCAGATCTAGCCTACAAACCAGGCCTACTGGGAATTGACCTGTGACCTCCCAGTCCATAGGTTGATGGCCAACCACATAGTGACTCTGGCCTGCAACAACTTGTTACTTATTTAGTCAAATAGAAAACTAGTTCTTGTTGTTTCAAGAACTGAAATATGGAAAGGGAATACATTGGAAATTAAATTAGGAATGATCACAGCTCATTGTGTACCTAAAACCTAACCATTTTTAATATTATTTAATAATTTATAATGCTTTTTTTAGAAGAAAAATGTGAAGGCCATGACAGTGAAGATCAGTATGAAAATCATGGGATGAATCTTAGGTGAGTCGCATTGACATGAGAAAGCATAAAGAGCACCTTTTTGTGTTGTTTTTTTTTTTCAATATGTTTTTATATATTTGTTTTATTTATTTATATACTTAATTTAAAAATTTATTTCAGAGAGGTAGGGAGAGGGAGAATGAGAGACAAACATCAATGATGAGAGGGAATTATTGACGGCTGCCTCCTACATGTCCCACACTCAGAATCAAGCCCAGAACTTGGGCATGTTCCCTGACTGAGAATCAAACTGTGACCTCCTGGTTCAGAGGTCAGTGCTCAACCACTGAGCCACGCCAATGACGTGAAAATATGTTTTATTGATTTTAATATATGGAGGTGAGAGGGAGAAATATAAACATAAGTTGGCTATCTCCTGCATGCCCTGTACTGGGATTAAAAAGTCTGCAGTCTGGCCATGGTTTCTTTTGGGGCATTGAACTGGCAACTCCCTGAAGGGTGGGTCCATGCTGAACCACTGAGCCACAAAACATTCTTAAAAACAGGTAATCGAATTGTATCAGCCCAGTTTTAAATTTATTGACTCTTAGAATAATCTCATCAAAATGTTTTTTTTCTGAACTATGACCTAATATTTAGTGTATAAAAAATAATGACACTTGGAAACAATATAAAGAAGTACTATTAATGAATATTAGTGTTTTCATAATATCTGTGATTCAGCCTATTTCAGAGGTTTTAGGATATCCACTTTCAAAAATCAGAATGTACAGAAACCTTGGACTTTCTTTTAAAACAGTAAAAATGTTGTTGTCATGCTATTAATAAATATTACATCATTAACAGTATTAATAATATGCTTCTGATTTTTACAGCAGTCATATGGTAGAGAGACTCTGTACAAGGAAGGATGGTAGTTACAGCAGAGAAATCTTCAGCCAGACTCCAAATCATAATGAAAAGAAGGAAACTCCTACTGAAATAAAACAACCTAAATCCAGGTTGTGTAGGCAAACCTTCATGCGTTATTTATCCTTGAATAACCACCTGAGCTCTCACATTGGACCCAAACTATACCTGTGTCAGGAATATGAAGAAAACCCTTATAAATGTATGGAACCTGAGAAAGCTTTCAGGCATCACCAATATATTCAAAGCCATGAAGGCAGCCCCAGTGGGAAAGCTTTCCACTATTCAACTTCCCTTAGAAATCATGAAAGGATGCATATTGCTGGGAAACCGTATGAGTGTAAGCAATGTGGGAAAGGCTTTAGTCATCTCATTTACTTTAAACTTCACAAAAACACTCATAGTGGAGAGAAACCATATCAAAGTAAACAATGTGGCAAAGCTTTCTGTTCTCCCAAGTACTCTCAAGAAAATGAAAGAACATACAATGGAGAAAAGACTTATCAATGTAAGAAATCTGGTAAAGCTTTCAGTTCCACTTGTCTAAGAAATCATGAACGAACACATCCTGGTGAGAAACCTTATGAATATAAGGAATGTGGGAAAGTCTTCAGTTGGCTCAGCTCTCTTGAAACACATAAAAGAAGTCATGCCAGAAAGAAGCCTCATGAATGTAAGGAATGTGGTAAAACATTTTCTTATCCCTCTTTCCTTAGAATTCATGAAAGAACTCATACTGGGGAAAAACCCTATGAATGTAAGCTTTGTGATAAAGTTTTCTCTTATTCAACTTCCCTCCAATATCATAAAAGGACTCATACTGGGGAAAAACCCTATGAATGTAAGCAATGTGGGAAAGCCTTCAGTTCTCCCAGCTCTCTTGCAAGACATAAAAGAAGGCATGATGGAAAGAAGATTCATGAATGTAAGGAATGTGGTAAAATATTCCATCATCGCTATGCCCTGAGAAAACATGAAAAAGCCCATATTGGGACGAAACCCTATAAATGTAATCAATGTGGTAAAGATTTCAATATTCGATCTTCCCTCCGACGTCATGAAAGAATTCATACTGGGGAAAAACCCTATAAATGTGAGCATTGTGGCAAAACTTTCTTTGATCTAGGTGACCTCCAACGTCATGAAAGAATTCATACTGGGGTAAAACCCTATGAATGTGAGCATTGTGGTAAAGGTTTCTCTTATCCAGATTCCCTCCGAGATCATGAAAGAACTCATACTGGGGAAAAACCGTATGAATGTAAGCAATGTGGAAAAGCCTTCAGGTATCCAAAGTCCTGTCGAAGTCATGAAAGAATACACACTGGGAAAAAGCCCTATGTATGTCAGCAATGTGGTAAGCATTTTAGTTTTTCCACATCTCTTAGAAATCATGAAAAAATGCATACTGGGGAGAAACCCTATGAATGTAAGCAATGTAAGAAAACTTTCAGATATTCTGCTTCTCTTCGAAATCATGAAAGAATGCACACTGGGGAGAAAACCTATGGATGTACGGAATGTGAGAAAGCTTTCTTTTCTACCAAATGTCTTAGAGAACATGAAAAAACTCATTATGGAAAGAAGCCTCATGAATGCAATGACTGTGGTAAAACATTCCTTTATCCCTCTTTCCTTAGAAATCATGAAAGAATGCATACTGGGGAAAAACCCTATGAATGTAACAATTGTGGTAAAGCTTTCTCTTATTCAACTTCCCTCCGATGTCATGAAAGAACTCATAATAAGGAAAAACCCTATGAATGTAAGCCATGTGGGGAAAACTTTATTCATTCCAGTTCCCTTCAAATTCACAAAAACAGTGCAGAGAAATCATAATGAATGAAAGAACTCAGACTGAAAATAAGCCCTATCATATAAAGATTGTAGAAAAAGAATCCTAATTCGTTTTCTTTTTTTATCCTCACCTGAGGATATTTTTTTTGTTTGAGAGAGTGGAAATTAGAAAGACAGAGAGCAATATTGATGTGACAGAAACACATCAATTGTTTGCCTCCTGCACACACCCAGACATTTAAGTACACACAGTGGAAAAAAACTCTATAAATGGTAGGATTGTGGTAGAGCTTTCAGTTTTTCCAAGTCTCTTAGAAAGCATGGAAGAACGCATACTGGGGGGAAACCTTATGATGTAAGCAATGTGGGAAACCTTCAGTTGTATCACACATCTTGGAAGACATAAAAGAAGACATGATGGAAATAATCTTCAAGAGAGGGGCTGGCCTTGGGCCTGGGGTTGTAGGAGGAGGCACCAGGGTGGGGTGGGTTCTCCGTCCAGCCAGCTTCTGCCTTATTTTCCCAAGTCTCCAGTGTGGTGGGCTGCTGGGTGGTGGCTGCTGGGATGCCCGGGCCCAGGGAGGTGCCCAACCCATGTGCAGTGCACATCTGCTCCGGGAACTGAGCGCTTCACCTGATGTGCACCTGGCCTCTCAGTCCTGGCTCCGTTCAGTCCTGGCCGCTGGGCTCCTCTCTATCCTGCCTGGGCACATGGGGCAAATCTCCCCTTCTTGTGGGTCTCCTGCCTTGGCTCTGAAGGGCTGTGGGACCTGGAGCTGCTACAGTAGGCAGACCAGCCACCAACGTCCCACAGGCAGACCCGTGGCTATCATCACCAGGAAACCAACTTTGGAGAAAAACAATGAGATGTTTTGAATTTAGGCATGCCTAGTAGGAATGAAAGGATTTTTGAGTCTCCTTTCTTAGATGGATCCAAAGCAGATTACTAGAATACAGTGCCCTATTTTATACTGTATGGAGTGATAGCATAATTGCAAAAAAATCTTAAGTATATTACAAGGTTTTAGGGGGAACATATTTGTGCCTAGATTTAACTGAGTTACCCTGCTGGCACAAAATAAAATGAGTGACCGTGAAAAATGCAAAGTTGAGAGCCACTAATTTGGATTAATAAGTTAATAGAAATATTACTGTGATCTTATCACTGAATGAGGTCCATCAGGCAGGACATGAAAGACAGTTCCAGCCCTACAAAAGCTTAGATTGTAAAAAGTTACTATGGATCCCTAGCCATTTTTGCTCAGTGCATAGAGCGTTGGCCTGTGGACTAAAGGATCCCAGGTTTGATTCCAGCCAAGGGCACATGCCTGGGTTGCAGGCTCTATCCCTCCCAGTAGTGGACGTTCAGGAGGCAGCCAATCAATGATTCTCCCTCATCATTGATGTTTCTATCTCTCTCCCTCTATGAAGTCAATAAAAAATATTTTTTAAAAATTTACCATTGTTAAATTAATCTTGAGTAAATAATGACCAAACAATTCCTAATAAGACTAAAAATTCCTCCATTTTTACTTGCAAGTAGATTTGAGACTCATATTTAAAGATAATGTGGCCCTGGCCAGGGTTGCTCAGTGAATAGAGCATTGGCCTGGGGACAGAAGGGTACTAGGTTTAATTCTGATCTAGGGCACATGCCTGGGTTGGGGGCGTGCAGGAGGCAGCAGATCAATAATTCTCATCATTGATGTTTCTATCTCTCCCTCTTCCTTCATCTCTGAAATCAATAAAAATAGATTTTTTAAAAGTATGTCTCTGAGAGAATGAAATAAACTTTAAAGACAATTTGATTGTTTCTAAATTTTTAAGGGTGGGATTCATGAACTGACAATGTATGGAAATAAAATGAATAAGTAAATTGAGACAAAAATGCATGCAGTAAATTGTTCTTTTTTATTATTTTTTTTTCTTAAAACCTTCTTGGTTGATGCTAAGCTACCCCAGAGTTCTTGGATCTGTAGCAACAATTACATAGCTAAATCACTTTCAATCTGAGCAAATGCCTGCTTTGGTATTTCATGGATATGAATTCTACCATTCAGTAAAAAACTAAAAATGATCTGCCATGCCATAGGCCCAGACACGTCAATGACTTCAAAAAGGTGAAGGATTTTTAGTTAAGGTTTATTGTTTGCAAGCAGTGAAACCAACTCTGGCTAATTTAAGGAAGGCAGGCATTTCTCTGAAGTGGGGCAGATGAACACAGGCCCCTGAAAGGACCCAACAAGGGCAGCTCAAGTCCTGTCAGGGTCTGCCCTGGAATGGATCTGGGTTAACCAGGGTCTCCCTTGGCTCTACTGCCCACAGAGTTGAATTGCCCAGATCTCGTTAGTTCCAGGACCACCCCTCAGCCAGAGGAGGGGGAAGAGTATTGATAGATGTTCCCATTGAGACTTAATGCAGAGGTAGATGGTGGGTCCCCAACGAAAATAGAGTTATTGCCACAAAAGAAGAGAGAAGAGATATGGTGTGGGCAAAAACAAGAGCTATGTTCTACAGGTAGGAAATGAAATTATTTGTATTCGGGAGGCATCTTCCCTTCCCCTTTCACTTGCAGATGTGAATTAGAAAATGATGGGTGCTATTTGTATGGATTTATTATATTTCCTGTCAGATCCATTGGACAGTGTATTTAATGTAGACATGTATTTATTGAACATCAGATGGGAGACAGAAGACACTGTATTGTAGGACCCAAACCCTTCAATGTAGTCATGCAATTAAGACAAGGCAGCGTAAGAAATATTGCAACTAAATACTAAGGGTAGTATGTTTCATAGGAGTTTTCAAGTAGAAAGAAAAGACTTGTCTGGACAACTTTTACAGAGAACAAGTTTTGTTTGGCTGGGATTTTGAAAGATTGGTTGGATTCTAAAAGGAAATAAGTGTATTTGTGGGGCACTCCAGAAAGCTCATTCAGGTTAGACGAGAAGGAGCATGAAATGGAAGTCGTGGAAAATAAATAAACCTTTCTTTCCACTTCCGTCAGCACAGTGCACCTTACTTAGTAGGTCTTTGGATGTGGAATTGTACTTTGAAAATGCAGTTATATTAGTGCTGAGTTTCTTTTCAATAGCCTTTTCGTCAGCTAATCTTGAAAGATCTGCTTCTTGATCACGTTCTAAAAACCGCTCAGGTGCTCAAATTCAGAGAGTAATTCCAGCCTTTGGTTTTCCACCTTCTCTCTCAGTTCTAAGAGTTTTTTGCTTTTAATGCTTATTAATTTCTGAACATCTGCCACCTGCTTCTTTAGGGGCTCAATGTAACTGCTGAGCCTTTGCCTATGATGAGAGGCAGCCTCCTGCATGGGCCTCACCTGATGGTCAGGGGGCTGAGTGCACAGTGGACCCTACAGCTGTATGTCAGTACCTTGTGCTTGTCCCACAAGTGCCTCTCTTCCTGGCTCTTCTTGCCCCTGGTGGTCTGGAGGAGCTTGGTGATGTCAACCATCCTTCCTGCTAGGTGTTGCTCCTCACATGCATCTCTTCGCATGGGTGATGGCACACAGGGTAAGGGCACCTGTCCTGTAGATCAGCCCAGGACTGCTGGATGCAGGAGTGACAGACGTTGTGCCCACTTTTGATGGTGACAGGCTCTCTCAGGTCATCCAGTTTATTTCTGCCGGGAGTCCTGCCAGAGCTGCTTCAACCACCAGTGGGCCCTGAATGAAGGACTGGACTGAGGTGGGTTTCTTCAGGACACTGGGCTCTGCAGTGAGAAGTGGATGCCCCATAAATCTCAGTCCTTACTTTGCTGGTGGCCTATGAGTCCTGCGAGTCTCCTGACCTTTTAATTCCAGGTGCAAGAGAAGCCCTTCCCCCAACCTGTAGCCAGTCACAGCTCAGCTGGACAACTGCGCCTCCAGATTTGGAAGCTCAAAGAAAACGATGCCATCTAAGCAGCTTTCTTGGTCAGAAGAACAGTTGTTACCTGGAATCATTAGTTGCTGTGTGTGAGAAAATATTTCTTCCTTCAATCCCTGAGTTTATTTCAAGTGGTTCCAATCAAACACAGATTTCTCTCTCCTAACCCCAATCTTTCATTCTCATGCTTTTTAAAAAAAATATATTTTATTGATTTTTTTTACAGAGAGGAAGGAAGAGGGATAAAGAGTTAGAAACATCAATGAGAGAGAATCATTGATCAGCTGCCTCTTGCACACTTCCTACTGGCGATATGTCCGCAACCAAGGTACATGCCCTTGACTGGAATCGAACCTGGGACCTTTCAGTCCGCAGGCCGACACTCTATCCACTGAACAAAACTGGTTAGGGCTCATTCTCATGCTTTTATCATCAAGCCCATCTACTTCTGCCCACTGGGCACCACCATCCATGAATCCCATTGACTTTCCATTCACCCACCTGCGGCTATGC
Source organism: Plecotus auritus (assembly GCF_963455305.1). Lineage (NCBI taxonomy): Eukaryota > Metazoa > Chordata > Mammalia > Chiroptera > Vespertilionidae > Plecotus > Plecotus auritus. The sequence goes on from NC_137773.1 coordinate 90,306,250, forward strand.
AAAGGGCACAGGCTCTGGGACAGAGAGATGGACCACACCCAGATTACAATGCAGCCTTTGTCACCTCTCCATGTAACCTGGGAGAATTTAGTTTACATCCTGAAGGGTTCAGAACATGCCACCTCAAAATATGCCATTGAATCACGAAAGTTGGACTGGAAAGCGTGGTAGTCTTCTGGGCAGGATGATTCCCAGGTCCTTGTCCAGGTGGAGTTGAAGAAGGAAACCATGGACAAAAGTTGGTATAGTAAAGGATGGAAATTTATTGAGAAACAAGCACAGACTCCCATGTGGGGAGGGGGAGAGAATCCCACTATGTCCCTTTTTTCTATGGTTTATAAAGGCTGTAGTTTTTTGTTCCTTGATACCCCCTCGGATTGGTCACTATCCCCTCTGAGTTGTCACTATAGCAACTCCAGAGCTCAAACCACAGGTGAGGTACCTGAGGTTCTCCTCTTCTCCCTTATTGTCTTCCTATTCCCTTTGGGCTTTCTTCTTCCCTCTCTGAAGCAGGTACTCCCTCCCCTTTACTTTATAAATGTAGACCTTCTGCAGCTCTGGGCTCCCTTATTCTATGGAAATGTGTACCTTCTGGCAGCTCCCTTATTCTGTGAATGTATACTTTTTGCAGCCCTGTGTTTTCCCTATGGACCCCTTCATTTTAAAAAATTTCCTAAATCTGCCTATTTTACTCCTAAAAACTCCTTTCATCATTTTGGATGTGGCTTATTTTGAGTTGAGAGCAATCAAAACCCAATCCAGCCTTGGGCAAACTACGGCCCTCGGGCCGGATCTGTCTGTTCTATCCGGTTCTCTTGCTCTCCCCTCCGCTCTTTTACTTTGAATTTATATTAGTTTACACAAACACTCCATGCTTTTGTTCCGGCCCTCCGGTCCAGTTTAAGAACCCATTGTGGCCCTCGAGTCAAAAAGTTTGCCCACCCCTGCAATAGACTCATGAAAAGCCCTTAGCTCTTTCCTCATTGTCCTCCCCAACCCCAAGAAATATAACATTCCCCATTTGTGAGATAATCAGCAATTATAAAGGAAATTTACATTAGCAAAGGGATCTTTGTACCTGGAAGAGAACTATTATCAGAGATACCCTTTTCACCTAAGAGACTTACCTATTAACTGGACCACCTTTGCTTACCAAACATTTCTTCCTCTCACCTTCCAGTGAATTGCCTCCCACATCCCCAGAAGATCCAAACCCCTAGCCTTTCCTCACCTCCAGATGGCATAGAAGTCTCACTTCTCTGACCACCAGTTGCGTTTCAAATCTTTGTAAAATTACTGCATATAAAAAATGCTAATTAAAAAGTTTTTGTTTCTTGTTAACCCGTGTTAGGCAGTTAGACAGGCATGAGCAGAGCAAGGAAGAAGGGCAGTACAGAAGGTCATCAGGGTGGAAAACCCCCAGGTTCCTAGCAAGGAACAATCCGTTATAGGGTGGGACCCTTCCCCCAGGGTGACTTCCTCACCCTGCATATCCACAGAGTTTGGGCCCCCTGACCTTTCCACCCTGTAGACAACCTCTATCCCTCAGTATTATTTCAGCTCCAGGCCCAGGTAAGCAATAAAATCAGCCTCAGAAACAGCTGCATTGAATAATGAGCCCTTGTCCTGGTGCCTGCCAATCACTCAGTGGCAACCTCAACCCTGAAAGGACACACCTGGGAAACTGCAGAATATTCTATTGAGCTCTTCCCCTGGGACCTCCCCTAAAACCCCTGCCATAAAACCCTTAGGTCTGAGAAAGATCCTGAGAGCACCCTCATCCCTTTTCCTTCACCCTCCCTCACCCCCTCACCCCCTTCCTCCAGGCATGTTACCATTAGCTTCCTCACTCCTAAGCTCCAAGGGACCTTCTTTTATCTCTATAATTAGTTTCCTCAGCCCATCTGTTCTAGGAATTACTTCTATTTCTGTGACTTACCAAATAAATGTTCTCTTACAGTTGGGGTGTTGGCTCCTAATTCTTTCCCAGCCAGAACCCAAGTACCAAGGTTGCTGAACCCTGGTTTGGTCTGACCCTACTGGTCAGACATCTGTTGCCGTTCCCATCGCCTGCAACAAATGTGTTCAATGTCAATCTAATTCTTAGACCAGCCTAGAATGGCATACGGGAAATTTGTTCCTCCCATACAATCCCAAACTCTTAGTAGTCAGGTATATAATAATAATAATAATATCACTATAATTTTTTGTTTTATGAGGCTATAGAAGTTTAAGAAAGCCCTCGTCTTGAGACAGTATTTATAATGGCTCCAAATTCACATTTACCAAATTTAGTTTGCTTTTTCTTTAAATACTTTTAAAAATATATTTTATTGATTTTTTTTACAGAGAGGAAGGGAGAGGGATAGAGTTAGAAACATCGATGAGAGGGAAGCATCGATCAGCTGCCTCCTGCACACCCCCTACTGGGGATGTGCCCGAAACCAACGTAAATGCCCTTGACCAGAATCGAACCTGGGACCCCTCAGTCCGCAGGCCGACACTCTATTCACTGAGGCAAACCAGTTAGGGCTAGTTTGCTTTTTCAACCTTACTCTACAGTATCCTATCTAATAAAAGAGTAATATGCAAATTAACCATCACTCTGCTACACCCACAAGCCACACCCACTAGCCAATCAGGAGCGAGTATGCAAATTAACCCCAACCAAGATGGCTGCGGCCAGGGAGAGAGCAGGGGGGAGGCTTGGGTTTCCCCGGCGATGGAGGAAGCCAAGCTTTCCCCACACCCTGGCCGGCCCAGGCCTCCGCTTAAGGCTACAAAGTTTCAATTATAGAAGATAAATAAATCCCAACAGAAATGGCTGCTGCCACAGAGGGAGCAGAAGGCTTGGCTCCACTCCAGGCTACAAAGTTTCAATTGTAGAAGATAAATAAATCCCAGATACCAGGGCCTTCGCTTGGGTCACCGGGGAGTGTGGCCAGCCTGCAAACCACCACAGGCCCCTCGCCCAGGCCGCCCCATGCCCCAAGGGAACCCCCACCCTGATCCAGGACACCCTTCAGGGCAAACCAGCTGGCCGCCACCCGTGCACCAGGCCTCTATTCTATCTAATAAAAGAGTAATATGCAGATTGACCATCACTCCAACACACAAGATAGCTGCCCCCATGTGGACACAGGATGGCCACCACAAGAGGGCCAGCAGGGGAGGGCAGTTGGGAGGGACCAGGCCTGCAAGGGAGGGAAGTTGGGGGCAAACAGGCTGGCAGGGGAGCAGTTAGACATCATTCAGACTGGCAGGGGAGTGGATAGGGGGTGATCAGGCTGGCAGGCAGAAGCGGTTAGGGGCAATCAGGAAGGCAGGAAGGCGAGTAGTTGGGAGCCAGCAGTCCTGGATAGTGAGAGGGATGTCCGACTGCCCATTTAGACCCAATCCTAGTGGGATCGGGCCTAAACGGGCAGTCAGACATCCCTCAAGGGGTCCCAGATTGGAGAGGCTGCAGCCTGGGCTGAGGGACAGCCTCCCCACCCCATGCACGAATTTCGTGCACCGGGCCTCTGGTATTATATAAGGAAATACAATTGTCCCTCTACCCTCCTAGGTTCTGAGCTGAGAAATTCCTGTAATAAAAAGACATACTAAGCCCTAGCTGGTTTGGCGCAGCGGATAGAGCGTCTGCTTGCGGAATGAAGTGTCCCAAGTTCGATTCTGGTCAAGGGCACATGCCCGGGTTGTGGGCATAATCCTCATTAGCGGGCATTGCAGGATGCAGCCGATCAATGATTCTCTCATCATTGATGTTTCTATCTCTCTCTCTCCCTTCCTCTCTGAAATCAATAAAAACATGTAAATAAAAAACTATTCCAGTGTTAGAAACCAAAATCTTGGATAGCATTTGAAAAATGTGCAAGCATTGGTAGAGAGGTAAAAGACAAATGGCTTCTTCTTGGCAAGGGAGGAGACAAAGAAATAGATTCTTTACTTCTCTTGGTCCAGAAAATTTTTTCAATGTGGTAATAATTGTTTTTTGGAAAATGATGTCACAGGTAAAATAATCAGATTTCTGCATTTTATTATAGAGCTGCTAGAAATCCGTGCACGGATTCGTGCACTGGTGGGGGTCCCTTGGCCTGGCCTGTGGGAATTGGGCAAAACTGGCTCTTTGACATACCTGAAGGGTCCTAGATTGGGAGAGGGCACAGGCCAGGCTGAGGGACCCCACCAGTACACAATTTGGGCCTGGAAGGGATGCCAGGAGGGCTCCAGGGTGTGTCCAGCCCCTCTTGCCCAGTCCCAGTCAGCTAGACCCCAGCAGCAAGCTAAAATACCGGTTGGAGCGTTTGCCCCTTGGTGATCAGCGCACATCATGGTGACTGGTCGAATGCACGGTGGGACAGTTAGCATATTAGGCTTTCATTATGTAGGATTGTATCTAGTTTCTCTACCATATCATAGATGAAGGAAATGATCCTCACTTGAGGTATTAATAGCTACCATGTAATTTGTTTTTTTCCAAATTCCAGGCACTGCTTTTAAAAAGTTGGCATGTATAGCTCAGTCGGTGTGGCTTAGTGGTTGAGTATCAACCTACATACCAGGAGGCCACAGTTCTATTTCTCCTGAGGGCATTTGCCCCGTTTGGGGGTTGATCCCCAGGAGGCAGCTGATCAATGATTCTCTCTTATCATTGATGTTTCTATGTCTCTCTCCCTCTCTCTACCTATTTGAAATCTACAGAAATATATTTAAAAGATATAAGACGGCCCTAACCTGTTTGGCTCAGTGGATAGAGCGTCAGCTTGCTGACTGAAGGGTCCCAGGTTCAATTCCGGTCAAGGTCATGTACCTTGGTTGTGGGCACATCCAATCAAAGAGGGGGTGTGCATGAGGCAGCTGATTGATGTTTCTCTCTCATCGATGTTTCTAACTCTCTATCCCTCTCCTGTTCTCTCTGTAAAAAAATCAATAAAATATATATTTTTTAAAAAAGATATAAGACAGCCCTAGCCGGTTTGGTTCAATGATTAGAGCATCGGCCTGCAGACCAAAGGGTTCTGGATTTTATTCTAGTCAAGGGCATGTACCATGGTTGCAGGCTCTTCCCAGGCCGGGCCAAGGTTGGGGCTCATGCAGGAGGCAACCAATCTATGTGTTTTTTTTACATCAACGTTTCTCTCTGTCTTTCCTTTTCTCTTCCATTCTCTAAAACATCAATACAAAAATAAGGAAAGAAAAATGTTACTTTGGTATTTGTTCATTTTGTCCTATGGGCCTCCCATGGCAAACATTGAGTGAATATTATAGTCTAGAGGCCTGGTGCACGAAATTCGTGCACTGGAAGGGGGTCCCTCAGCCTGGCTTGCACCCTCTCACAGTCTGGGACCCCTCACTCCTTACTGCCCACCTGCTTGCTGCTTCTCAGTGCTGCTGTGGAGGCAGGAGAGGCTCCTGCCACTGCTGCTGTGCTCACCAGCCATGAGCCCAGCTTATGGCTGAGTGGCACTACCCCTGTGGGAGCGCACTGACCACAAGGGGGAAGCTCCTGCATTGAGCATCTGCCCCCTGGTGGTCAGTGTGCATCATAGTGACTAGTCATTCTGCCGTAAGGGTCGCTTAGGCTTTTATTATATAGATTCTACCTTAACAGAAAAGTGCCTTTTCATTGACCAGAAGAGGCTTACTCCATTTTCTTGTCCATAAATGTTTTTGTAATATTTCAATTGCAGGTGACATTCAGTATTATTTTAGTCAATAAATATTTGCCATATATGTGTGAGTATGCAAAGTGCACTGTAGAGTCCAATGTGAGTTATTTTCATCTATATCCTTTGCTTGTCATTGCTTTTGGCTGGGTTTGGACTATGAAGTTTGCATTAAGAGAAGAATACCTGTGATTGGACAATAAGATCTAGAGTCAGAGATGGCCCTGCCTGACTCTGTTACATCAATGTGAGGAATGTTGTGAACTACATTTTGCACAATCTGGTGCCTTTATGGTTCCATGTTAGAAATCACCAAGGCCTCACTTCCATGAAACTTGAATGCAGACGTGAAGTAGGATTAGATTGGTTTTGAATCCACTTGTATAAAGGAGATGGCCAGAGCATAGAGTTTGTGTACATTGGCTTTGAGCTTGTTTTCTCAATCTTTGCCCTGCCAGCCAAGAATATCTTCAATACTGCCAGCGACTGCTTCACTTCCCTTGATGTCGGGTGTAAGCTTTACAGATGTTCAAAATTCAACAGTAATGACCCAGCATAGGTTGGCTTTTCCTGCGAGCCCATAGGTGTCCACCAGGCAACAAACATAGATGGTCATGGTTGAGGCTGTTTTTGTACGCACTGTTCTCTAGATTGCATTTGCATGAGGTCTAATTTGACTAGTAATCATCTTGTCCTGTTGATACTACTACTGACTGTGATTCAGATCCCACTGTGACAGCTGCAATAGTGCAGTGCCAAGGAGCCCCATGACAGTTTGCTCTTGTACGACCCTCTGGAGTGAGGGCTCTGAGCCAGTCCTTCCATGTGAGAATTGGCACTTTCCTCATTTCAGGCAGACTGTGGATGTGTGCTGTCACTCAGAGCTGAGTGTAATCTCTCAATGTTTTCAGTTATCTTTGTACGTGATTAAAATTATATGCATTTTTTAAAAAATATATTTTATTGATTTTTTACAGAGAGGAAGGGAGAGGGATAGAGAGTTAGAAACATCGATGAGAGAGAAACATCGATCAGCTGCCTCCTGCACAACTCCCACTGGAGATGTGCCCGCAACCAAGGTACATGCCCTTGACCGGAATCGAACCCGGGACCCTTCAGTCCACAGGCCGGCGCTCTATCCACTGAGCCAAACCGGTTTCAGCAATTATATGCATTTTTAAAAATGTATTTTTGTTGATTTCAGAGAGGAAGGGAGAAGGCTAGAGAGATCAATGATGAGAAAGAATCATTGATTGGCTACCTCCTGAACCCCGCCCCCTCCCTCCACTGGGGATTGAGCCTGCAACCTGGGCATGTGCCTTTGACTGGAATCTAACCCGGGACCCTTCATTCTGCAGGTCAACACTCTATCCACTGAGCAAAACCAGCCAGGGCAAATTATATGCATTTTTTCTCTCTAATCAATGCTTCTATACTTTTTAAAGAAATATTAACTATTTGCCAAGCACTCTTATGCTAATAGCTATTGCATTTTATTATTTCCTGAGGATATACACTGAGTGGCCAGATTATTATGATCTCTGAACGCATAATAATCTGGCCACTCAGTGTATATCCTATATAATAAATATCCTAATATGCAAATTGTCCCCTCCACCAGGAGTTCGACCAGCAGGCAGGCTGGCCAATTGCCTATGTCCCCTCCCCCTGGCTGGCCAGACCCACCCATGCCCTAAATCATGCACCAGGCCTCATATATATATATATATATATATATATATATATATACACACACACACACTGAGTGGCCAGATTATTATGCATTCAGAGATCATAATAATATGGCCACTTCGTGTATTTAAATATCCCATTGTAATTATGTATTTTCAGATTAACATGTAATCTTTTCCACTTAAACATACAATCTGAGTAACAATTATCATGTGTGTATAAACTGAGACATGTTTTCTCAGGGACATTTTATTTTTTATATTTATTTGGCACAGACTGCTTTCTTATTCATTCAAAATATTAAAAACTTCAATCATGTTTTTGTTAGTCCCGTCCAGCCAAATACAGCAAAATCATGTATGTGGTAAAAGAGACATGGAATGGAATGAATTCCAATGATAACAATGACCACAAACCTTAAATGACTGTGGGGTGTGACAGTAACAGCACACTGAAAAGAGTTTCTTGTTGTGTTTTGCCTGGTGATAGAGCATTTGTTTGCCATTCAAGGAGGCCAGACATTTTTTTCTGCACTGGATTCTGTGAGGAAATGAACTTAATTCTACATTGGGTGATGATACTAATTTTTATTTAAAAGGCAAAAAAATAATAATAATAAGTCATGCTAACCCTGAATTGTAGGCAACAGAAATCATATTAGTGAGAAAAGGGGGATGTTTGTTATTTTTATTCTTTGGAAACCTGTCCTCTTTCATATGATATACGGACATGAATGCCTCTTCTTTTGTCTTGATTTATTGTGGTCATGGAGTAGCTTTCTGTGATGGTGGACATGTGTGACCTTTTCTTTTCAACAAGGTATATCTAGAGCTGGCAGGTAGTGCAAGGCCTTTAACAAGGTGTTTGAGACAGCTTTTGCCTTTCCTGTTATCTAAATACTGAAATATTCCCTAGAGTGTATTGGATGCATTTCCAGAAAGTTATCATACTATAGAATAAAAGCCTACTATGCTAAGTGTCTGGTTGTCTGGTCGGCTGTTCATCCAATCAAAGAGTAATATGTTAATGATATGCTAAGGCCACTCAACTGCTCACTATGACATGCACTGACCACCAGGGAGCAGACGCTCCAGTCCGACTGGTAGGTTAGCTTGCTGCTGGGATCTAGCAGATCAGGAATGAGTGAGTTGGGGCAGACATGCCCTGGAGCCTTCCTGCAGTCCCTCCCTTGCTGACCAACTTCCCACATCTCTCTATTGTGCACCAGTGGGGTCCCTCGGCCTGGCCTGCACCCTCTCACAATCCAGGACCCCTCGGGGGATGTCAGAGAGCTGGTTTCAGCCCAATCCTGCAGGCCAGGCCGAGGGACCTCACTGGTGCACGATTTGTGCACTGGGCCTCTAGTCCTATCTAATAAAAGATTAACATGCAAATTGACTGTCACTCCAACATACAAGATGGCCTCCCTCATGTGGTCAAAGATGGCCGCCCCATGTGGACACAAAATTGCTTCCACAAGATGGCCGGCAGGGGAGGGCAGTTGGGAGGGACCAGGCCTGAAAAGGAGGGCAATTGGGAGCAATCAGACCTGCAGGGGAGGGAAGTTAGGGGCAACCAGGCCGGCAGAGGAGGGCAGTTGGGGGTGACCAGGCTGGCAAGGGAGGGCAGTTGGGGGTGACCAGGCTGGCAAGGGAGGGCAGTTAGGGGCAATTGGGCCAGCAGGGGAGCAGTTAGGTGTCGATCAGGCTGGCAGGGAAGGGGTTAGTTGGTGATCAGGCTGGCAGGCAGAAGCAGTTAGGGCCAATCAGGCAGGCGAGCGGTTGGGGACCAGCAGTCCTGGATTGAGAGAGGGATGTCCGACTGCCCGTTTAGGCCCGATCCCAGTGGATCAGGCAGTTGGACATCCCTTGAGGGGTCCCAGATTGGAGAGGGTGCAGGCTGGGCTGAGGGACACCCCCCCCCATGCATGATTTCATGCACTGGGCCTCTAGTATATAATAAAAGGCTAATATGCAAATCGACTGAACAGTGGAATGACTGGTCACTATGATTCACACTTACCACCAGGGGGCAGACGCTCAGTGCAGGAGCTCCCCCTGGTGGTCAGTTTGCTCATGGCTCATGAGTGCAGCGGCAGTGGTGGTGGTGGGAGCCCCCCCGGCCTCCGCTGCAGCACAAAGGAGCAGCGAATTGAGTGGTAAGGATCAGCGAGTCAAGTGGTATGGAACAGTGAGCAGGCGGGCAGTAACGAGCGAGGACTGCCAGTCTGTGAGAGGGATATCCGACTGACGGCTTAGGCCCATGAGGAGAAGGCCTAAGCCATCAGTCCGACATCCCCCAAGAGGTCCCAAACTGCAAGAGGGAGCAAGCCAGGCTGAGGGACCCCCCTGAGTGCAAGAATTTCGTGCACCAAGCCTCTAGTATATATATAATTTCTAATCATTTACTCCTTAAAAAGTTGTCTTCTTTATGAATCAACTGAAATTCATAAATTTAGGAATATTGTCAATGAATACAAATCAAACAAGAAAACAAAGTTAGAGTCTCTCTTCCAAAGAAGCTGTTCTTAGTGATAAGAGTATGACTTTCTTTTACATTTTATTTTTAAATATATTTTTATTGATTTCAGAGAGGAAGGAAGAGGGTGAGAGAGATAGAAATACCAATGATGAGAGAGAATCATTGATCGGCTGCCTCCTGCACACCCCCTACTGGGGATCAAGCCTGTAACTCAGGCATGTACCCTTTAACCGGAATTGAATCCAGGACCCTTCAATCCACAGGCCAAGCTCTATCCATGGAGCCAAACCAGCTAGAGCTTTCTTTTACTTCTATTGATCCCCAGTAAGCGGCGTGCAGGAGGCAGTTGATCAATGATTCTCTCTCATCATGGATGTTTCTATCTCTCCCTCTCCCATCCTCTCTGAAATCAATAAAAATATATCTATAAATAAATAAATACAACCACAGAAGTGTTTTCTCCTGCTGGGAGAATGCTGAACTGTCCTGAACTTGGAGTGCTACATGTGCAACACTTCCTTCCCCCACCTTGGGGTTCTTATAAAGAACTGAGAGGGCCCTAACCGGTTTGGCTCAGTGGATAGAGCATCGGCCTGCAGACTGAAAGGTCTCAGGTTCGATTCCAGTCAAGGGCATGTACCTTGGTTGCGGGCACATCCCCAGTGGGGGGTGTGCAGGAGGCAGCTGATCAATGTTTCTCTCTCATGGATGTTTCTAACTTTCTATCTCTCCCTTTCTGTAAAAAATCAATAAAATATATTTTCTTTTTAAAAAAGAAGAACTGAGAGGTCTGGGGGAGGACACAACAGGACTGAATTTCAGGAAACACCCTCTCAGGCAACCTCTGCCTCATTCACACAACTGCTGAGACAGTGATAGGACTCCCCACATTTGAGGTGACACCAAGTTCTGGAGTCCTATTCAGGAAATGCTATGATCTGAAATGGGGAATCTAACTGGTCAGCACTAGTGAGGTCAGCCTGGGAAATCCTAATCTAATCCTGGGAATCAGCAGGTCTTGAGCCTGTTTCCAGCTCTTAAGTTTCCCATCTCAAGCCAACTCTGCCTGCTCTCTGGGAAACATGTTTAAAGGCAGCATCGGTCCAAGTCTGGAAATTTTCAGTTGCCACCCCAGGTGACTGTGGTGAAACAGTGATAGAACCAGAGCCCATGTCATGAGGAGCAGGCCCCTCAGAGACAGTGATCCCCACTGTTGCGTGAACATCACTCCTGTGACAAGAAGCACGTTGCACAGGAGTCTCAAACCCACCAACAATGTCAAAAGGAGATGCCCTCCCTGCCTGTCCTAGCTCTTGGAGTCCCTCAGAAGCTGGGCCGTCCCTAAAGCGCCTTCCCTGAGTCCTGGGGGCCATTCCACCCTGTGGTTTCAGAAGGGAAGAGGCTGACCACACCCAGCCCCCTCTCCTCAGAGCTGCCTCCAGAGTGAGTGCGGAGCCCACCTACCAAGTCTGGTGCCTACTCTTCCGGAACAGGACTCCTCCCCCTGCACAATGTCAGCCCCAGGGGCTGTGGGAAATACCATCCCAGCCAGGAACTCAGCATCCCTGTGGGGTCCCCCCTCACCTCACTTGGCTCCCAGAATGCAGTGCAGCACCACACCTAATAAGGGGCTAAAGAATGCCAAGTATTTTGCCTTTTCCCTGAAGTGAGCAGGCACACTGGTCCCCTTGTTGGAACCACCCCCTGTTCTTGCAGGAAGGGTGTGAAATGAGCCCAAACTCCTCCCAGGGTCTTGCAACAGCTTCCCGTGTTTTCCTGGGCCCCCAAGGTCTCCTGTCTGTAGTTCAAGGTCCCCAGGCTGCCACCCATCCCCATCAAGGCATATTGAGTGAGGGGCAGAGGTGAAAGGCTGGGTGAGGACAGGCTCAGGGGGGCTGACCCAGGGAGGCCTGTGCACAGGGGAGACCTCAAGGAGGTGGGGGACACCTTGCCCATGAACCTGCAGCTGAGGACTTGGCAGCTGAGTGAGAACAGGCCACCCTTTGTTGTCCTCCCTGAGCTTCCAGTGCAGAAGCAAATTGAGGAAGGGCCGTGCTTTGTATTGATTGAGATGATCCTGTAGTTTTTGAGGTTTATTCTATCAACCATATGTTACATCATTTTCAGATGCAAAACCAACCCTTCTTTCCTGGGTTAAATCTCACTTGGTCAGGGTGTATAGGTCATGTTATATATTGCTCAGTTCAGTTTGTTTGTATTTTGTTAAGGCTTTTGCATCTATATAAAAAGTGTTCTCTGATCCTAACCGGTTTGGCTCAGTGGATAGTGTGTCTGCCTGGGGACTGAAGGGTCCCGAGTTTGATTCTGATCAAGGGCACATGCCTGGATTGTGGGCTCAGTTCCCAGTTGGGGGTGTACAGGAGATAGCTGATCAATTATTCTCTCTCATCATTGATGTTTCTATCTTTCTCTCCCTTTCCCTTCCTCTCTGAAATCAATTTAAAAATTTTTTAAAAAACCTTGTCTCTGTGTACTGTATTATAATGGGCTAGAGGCCCAATACACGAAATTCATGCAAGGGGCTTGGCCCTCACAGCCCTGGCTTCGTCCAGAAGGTCATTCTTCCGTCCAGTCTAATTAGCATATTGCGTTTTTATTATTATAGACTAGAGGCCCGGTGCATGAAATTCTTGCACGGAGGGGGTGTTCCTCAGCTCGGCCTGCACCTTCTCCAATCTGGGACCCCTCAGGGGATGTCCCTCTCACATCCCCCTCACAATCCAGGACCGCTGGCTCCTAACCACTCACCTGCCTGCCTGCCTGATTGCCCCTAACCCCTCTGCCTACTGGCCTGATTGCTCCTCCCTTGCCCCCTTGCCAGCCTGATCGCCCCTACCTTGCCCCCCTGCTGGCCTGATCAACCCTAACTTGTCCCCTTGCCGACTTTATCGCCCCTAACTGCCTATGTTTCGGCCCCCAGTCTGGCCTCCCTCTGTGGGAGGCGACCTGGCGGGTCAGGGGAAGGCACTGCCCCCATTACTCCGCTGCTGCTGCCACTGCCGGCCTGAGTCTCAGCCCTTTGCAGCCGCCCACGGCTGCTTGAGCCTCAGCCCTTGCAGCTGCTGTGGCTTTGTCTGGAAGGATGTCTGGAAGACGACCACTCTAATTAGCATATTGCCCTTTTATTAGTATAGATGTGGGGACCATTACAACCACACAGAACTGAAAGAAAACACATGGCCCTGGCCGGTTTGGCTCAATGGAGAGAGCATCAACCTGTGCACTGAAGGGTCCCAGGTTTGATTCTGGTCAGGGGCACGTGCCTGGGTTGCAGGCTCAGTCTCTAGTAGGGGGCCTGCGGGAGGCAGCTGATCAGTGATTCTTATTATTGATGTTTCTATCTCTCTCTCCATCTCCCTTTCTCTCTGAAATCAATAAAAATATTTTTAAAGCCAAAACCGGTTTGGCTCAGTGGATAGAGCGTCAGCCTGCGGACTGAAAGGTCCCAGGTTCGATTCCGGTCAAGGGCATGTACCTTGGTTGCGGGCACGTCCCCAGTAGGGGGTGTGCAGGAGGCAGCTGATCGATGTTTCTAACTCTCTATCCCTCTCCCTTCCTCTCTGTAAAAAATCAATAAAATATATTTTAAAAAAATATTTTTAAAAAAGAAAACACATGATCTTCGCTTTGGGCTTTGTCATTTTACAATATCCTTTGTGCAGTATTTTAACTTCCATCAACTTTCCTTTACCTACTCATAAAATGCAATCTATTTTGGGGATGATGATCAGGAAAGTGATTCTAGTGGGTAGAGTTTTATTTGGAGGGGATGCAGTCGTGAAAATATTTAAAAATTGAGCATGGTGATGGTTGTACCACTCTGAATTTACTTTAAAACCAGTTCATTGTACACTTTAGGTGACATGTACAGTATATGAATTATATCTCAACAAAGCTGTTCTTTTCTTTCTTTTAAAAAAATATTTTTTATTGATTTTTTACAGAGAGGAAGGGAGAGGGATAGAGTGTTAAAACATCAATGAGAGAGAAACATCGATCAGCTGCCTCCTGCACACCTCCTAATGGGGATGTGCCTGCAACCAAGATACATGCTTTTGACTGGAATCGAACCTGGGACCTTTCAGTCTGCAGGCCGATGCTCTATCCACTGAGCCAAACCGGTTAGGGCCTTTTATTTCTTTTTAAATAAAGACCAGTCTTATAATCAATTGCAGATGTTTTCAGAGGCCCCCCAGGATTTGCTTATTGTATCCCAATCCATGGCTGCGACTCCCAGTTGCCTCCAGTCCTGGTGGATCTGGATAGTGTGGTTTGCAAAGAAGGTGGCAAGAGACTTGTGGAATTTCTGCAACCCCATTCCCACTGTCTCCTCATAGGGCACCAGGGCCATTTCCACTGTGCCAGCTCTCTGCTTCCTTTAACCTGTTGGGCAAAAGAATCCTGCATGCCCTGGCCAGAAAGTGCGTTCTCTCTTAGGTGGCCCAAATGCTTTTATTAAGGTCATTTTATGGATTCAAAGAATAAACAGAGATGTGGAAAGCTTTTGTTAAATTCCCTTTACATGATTCTTCCAGTCTCATGGGAAGTGAGATGTGGCTCTGAATTCATCCCAAAGGGTGTCTTTGGGCAAAAGCACCCAGAACAGCACAAGTCCTTCAGGATGCCCCACACACTTCACTGTCAGGACTCAGGGGGCTTGAGGGTGAGCAAGGCAGTGGTGCCAGCACAGGACCCAGGAGAAGGTAGCTTTCTACACTGCCCAGGCCACGTGGACTGCAGCTGCACCTGCCGAGGTGGGCAGGGTGTTTCTGCTGTTTTGTTTTGGTCTGGCCTCCACCCCGTCAGCCATGGACCCGTGCCTGCACTGAGACTGTGAATGGTTCGATGGTCCTACTTTTTGGTGGACCATGCATGCACTCCCACCTCCCAGAGACTGGCAGTTAGATACTAGCGGCTTTCAAGTCGCTCGCGGGAAGAGCCCAGCTCTAGGTTCAGAACAGACTCAGGCGTCCTCGGCTAGGAGGCTTCCTCAGGCTAGGAGCCACCGCAGTTTAAAGGCCGGCCATGGTCCCTATCTTGGCGGGGGTCTCCTCTGGGGTGCTGGCTGGCCTGGGCTAGGGCCGCCCGCAGTTTGGAGGCCAGCCACACCCCCGATCCAGGCAGGGGTCCCTTCATGGTGACCTTTCGTCCTGCTCCCTCAGCTCCCTAGCCTGGCATTCGGTTGAGCCTCTGTTCGTTTTGGATGTGAGGGACCCTGGCTCTTTCTATATATAGATTATATAGTGCAAAATTATTATATATAGTGTGTATCTATGTGTATCTGTGTATGTAAATATGATGTAGAATGTGGTGTATTTTGTATATTTGTATAGTGTTGGTAATATATAGTACAATAGGACATCTTAGCATATATTTTGGATAATTAGAATATATTATATAATGAACATATAATTTATTTACAGGGTGTTGTATAGCATATTTTACAGAACAGTATTGCAGTCTTCTCAGCCTACAGTGTAGCGGGGGTCATTTCCATGTCTGTGCACAGAAGTATTAAAGACCCTATTACATCCTCCCATGAAGCACAGGGACACCTCACTTTCTTGATACTACAACCTTGGGTTCCCTCACCCCCTGTTTTTCTCTCTGCTTCTGAGTGCACTTGAAGTGTCAGTATGTTTCAGAAATTTGCACTAATTTATCCGGCTGTGATTGGAATGAAGCCCTGTGGTTTCATTTGTCCCAAGTGCAGAGATGTGCGACATTCTCTTCTTTTTGAGTAATTGTGAGCAGGATTATTCCAGAGCGCTTTATCCCAAAGGGTGATCTTCAATTAGGAGTTGCTGCTCTTGGTGCCAGAGAGCTAGACCATTGGCAATGGCCTAAAAGTTGTAAACATGTACAGATGAGGTCAACCATTAGCCAGGGCATCCTGTGGCATGATTGCCTGGAGGTGACTTATCTTGCTGTTCATTGGATCCCATTTTAGAGCAGGGATGGCTGGGTTAGGGACAGTGGCAGCCGCTCTCCATCACGTGTGCTGGTGGCACAGCACCATGGACCTGAAAATTAGAGCAGGATTTATTTTTAAATGAATGAGAGAGGAAAAGCATATTTCAAAACATCTCCTGTGCTTGTCAAAGAGGAGCGAGAACAGTATACTTTAAATGTTTTCTTTTTGCATGAACACTGATAAGATCAAATAGAAACAAACTACATTGCTCTCTATAGGGAAACTAGCCCCCTTTGTTCAAGGACAAGCTAGAAGTGTTTCCCATAAAGTTGGGGCCTGGAAATAGGAGTTTATTTGGTGGAACCATAGCTTCAAGGTGGTGGTAATCCACTGTGAGATATCATTCATTCTTTCCTGGTTTAAGATCAGATCTAATTCAGGTGTTCAAAGAACAAGCAGTGGGAATAATCCCAAGTAGATCCCAGGAAAGAATCTGGAGCGTTTTTCTAAGGTGTCCCTTTTGATAAATTTTAACTGTGCAGGAGTTGGGACATTCAAGTAGTTGCTAGAGAAGAGGCTACTCTATGCTAGCAGGACCAAGGGAAGGCTTAGGACCAAAAAGACCAGAAGCTTTACTTTAAATTTTAAGCATACGCAAAATAATTCAATTAACTGCGGGAGGAATTACATCACATAACACATATGTAGTTGCAAATCACACAGCATTTTATTACACACACAATTTCCTGATGCTGCCGGTATAAACTCGCAGCAGTTCAGGTGGCTATCAATGAATTACATCAATGTATACATGTCAATCTCAAACAGGGTGAGGGGCTACATGTGGTTAGGGAGAGTACATCACTCACACAAATGGTTCTCTTGACAAGTCACTCTGAATCAGTTTAAATCCTTATCTCTGGGGTACACACACTTCAGGGCAGTGGGGAATGTGTCCTTAATATCACACTTTAAGTTTCAAAGGAAGTTAACACAAACATTTTAAAACCTTCCTAATATTTTTAAATATTCTTTAAGCATTTTTAAACATTTCTATATTTTACTACAACATTTCTGTAACAGTTTTCTTTCATTTTTTTGTTTTGTTTTGTTTTGTTAATCCTCACCTGAGGGTAGACTTTTTCCATTTTTTTGTATATAAAACGTCCTTGGGTTAATAGGCCCGATGTTTTTGTTTTGTCTTAGCTTTGTGTTTCATTGGTTGATTTTTTTTCTTGGAAAAGAGAGAGAGAGAGAGAGAGAGAGAGAGAGAGAGAGAGAGAGAGAGAGATATCAATTGGTTGCCTCCCATTGCAGGAATTGAACCCACATCCTAGATATGTGTCCTGACCGGGAATGGAACCCACAAACTTTGGTGTATAGGACCATGCTCCACCAACTGGGCCACATCAGCCAGGGTGGTTTTGCTCTGTATTTTTTGTTGTTGTTGTTATTTTTTAAAGATATATATTTGTAATGATTTCAGAGATGAAGGGAGAAGAAGAGAGATAGAAATATCAATGAGGAGAAAGAGGTCATTGCTCGGTTGCCTCCTGCACGCCCCACACTGGGAATGGGCCCAAAACCCAGGTATATGCCCTGACTGGGAATCGAACTATGACCTCCTGGTTCATAGGTTGACGCTCAACCACTGAGCAACACAGGCTGGACTTTGCTTTGTGTTTAACCAACATCCATCTCACTATAAATTGGAAGTAGTTTTTTTTTTTATTATTTTATTTATTTATTTATTTTTTTAAATAAATCTTTATTCAGATTATTACAATTATTTCTCCTTTTTCCCCCCATAGCTCCCCTCCACCCATTTCCCACCCCACCTTCTGCCCTTACCTCCCCCCCACTGTCCTCATCCATAGGTGTATGATTTTTGTCCAGTCTCTTCCCGTACCCCCCACACCCCTTTCCCCCTGAGAATTATCAGTCCACTCCCTTTCTATGCCCCTGATTCTATTATATTCACCAGATTATTCTGTTCCTTAGGTTTTTAATTCACTTGATTTTTAGGTTCACTTGTTGATAGATATGTATTTGTTGTTCATAATTTTTCCCTTTACTTTTTTCTTCTTCCTCTTCTTTAAGAATACCTTTCAGCATTTCATATAATACTGATTTTGTGGTGATGAACTCCTTCAGCTTTTTCTTATCTGTGAAGCTCTTTATCTGCCCTTCAATTCTGAATGATAGCTTTGCTGGGTAGAGTACTCTTGGTTGTAGGTTCTTGCTATTCATCACATTGAAAATTTCTTGCCACTCCCGTCTGGCCTGCATAGTTTCTGTTGAGAAGTCAGCTGACAGTCGTATGGGTGCTCCCTTGTAGGTAATTAACTGTTTTTCTCTTGCTGCTTTTAATATTCTCTCTTTGTCTTTTGCTCTTGGCATTTTAATTATGATGTGTCTTGGTGTGGTCCTCTTTGGATTCCTTTTGTTTGGGGTTCTGTGGGCTTCCTGGACTTGTAAGTCTATTTCTTTCACCAGGTGGGGGAAGTTTTCGGTCATTATTTCTTCAAATAGGTTTTCCGTATCTTGCTCTCTCTCTTCTTCTGGCACCCCCATAATTCTGATGTTGGTACGCTTGAAGTTGTCCCAGAGTCTTCTTACATTATCTTCAACTTTTTGGATTTTTTTTTTTGCTTTTTGCTTTTTCGGTTGAGTGTTTTTTGCTTCTTTGTATTTCAATTCTTTGACTTGATTCTTGTGTTCCTCTAGTCTGTTTTTGGGTCTCTGTATAATATTTTTTATTTCAGTCAGTGTATGTTTAATTTCTAGTTGGTCCTTTTTCATATCTTCGAGGGTCTCGTTATATTTATCGGCCTTTTCTAGGATATTCTTAAAAAGCCTTATAACCGTGGTTTTGAATTCTATATCCAGTCATTTGTTTTCCTCCATTTCTTTCGTTTGTGATCTGACTCTTTGACGCCGCATTTTCACTGCTTCCCTGAGTTGGTAAGGTATCTCCAATTCTCTGTGAGCTTTTCTCTTTCCTTCTAGTTGTAGAATTTTCACTCAGCCAGCTTTCCTGTGGTTCTGGATGGTGTTCGTTCTGTCTTTTAGTTGTAGTTTTGAAATTGTTGTGCGAGGCAGCAGTTTAGGTGTTTACCTATGCCGCCATCTTGGTTTCTTGGAAGTAGTTTTTGACCCTGCACTGTTTAAATTGTGTCCCTCTCTGGAAAATGTTTGCATACAATGTACTTGGTCATTTAAACCAAAATTTAGGCCCACACTGGTTTGGCTCAAGGAATAGAGCGTTGGCCTGCTGACTGAAGTTTAATTCCGGTTCAGGGCATGTACCCCAGTTACAGCTCCTAACTGGCTCGGGCCCTAGTCGGGGTGCGTGCAGGAGGCAATCATCGATGTGTTTCTCTCACATTGATATTTCTCTCAGTCTTTCCCTCTCTCTAAAAATCAATGGAAAAATATCCCCAGGAGAGGATTAAATAAATAAATAAATTCAGTTCTGTAATCAGATATGTCATCAGTTAGTTTTTCCTTAATCTCTTTGGCATCAAGAATTGTAGTTCTTTTCTTTCTTTATCCCTCCTGACCTTTCATCCTTCATCCCTCCACTCCTTCTCACGGTCTCTGTCCTGGCCTGACTGTTTCTCACATCACTTACTTATACCTAACACCTTATCAGACATGCATTAGTCTAGTGGGATGCCAGGGTGTCCAGAAAGGCACTGGCTTACACAGGATATTAGCACCAAGTGACTCTAGGGGACCCTGAGTTAGTGGTGAAATATTTGGGGAACTGGTTGGTTGGGCATGGCACCTGGTCTCTGTGAGTTGAGTCAGCGATACTAGCAGAGATGGGAAGAGTGGGCAGATGGCAATCTGAGCCTCAGTGTTGAAGGAAGATTACACTGATTCCATGGGCATATCTAGTTCATTAATGGTTTTTGTAGCCAGAGGAATGAGTGGGATGGCCCAGAAAGGGTGTGGATGTAGAAAAAATGTGTGAGAGCAGGACTGACTTCTAAGAAGTGTCAGACAAAAGGGCAGAGATTAAGAGGGAGGAGTAGGAGGACACAAGGAGGGTTAGGCAGGTTATTTTCAGTGGAGGTCTGTGCAAATAAGGAAACTGTGATGAAAATATGGTATTTCTGCCATAATGGGTTTGGCTCAGTGGATAGAGTGTTGGCCTGCGGATCCCAGGTGTTTGATTCTGGTCAAGGGCATGTACCTTGGTTGTGGGCACATACCCAGTAGGGAGTGTGCAGGAGGCAGCTGACCGATGTTTCTCTCTCATCGATGTTTCTAACTCTCTATCCCTCTCCCTTCCTCTCTGTAAAAAATAATAAAGTATCTTTTTTTAAAAAAAAGAAAATATGGTATTTCTTAGTTTCAGTAGAGCCTCCATAGAACGGATTAATTTAGGAAATGTGGGGGTGTCCGTTAAAGCTGAAAATCTATTATATAATAAAGTAGACTTTCTGAATGTGTATGTTAAAAATTTGACAGCCCTAACCCTTTTGGCTCAGTGGATAGAGCGTCAGCCTGCGGACTGAAGGGTCCCAGGTTCGACTGCGGTCAAGGGTATGTACCTTGGTTGCTGGCACATCCCCAGTAGGGGGTGTGCAGGAGGCAGCTGATCGATGTTTCTCTCTCATTGATGTTTCTAACTCTCTTCCCTCTGTAAAAAATCAATAAAATATATATTAAAAATAATTTGACAAAGGCTCCCGGGCGGTGTGGCTCAGTGGCTGAGCATTAACCCATGAACCAGGAGGTCACAGTTCGAATCCCAGTCAGGTCACAGGCCTGGGTTGTGGGCTCAGGGATTCCCCGTAGAAGGCCTGCAGGAGGCAGCTGATCAATGATTTTCTCATCATTGGTGTTTCTATCTCTCTCTTCCTCTCTCTGACATCAATAAAAACATTGTTGTTGTTTTTTTTTAAAGGGAAAATTTGACAAATTAGACTACCTGTATTTACTTATGTAGACACATTTGTGTAATTTAAATTAAATGTATATAAATGTTTAATTTCACATAACTCTTTTCAATATGTATTACAGCAGTTTTAATTATATACTGAATAGATTTGGTAAATCGGTGTCACCTACAGCAACAAATGCACAGGGCTGGGGCTGGCTTAGTGTAAGTGGGAACATTGGCCTTCACCCATTAAAACTGCTGCAGAAAGGTCACCCCACAGGACAACAGAACCAATTACCTTGTGTGATGCAGTGGGATCATGTGCTAATCATTTGCTGAACACTGTTGACCAGCAGTGACTCTTAGATTTAAATATGAAGATATCGTTGTAGATATGTAATATTTATTTACATTGGTAAAATTGCTTCAGCGTTTTTTCCAACATTTAGCCTACTCACTAAAATTCTGTTAAAAATAACAGTGACCCAGGCAGCGTGGTCAGTGGTTGAGCATAGACCTATGAACCAGGAGGTCACAGTTCGACTCCCAGTTGGAACATATGCCCAGGTTGCGGGCTTTATCCTCAGTGTGCGGCATGCAGGAGGCAGCCAGTAAATGACTCTCATCATTGATGTATCTCTCTGTCTCCCTTCCTCTGTGAAATAAAAATAATATATTATTTAAAAATAAGTGAATTAATTGTTGTGGCAGAATGCATGGGAGAACGATCAGCCAGCACTCTGAGGGAGGAAAGTTTAACCTTTATTTCGTAGAGCTGCTAGTCCAGGTGAATTCTGAATCCAAAGCCTGAACTGAAGTCATGGGGAGGCTCTGACCTATATATCTCCTCTGAGGGCCCCCACAGTTCCGCCCAAGTCAGTCTTGGCCGGGTCTTGGGGCATGCTCTGCAGCTCCGCCCAAGTCAGCTGAGGTCAGGCCCTGAGGTTAGGCTCTGCAGCGCGGCCAAGTCAGTCAGAGTGGGGAAGGAAGACTACAGTTTTAACCAGATACTGAACTAGGTTGCAAGCCGTCCCCCCCCCACCCCCCGCCATTTTCCTTTTCCGTTACAATGAGTGTTATGCTAGTATCACAGACTCACCAATCAGGGGGATTATTATTTAGATGTGGGGATGAAAAGATGCCACCTGCTAACCTGACAAGTTCAGGGAAGGCCTGTGTGTGATGGCCTTGAAAATTCAGAGAGCTAGAATAACCACAAAGGATGGTCTGAAATTAAACTATTTTAACTAGAAGCAGTTTATGGGAGATAGTCATGTCCCAGGCTAGAATCTCCCCTGACAAAACTCAATCTTTCCCTTACCTACACTGTCCATTGTCTTTTGCATCTAAGATAGCATTCCTTGGCAATGTCAGGGTGAATCCCCCTATTTCAGATCCCTCAGTGCACAACCAGTGCAGCAGGGCTGAGACCATAACTCCTCTCATTGTTATTGTTATCATGCTAATCAGTAACTATTAACTGCCCTGTACCCAGCTATGTAAAATATATATGTATGTCTATCATTTTACGTTTCATCTTATCCCAGGGGTTTCCCTGCTTTGCTTTCTCCCAGCTCCCTAATCTATATCACCAATGGATTTCATGTAACCCACTTGGATCATCTCTTTGGATTGTAATGTATAAAATAAGGTACCAAACTGCCTTACTCCGGACATTATCTGAATTCATTTAGATTTTGCCACCTGACAATGAAATTGTAAGGTTTAATCAGAGATGTAAGACTTAACCCGACCGAAACCAATAAGTTGACCAAGACAAGCAGGTTAAAAGCAAAAAATCGCGTTTATTGAAAGCTCTCGGGTGAGGTCCCGCGGTCCGAGAGCACAGGCCGGGGGAGTCACACTTTATTCACCGGTGGGTTCACCGGTGGGCTTAGAGAAAATGAATTCAAATTCTAAGCAAGGCTACAAGCAGAACTTCCCTTTTTATTAAAGAGCCAGCCCTATGTGCACTTAGTGGTTATCTCGCTGCTGGCCTTGAAAACAACACAGTTCTATCCAATTAAAAAATGCACCTGGCATGGCATTGAAATTATGGGCATATCTAGTCTCTGGCCTACAAGGTCAGACAGCTTAAGTTTATTTTCCTCATTATTCAAGCAGGCTAAAGCAGGCTAGAAAGCAAAGTTTGTAAAGTTCCTGCTTTCCCAGACCCAGACCTTACACCCGGGACCTTAGCTTCCCTCCCAGCCCTGACTTCATCTGGAAGGACATCTGATCTAATTAGCATATTACGCTTTTATTATTATAGATAAGGTACAAAACTGCCATTCCCTGGAATGATATCTCAATCCATTGACCTTTTGCTTCCTGACAATAAACTCACAAACATTCTCTTTAGGTTTGAATGATTCTTACATTGACAGATGGAACCCGGTTTTCTGATGAATCTCATTATTGTTGGATTAAACAGTGTAACTGTGGTAGGCAACAGGAATGGCACCAGGTGTCTGACTGGGCTCAGACCAAATGTGGGTTCAGCAGCCTGGGTAGTTGGGTTCTGGCTAGGAAAGAATTCAGAACAAGACCCAATGTGTAAGAGAACATTTACTGGGTAAATTACAGAGGTGTGAGAAGTAATTCTCAGAAGAAATGGGCTTAGGAAAGGAGTTAAGGAGGTAATGAAAGGGCATTTGGAGCTTGGGAGTGCAAGCTAATGGTAATCTGCTGGGGGAGGAAGAGATGGAGGGAGAATAGGAAGGTATAGGTGTGCTCCAGGGAGGGAGATCACACTGGGTCCTCCTTCCCAAAGGTTTTAAGGGTGGAGATTTCAGGGGAGGTCCCAGGGGAAGAGCTGAACGGAATATTTTGTGGCTTTCCAGGTATGTCCATTCAGGGATGTGGCCTCCACTGATGGGTTGGCCAGCACCAGAACAGGGGTCATTATTCAATGCAGCTGGTACTGATGTCAGCCCTGGCATTTTATTGCTTATCTGGGCCTGGAGCTAGAGGAGGAAAAGTCACTCTGGGGACAAGGGCCCACCCTACAAATGACTGCCCATTGCTAGACACCTGGCCTTCCACCCTGGTGACCTCTGTACCTGGCCCATCTCCCTGCTCTGCTTAGGTCTGTGGAACTGCCTACAAGATAACCACAAGTAAGGGGTGGCTCATGACCTCGGAGGACCGTGACTGAATCACCAGTGGAAACACATTTTTTCACGTGAAAAACATTTTCTAAAGGTAACCATTCTAAATACGCAGAAGTCACTTTTCCCGCTGGACATGGTGGCTTGTTTCTGGTTTCAATGCTCTTTCTGGGAATCTGGCTGTAGTTCTGGAAGGATACCACCCTAAGGCATCCTGGTCCCTGAGCCTGGGAACCTTTTTGCAAATGCACACGTCAGACGCCAGTTGTCAACAAAGATCAAAATGGAGCCAGATTCATTTTAAGTGTGTGTGTTTGCAAGGAAGGAACCCTGTTCCCTGGGGACTCTCAGCCCTGCCTCTCAATGCAAAGTCCCTGGACAGCAGATCTGGCTGCTTTGGGCTCAGGCCTGTGCACCTCAGGCGCTAGGAGGCGATGTCCAGCGATGTCTGTCATCTGAGCTTGGCGCCAGGTGGGTGGAGCTGCTGCGGTGGGGCGGGTGGAGGGTGGGGCTATTGGGGGCAGGTGGGTGCGGCTACGCTCTGCTACCACGCGGAAGATAGAGGCTCCCTTGTACTTCCGTCATTTCTCCATCTGCTTCGTGGTGGGAGCTGCAGGCGGGACTCAGGGAGGCCCAGGAAACTAGAAATGGTGAGTGTGAGGCCCGGGAGGAGGGGCGGGTGGAGCCGCCGTGGCGGGACCATCTCTGCACGGTCAGGTCCGGGGCCTGCGGACCCAAGGCGCCCGGGGCCTCCGTTGAAACTGCAGGCCCCTCGGGCTCGCAGTGTGGGGCTCAGCCGGGACCCGGGCGTCCAGTTTGTCCCCGCAGCAGGGCCTTCGGCTGCGGAGCGTGTCTGGGCAGCTCTGCACCCACATCCCCGCGGCTCCAAAGTTGGTGCGGTGACCACGGGGAGGAGGGTCATTGGGGACAATGGTGACTCGGTCTCCGCGGTTCGTGCATGGGAGGAGCTGTCATCTGTGGGTCCCCTGTCCCTCCTTTCTCCCCAGAAGGAGCCCGCTTTCTCCTGGGTTTTGATGTTTGTGGAGCAGGCTCTCAAGTCCACCCCCTGTCCCCCAGGCCTAGCTCTGCAGCAAATGCCTGCATTTCCAGTCTCTCCCCCGATCCTAAACCCCATCTTTCCTTCTCTGAGTCACAGCATCTTTATCAGCTATTTGTTTTGTGGTGCTTTTCAAACTGTTAAAAACAAAATTTAGCTTTATAAATTGGAAGGTCTAACTGGCTTGATTCCCCATTCACAAATCAGGCCGCATCCCATCCTATCTAATCTAATATAATTCTCTAATACCCTCTAATAAAAAGGTAATATGCAAATTAACCATCACTCCGTCACAAAGAAGGTGGTGCCCATAGCCACAAGGTGACCGCACCCAGTCCCCTCAGCCCTGCAGGAGACCCCTCAGTCCTCGGGGGACTGCCGCTGAAAGCGGACAGTGTGAGCGGCCTGGTGGAATGCTTGCTTCATTCCGGTGGTGATGAGGCAAGCGTCTGCCCAGGCCCCGGAGGGCCTCTGGGGGACAAGGGGGCCGGCCTGCAGCCTCCACCGCCAAGCATAGGCCCAGAGAGGAGACAACCAGCCTGCCTCCCACAGAAGCAGCGGGGCTCCCTCCCACCTCCACGGAATCCGCGCAGCTCCCTTCTGCCTCCCACGGAAGCCACACAACTCCCGTGGAAGCAGCGGGGCTCCCGGGGACACGCTGCAGTTCCCGCTGGCTCCCACGAAAGTGGCAGGCGGCCTACTGCACGCGATATCGCGTGATGGGTTACTAGTCTAGTAAATATGAGCGGCTGTTCAAAATGGAAGGCTTTTACAATAGGCAGAAAGGAAGTGGCTTTGAGAGGTTATTAGTAAAGGAAAGAAAGGATTACTTCAGGCAGGGTCCCCTTTCCTTAGGGGAAGGAACAGCAGGAGTCTTTTAGACAGATTAGTGTTGAACAGCAAGTTGCAGAGTGACTGGGTTAGAATTTTACTCCTGAGAGAGGTGAAACTGCAGTTACATACAGGCATGCACCCTGAACCTGGGGAGTGCATCTTGAGGCAGTTTTGCTGTTTTCAGTTCTCTCACACACACCTGCATGGTGTAGCCTACTACACACCTAGGCCATATGGTGTAGCCTGTGGGTCCTAGTCAACAATCCTGTACAACGTGCTACTGTACTGAATACTGTCGGCAATTGTAATGCAATGGTAGTAAGCATTTATGAAAAGGTGCAGTAAAAATGTGGTGTGCAAGGTAGAAAATGGTACATCCGTGTGGGCCTCTGACCCTGAATGGGCTACAGGACTGGAGGCTGCTCTGCAGGAGTCAGTGATTGGTGAGTGAATATGAAGGCCTAGGACGTTACTGTGCACAGCTGTGGACTTTATGACTCTGTACACTTAGGCCAGGAAATTTACAAAAAACAGATTCATCAAGCCCAGGAGGCAATGATGCAATCAAAAGGCACAGGCAACACAAGACCTCTGAGGCTGCTGCCCGCATCAAACAGCATACTGCTTCACAGCAAAGTTTTCTTTCACTAAGTAGAAAGCTCACAAAGATAAAGAGGATAGTATAGCAAATACATGAACCAGTTCATCATCATCAGGTATTCTATGTAGTGACCGTAACTGTATGTGCTGGACTTTCATAGGACCGGCCGCACAGGAAGCTTGTTTACACCAGCATCATCATAAACATCTGAGCAATGCATTTCCCTATGACATTGTGATGGGTATGACATCACTAGGTGATTGCAGTTTTTCAAATCCACTGTAATCTTTTTGTTTTATAGAAGGGATTTTATTTTTTATTAAGTTACAATTGACATACAACATTATATTAGTTTAAGGTGTACAGCATAATGATTTGATGTGTATGTAATATGAAGTGATCATCACAATAAGTCTAGTTATCATCTGTCATTATACATATTTACAGAATATTTTTTTCTTCTAAAGAGAACTTTTAAAATTTATTCTTAGCAACTTTCAAATATGAAATATGGTATTACTAACTGCAGTCACCATGCTGTAAGCTGCATTTCCATGACTTATTTTATAACTGGAAGTTTGTACCTTTTCACACCCTTCATCCGACCCCCAGCGCACCCCCGTACACCACTCCTGCAACCTCTAGCAACCATCAATCTGTGCTCTGTATGTATGGAGTTGTTTTTTTAAAGATTCCACAGATGAGTGAGAACACATGGTATTTCTCTTTTTCTGACTTATTTCACAAAGCATCCTGCCCTCAAGGTCCATGAATGTGTTGTTACAAGTGGCAGAATTTCTTTTTCTAATGGCTGAATAATACAATAATAGTCCTCTGTGTGTGTGTGTGTGTATGCACCATTTTCTTTATTTTTATTGTTTAAAGTAGTACATATATCTTCTTTTTCCCTATTGACCCCCCCCGCCCCCACTGGCCATAGGACAAGCCCCCACTGCCGAGTGTCCATGTCCATTGGTTATGCTAATATGCATATATACCAGTGCTTTGGTTGATCTCTTACCCCTCTCTCCTCCCCTCCCTTCTTTCTGAGGTTGCACTGTCTGTTCAGTGTTTCTTGGTCTCTAGATCTATTTTTGTTCATCAGTTTATGTTCATTACTAGAAGCCTGTTGCACGAAGATTTGTGCAAGAATAGGCCTTCCTTCCCCTGGCTTCGCTCCCAGCTGCCTGGGAGCCTGCAGTCCTCACTCCCGGCTGCCCGGGAGCCTGCAAGTCTTCACTCTCGGCCGGGGCGCCGCTCCTTTAGCTCCCTCTGCCCCCCACCCTCCCCTTCATAGCAGGCGTCCTGCTCCGCCTGTCCGCTCCACGCCTGTGTATGCAAATCAAATCACCATCTTTGTTGGGTTAATTTGCATACTCCTAATTGGCTGGTGGGTGTCACGGAGGTACAGTCAATTTGCATCTTTCTCTTTTATTAGTGTAGATATCCCACATATGGGTGAGATCATGTGATAGTTATCATTCTCTGACTGGTTTATTTCGCTTAGTGCAATGCTCTCCAGGCCCATCTATGGTGTTGCAAATGGTGAAAGTTCCTTCTTTTTTATAGCAGCGTAGTATTCCACTGTGTAGATGTACCACAGTTTTTGAATCCACTCATCTGCTGAGGGGCACTTAGGCTGTTTCCAAATCATGCACCATTTTCTTTTTTAAAAGTGTCACCCAAGGACATTTTTACATTGATTTTTGGAGGGAGGGGAAGAGAAAGGGAAAGACAGAGCGAAAAATTAATGTGAGAGAACCGCATCACCTGGTTGCCTCCTGCACATGCCCTAACCAGAGCCCAGGCTGGTCAGGGGTGCTTGCATCCAAGGTGTGTGCCCTTGACTGGAATCAAACCTAGGACCTTTCAGTCCCCAGGCCGATGCTCTATTCCAGGGGTCCTCAAACTTTTTTTTTTTTTTTAATATGGAACGCTTCACGAATTTGCGTGTCATCCTTGCGCAGGGGCCATGCTAATCTTCTCTGTATCGTTCCAATTTTAGTATATGTGCTGCCAAAGCGAGCACGGTCCTCAAACTTTTTAAACAGGGGGCCAGTTCACTGTCCCTCAGACCGTTGGAGGGCCGGACTATAGTTTAAAAAAAAAAAACTATGAACAAATTCCTATGCGCACTGCGGGCCCGGGACGAGTCGGCTGCTAAGCAGGACAGGCAGTGGCACCCGGCGGGCCAGATAAATGTCCTCGGCGGGCTGCATGTGGCCCGCGGGCCGTAATTTGAGGACCCCTGCTCTATTCACTGAGTGATATTGGCTAGGGCTTAATTTTTTTTTAATAAGTTGACACAAAATATTAGTTTCAGGTGTCAACATAGTGGTTACTGGTAGACATGTACATTACTTACAAAGTCTAATACCCCTGAGATACCACACATAGTTAATAGAATATTATTAACTACTAGAGACCTGGTGCACAAATTTGTGCACAGGTGGGGTCGCTCTGGGTGGCCTGCAGGGATCGGGCTGAAACCCACAGTCCAACACCACCTGCAGCTCCCACCTGCTGCTCCCCCTCATCCTGTTCCCACTGTGACTGCCACGGGCTCAAGCCCAATCAGTCCCAATTGAGAGAGGCTTACACTGCTGCAGCAGCGCTCACCAGCCTTGAGCCTTGCATCTGGTGCCCTCCCAAGGGGAGTGGCCTGCAGGATCAGGCTGAAACCAGCTCTCTGACATCCCCCAAGGGGTCCCGGATTGTGAGAAGGCACAGGCCAGGCTGAGGGACCCCACTGGTACATGATTGGGCTGGGGAGGGGTCCTCAGGAGGGCTCCAGGGCGTGTCCAGCCCATCTTACTCAGTCTCGATCAGCCAGACCCCAGCAGCAAGCTAACCTACTGGTCGGAGTGTCTGCCCCCTGGTGGTCAGTGCACATCATAGCGACTGGTTGACTAGTTGACTGTCTGCTCCCTGGTGGTCAGTGCACGTCATAGTGAGCGGTTGAGCAGCCTTAGCATAGCATTAGCATATTACGCTTAGATTGGTTGTTTGGTTGTTCTGCTGTTTGGTCTATTTGCATATTACCCTTTTATTACATAGGGTATTTCCTGTGCTATACTTTACATGCCCATCACTATTTTGTAATTACCAATTTGTACTTCCTTTTTTTTTTGAGAGCTCCCTTTTTTAAAAAAATATTTATGGTTGAAAGTATTACATATGTCACCTTTTTTCCCCTGTTGACCCTCTCCATCCCTCTCCAAACCCCGCCCCCACTCCCCCACTCTAGGTCTTCAGCTCTCTATTGTCTGTGTCCATTGGTTATGCATATATGCATTCAAGGCCTTTGGTTGATTACCATCCTCCCCCGCCTTCCCTCTGAGATTCCACACTCTGCTCCATACTTCCATGTGTCTGGATCCATTCCTTTCATCATTTTTTGTTACTTAGATTCCACATATGAGTGAGATCATGTGATACTTGTCTTTCTCTGACTGACTTATTTCCCTTAGCATGATACTCACCAGGTCCCTCCATGCCATCTCAAAGGGTAAGAGATTCTTTTTTTTTACTGCTGCGAAGTATTCCGAGGTATAAATGTACCACAGCTTTTTTATCCACTCATCTACTGATGGGCATTTGGGCTGTTTCCAGATCTTAGCTATTGTAAATTGTGCTACTGTGAATATAGGGGTGCATTCATTGTTTCTGATTAGTGTTTCATGTTTTCTTGGGATATATTCCTATAAGTGGGATCACTGGTTCAAATGGCATATCTATATTTAATTTTTTAAGGAAACTCCATACTGTTTTCCATAATGGCTGTACCAGCAGTGTACTAGGGTTCCTTTTCTCCACATCCACACCAGCATTTTGTTGATGGTAGCCATTTTGGCAGGTTTGAGATGATACCTCCTTGTCGTGTTGATTTGCATTTCTCAGATGATTAATGACTTTGGGCATTTTTTCATATGTCTCCTGGTCATCTGTTTGCCCATTTTTTAATTGGATTGTTTGTCTTCCTTCTGTTAAGTTGTATGAGTTCCTTATATATTTTGGATATTAACCCTTTACCAGATGTATAAAGTTGCAAATGGTAAAAGTTCCTTTTGTAAATATGTTCTCCCATACAGTGGGCTCTCTTTTTTTTTTAGTTTTATTTTTTCATTAATTTCTTTATTGATTAAGGTATCACATATTTGTCCTCATCCCCAATTCCCATCCCAAACCCCTCTCCATGCATGCTCCCACCCCCCTGTTGTCTGTGACCACTGGTTAGGCTTATATGCATGCATACAAGTCCTTTGGTTGATCTCTCCCCTTTACCCCCACCCTTCCCTACCTTCCCTCTGAGGTTTGACAGTCTCATCGATGCTTCCCTGTCTCCGGGTCTGTTTTTGTTCATCAGTTTATGTTGTTCATTATTTCCCCCAGATGAGTGAGATCATGTGATACTAGAAATACACTTATAAGAACCGAAAATGAGACAAGCAATAATGGTTATGCTGAGAGGCAAATGAATCAGTCTGTAGTGAGTTTCTTTCTGGGCCAACAGTTCTTTTGAGTCCCAATTTCAATGTCAAACAGTTCCTTATGTGTACATGTCAGCAATGATATTTCAGTTCTGGATGGTGGACAAATGGTGGTAATGCAGGTCCGACCCTCTCTGGTTTGGTCCTGAGCAACCTGCCACGACGCACAGCTGCTGACTGCTAGTATGGCAAGGCGTCATCAGCGTCTTCCATCTCGGGACTGTTTCTCTTCTGTCTTCATGGCTGGAGCAGTCCTGTCAATTCCTCTCTGTTGCAGGAATCCACATGGTCTTGGAGGTGTTTTCTGAAAATATACAAATATATTCTCGACCAAAAGTTAATAAAGGAATCTTTTCTATAAATTTGACTTGGGATCCTTTTTCATTTTTTGCCCAAACAACTTTTCTTTGGCTTGTTTTGACACCATGTGTGTTTTTCATGGGTGTCTTGCTGTTAGCATTACAAGTGAAAGTTAATTTTCTAAAGTAAAAATTTTCTAGATGTAATTTACTTATAGGATATTTTTCCTTACATGATATTCTTCTACTATCCCCCCTTTTTGATTTATATATTAGGAGGCTTTTGGAAATTTTATAATGTAGTCTTGATAGCTTTTAAATTTTAATTTTTTGCACTAAAATATGACTGCTTTAGGTTCATTACATGTTATGCAATTTTACCACGAGATGAACTACCAATAAAAATTTTAGTTAACACTTTAGGAACAGCTTTTTGTCCAGTACCATTAATTTTTCTAGAATATTCGCTTATTTCATTTAGCCAATTTAAATTAGTCTGAGAACTTGACTACTATTTTACTGTAAAATTTAGTACTCTAACAACAATCTTATTTTACCCTGTAAATATTAGTGGAAAGGATTATTTGCCCTCTTGAGTAGGCCCTGCGCATTCCTGGTGCTAGGTTGAATTTAGATATCAAAAACCCACTTCTCCACACCATGGGTACAAGACAACTCAAACAAGTCTTGTTGCAGTGAGAGGGCAGCTGCTGTCGGCCAAGTCTCTGTCATCTGTTTGTCCTCTTTGGAGAAGTGTCTATTTAGGTCCTTTGCCCATTTTTTAATTGGATTGTTTGTCTTCCTTCTGTTAAGTTGTATGAGTTCCTTATATATTTTGGATATTAACCATTTACCAGACGTATAAAGTTGCAAATGGTAAAAGTTCCTTTTGCTAAATATGTTCTCCCATACAGTGGGCTCTCTTTTCGTTTTATTGATGGTTTCTTTTGCTGTGCAGAAGCGTTTTATTTTGATGTAGTCCCATTTGTTTATTTTCTCCTTGTTTCCTTTGACCTATGACAGTGGTAGGCAAACTCATTAGTCAACAGAGCCAAATATCAACAGTACAACGATTGAAATTTCTTTTGAGAGCAAAATTTTTTAAACTTAAACTTCTTCTAATGTCACTTCTTCAAAATAGACTCGCCCAGGCCGTGGTATTTTGTGGAAGAGCCAACTCAAGGGGCCAAAGAGCCGCATGTGGCTCGCGAGCCACAGTTTGCCAACCACGGACCTAGGAGATGTATCTGAAAACATATCGCTAGGAGAGATGTCTCAGATTTTGCTACCTATGGTTTCTTTTAGGACTTTTATGGTTTCATGACTTACATTTAAGTCTTTTATCCATTTTGAGTTTATTCTTGTGTATGGTGTAAGTTGGTGGCATAGTTTCATTGTTTTGCTTGTGTCTGTTCAATTTTCCCAACACCATTTATTGAAGAGATTCTCTTGATTCCATTGTATGCTCTTGCCGCCTTTGTCAAATATTAATTGAGTGTAATGACTTGGTTTGATTTCTGGGTTCTCTGTTCTGTTCCATTGATCTATATACCCGTTCTTATGTCAGTAACAGGCTATTTTTGTTCTGAGGTGGGACTCTTGTAGACAGCATATAGTTGGATCATGGTTTTGTATGCATTCAGCTGCCCTATGCCTTTTTTAAGAAAAATGGATTTTAGAGAGAAAGGGAGAGGGAGAGAGAGATAGAAACATCAATGATGAGAGAGAATCAATGATCAGTTGCCTCCTGCACGTCCCACACTGGGGATTGAGCCTGCAACCTGGGCATGTGCCCTTGACCAGAATTGAACCTAGGACCATTCAGTCCCCAGGCTGATGTTTTATTCACTGAACCAAACTGGCTAAGGCTGCCCTATGCCTTTTTTTTTTTTTTTTATAGGTTGGCCATTTTCTTTTCTTTAAATATATTTTATTGATTTTTTTTTACAGAGAGGAAGGGAGAGGGATAGAGAGTTAGAAACATCCATGAGAGAGAAACATCGATCAGCTGCCTCCTGTACACCCCCTACTGGGGATGTGTCCACAACCAAGGTACATGCCCTTGACTGGAATCGAACCTGAGACCTTTCAGTTTGCAGGCCGACGCTCTATCCACTGAGCCAAACTGGCTAGGGCTGTCCTATGCCTTTTGATTGGAGCATTTAATCCATTTACATTTAGGGTTATTATTGCTAGGTAGTTATTTATTGCCATTTTAATTCTGTATACCTAGGTTTCTCTATTTCTTCTACTCATTGCAGCAATTCCTTTAGCATTTCTTTTTTTCCCTTAATTTAAATTCTTTAGTGTTAAAGTTATTACATATATCTCGTTTTCCCCCCATTGACCTCTCCCCAGCTGCTCCTATCCCTAGCACATTCCCCATCCCCTCCTGTCTGAGTCCATTGGTTATGCTGATCTGTACACATACAAGTCCTTTGGATGATGTCTTATCCACCTCCCTTCCCTGCCATCTCTCTGAGGTTTGACGGTCTGTTCGATGCTTTTATGTTTATAGATCTATTTTTGTTCATCAGTTTATGTTGTCCATTATATCCCACAAATGAGTGAAATCATGTGATATTTATCTTTCTCTTACTGGCTTATTTCGCTTAGAATAATCCTCTCCAGGTTCATCCATGCTGATGCAAATGGTAAGAGTTCTTTTTTACAGCAGTGTAGTATTCCATTGTGTAGATGTACAACAGCTTTTTACTTACTATTTATTACTATTATTTATTTTTAAAATATATTTTATTGATTTTTTACAGAGAGGAAGGGAGAGGGATGGAGAGTTGAAATATTGATGAGAGACAAACACGATCACCTGCCTCCTGCACACCCCATAGTGGGGATGTGCCCGCAACCAAGGTACATGCCCTTGACTGGAATCAAACCTGGGACCCTTCATTCCGCAGGCCAATGCTCTATCCTCTGATCCAAGCTTGTCAGGGCTATTATTATTTTTTTAAATATATTTTTTATTAATTTCAGAGAGTAAGGGAGAGAGAGATAGAAACATCAATGATGATAGAGAATCATTGATTGGCTGCCACCTGCATGCCCCCTGCACGTGCCCTTGACCAGAATTGAACCTGGGACCTTTCAGTCCACAGGTGGATGCTCTATCCACTGAGTCAAACCAGCTAGGGATATCACAGTTTTTTAATCCACTCATCTGCTGATGGGCACTTAGGCTGTTTCCAACTCTTAGCTATTGTAAATTATGCTGCTATGAACATAGTGGTGCATATATTCTTTCTGATTGGTGTTTCTGATTTCTTGGGACATATTCCTAGAAGTGGGGTGACTGGGTCAAATGGGAGTTCCATTTTTAAATTTTGAGGAAACTCCATGCTGTTTTCCACAGTGGCTGCACTGCACGAGGGTTCCTTTTTCTCCGCATCCTCACCAGCACTTATCATTTGTTGATTTTTTGATGGTAACCATTCTTTCAGGTGTGAGATGGTACCTCATTTTCATCTCTCAGATGATTAGTGACTTTGATCATGTTTTCATATGTCTCTTGTTCTTCTGTATGTCCACTTTCGAAAAGTGTCTATTTGGTCCTTTGTCCCCTTTAGCATTTCTTGTAAGATGGCTTGGTGGGGATTTACACCTTTAGCCTTTTTATTTCCCCCCCCCCTGGAAGCTCTTTATTTGACCATTGATTTTGTTTTTTTTTTTTTTTTTTTTTTTTTTCTTTTCAAATTTTTATTAAGGTATTATATGTGTACATATCTTACCATTGCCCCTCACCCCCACCCCACTCCCATACATGCCCTCACCCCCCAATGTTTTGCATCCGTTGGTTACTCTTATATACATGCATATAAGTCCTTCAGTTGATCTCTTATTTCCCCCACCTCTCCCTAACCTTACCCCTGTAATTTGACAGTCTGTTTGATGCTTTACTGCCTCTGTAACTATCTTTTTGTTCATCAGTTTATAATGTTTTTCATTATCCCCAAATGAGTGGGATCATGTGGTATTTTTCTTTCATTGACTGGCTTATTTCACTTAGCATAATGTTCTCTAATTCCGTCCAAGTGCCTACAAATGGTAGTAATTCCTTCTTTTTTACGGCAGCATAGTATTCCATTGTGTAGATGTACCATAGTTTTCTGATCCAGTCATCTGCTGATGGGCACCTAGGCTGTTTCCAAATCTTAGCTATTGTAAATTGTGCTGCTATGAACATAGGGGTGCATATATCCTTTCTGATTGGTGTTTCTGGTTTCTTAGGATATATTCCTAGGAGTGGGATTACTGGGTCAAATGGGAGTTCCATTTTCAGTTTTTTGAGGAAACTCCATACTGTTCTCCACAGTGGCTGCACCAGTCTGCATTCCCACCAGCAGTGCACGAGGGTTCCTTTTTCTCCGCATCCTCGCCAACACTTGTCGTTTGTTGATTTGTTGATGATAGCCATTCTGACAGGTGTGAGATGGTATCGCATTGTTGTTTTGATTTGCATCTCTCGGATAATTAGTGACTTTGAGCATGTTTTCATGTGTCTCTTGGCCTTCCTTCTGTCTTCTTTCGAAAAGATTCTATTTAGGTCCGTTGCCCATTTTTTTATTGGATCCTTTATCTTCCTTTTATTAAGTTGTATAAGCTGCCTGTAGATGTTGGAAATTAAACCTTTATCAGTGATACCATTTGCAAATATGTTCTCCCATACAGTGGGGTTTCTTGTTGTTTTGTTGATGGTTTCTTTTGCTGTGCAAAAGCTTTTTATTTTGATGTAGTCCCATTTGTTTATTTTCTGTTTGGCTTCCATTGCCCTAGGGGCAGTATCACTGAAAAAGTTCTTTTGGCATATGTCTGAGATTTTGCTGCCTGTGGATTCCTCTAGTATTTTTATGGTTTCCCGTCTTATATTTAAGTCCTGTACCCATTTTGAGTTTATTTTTGTGTATGGTGTAAGTTGGTGATCTAGTTTCATTTTTTTGCATGTATCTGTCCAGTTTTCCCAACACCATTTATTAAAGAGACTGTCTTGACTCCATTGTATGCTCATGCCTCCTTTGTCAAATATTAAATGCGCATATTGGTTTGGGTCGATATCTGGATTCTCTATTCTGTTCCATTGATCTATATGTCTGTTCTTGTGCCAGTACCAGGCTGTTTTGAGGACAGTGGCTTTGTAATACAGCTTGAAATCTGGTATTGAGATCCCTCCTACTTTATTCTTCTTTCTCAGGATTGCTGTGGCTATTCGGGGTCTTTTTTTATTCCAGATGAATTTTTGGAGAGTTCTTTCTAGGTCTGTGAAATACGCCGTTGGTATTTTAATGGGGAGTGCATTGAATCTATAGATTGCTTTGGGTAGTATGGACATTTTAATGATGTTGATTCTACCAATCCATGAACATGGTATGTTCTTCCATCTGTTTACATCTTCCTCTATCTCTTTTTTCAGGGTCCTATAGTTTTCCGCATATAGGTCTTTTACCTCCTTGGTTAGGTTTATTCCTAAGTATCTTAATTTTTTTGGTGCAATGGAAAATGGGATTGCTTTTTTAGTCTCTCTTTCTGTAAGTTCATTGTTGGTGTATAGAAATGCCATAGATTTCTTGGCATTAATTTTGTATCCTGCTACATTGCCGAATTCATTTATTAAGTCTGTTAGTTTTTTTATGGAGTCTTTCGGGTTTTTTATGTACAATATCATGTCATCTGCAAATAAGGACAGCTTTACTTCTTCTTTTCCAATTTGGATGCCTTTTATTTCTTCTTCTTGTCTAATTGCAGTGGCTAATACTTCCAGTACTATGTCAAACAGGAGTGGTGAGAGTGGGCATCCCTGTCTTGTTCCTGTTCTTAGGGGAAATGGTTTTAGTTTTTGCCCATTGAGTATGATGTTAGCTGTGGGTTTATCATATATAGCTTTTATTATGTTGAGGTATGATCCTTCTATTCCCACCTTGTTGAGAGTTTTTATCAAGAAAGGGTGTTGGATTTTGTCAAATGCTTTTTCTGCATCAATTGATATGACTATGTGATTTTTATCTCTCAATTTGTTTATGTGATGTATCACATTTATTGATTTGCGGATATTGAACCATCCTTGCATTCCTGGGATAAATCCTACTTGGTCATGGTGTATGATCTTTCTGATGTACTGCTGGATCCTATTTGCTAGAATTTTATTGAGGATTTTGGCATCTACATTCATGAGGGATATTGGCCTGTAATTCTCCTTCATTGTGTTGTCTTTATCTGGTTTTGGTATTAGGGTGATGCTGGCTTCATAGAAGGAGCTTGGAAGTGTTCCTTCCTCTTGAATTTTTTGGAATAGTCTGAGGAGGATAGGTTTTAGTTCTTCCTTGAATGTTTGGTAGAACTCTCCTGTGAAGCCGTCTGGCCCCGGGCTTTTGTTTGCCGGAAGCTCTTTGATGACTGCTTCAATTTCTTCCATAGTTACTGGCATGTTGAGCTGTTTAGATTCTTCCTGATTGAGTTTTGGAAGGTTATATTTTTCTAGGAATATGTCCATTTCCTCCAGGTTGTCCAGTTTGTTGGAATAGAGTTGTTCGTAGTATTTTTTAACAATCCTTTGTATTTCAGCGGGATCTGTTGTTATTTCACCTCTTTCATTTCTGATCTTGTTTATTTGGGTCCTCTCTCTTTGCTTTTTGGTGAGCCTGGCTAGAGGTTCATCAATCTTGTTTATCCTTTCAAAGAACCAGCTCTTGGTCTTGTTGATCTTTTGAATTGTTTCTTTGGTCTCTATGTCGTTTATCTGTGCTCTGATCTTTATTATTTCCTTCCTTCTGCTTACACTGGGCTTTTCTTGTTGCTCTTTTTCTAACTCTTTGAGTTGTTGGGTTAGGTATTTTATTACCCCTGTTTCTTGTTTTTTGCAGTAGGCTTGTAGAGCTATGAACTTCCCTCTCAAGACTGCTTTCGCTGTGTCCCATAGATTTTGGATTGTAGTGTTTTCATTGTCATTTGTTGTCATGATGTTTTTTATTTCTTCTTTGATCTCTCTGGTAACCCAGTCATGGTTTAATAGCATGCTGTTTAGTCTCCATGTGTTTGATTTCTTTGGGTTGTTTTTGTTGTAGTTGATTTCCAGTTTTATGCCACTGTGGTCTGAGAAGATGCTTGATATGATTTCTATCTTCTTGAATTTGAAGAGACTTTGCCTGTGTCCCAACATATGGTCTATCTTTGAAAATGACCCATGTGCACTTGAGAAGAATGTATATTCTGTGGCTTTGGGGTGAAATGTTCTGAAGATGTCAATTAATTCCATCTGGTCTAGTGAGTCATTTAGGATTGATGTTTCTTTGCTGATGTTTTGTTTAGAGGATTTGTCCAATGGTGATAGTGGGGTATTAAAGTCTCCTACTATGATTGTATTGCTGTCAATCTCTCCCTTGATATCCTCCAGGAGTTTTTTTATGTATTTGGGTGCTCCTGTATTGGGTGCATATATGTTTACCAGAGTTATTTCTTCTTGTTGGATTGCTCCCTTTAGTATTATGAAATGGCCTTCCTTATCTCTTGTTATGTCCTTCAGTTTGAGATCTAATTTGTCAGAAATAAGTATTGCTACCCCAGCTTTTTTTTCAGTTCCATTTGCCTGGAAAACCTTTTTCCATCCCTTCACCCTCAGTCTGTGTGCGTCTTTTTTTCTGAGGTGGGTTTCTTGTAGACAGCAGATATATGGGTCGTGTTTTCTTATCCAATCCGTTACCCTATGTCTTTTGATTGGGGCATTTAATCCATTTACATTTAAAGTTATTATTGATAGGTACTTATTTGTCGCCATTCCTATTCTTTACCCCTGTGTTACTTCTTCACTTCCTATTTCTTTTTTTTTACAGCAGACCCTTTAGCATTTCTTGCATTGCTGGTTTGGTGGTAATAAATTCCCTTAGTCCTTTTTTGTCTGTGAAGCTCCTGATTTCACCTTCAATTTTGATTGACAGCCTTGCTGGGTACAGTATTCTTGGATTCAGCCCCTTCCTTTGCATGACTTTGTATATTTCATTCCATTCCCTTCTGGCTTGATGAGTTTCTGTTGAGAAATCAGTTGCTAGTCTGATGGGGGTTCCTTTGTATGTAACTTTCTGTCTCTCTCTTGCTGCTTTTAAGATTCTTACTTTGTCGTTGTTGTTTGCCAATTTAATTATAATGTGCCTTGGCGTCGGTCTTTTGGGGTTCATTTTGCTTGGGACTCTGTGAGCTTCTTGGATTTGTGTGTGTTTTTTCTTCCCTATATCTGGGAAATTTTCTGTCATTATTTCTTCAAAGAGGTTTTCTATTCCTTGCTCAGCTTCCTTTCCTTCTGGAACCCCTATTATGCGGATGTTGTTTTGTTTCGTGTTGTCCCAAAGTTCCCTTAGACTCTCCTCTTGCCTTTTAATTTTTTTTTCTAGAAGTTGCTTTTCTTGGGTATTTTTTTCCATCTTGTCTTCTAGCTCACTGATGCGGTCCTCTGCTTCTTCTAGTCTACTCTTGATGCTTTCTATTGAGTTCTTTACAGCAGCGATGTCATTTTTCATTTCTTCTTGGTTCTTCTTCATTTCCTCTTGGTTCTTGCTCATATTGTCGAATTTGTCTTCCATTCTTTTCAGCCACCTCATGACCATTTCTCTGAATTCTTTTTCTGGAAAGTTGCTTGCCTCCATTTCGTTTACTTCCTTTTCTGGTGATGCCTGCTTTTCTTTCATATGCGGGCTGCCTCTTTGTCTCCCCATGGTCTCTCTTCTCTGGGTGTCTGGTTATGTAGTTCTTTCTCTCCTGGGTTGATTTAAAGGCACAAAATACAGCACTACCAGGTACAACTCACAAGGCACTGAACAGGAATGTATTCACGATATTAATAACCTCCAATAAAGGTGACCACCAGAAAAAGGCAAATTAGGTGATAGGAGAGAAAGAAGAAGAGGAAAAAAGAAAGAAAGAAAGAAAAAAAGAAAAAAGTTGTGTGAAAATGAAATTGGGAAAAGGGAAAGTAAAGAGAAGAAAAAAAAGAAAAAAAAAAAAGTAAGAGAGACAAGAAAGTGACTAAGAGAGATAGGGGAACAGACTATATATATTGGGGATAAAACTCCAATAGAACAATCACTAATCCCAGCAAATGCCAGCAACAAGTGCCTGGGGATTAGTACAAACTACAACACCAACTAATACGGAGTGAGGCAAGGGAAAGCTGAAGCACAAAACAAACAAAAAAATAAACAAAAGAAGAATAAGCAAAACAATCTCACAAAAAAGCATAAAAATTGGATATAATCTACATTCAAGCAAACAACAACAAAAGGACAGAGAGAAGGACAAGTTTATGGATAGCTCAGACAGCGAAGGGAGAGGTGTATGTGGACTTGGAGCAGGGGATTGGAGATTAGATATGTAAGTAGGGTGAAATTTTAACAAGGGGTAAACAGAAAGAATAGGGAGAATCTAAAGCAGTAAAAGGGTAAGATAAACAGGACACTGAAAAGGGGGAGGTTAGGAGGGGAGTGATGGCCTAAAGGTAGAGTTGAGATAGAGTAAAACGATGCTAAAGGAAAGATAGAAATAGAATGTAGAACCCTAATCCCAAAATAAAATGAAGAGAAAATAAAATGACACTTAAAAAAAAAAAAAAAGATAAAATAGCAGTAGTAATAATACGGATTGAAAATAAAAATGTAATAATTAAAAAGGTAAAATCAAGTGATGAAAAAAGAGAAAAAAAAGTTTCTTGATTAAAAGATGCAAAAAATGAAAATAAAAAAGAATAAAAAAATAAAAGGTAAAAATAAAATGTGAAGTAGTGAAGGTCATTCACTTCCTCTGTTTTTCTGTTTGGCACGCCTGTTTCTCAGTCCAGACAGTATTGCAGTTCCCTGCGATCCACTGCTCTTCGGTGTTGTAAGCCAGTCCTGATTTTAAGCAGGCGGTGTGTCTTAATTTCTCGTATTCCTTTATTTTTGATTACACAAGAGTCAATTTGTGATTCAGCCCCTGGGTGGCAGTGTTTCTGGATTAACTTCCGGGTCTATCTATGGCCTCTCTAGGCAGTGTTAGAGCCTTCTTTCCCGCACTCGCCACTGGCCTGTGGGAGTGGTCTGCCTCAGAGCTGACTCTCTGATGGTCACGCCCAGCTCCAATCCCCAGGTTCCAGAAAAACAACCTTCCCCTGCAGTCTCCCAGGGTGTCCCCAACTGGGTGATCCTATGTATTGGGCTTAGTAATCAGAGGCCAGAATTTCAAGAGGAAAAAGCTCAGTTGTGCGAACTCCGGGACTCCGCGTAAGCCCAGGCACCCAGGGAACGCAGGGGCTGCGCGTAAGTCTGGACTGCCTGAAATTCTTAGGGTGTCCCTGCACTTCAGATCAAAATGGGTTGCTTTTTAGAGTGCCCTTCTCTTAGCAGCTCTGAGGACCCCTTTCCACAATCACAGATCACGCCAGCCCCTACAGCCACGGATTTTTCTAGGCACAGACTTCCCTGGTCCTCCAGCTCCCGCAAAACGCGCGTTCCTCTCTCCCTCCGGGACCAGAGACCTCACCTTATCCCAGGCGAAATCTGACCTTTCCGTGGTGGAGTGTAGAGCTCCTCTGAACCCGTGTGCTTGCGCCAGTTGGGGAGCGTTGTTCTGGGGCTCGCAGCTGTTCCTGGGGTGCCGCAGTTGTGGATTCTCAGGCTTCAGATAAGCTCCACTTTCCGGATCAAGATGGCGCAGACTCCGCGTCCAACCCCGCAGCTCCGGGAGGGGACCCAGCCGCAGTTGGTGCTGCCAGGTCAGGGGAACCCCGTTCAGCAGTCCCCCACCTCCTTCTGGAATTCAGCTGTCTCCCAACCGGCCAACAAACACTCCTTGTGCGACCCTCAGCTGTTCTTTCTTTCTGCTCCGGGACAAGGCTCGGAACACGTCTGTCTATTCCGCCGCCATTATTCCCTTCCCCCCAGGCCCTCCTGACCATTGATTTTGAATGATAGCCTTGCTGGATATAGTAATCTTGGTTTAAGATTCTTGCTTTCCATTACCTTGAGTACTTCATGCCTTTCCTTTCTGGCCTGTAGAGTTTCTGATGAGTAATCCGGTGTCATCCTTATGGGAACTCCTTTGTAGTTAACAGTTTGCTTTTCTCTTGCTGCCTTTCAGATTCTCTCTTTGTCTTTAATTTTTGGCATTTTGATTATGTGTCTCAGCCTGGGCCTGTTAGGGTTCTTCTTGCTTGGGGTTCTCTGTGCCTCCTGAACTTGTGTGACTTTTTCCTTTATCAGGTTAGGGAAGTTTTCTGCCATTATTTCTTCAAACATGTTCTCTATCCATTTCTCCAACCTTTCCGGGAGATGGAGCCGAGGCTGGGTGGTAGGTGAAAGTTGCTAAGGGCTTGCCTATGGACATGTGTGGGTGTTGGTCATTGGGCTGGACTTCACTGGTGTTCACTCTCGAGATGGGAGCCGGCCCAGGCAGTATGTGCGAGAAGCGCCTCTGGAATTTTCCTGAGCCCGCATCCGCAGACCCAGAGAGCAATAGGTAAGGTGCTCGGAGCAGCCCCAGGGTCTGAAAGGAGAGTTCCAGGGGCTGGCAGCGGCTGATCCGTGGTCATTCTGGCTGCACCTTCACCACCTGAGCGTCAGGACTGCAGTCTGTTCACTGGAGATTGCGCCTACCGGAGGCGGGAGAGGTTCGCACGTCGCACCAGCGCTCCCCAGCCATGAGCCCGGCTTCTGACGCACTGACTACCAGGGGGCAGCTCCTGTGTTGAGTGTCTACCCCCTGGTGGTCAGTGCGCATCATAGCGACTGGCCGTTCTGGTCATCCTGCCGTAACAGTCACTGGGCTTTTATTATATAGATACTATCTTTATTGTATGTTCTTGCCTCCTTTGTCTAGTATTCCTTCACCTTAAAGGCATGGGTTTATTTCTGGGTTCTCTGTTCTGTTCCACTGATTTATACGCTGTTTTTATGCCAGGATCATGCTGTTTTGATTACTATGGCCTTGTAGTAGAGTTGAATATTACGTAGTGTGATTCATCCACATTTGTTCTTCTTTCTCAGTATTACTGTTGGTATTCAGTAATATTGTTTTGTGGTTCCATATAAAATTTTTGAATATTTGTTCTAGTTATGTGAAATACACCATTGGTATCTTGATAGGAATGGCAATGAATCTATAGATTGCTTTGGGTTGTATGAACACCTTAGTGATATTAATTTTTTCCAACCATAAAAAACATATAGTGTACATTCCAATTACAGTTTACATTTAATTTTACTTTGCATATTTTAGCTATAGAACATACTGTTTAGGTAAATTTTACAGTTTCACACCTGATATTTTCAGTACCCCCTAGCCCCTTATGTATTTTGTCATCGTGTGCTGTTTCAACATGAAAATATACTAGTAGCATATTTTAATAAAGGGCCTTATACATGCCAAGTTTTAATTTGCTCCTCGGGTCCAGGCCCTGGTTACATTGTTAAATTCTGTCGGAAAGACTTTTTTTGCATGTGATCTTATGATTTCATTAGAGGCCCGGTGCATGGATTTGTGCACCAGTAGGGTCCCTCAGCCTGGCCTGTGGGGATTGGACTGAAACCGGCTCTACGACATTCCCCAAGGGAACCCGGATTGCGAGAGGGCCGTTCTTAGGTGACGCACTCTGAACTTGGGCTCCCTCCTTTCTGTTTTTGGGTATGTCACCTGAGAACTGCAGCTGCCAAGTCACTGCAGCTCTGCAGCTCCTGTGTTGAGAGTCTGCTCCCTGTTGGTCATTGTGCGTCATAGCTAGCAGTCAGATGGTCGCTTAGGCTTTTATATATACCAGAGGCCCAGTGCACAAATTTGTGCACATTGCAGGGAAATTAATTACAAGAAATATTTTAATATCATTATTTGCCTTCTCTCCGTAATATAAGTGTCAACGAAATTCACGAACAACAATGACAGAAACACACGCGTGTGATTGGTGCCAGCGAGAGCTTTATGTATATAGATAAACTTGCTTAATTAGACCTGCTTTCTGATTTAACTAAAGCAGGGGTCCTCAAACTTTTTTTTTTTTTTTAATATATTTTATTGATTTTTTACAGAGAGGAAGGGAGAGGGATAGAGAGTTAGGAACATCGATGAGAGAGAAACATCGATCAGCTGCCTCCTGCACACGCCCCACTGGGGATGTGCCCGCAACCAAAGTACATGCCCTTGACCAGAATCGAACCTGGGACCTTTCAGTCCGCAGGCCGACGCTCTACCACTGAGCCAAACTGGTTTCGGCGGTCCTCAAACTTTTTAAACAGGGGCCAGTTCACTGTCCCTCAGACCGTTGGAGGGCCGGACTCTAGTTTAAAAAAAAACAACTATGAACAAATTCCTATGCG
The DNA here is from genome assembly GCF_963455305.1 of Plecotus auritus. Lineage (NCBI taxonomy): Eukaryota > Metazoa > Chordata > Mammalia > Chiroptera > Vespertilionidae > Plecotus > Plecotus auritus. The sequence goes on from NC_137773.1 coordinate 90,350,646, forward strand.
CACTGCGGGCCCGGGACGAGTTGGCTGCTAAGCAGGATAGGCAGCGGCACCTGGCAGGCCAGATAAATGTCCTCGGCGGGCCGCATGTGGCCCATGGGCTGTAGTTTGAGGACCCCTGAACTAAAGTTTTTCCAGCCCAGTGAAGCAGCCCAATTTCTCTTTCAGGTAATTGTCAGTGACACAACAATAATATCAACATGAAGCACAATATTATTGTAGATCACGCAGGGAGAACAAAGGGTGAAATATTTTCCTCTAGCAGTGTTAAACTGTATTCTGCGCATTGAGAAAACCTGAAGTCATTTTCTAGTCCACCATTTTTTACTTCTTTTTAGTCGTGTTAAGTTTTTAACCTTTTAAATCTTCATTTTCTGGCTAATGAAAATAGGATTCTACCGAGTCTCCTATCTACCTACTCCAGGACTTCTCTGAGGATCAAATGAGATGAGGCACCTGAAAATGCTTCAAAGATATTTGGTTAAAGTGTAAAATGTTTGCACCTGGCTATAAACAAGTTGTGTTCCTGGGCTGAAGAAATTCCAAAGATACTCGTCTCTAGGGAGAAGAAGCCAGGCATTACTTCGTGACGAAATTACCTGGTGATCATAGCCACCGTTTTTGGGCTGGTCTGGACTGTGGGCTGAATTGTGCACCATGGGGTCTCGGCAGTGTTGGCTATGATTTGGTGGGCTGTTGCTCCCACGTGGTGGCGGGGCCTGTGTCCCTCTTGGGGGAAGCCGAGTGTTGCTTTGTCGGTGCCAGGTCTGTGGTGCCGTTCTTTGTAAATAGCCAGTGTGCATCACAGCGCCAGCTGCGTCAAGCGTCTGCCCCCCCAGGTGGTCAGTGTGTGTCATAGCCACGGGTTGAGGGACACTTAGCATATTACCTTTTTATATATAGAAAGAGAGATAGATTTATGTCTATATGTCCTAAAAATCATCAGTAGAGGACTTTAGTAGAGGGCGAAGTTGTGTCTTTCTCATGCCTGAGCTCTAACTCTAACGTCCTATTCCCATGAAATGAGAGAGGCAAAAAAAGGTCAAACTAACAAATATTACTACCAGAAATGATCATTCATAATCCTCAAGAATATTTTCATTCATTCAGGTGTATCTGACTACTTCTAATACAGGCAGTCCTTGGGTTACGTCGGTCTCGATGTATGTCGTTTCATGGTTTCGTCTCCATCTCCCATTTATTTATTAAAAAAAAAAGCGTTCCATCATTTCGATGTATGTACATGTGCTTTCTGTTTTTTATTGTTGTTATTTTTAAATATATTTTATTAATTTTTTACAGAGAGGAAAGGAGAGGAATATAGAGTTAGAAACATCGATGAGAGAGAAACATCATCAGCTGCCTCCTGCACACCCCCCACTGGGGATATGCCTGCAACCAAGGTACATGCCCTTGACCGGAATCAAACCTGGTACCCTTGAGTCTGCAGGCTGATGCTCTATCCACTGAGCCAAACTGGTTTTTTATTATTTACTGTATTTACCTCAAATAAAGGTCAGGACTTGTTATCTTTCAATTTTTTTTTACTGTTTCACTTCATTACTGCTGTGTATTTGCTCCATGTGAGTGACGTAGGTACTTATGTAGGTGGGTTCTGACTTACAGCGAAAATCGCATTATGTCGCACCGTAGGAACGGATTTCCAATGTAACCCAAGGACCTACTGTACTCTGAAGTACTTCAGGACAATATGGCCAAGTACATTTTGTTCCAAGTTGAATTTCCACACACCTCTTGGCTTCTCCTCACTGGCGATAAGAATAGAAGAGAAAGCTACCAGGCCTTTATTTTATTCATAGTCATTAAAACTTTATGCAAATATGACAGTATGTTTCATGGTCTGCTATATCAAATGGTGGTTATAATGGAGATGAGTTTTCTAACAAGGAATCCATGGGCATAATGGAAGTATTTTAATTTATAAATATAGATGTTGTTCAAGGTGCTCTTTACCCTGACATTAGAGAGCAATGAAGACTTGATGTGATCACAACAAAATCATATCAATAAATTCCAGGTGTTCATCAGGAAGTGAATGTGGCAAATAACTAGCCTTTTTTAAAAAATATATTTTATTGATTTTTTTTTTACAGAGAGGAAGGGAGAGGGATAGAGAGTTAGAAACATCGATGAGAGAGAAACATTGATCAGCTGCCTCCTGCACACCCCCTGCTAGGGATGTGCCCACAAGCAAGGTACATGCCCTTGACCAGAATCGAACCTGGGACCCTTCAGTCCACAGGCCGATGCTCTATCCACTGAACCAAACCAGTTAAAGCCAAATAAAGTCTTGATAGTCTTACAATCAAGTCATAGACTGAATGTTGGGGACCATACAAACTTCTCATGAAGTATGTATAGCTTCGCAGTGCTGTCTGTCTCACCCATGCATATGTGGGATGTTTTAGGACTCGGTGGCCTTTGAGGATGTTAATGTGGAGTTCACCAAGAAGGAGTGGGCTTTCCTGGATGCAACCCAGAAGAAACTCTACACAGATGTGATGCTGGAAACCTTCTGGAACCTCGCATCAGTAGGTAGTTATCACAAATTCTTTTTTTTTCTTTTTTTTAATATATTTTATTGATATTTTACAGAGAGGAAGGGAGAGGGATAGAGAGCTAGAAACATCGATGAGAGAGAAACATCGATCAGCTGCCTCCTGCACACCCCCTACTGGGGATGTGCCCACAACCATGGTACGTGCCCTTGACCGGAATCGAACCCAGGACCCTTCAGTCCGCAGGCCAACGCTCTATCCACTGAGCCAAACCGGTTTCGGCCTTTTTTTTTTTTTTCTTTTAATATATTTTTATTGATTTCAGAGAGGAAGGGAGAGGGAGAGAGAAATAGAAAAATCAATGATGAGAGAGTCACTGATTTCCTTCTTCCTGTTTGCCTCACACTGGTGATCTAGCCTGCAAACCGGGCCTACTGGGAATTTGACCCCAGACCTCCTGATTAATAGGTTGACCGTCAACCACAAAGCGACTCTGGCCGGCAACAATTGTTACTTATTTAGTCAGTTGGAAAACTAGTGTTCCTTGCTCATCAATGCTATTTCAAGAATTTAAATGTGGAAAGGGGATACATTGCTAATTAAACTATGAATGATCACAGCTCATTGTGTACCTAAAGTCTAACCATTTTAATATCCTTTAATAGTTTATAATGCTTTCTCTAGCATGTATTTTAGAAGAAAAATGGGAAGACCATGACAGTGAAGATCAGTATGAAAATCATGGGATGAATCTTAGGTGAGTCGCATTGACATGAGAAAGCATTACCTTGTAAGAGCATCTTTTTTGTTGTTGTTGTTAATATTTTTTATATATATTTATTTCATTTACTTATTCAATTATTTAATATGTATTTATTTATTTCAGAAAGTTAGGGAGAAAGAGAAAGAGAGACAAACATCAATGATGAGAGAGAATTATTCATCGGCTGCCTCCAGCACGCCCCACACTCGGAATCAAGTCCACAATCCAGGCATGTGCCTGGACCGGGAATTGAAGTGTGACCTGCTTCAGAGATTGGCGCTCAACCACTGAGCCATGCCAGTGGTGCAAAAATATGTTTTTATTGGTTTTAGAGTGGAGGTGAGTGAAAGACATAGAAACATGGATTGGCGGCCTCCTGCATGCCCTACACAGGGATTAATAAGTCTGCAACCTGGCCATGTTCCCATTCAGAGAGTTGAACTGACAACACCCTGGTGGGTGGGTCCATGCTGAACCACTGAGCGACATGGGCACGGTCCATAAAACAAGCTTAAAAACAGGTAATCCAATTGTATCAGCCCAGTTTTAAATTTATTGATTCATAGAATAATCTCATCAAAAACAATATACAGAAGTACTGGTAATGAAAACAGGCAGTCCTTGGGTTAAGTCGGACTCGACGTATGTCCTTTTGTGGTTACGTCGCCATCTCCCATTTATTTATAAAAAAATAAAATAAAATAAATTCCGTCATTTCGACATATGTGCATTATGTTTTTTATTATTTACTAGAGGCCCAGTGCATGACATTTGTGCATGGGAGCGGGGTCCCCTCAGCCCAGCCTGTACCCTCTCCAATCTGGGACCCCTTGGGGGATGTCCGACTGCTGGTTTAAAAACCTGGACCAGTGGCTTCTAATCGCTTACCTTCCTGCCTGCCTGGTGACCCCTAACTACTTCCACCACCACCCCCACTGGCCCAATCAGCCCTCACTGCCTCTGCATGCCAGCCTGATCACCCCTAACTGCCCCCCCTGCTGGCCAGGTCGTCCCTAACTTCCCCCTCCTTACTGGCTTGGTCACTCCTAACTGCCCCACTCTGCCGCCCTGGTCAACCCTTACTTCCCCCTTGCCGGTCTGATCATCCCCAACTGTTCCCCACCCCCCTGCCCCCGCTGGCCTAGTCACCCCTCACTGCCCCCCTGCCAGCCTAATAACTCCAACTGCCCCCCCTGCTGGCCTGGTGGCTTCCAACTGCCCCCCATGCTGGCCTGATCAACCTTCACAGCCACCCTAGCCAGCCTGGTCACCCTACATAGCCTATTTGTTCAGTCATTTAGTCGTCCCACACTAATCCCCCTACCGCCCTGGTCGTAGGAAGCCATATTGTGAGGATGTGATGGTCAATTTGCAAATTACTCTTTATTATATAGGACTGTATTTACCACAAGTAAAGTTCAGGAATTGGTATCTTTCTTTTAAATTTTTTTTACTGTTTCACTTCATTACTGCTGTGTACGTGCTCCATGTGAATGACATAGGTGCTTATGTAGGTGGGTTCTGACTCACGGCGAAAATTGCGTCCCATCATACCGAAGGATTAGATCTCCAATGTAACCTGAGGACCTACTGTATAAGTGTTTTCATAATATTTATGATCCAGCCTATTTCAGAGGTTTTAGGATATCCACTTTCAAAAATCAGAATGTACAGAAACCCCCCACTTTCCTTGAAAATGGTAAAAATGTCCTTATCATACTATTAATAAATATTAAATTGTTAACAGAGTATTAATAATATACTTCTGATTTTTACAGCAATCATATGGTAGAGAGACTCTGTACAAGGAAGGATGGTAGTCACTGCAGAGAAATCTTCAGCCAGACTCCAAATCATAATGAAAAGAAGGAAACTCCTACTGAAATAAAACAACCGAAGTCCAGGTTGTGTAGGCAAATCTTCGTGCGTTATTTATCCTTGAATAACCACCTGAGCTCTCACATTGGACCCAAACTGTACCTGTGTCAGGAATATAAAGAAAACCCTTATAAATGTACGGAACCTGAGAAAGCTTTCAGGCATCACCAACATATTGAAAGCCATGAAGGCAGCCCCAGTGGGAAAGCTTTCCACTATTCACCTTCCCTTAGAAATCATGAAAGAATGCATATTGCTGGGAAACCGTATGAGTGTAAGCAATGTGGGAAAGGCTTTAGTCATCTCATTTACTTTAAACTTCACAAAAACACTCATAGTGGAGAGAAACCATATCACAGTAAGCAATGTGGAAAAGCTTTCAGTACTCCTAAGTACCCTGGAGAAAATGAAAGAGCACACACTGCAGAAAAGCCCTATCAATGTCAGAAATCTGGTAAAGCTTTCAGTTCCACTTTTCTTAGAAATCTTGAAAGAACTCATACTGGTGAGAAATTCTATGAATGTAAGCAATGTGGGAAAGCCTTCCGTTCTCTCAGCTTTCTTGGAAGTCATAAAAGAGGTCATGCCAGAAAGAAGCCTCATGAATGTAAGGAATGTGGTAAAACATTTCCTTATCCCTCTTTCCTTAGAAGTCATGAAATAATTCATACTCGGGAAAAACCCTATGAATGTAAGCTTTGTGGCAAAGTTTTCTCACATTCAACTTCGCTTCGAAAACATAAAAGAATTCATACTGGTGAAAAACCTTATGAATGTCAGCAATGTGGTAAGCATTTTAATTTTTCCACATCTCTTAGAAATCATAAAATAATGCATGCTGGGGAGAAACCCTATGAATGTAAGCAATGTGGGAAAGCATTCAGGTATTCTAGTTCCCTTCGATATCATGAAAGAATGCATACTGGACAGAAGCCCTATGAATGTCAGCAATGTGGGAAAACCTTCCGTTGTCTCAACCATCTTGGAATACATAAAAGAAGTCATGATGGAAAAAAGCCTCATGAATGCAAGGAATGTGGTAAAACTTTCTGTGATCCATATTCCCTCCGACGTCATGAGAGTATTCATACTGGGGAAAAGCCTTATGAATGTAACCATTGTGGTAAAGCTTTCTCTCATCCAGCTTACCTCCGATGTCATGAAAGGTCTCATAAGAAGGAAAAACCCCATGAATGTAAGCAATGTGGGAAATCCTTCAGTTATCGAGGCGATCTTGCAAAACATAAAAGAAGTCATGTTGCAAAGAAGCCTCATGAATGTAAGGAATGTGGTAAAACTTTCTGTGATCCATATTCCCTCCGACGTCATGAGAGTATTCATACTGGGAAAAAACCTTATGAATGTAACCATTGTGGTAAAGCTTTCTCTGATCCAGTTTACCTCCATCGTCATGAAAGGTCTCTTAATGAGGAAAAACCCCATGAATGTAAACAATGTGGGAAAGCCTTCAGTTCTCTCAGCTCTCTTGCAAAACATAAAAGAAGTCATGATGGAAAGAAGCCTCATGAATGTAAGGAATGTGGTAAAACATTCCTTTTTCGATATAACCTCCGACTTCATGAAAGGATTCATACTGGGGAAAAACCTTATGAATGTAACCATTGTGGTAAAGCTTTCTCTGATCCAACTAACCTCCGACGTCATGAAAGATCTCATAATAAGGAAAAACCCTGTGAATGTAAGCAATGTGGGAAAGCCTTCAGTTGTCTCAGCTCTGTTGCAAATCATAAAAGCAGTCATCATGGAAAAAAGCCTCATGAATGTAAGGAATGTGGTAAAACATTCCATGATCAATCTTACCTCCGACTTCATGAAAATATTCATACTGGGGAAAAACCCTATGAATGTAAACAATGTGGCAAAGCCTTCAGTTATGGCACCTCTCTTCGACGACATAAAAGAAGTCATGATGGAAAGAAGCCTCATGAATGTAAAGAATGTGGTAAAACATTCCGTGATCGATGTGCCCTCCGAGTTCATGAAAGTATTCATACTGGGGAAAAACCTTATGAATGTAACCGTTGTTGTAAAGCTTTCTCTCATCCAACTTCCCTCCGACGTCATGGAAGGTCTCATAAGAAGGAAAAACCCCATGAATATAAGCAATGTGGGAAAGCCTTCAGTTGTCTCAGCTCTGTTGCAAATCATAAAAGCAGTCATCATGGAAAAAAGCCTCATGAATGTAAGGAATGTGGTAAAACATTCCATGATCAATCTTACCTCCGACTTCATGAAAATATTCATACTGGGGAAAAACCCTATGAATGTAAGCAATGTGGCAAAGCCTTCAGTTATGGCACCTCTCTTCGACGACATAAAAGAAGTCATGATGGAAAGAAGCCTCATGAATGTAAAGAATGTGGTAAAACATTCCGTGATCGATGTGCCCTCCGAGTTCATGAAAGTATTCATACCGGGGAAAAACCTTATGAATGTAACTGTTGTTGTAAAGCTTTCTCTCATCCAACTTCCCTCCGACGTCATGAAAGAACTCATAGTAAGGAAAAACCCTATGCATGATAGCAATGTGGGAAAGCCTTTATTCATCCCAGTTCCTTTCCAATTCAACTAAACACTCATAGTGGAGAGAAAGCATAATGAATGAAAGCATGCACACTGAAAATAAGCCCTATCATATAAAGATTGTAGAAAAGCCTTTGACAATCCTTGTTCTTTTTTTTTTATGTTCACTTGTGGATATTTTTCCATTAGAGTGGAAATATAAGAGAAAGATAGTGAGCAGTACTGATGTGAGAGAAACACCAATTGGTTGACTCTGTCATGGGCCAGAAGTGAAAACACACACAGTAGAGAAAAGCTCTATGAATGTAAGGAATTTGGTAAAACTTGCAGTTTCTCCAAGTCTCTTAGAAAGCATGGAAGGACACACTAGGGGAAAACCTTATGAATGAAAGCAGTGTGGGAAAACCTTCATTTGCATCACACATCTTGGAAGACAAAAGAAGTCATGATAGAAAGAATCCTCATGGATAAGGAATGAAGTAAACCTCTTTGCCATGCCTTTTCTCTCAGATACATGAAATGTATACTGGGAAGAAACCCTATGAATACAAGTGATGTGGAATAACCTATAGTCATCCCAGATCCTTTCAAATTCACAAAAATTCTCATAGTGGAGAGAAGCCATATCAATGTAAGGAATGTGGTAAAGCCTTCAGGTTCCAAACTAGTTTTACAGACATGTGAAAACAAAATGTATTGGTAAACACTGTTAATGTAAAGAATAACAAAGAGCTTTCATTTATCTCTCAGCTGTGCCATCATGTATGATTATCCATATTGGGGATGTACCCTAGAAATGTTAGAGGGTTAGAAAGCATTCATTTCTTCCATTTTATTGTAAAGTATGAAAGAACTCACTGAAGAGAAGGCCTGTCATGTAAAGATTGTAGAAAAGCCTTTAGCCATCCTAGTTCTTTACAAAATCATGAAGGGACTCACACCCAAGACTAAGTGTATGAACATAAGGAATGTGGGAGAGCCTTTCTTGGACGTGGAAGAATGCACCTGGAGAAATAGTGTATACATGTAGAGAAGGTGGGAAAGCCTTCAGCTGTCCCTTTTCCTCAGAAACATCATGAAAACACTTAAAGTGAAGAACTGTATTGAATGTAAAAATGTAGGAAAACCTTCATGTTGCCTCATATCCCTTGTGAGAGTGTACACTGTATAATTGACAACTAAAAAAAAAAAACTTAAAATTTTTAACAAATACTTTCAGAGTAGCTTGAAAACTGCACTGGAAGGAAATCCCATTAGTGTAACTAACTGGTACATGTAAGCCTGTTGCCAATTAAGTCATATACTCCCCAAAACTCACTCACAACATTAAAGAAGTCCTATAAACTTTTGACACATTTGGTCATTATCAGTACTCATTCTTTTTTTGTTCGTTTCTTTAAATTGATGCTTTAGAGTGAGGAAGACAGAGAAGTAGAGGGAAACATCAATGGGTTTTCTTCCCTGTGCCCTGACAGGTATTGAATGAATAGGCCCTACACACCTGTATGTTCTTTTTTAATTTTTCAATTGTACTTGATATTCACTATTATTTGAGTCAATAAGTATTTACCATATATTTGTACATACTTACTGTTCACTGTAGAGTCCCACTGTGTTTAGTTTCGTGTGTCTTTGTGTGTCTTTGTGTGTGTGTGTGTGTGTGTGTGTTTTGCTTTTGGCTGGGAATTGTGTATGGAGTTCACATTAAGAGGAGAATATTTTAGTTTGTTTTTCTCAGTCTTTGCCCTGGCAGCCAAGAATATCCTCAAAACAGCCAGCCAGTGCTTTACTTCCATTGATGTCAGGTGGAAGATTTACAGATGTTCACAATTCAACATTAAAGTCCCAGCATAGGCTGGCTTTTCCTGCGAGCCCATAGGTGTCCACCAGGCAACAAACGTAGACGGTCATGATTAGGGCTGTTTTCTGAAAGGTACGTACTGTTATCTAGTTTGCATTTGCATGAGGTCTAGTTTGACTAGTAATCATCTTGTCCTGTTGGTTTTACTACTGACTGCGATTCAGATCCCACTGTGACAGCTGCAATGGTGCAGTGCCAAGGAGCCCCGTGACAGTTTGTTCTTGTACCACCCTCTGCAGTGAGGGCTCTGAGCCAGTCCTTCCATGTGAGAACTGGCACTTTCGTCATTTCAGGCAGACTCTGATGTGTGCTGTCACTCAGAGCTGAGCCTAATCTCAATGTTTTCATGTATCTTTGGTTGTATGTGATTCAAATTATGTGCATTTTTTTCTAATGCTTCTTTAATTTTAAAATTTATTATTGATTTCAACAAGCAAAGGAGAAGGATAGAGAGAAACATCAATGATGAGAATCATTCATGAGCTGCCTCCTGAATGCCCCCTGCTGAGGATCGAGCCTGGACCCGGGCATGTGCCCTTGACTGGAATCAACCCGGGATTCTTCAGTGCACAGGCTTACACTCTATGCACTGAGCCAAATCATCTAGGGCAGTGCTTCTGTAATTTTTAATGAAATATTAACTGTTTCCCAACCACTCCTTTGCTAAGACATGTTATGGTGTTTTGTTACTTCCTGAGGATGTAACAGTAACAGCAGCCTTAAAAGGATTTCTTGTTATATTTTGCTTTGTAATAGACAATATGGTTTCCATTCAAGGAAGCAATACATTTTTCTGCATTGAATTCTGGGAGGAAATGAACTTATTTCTATCTTGCATAATGATAATCATTTTTTTGAAGCCTGAAAAAATGCTAAACCAAAATTGTAAGAAGCACAGATCATATTAATGAGAAAAGCAAAGTTCGTTATTTTTATTCCTTTGAAACCTGTTCTCCTTGATCACATGTGCAGACATGAATGCCTTTGCTGTTGTCTTGATTCACTGTGGTCATGGAGTAGCTCTGTGTGATGATGGACGTGTGACATGTTCAACAAGATGTATTTCTTTTCAACAGGCCAGCAACCAGTTGTTACCCAAATACTGAAATATTTACTATGATGTATTGGGCACTTTTCCAAAAAGTACCACAATTCAGTATCTATATTACATAATTTTAATATAAAAGCACATATTTCTTAACAAGATCTGTAACTTGTTAACTCCTTTATGGGTCATCTGAGGTTTATAAATTTGGGAATATTGTCAAAGAAAACAAACCAACAAGAAAACAAAGTTAGGATTTCTCTCTCTTCCAAGAAGCCATTATTGCTGATGGAATTTGACTTTTCCCCCCACCTTTTAAAAAAAAGTTGATTTGAGAGACAGAAAGTGAGAAGCATCAATCTGTTTATGTAATTATTGGTTGATTCTTGTGTGTGACGTGTGAATGAACCCACAAGCTTGGCATATTGGGACAATGCTCTAATCAACTGAGTTGCCTGGCCAAGGTGGACGTATGATCATGATGATAATGTCAACGTCCTGCACATGCCAGGCAATTTACATGGAAAACATGCCCAATTTAGCACACTTTTCCAGGTCATGATATACAGGCATGAAAGAAAAAATTTCTTGCATTGCTGGTGCTTATGTTTTTGTGGGAAAGGAGATAATGGTTAAATAAAAAAACTTGACTGTCTTAGAACATGAAGTTTTTGCCAGGTGAGTGTGGCTCTGTAGTTGAGCGTCAGCCCATGAACCAGGAAGTCATGGTTTGATTGATGGTCAGGGCACATGCCCAGGTTGGGGGCTCGATCCTCAGTATGGTGTGTGCAGGAGGCAGCTGATGTATGTTCACTCTCAGTGATGTTTCTGTCTCACTCTCCATCTCGAAACACAAAAAAATAAATACTTTAAAAAGAAAAGAAAAAAAGTTGAAAGTAACCAGAAACTCTGACAGGTGAGATAATTGTGAACTGGGGTGGATTATGTATCTTCATTATGGAGGGTAGGAGCCTCAGTAAATGGGGTATCATCATCAATCAACTTTCCTCCCACGTAATACTTCTTAAAGACTTGTGGATCTGCTAGAGTGTGGATTTAAACAATGGACAAACATCCCCAAAGTTCTGCCTTCCTGGTTTCACAGCAATGGTTTTCCAGAAAGCTCTAGACATGGTTCCATGTTTCAGAGCATGTGCTACTTGATTAAAAATATGGGCATGGGTGTGTGACATGAGGGACTTCTAATTGCTTTAGGCCATGGTGTTCCTATTTAAAACCAATGGAAATAATTTGAAAGTCACTTTTGAAATGGCATATCATTTTGTCACTATTCAAACAGAGTGACACATTTGTGTACCCCTTGAAACTTTTTTTGAGTTCTTCCCAGTTGAAGAAAGTTCTGGTCATCTGCACAGTTGTACCCATCATGGGTTTTCTGTAAGTACAGTGATTCCTGTGCATGTCTAAGGTGGTTTTCTGGTTTAAACACCAGGAAGCCATTGCTGTTCAGAGGATAATGATCTAAGGTGACCTGCAGGCAGAGTATCAGCAAAGCAGGTATATTTGATATCCTCAATCTAGGGCCTTTTCTGTGCCTCTGATAAGAGGAGTAGCTGAAATTTTTTTTGTTTCAGCAGAAGGCACCAAGCCGTCCATGCTCATTTTTGCTGTTTCCGGGATCATTTCCATGTTTACACTTCCAGGAGATGTTATGAAACATGGGGGAAAGGTGTTGCTTTTCTTTGAAGAGCAAAGGACGTCCAGACTTGGTCCCTCTTCTTTTTTTCCAGTGCTAATTTATGTTTTCTTAGCGGTGTAGATATTTTATGATTTCATAATCATTGGTATCTCCTATGACCCCCTGCCCCCAGCATTCCTCCCACCATGCAAATGAAGAAAGGCAAGCAGAAATGTTGTCCCGATTTACATAACTTATAATAGTAGAATCTCCATTTTGAAGTCCTAATGTGTGCCAAATTGTCCAAAATAAAAAACTTTAACTTAGAAGAACTTTGCTAGAGTCGTATAATTCTGTACCATTGCAAATGCAGTGTCAAAGTTTCTAAACAGCACTTAAAAGACAACATGGTGATTCACTGCATGACATTCCGGAAAAGCTCCAGGGTTGGAGGAACCTCTAACAAATCCGTGTTCAAAAACGGATACAGTATAAACAGCCACAACAACTGTGTCCTTTGGGTTGATGGAGTGCTTTCCATCTTCATGGTGGTGTAACTGCATTCGTGAAAACTCATAACTGCTCTTGAAACAGTATGTGCAAATATTAAAAACAATGTGAAACAACAAAAAACGGTAAACTTGTTCTGCATGTGTAACACTTCCTTCCACCACCTTGGCGTCCTTCTGATGAAGAACTGAGAGGTCTGGAGAAGAACACTGGTCACAACAGGACGTTCATGATACTGAATTTGACTTTAGGAAACACCCTTTCGGGCAACCACTGCCCTCATTCACACAACTGCTGAGACAGGGATAGGGCTCCTGGCCCCCACCTTTGAGGTGACACAAGGGTTCTGGAGTCCTATTCAGGAAATGCTATGATCTGAAATGGGGAATCTAACTGGTCTGCACAAGTGAGGTCAGCCTGGGAATGTCCTAACCTAATCCTTCCCAGGCAGGTCTTGAGGCCTTTTCTAGTCCTCAAGCTGACTCTGTGCCTGCTCTCTGGGAAACATGTTTAAATGCAACACCTGTCCCACTTTGTCAGTTTCCTGCTATGGGATCAGTTAGGTGGAAATAGCCAAATCTAACGTCAAAATAAACACAGGTGGTCCCTGTAGTTTAATGTTCATATTTCCTTCTTCCTAAGTGTTTGGGAAGACAACTAATGTTGGCAAAATGTAGCCCCAGGTGACTCTGAGGTAAAGCAGGACAGAACCCAGAGCCCATGTCATGAGGAACACGCCTCTCTGTGCCATGAACACCCCCTTATGCCAGGAAGCACATTTCACAAGTCTCCAATCCACCAAGGTCAAAGGGGATGCCCTGCCTTTTCCTAGCCTCTAGGAGCCCCCCAGGAGCCTACTGGTCCCTAAAGAGCCTTTCCTAAGTCCTGTGCACACTCCCCTGTGATTTTAGAAGTGCATGTGCTGACCACACCTGGCCTCCTCACCTCAGATCTGCCTCTACAGTGTGCAGCCCACCCACCAAAGCTGGTGCCTTCTCCTGTGGAATAACGCTCCACAATTCCATCTCCATGGCCTGTGGCAAATGACGTCTCAGCACCCCCGGGGTCAGTCTCACCTTACTTGTCTCCCAGAATGCAGTGCAGCACCAAATCTCACTAAGGGTCTCAAAACGCTAGTGATTTCCCACTTCCCTGAAGAACACAGGTGCAGGAAGTGGTGTCCTGTCCCCTTGTTGGAGCCACACCCCCTGTACTTGAAGAGTCAGAAATGAGCCACACCCATGGTCTTGCAACAGCTTCCACTATTTTGTTGGGTCTCCAAGGTCACCTGTCTGTGGTTCAAGGTCCCTAGGCTGCCCCCCTTTTAAGGAACATTTAGTGAGGGGGAAACAGGTAATCAAATTCATCAAATTAATGACTTACGCATCAACACTCTTTGGAACCCGGTGTGCTACTCCTGGGGATATGGTGTTTTGTCATGGTATGAAAAACAACATTGTAATGACTTAAAAATTACAAACTGATGAACAGTTCTACTTCTCAGACTAGAAGTAGAATAGAAAGCAGGGACTTAAACAGATACATGTTCATATTAACATTATTCACAACAGCCAAAAGGTAGAAGTAAATAACCACTCATCAACAGTTGAATACATTAAAAAAAAAATGGACACACATATCAGGAGCATTAGGCAGCTTGAAAAGAAAGCAAATCTGACATGCTGCAACAGGGATGATCCCTGAGGGCATGTGCTAAGTGAATTCAGCCTGTCTCAAAAGATCACACACTATGATTACACTTGTAGGAGGTACCTGGAATAGTCAAATTCACAGCGACCAAAAGTAGAATGCTTGTTACCAGGGGCTGGGGTAAAGGGAGAAGGAGGAATTGTCATCTAAGAAGTAGAGTTTCGTTTTTGCAAGATGAAAACAATTCCAAAGATTAGTTTCACAATGTCAGTGCATTTTACACTCCTGACTATACACTTACAATGGTGAAAGTATACATTTTATTCTGTGTATATTACCAAAATTAGAGTAAAATTTTTAGGGAAATAGAGGGAAAACACAATCCACAGAGTGGGGGAAAATTTTTCAAATCTTCTATCTGATAAATAACTTGTGTCTGAAATATCTAAAGACCTCTTGCAACCTAATTCTTTTTTAGTAACATGTTTTGCTCAAGAGATTTTATTTATATATATTTTTCTTGATTTCAGAGGGGAAGGGAGAGGGAGAGAGATAGAAACATCAATGATGAGAGAGAATCATTCTGCACGTCCCGTACTGGGGATCCAGCCTGCAACCTGGGCATGTACCCTCACTGGAATCAAAACGAAACCCTTCAGTCCTCAGGCTGACACTATCCACTGAGCCAAACCAGCTAGGGCACAACCTACTTCTTAAAAGTGAAATCAATCAGTCTAAATTATGGTAAAGTATCTGCATACACATTTTGCCAAAGAAGATACGCAAATGGTCAAGAGCATGTGAAAAAATGCAGAAAATGGAAATCAAAACAGTGAAACAGCACTTGCAATTTTAACACATTGCACAATTGTGATAATTGCTGTCACCGAAATGGAAAATGGTTAGAGATTCCCTACATCCAGGCCTTTTCACCCTCCAGTCTCCACCCTCTCTCTGTCAGTCCGGCTCTACCCATCAGATTCTGCTCCTTCACACAAAACATCATACCCCTAACACTTCTGATTCTGAATCTACTTTTGACCCAGCAGACTAAGGGGGTTTGACCCTTCACCCCCTTACACATCCCCTCCGTCACCTGCAGTAGATTCACAGAACTTGGTTGGAAAGACTGCAAGGAGGAATCTCGAAAGTCGGGGGACCATGCCAAAGGCTTCAGAGCCTGCATTGACTTTTCCAAACATGTCTGAGCCCCTGGGTGTTTTACTGGAATCTTTATGCTTAATCTTTAGGTGCCCTTGCTTAAACGTCACTGGAGACATGTGTGTCCTCCCAAGATTACTCACCCTACTAATTGTATCTAAAAGATAAACTTTATCTCAAATTGCTGTTATGATAAAAGCTGATGAGGCAGGTGATTGAGGCTATCTGGTTCCTTTAACCAGGCAGTCCCTTGCCCTCTCTTTCACAGCAATCCTGTGTCATTCATCTGTCACTCAGGGTGTGCTGGTGAGCCCTGGCAAAGTGATGCCCCATGTGAAGACCAAGGAACCCACTGAGATGTGGTGGAAAACTCTAAAATGAAGAGTAACTGTGCATAAGTCATTGGAGTCCACTTGGGATTGCCAAGTTTGAGGGTATGTTTTTCAGCTAAGGTTTCACAATAGGACAGCAGCTGTCCACAAAATAACAGATTTCTTTCTCACTTAAACAGTTATTAAAAGCAAATGGTGCCTCGGTTACAGAAGAACAATGAAAGGGCCCGTTGGAGACTGTTATAATTTATAATCCTTGGTTTCCTGATGCTGGAACACTAGACCTTGATCTCTGTAACAAATAAGTAGTAACTTATTTATTTATTTTAAAATTTTTTATTGATTTCAGAGAGGGAGGGAGAGAGATAGAAACATCAATGATGAGAGAGAATCGAGGATGCTTCCTGCACGCCTCCCTACTGGGGACTGAGCCCACAAACTGGGCATGTGCCCTAGACTGGAATCAAATCTGGGACCCTTCATTCCACAGGCCAACGATCTACCCACCGAGCCAAACCGGATAGGGCAATAGGTAGGAATTTATTTTTAAAAAATATATATATCTTTCTTTATTTCAGAGAGCAAGAGGGAGAGATAGAAACATCAATGATGAGAGAATTGAGGATGCTTCCTGCACGCCTCCCTATTGGGGATCGAGCCTGCAACCCAGACATATGCCCTTGGCTGGAATTGAATCTGTGACTGATCAGTCCGCAGGCCAACGTGGTATCCACTGAGCCAAACTGGCTAGGGCAATAGGTAGGAATTTAAAGAGAAAGCAGCCCAAGGAAAATGAGTGCCCTTGTCATCTTTACCTATGTGGGCTCTTGTTCGAGTTGCACTATGCCCACTTCATATTGAGGATCAAAAGCCTTCAGAACAGCGAGAAACCAAGATGGCGGCATAGGTAAGCACCTAAACTGCACAACAATTTCAAAACTACAACTAAAAGACAGAACAGACACCATCCAGAGCCACAGGAAAACTGGCTGAGTGAAAATTCTACAACTAGAAGGAAAGAGAAAAGCTCACAGAAAATTGGAGGTACGGCAAAGGGTCTTTGTGCGCGCAGAGAGGAAGGCGGCTGAGAGCCTGGCTGACTTTCTCTGGCAGAAGGGGGAAGGAAGCCCCCGACCACACTGAACCCCAGTTCTGACTGCACTGAACCCCAGTCACGGACGAAACCCCGTGGACCCAGGCTCATACAGGGGGACTGTCAGGTAGAGAGAAAGGCACCCAGAGACTTGGAGACCCGGGGGAGACCCGGAGGAGCCCCGGTGGGCAGGGGTCTGCAGGCGCGCATGCCAGTGCGCACAAAGGCTGCGGAGGTTGCCACAGGCTTTCCCTAGCAGAAGGGAGTCAGAAGCTCCTGACCGCACTGAACCCCAGTTCTGACTGCACTGAACCCCAGTTCCAGGCGAGCCCCTGGGGACCCACACTCTTACGGTGGGGGGGGGGATCTGGACTCTTGGGCGGAGACTCGGGAGCCGGGGAAGGCAGAGGACTGGAGGCGCACATGTGCCAGTGCGCACAAAGGCTGTGGAGGTTGCCACAGGCTTTCCCTAGTGGAAGGGAGTCAGAAGCTCCTGACTGCACTGAGCCACAGTTCTGACTGCACTGAACCCCAGTTCCAGGCAAGCCCTTGGGCACCCACGCTCTTGTGGGGGGAATCTGGACTCTCGGGCAGAGACTTGGGAGCCAGGGAAGGCAGAGGTCTGGTGGCGCGCACGCGCGCAAGGGCAAGGCTGACTGGAAGCCAAGACTGTCTGCTCCGCCCTGAGACTCCACCCCATCCAAGCTGAGCACAGAGGCTATTGCAATTTGGCAAGTCTAATCCTATAAGGCTGTCTCCAGCACCGAACTTCTCCCAGCGTAGACACAGCTGATCCTTACAGCCAACTGGCCTGGAGGTCAATTCCTCCCAGTGATACCAACAACAATCAAGACTTAACTACAACAAGGCTGTACACACAGTCCACAAAGGGGTGTACCAAGAGTGTCCACCTCAGGTTAACTGGGGAGGCCGACCCACTGGGCCATATAGGAAACCTAGCACACATCTACCCTACCAACTCAGGGAAGCAGTGAAAATGCGGCGTCAAAGAAACAGATCACAAATGAAAGAAATGGAGGAAAACAAAGGACTGGATATAGAATTCAAAACCACGGTTATAAGGCTTTTCAAGAATATCCTAGAAAAGGCTGATAAATATAACGAGACCCTCAAAGATATGAAAAAGGACCAACTAGAAATTAAACATACACTGACTGAAATAAAAAATATTATACAGAGACCGAAGGAACACAAGAATCAAGTCAAAGAATTGAAATACAAAGAAGCAAAAAACACTCAACCGAAAAAGTAAAAAGAAAAAAAATCCAAAAAGTTGAAGATAGTGTAAGAAGCCTCTGGGACAACTTCAAGCGTACCAACATCAGAATTATGGGGGTGCCAGAAGAAGAGAGAGAGAGCAAGATACTGAAAACCTATTTGAAGAAATAATGACCGAAAACTTCCCCGACCTGGTGAAAGAAATAGACTTACAAGTCCAGGGAGCGCACAGAACCCCAAACAAAAGGAATCCAAAGAGGACCACACCAAGACACATCATAATTAAAATGCCAAGAGCAAAAGACAAAGAGAGAATATTAAAAGCAGCAAGAGAAAAACAGTTAATTACCTACAAGGGAGCACCCATATGATTGTCAGCTGATTTCTCAACAGAAACTATGCAGGCCAGAAGGGAGTGGCAAGAAATTTTCAAAGTAATGAATAGCAAGAACCTACAATCAAGATTACTCTACCCAGCAAAGCTATCATTCAGAATTGAAGGGCAGATAACGAGCTTCACAGATAAGAAAAAGCTAAAGGAGTTCATCACCACCAAACCAGTATTATATGAAATGCTGAAAGGTATTGTTAAAGAAGAGGAAGAAGAAAAAAAGTAAAGATAAAAATTATGAACAACAAATACATATCTATCAACAAGTGAACCTAAAAATCAAGTGAATTAAAAATCTGAGGAATAGAATAATCTGGTGAATATAATAGAATCAGGGGCATAGAAAGGGAGTGGACTGATAATTCTCAGGGGGAAAGGGGGATGGGGGGTCAGGAAGAGACTGGACAAAAATCATACACCTATGGATGAGGACAGTGGGGGGGAGGTAAGGGCAGAAGGTGCGGTGGGACCCGGGTGGAGGGGAGCTATGGGGGAAAAAGGAGAAACAATTGTAATAATCTGAATAAAGATTTATTTTAAAAAATAAAATAAAATAAATAAATATTTTAAAAAAAGAAAAAAAAAGCCTTCAGAACACCAGGAGGATTTACTGCGGCCCCCCCCACCCCGCGCACTTTCCTCCTGTAGTAGGGCCTGCAGAGCCTGTAATACCTAAGACCCTGCCTCCAGAGGAACCCTTTCCTGATCCCCTGCCTCAGGCGCGGGAAGGCTCATCAACTAGATCCTCCTTTATGGGATCCTGTGTCAGTCAAGCTATGTTAGAAGTAGAGCTTTTCGCTTGCCCAGTTATACAAGATCAGCAAGGTAATAGGATTCATGTGCTACTCCCCTTTAATACCTTTAAAGAAGTAAGGAAAAGTTTTAGAGAAAAAGGGGCTAACAGTCAATTTACAAAAGGACTCCTTGCAGGGGTCCTCAAACTTTTTAAACAGGGGGCCCGTTCACTGTCCCTCAGACTGTTGGAGGGCCGGACTATAGTTTAAAAAAAAAAAATGAACAAATTTCTATGCGCACTGCGGGCCGGGGACGAGTCGGCTGCTAAGCAGGACAGGCAGTGGCACCTGGCGGGCCGGATAAATGTCCTCAGCGGGCCACATGTGGCCCGAGGGCCGTAGTTTGAGGACGTCTGCTTTAATGCCTTGTCTGAAAATTCCCATGACGCCTTGGGACTGGCATATTTTGGCTAAAACGACTTTAGACGCCAGTCAATATTTATTATGGAGAGCAGAATATGATGAGATCTGTGAACAGAAGACTAACTAAAACAATTTAGCAGGTGCTGGTCACATTATGGCCCCCATGCTGCAGGGGCGGGGACCATATGTTGATGTACAACAGCAATTGAATCTGCACCCTCAAGTATTTACCCAAGCCTCTCTTTGTGCACAGCGGGCCTGGAGTGTATTCCGGAAGGCGGAATTCAGCAAGGCTCATTTGTTAACGTACGCCAGGGACCCATTTACAATCTAAAACCCCACATCAGGTGTCTTAGCCTAGCTTTCCTACTGCAAGGTATCACCAAAACCTGTTCTACTTGTTACTCAGTATCTCCCCAAGGACAGTTTAGATTAGACTTCCTTTCCCCACTCATTAGTCCAGGGGCCAAATCCCTGGACCAGACTGGCAGATTGACTTCACTCACAGGCCCCCTATTAAAAAACACAAATATCTCTTAACCTTAGTAGATACCTTCTCAGGCTGGGTAGAAGCATTCCCCACTAGGTCTGAAAAGTCCTCCGAGGTCTCTCAAACTCTCATTCAGCATATCATTCCCAGATTCAGCCTACTCACCTCATTACAATCAGATAATGTGCCTGCTTTCATATCTCAAGTAACTCAACAGGCCTCCTCAACTCTAAACATCTAGTGGAACTTACACGCTCCCCCCCCGCCGCCAAACCCAGCCCCAATCTTCAGGCAAGGTACAACAGGCAGATTCCTTAATTAAGTCTCAACTAACTAAATTAACTCTCCAAACTAAAGAACCTTAAACTACTCTCCTACTTCTAGCCTTTATGCACATAAGGGCAACCCCCAACCCCCATGCACCATCCTTTCTTAGTCCCTTTGAACTCATGTATGGAAGACCCTTCTCATTAGGAAACTTCCCTTCTACAGGGACCCCTCTAGGAGACTGTGTCCCCATTTTTTTAAAATATATTTTTATTGATTTCAGAGAGGAAGGGAGAAGGGAGAGAGATATAGAAATATCAATGATGGAAGAGAATCATTGATCAGCTGCCTCCTGCAGGCCCCCAACTGGGGACTGAACTGGCAACCCCGGGCATGTGCCCTTGACTGGAATTGAACCTGGGACCCTTCAGTCCACAGGCTAAAGTTCTATTCACTGAGCCAAACCAGCTAGGGCTGTGTCCCCATTTTAAATCTCATCTGACAATTACTGAGAGAGCGTGCTGATCAGGTCCTCCCTCGATTTTTTACAGGAGACAGTCCCCCTGCTCCTCTATAGCCAGGGGACTGGGACCTCCTAAAGGAAATCCATCCATCAGTAATTTACAGCCCTGATGCAAGGCCCTTATCAGGAACTCTTAACTGCCCCAGTTCCAGCTAAACTATCAGGGCGTTCCCCATGGTTCCTCCTTTCCCAAATCACCTCCATCCCCTAAGTATTACAGCCACCAGATTGGGCCCACCAGACTCCGTCTTACCCACATCCCAGAGGAAGAGAACGAATGTGTGAGCACCTATGCACGTGCCCCCTATGTACTGACCCAACCAACCCTGACTCCCGGGAAGCCCACCTCCTCTCCCAATACAAATCCTACAGGTCCTAGCTACTACCCCTCTTCATTTGCATCAAGATTCTCGCTTTTCTATGGGACATCCCTCTACAAGGGGACTTCGAGTACCATGAGATGAGATTTCCTTCTTTCTAGGTCCCGAACATACCCTTTTCCCTCCTTGGGACAATCCCGGCCCTGGAAGTGGGGATTATCTCTCCTTCTCATCCTATTCCAGCCCTCCTCTCCTACCTCATAAGGAAACTTCTCACCTCCACTCATCTCGAATGAACACTTAACCCATTCCCTCCTAAACCAGACCAATCCAACCTTTGCCAGGGTTTGCTGGCTCTGCCTTTCCCTCTCCTCTTCAGCGTATACCACCATCCCTATCCCAATCAAGAGATGGAATCAGGCAAAAATCACTCTAACTTATAAGAAGGAAAAAGTAACTATATTTCTCAAAAAGGCAGACACCCTTCCAGGTAATTATCCTACAGCCCAGACAAATCAGGCCTCTCTTCCTTTCTGTACTTATATTCTGTCTCTTACTAAGGTAGCTCCTTCCTCCCTCCCAGTCACAAGTCCTATCACTCCACACACCCCACTAATCGCCCAAGCCCCTATATGCTTTACAAGGTCACAGGGCAGTATAACAATAGGCCATCTCCCATCATCACCTTGCAACAGCACAGTTAACCTAGAACTACCAGTGAGTTGACTACCAGGTCTCCCCGGAAGCCAATGGTTATTTCCTATAGCCGGTCTGTTTTACTTCTTATCCAACCATCCAGGCCACAGGCTTCCAACTGCTCTTTTCCTCCCCTTTCTCTTTTCCCCTTGCCACTTTCACTGCAATAGACTCTCAACCACTCATCTGTCACCCCTTATTGGTAATGCCCTGGTGACTACCCTCTTGGCTCAGAGGATGGAACGGGGAAAAGGAACCTCATATCCTTTAGTCCACCTCTTCTCTCTATACCTTTCATCTTGTCTCCATGATCAGGGATTTTTCTTCCTCCGTAGGGAAAACACACACATACATCTGCCTCCTGATCGACTGGACAGGAACCTGTAGTCTCCTCTATCTCTCACCCAATGTAGATATGGTCCCCAACAATCAGTATTTACCTGTCCCGGTAGCCCATCATATCTGACACAAAAAGGCAGTCCAGATAATCCCTCTCCTCCTAACCCTTGCCATCACAGCAGGGGCTGGAACTGCCATAGGGAGCTTAACCACTGCTCTACCTAGTTTGAAATCCTGTCTCAGGACCTACCAGAAAGCTGTGGATGCACAAGGGCCAGAACTGGGAAAACAAGAACCTCACCCCCAGGGTAACCTATCCTCCCCTTTCATATCACTAGTCAGGCAACTTAGACCCCTGAGCTTTCCCTCCCTAAAGATAACATTTAGACCTCAGGTGTATTTCAGCTCCAGGCCCAGAAAAGCAGCAAAACCAGACAAGTGAGGCTGTGGCAACCCCAGCACCAGCTTTTACCTCCCACGTCACTCAACAGGACTGTTTTCTAGCCTTCACCAACCAGTCTCTCAGGGAAATCATGCTGCTGCGACCCCTTGTCCAGTCCAGGATTATCAAAGTCCATTCCCCTGTGATCTCCATGTCCCCCCTCAGCAGGAAGTCAATATGGAAGATAGGACCTTCCTCCTTATTCCATAAAACAAAAAGGCTGGAATGTTAGGTCTGATCAAGTAATTGAATCAATACCCTCTCCCCTGGTTACTGACCTTTAGGCCACTTCACAATGGGCATTCCACTTACTTAGACCACATTCCACTTGCTAAGACCATTATTTCTCCCCTCCGAGTTTCCCAGAATCTGCACTTGCACAGAGAATTCTCTACCCAGAGAAAGCCCGTCTAGAGTCCTTTAAAAACCTCTGACTTTGGGTGCTGGAGCCATTTGGGGGCTCAGCCCACTAGGTCTCCAGATGATCTTATCCTATATAACAAAAGGCTAATATGCAAATAGACTGAATGGCAGAACAACCAGAACAACCGAACAACCAGTTGCTATGATGTGCGCTGACCACCAGGGGGCATGTGTGGAACATGGCAGTTGTTAGCTGTGGTGGGATGGTGGATCAGGTGAACGGGGGCGGCAGACCAAGTTGGGGCACTGGTCGCTGTCATCGAAGTGAGCCTCCTGTGGTTACTGAAAATTCTTTGCTCTCACATGCTGCGGTCCTGCCTGGCATTCGCACCTGCTGCTGGTGCTGGCCCTGCTTGCACCCCTGCTGGTGCCAGAGCCACCACTTGCACCCACTGCCGGTGCCCAGTGCCAGTCCCATTCACTTGGTGCCATCATTGGGTGCCAGCAGCGGCTGCCAGTCCTGATCACCCCTGAGGCCTTCTCCACCTCCCTCTCTTCCTGAGGGGCAATTAGGGTGGGGCATCAGACACTGCTCGCACCTGCTGATGGTGCCTGCCAGCCCTGCTCGCACCCACTGCTGGTGCCGGCCCCAATCGCTTTGCACCATTAGTGGGTATGAGTGGGGCTGGCGCCGGCAGCGCATGGGAGCGGTGGTGGTGGTGGAAGTGGTGGCGGCAGGAGTAGGGCTGCTGGCAGACTGGGGATCAGGGCCTGCGGTGGGAGGAGCTGGGCAGGGGCACGGAGGAAGGGGCAAGACCAGCCCCTGTGCCCACCACAGCATCACGGCCCACAGTTACTTTCAAGTTGCACGAATTCGTGCACTGGGCCCCTAGTAAATTTATAATCCCTTACCACTTTGGCCTCCTGTGTTCCTCCTTCGGCAACCCTAACATGGTGTCTCCTAGAAACAGGCCTACCTTAGCATCTCTGTCATGTTTGGCCGCTGAGCTCTGAAAGCAGCAAGGCCTTGGCACAGGTGCAGGGCTGCACTTCAGAGCCCAGCAGCTGGGCTCGTTGGTCAGTTAAGCTCCTTGTTGTGCGGGTCAGTGAGGTGCAGTCTCAGAGCCACCTCATCACCTAGCCAGGGGCAGAGCTGGAATTCAGACATGCCCTTTGGTTCCAGAGGCTAGAGCACAACCAGTGCACTAAGAAGGCATCTCCCAGGGCTACAGAGGTTGCAGCAAGTGCTCCTCTATCATGTGGGAGATTGACATGGAGGTTGGCCAGACTGGTCAGAGCCATCAGGCTCCTCTGAGGAGTGGGCTCCTCCTTCTCCAGCAAGTAGTGTTCAGTAAACACACTGCAGTGAGTGAGTCTGCTTTTCTGGCTACGACAGGCACAGGCTAAGTCCAAGTAGCTTTGAAACCATCATCCAACTTTTCAAACAACTGCTTGACTTTGTGGGGACCAACGCCGCCGCCCCTCTTTGGTCGGAGTTTCCGGGGGCCCTAGACCTCCACCAACGGGGCCTCCACCACTGGCTCCAGCAGGGGTGGGGCTCTTCCCAGCCTCGGGGGCAAAGGTAGAGGCACTTAGAGGTCTGGGTCCCACTCCCAGGGCCTGTCCCACCTGTGGACCCTCACCTGCCGCCCCCGACCCAAACTCGTGCCAATCCCTGACCTCCCCTCCTCTCCCACCCGGAACCCTGGAAACCCAGGTCCCGTCCCCATCCCTCCCTCCCCAGTGGTGCAGCAGAACTGCCCTCCCCTTTTGTAAAAATTTTAATTAATTAATTAATTTGTAGTAGGTTTGTTACATATGGCTCTTATTAGGTTCAGGTATATTCCCTCTAACCCCACTTCGCTGTTAATTTTATTCATAAATAAATGCTAAATTTTGTCAAATGCTTTTTTTGTATTCATTGATATGAGTATATGATTTGTTGTTGTTGTTGTTCATGTGGTGTATCAGGTGACTGATTTGAGAATGTTGAAGCTACCTTGCATCCGGGGAATAAATCCCACTTGACCATGGTATATGATCTTGTTAATATATTGCTGGATTGGTTTGCTAATATTTTGTTGAGGATTTTTGCATCTATGTTCATCAGAGATATTGGCCTGTCTAATTTTGCAATCCATGTAATTCTGACCTCATAAATGGAGTTTGGGAGCCATCCATCCCTTCTCTTGAATTTTTTGGAATAGTTTGAGAAGGATAGGTGTTAATTCTTTTTTTTAAATTGGTGACATTTACCTGTGAAGCCATTCAGTCCAGGGCTTTTGTTTGTTGGAACTTTTTGATTAATGATTCAACTTTATTAGTAATTATATGTCTATTCAGATTTCCTGTTTCTTCTTATGCAGTCTTGGAAGATTGTATGTTTCTTGGAATTTATCCTTTTTAATAAATTTTCAAATTTGTTGGCATATCGTTATTTGTAATATTTTATTTTTTGTGGTATTTCTGTGGCTTCTTTTTCACTTATCTTCTTTCACTTCTGATTTTATGTATTTGGATCCTATCCTTTATTTTTTTATGACTCTAGTTAAAGTTTTATTAATTTTGTGTATCCCCCCCCCCCCCCAAAGAACTAGCTCTTGGTTTCATTGATCTTTTTAAAAAAATATTTTCTTCTTTTTTATTTTTATTTTTTAAGTATATTTTTATTGATTTCAGAGAGGATGGGAGAGGAAGAGAGGGATAGAAACACCAATGATGAGCCCTAGCCGGTTCGGCTCAGTGGATAGAGCGTCGGACTGAGGACCAAAGTGTCCGGGGTTAGATTTTGGTCAGGGGAACGTACCTCGGTTGCAGGCTCCTCCTGGGCCCAGGTTCTGGTCAGAGCTTGTGCAGGAGGCAACCAATGGATACATTTCTCTCACATCGATATTTCTCTCTCTCTTCCACATGCCCTAAAAATCAATGGAAAAATATCTTCAGGTGAGGATTAAAACAAATAAACACAAAAAAAAAGGGACATGTGTAATACTTTCAACAATAAAGAAATTTTTTTTTTTAAAAAAAAGAGAGAAACGTTAATGATGAGAGAGAATCATTGATTGGCTGCCTTCTGCATGCCCCCTACTGGGAATCAAGCCTTAACCTAGGCTTGAGCCCTTATTGGGAATCTAACCTGGGACGCTTCAGTCCTCAGGCTGACACTCTATCCACTAAGCAAAACTGGCTAGGGCTCATTGATCTTTTATATATTTTTAGACCCTATTATGTGGTTGCTTATTTATTTATTTATTTATTTATTTATTTATTTATTTATTTATTTATTTTTATTGATTTTAGAGAGAGGAAAGGGGAGAGAGAGAGAGAAATGTCAATGATGAGTGAGAATCATTGACCGGCTGCCTCCTGTTCCTTCCTACTGGAGATCGAGCCCATAACCCAGGTATGAGCCCTTGACCAGAATTGAATCTGGGACCCTTCAGTCCCCAGGCCAGCGATCTATATCCACTGAGCAAAACTGGCTAGGGCGCTCATTTATTATTTAAATTAAGATTTATTGATTTTAGAAAGTGAGGAAGAGACAGGGGGCGGAGAGAGAGAGAATCATAGATCTGCTGCCTCCTGTATGCTCCCTGCTGGGGTTCAAGCCCCAGCAACCTTGACACCCAGGCATGTGCCCTGTTTGGGAATCGAACCAGGGACCTCTTGGTATATGGGTCGATGCTCAAACATTGAGTCACAGTGGCTGGGCTACTCATTTCTTTACTATTTCCTTTACTTGTTGTTATTTTTCTAGTTTCTTTAGGTGTAAGGTTATATTTTTAAACTGAGATTTACTTGTTTATTAGCTTTGTCTATAGTGCTATAAATTTTTCTATTAGAACTGTTTTAGCTGTGTCCCTTAGATATGGGGTCATTGTCTTTTCATTTTTATTTGCCTTAAGGTACCTTTTGATTTTTTACTTGATCTCTTTGTCAACTCTTCATTATTTAGTTGAGTACTATTTAGCCTTCAAGTGTTTCTGGTTTTCAGGTTTTTTTTTTCTTGTAATTGATTTCTACTTTTATCCCATTGTCATTTGTGAACATTCTTGATATGATTTCAAATTTTGTAAATTTATGGAGACTTATTTTGTGGCCCAACAGGTGGTGTGTCCTGGAACATGTTCCATATGCACATGAAAAGAATGTATATTCTGTTGCTTTGGGGTAAAATGTTCTATGTAAATCAATTAAAACTATTGGATCTAATGTGTCATTAGAGACCTCTGTTTCCCTGTTGATTTTCTGTCTGGGTGATTTAGCCATAGATTTCAATGGGATGTAAAGTACCTTACTAATACTGTCTTACTGTCAGTATCTCAATCCTCCCCCTCCCCCATACTCCCTTTCTATATCATTTAGATTCATAAAAGTTTCCAAGGCTTATACTTTCTTGTTGGATTGATCACTTTGTCATTATGAAATGTCATTCTTAGTCTCTTGTTATAACCTTCGTTGTAAAATCTATTTTGTCTGATATAAGTATTACCGGACCTGCTTTTCTTTCATCCTCACTTACAAAAAACATCTTATTCCATCTTTTTACTTTTAGGTAGTGTGTGTCTCTTTCAATCTCACATGAGTCTCTTGTAGGTAGCATATATATGTTTTGATAAAAATCCACTTAGCCATCCTATGGAGCATTCAAAACATTTACATTTAAAGTAATTATTAATAGAAATGTCCTTATTACCATTTTGTTATACATCTTTTTATTTATTTTCTTTAAAAGAAGTCCCTTTTGCTTTTTTTGTAAAACTGGTTTCATGGCATTCGACTTCTTTAACCTTTTGTTGTCTGGGAAAGTATCTGTTTTTGTTTTTTTTTTAAAGTTCTGAATTATAGTCTCACTGGGTAGCATAATCTTGATTGTAGGTCCTTTCTTATCATTACTAGGAATATTCCATGGCGGCCCTAGCCAGTGTGGCTAAGTTGGTTGGCCATTGTCCTGCACATGGAAAGGTTGTCAGTTTGAGTCCTTGTCAGAGCACATACCCATGTTGCTGGTTTCATCCCTGGTCAGGGTGGGTGTGGGAGGCAACCGATTCATGTTTTTCTCCCACGTTGATGTCTGTGTCTCTCTCTCTGTTGGTCTTCCGCTCTCTCTCTCATCAATAAAAATATATTCCAGGCTTAAGAATCCAGCTGACACTTTTATGGGATTTCCCTTGTATGTAACCAGCTGGTTTTCTCTTACTGCCTCTAAGATGGCCTTTGTCTTTGATCTGTGGCAATTTAATTATGATGTGTCTTAAAATGGGCCTTTGGTTCACCTTGTTTGGGACTGTCTGTACTTCCTGGACTTGTGCCTATTTTCTTTTGCCAGATTACAGAAATTTTCAGTAATTATTTTTTCAAAAGGGTTCCAATTCTTTGCTTCCTTTCTTCTCTTCTGCTATCCCTATAACACAAATGTTGTTTTGCCTGATGTCATCGCAGTGCTCCCTTAAACTATTTTCACTTTTCAAAAATTGACTTTAGAGAGAGAAAGACAACATCGATGTGTTATTTCACTCATCTATGCATTCATTGATTGCCTCTTATTTGTGTCCTGACTGGGACTCTCACCTGCAACCTTGGGGTAGCGGGACAACTCTCTAACTAGCTGAGCTCCTTGATGAGGGCTGTATGCACATTTTTCTAAGAAAGGAACACTTTTCCTGTTTTATTAAAATATTTTATTGCCCTAGCTGGTTTGACTCAGTGGAGAGAGCATTGGCCTGCAGACTGAAGAGTCCCGGGTTCGATTCTGGTCAAGGACACATGCATGGGCTGTGGGCTCAATCTCTCATGGGGGGCGTGCTGGAGGCAGCTGTTTAACGATTCTCATCATTGATGTTTCTGTCTCTGTCCCTCTCCCTTCATCTCTGAAATCAATAAAAATATATTAAAAATAATATTTTATTAACTTGTACTAAGCCATAATGTTGCAGAAGACCAAAGAAATACCAAGTACGGGTGGGGTCCCTAGGCCTAATGGGTGATCAGGGCTGGTCAGGGCCAGGCCAGTCGGGGCCCAAGGACCCGGTGGGGTTGGGAGAGGAGGTGACAGTCACTGGGCCAGGGGGGTAAGGAACAGAAGGCAGACACCGATGCTGCCCTCGGTGCCCTGCCACCCTGCAGTTCCCAGCCTCCTGCCCTCCTCCTTCCCTTGGTGCCGTGCCACCACTAGGGGCCGGCTGGCCAGGGGAGGGCCAGGGGGAAGGACCAGGGGAGGTTTCAATCCCCAGTTTGGAACATGCAGGAGGCAGCCAATCAATGATTCTCTATCATCATTGATGTTTCTATGTCTATTTCCTTCTCCAAAATCAATCAAATATATATTTTTAAATGCATGGTTTTTAGAGGAAGAAAAGTAGGTCAAGGGAGCTATTGACAGTGGGGCATTTGAGATCTGCTCACATTTCAGATAGGATAACGTAAGCTGGTCCTCAGGTGGTGACAGGTGAGGAGTGGCAGTGGGTGGAGCAGGGCACTGTGGGCTGAGGAAGGGCCTGTAATGACTGGGAATGTCTGTGACAGTGACCCCGAGCCTGTGTTAGGGCCATCCCTGGGATCATTCATCCCCAAGAGGTTTTGATTCCAGAGGGGAGGAGAAACACGGAGATTAGTGGGCCTTTCTTAGCCTAGAAGGTGTGGCTGGTGGCAGGAGTGGGCTGTCCTGCTTCCCTACAAATGTGAACACACAGTGTCACTGCACATGGATGGTAGTCAGCAGCCAAATCAATACCCAGCCAGCCCTGGTGGCTATGTCCTGCCACTCTCTGGCTGTGCTGCGGCGCTATTGGCTGGGGAGGCCAAAGCCACACCCCCAAACACATGTAGTATACGAAGGGCGGGCAGGAAGCCAGAAGCTAGAAGTCAGAGCTGAGGCAGCTTGGCAGTGCTGCATCCGCTATGGAGCTGGATGGGAGCAGATGTCGGTGCAACTGGCTTTGGAGTTGGAGGGGCTGCGCTTCCTGCACGTCTCCAGTGAGTTCCAGGGAGCCCACAGTGCACCAGCTGGGCCAGGCAGGGGCTGGGAGGCCTTTCCCTCCTGTAACCATTCTTCCCAGGGTGGCAGTGTCAGGCTGCTTTTTTTTCAGTTTATTTTTTTTTATTGGAAAGCAAGCTCTGGGCTTTCGGTGCCTGGAATCCCTGGTCCATAGCATGGGCCTCCAGGCCTCACTGCATCGCCCCCTAGCCCCCGCCCACTTCTGCTTTGAGCATCTGGTTCCTGGTGGTCAGTGCGCATCATAGCGACTGGTCAACTAGTCGTTCTGGTTGTTCCTCCATAATGGTCGCTGGGCTTTTATTATATAGATAGAAGATTGTTCTGGTTAAAATCACCAGTAAATTGCCAAATAGAAGTGGAAAGGACTGGCATCCTGGTTTTATTCCTCATTTTCATGAGAAAACATCCAGACTTTTACCATTAAACGTAGAATTACCTATGGATGCCCCATATTCGCTCATTCTCAGGTTCAGAAAAATCTCAAGTCCTGATTTGCTGAGTATTTGTATCATGAAACGGTAGTTGGGTTTTGTCAAAAATTTCCTCTGAGTCTTTTAAGATGATCATGATATTTTCGCTTTTTACTCTATTAATCTGATGTATTACATTAGTTGATTTTGAGATGTAACCCACCCTCACATATCTACCTGGTCATGCTGCATACTTCTTTTCCGATGTTGCTGGATTAGGTCCTACTATTGATTAAGGTATTTTCTTTTTTAAAAAATATATTTCTTTATTGGTTTAAGAGAGAAAGGGAGAGGGAGGAAGAGATAGAAACATCAATGATGAGAGAGAACCATTGATTGGCTGCCTTCTGCAGGGCCCCTACTGGGGATCAAGCCCGGGCATGTTCCCTTGGCCAGAATCGAACCCGGGACTCTTCAGTCCACAGGCCAATGTTCTATCCACTGAGCCAAACCGGCTAGGGTAGTATTTTCTTTTTTTATAATCTATATTCACAGAAGAAATATGTCTGCAGTTTGTTTGTTTTTGTGTTGATGAATCTGAACTGCCCTACTGACAGCCTATGTAAGTGAGACAAGTCATTTAGCGCCTGAAGTCTCAGTTGCCTCTCTAACCAAAGGTGAACAGATTAGTGCTTCCATGTTTAGGAGTCTGTGAAGATGAAAAGTACTGAGCCAGTCCTGGCAGATTTGACTATGTGGTTAGAGCATCAGCTTGCAGACTGATGAGTCCCGGGTTTGATTCCAGTCAACGGCACAGGCCTGGGTTTCAGGCTCCATCTCCAGTTGGGGATGTGCGGGAGGCAGACAATCAATGCTTCTCTCTCATCATTGATGTTTCTATCTCTTTCTTTCTCTCCCATCCTCTCTGAAATCAATAAAAATATATTGAAAAAAAAAAAAGTACTGAGCCAATCCTCCCATGGTGCTGAGTGTCTTACACTTAGTAAGCCTCTATTAATGCATTTATTTTAATTATTCATTTTTATATATTAGTTTGGGTGTACTGCTCAGTGGTTAGATGTGGGGAAGCACAGGACTTGGTTGGAATGTCTATAAGTATAATTCTCCAAAAGGTCAGGGGGCCTTGCTGAAGGTGGCAGCCCCTACCTGGACTTTTCCAAACAAATCCGATTCCCTGGGGTGTTTTGCTAGAATCTCTATGTTTAGTCATTTAGACCCGACCTTGTAGAAGCATGTGCTTTCTCAAGGATGCTTACCTTGCTGATTGTATCTAGAGGTTAATTTTAGTTCAAGCTGTTATGACAATGAAGGCCAAAGGAGGCAGGCGAACGGGGCTACTTGGCACCGATAGCCCAGTAGTGCCTTAGCCCTCTCTTGCTCAGGGGCTGCTGGTCAGCCCTGCCAAAGTGGTGCTCCCATGAGGAACCAGGAATGCAACGAAATGTGAGGGAACCCTTGAAAACTAAGCATAAGAAAATGAAAGTAACTGTGCAGTAAGTCATTGGGGCGCCCTTGGGATTTCCAAGTTGGAGGGAATTGTTTTTTAGCTAAGGAAGACAGGGTGCTTACAAGCATTAAATCTTGCCTTCTAACAAGGCGTAGGGGACAGGATGATAAAGGGGAAGGTACTAGGGTGAGGAATGTAGCTACCTGCAGGCCTGGGGTCTGTAGGCATCAGGTATTGTTAGGCGATGGGATGATGTTGATGAGATGATGTTGACTCCTGGTGGGTTGGTCTGACCAAGCTTATCAGTTCTACTTGCTGGATTCACAGCTGAATTACTTCCCTAATTACTTCACACAGGCCTTGAAAAGAAAACTTTAAGAAAAACTTAATCCCTTACTCACATATAAGTATATGTGTTCTAGGATTTAAAAGAATACGATTACTTTTCAGATTAATTCAGGTGCTCTATCTATTGGATTTATTATTCAGTATATTTCTAATTCCCTTTAAGATTTCTTTTTATAAACATTTTATGACCTTTATAAACATTCTTATAACTTTTATAATAAACATTCTTATAACTTTCACAAAGTATTCCTACTCTAATATCCTTTTTTCCTGTTATATTTCTTTCTTTATATCCCATCTCACAATTTTTATTTCCTCAACTTGAGTTATTTTTTACTTGTACAGACCCTTTGTAACTTATACATACCTTTTACAATTTATATATACTTTCTGTAACTTATATATACCTTTTGTGACTTACACTTACTTTCTTTAACTTTCATTGCTGTCATTGTAATTCTCTTTGTTTTTCTTAGAGTCTACAAAATCAGAACTTGAGCAGTGAATGCACTTCACAGACCCTGACCTTCCAAAGCAGAAAGTTCACTGCCTCGCTCTGTCTTCTACAGCCAGCAAAACAAAAGGGGGGAGATGTGGGGAAGCACAGGAGTTGGTTGGAATGTCTGTAAGGAGGATTCTCCGAAGGTTGCGGGGGGCCTCTGAGAGGACCTTGCCGGAGGCGGCAGCCCCTACCATGACTTTTCCAAACAAGTCCGATTCCCTGGGGTGTTTTGCTAGAATCTCTATGTTTAGTCATTTAGACCCGACCTTGTAGAAGCATGTGCTTTCTCAAGGATGCTTACCTTGCTGATTGTATCTAGAGGTTAAGTTTAGTTCAAGCTGTTATGACAATAAAAGCCAAAGGAGGCAGGCGAATGGGGCTACTTGGTGGTGATAGCCAAGTAGTGCCTTAGCCCTCTCTTTCACAGAAAAAAGGGTCAGAGTAATCATTCATCCCTCGCTCAGGGTCTGCTGGGTCAGCCCCTGCAGTTAGACAGTCATATACCATACAAGTGTTTGTGTCTTAAATTGTCTTGATTATTAGTGTTAGTATTCCTGTTCCTATTCTCATTGTCATGGTCATTATCCTATATAATAAAGAGGGAATATGTAAATTTACTGTCACTTCGCTGCAAAGATGGTGGCACCCACAGTGGGGGGGGATGGTTCTGTAACACAAAATGGCTGCACCCACAGCGGAGGCTGAGTTCCTGTGACAAGCCTTAACAAGCAATCAGCAGAGACCTGAGGCTGCGCTCCCCCCCTCCAAACACTCTCCCCGTGGGGCTTGACAGGGGACCTCAGGCTGCTCCCCCTGCCCTGGTGCCAGGCCGGGGGACCTCAGGCCATGCTTGCTGCCTGGTGGGGCTTGACAGGAGACCTCAGGTTGCGCACCCCCACCTGGCAGGGCTTGACAAGGGTGGGACCGGTTGGATCTAGCCCAATGGGGGTGAGGACGGCCGGGTCTGGGTATCTTGTGATTTTGAGGCGCATGTGGGTGGGTGGGGACTTGACTCTGGATCCCGTGGTGTACTCCGGACTCTGACAGGAGGAAGATTTCCATATTCATTTTACTAATTTTCTTTTATCTCTGACACTTCTATTATAGAGAAAGGGCAAATAGCAATATTAAAATATTTCCTACAATGAATCCCCTTTTAATGTGCACTAATTTCACAAAGGCCTGGTGCATGAATTTGTGCATGGGTGGGGTCCAGCCAGCCTGGCCCGGGGAAGGGGACACGGGCAGTTGGCTGGCCTGCCTGCTAGTCGAACTCCTGGTCAAGGGGACAATTTGCATATTAACCTTTTATTATATAGGATATACACTGAGTAGCCAGATTATTATGCGTTCAGAGATCATAAAAATCTGGCCACTCAGTGTGTGTATATATATACTGTCGGAAACTGCCCATTGTCCTCACTGGCAGAGAACCCGGAAGGCTGGTCAACCTTGAAGCTCTGAAAGGTCAGAGCCAACCACTCCCTGTCTAATTGAGACAATGATAGCTGAAGCAACTTCCCTACCAAACAATGATGTAAATCCTTGCTGATTGGCTATTACTGGAATTGCCTGCCTCTATGGGTGGATCCCAAACCTTAATAAAAGGGGTAGCAAGGCTGGAGCGCGGTGTATTCCTTCCACCTGGCCCCCAATATCGCCAAATTAATACTTCTCTAGTCTTTTTCATTTGTGTGCAGCCTTCTCTAGAATCCTAACCCTGAACCTGAATGCTGAAACATGCAGGACGTGAAAGGGGTTCCTGCAATAGACATACATATATATCATTTTCGAAACCTAAATCGAAACTGGCCTGTAAAATAACTATGAAGTAATGCTTTTATTTTTATAATTTTTATTTTTTTAAATAAATCTTCATTGTTCAGATTATTACAATTGTTCCTCTTTTTTCCCCCCATAGCTCCCCTCCACCCGGTTCCCACCCCACCCTCTGCCCTTACCGCCCCCCCCCCCTCCAATGTCCTCTTCCATAGGTGTACGATTTTTGTCCAGTCTCTTCCCGTACCCCCCACACCCCTTTCCCCACAAGAATTGTCAGTCCACTCCCTTTCTATGCCCCTAATTCTATTATATTCACCAGTTTATTCTGTTCATCAGGTTTTTTATTCACTTGATTTTTAGATTCACTTGTTGATAGATATGTATTTGTTGTTCATAATTTTTATCTTTACCTTTTTCTTCTTCTTCCTCTTCTTAAAGAATACCTTTCAGCATTTCATATAATACTGGTTTGGTGGTGATGAACTCCTTTAGCTTTTTCTTATCTGTGAAGCTCTTTATCTGCCCTTCAATTCTGAATGATAACTTTGCTGGTAGAGTAATCTTGGTTGTAGGTTCTTGCTATTCATCACTTTGAATATTTCTTACCACTCCCATCTGGCCTGCATAGTTTCTGTTGAGAAATCAGCTGACAATCATATGAGTGCTCCCTTGTAGGTAATTAACTGTTTTTCTCTTGCTGCTTTTAATATTCTCTCTTTGTCTTTTGCTCTTGGCATTTTAATTGTGATGTGTCTTGGTGTGGTCTCTTTGGATTCCTTTTGTTTGGGGTTCTCTGCACTTCCTGGACTTGTAAGTCTATTTCTTTCACCAGGTGGGGCAAGTTTTCGGTCATTATTTCTTCAAATAGGTTTTCAGTATCTTGTGCTCTCTCTTCTTCTGGCACCCCCATAATTCGGATGTTGGTACGCTTAAAGTTGTCCCAGAGGCTCCTTACAGTATTTTCATATTTTTGGATTCTTTTTGCTTTTTGCTTTTCTGGTTGGGTGTTTTTTGCTTCTTTCTATTTCAAATCTGGAGACACCCTTATGAGACAAGAGTGTGTCCCTTATGGATTTGAGGAGTTGTAATCTGGATGGTCCCCCTCTGACCCCTGAGTACACTGGCTCTTGGATCTCCAAGGAGGTGCTAATTTAGCCTCTGCCTGAGGCCACCCAGCAGGAGCTACAGAGAGATCTGCAGATTCCTCTTCTTTGTTTGGGTTTTGGAGGTGCCCAGATGAGGCCCAGCTGTGAAGCAATGCAAGCTGCTGCGGGGCCTTGGGCCTTCTTTTGGATGTTCTGGGTCTCACTGACTCAGCTGCAGTTTGTTAGGTAAGATTAGAATTCAAAGGACCAGGCGATTCATATGCAAAAGCCTCTGTGCTCACCTTGGATGGGACACAGTCTCAGGGCAGAGCAAACAACAATGGCTTCGTGGGGCGGGATCTCAGGGCAGAGCACACAGCAATGACTTCCTGTCAGCCCTGCCCTAAGAGGCCCCTGGGTCTCAGTGTCCTGCGTTAATTGCTGCAAGCACCTCTGAGAGAAAGCTGCCCTCGAGTTTCCCCACTGCCAGACAGTCCAGTTTCTCCCCAAATGAGTCTGGGTCCCCAGAGTCTCACCTGGAACTGGAGTTCAGAGCAGTCAGAAGCTTTTGTCTCCCTCCTGATTGAGAAAGCCAGCTGTGTACTCAGTTGCCAGCCCTCTCTGTGTGCATGCCTCCGTATCTCTCCCTTCTGCAGCTCCTGTGAGTCTCAGTGTGCTTTTCTCTTTCCTTCTAGTTGTAGAATTTCCACTCAGCCAGCCTTCCTGTAGTTCTGTATGATGTCCGTTCTGTCTTTTAGTTGTAGTTTTGAAATTGTTGTGCGAGGCAGCAGTTTAGGTGTTTACCTATGCCACCATCTTGGTTTCTCCTCTCTGAAGTATTGCTTTTAATATAATTCTGTGATGACTGTTTTGATTTCATCTATGGGTGGTTATTTTTCCTCCTCTGAAATCTTCAAAATACATGCTGTGATTAGGATGTATTGCCTTCTTAACTAGATAGAAAAATGTCATTGATTCTTCCACTACTGCTTCAAACACCATGTCTACATTTCAGTCAGACCACAAGGAAAATATTTTTAAGTACAAACAAATATCTGTTCTTCTGCCATTTAAAGGATCCATTGCTTCCTTATTTTCACTCAGATATAAGAGATGTTGGTGTGCAACTTGGGAGTTCTTCAGTGAGCACTGAGACTGGCCCTCACACATGAAGGAAAAGGAAAGACCAAAGAAAGAGACAGACCACTCCAGATTTTTAAGTGGCCGTTCTAATAAGCAAAGGAACTTGCATACTAGGGAGGTCTTGGGTGGCCATTAGAGCAGTAGACCTCCACACTGCCCACCAGAATCTTCAAAGTTTACCTAGAAGCCTTCATTGGGTCACTCAGTCAGATGGGGTCAGCAATGCATTGTTCTCTCAAAGCTCCATCCTTGAAATGGCCCTTAGTTCTCCATCAGTGGGCAGAACATATATCCCAAGGACAGGGGTGGGAGGAAGGAATCTGATTGCCCAGTTATAGCTCATTGGTTGACCAGCAGTGGCATCTTCTCAGTGACCCTCCCACAGAGCAGCTGCTTGAACCGTGTGTGACTCTTTCCATTAGAGCCATATGCCAAGGCTACGGGGAAAATCTCTCTATACATACAGGAACTCCTTGTGCCTTTTCAGTGGAGCTCTTTGATGAAAAGATCATCTTGTAGGGTGAGTCTTGAGACCTCATGGTTTCCATGGTGCAGGTGGATATAGCAACACTAAGTCTACTCTGGCCCTTGTGTTTGCCATGATGGAGACTACAGGAACCACCTGCTCTTACCCCCTAATGTATCACCAATGGGTTTCATGTAACCCACTTGGATCTTCTCTTCTGATTATAATATATAAATCTAGAGGCCTGATGCACGAAATTTGGGCAAGAGTAAGGCCTTCCTTCCCCAGTTGCCGATACTGGCTTCCCTCTGGTACCTGGGACCCAGGCTTCTTTCTGGCTGCCAACAGGCACCTGGGACCTTAGCTTCCCTCCCAGCCCTGGCTTCATTGGGAAGGACATCTGGTCTAATTAGCATGTTTTTATTATTATAGATAAGGTACAAAACTTCATTCCCCAGAACAATATCTCAATCCATTGACATTTTGCTTCCTGACAATAAACTCACAAAAATTCTCTTTAGGTTTGAATGATTCTTATATTGACAGATGGAACCAAGTTTTCTGATGAATCTCATTATTGCTGGATTAAACAGTGTAACTGTGGTAGGCAACAGGAATGGCACCAGGTGTCTGACTGGGCTCAGACCAAATGTGGGTTCAGCAGCCTGGGTAGTTGGGTTCTGGCTAGGAAAGAATTCAGAACAAGATCAAAAGTGTGAGAGAACATTTTTTGTGTAAATTACAGAGGTGTGAGAAGTAATTCTTAGAATAAATGGGCTTAGGAAAGGAGTTAAAGAGGTAAGGAAGGGCCCTTGGAGCTTGGGAGTGCAAGCTAATGGTAACCTGCCTGGGGGGGGGGGGGAGAGGAAAAGGAGGGGGGAGGGAAAGGTACAGGTGTGCTCCAGGGAGGGAGAGCCCACTGAGTCCTCCTTCCTAAAGGCTTTAAGGGTGGAGATTTCAGGGGAGGTCGAAGGGGGAAGAGTGAATGGAATATTCTGTAGCTTTCCAGGTGTGTCCATTCAGGGATGTGGCCTCCACTGATGGATTGGCCGGCACCAGAGCAAGGGTCATTATTCTATACAGCTGGTCCTGATGTCAGCCCTGGCATTTTGTTCCTTATCTGGGCCTGGAGCTAGAGGAGGAAAAGTCACTCTGAGGACAAGGTCCCACCCTACAATTGATTGTCCATTGCTAGACACCTGGCCTTCCACACTGGTGACCTCTGTACCTGGCCCATCTCCCTGCTCTGCGTAGGTCTGTGGAACTGCCTACAAGATAACCATAAGTAAGGGGTGGCTCGTGACCTCAGAGGACCGTGACTGAATCACCAGTGGGAACACATTTTTTATGTGAAAAACATTTTCTAAAGGTAACCATTCTAAATACGCAGAAGTCACTTTTCCCACTGGACATGATGGCTTGTTTCTGGTTTCAATGCTCTTTCTGGGAATCTGGCTGTAGTTCTGGAAGGATACCACCCTAAGGCATCCCTGGTCCCTGAGCCTGGGCACCTTTTTGCAAATGCACACGTCACACTCCAGTTATCAACAAAGATCAAAATGGAGCCAGATTCATTAGGTGCCTTTTAAGTGTGTGTGTTTGCAAGAAAGGAACCCTGTTCCCTGGGGACTCTCAGCCCTGCCTCTCAATGCAAACATCCCTAGACAGCAGATCTGCTTGCTTTGGGCTCAGGCCTGTGCACCTCAGGCGCTAGGGGGCGTGTGGTGCGAAGTGTCTGTCATGTGAGCTGGGCGCCAAGTGGGTGGTGCTGCTGTTGCGGTGGGGGGTGGGGCTACGATGTGGGTGGGTCTACTCGGGACAGGTGGGTGGGGCTATGCTCTGCTGACACGCGGAAGTTCACCGAGATCACATTTCCCTTGCACTTCCGTCTTTCGTCCTTCCGAGATCTGTTAGGTCCTGGGAGCTGCAGGCGGGACTCAGGGAGGCCCAGGAAACTAGAAATGGTGAGTGTGCGGCCGGGCGCGGAGACGGGCAGGAGGGGCGGGTGGAACCGCCGTGGCTGGACAGTCTCTCCACGGTCAGGTCCGGAGCCTGCGGACCCCAGGCGCCCGGGGGCTCCGCTGAAACTGCAGGCCTCTCAGGCTCGCAGTGTGGGGCCCAGCCGGGACCCGGGCGTCCAGTTTGTCCCCGCGGCAGGGCCTTCGGCTGCGGAGCGTGTCTGGGCAGCTCTGCACCCACATCCCCGCGGCTCCGCAGTTGGTGCGGTGACCACGGGGAGGGTCATTGGGGACAATGGTGACTCGGTCTCCGCGGTTCGTGCATGGGAGGAGTGTGGTCTGTGGGGTCCCCTGTCCCTCCTTTCTCCCCAGAAGGATCCCGTTTTCTCCTGAGTTTTGATGTTTGTGGAGCAGGCTCTCAAGTCCACTCCCTGTCCTCCAGGCCTAGCTCTGCAGCAAATGCCTGCATTTCCAGTCTCTCCCCCGAATCCTAAACGCCATCTTCCCTTCTCTGAGTCACAGCATCTTTATCAGCTATTTGTTTTGTGGTGCTTTTCTGTGGTGCGGTGTTTCTTCCTTTTCCGGTCCCGCACGGAAAGGGAGAAAGACAGGTTCCTGAGGGGAGGAGCTGGGAATTAAGAAATTAGAGAAAGAAAGAGACAAGAGACAGAAATAGATTCAAGCTGGGTGCCGGGTGGCTTCCCGCCCTCTGATAGAGAGACAGTCACACTCACCTCAGACAACACAGCATATTTATTGGTTTCCAAAAGGGATTTTATGATAAAAGGGAGTTTCGGGTGTGCCCAAATCCTATTTATCAGGATCTGAGTAAGCTCCTTATTTGGAGTGGGTCAAGGTCCTTTTTGTTCCTCATTCCAAGTACATGGATAAGGATACTGATAACAGGATTCTGCCAGTGCCCTTGGGCTCAGCTGATAAGAATTAAAAAAGTATCCATGTGCCTTCCCAGACGGCTCTCTACATCTCCCCCATTTTAATTTTTTAAAAGAAATCTTGCATTTATAAACATATAAGAACAAAAAATGTTTAGGTCCCAATTTCAATGTTCAAAAGTTCCGAGTCCAAATTTTAATGTCCAACAGTTCTGAGTCCAAGTTTCAATGTCCAAAAGTTCCAAGTGTACACTTCAGCAATGACATCTGGATGGTGGACAAATGGTGGCAATGCAGGTTTGACCTCTGGTTTGGTCCTGGGAAACCTGCAGTGACAGCTGCTGACTGCTAGCATGGAAAGGTGTCGTCAGCATCTTCCATATCTGGACTGTTTCTCCTCTTGTCTTCATGGCTGAATTATTTCCTGCTAATTCCTCTCTGTTGCAGGAATCCACATGGTCTTGGAGTTTTTGGAAATATAAACATATTCTCGTCCAAAGGTTAATAAATAAATCTTTTTTATGAATTTTGCTTGGGATCCTTTTAATTTTTTGCCCAAAATTATGACTGCTTTAGGGTTCATTGCATGTTAAGCGATTTTAACATGAAATGAACTACCAATAGAAATTTTGGTTAATACTTTAGGAACAGCCTTTTGTACAATTAGATTTTCTTGAATATTCCCTTATTTCATTTAGCCAATTTAAATTAATCTGAAAACTTGACTATTTTACTGTCAAATTTAATACTTTAACAACAATTTTAGTTAATGGAAAGGATTATGTGCATCCTTGAGAAAGCCCTGAGCACTCCTGGATTTAGGCTAGATTTAGGTATAGGGCAGCTGCCATCAACCACTTCTCTGTTGCCTGGGTCTCGGTCTTAGCTGGGCCAAGTCTCTTGTTTGTAACTGGGTCTCAGTCTTAGCTGGGCCAAATCTGTTTGTTGCCTGGGTCCCAATCTGAGCTGGGCATGGGAAGCACAAAGCAGCCATGGGGCAGGAGACCTCTCTCAGAAGGGGCGAGTGTTCAAGCCCCTGTAATGTTGGGGGGTGAGGATCTGTGCCACACCTCTGTTGACCCCCAAGTTCTCTCCTGATGGCCCCCTGCGACTGTGCCTGTCTTAGGTTACCCCTCCCTTGAGGAGTCTTACCTGTCATTGACCAACCAGCCATCCTCCCGCGCCAAGCAGGGTGATGTAAGGTTCAGTTCTGTCTCCTTGGTAGCCTATGCCCCTATGGCCTCCATGCCCAGCACCTGCCTTGGGATCCCCCCACTGGTGGGGGGCCCTGGCATTGATCATATATCTTGGGGAACCCAGGTTTCTTCTCCAGGGAGGGCCCAGCTCACACCATGGTGCGAGAGACAGATCTATGGTACCATCCAACATGAGGTTTCAACCTCAAAATGAACTGAAGACTCAAGCAACAGCTGTGGGCAATTGAATTGTGAGAAGAGGGTTCCTTTTGACAAAAAGGGCCAATATAGAATGCTCAAGTACCTTCCCAAGGGGCCTTTCACACAGTGGAAGGAATTGAATCCTTTCATGTCCCTTTTAAATTGCCGCCAAACATTAAAAAAAAAAATTAAAAATTTTTAAGTTTGTTTGGATTAATTGTACAATATGCTGTTTGTAAAATAGCAAAAATTATAATGACACTGTAGAATAATACCATGCAATTTCAAGTATATTAGATGTTTTAAAAGGATTTCTTTTAAGAAGAGAGAATAATTTTCTTGTATTACTCTGGGCCCTTGGAGCTTTACAAGAATCATCTCTGTTAAGGCCTTGAAATTTTAACATGGAAAAAAACCATCAAACAAATATTTATATTCATATATGATTTACTAGTTTTTGCATCTGCCATTCATATGCAAACTTGTTATCTACTTCCTGCTGGTTACTTGCCTCAGCTCGGGAATTTCAAAAGGGGCTGCTTAAAATGCCTTGGGAAACTAGCTTTAATTTGTCTCCCAGTTCATCTTCGCCATCTTTAAAGCTAAAATCTCTAGGGTTTTTATTCTGTACACAGAAAAGTGTCAAGCCCAGCTCAAAAACTATGCGCACTCGTTTTTAAACTGGCCTTTTCGCTTTACATGAGCACAGAAATCCCTGATGCATTTATGAATTTGTAAAAACTTTAATTCATTAGCTGGTAAAAGGAAAGATGGCGAATATGAGGCCTCTTATGGTGGCTTTCTTGGGGAGTGGTATCTATATAGGATTGCCACATGTCTCTCCCTTCCCCTACATCCTGCTTACTTTAGGGGAAGTTTTTGCAACAGATCTGGCCACATTTTTTCATGCTTAAAAGACAGATCTCAAATTTTTTCTTTATAACTAACACCCAATTTGGCCAAGATCAGAATCTTCCTGCGGATTATTTTTTAGCAGGATAATGACTTCCAATTTGACCAGGATAATTAGCAAGAGCTGTTTGCCAATTAATAGAGTATTGCCATAGCCAACTTTGCTGTGCGGTGGGAAATGGCACTATAATGAGGGAAGGTTCTTGCCCTTCCAATTGAACTAGTCTGCCGTACTTTTGCTATGAGCTGAGAAACCAAATCATGGAAAGGTGTTAATACTTTGGCTGGAGAATAAGCCAGGTGAAGCCATTCTATTACACCTGGGTCCTGCCAAATGACTCCTGTGGGAGTATGAGTAGTAGGGAAAATCAATACCTGAAGGGGTTTAGTTAAATCTACTCTTGGAAGCTGAGCAGCTTCAAGGGCAGCTTCAACTTTGGTTAAAGCAATACCAGCTTCTGCAGTTAATTGTCTAGGAGAAGATGGTGAGGAATCTCCTCGAAGAATACTATACAAAGGAGCTAAATCTGCAGTAGTCAATTTTAATGATGGACGAACCCAATTAATGTTCCCAAGTAATTTTTGAAAATCATTCAAAGTTACCAATGAATCCATCCTAATTTGTAAGCGTTGAGGACGCACAGTACGTCCTTCAATTAAACTACCTAGATATTGAAAAGGAGAACTTTTCTGTACCTTTTCTGGTGCGATACACAGTCCCAGAGTTAAGAGATAGTGTTGTAAATCTGCAAAAACTTTATGAAGAGTGTCCACATTCTCATGAGCCAACAAGATGTCATCCATATAATGGATGATGTATGCTTGGGGGTGCTGCCGTCTTATGGGGCGGATAGCTGCATCTACAAAATCCTGGCATAACGTAGGACTGTTAGCCATTCCCTGCGGCAGCACTTTCCAGCAGTATCTCTTTGCTGGCTCTTTAAAGTTTATTGTAGGGACACTAAACGCAAATCGTTTACAGTCATCTGGATG
The DNA here is from genome assembly GCF_963455305.1 of Plecotus auritus. Classification (NCBI taxonomy): domain Eukaryota; kingdom Metazoa; phylum Chordata; class Mammalia; order Chiroptera; family Vespertilionidae; genus Plecotus; species Plecotus auritus. The sequence continues at coordinate 90,394,219 of NC_137773.1, forward strand.
CAAAGGGATAGTGGAAAAATAATCCTTTAAATCTAGAATGAGTAGCTCATAATTAAGAGGAATAGCAGTAGGTGAGGGCAGCCCCGATTGAAGGGGGCCCATAACCTCCATGGTTTTATTTATTGCTCAGAGATCTTGTAAAAGTCTCCATCCACCTGATTTTTTCTTAATTACAAAAATAGGTGTATTCCAAGGACTATAAGTAGGTTCAATATGACCAGCTTCAAGCTGTTCTTGTACTAGAAGTTGTGCTGCTTGAAGCTTCTCTCCAGTTAAGGGCCATTGATTAACCCAAACAGGGTCGTTAGAGAGCCATGTAATCTTTGCAGCAGTCTTCTGGGTTGGAGAGATGACCAAGGCCCCTAATGAAAAAGCTGCGGCTCACTGTATCCTAACACTCTTCCCCCTGGCTGGGTAGACGTGGGGATAGGGGATAGGCTGCCTTGCCGCCTTTTGCCTGATCCTTTAAAGGGATAACATCCTTGATTTAATGTTTGAGTTGTGAGCATTGGGACTCATTAGTAATACTCCCATTTGCTCTAAAACGTCCCTTCCTCAGAGGTTAATAGGTACATGATCAAGCACATAAGGTGTAAAATATCCCGTATTTCCTTCTAAATCTTCCCATTTGATAAGCTGCGCACTCTATTGAGGCTGAGAGACTTGGCCAGTGCCTTGTAGATTGGCAGTAGCTGTATTAAGAGGCCATGCAGGGGGCCAGTGCCTGGAGGCAATCACGGAAACATCTGCCCCGGTATCTATTGTTCCTCGGAAAAATTTCCCATTTAATTTTAACTCTAGCTCTGGCTGCCCTTGTTTAACTAGCTGTGCCTAGTACATTTGATTAGAGGATCCAAATCCTCTTTCTCCCCGAAGCTCTGAGGAGAGAAGTTTCCCAGCCGTACAATAGGGCAAGATTACAATCTGGGCTATCCTAGTTTCTGGAGAAATTTGAATTATGGTACTTGTTATCTGTGCTATAACTTTCATTTCACCAGTATAGTCTTGATCTATCACACCTGGTAAAACTTGAAATCCTTTCATAGATAAGCTACTTCTTCCTAAAATAAGTCCCATGGTGCCCTTAAGTAATGGTCCATAAATCCCTGTAGGGATTGCTTGTGGACCCGTATCAGGAGTTAGTACATATTTGGCGGTGGGACAGAGGTCCAATCCTGCACTTCCTGGGGTGGCGCAGTAGAGTTCCCTGATAGTGGACCGGTTGTTGGCAGGCTGATATGGTACGACAGTGCCCCCACTGTTTGGCGGGGCCCGGGCCGGCCCCATTTGCCGTTTCCCTGATGTGGGTCAAGAGGCTGGCCATCAATGCCTCTCTGGGAGCGGCAGTTATTGGCCCAGTGTCTTCCCCTGCCGAAGCAGAGGACAAAACCCCAACTGCGGAGCAGGGAGACTAGGAGCTGAACTTCCTTGTCCCCTTGAGGCAACCTGTTGCCAGCAATTCTTTGCAATATGGCCTGGCCTTCCGCAAGTGAAACAAGTCCGTTTTTCTTTGCTCCCTGAATGGTCCCTTTGCAGAGACTCCTTCAATGCAGCAGCCAAAGTCACTCCCTGAACATAGGATGGCCCAATATCAGCACAAATACGGAGGAACTCAGAAATTGACCCCCTTTTTCTGTAGGGGCATAGAGCCTCCTGACATGTTCTATTGACATTCTCAAAAGCCAGTTGCTTCACTAACAGGGATCCCGTATTGGAATCTCCAACCACTCTGTCTACTGCCTGAAGCAACCGTGCCACAAAGTCCTGATAGGGCTCCTCTGGCCCCTGTATAATTTTTGTAACGTCCATGCTTTTTTCTCCCTTAGTGGGCAACTCCCTCCAAGCCTTAGTGCCACAAATATTTATCTGCTGATAAGCTTGCAAAGGGAACATCATCTGAGCCTGTAAGCTGCTACATGTTCCAGTTCCTATTAACATTTCAAGAGTGATAGGCACACCTTGTTGTTGATTTTTAGCTGCCTGTTTTTCACTAATTTCAGTCCAATTGGATTTCCACAGTAAATAATCTCCAGCGGAAAGACATGCCTTAGCCAATGTTTGCCAGTCTTGAGGAGGCAGAGCTTCACTAATTACAGTGTCAATCAAGCTCAAGACAAATGGAGAAGTGGGGCCATATGTGGAGACAGAGGTTTTAAACTCCTTGAGGGTTTTAAAAGGAATGGCCTCGTGCACTCTCAGTATCTGCCCTGGGTTGGTAGGGTCTGGCCTTTCTAGGATCGGATACATTGAAAATCCTGTAATATCCTCTCCAGCTCGTCTTGCCTCCTGTAAGGTCAGCTGTAAAGGGGATAGTACCGGTGGCACAGCAGTTGTAACTTTCACATTTGGCTGTGTGCCAATTTCTGGCCGTAAAGGCCGGGGGGTTAGGGTTGTTTTTTCAAAACTGTGAGCAAGATCTTCCTCATCATCTAAATCATCTCGCTCATGGTAATGTTTGTATCTCCTTTTCTCAATCTCTGGCTTCCGCTCATATTTAGGAGGTAAATACCGTGTTTCCCCGAAAATAAGACAGTGTCTTATATTAATTTTTGCCCCCAAAGACACGCTAGGTCTTATTTTCAGGGGATGTCTTATTTTTCCACGAAGAAGAATACGGTACACATTTATTGTTAAATGAAAATAAAGGAAATTTATTACCTGTATGCAGTACGGTAGTACGGTAGTTGTCAACACAAACCAGACAAACTGTGAATCCTACAGTATCAAGAATTTACTCATTTATTCAATGACAATCATGTCATCATCTTCTGGAACATCATCATAACAATGCAATTCCTGAATTTCCTGGTGAATTTCTTGTGACTCCATTTCTTTCAGAATCAGTGGACCAAATCTCTCATGTTTAGCAATAGCACTGTCTTTAAATGAGCACTTCTTGTCAAGGTAGCCTGCTCGCAGTGCATTTGCAATGCAACTGTCAGTAATTTTCTACCATGAATTCTTCACCCAAGTCACAACTTCTTGCAGTTTAGGTTTCACAAAGTTTCCACGCTGATTTCTCTCCATTCTATTTTCAATGTAGTCATTAATTTCCATGCGCAAATTGTCTTTGAATGGCTTGTTTATTGCAATATCAAGAGTCTGGAGATAGGCTGTCATTCCTATGGGAATCATTATCTGATCTATTTTTCTTTCATGAAGAAATGTCTTCATGTCTTTAGCGTGGTGAGTGCTGGCTGCATCCCAGACTAGCAGACCTCTTTGGCTCCCTCGCATAACAAGCGGCAGCATTAAATCGACCCACTTCCTTATAACTGCTTGTGTGGCCCAGGCTTTTTCAGTTTCAAGAATAAAAATGCCCAAAACACGTTCAATCTTTTCCTTCTTGCCCTTAGAAATGATTAAAGGTGGGATTTTAGTGCCATCCAGACGAATTGCCAAAATACAGGAAACACGTGCACTTTCGTAAGCAGTGGAGGGAATGTACGCCAAGGAGGCACCCCGCTGTTCAATTGTTGTTTGAGATGATTGGCCCATAAACACTGCAGTTTCATCCATAGCAATCATGTTGGAAAGATTGTATTTAGAGAAGTCAGCATCATCAATAAAGGACTTGAATGCAAGTGCTCGCTTAATAACTTGAGTATCTTCCAACCTAAACAATGTTGTAGATCTTCTTAAAGACAGTTCACTTCGCTGAAGGAAATTATCCAGCCAGTGTTGTGATGCTTTGAAGTCTTCGGGGGCTATGTCAAACTGTGGTGCCATTGCAAGGGCAAATTCTTGAATCTGAGCCCTATTCACAACCAAAGCCTTTGCTCTCCTGTCAACAACCCATTCACAGATCAGGTCTTCCAGCTTGGAAAATAATGGTGGCCGACCTGATCCACACTTGTGCTTTTTAGCATTTCCCTTGTCCACTTGTTCAATGAGGTTACCATACTCTGCTCGCCATTTTTGGACCAATCGGATACTCAACATCTTCTCTTTGCAGAAAGCAGTAAGATTTTGGCCCCAAGAGTCTTCCACGATTCCTTTCTTGTACTCCACGGAGTAGCTTTTTCTTTTTGCGCTCATTTCTAGGGGTAAAAAAAAAGGAATTGGGGTATCAAGGTTGGGGGAGGGGGATCACTCAAAATGACACAGGGGGGATCAGAGGGGGGAATCAAAATGGCACAGGAGAATCAGAGGGGTGATTACCATTTTAGTAACCCCTTTTGATCCTCCTGTGTCATTTTGATTGTCCCCTCTGATCCTCCTGTGTCATTTTGATTGCCCTCTCTGATCCTCCTGTGTCATTTTAAGTGATCCCCCTCCCCCCACACCTGTGCCACTGAACACCTTCACCAGACATCCCCCCTACCCCTTTATCAGACATTTACCCCCTGGGGCCTGCCTGGGGACTGTCACTGGGCTTGCTGGTGCCTGGATCTGGGCTGGAGCAGGGTCTGCCACTGACTGAGAACCTTCAGTCATCATGAAGGCGGCCGCGAGCATCAGGTAGTGTCACCAGAGACAGACCAGCACTCAGCACCTTCGCCGCGTCCCGTCCGCTCTAATCCTCCTGTTCTTCTACACGCATCTACGAAAGTCTCCTCCTCTCTCCCGCCCCACGCTCACCGCTCACTCCGACCTCCGCTCCGCCTCCACACAGCAGTGACGTCAGGACTCCGTGTAACGTCACTGGTCGCTAGACACCAGTCGGGGCGGCCCTAGCGACCAGTTTACAGTAAATTAATTTTCATTCTGAGACAGAGCCTGGGGCCTTATTTTCAGGGGATGCCTTATATTTCACTCAGAAGGAAACCTGTAAGTAGGTCTTATTTTCGGAGGATGTATTATTTTCGGGGAAACACGGTACTTGTTAGTCCAACTCTTAAGAGCAGCGGCAGGAGCGGCAGTGGATGAAGTGGGGGAAGGTGGGGGTAAGGAGAAAGAGGAGGAGGAGGAGGAAGAATCTCCTTTCCGAGACTCTGAATTACCCATGTTTATACCCGGTTATTCAAGTGAATTCACAATTCACAATACACAATACACTTTCCAAAAACTTACCTTAACCTGCACGAATGTCGTGGAAGTGACCCCCTCGCCTATTTTTCCTCCGTACTCAGGTCCCTGTTTGGGTGCCAAATGTGGTTTGGTGTTTCTTCCTTTTCCGGTCCCGCACGGAAAGGGAGAAAGACAGGTTCCTGAGGGGAGGAGCTGGGGATTAAGAAATTAGAGAAAGAAAGAGACAAGAGACAGAAATAGATTCAAGCTGGGTGCCAGGTGGCTTCCCGCCCTCTGATAGAGAGACAGTCACACTCACCTCAGACAACACAGCATATTTATTGGTTTCCAAAAGGGATTTTATGATAAAAGGGAGTTTCAGGTGTGCCCAAATCCTATTCATCATTATCTGAGTAAGCTCCTTATTTGGGGTGGGTCAAGGTCCTTTTTGTTCCTCATTCCAAGTACATGGAATCAGTACTGATAACAGGATTCTGCCAGTGCCCTTGGGCTCAGCTGATAAGAATTAAAAAAGTATCCACGTGCCTTCCCAGACGGCTCTCTACACTTTTCAAACTGTTAAAAACAAAATTCAGCTGAACAAATTGAAAAGACTAACTGGCTTGATTCCCCATTCAGGAATCAGGCAGCATCCCATCTAGGAAATAGAGTCTGAGCGGCTGTTCAAAACGGAAGGTTTTTACTATTGTAGGCCGAAAGGAAGTGGCTTTGAGAGGTTGTTATTGTCCCCTTTTTTAATAGAACAGACTCAAAATTTTATTTATTTTTTTTATTTTTTTTTAAATAAATCTTTATTCAGATTATTACAATTATTTCTCCTTTTTCCCCCCATAGCTCCCCTCCACCCCTTTCCCACCCCACCTTCTGCCCTTACCTCCCCCCCACTGTCCTCATCCATAGGTGTATGATTTTTGTCCATTCTCTTCATGAACCCCCCCATACCCCTTTCCCCCTGAGAATTATCAGCCCACTCCCTTTCTATGCCCCTGATTCTATTATATTCACCAGATTATTCTGCTCCTCAGGTTTTTAATTCACTTGATTTTTAGGTTGGCTTGTTGATAGATATGTATTTGTTGTTCATAATTTTTTCTCTTTACTTTTTTCTTCTTCCTCTTCTTTAAGAATACCTTTCAGCATTTCATATAGTACTGGTTTGGTGGTGATGAACTCCTTCAGCTTTTTCTTATCTGTGAAGCTCTTTATCTGCCCTTCAATTCTGAATGATAGCTTTGCTGGGTAGAGTGATCTTGGTTGTAGGTTCTTGCTATTCATCACATTGAAAATTTCTTGCCACTCCCGTCTGGCCTGCATAGTTTCTGTTGAGAAGTCAGCTGACAGTCGTATGGGTGCTCCCTTGTAGGTAATTAACTGTTTTTCTCTTGCTGCTTTTAATATTCTCTCTTTGTCTTTTGCTCTTGGCATTTTAATTATGATGTGTCTTGGTGTGGTCCTCTTTGGATTCCTTTTGTTTGGGGTTCTGTGGGCTTCCTGGACTTGTAAGTCTATTTCTTTCACCAGGTGGGGGAAGTTTTCGGTCATTATTTCTTCAAATAGGTTTTCAGTATCTTGCTCTCTCTCTTCTTCTGGCACCCCCATAATTCTGATGTTGGTACGCTTGAAGTTGTCCCAGAGTCTTCTTACATTATCTTCAACTTTTTGGATTTTTTTTTTTGCTTTTTGCTTTTTCGGTTGAGTGTTTTTTGCTTCTTTGTATTTTAATTCTTTGACTTGATTCTTGTGTTCCTCTATTCTGTTTCTGGGTCTCTGTATAATATTTTTTATTTCAGTCAGTGTATGTTTAATTTCTAGTTGGTCCTTTTTCATATCTTCGAGGGTCTCGTTATATTTATCGGCCTTTTCTAGGATATTCTTAAAAAGTCTTATAACGGTGGTTTTGAATTCTATATCCAGTCGTTTGTTTTCCTCCATTTCTTTCATTTGTGATCTGATTCTTTGACCCCGCATTTTCACTGAATCCCTGAGTTGGTAAGGTAGATATTTGTGCTAGGTTTCCAATATGGCCCAGTGGGTCTGCTTCCCCAGTTAACCTGAGGTGGACACTCTTGGTGCACCCCTTTGTGGACTGTGTGTACAGCCTTGTTGTAATTAAGTCTTTATTGTTGTTGGTATCACTGGGAAGAATTGACCTCCGGGCCAGTTGGCTGTAAGGATCAGCTGTGTCTATGCTGGGAGAAGCCCGGTGCTGGAGACAGCCTTATAGGATTAGACTTGCCAAATTGCAATAGCCTCTGTGCTCAGCTTGGATGGGGTGGAGTCTCAGTCTTGGCTTCCTGTCAGCCCCGCCCCTGCGCGCATGTGCGCTTTCAGTCCTCCGCCTTCCCCAGCTCGAGTCTCCGCCTGAGAGTCCAGACTCCCCCCACAAGAGCGTGGGTCCCCAGGGGCTCGCCTGGAACTGGGGTTCACTGCAGTCAGAACTGGGGCTCGGTGCAGTCAGAATCCTCTGACTCCCCTCCACTAGGGAAAGCCTGTGGCGACCCCCGCAGCCTTTGTGCGCACCGGCGCGGCGCGTGTGCGCACTTTCAGTCCTCCGCCTTCCCCGGCTCCTGAGTCTCCGCCCGAGAGTCCAGACTCCCCCTACAAGAGCGTGGGTCCCCAGGGGCTCGCCTGGAACCGGGGTTCACTGCAGTCAGAACTGGGGCTCAGTCAGGATCCTCTGACTCCCTTTCACTAGGGAAAGCCTATGGCTACCTCCGCAGCCTTTGTGCGCACTGGCCCGTGTGCGCCTTCAGACTTCTGCCTTTCCCAGCTCGCGGTCCGAGGCTTCCTTCCCCCTTCCTCCAGAGGAAGTCAGCCAAGCTCTCAGCCACCCTTCCTCTCTGCGCGCACAAAGCCCCTTTGTCGTACCTCCAATTCTCTGTGAGCTTTTCTCCTTCCTTCTAGTTGTAGAATTTTCACTCAGCCTGCTTTCCTGTGGTTCTGGATGGTGTCCGTTCTGTCTTTTAGTTGTAGTTTTGAAATTGTTGTGCGAGGCAGCAGTTTAGGTGTTTACCTATGCCGCCATCTTGGTTTCTCTCCAGACTCAAAATTTTAATTGCTTATTATTTTTCCATAATCAATGAATGGCTGTCTTTAAAAAGTGTATTGTGTGTGTATGTATTTACAGGTAGCAAATAACCACCTGGAAGTAATTTGCATCAAAGCTTTGTGCTTGTCTTTCCAGGATCTTTCCTGGGGAACAGAAATCCTATGAGAAGTCCTTTGGGTGGTTACTCTTGGGTAACTTTCTGGATGTTGTACATCAGCCCTGCTTCTCCCCAAGTTTGTCACCTTTAAACATTTTTTCACTTGATTTGAAATAAAATATTTTATTGTTACACCAGGGGTCCGGTGCACGAGATTCGTGCACTGTGCTGGGGGGTGGTGGTGGTGGTGGGTGTGGGTGTGTCCCTCTGCCTGGCCGGCATACTCACCATCTGGGACCCCTTGGGGGCTGTCTGCCTGCTGGCTCCAGGTGTTGGGCCTAAGCCAGCAGTCAGAAATCCCTCTCTCAGTCCAGGTCTCTTGCAATCTGAGACCCCTTGCTTCTTACCGCCTGCCTGCAGCGGAGGCGGGAGAGGCCTCCGCCACCGCTGTTGTGCTTGCCAGCCATGAGCCTGGATTCTGGCTGAATGGCGCTCCCCCTGTGGGAGCACACTGACCACGAGGGAGCAGCTCCTGCATTGAGCATCTGCCCCCTTGTGGTCAGTGCACGTAATAGCAACCCATTGGTCTGCTGTTCCATCAATTTGCATATTATGATTTTATTATATAGGGGGATTGCATGTAATAAATTATTGTTTGGCTTGTTTCCTCCTAGTGTGGGTAGGAATATTTTAAGGTCTATTATTTTGAGTGAGTCAAATGGATTTTTAGAACTTAGACTAGAAGTATCAAAGTATGATTAATCCTATCTATACCAATAGAAGGGTAATATGTTAATTAGACCGGACATCCTTCTGGACAAAGCTGCAGTGGCTGCGAGGGCCAAGGGCAGAGGGCAGGCAGCTATGGTGGCGGCTGCCAGGGCCGAGGGGAGGCAGCCATTGCGGCACCTATGAGGGCCAAGGGCAGGCCGCCCCAGAGGCCGGCAGTGGCAGCAGCAGCGGGGCAATGGGGGTAGTGCCTCCCCTGATCGCCTGGTTGCCTCCCACAGAGGGAGGCCAGAGGCAGCAGCAGTGGCAGGGTGATGGGGGCTGTGTCTTCCCCTGATTGCCTGGTCGCCTCCCGAAGAGGGATGTCAAAGGTAGCCTCAGTGGCTGGGGTCATAGGGGCAGTGCCTTCCCCTGATCAGCCCAGTCACCTCCAGCAGAGGGAGGCCAGACTGCGGCTTAGGCCTAAGCCATAAGTAGGACTCCCCTATGGGCTTCCAGACTATGAGAGGTGGTAGGCTGGGCTGAGGGTGCCCCAGGTCCTGGGTGCCTGTGGCCGGCCAGAGGGAGGGAAGCCCAGGTCCTGGGTGCAGGGGCTGAGGCAGAGGCGGTTAGGGGTGATCAGGCATGCTGGAGAGCAGTTAGGGGCGATCAGATAGGCAGGAAGGTGAGTGGTTAGGAGCCAGCTGTCCCAGATTATGAGAGAGATGTCCGACTGCCAGTTTAGGCCCAATCCAATCAGGCTGTAACCAGCAGTTGGACATCCCCCAAGGGGTCCCGGATTGGAGAGGGTGCAGGCTGGGCTGAGGGACATCCTTCCCGCGGCATGAATTTCATGTACCGGCCTCTAGTATAATAAAAGTTACTGAGTGAAATGGTGGTATGACCAGAGATCATAATGACCACGGCCCCTCACCTCGACCGGCCGCCCCCTAACAAGCAGTTAGGGGCGATCGGGGAGGCAGGCAGATAAGTTAGGGGAGATAAAGCAGGCAGAGTGGTTAGGGGTGATCAGGCATGCAGGTGAGCAGTTAGGGGTGATCAAGGAGGCAGGCAGAGTGGTTAGGGGTGATCAAGCAGGCAGACAGAGGCAGTTAGGAGCAAGCAGGCAAGCAGGTGAGTGATTAGGGGGATTAGGAAGGCAGGCAGAGGCTGTTAGTGGCGATCAGGCAGGCAGGCAAGTGTTTAGAGGTGATCAGGCAGGCAGGCAGAGTGGTTGGGCGGTCAGGCAGGCAGGCGAGCAGTGGTCCCAGATTGTGAGAGGGATGGCCGACTCCCAGTTTAGGCCTGATCCGCAGGGATCCCTGTGGCATTGGGCCTAAACCGGCAGTCGGACATCCCCCGAGGGGTACTGGATTTCGAGAAGGTGCAGTCTGGGCTGAGGAACCCCTCCTCCCATGCATGAATTTCGTGCACCCAGCCTCTAGTAGTTGATAAAACAAATTCTTGCCATGGGAACAATAATAAATTAGCATCTTTTTTTGAAATGCAATAGTAGATACTTGTGGATTTTCTTGTTGAGCTAGCAAAGTACCTTAACCATTTTAATATCTTCTTTACACATGAACACTGGGTTTAAGCCTGTTTGCTGATTGTTCCAACACTGGCTTTGTGTCGCTTGAAACATCAGTGGTGGCCCAAAGCAACATCAGGGGAAGCAGAGGTCTGAGGCCAGGTGCTTTAAGCTAAGGAAGCCCCCCCCCCCCCCACCACGCCCTTGAGCCTGCCAAGGGAAGTACTTGAAGGCCCACTGACCTTCCTGGGGAGCCTCCCCCTGCAGGTGTCCTACCTGCTCACACCCACCATGGAAGGAGCCTTTATAGTGAGAGAAGCTACAGCCCTGGAGAGCTGGGGAACTAGTGCACCTGTGGGAGGGGGTGATGCCCCTTCTGAGGTTTTAGCTGTGATCCCCCTGGGCCTGTTTCTAGGCATCGGTTGAAGTTTTGCATCCAGGGTGTGGGTGCACATTAAGAAAATCTGGGAAAGTCAGGAATGTGTGTCCTGGGTTAGGGATTGTGAGATTGGGAGTTCATCTGGGTCAGAACCTTACACTGAATCCAGCTGAGCACCCCCTCACTGTGAGCTGCAGCCTGAGAGAGGGAGCACGTCTGTTGGCGCTGGCATGGTGGGAACAGCACCTCGTGTTACACATGCCTGGGGGGATGGGTGGGTGAAGAGAGGTTGGGACATGCTCCCAGGAAGGAGAACAAGCTGGGTTCTCTGTCCTAGGGGTTTAAGGGTGGAGATTTTAAGGGAGGTACCGGGGAGAATCTCAGAATATTCAGCAGCGTTCCAGATGTGTCCCTTCACGGCTGGGTCTCCACCGATGGATTGGTTGTGGCCAGGGCCCAGGTCATCATTCAATGCAGCTGATCCTGAGGTCAGCCCTGCATCACTTTTTCTGGGCCTGCAGGTAAAATAGAAGTGTGGCCTAGAGGTTATTTCTAGGGGGAAAAGGTCTGGGCTCTAAACTGCATGACCAGCAATATGCTATGGGATGAAAGGTCACCCTGGGATGAGGTCCCAGCCTACAGTTGTCTGCTGCTAGGTATGACCTTCTGTCCCTGGCCCATTCTCCTTGCTCTGCTCATGTCTGTCTAACTGCCCAGCACATTTCCATTATTCCCCAGGGAGGGGAGGGTATGGGAGCTCCCAGACTTCATTCCTGGGGTGGCTGCTCAGTTGTCCCTCCTCTGCTTCCCCAGGGACTATAACACTCCAGGGGTCTGTCTCAGTCAGGAGAGTCTAGAATGTGGAACCTTCTGAAAGTGGCTTTCCTCTGTCCTGTGGGAAGCAGATTGCTCATCTGAGTTGAATCCAATGTATGTGTTTCTTTCCTTCAGACCCTGTATCCAGTGACTAGGGAAGCCCTTTCACTCTAGTTTCCCTGAGAATGAAAAACGTCAGTTGATTGAAAATACAAGAATACAAGGTAGGGGAGAGAGAGAGAGAGGAGAGAGAGAGAGAGAGAGAGAGAGAGAGAGAGAGAGAGAGAGAGAGAGAGAGAATGAAAAAAGCAAGGAAACTTGTGAAAGCAAATAATTTGTCCCGTTGCCCCCCCCTCGCCATCCCGCTTTTAGGAAAGAGAAACTTTCAGGCACTTTTTTTTTTCTTAATCCTCATCCAAGGACATTTTTTAGTTGGTTTTTAGAGAGAGTGGAAGACAGAGGGAAAGACAGAAAGAAGCGCTTCGATTGGTTGCCTCCTGCATGAGCCCGGACCAGGATGAGCCGGGGAGGATCCTGTAACCAAGGTACATGCCCTTTGGTTCACAGGCAGAAGCTCTATCCACTGTGCCAAACTGGCTAGGGCCAGGCACATTTTTATTTTTTTAAATATATTTGTATTGATTTCATAGAAGAAGGAAGGGAGAGAGAGGGAGAGAGACATCAGTGATGAGAGAGAATCCTTGGTTGGCTTCCTCCTGCATGCCCCCTACTTGGAATTAAACCCAAAACTCAGACTTGTGCCCTGACTGGGAATCTAACCATGATCTCCTGGTTCATAGGTCAACACTCAACCCCCTGAGTCACACCCACTAGGCACTTTTTTATTTTTACATCATTGTTTATATGACATGTCTCTAGAGAACATTAACATTAAAAATGGTAACATCATTGAATTTTTATTGTAATTGATGTCACAACTACAAAAGCATTATATAGCCCTAGCCGTTTTGGCTCAGTGGATAGAGCATCGACCTATGGACTGAAGGGTCCCGGGTTCGATTCCAGTCATGGTACATGCCTTGTTGCCGGCTCAATCCCCAGTCCGCAGTACAGGACAGGCAGGAGACAGCCGATCAATGATTCTCTCTTTTCATTGACTATAGGCCAGTTGTACAAAATGCACACACGGGTGTGGTCCCTAGGCCTGGCCTGCGATGAAAGTGCGAGCATCTGGCAGGGCTGCGGCCTTGCTCACCTGGAAGAGGCCACGTGGGTGTGGGTCGGGCTCCTCTGGCTTCCCAGGAGAAAGTAGGGGGAGTGAGAGCGAGCTTGGCAGACACCTCGCATTCTCACGGCACCCTTCCTGTCACACACCCCCCCCCCCCCCCGCCTTCCCCCGCCCCAGGTAGCTGGCCAGAGGTTGCAGTGCATTGCCGCCACCATGTTCCGCGCTGCCCCCTGGTGGTCATCATAGGTCAGTGAGCTGTCGAACTCCCAGTCAAACAACCACCTGAGGGGACAATTTGCATATTAGGATTTTATTTTATAGGATGTTTCTATCTCTCTGACTCTCCATTCCTCTTGGAAATCAACATAAAACATATTTTAAAAGAAAGTTACATTTTATAAAATTCAATACATTTTGGGGCTAAATTGTTATTTAAAGGAATTAAATTCTAGCTGGCTTCTTCAGTACGTTTTTATTTATTTATTTATTTTTTAAATAAATCTTTATTCAGATTATTACAATTGTTTCTCTTTTTTTACCTCATACCTCCCCTCCACCCCGTTCACACCCCAACCTTTGCCCTTAACCCACCACTGTCCTCATCCATAGGTGTATGATTTTTGTTCAGTCTCTTCCTGCACCCCCACACCCCTTTCCCCCTGAGAATTGTCAGTACACTCCCTTTCTATGCCCCTGATTCTATTATATTCACCAGTTTATTCTGTTCATCAGATTTTTTATTCACTTGATTCTTAGATTCACTTGTTGATAGATATGTATTTGTTGTTCATAATTTTTTATCTTTACCTTTTTCTTCTTCTTCCTCTTCTTAAAGAATACCCTTCAGCATTTCATATAATACCGGTTTGGCAGTGATGAACTCCTTTAGCTTTTTCTTATTTGTGAAGCTCTTTGTCTGCCCTTCAATTCTGAATGATAGCTTTGCTGAGTAGAGTAATCTTAGTTGTAGGTTCTTGCTATTCATCACTTCGAATATTTCTTGCCACTCCTGTCTGGCCTGCATAGTTTCTGTTGAGAAATCCGCTGACAGTCGTATGGGTGCTCCCTTGTAGGTAACTAACTGTTTTTCTCTTGCTGCTTTTAATATTCTCTCTTTGTCTTATGCTCTTGGCATTTTAATCATGATGTGTCTTGGTGTGGTCCTCTTTGGATTCCTTTTGTTTGGGGTTCTCTGAGCTTCCTGGACTTGTAAGTCTATTTCTTTCACCAGGTGGGGGAAGTTTTCGGTCATTATTTCTTCAAATAGGTTCTCATGTATCTTGCTCTCTCTCTCTTCTTCTGGCACCCCATTAATTTGGATGTTGGTACGCTTGAGGTTGTCCCAGAGGATCCTTACACTCTCTTCATATTTTTGGATTCTTTTTTCTTTTTGCTTTTCCAGTTGGGTGTTTTTTGCTTCTTTGTCTTTCAGATCTTTGACTTGATTCTTGCGATCCTCTAGTCTGCTGTTGGATCTCTGTATATTATTTTTTATTTCAGTCAGTTGTATGCTTAATTTCTAGTTGGTCCTTTTTCATATCCTCGAGGGTCTCACTAAATTTATCGGCCTTTTCTAGAAAATTCTTGAAAAACCTTATAACAGTGTTTTTGAACTCTATATCCAGTTGTTTGCTTTCCTCCATTTCTTTCATTTGTGACCTGTTTCTCTGCATTTTGGCTGCTTCCCTATGTTGATAGAGTAGCTTTGTGTGCTAGGTGTCATATAGGGCCCAGTGGCTCAGCCTCCCCAGTTACCTGAGGTGGACACTCTTAGTGCACCCCTTTGTGGGCTGTGTGCACAGTCTTGTTGTAGGTAAGCCTTGATTGTTGTTGGTATCACTAGGAGGATTTGACCTCCAGGCCAACTGGCTGTGAGGATCAGCTGTGTCTATGCTGGGAGAACTTCTGTGCTGGAGACACCCTTATGAGACAAGACTTGCAAAAGCCTCTGTGCTCAGCTTGAATGGGACAGAGTCTCAGGGCGGAGCAGACAGCAATGGCTTCCGTCAGCCCTGCCCTAAGAGGCCCCTGCGTCTCAGTGTCCCTTGGTAATCGCTGCAAGCATCTCTGAGAGAAAGCCGCCCTCGAGTTTCGCCCGCTGCCAGACAGTCCAGTTTCTCCCCAAATGAGTCTGGGTCCCCAGAGTCTCACCTGGAACTGGAGTTCAGAGCTGTTGGGAGCTTTTGTCTCCCTCCCGATTGAGAAAGCCAGCCGCATACTCAGTTGCCAGCCCTCTCCACATGCGCTCCTCTGTACCTCTGCCTTCTGCAGCTCCTCTGAGTCTCGGTGTGCTTTTCTCTTTCCTTCTAGTTGTAGAATTTCCACTCAGCCAACCTTCCTGTGGTTCTGGATGATGTCCGTTTTGTCTTTTAGTTGTAGTTTTGAAATTGTTATGTGAGGCAGCAGTTTAGGTGTTTACCTATGCCACCATTTTGGTTTCCAGTTTCAGTACATGTTTTTAAAAGAGAATGTAAATTTCTGCACTTATTTCCAATTAATCTGTAAAATAGAAAGGTCCAAACTTAAGGCTCACAGCCCACATATGCTGATCCCTCCAGCACTGTTTCTCCAGTCCCCCTCAGTCCCCCCCAATACAGTTTTGATCATTTCTTTTTTTTTTAATATATTTTATTGATTTTTACAGACAGGAAGGGAGAGGGATAGAAAGTTAGAAACATCGATGAGAGAGAAACATTGATCAGCTGCCTCCTGCACACCCCCTACTGGGGATGTGCCCGCAACCAAGGTACATGCCCTTGATTGGAATCGAACCCGGGACCCTTCAGTCCGCAGGCCGACGCTCTATCCACTGAGCCAAACCAGCTAGAGCAGTTTTGATCATTTCTTAGCAAATGTCCCAACATATACCAAGTCTAGCCACTATCACTGGATGCTCCACACCGTTGTGGTGGGGCAGGGCCTGAGGAAGTCCTCAGGATGAGGCCAGAAGTTTATCAGGCACAAACAACCCAAAATTTGACCATGTGAAGGGAGTGCTCTGTACAGGTGGTGCCTGGGAAGGAAAAATGGCCCCAGACCTAGAGCCGCACAACTCAGTCTGTGCCAGATTCTCCAGGAACCTGATCTCTGCAGGACAGGCCCACTAAGTGTGAGGCAGGTGAGGTTCGGGGTCTCCCTTGAGAGGGAGGTGCCCGTCAGGCTTGTGGGAAGGTGGGTGGAGGGGCACTCCGCCTTGAGCACCCAAGTCAGTCTGTCCTGGATTCTGCCCACACCTCAGCATGGTGGAGCCACCAGGAGAGGCGTGCTGCTGGGAGTCCAGAGGTGGGACTAGGGCATCTCTCTTGAGGGGGAGGCACCAGTCAGGTTCACAGGAAACTTTGGGGAATGACCCCTTCCCTGGAGCCACACAACTCAGTCACTGACACCTTAGAGTCTGCCCACACTCAGGCCCAGGCAGCTGACTCCCCAGTAGAGCACAAGATCCACAGGGTTTTTCTTACCTTGTAATTAGCACTTGGACTGTTCATTTTAAAAAATATATATCTTTATTGGTTTCAGGGAGGAAGGGAGAGGGAGAGAGAGAGAGAGAGAGAGAGAGAGAGAGAGATTGAAACATGAATGATGAGAATATTCCATCGGCTGCCTCCTGCAGGCCCTCCACTAGGGATCAAGCCTGCAACCTGGCCCTGAACAGGGATGGAACTATGACCTCTGGTTCATAGGTGGATGCTCAACCACTGAGCCATGTGGTTCAGGCAAACTATGCATTTTTTTATAGTTGCCTGCTGACAGCTTGAGCCTCAGCCGTTGTCCCTATTGCCTCCCACTTGAACAAGCTGATAAGAAAGCCTGGGTGGTGTCTCCTATAGAGCAGGCAGGTGATTCAAACCACAGAATCCCTGCCCGTGCAGAACTCTTGCCCAGGACCCATCTTCAAAGCCCCACATGACCACATCAGGCTCCATTTCTGGCTCTGAAGCCAGGTCTCAGCTGCTTGAGAGGCCAGCCCAGCCCTCCTTTGTGACCTCTATGTGAGTCTTAAGGCTTTTCCTGCTCTCTTGGTGTGGGTGTGAGGGGTGACACACCAGCATCACTCTCATCCACACCTCTGCTGGTGTCTCTTTGAACTTGCTGCCGGGAACAGCACATCCCAACATACCAACCATGTGGGTCTGTCTTCCGTTTCTCAGACTTGCTCACCTGTGGCTGCTGGGCGCTGGGCGGATGGTGCCGGGAGCTGTGCTGCCCCATGTGGCATTGCTGAGCCTGTTGTGCCTCACTTCTATGTACCAGAGTGGGCAGTTTCATGCAATTGGCAGGCAGAGTATGGTATTGGGCCCTCTTTAAAGTGGTCCTGGAATCATTTGCTCTGGCTCTGCAATAAATGTGTGACGAAAGATAGCAGGCTAATTTTTAAGGTGATGATATTGTATGCCCATGAATGATGTTATAACTATTCAGATGGCCCTTGGCTGAAAAAAGGTTCCCAAACCCTGTTGTGTAGAAAAAAACAATTTGGGCTCAACCAGGAGCTTCTCTTACTCCTTCCTCTCCCTAGACCTAAGACAAGAGAGGTTTTCCTATTTTGTCATTGCTCTACAGATCATTGTTTTCTCTGGCATCACAAGTGGTGAGTGGGAGCAGCATTTAGGGGAATTATGCTGTGGGCAGGTCCTATGCCTGGGATAGACTGTCCTCCTGCTGGAACTCACAGGAGAGCTTAGAAATGAGACCAGTTGGGAGAAGAGCACCTAGAGTAGCATCAAGTTTGTGGTGTGATTTTTTTTTTTTTTTACAGTTTCAAAATTTTCAACTTAATAAAGTTGCAAGGGTATGTATTACAAACCTAACAAAAATAACAGAAATTACACTACAGGCTATTTAAGTAATGAGTAACAAAGACATAAGCACACTTCTAAAAGACTCAAGAAAAACTAATTATGAAACAGGAAGGAAGGCACCTTGGATCATTTCCACATCTGCAGTAATGTGGGATGTGGGTCATTTTGGAGTGTAGGATGGCATCGGACTGATGAGTGATACATGAACCATGGTAACTTTTTAAAAATATGGGGACTAAATGGATTTTCTGTCAGTAACACTCTGTATTTATAATTTTCTTGAATCAAGGATAATTGGTCCCTCAGAGATAACAGAATGTGATTCAGTTTTACTTACCTTTTTTTAAAATTTAAGTTCTTTATTGTTTAATGTATTACATTAGTCTCTTTTTCCCCCATTGACCTCCCCCAGCTGCCCCAACCCCCAGCACATGCCCTCACTCCCACCCCCACACCCGTCTGTGTTCATTGGTTATGCTCATATGCATTCATACAAGTCCTTTGGTTGATCTCTTCCCCCTTACCTCCTGCCTTTACTCATAGATTGGACAATCTATTCATTGCTTCTATGACTCTGGTTCTGTTTTTGTTCATCAGTTTATGTTGTTCATTATATTCTACAAATGAGTGAGATCATGTGATATTTATCTTTCTCTGACTGGTTTATTTCACTTAGCATAATGCTCTCCAGTTCCATCCATGCTGTTGCAAATGGTAAGAATTCCTTCCTTTTTACAGCAGTGTAGTATTCCATTGTGTAGATGTACCACAGTTTTCTAATCTACTCATCTGCTGATGGGCACTTAGGCTGTTTCCAAATCTTAGCTATTGTAAATTGTGCGGCTATCAACATAGGGGTGCATATATCCTTTCTGATTGGTGTTTCTGTTTTCTTGGGATATATTCCTAGAAGTGGGGTTACTGGGTCAAATAGAAGTTCCATTTTTAATTTTTTGAGGAAATGCCATACTGTTCTCCACAGTGGCTACACCAGTCTGCATTCCCACCAGCAGTGCACGAGGGTTCCTTTTTCTCCGCATCCTCACCAGCACTTGTTCTTTGTTGATTTGTTGATGAAAGCCATCTGACAGGTGTGAGATGATACCTCATTGTTGTTTTGATTTGCATCTCTCAGATGATTAGTGACTTTGAGCATGTTTTCATGTCTCTTGGTCTTCTTTATGTCCTCTTTCGAAAAGTGTCTAGGTCCTTTGCCCTTTTTTGATTGCATTGTTTATCTTCGTTTTGTTAAGTTGTATGAATTCCCTATAAATTTTGGAGATTAAACACTTATCAGAGATAACATTGGCAAATATGTTCTCCCATGCAGTGGGCTTTCTTGTTGTTTTGTTGATGGTTTCTTTTGCTGTGCAGAAACTTTTAATTGTGATGTAGTCCCATTTGTTTATTTTCTCTGTAGTTTCCATTGCCCTAGGAGCTGTATCAGTAAAGATTTTTCTACAACAAATGTCTGCTATTTTGCTGCCTATGGCTTCTTCTAAGATTTTTATGGTTTCCCGTCTTATGTTTAAGTCCTTTATCCATTTTGAGTTTATTTCTGTGTATGGTGTAAGTTGGTGGTCTAGTTTCATTTTTTTGCATGTATCTGTCCAATTTTTCCAACACCATTTATTGAAGAGACTGTCTTGACTCCATTGTATGCTCTTGCCTCCTTTGTAAAATATTAATTGAGCATATTGGCCTGGGTCAATTTCTGGGTTCTCTGTTCTGTTCTATATATCTATATGTCTGTTCTTATGTCAGTATCAGGCAGTTTTGAGAACAGTGGCTTTGTAATATAGCTTGATATCTGGTATTGTGATCCCTCCATTTTTGTTCTTCTTTCTCAAGATTGCTACAGCTATTTGGGGTCTTTTTTTATTCCAGATGAATTTTGGATAGTTTGTTCTATATCTTTGAAGTATACCTTTGGTATTTTAACAGGGATTGCATTGAATCAATAGAATGCTTTTTGGTAGGATGGACATTTTAATGAGGTTGATTCTACCTATCCATGAACACTGAATATTCTTCCATTTGTTTATGTCTTCCTCTATCTATTTTTTTAGCGTCCTGTAATTTTCTGAATACAGGTCCTTTACTTCCTTGGTTAAATTTATTCCTAGGTACCGTAATTTTTATGTTGCAATGGTAGACGGGATTGTTTTTTAGTTTTCTTTATGTGAGTTCATTACTGGTGTATAAAAAAGCCATAGATTTCTGAGTGTTAATTTTGTATCCTGCTACATTGCCGAATTCATTTATTAAGTGTAGTAGTTTTATGATGGAGTCTTTTGGGTTTTCTGAGTACAATATCATGTCTTCTGCAAATAATAACAATTTTACTTCTTCTTTTCCAATTTGGATGCCTTTTATTTCTTCTTCTTGTCTGATCACTATGGCTAGCACTTTCAGTACTATGTCAGACAAGAGTGGTGAAAGTGGGCATCCCTGTCTCGTTCCTGTTCTTAGGGGAAATGGTTTTAATTTTTGCCCATTGAGTATGATGTTGGCTATAGGTTTGTCATATAAGGCCTTTATTATGTTGAGGTATGACCCCTCTATTCCCACTTTACTGAGTGTTTTTATCAGGAAAGGTTGTTGGATTTTGTCAAATGCCTTTTCCGTATCAATTGATATGATTATGTGATTTTTGTCTTTCAATTTGTAAATGTGATGTATTACGTTTATTGGTTTGTGGATATTGTACCAGCCTTGTGTCCCTGTGATAAATCCCGCTTGGTCATGGTGTATGGTCTTTCTAATGTAATGCTGGATCCAATTTAGCATCAAGTTTTTGGAGAAAATCACTTTTGTATGTTTTATGTTTTCAAACCTATTGGGATGACATTGGCTAGAAAAATTGTATGTTTCAAATGTACAATTCTATAATACATCATGTGTACATTGTATTGTGTGTTCCCCACCCAAAGTCTCCTTCCATCACCATTTAATACTCCCCTTTACCCTCTTCTACCTCCTCACACTCCCCTTTCCCTCTGGTACCCCATACTGTTGTCTAAGAGTTTGTTTGTTTTGCTTAATCTCTCCCCCTTTTTTCATCCAGTCTCCCAACCCGCTTCTCCTCTCACAGTTGTCAGTCTGTTCTCTGTAGCTATGAGTCTCTGTAGACTTTGTTAATTTCTCTTCTTTACATTCCAAATATAAATGAAATCATGAGATATTTGTGTTTTTTCTTACTGGTTTACTTCAGTTAGCATAATGCTCTCCGTGTCCATCCATGCTGTCACAGAGGGAAAGATTTCCTTCATTTTTTTGGCTGAGTAATATTCAGTTGAGTTGTACCATAGCTTTTTTATCCACTCACTTACTGATGGGCACTTGAGCTTCCTCCAAATCTGGGCTATTGTAAATAATGCTACAATGAACGCGGGGGTACATATTTTCTTTTGCATTAGTGTTTTGAGGGTTGTTTTTTTAAATATATTTCCAAAAGTGAAATTGCTGGTTCATTGCCGGGGCTGACCAGCAGACCCTGAACAATGGATTTATGGATTACTTTGAGACAACATTTGCTGTGAAAGAGAGGTTAACAGACTGCCCTGCTAAAGGAACCAGATAGCCTCGATTGCCTGCCTCGTTAGGCTTTTATTGTAACAGCAATTTGAGATAAAATTTATCTTTTAGATACAATTAGTAGGGTAAGTAATGTTGGGAGGACACATGTGTTTGTAATGTCCTTTAAGTAAGAACATCCAAAGATTAAGTATAAGGATTCCTGTAAACACCCGGGTGTCGGCACATGCACAGTCTTGTTTTTGAAAGGTCAAGAAATAATTAGAAGCATCGCCTTTGGCACTCCCCTAAGTCAGAATTCCAATAAAGGCAGGCGGCCTTCTGCACAACTTCCCGTTTTTCAGGGTGTCCTCCTTTCAAACTTTCCAACCAAGTCTTGTTGCTGCCCAACATCTCCCCCTTTTTTGTTTTGCTGAATGTAGAAGACAGAGGGAGGTGGTGAACTTTCTGCTTCAGAAAGGGGCCCGTGGAGTGCATTTACTGCTCCAGTTCCAATTTTACAGATTATAAGAAAAACAAAAAGAGCAATGGTTAGTTATCTGGAATGGGTGGAGTGTGAATATGATCCAGTAATTGCTCAGCCTCTGCCATCAGCTTCATCATGATTTCCCAGGTTATTCTGGGGGCCACCTGGGTCCGGAGAAGGTGCATCGTTCGGGGCTGCAGAGTCCACAGGTCCAAATTCTTCATTTCTGGAAGAGGATTGGTCCCATGCCATGCCATGGCAAGTTTTAATCTAGTGAGCTGGAATCCACAGCGGCCCTGGGGGATTGAAACACATGCATATCCTCTCCCCCATGTTAATAATTCATTGGGTCTTATCCAGTTATTAGTGTCCACACCTCGCCACAAGACTTGTGGTTTCTGAGGTGGGGTTATTGAGGTAAAGTGCTGTTCTACAGAGGATTGGAAAGTATTATTCAGATTCAAAAAATTAAGGGTAAAGAATGCTTTAGATAGTATTACAGCAGGGTCTTTGAGTCCCATATTCTCCCTTTTTTGTTTTACCAGCATACCCTTCAGGGTACCATGGGCATGTTCAATGGTGGCCTGCCCTTTTGAATGTAAGGGATTCCCGTGGAATGCTGGATGGACAAAGTTCTGCAAAAGGTGGTGAAGCCAAGGCTGCTATAAGCAGGTCCATTATCAGTTTATCTTGATATAGCTACAATTGGAAACAGGTCTTATTGAATTCATGCAAAGAACTGTATTGCTATTTATTAAAAATTGCCAAATACTGTAGGGATGGGTAAGGAGAGAAATATATAATTTACCAAATTGCTTTAAAAATGCTTTCTTATATCTGAAACACAAAAAGTTTAAGAATCAGTAATACTTGCAAATGACATGGAATCTTGTCCTTTCTGCAAAACACAATATTCTTGAATAACAGAGCTGCAAATGAAAGCATAATATAGTTATTATTTGACAGAGCTTCTCATGTTCTTTAAGGAGAAAATTTTCCTTCATGAGAGGGAAAACAAATACTTGAGGCATTCCAGAGCCAATTGTAGTGATCTAAAGCCAATTCTAGGTAAAGAAAAAGTTTCTTAAAATTCAAACTCTGGAAGGATTGTCAAATTTATTTTACCAAAAGTTCATATATCAAAGTATATTAGGCACAAACATAGTCTAGCAAACTTCAGTTTCCATAATTAAAAGATGGCTTTTAAGAAACTTCCTGGTTAATACAACATATAACCATTTTAATAATTTATAGAACTTTTGCTTCCTGGGTAAAAAACAGGAAAGATCTTTTCCCCTTTAACAGACTAGAAAAGGACTACCCAAAATAAGGTTTATTCTCTAACTTCATTTGTCCTTGGGTGTGGTCAGCAAATGACACTAATTGGATTTCTGCTGTCTGTCTCCCTGAGTACATTGATATAAGCTGTTTACCATCTGGTTATACCCCCTGGTTAGGGAGTCAAAATGCAAATCATTTACTCTTAAGTGTCCTTGGTTTAGGGAAGATGGGATTTACTAGATGGCTCCAAATTGCTGTTTAACCATCTCAGTTTCCTATTCCACCCGTCCTGCTTACTGGCCTGTGTCATTTATACAATTTCCTTTCCACATTTCTCTTCACAAAATTCCACAACTTCCACAAACTTTCTACAACTTTCACAAGTCTTTCTTCAGACACCTTATAACTCAAAATAACCAGCTTTAGATTCCACTTTCTTTTCCCTTCAAAATGCATCTCCATGCCTCATGCCTTCCATTACACCAAAGCCATACTTTCTTTCCAATTAGTTAGAATGCTTCACCCTTAAAAATCTTAATGTTTAGGTAGCATGTAATTAACATTCCTCAGATTAGCAATACATTCACATTTTAAGAGCTGTTTCAAATAAAATACAAGACTTATTCTTTAACAAATTCAAACCCATCCTCTAGATTCCCCATATGAGGCAAATTCAGATTAATATTTCAGTATCTTGTTATTTCAAAATACCTACATATTTAATAATTTTTACTATTTAATCCAGCAAACTCTAAAGTTTTAAGTTACCAAAGACTTTGGAAAACTATGTTTAGGCATATATAATTACCACTGAAAAAGCTTTATCATATACCCTTCATTTTAATTATATTTATTTTGCCTTATCAACTTTTGAGGTTTTAAAGCCAATTATTATTATCAAAGGCATTTCTTGGTAAATTTTGTAACAGTGATAACTCATTGGCCTTCATTGGCTTTAATGTTTTGTTTTATTTTTACAAAAATGGGAGTGGCCTCTCCCTCCCTCACCCTCACACCCTATGCTATTTCTGCAGCCTGCTGGAATCCTCCTAGGAAAAAGACTTGGGGAGGTTTAAATGATTATTTCTCATATATTTTTTTTTCTGAGTAGTCTAACAACATGAAATCTTACATATAAGAAGAGATCTTAAAAACAGAAACAGAAAAAATTCTATAATAAATAAATGAGTACTCATAAAAGAGTGGACTGGGACATTAGTCTTAGAATCTTATCTCAGACTAACCCAGCACAGCAAATGGGTTCTGAGTGGCACAAACCCAAACAGCAGAGACAGAGGATTTATTTCTGAACTCTCTGTTCCATTCCACTGATTTATATGTTGTTTTTATGCCTGGACCATGCTGTTTTGATTACAATGGCTTTGTAGTACAGTTGGATATTAGGGAGTGTGATTCATCCACATTTGTTCTTCTTTCTTAAGATTGCTGTTGCTATTCAGGGTGTTTTGTGGTCCCATATAAAATTTTTGTATATTTGTTCTAGTTATGTGAAAGACACCATTGGTATCTTGAAAGGAATTGCATTGAATCTATAGATTGCTTTGGATAATATGAACATTTTAATGATCTTAGTTTTTCCTCTCCATAAACACCATATATGCTTCCATTTATAGTTTACATTCCAATTATAGTTTACATTTAATTTTATTTTGTATTAATTTCAGGTGTAGAACATAGTGTTTAGACAAACTTTACAGTTTTCTGCCTGATATTTTCAGTACCCCAACACCCCTTATGGATTTTGGAATCATGTGCCACTTCAATATGAAAATATTACAGATTTCAATAAAGGGCCTTGTACATGCCAAGTCTTAAATTATTCCTCAATGTCCAGGCCCTGGTTACAGTGTTACAATTCTACTGGAAAGAATTCTTTTGAGTGTGATTTTATGATTTCAATATACGTGTCTATGTGTCCTAAAAATCAGTATGAAGTAACCCTCAGGATCATGAGTAGGGGACTTTTGTAGAGGGCTAAGTTGTCCTGCCTTGCTCATGCCTGAGCTCTAACTTCCTATCTCCATGAAATGAGAGAGGCAAAAGGTCCAACTGAGTTACTAACAAATATTATAAAAACAAATGATCATTCATACTCCTTCACAAGAATATTTTCATTCATTCAGGTGTATCTGACTACTTCTAATAATCTGGAGTACTTCAGGACAATATGGCCAAGTACATTTTGTTCCAAGTTGAATTTCCACACACCTCCTGGTCTCTCCTGTTTGGTGATAAGTATAGAAAAGAAAGCTACAAGGCCCTTATTGTATTCATAGTCATTAAAACATTATGCAGATATGACAGCATGCTTCATGGATTGCTGCATCAAATGGTGGTTATAATGGAGATGAGTTTTCTCACAAGGAATTGATGGGCTTAAAATAGAAGTATTTTAATGTATTAATATAGAAGTTGTTTAAGGTGCTCTTTACCCTGACATTAGAGAGCAATGAAGACTTGAAGTGATCACAGTAAAATCATATCAATAAATTCCATGTGTGCCCTAGCTGGTTTGGCTCAGTGGATAGAGTGTCGGCCTGCATACTGAAGGGTCCCAGGTTCGATTCCAGACAAGGGCACATGCCCAGGTTGTGGGCTTGATCCCCAGTGAGGGGTGTGCAGGAGGCAACGGATCAGTGATTCTCTCTCATCATTGATGTTTCTATCTCTCTCTTCCTCTCCCTTTCTCTCTGAAATCAATAAAAATACACTAATAAAATAAAATAAAATAAATTCCATCTGTTCTTTTGGAAGTGATTGTGGCAAATTCATAATAGTCTTAAAATCATGCCATAGTCTGAATGTTGGGGACCACGTGTCCTATGTGAACTTTCTATGAATTATGTATAGATCCTCAGTGCTGTCTGTCTGACCCATTCTCCTATATGCATATGTGGGATGTTTTAGGACTCAGTGGCCTTTGAGGATGTTAATGTGGAGTTCACCAAGGAGGAGTGGGCTTTCCTGGATCCGACTCAGAAGAAACTCTACACAGATGTGATGTTGGAAACCTTCTGGAACCTGGCATCAATAGGTAGTTATGACAAATTCTTTTTTAAAAATATTTTTTTATTGATTTTAGAGAGGAAGGAGAGAGAGAGAGAATGAGAGAGAAATCAATGATGTGAGAGAGTCACTAATTGGCTACCTCCCCTCCTGTGTGCCTCATGTTGCAAAAGACCAGAGAAAAACTAAGCAACGCTTTAGAGAAAAGGAGTGACACTGTTTATTTATGCCGGCAGACTCAGGGAATAACTTTCCAAATCTGAGTAAAGTAATATGCAGGGGGCTTCTCTTTTATATCTTCCTGGGGTCTTTGTCCCACAAATATGGATTATGCTTCCAGTCTTTTTCGTGGACTTTGCAAGAAGGCCCCCAGGTGTTGGGGGTCTCCAGGCCATATCTGATGGTCTGGTCTGGCCCCGGTGTTAATAACCCTCCCTCTGGGGCAGTGCACTGTTCACAGTTTTATGGCCTCTATAACAGGTTCTGCAAAACCAGTTTCTGGGAAAGAGGTAGTGACTTAATTTTAGATTATCAAGAATGTACATTGAGCTTCCTGGCATGGATTCAGAAAGTCCCCCCACTCCCCTCCAGATATCAGGTTACATTGGAATTAGGCTTTTAGCCTCCTCACTCATACTAGGGATCTAGCCTCCAAACTGGTCCTACTGGGAATTGACCTGTGACCTCCTGGCTCATTGGTTGACCGTCAACCACAGAGCTACTCTGGCCTGCAACAGCTTGTTACTTATTTAGTCAATTGGAAAACTAGTGTTGCTTGCTCATCAATGCTGTTTCAAGAACTGAAATATGGAAAGGGAGTACATTGGTAATTAAACTAGGAATGATCACAGCTCATTGTGTCCCTAAAATCTAATCATTTTTAATATTCTTTAATAGTTTATAATGTTCTTTCTAGCATGTATTTTAGAAGAAAAATGTGAAGACCATGATAGTGAAGATCAGTATGAAAATCATGGGATGAATCATAGGTGAGTCACATTGACATGAGAAAGCATTAAGAGCATCTTTGTTGTTTTTAAATGTTTTTATATACTTATTTTATTTATTTATTTAATATTTTTTAATTTATTTCAGATAGGTAGGGAGAGGGCAAAAGAGAGACAAACATCAGTGATGAGACAGAATTATTGACACCTGCCTCCTGTATGCCCCTCACTTGAAATCAAGCCCAGAACCTGGGCATGTGCCCTGACTGGGAATCGAACTGTGACCTCCTGGTTCAGAGGTTGGCGCTCAACCACTGAGCCACGCCGGTGGTGTGAAAATATGTTTTTATTAATTTTAGATTCTGGAGGTGAGAGGGAGAGGTAGAAACATCGATTAGCTGCCTCCTGCATGCCCTATACTGGGGTTAATAAGTCTATAGTCGGGCCATGTTCCCTTTTGGGGAATTGAACCATCAATCCCTGGTGCATGGGTCCATGCTGAATCAGTGAGCCACATGGGCCTGGTCCACAAAACAATCTTAAAAACAGAAAATCCAATTGTATCAGCCCAGTTTTAAATGTATTGATTCTTCTAATAATCTCTAAATGTTTTTTTTCTGAAATATGACCTAATTTTTAGTGTATAAAAAATAATTACACTTGGAAACAATATACAGAAGTACCATTAATGAATATAAGTGTTTTCATAATATCTATGATCCAGACTATTTCAGAGGTTTTAGGATATCCACTTTCAAAAATTGGAATTTACAGAAACACCACACTTTTCTTGAAAACAGTAAAAATGTCATTGTCATATTATTAATAAATATTAAATCATTAACCGAGTATTAATAATATGCTTCTGATTTTTACAGCAGTCATACAGTAGAGAAACTCTGTACAAGGAAAGATGGTAGTGAATCCAGAGAAAACTTCAGCCAGATTCCAAATCATAATGAAAAGAAGAAAACTCCTACTGAAATAAAACAGCCTAAATCCAGGTTGTGTAGGCAAATCTTCATGGGTTATTTATCCTTGAATAACTACCTGAGCTCTCAAATTGGACCCAAACTATACCTGTGTCAGGAATATGAAGAAAACTCTTATAAATGTAAGGAACCTGATGAAGCTTTTAAGCATCACCAACGTATTCGAAGACATAAAGGCAGCCCAAGTGGGAAAGCTTTCCACTATTCAACTTCCCTTAGAAATCATGAAAGGACGCATATTGCTGGGAAACTGTATGGGTGTGGGAAAGGCTTTAGTCATCTCATTTACTCTAAAGTTCACAAAAATACTCATAGTGGAGAGGAACCATATCAAAGTAAGCAATGTAGCAATGCTTTCAGGTCTCCCAAGTACTCTGGAGAAAATAAAAGAAGACACAGTGGAGAAAAGCCCTATCAATGTAAGAAATCTGGTAAAGCTTTCAGTTCCACTTCTCTTAGAAATCGTGAAAGAACACATACTGGCAAGAAACCTGATGAATGTAAGCAATGTGGGAAAGCCTTCAGTTCTCTCAGCTCTCTTGGAAATCATAAAAGAAGTTGTGACAGAAAGAAGCCTCATGAATGCAAGGAATGTGGTAAAACATTTCCTTATCCCTCTTTACTTAGAAGGCATAAAAGAATTCATACTGGTGAAAAACCCTATGAATGTAAGCAATGTGGTAAAGATTTCTCTCGTCGAGCTTCCCTCCAACGTCATGAAAGAATTCATACTGGGGAAAAGCCCTATAAATGTCAGTATTGCGGCAGAGCTTTCTGTGATCTAGGTGCCCTGCAACGTCATGAAAGCATTCATACTGGGCAAAAACCCTATAAATGTCAGCATTGTGATAAAGTTTTATCTAATCGAACTTCCCTCCAACGTCATGAAAGCATTCATACCGGGGAAAAACCTTATAAATGTGAGCATTGTAGCAGAGCTTTCTGTGATCTAGATGCCCTCCGACGTCATAAAAGCATTCATACTGGGCGAAAACCCTATAAATGTGAGCATTGTGATAAAGATTTATCTAATCGAACTTCCCTCCGACGTCATGAAAGCATTCATACTGGGGAAAAACCCTATAAATGTCAGCATTGTGGCAAAGCTTTCTGTGATCGAGGTGCCCTCCATCGTCATGAAAGAACTCATACTGGGGTAAGACCCTATGAATGTAAGCATTGTGGTAAAGGTTTTGATTATCCATCTTCTCTCCAAGATCATGAAATAATTCATAGTGGGGTAAAACCCTATGAATGTAAGAATTGTGGAAGAGCCTTCAGTTATCTACAGTCCTGTCGAAGGCATGAAAGAACACACACTGGAAAAAAGCCCTATGTATGCCAGCAATGTGGTAAGGCTTTCAGTCTTTCCGTATATCTTAGAATTCATGAAAGAATTCATACTGGGGAAAAACCCTATGAATGTAACCATTGTGGTAAAGCTTTCTCTGATCCAAGTTCCCTCAAACGTCATAAAAAAACTCATAATAAGGAAAAACCCTATTAATGTAAGCAATGGGGGAAATCCTTTAATCATCCCAGTTACCTTCGAATTCATAGAAACATTCATAGTGTAGACCAGTGGTCGGCAAACTCATTAATCAACAGTACAATTGAAATTTCTTTTGAGAGCCAAATTTTTTAAACTTCTTCTAACGCCACTTTTTCAAAATAGACTTGCCCAGGCCATGGTATTTTGTGGAAGAGCCACACTCAAGGGGCCAAAGAGCCGCAGTTTGCCAACCACGGGTGTAGACAAATCATAATGAAAGAACTCATACTGAAAATAAGCCCTATCATTATGAAGACTGTAGAAAAGCCTTTGAGTATTCTAGTTCTTTTTTTTTTATCCTCACCTGAGGATATTTTTCCATTGAGAGAGTGGAAGTCAGAGAGAAAGACAGAGAGCAATATTGATGTGAGAGAAACACATCAATTGGTTGCCTCCTGCACACGCCCAGACATTAAAGCACACATAGTGGAGACAAGCTCTATGAATGTAAGGAATGCGGTAAAGCTTTCAGTTTTCGCAAGCCTCTTAGAAAGCATGGAAGAAAGAACACATATGGGGGGAAAACCTTATGAATGTAAGCAATGTGAGAAAACCTTCAATTGTCTCACACATCTTGGAAGACAAAAAAGAAGTAATAGAAAGAAGCCTCATGAGAGGGGCTGGTCCCGGGTGGGGTTGTAGAAGGCACCAGGGTGGGGTGGGGTCCCTGACACACTGGCTTTGGCCTTATTTTCCTCTGTCCCCACTGGGATGGGCTGCTGGGTGGTGGCTGCGCAGGTGCCAGATCCAGGGAGGTACCCAGCCCACATGCAGTGCGCATTTGCTCTGGGAACTGAGCACTTCACCTGATGTGCACTTGGCCTCACAGTCCTGGCTGTGTGCATCCTGGGCGCCCAGCTGCTGGGCTCTGCTCTATCCCACTGGGGCACCTGGGGCGAATCTGCTCTCTTTGAAGGTCCTCTGCCTTGGCTCTGAAGGGCTGTGGGACTTGGAACAGCTGCAACAATCAGGCCAGCCACCAGAATCCCATGGGCAGACCTATGGCTATCATCACAAGGAAACTGACTGAAGAAAAACAATGGGACGTTTTGAATTTAGGCACACATGTTAGGAATGCAAGAATTTTTGAGTCTCCTTTCTTAGATGGATTCAAAGCAGATTACTAGAATACAGTGCCTTATTTTACAATGTACGGAGTGATAGCATAATTACAAAAAATCTTTTCTTAAGTATAATACAACATATTTAGGGGAAACATATTTGTACCTAGAATTAACTGAGTTACCCTACTGGCACAAAATAAAATTAGTGACCTTGAAAAATGCCAAGTTGAGAGACATTAAAGCACTAATTTGGATTAATAAATAAAAATATTACTGTGATCTTATCACTGAATGAGCTCCATCAGGCAAGACATGAAACACAGTTCCAGCCCTACAAGAGCTTTGATGGTAGTTACCATTGTTAAATTAATTGAGTAACTAATGGCCAAGCAATTCCTAATGAGACTAAAAATTACTCATTTTTTACCTGGAAGTAGATTTGAGACTCATATTTAAAGACAGTTTGGCCCTAGCTGTTTTTTTTTGTTTGTTTGTTTTTGTTTTTTTGGCTCAGGGGATAGAGCGTTGGCCTGGGGACGGAGGGTACCAGGTTTAATTTTGTTCAAGGGCAATTGCCCAGGTTGCAGGCTCCAGTAGGGGGCTTGCAGGAGACAGCCAATCAATGATTCTCATCATTGATGTTTCTATCTCTTTCTCCCTCTCCCTTCCTCTCTGAAATCAATAAAAATATATTTTTAAACAGTGTATCTTCTAGAGAATAAAATAAACTTTAAAGACAATTTGATTGTTTCTAAGTTTTTATGGGTGGGATTCATGAACTGACAATGTATGAAAATAAAATGAATAAGTAAATTGGGAGACTTAGAAAAATGAATGCAGTAACTGGTTCTGCTTCTTGGTTGATGCTAAGCTACCCCAGAGTTCTTGGATCTGTAGATTTTAGCTTTACAATGAGTACAATCCTAGAAATCTGTTTTACCAACAATTACATAGCTAAATCACTTTCAATCTGAGCAAGTTGCCTGCTTTGGTGTTTTGTGGATGTGAATCCTACCATTCAGTAAAAAGCTAAAAAGGATCTTCCATGTCATAGGCCTAGACCAGTAGTCGGCAAACTCATTAGTCAACAGAGCCAAATATCAACATTACAATGATTGAAATTTCTTTTGAGAGCCAAATTTTTTAAACTTAAACTTCTTATAACGCCACTTCTTCAAAATAGACTCGCCCAGGCTGTGGTATTTTGTGGAAGAGCCACACTCAAGGGGCCAAAGAGTCGCATGTGGCTCGTGAGACGCAGTTTGCCGACCACTGGCCTAGACAATTCAGTGACTTCAAAAAGGAAGGCTTTTTAATGGAGGTTAATTGTTTGCAAGCAGTGAGACCAACTTTGGCTAATTTAAGGAAGGCAGGCATTTCTCTGAAATGGCGCAGATGAACACAGGCCTCTCAAAGGGCCCAACAAGGGCAGCTCAAGTCCTGTCAGGGTCTGCCCTGGAATGGATCTGCGTTAACCAGGGTCTCCCTTGGCTTTACTACCCACAGAGTTGAATTGCCCAGATCTCTCTAGTTCCAGGACCACCCCTCAGCCAGAGGAGGGGGAAGAGTATTGACAGATGTTCCCATTGAGACTTAATGCAGAGGTAGATGGTGGGTCCCCAACGAAAATAGTGTTATTGTCACAAAAGAAGAGAGAAGAGATATGCTGTGGGCAAAAACAAGAGATATGTTCTACAGGTAGGAATGTAGTTATTAATGGTGAAAATGAAATTAATTTGTCTTCAGGAGGCATTTTCCCTTTCACTTGCAGATGTGAATTAGAGAATGATGGGTGCTATTTGTATGGATTTACTATATTTCCTGTCGAATCCATTGGACAGTGTATATGATATAGACATTATGTATTTATTGAACATCAGATGGGAGACAGAAGAAACTGTATTGTAGGACCCAACACCTTCAATGTAGTCATGCAAAATAATACAAGGCAGCATGAGAAATATTGCAACTAAATATTAAGGGTAGTATGT
This sequence comes from Plecotus auritus, assembly GCF_963455305.1. Classification (NCBI taxonomy): domain Eukaryota; kingdom Metazoa; phylum Chordata; class Mammalia; order Chiroptera; family Vespertilionidae; genus Plecotus; species Plecotus auritus. The sequence continues at coordinate 90,426,618 of NC_137773.1, forward strand.
TTCATAGGAGTTTTCAAGTAGATAAAAAAGACTTGTCTGGACAAGTTTTACAGAGAACAAGTTTTGTTTTGGCTGGGATCTTGAAAGATGAGTTGGATTCTAAAAGGAAATAAGAGTGTATTTGTGGGGCACTCCAGAAAGCTCATTCAGGTTAGAGGAGAAGGAACATGAAAGGAAGTCGTGGAAAATAAATAAACCGCCATTCCACTTCCCTTAGCGCAGTGCACTCTACTACCTTACTTAGTAGGTCTTTGGATGTGGAATTGTACTTTGAAAATGCGGTTATATTAGTGCTGAGTTTCTTTTCAATAGCCTTTTCTTCATCAGCTAATCTTGAAAGATCTGCTTCTTGATCATGGTCTTAAAAACCGCTCAGGGGCTCAAATTCAGAGAGTAATTCCAGCCTTTGGTTTTCCACCTTCTCTACATTCTAAGAGTTTTTTGCTTTGAATGATTATTAATTTCTGAACATCTGTCACCTGCTTCTTCAGGGGCTCAATGTAACTGTTGAGCCTTTGCTTGTGATGACAGGCAGCCTCCTCCAGGGGCCTCACCTGGTGGCCCCAGTGATCAGGGGGCTGAGTGTACAGGGGCCAGAACAGCTGTAGGTCCTCCTCACAGAAGAGGGTCAGGACCTTGTTGTGCTTGTCCCACAAGCACCCCTCTTCTTGCCCCTGGTGGTCTGGAGGAGCTTGGTGATATCCATCATCCTTCCTGCTGGGTGTTGCTCCTCACATGCCTCTCTTTGCATGGGTGAAGGCACACAGGGCAAGGGAACCTGTCCTGTAGATCAGCCCAGGACTGCTGGATGCAGGAGTGACAGACATGTCCACCTTCGATGGTGACAGGCTTTTTCAGGTTATCCAGATAGATGGGATAGTTGATTTCTGCTGGGAGTCCTGCCAGAGCTGCTTCAACTACCAGTGGGCCCTGAATGAAGGACTGGACTGAGGTGGGTTTCTTCGGGAAGATGGGCTCTGTAGTGAGAAGTGGATGCCCCGGAAATCTGTCCTCACTTTGATCTTGGTTTATGAGTCCTTCGAGTCCCCTGACCTTTTAATTCCACCTGCCAAGAGAAGCCCTTCCCCCAACCTGTAGCCAGTCACAGCTCAGCTGGACAACTGCTTATCCGGATTTGGAAGCTCAAAAACAATGAAGCCATCTAAACAGCTTTCTTGGTCAGAAGAACAGTCGTTACCTGAAATCATTAGTTGCTGTGTGTGAGAAAATATTTCTTCCTTCAATCCCTGAGTTTATTTCAAGTGATTCCAGTCAAATGCAGATCTCTCTCTCTCCTAACCCCAATCTTTCATTCTCATGTTTTTAATCATCAAGCCCATCTACTTCCACCCACTGGGCACCACCATCCATGAATCCCATCAACTTTCCACTCACCCACATGGGGCTATGGAAAGGGCACAGGCTCTGGGACAGAGGGATGGACCACACCCAAATTACAATGCAGCCTTGGTCACCTATCCATGTAACCTGGGAGAATTTATTTTACATCCTGAAGGGGTTCAGAACATGCCACCTCAAAATATGCCATTGAAACGCGAAAGTTGGACTAGAAAGCATGGTAGTCTTCTGGGCAGGATGATTCCCAGGTCCTTGTCCAGGTGGAGTTGAAGAAGGAAACCATGGACAAAAAGTGGTATAGTAAAGGATGGAAATTTATTGAGAAACAAGCACAGACTCCCATGTGGGGAGGGGGAGAGAATCCCACTATGTACCTTTTTACTGTGGTTTATAAAGGCTGTAGTTCTTTGTTCCTTGATATTCCCTCTGATTGGTCACTATTCTCGGATTGGTCACTATAGCAATTCCAGAGCTCGAACCACAGGTGAGGTACCTGAAGTTCTCCTCCTCTTCTCCCTTATTGTCTTCCTATTCCCTTGGGCTTTCCTCTTCCCTCTCTGAAGGAGGGGCTCCCTTCCCTTTGTTTTGTAAATGTAGACCTTCTGCAGCTCTCGGCTCCCTTATTCTATGGAAATGTGTAACTTCTGGCAGTCCCTTATTCTGTGAATGTATACATTTTGCAGCTCTGTGCTTTCCCTATGGACCCCTTCATTTTAAAAAAATTACCTAAATCTGCCTATTTTGCTCCCCAAAGCTCCTTTCACCATTTTGGATGGGGCTTATTTTGAGTTGAAGGCAATCAAAACCCAATAGACTCATGAAAAGCCCTTAGCTCTTCCTCCACTGCCACTCAACCCCCAAAAAAGTATAACATTCCCCATTTGTGAGATAATCAGCAGTTATAAAGGAAATTTACATTAGAAAAGGGGCCTTTGTACCTGGAAAAGAACTGTTGTCAGAGACAAGAGGCCCCGTGCACGAATTTGTGCTCCAATGGGTCCCTCAGGGTGGCCTGCAGGGATCGGCTCCTAGGATCACAGCCCCAGCTTGGCCCATAGCCCTGCCTAACTCCATGCCTGGGAGCTGGGTGCTGACCTCACCCCCCACCACCACCTCTGGTCTCCATGTACAGGGTGATCGGGCATCTGCTCGCACCTGCTTTGGCATGGCACCACCCGCTCACCTGCTCCACCATGCCACCATGGTCCCACTCTCCTTAGGGCCCATCGGGGCCAGCAGTGCCTCCACTGCTACCTGCTGCCAGTGCATCATTGCTGACACCTGCCATGTTCTGTGCCACCCTCTGGTGGTCAGTGCACATCATAGCAAGCTGTCAAACTCCCAGTTGAACTCCTTTATAGGGGACAATTTGCCTATTTGGCTTTTATTATATAGGACTAGAGGCCTGGTGCACGAAATTCGTGCATGGAGGGGTGTCCCTCAGCCCAGCCTGCACCCTCTCCAATCTGGGCCCCCTCGAGGGATGTCCGACTGCCCGTTTAGGCCCGATCCTACTGGGATTGGGCCTAAATGGGCAGTCGGACATCCCTCTTACAGTCTAGGACTGCTGGCTCCCAACTGCTCGCCTACCTGCCTTCTTGATTCCCCCTAACTGCTTCTGCCTGTCAGCCTGATCACCCCCTAACCACTCCCGTGACAGCCTGATTGATGCCTAACTGCTCCCCTGCCAGCCTGGTCACCCCTAACTGCCCTTCCCTGCAGGCCTTGTCACCCCTAACTGCCCTCCCCTGCAGGCCTGGTCCCCCCCCAACTGCTCTCCCTTGCAGGCCTGGGTCCCCAACCAACTGCCCTTCCCTGTAGGCCTGGTCGCCCCCAACTTCCCTCCTCTGCTGGCCTGGTCACCCCTAACTGCTCTCCCCTGCAGGCTTGATTGCCCCCTACTGCCCTCCCTTGCAGGCATGGTCCCTCCCAACTGCCCTCCCCTGCTGGCCATCTTGTGGTGGCCATCTTGTGTCCACATGGGGGCAGCCATCTTTGACCACATGGGGGCAGCCATCTTGTGTGTTGGAGTGATGGTCAATTTGCATATTATTCTTTTATTAGATAGGATAGAGGCCTGGTGCACGGGTGGGGGCCAGCTGGTTTGCCCTGAAGGGTGTCCTGGATCAGGGTGCGGGTTCCCTTGGGGCATGGGGCAGCCTGGGCGAGGGGCCTGTGGTGGTTTGCAGGCCGGCCACAGTCCCTGGCGACCCAAGTGGATGCCCTGGTATCTGGGATTTATTTATCTTCTATAATTGAAACTTTGTAGTCTTTTTTTTTTTTTTTAATAGCATAGACCTGGAGAGTATTTTTTTTTTAAAATATATATTTTATTGATTTTTTACAGAGAGGAAGGAAGAGGGATAGATAGTCAGAAACATCAATGAGAGAGAAACATCGATCAGCTGCCTCCTGCACACCTCCCACTGGGGATGTACCCGCAACCAAGTTACATGCCCCTGACCAGAATCAAACCTGGGACCCTTCAGTCCGCAGGGTGACTCTCTATCCACTGAGCCAAACCGGTTTTGGCGAAACTTTGTAGTCTTGAGTGGAGGCCAAGGCAGGCCAGGGCTGCCCTCCATCGCCAGGGGCAACTCAAGCCTCCTGCCCTCTCCAGCTCCGTGGCTGCCACCATTTTTGTTGGGATTTATTTATCTTCTATAATTGAAACTTTGTAGCCTTGAGTGGAGGCCTGGGCCCGCCAGGGCAGGTGGAAAGCTTGGCTTCCTCCATTGCCAGGGAAACCCAAGCCTCTTGCTCTCTCCGTGGCTGCAGCCATCTTGGTTGGGTTAATTTGCACACTCGCTCCTGAGTGGCTGGTGGGCGTGGCTTGTGGGTGTAGCGGAGGTATGGTCAATTTGCATATTACTCTTTTACTAGATAGGATACTGTTTTCATCTAAGGGACTTACCTATTGACTGGACCACCTTTGCTTAACAAACATTTCTTCCTCTCACCTTCCAGTGAATTGCCTCCCACAACCCCAGAAGCTCCATACTTCTAGCCTTTCCTCACCGCCAGATGGCATAGAAATCTCACTTCTCTGACTGCCAGTTGAGTCTCAAATCTTTGTAAAATTCCTGCATATAAAAAATCCTAATTAAGAAGTTTTTGTTTCTCTTTAACCCGTGTTCGGCAGTTAGATAGGCATGAGCGGAGTAAGGAAGAAGGGCAGTACAGAAGGTCATCAGGGTGGAAAAGCCCCAGGTGCCTAGCAAGGAACAATCCGTTATAGGGTGGGACCCTTCCCCCAGGGTGACTTCCTCACCCTGCATATCCACACAGTTTGGACCCCCTGACCTTTCCTCCCTGTAGACAACCTCTATCCCTCAGTATTATTTCAGCTCCAGGCCCAGAAAAGCAATAAAATCAGCCTCAGGACCACTGCATTGAATAAAGAGCCCTTGCCCTGGTGCCTGCCAATCACTCATTGGCAACCTCAACCCTGAAAGGACACACCTGGGAAACTGCAGAATATTCTATTGAGCTCTTCCCCTGGGACCTCCCCTAAAATCTCCACCCTCACCCTAGCCCAGTGGTGGGCAAACTCATTAGTCAACAGAGCCAAATATCAACAGTACAACGATTGAAATTTCTTTTGAAAGCCAAATTTTTTAAACTTAAACTATATAGGTAGGTACATTGTTATTAACTTAATTAGGGTACTCCTAAGCTGGCCTTTGCTAAAAACTCAAGGGGCCAAAGAGCCGCATGTGGCTCGCAAGCCGCAGTTTGCCGACCACTGCCCTAGCCAGTCTGGCTCAGTGGGTAGAGTGTTGTCCTGTGGACTGAAGGGTCCCGGGTGTGATTCCGGTCAAGAACACATACCTGGGTTGTGGCCTCAACCCCCAGTAGGGGGTATGCAGGAAGGAACTGATCAATGATTCTCTCATCATTGGTGTTTCCATCTCTCCTTCTCCCTCTCTGAAATCAGTAAAAATATTCTTTTTTAAAAAATCTCTACCCTTAAAACCCTTAGGTCTGAGAAACCTCCTGAGAACATCCCATCCCTTTTCCTTCACCCTTCCCTGCCCCCCTCCTCCTCACCCCTCCCTCAGGAATGTTACCATTAGCTTCCTCACTCCCAAGATCCAAGGGACCTTCCTTTACCTCTATAATTTGTTACCTCAGCCCATCTGTTCTAGGAATTACTTTTTCTATATCTATGATTTACCAAAGAAATGTTCTCTTATAGTTTGGGGTGTTGGCTCCTAATTCTTTCCTAGCCAGAACCCAAGTACCGAGGTTGCTGAACCCAGGTTTTGTCTGACCCTACTCGTCAGACATCTGTTGCTGTTCCCATCCCCTGCAACAAATGTGTTTAATGTCAGTTTAATTCTTAGACCATCCTAGAATGGTATACGGAAAATTTGTTCCTCCCATACAATCCCAAACTCTTAGAGTCAGGTATATAAGAATAATCATATCACTATAGTTTTTTGTTTTATGAAGCTATAGAAGTTTAAGAAAGCCCTGGTCTTGAGACAGTATTTATAATGGCTCCAAATTCACATTTACCAAATTTAGTTTGCTTTTTCAACCTTACTCCTCTACAGTATATTGTATAAGGAAATACAATTGTCCCTCTACCCTCCTAGGTTCTGAGTTGAGAAATTCCTGTAATAAAAAGACATACTAAGCCTGAGCCAGTTTTGCTGAGTGGATAGAGGGTCAGCCTGGGGAGTGAAGGGTCCCAGGTTCGATTCTGGTCAAGGGCACCTGCCCGGGTTTCGGGGATGATCCCCATTAGGGGCATTGCAGGAGGCAGCAGATCAATGATTCTGTCACCATTGATGTTTCTATCTCTCCCTTCTCTGAAACCAATAAAAACATGTAAATAAAAAACTATTCCAGTGTTAGAAACCAAAATCTTGGATAATATTTGGAAATTATTTGAGAGCATTGGTAGAGAGTTAAAGACAAATGGCTTCTTGACAGGAGAGGAGACAAAGAAATAGGTTCTTTACTTCTCTTGGTCCAGAAAACTTTTTTAATGTGGTAATAATTGTTTTTTGGAAGATGATGTCACAGGTAAAATAATCAGGTTTCTGTGTTTTATCATAGAGTCATTGTATCTAGTTTCTCTACTATATTATAGATGAAGGAAATGATCCTCACTTGAGGTGGTAATAGCTATCATGTAATTTGTTCTTTCCAAGTTCCAGGCACTGTTTTTAAAAAGTTGGCATATATAGCCCATTCAGTGTGGCTCAGTGGTTGAATGTCGACCTACATACCAGGAGGTCACGGTTAGACTCCTTCTCAGGGCATATGCTCACCTGTCTTGATCTCCAGGAGGCAGCCGATCAGTGATTCTCTCTTATCATTGATGTTTCTATCTCTCCCTCTCCCTTTCTATTTGAAATCTACAAAAATATATTTAAAAGATATAAGACAGCCCTAGCTGGTTTGGCTCAAGGATTAGTGTCGACCTACAGACCAGGACCTAAAGGATCCTGGATTTGATTCCAGTCAAGGGCAGGTACCTTGGTTGCAGGCTGTTCCCTGGCTGGGCCATGGTCAAGGCTCTTGCAGGAAGCAACCAATCGATATCTTTCTCTCATATCGATGTTCTCTTTCTTTCCCTCTCTCTTCCTATCTCTAAGAAATCAATGGAAAAATAAGAAAAACATTACTTTGGTATTTCTCTTTTTTAAAATATATTTCTTTATTGATTTCAGAGAGGAAGTGAGAAGGAGAGAGAGATAGAAACATCAATGATGAGAGAGAATTAGAATCGGGCCCACAACCCAGGCATGTGCCCTTGGCTGGAATCAAACCTGGGACCCTTCAGTCTGCAGGCTGATGCTCTATCCACTGAGCCAAGTCGGCTAGGGCAACTTTGGTGTTTCTTCATTTTGTCCTATGGCCTCCCGTGGCAAGCATTGAATGAATGTGCCTCACCCATATATATATTCTACCTTAACAGAAAAATGACCAGAAGAGGCTTCAGTGACCAGAAGAGGCTTACTCCATTTTTTTTGTCAATAAATGTTTTTGTAATATTTCAATTGCAGATGACATCCAGTATTATTTTAGTCAATAAATATTTGCCATATATGTGTAAGTACGCAAAGTGCACTGTAGAGTCCAATGTGAGTTATTTTCCTCTACATCCTTTGCTTGTCATTGCTTTTGGCTGGGTTTGGACTATGAAGTTTGCATTAAGAGGAGAGTACCTGAGATTGGACAATAAGATCTAGAGTCAGAGATGACCCTGACTCTGTTAGGTCAACGTGAGGAATGTTGTGAACTACATTTTCCACAATCTGGTGCCTTTATGGTTCCGTGTTAGAAATCATCAAGGCCCCATTTCCATGAAACTTGAATGCAGAGGTGAAACAGGATTAGATTGACTTTGAATCTACTTGTATAAAGGAGATGGCCAGAAGCATAGAGCTTTTGTATACCTTTGCTTTGAGTTTGTTTTCCTCCATCTTTGCCCTGCCAGCCAAGAATATCCTCAAAACAGCCAGCCACTGCTTCACTTCCCTTGATTTCAGGTGGAAGCTTTACAGATGTTCACAATTCAACATTAAAGCTCAAGCATAGGTTGGCTTTTCCTGCGATCCCATAGGTGTCCACCAGGCAACAAACATAGACTGTCATGATTAGGGCTGTTTTCTGAAGGGTGCACACTGTTCTCTAGATTACATTTGCATGAGGTCTAATTTGACTAGTAATCATCTTGTCCTGTTGGTACTACTACTGACTGTGATTCAGATCCCACTGTGACAGCTGCAATGGTGCAGTGCCAAGGAGCCCCGTGACAGTTTGCTCTTGTGCTACCCGCTGCAGTGAGGGCTCTGAGCCAGTCCTTCCATGTGAGAATCGCCACTTTCCTCATTTCAGGCAGACTCTGGATGTTTCCTGTCTCTCAGTGCTGAGTGTAATCTCTCAGTGTTTTCAGTTATCTTGGGTTGTATGTGATTAAAATTATGTGCATTTTTTCTCTCTAATCAATGCTTCTGTACTTTTATATATATTTTATTGATTTTTTACAGAGAGAAAGGAAGAGGGAGAGAGAGTTAGAAACATCAATGAGAGAGAAACATTGATCAGCTGCCTCCTGCACACCTCCTACTGGGGATGTGCCCACAACCAAGGTACATGCCCTTGACTAGAATCGAACCTGGGACCTTTCAGTCCACAGGCCAACGCTCTAACCACTAAGCCAAACCAGTTAGGTGATGCTTCTGTACTTTTAAAAGAAATATGAACTGTTTGCCAATCACTCTTCCACTAACAGCTATTGCATTTTATTGTTTCCAGAGAGATGCTTAAATATCCCATTGTAATTATGTATTTTCAGATCAACATGCAATCTTTCCACTTAATCATACAATCTGAGTCACAATTATGGGTGTATAAATTCAGACATGTTTTCTCAGAAAAATTTTATTTTTTATTTTTATTTGGCACAGACAGCTTTCTTATTCATTAAAATATTAAAAACTTCAATCATGTTTTTTTTTTAGTCCCTTCCAACCAGATACCAGCAAAATCACATCTGTGGTGAAAGAGACATGGAATGGAATGAATTTGAATAGTAACAATAACCACAAACCATAAATGGCTGTGGGGTGTGACAGCAACAGCACACTGAAAAGGGTTTCCTGTTGTATTTTGTCTTGTGATAGATCATTTGTTTGCCATTCAGGGAAGCCAGACATTTTTCTGCATTGGATTCTTTTGTATTTTTGGAAACCTGTTTTCTTATCAGGTATACAGACATGATTGCCTTTTTTTTATTTATTTTTTGCCTTAATTCATTGTGGTCATGGAGTAGCTCTGTGTGCTGATGGACATGTGCGACCTTTTCTTTTCTACCAGGCTGGCAGGGAGTGCAAGGCCTGCAACTCCTCTGGAACAGCTTTTGTCTTTCTTGTTATCTGAATACTGAAATATTTCCTAGAGGGTATTGGGTGCATTTTCAAAAGTTATATATATATATATATATATATATATATATATATATATATATATATATATATATAATTTCTAATCATTTACTCCTTGAAAAGTTACCTCCCCTATGAGTCAACTGAAGTTCATAAATTTAGGAATCTTGTCAAAGAATACAAACCAAGTGGGAAAGCAAAGTTAGAGTCTCTCTTCCAAAGAAGCTGTTCTTGCTGATAGAGTATGACTTTGCTTTACTGTTTATTTTTTAAAATATTTTTATTGATTCCAGAGAGGAAGGGAGAGGGTGAGAGAGATAGAAACATCAATGATGAGAGAGAATCATTGATTGCATGCCTCCTGCATACCCCCTATTGGGGATCAAGCCTGCAACTTGGGCATGTGCCCTTAACTAGAGTCTTACCCAGGACCCTTTAGTCGCCAGGCCGATGCTCTATCTACTGATCCAAACCAGTTAGAGCTCTCTTTTATTTTTTAAAAAATATATTTTATTGATTTTTTACAGAGACGAAGGGAGAGGGATAGAAAGTTAGAAACATCGATGAGAGAGAAAGATCAATCAGCTGCCTCCTGCACAGGTTTTACTGGGGATGTGCCCGCAACCAAGGTACATGCCCTTGACCAGAATCGAACTTGGGAGCTTTTAGTCTGTAGGCCAACGCTCTATCTACTGAGCCAAACCAGTTATGGCTAACTTTTTTTTTTAAAAAATATATAATTGATTTGGGAGAGAGAGAGAGAGAGAGAGAGAGAGAGAGAGAGAGAGAGAGAGAGAGAGAGAGAGAAACATCAATCTGTTCTCCTTATTTCTACATTCATTGGTTGAATTTTTTGTGTGACTTGGGATTTAACCTGCTATCTTGGCACAATGGGATAATGCTGCAATCATCCGAGCTTCCTGGCCAGGTTGAAAAACAACATGGTGATCCACTACATGACATTCTGGCAAAGGCAAGGGTTTGGTTTTGCTGGTGTCCCTCAATGGTTGAGTGTCGACCTATGAAGCAGGAGGTCATTGTTCTATTTTGTCATGACACACACCTGGGTTGCAGACTTGATCCCCAGTAGGGGGCATGCAGGAGGCAGCCAATCAATGATTCTCATCATTGATGTTTCTATTTCTCCCTTTTCCTCCCTCTCTGAAATCAATAAAAAAAATTTTAAATAAGAAAAGAAAAATGGTAAAGGTTTAGAGGAAGCTCTAACAAATCCAGTATAAAAAGCCACCAAAATTGTGTTCCTTTGGGTCAATGGAGAGTCCTTCATCTTGGTGGTGGTGTACCTGCATTCCTGAAAACTCAGAATTGCTCTAGAAACAGTGTGTGCAAATATTAAAAACAATATGAAATAACAAAAGTGGTCCTAGCTGGTTTGGCTCAGTGACTAGAACATTGACCTGCAACTGAGGGGTCCTGGGTTCAATTCTAGTCAAGGGCATATGCCCGAAGTGGGCTTGATCCCCATAGGCAGCATGCAGGAGGCAGTCGATCAATGATTCCCTCTCATCATTGATGTTTCTATTTGTCCCTCTCCCATCCTCTCTGAAATCAATAAAAATATTTCCTAATAATAGACAAACATGTAATTTGACCATACCTCCACCACGCCCACCAGCCAATCAGGAGTGAGTATGCAAATTAACCCAACAAAGATAGCGGGTTAATTTGCATATGCAGGCACGGAGCGAAGACCGAAGACTGAAGACTAAAGGCTCCGCCTGTGGCTGGAGCCAAGCCTGAAGGATGCAGGCTTGGCTCCACTGTGGCCCAGGTCCTGCGTGCTGGAGGAAAACTGGTGCCGGCAGTCAGGGGAAGGAATGCCTATTGCACGAATCTTTGTGCAACGGGCCTCTAGTATATCTATAAATAAATAACTAAAATGACAAAAGTGTTTTCTCCTGCTTGGAGAATGCTGAACTGTCCTGAACTTGGAGCACTACATGTGCAACACTTCCTTCCCCCACCTTGGGGTTCTTATAAAGAACTGGGAGGTCTGGAGGAGAACACAACAGGATAGAATTTCAGGAAACACCCTCTCAGGCAACCGCTGCCTTCATTCACACAACTGCTGAGACAGTGGTAGGGGTCCTGGCCCCCACATTTGAGGTGACGCCAGGGTTCTGGAGTCCTATTCAGGAAATGCTATGATCTGAAATGGGGAATCTAACTGGTCAGCACTAGTGAGGTCAGCCTGGGAATGTCCTAATCCTGGGAATGAGCAGATCTTGAGCCTGTTTCCAGCTCTTAAGTTTCCCATCTCAAGCCAACTCTGCCTGCTCTCTGGGAAACATGTTTAAAGGCAGCATCGGTCCAAGTCTGGAAGGTTTTTTTGTCACCTCAGGTGACTGTGGTGAAACAGTGATAGAACCCAGAGCCCATGTCATGAGGAGCAGGCCCCTCAAACACAGTGATCCCCACTGTTGCGTGACTATCACTCCTGTACCAAGAAGCACGTTGTACAGGAGTCTCAAACCCACCAACAATGTCAAAAGGAGCTGTCCTGCCTTTCCTAGCTCTTGGAGTCCCTCAGGAGCCGGGGCGTCCCTAAAACGCCCTCCCTGGGTCCTGTGGGCCATTCCACCCTGTGGTTTGAGAAGCGAAGAGGCTGACCACACCCATCCCCCTCTCCTCAGAGCTGCCTCCAGAGTGAGTGTGGAGCCCACCCACCAAGTCTGGTGCCTACTCTCTGGAACAGGGCTCCCCCTGCACAATGTCAGCCCCAGGGGCTGTGGGAAATAACATCCCAGCCAGGAACTCAGTATCCCTGTGGGATCCTCTCTCACCTCACTTGGCTCCCAGAATACAGTGCAGCACCACACCTAATAAGGGGCTGAGAATGCCAAGTATTTTGCCTCTTCCCTGAAGTGAGCAGGCACAGGAGGTGGCTCCTGGTCCCTTTGCTGGAGCCACACCCCTGTTCTTGCAGGAAGAGTGTGAAATGAGCATAAACTGCCCCCATGGTCTTGCAACATCTTCCAGTGTTCTTCTGGGTCCCCAAGGTCTCCTGTCTGTGGTTCAAGGTCCCCAGGCTGCCACCCATCCACATCAAGGCACATTGAGTGAGAGGAAGAATGAAAGACTGGGTGAGGACAGGCTCAGGGGGGCTGACCCAGGGAGGCCTGTGCACAGGGAGAGACCTCAGGAAGGTGGGGGACACCTTGCCCATGAACTTGCAGCTGAGGACTTGGAAGCTGAGTGAGGACAGGCAATCCTTTGTTGTCCTCCCTGAGCTTCCAGTGGGGAAGCAAAGTGAGGAGGAACCCATGCTTTGTATTGATTGAGATTATCCTGTAGTTTTTGAGGTTTATTCTATTAATGGTATGTTACATTAATTCATTTTCAGATGCAAAACCAACACTTCTTTCCTGAGTTCAATCTCACTAGGTCATGGTGTGTAGATCATGTTATATATTGCTCAGTTCAGTTTGTTCGTATTTTGTTAAGAATTTTGCATCTATATAAAAGGTGGTCTCAAGGAGAAACCAAGATGGCGGCATAAGTAAACACCTAAACTGCTGCCTCTCACAACAATTTCAAAACTACAGCTAAAAGACAAAACAGACATCATCTAGAATCACAGGAAGGCTGACTGAGTGGAAATTCTACAACTAGAAGGAAAGAGAAAAGCACACCGAGACTAGAGGAGCTGCAGAAGGCAGAGGTACAGAGGTGCACGTGTGGAGAGGGCTGGCAACTGAGTATGCGGCTGGCTTTCTCAATCGGAAAGGAGACAAAAGCTCCTGACTGCTCTGAACTCCAGTTCTGGGCGAGACTCTGGGGACCCAGACTCATTTGGGGAGAAACTGGACTGTCTGGCAGTGGGTGAAACTCGAGGGTAACATTCTCTCAGAGGTGCTTGTAGTGATTACCACAGGACACTGAGACCCAGGGGCCTCTTAGGGCAGGGCTGACAGGAAGCCATTGCTGTCTGCTCCACCCTGAGACTCTGCCCCATCCAAGCTGAGCACAGAGGCTTTTGCAAGTCTTGTCTCATAAGGGTGTCTCCAGCACAGAAGTTCTCCCAGTGTAGACACAGCTGATCCTCACAGCCAATTGGCCGGAAGATCAAATCCTCCCAGTGATACCAACAACAATCAAGGCTTAACTACAATAAGACTGTGCACACATCCCACAAAGGGGTGCACCAAGAGTGTCCACCTCAGGTAACTGGAAAGGCTGAGCCACTGGGCCCTATAGGACACCTAGCACACAAAGCCACTCTACCAACTCAGGGAAGCAGCCAAAATGCAGAGACAAAGAAACAGGTCACAAATGAAAGAAATGGAGGAAAACAAACGACTGGATATAGAGTTCAAAACCACGGTTATAAGGTTTTTCAAGAATTTTCTAGAAAAGGCAGGTAAATTTAGCGAGACCCTCGAGGATATGAAAAGGACCAACTAGAAATTAAGCATACACTGACTGAAATAAAAAATAATATACAGAGATCCAACAGCAGACTAGAGGATCGCAAGAATCAAGTCAAAGATTTGAAATATAAAGAAACAAAAAACACCCAACCAGAAAAGCAAAAAGAATCCAAAAATATGAAGATAGTGTAAGGAGCCTCTGGGACAACTTCAAGCATACCAACATCAGAGTTATGGGGGTGCCAGAAGAATAGAGAGAACAAGATACTGAAAACCTATTTGAAGAAATAATGACAGAAAACTTCCCCCACCTGGTGAAAGAAATAGACTTACAAGTCCAAGAAGCGCAGAGAACCCCAAACAAAAGGAATCCAAAGAGGACCACACCAAGACACATCATAATTAAAATGCCAAGAGCAAAAGACAAAGAGAGAATATTAAAAGCAGCAAGAGAAAAGAAGTTAGTTACTTACAAGGGAGCACCCATACGACTGTCAGCTGATTTCTCAACAGAAACTATGCAAGCCAGACGCGAGTGGCAAGAAATATTCAAAGTGATGAATAGCAAGAACCTACAACCAAGATTACTTTACTCAGCAAAGTTATCCTTCAGAATTGAAGGTCAGATAAAGAGCTTCACAGATAAGAAAAAGCTAAAGGAGTTCATCACCACCAAACCAGTATTATATGAAATGCTGAAAGGTATTCTTTAAGAAGAGGAAGAAGAAGAAAAAGGTAAAGATAAAAATTATGAACAACAAATACATATCTATCAACAAGTGAATCTAAAAATCAAGTAAATAAAAAATCTGATGAACAGAGTAAACTGATGAATATAATAGATTCAAGGGCATAGAAAGGGAGTGTACTGACAATTCTCGGGGGTAAAGGGGTGTTGAGGTGCAGGAAGAGACTGGACAAAAGTCGTACACCTGTGGATGAGAACAGTGGGGGGAGGGGTAAGGGCAGATGTTGAGGTGGGAACTGGGTGGAGGCGAGGTATGGGGGGAAAAAAGAGGAACAATTGTAATAATCTGAACAATAAAGATTTATTTTTTTAAAAAAAGGTGGTCTCCGATCCTAGCTGGTTTGGCTCAGTGGATAGTGTGTCTGCCTGAGGACTAAGGGTCTTGAGTACGATTCTGGTCAAGGGCACATGCCTGGATTTTGGGCTCAGTTCCCAGTTGGGGTTGTACAGGAGGCAGCTGATTAATGATTCTCTGTCATCATTGATGTTTCTATCTCTCTCTCCCTCTCCCTTCCTGTCTGAAATCAATTAAAATTTTTTTAACAAAACTGGTCTCTGTGTACTGTATTATAATGTACTAGAGGCCCAATGCAGGAAATTCATGGAAGGGGCTCGACCCTCGCAGCCCCAGCTTCATCCAGAAGGTCGTTTGGCCATCCAGTCTAATTATCATAATATACTTTTATTATTATCATTACATTGTGCAAAATTACTATATATAGTGTGTACCTATGTGTATCTGTGTATGTATATATGATGTAGAATGTAGTGTATGTAATATATTTGTATAGTGTTGGTAATATATAGTACAGTATTATACTTTAGCATATATTTTGGATAATTAGAAAAATTATATAATTAACAAAGAATTTATTTACAGGGTGTTGTATAGCATAATTTTACAGAACAGTATTGCAGTCTTCTCAGCCTACAGTGTAGCGGGGGTCATTTCCATGTCTGTGCACAGAAGTATTAAAGACCCTATTACATCCTCCCATGAAGCACAGGGACACCTCACTTTTTTGATACTACAACCTCGGGTTCTTTCACCCCCTGTTTTTCTCTCTGCTTCTGAGTGAACCTGAAGTGTCAGTATGTTTCAGAAACTTGCACTAATTTATCCGGCTGTGATTGAAATGAAGCCCTGTGGTTTCATTTGTCCCATGTGCAGAGACATGTGACATTCTCTTCTTTTTGAGTAATTGTGAGCAGGGTTATTCCAGAGCGCTTTATCCCAAAGGGTGATCTTCAATTAGGAGTTGCTGCTCTTGGTGCCAGAGAGCTAGACCATTGGCCATGGCCTAAAAGTTGTAAACATGTACAGATGAGGTCAACTATTAGCCAGGGCATCCTGTGGCATGATTGCCTGGAGGTGACTTATCTTGCTGTTCATTGGATCCCATTTTAGAGCAGGGATGGCTGGGTTAGGGACAGTGGCAGCCGCTCTCCATCACGTGTGATGGTGGCACAGCACCATGGACCTGAAAATTAGAGCAGGATTTATTTTTAAATGAATGAGAGAGGAAAAGCATATTTCAAAACATCTCCTGTGCTTGTCAAAGAGAAGAGAGAACAGTATACTTTACATGGTGTCCTTTTGCATGAACACTGAAAGATTTAAAAGAAACAAACTACATTGCTCTCTATAGGGAAACTAGCCCCCTTGGTTCAAGGTCAAGCTAGAAATGTTTCCTCAGGCACACTTCTCCTTCCCAGCTTTAGGTTTTGACACTTGATTTTCAAGTAAACAATTTATGATAAAAAATGTTGTATTACCCATATTTTACTTGTGATTTATGGGTTGATGCTCAACCACTGAGCCATGCCAGTTGGACCACTTCTGAGTTTTAAGCATCAGTTTTAATAAGGAAAGGAACTTCTATACCAGGATTGTCTTGGGTGGACAGAGGAAGAGTAGATCTCCACACTGCCCACCAGAATCTTCAAAGTTTACCTAGAAGCCTTCACTGGGTCATGTACATGGTTCAGGTGGGGTCAGCAACACATTGTTCTCTCAAAGCTGTGTCCTTGAAATGGCTCTTAGTTCTCCGTCCGTGGGCAGAACATATATCCCAAGGACAGGGGTTGGAGGAAGGGATTTCATTGCCCAGCTCATGGGTTGACCAGCAGTCATGTTTTCTCAGTGACTCTCCCACAGAGCAGCTGCTTGAACCTTGTGTGACTCTTTCCATTAGGGCCATATGCCAAGGCTACGGGGAAAATCTCTCTATACACACAAGGAACTCCTTGTGCCTTTTCAGTGGAGCTCTTTGGCTGAAAAGACCATCTCATAGTGTGAGTCTTGAGACCTCATGGTTTCCATGGTGCAGTTGGATGCAGCAACACTTATTCTGGCCCTTGTATTTGCCATGATGGAGACTACAGGAACTATCTGCTCTTACTAAACACAACCCAGTAATTCAAGCACCTTGGAGAGCAGCATGAAGTGGCCTCAACAAAGCAACCAACTCTCACTATTGGTACCTGTAAGAGGCAGAGCGTTTTCTGCCCAGATGGGGCCACAGCTGGAACTATACAATTCCCATAGGTGCAAGTACCAGCAGGGTGTGGAAGGGCAGGGATGGGATGTAATTTCTGCAGCAGCAGGTTCCTGAAGTTCCACCGTGTGAGGGAAGAGACCAAACATGTGCATCTTCCCCAGTGAACACACATTCTTAGTAGAAAGTCATTTATTTGAGGTTGAGATGAGAGAGGAAACAAAACAAAAAACCAGAGGTATTCCAGAGTAGAAAATCAGAATGATTTCTAGAAATAGTGATTGGAGACTATTGTTTTTTTATATCAGTGAAAAGAAAGCTGAAAAAAAGATGATGGAATGCAAATATATTCTCCATCTCTCAGTACTTCATGGTGAATGCCCACAGACCTCTCTTCCTGCTGTGTATGGTGACTGATGCTGCTCCTCCCCGTGGTGGTCCTCCTGGTAAGCTGAGTCCTGGGTGAAACGTGTGCCCTCCTTTCCTCTCTCCATTGAGGTCACCTGTGGTTCTGTGGCTCTGCCCTCAGGCTGCCTGTGTCAGATGGCCTCCAGGTTCTTTTGTGTCCCAGGCTCGATGCGTTATTGCTGCTGTTTGGGTGGGGCTGTTTGTCTCGGATGGTACCAAAGGTGAGCACTTCCTCAGGGACTGGAGAGAGGCAATGGTCGGAACCAGGAAGCTGTGCATACCCTATGGAGAGGCTGCCTGGCAGGGAGTGATTCCATCATGGTTAGAAAGAAAGTTATGCTACTATCACAGACTCACCAATCGGGGGGATTATTAATGAGATGTGGGGATGAAAAGAGTCCACATGCTAACCTGCCAAGTTCAGGGAAGGCCTGTGTGATGGCCTTGCAAATGCAAAGAGCTAAAATAACCACGAGGGATGGTCTGAAATGAAAAGATTTTAACTAGAAGCAGTTTATGGGAGATAGTCATGTCCCAGACTAGAATCTCCCTAACAAAACTCAATCTTTCCCTTTCCTACACTGTCCATTGTCTTTTGCATCTAAGATAGCATTTTTTGGCAATGTCAGGGTGAATCCCCCTATTTCAGACCCCTCAGTGCACAACCAATGCAGCAGGGCTGAGACCATAACTCCTCTCATTGTTATTGTTATCATGCTAATCAGTGACTATTAACTGTCCTGTATCCAGCTATGTAAAATATATATGTATGTCTATCATTTTACGTTTCATCTTATCCCAGGGGTTTCCCTGCTTTGCTTTCTCCCAGCTCCCTAATCTATATCACCAATGGATTTAATGTAACCCACCTGGGTCTTCTCTTTTGATTGTAATGTATAAAACAAGGTACCAAACTGCCTTACTCTGGACATTATCTCAATTCATTTAGATTTTGCTTCCTGACATGAACTCATAAAAATTCTCTATAGGTTTAAATGATTCTTACATTGATGGGATCCAGTTTTCAGTTAAATCTCATTATTGCTGGATTATTCAGTGTAATTGTGCTGGCAACAGGAATGGCCCCAGGTGTCTGACTGGGCTCAGAACAAATGTGGGTTCAGCAGCCTGGGTACTTGGGTTCTGACTAGAAAAGAATTCAGTGCAAGACCCAAAGTATAAGAGAACATTTACTGGGTAAATTACAAAGGTGTGAGGTAATTCTTAGAAGAAATGGGCTTAGGAAAGGCATTAACGAGGTAATAGAAGGGCCCTTGGAGCTTGGGAGTGCAAGCTAATAATGGTAACCTGTCTGGGGGGCGGGGGGAGAGGAGATGGAGGGGAAAGGGAAAGGTACAGGTGTGCTCCAGGGAGGGAGAGTGCACTGGGTCCTCCTTCCTAAAGGTTTTAAGGGTGGAGATTTCAGGGTTAGTTACCAGAAGATCTGAATGGAATATTCTGTAGCTTTCCAGGTGTGTCCATTCAGGGATGTGGCCTCCACTGTTGGATTGGCCGGCACCAGGGCAGGAATCATTATCCAAAGCAGCTGGTCCTGATGTCAGCCCTGGCATTTTGTTGCTTATCTGGGCCTGGAGCTGAAATACAATGAGGCATAGATGTTATCTCTAGGGAGGGAAGGTCAGGGGGTCCAAACTGCAGGACCAGTGATCTGCTAGACTCTAGCAGCTAGAGGAGTAAAAGTCACCCTGGGGACAAGGGCCCACCCTACAATTCACTGCCCATTGCTAGACACTTGGGCTCTCCACCCTGGTGACCTCTGTACCTGGCCCATCTCCCTGCTCTGCGTAGGTCTGTGGAACTGCCTACAAGATAACCACAAGTAAGGGGTGGCTCATGACCTCAGAGGAGGGTGACTGAATCACCAGTGGGAACACATTTTTCATGTGAAAAACACTTTCTAAAGGTAACCATTCTAAATACGCAGAAGTCACTTTTCCCGCTGGACATGATGGCTTGTTTCTGGTTTCAATGCTCTTTCTGGGAATCTGGCTGTAGTTCTGGAAGGATACCACCCTAAGGCATCCCTGGTCCCTGAGCCTGGGCACCTTTTTGCAAATGCACACGTCAGACTCCAGTTGTCAACAAAGATCAAAATGGAGCCAGATTCATTAGGTGCCTTTTCAGTGTGTGTGTTTGCAAGGAAGGAACACTGTTCCCTGGGGAACTCTCAGCCCTGCCTCTCAGTGCAAAGGTCCCTGGAAAGGAGTTGTGGCTGCTTTGGGCTCAGGCCTGTGCACCTCAGGCGCTAGGGGGCGATGTCGTGCGAAGTGTCTGTCAATGGAGCTTGCCGTCAGGTGGGTGGAGCTGCTGAGGGGGCTGGTGGGTGGGGCTACGGTGGGGGCGGGTGGGTGGGACTATTTGTGGAGCAGGTGGGTGGGGCTATTTGGGGAGCAGGTGGGTGGGGCTACGCTCTGCTACTACGCGGAAGTTCATTCAGTTCGAATACCCCTCGCATTTCCGTCTTTCGTGGGTCCGCGATCTGTCCGGGTGGTGGGAGCTGCAGGCGGGACTCAGGGAGGCCCAGGAAACTAGAAATGGTGAGTGTGTGGCCGGGCGCGGAGACGGGGAGGAGGGGCGGGTGGAGCCGCCGTGGCGGGACCATCTCTGCACGGTCAGGTCCGGAGCCTGCGGACCCAAGGCGCCCGGGGGCTCCGCTGAAACTGCAGGCCCCTCGGGCTCGCAGTGTGGGGCCCAGCGGGACCGGGCGTCCAGTTTGTCCCCGCGGCAGGGCCTTCGGCTGCGGAGCGTGTCTGGGCAGCTCTGCACCCACATCCCCGCGGCTCCGCAGTTGGTGCGGTGACCACGTGGAGGGTCATTGGGGACAATGGTGACTCGGTCTCTGCGGTTCGTGCATGGGAGGAGCTGTGGTCTGTGGGGTCCCCTGTCCCTCCTTTCTCCCCAGAAGGATCCCGTTTTCTCCTGAGTTTGGATGTTTGTGGAGCAGGCTCTCAAGTCCACCCCCTGTCCCCCAGGCCCTGCTCTGCAGCAAATGCCTGCATTTCCAGTCTCTCCCCCGGATCCTAACGCCATCTTCCCTTCTCTGAGTCACAGCATGTTTATCAGCTATTTGTTTTGTGGTGCTTTTCAAACTGTTAAAAACAAAATTCAACTAAGTGGAAGGTCTAACTGGCTTGATTCCTATCCACGAATTGGGAAGCATCCCATCTGGTAAATAGAATCTCAGAGGAGCTGTTCTAAGTGGAAGGCGTTTACAATAGGCAGAAAGGAAGTGGCTTTGAGAGGTTATTAGTAAAAAAAAAAAAGGAAGTGTTGCTTCGGGCAGGGTCCCCTTTCCTTAGGGAAGGAACAACAGGAGGCTTTTAGACAGATTAGTATAGAACAGCAAGTTGCAGAGTAATTTGGTTATAATTTTACTGCTGGGAGAGGTTGAAACTGAAGTTACATAGTCATTCACCCCTGAACCTGGGGAGTACATCTTGAGGCAGTTTTGTTGTTTTCAGTTCTCTTACACACACCTGCATGGTGTAGCCTACTACACACCTGGCCATATGGTGTAGCCTGTGGGTCCTAGGCAACAATCCTGTACAACATGCTACTGTACTGAATACTGTAGGGAATTGTAATGCAATGGTAGTAAGCATTTATGAAAAGGTGCAGTAAAAATGTGGTGTGCAAGATAGAAAATGGGATACCCGTGTGGGGCACTGACCCTGAATGGGCTACAGGACTGGAGGCTGCTCTGCAGGAGTCAATGATTGGTGAGTGAATATGAAGGCCTAGGTCGTTACTGTGCAGGACTGTAGACTTTATCACACTGTACACTTAGGCCAGGGAATTTACAAAACACAGATTCATCAAGCCCAGGAGGCAATGATGCAATCAAAAGGCACAGCCAACACAAGACCTCTGAGGCTGCTGCCCGCATCAAACAGCATACTGCTTCACAGCAAAGTTTTCTTTCACGAAGTAGAAAGCTCACAACGATAAAGAGGATAGTATAGCAAATACATGAACCAGTTTCTCATCATCAGGTATTCTATGTAGTGAAGGTAAGTGTATGTGCTGGACTTTCATAGGACTGGCCGCACAGGAAGCTTGTTTACACCATCATCATCATAAGCATCTGAGTAATGCATTTCCCTATGACATTGTGATGGGTATGACATCACTAGGTGATTGCAGTTTTTCAAATCCACTGTAATCTTTTTGTTTTATAGAAGGGATTTTATTTTCATTAAGTTACAATTGACATACAACATTATATTAGTTTAAGGTGTACAGCATAATGATTTGATATGTGTATGTATTATGAAGTGACCATCATAATAAGTCTAGTTAGCATCTGTCATCATACAGACTTACAGAACATTTTTTTCTTGAAAAGAGAACTTTTAAGATTTACTCTTAGCAACTTATAACTGGAAGTTTGTACCTTTTGACACCCTTCATCCATTTGACCCCCACCGCACCCCCGTACACCACTCCTGCAATCTCTAGCAACCATCAGTTTGTGCTTTGTATCTATGGAGTTTTTATAAAGGTTCCACAGATAAGTGAGAACACGTGGTATTTCTCTTTTTCTGACTTATTTCACAAAGCATCCTACCTCAAGGTCCATGAATGTGTTGTTACAAGTGGCACAATTTATTTTTCTAATGGCTGAATAAAACAGTAATAGTCCTCTGTGTGTGTGTGCACCATTTTCTTTTCTTTTTATTGTTTAAAGTACTACATATATCTCTTTTTTCCCCTGTTGACACCCCACCACCACCCCACGCTGCCCCCAGGACAAGCCCCCTTCACCCCAGTGTCCATGTCCATTGGCTATGCTAATATGCATGCATACAAGTCCTTTGGTTTCTTTCTGAGGTTGGACTGTCTGTTCAGTGTTTCTTAGTCTCTGGATCTATTTTTGTTCATCAGTTTATGTTTAGTATATCCCACATATGAGTGTGATCATGTGATGTTTATCTTGCTCTGACTGGCTTATTTCGCTTAGAATAATGCTCTCCAGGTGCATCCAAACTGTTGCAAATGGTAAAAGTTCCTTCTTTATATATATATATATATGTGTGTGTGTGTGTGTGTGTGTGTGTGTGTGTGTGTGTGTGTGTGTATATATATATATATATATATATATATATATATATTGATTTCAGAGAGGAAGGAAGAGTGAGAGAGAGATAGAAACATCCATGATGAGAGAATCATGGATTGGATGCCTCCTGTAAGTCCCCCACTGGGGATCAAGCCTACAACCCGGGCATGTGCCCTAGACCGGAATTGAACCTGGGACCTTTCAGTTCACAGGCCAACGCTCCATCCACTGAGCTAAACCGGGTAGGGCAGTGGTTGGCAAACTCATTAGTCAACAGAGCTGCAGTTTGCCGACCACTGGGCTAGGGCAAAGTTCCTTCTTTTTAATAGCAGTGTAGTATTCCATTGTATAGATGTACCACAGTTTTCTAATCTACTCATCTGCTGATGGGCACTTAGGCTGTTTCCAAATATTAGCTATTGTAAATTGTGCCGCTATGAACATCGGGGTGCATATATCCTTTCTGATTGGTGTTTCTAGTTTCTTGGGATATATTCCTAGAAGTGGGATCACTGGGTCAAATGGAAGTTCCATTTTTAGTTTTTTGAGGAAACTCCATACTGTTCTCCACAGTGGCTGCACCAGTATGCATTCCCACCAGCAGTGAAGGAGGTTCTTTTTTCTACACATCCTCTCCAGCACTTGTCTTTTGTTGATTTGTTGATGATAGCCATTCTGACAGGTGTGAGATGGTACCTGTTTGTTTTGATTTGCATCTCTCAGATGATTAGTGACTTTGACCATGTCTTCATATGTCTCTTGATTTTCTGAATGTCCTATTTCAAAAAGTGTCTATTTAGGTCCTTTGCCATTTTTTGATTGGATTGTTTATCTTCCTTTGGTTAAGTTGCATGAGTTCCCTGTAAATGTTGGGGATTAAGCCCTTATGGGTGATAGCACTGGCAAATATGTTCTCCCATGCAGTGGGCTTTCTTGTTGTTTCATTGATGGTTTCTTTTGCTGTGCAAAAGCTTTTTATTTTGATGTAGTCCCATTTGTTTATTTTCTCTTTATTTTCCATGCCCTAGGAGCAGTATTGGTGAAGAAATTGCTTCGGCATATGTCTAAGATTTTGCTGCCTGTAGATTCCTCCAGTATTTTTATAGTTTCCCATCTTATGTTTAAATCCTTTATCCATTTTGAGTTTATTTTTGTGTATGATGTAAGTTGGTCTTGTTTCATTTTTTTGTATGTATCTGTCCAATTTTCCCAACACCATTTATTGGAGAGACTGTCTTGACTCCATTGTATGTTCATGCCTCCTTTGTCAAATATTAATTGAGCATAGTGGTTTGGGTTGATTTCTGGGTTCTCTATTCTATTCCATTGGTCTGTATGTCTGTTCTTGTGCCAGTACCAGGCTGTTTTGAGAACAGTGGCTTTGTAATACAGCTTGATTTCTGGTATTGAGATCCCACCTACTTTGTTCTTCTTTCTCAGGATTGCTGCAGCTATTTGGGGTCTTTTTTTATTCCATATGAATTTTTGGAAAGTTAGTTCTAGGTCTGTGAAGTATGCCATTGGTATTTTAATGGGAGTGCATTGAATCTATAGATTGCTTTGGGTAGTATGGACATTTTAATGATGTTCATTCTACCAATCCATGAACATGGTATGTTCTTCCATCTGTTTATGTCTTCCTCTATCTCTTTTTTCAGTGTCCTTTATTTTTCCATGTATAGATCTTTTACCTCCTTAGTTAAGTTTATTCCTAGGTATCCTAATTTTTTTGGTGCGATGGTAAATGGGATTGCTTTTTCAGTCTCTCTTTCTGTAAGTTCACTATTGGTGTATAGAAATGCCATAGATTTCTTGGAGTTAATTTTGTGTCCTGCTACATTGCCAAATTCATTTATTAAGTTTAATAATTTTTTGATAGAGTCTTTAGGGTTTTCTATGTACAGTATCATGTCATCTGTGAATAAGGACAGTTTTACTTCTTTTCCAATTTGGATGCCTTTTATTTTTTCTTGTCTAATTGCAATGGCTAATACTTCCAGTACTATGTCGAACAGGAGTGGTGAGAGTGGGCATCCTGTCTTGTTCCTGTTCTTAGGAGAAATGGTTTTAGTTTTTGCCCATTGAGTATGATGTTGGCTGTGGGTTTGTCATATATGGCTTTTATGATGTTGAGGTATGATCCTTCTATTCCCACTTTGCTGAGAGTTTTTATCAAGAAAGTGTGTTGGATTTTGTCAAATGCTTTTCCTGCATCAATTGATATGACTATGTGATTTTTATCTCTCAATTTGTTTATATGACATATCACTTTTATCGATTTGCGGATATTGTAGCATCCTTGCATCCCTGGGATAAAT
Organism: Plecotus auritus; assembly: GCF_963455305.1. Taxonomy (NCBI): domain Eukaryota; kingdom Metazoa; phylum Chordata; class Mammalia; order Chiroptera; family Vespertilionidae; genus Plecotus; species Plecotus auritus. Next base: position 90,451,324 of record NC_137773.1, read on the forward strand.
CCTACTTGGTCATGGTGTATGATCTTTCTGATGTACTGCTGGATCCAATTTGCTAGAATTTTATTGAGGATTTTGGCATCTATGTTCATGAGGGATATTGGCCTGTAATTCTCTTTCATTGTGTTGTCTTTATCTGGTTTTGGTATTAGGGTGATGCTGGCTTCATAGAAGGAAAGTTTAGTTCTAGGTCTGTGAAGTATGCCATTGGTATTTTAATGGGGAGTGTTCCTTCCTCTTGAATTTTTTGGAATTGTCTGAGGAGGATAGGTTTTAGTTCTTCCTTGAATGTTTGGTAGAACTCCCCTGTGAAGCCTCTAGCTCTGGGCTTTTGTTTGCTAGAAGCTTTTCGATGACTGCTTCAATTTCTTCTATAATAATCAGCCTGTTGAGATTTTTAGATTTTCCTGATTGAGTTTTGGAAGGTTGTATTTTTCTAGGAATATGTGCATTTCCTCCATGTTGTCTAGTTTGTTGGAATAGAGTTGTTCATATTATTTATTTATTTATTTTTGGGGAAAATGGATTATTCTAATAAAACTTTATTTTTTCAAACACGGCCACAGAGGCAGGACCTCATGTTTAACACACACAGAGACTTATGGATTTTTTAAAATATAAAACAAAGTTTACAAACAATTTTTTTCCACTTTTTGTATTTGTAATCCCATTAGCACAGGGACTTTGGCAGCAGGTGGGAGTGAAGGGCAGCTAAAACTGCCACTGGGCAGTCACCAGGCACAGGAGGAGAGCACCAGCCTGGGAGAGGCTTCACTCACACACGCAGGAATACTCACCTACAGGTCAGCCACACCACACACACAACACAGATGCAGATGTCTACCCAGCGTCAACCACAGCCCCATAGAGGTGCGCTCCACTCTGGGTAAGCCCAATATGTGAAAATCCAAATAGTCAAACAGCTAAAGTAGAGGGAGGTTGCTTGCTTGCATTACAAAAGAAGCAATCACTGGCTACTTTTAAATGGTCAGCAGTCTAAATGCACCAAAGGTCAGAGCATCAGTAAAGAGGGAAAAAAAGAGATGAAGCCCTTCAACCCTGCCTCAGTTACCCACATGTGCTTGCATCTACTTAGAGTGAGAGAGGCAGGTGGTATACAGCCTAGGCAATCTGATAAGAAGAAAAGGCCAGCTCAGAATCAATGTGAAGAGCCCTCTCCAGCCCCAATACTATATCTAGGGGAGAGGGGTGGGCCTGAGCAAAAGATCATTGGCTGAGGTCACAGCACTTAAAAGAGCCTGCAGTACCCCCAAACAGAATCCTTTGTAGAGCCAGTGGTGCTTATGGATTATAAGCCTGGTTCCAGAGCTACTTAGGAAAAAGAAAAACTTGGTGCCCTCCTTTTGACTTCTTGAACAAGCCCACTGTTCCATGAAAACTCAAGATCCTGGGGGTATCATGATGCTCTACTATTAAGGAGCGATTGCCTTCCTTCCCTAAGGCTATGCAAACACACCTTTACACCTTTCCTCAAGTATACTCCCAAGCACACACACACACTCGCACACAATTTCTCTGAGGAGGCTGAATGAACCCCCCACCCTGGCCAAATTCTAAGACACAAGTGCCCTTTGAAGCAAAGGGGCTAGTGAAATTCCCCGAGCTGGGGTCAGCAGACCCCTTCCTTCCCTGCCCATTGCTTTCTCATTGGCAGGGATACTCACACTCAGGGCCGCCATGGGAAAGGTCTGCTCTGGGGCTGTCCCTCCCGCCACCAGCTCTGTTTATCTTGTCCCAGCCAGTCTCTCGGCATGGTCGAGCTTCCTGGAGCGAGATTTCCGGCTGCCCTGAGTGGGAGCCCTCCACTCATCCCCATTCCCAGGCTGGGCCCCCAGTCTTGGAGCCTCGACACTTGTTAGTAGCCATAAGAGAGTCAGTCTGTGTGGCCCCAGGAAGTAGTAGCCTCTCAGTTTTAGTTCTCCTCAATCAGATTTAAGTCCAGGTCCCCAAAGTCCTGCTGGCACAGTGTCCGCTTACTCAGCGCCTGCCGCCCCCACCGCACGGACCCCTCCTCCTCCTCTTTGCTTTCACTCAGCACCTGGGAGGAACCCCCAATGGGGCTGCAGGAAGCAGAGAGGGGTGGGGGGCTACAGGCCATGAACCACGGTAGAGAGATGCTGCTGTCTTCCCGGGCTGTTTCTTGGGAGACAGACACCTGAGTATGGTTTCTGATTCATCTTGTCAAAGTCCAAGGAAGGCCTTAGCCGCCGGGGGTCCTCCTCGTGGCACCGCTTCACTCCAGCTTTTCGGGCATCCAGATCACAAGGCTGTGAGCGGCTTCGAGGAAGGTTGCGGAGGCCTCGGGGTCGCCAGGGCAGCTCTGGGGAGGATGCGGGGGAGCTCCGGGCAGAGGGCAAGAAGCGGCTTGCCTGTGGGCCCAGGCTGGGTGATAGGGAAAAGCGGCGCTGGGGTGGGCAAGGGGATAGGGATTCAGCATCACTTTCCCAGGAGCCACTTTGGGGGGAGGCAGCACAGGGTTGAGAGGGATCTTGGGTCAGGGCCAGGCTGAAGAAAGGTGGACTGTAGGGTCTGTGGGCTGGGGCACATTGAGAAGAGGCACTGGGAGCTTGGAGGAACCTGAGGCTGGAGACCCGCTTTGGAGGGCTCTGGTGAGGCACCTGCGGCCCACCCCCTCCACCACTGCCTCGGTGCTTGATGGGAGTCCACAGCTTGGAGGGGGCAGGCCGCCACACTGGCTGCCAGCGAGACAGGTCCACGGGCACTAAGAGTGAGCGGCATTGCCTCTTGGATGGAGGGGTGGGGGGCACAGGAAGCTTCTCTGGGTCGGGGGGCTCAGGGCTTAGAACTTGGGAGAGGGGATGCTCCGGTGGGAAGCTTCCCTGGCTGGGTGGTCTGAGGTGCAGGCTCAAGCCTGACGGGTGGTAGCTGAGGTTGAGGCTGTCCTGAAACTCGGCACAGGAACAGCGGGGCAGGCCCCTCCAGGAAGCACCTTCAGGCACAAGCTGGAAAGGGTTCCCACAGTTGGAGATGTCTGCATGATCAGGCAAAGGCAGACTGATGCTGAAGCGTGTGCATTTCAGCTCATCCAGAGTCTGTTGCTGTAGCTGCTCAGTGATCAGGTTATGATTCTCCCCAGGATCTGACTTGCACACTTTGGAGCAAATGATGGATGTCTTCCCTGTTGTTCTTCCAGACCTCACTCGTGAGCCGTCTTCTGCCACTGCAGCACCATTCTAGCACCATTGGGACTTCCCTCTCCAGTCATGCCGGCTGAGTCGCGGCTCCTCCAGCTCCCAGGGCCGCCGGCCGGAGCAGCTCTCTGTTCATATTATTTTTTAACAATCCTTTGTATTTCTGTCTGGTCTGTTGTTATTTCACCTCTTTCATTTATTTTTTAAATTTTTATTTATTTTTTAATAATTATTTATTGTTCAGATTATTACAGTTGTTCCTCTTTTTACCCCCCATAGCTCCCCTCCACCCGTTTCCTACCCTACCCTCTGCCCTAACCCCACCCCCACTGTCCTCATCCATAGGTATACGATTTTTGTCCAGTCTCTTCCCGCACCCCCACCCACTTTCCCCCCCGAGAATTGTCAGTCCACTCCCTTTCTATGCCCCTGATTCTATTATATTCACCAGTTTATTCTGTTCATCAGATTTTTATTCACTTGATTTTTAGATTTACTTGTTGATAGATATGTATTTGTTATTCATAATTTTTATCTTTACCTTTTTCTTCTTCTTCCTCTTCTTAAAGAATACCTTTCAGCATTTCATATAATACTGGTTTGGCGGTGATGAACTCCTTTAGCTTTTTCTTACCTGTGAAGCTCTTTATCTGACCTTCAATTCTGAATAATAGTTTTGTTGGGTAAAGTAATCTTGGTTGTAGGTTCTTGCTATTCATCACTTTGAAAATTTCTTGCCACTCCCATCTGGCCTGCATAGTTTCTGTTGAGAAATCAGCTGACAATCGTATAGGTGCTCCCGTGTAGGTAACTAACTGTTTTTCTCTTGCTGCTTTTAATATTCTCTCTTTGTCTTTTGCCCTTGGCATTTTAATTATGATATGTCTTGGTATGGTCCTCTTTGGGTTCCTTTTGTTTGGGGTTCTCTGTGCTTCCTAGACTTGTAAGTCTATTTCTTTCACCAGGTGGGGGAAGTTTTATGTCATTATGTCTTCAAATAGGTTTTCAATATCTTGCTCTCTCTCTTCTTCTGGCACCCCCAATTTGGATGATTTTTATTTCTTCTACTTGTCTGAACAGTGTGACTAGGACTTCCAGTACTATCCTATCTAATAATGAGGGAATATGCAAATTGACAGTCACACCATAACAAGATGGCTGTGCCCACAGTGGAGGCAGGGATTCCATAACACAAGATGGCTACGCCCACAACAGAGGCTGAATTCCCGTAACCAGCCTTAACGAGCAATCAGCAGGGACCTGAGGCTGCATGGTGCTGGGCCAGGGTAGGGGACCTGAGGTTGCATCCCCGCCTGGTGGCGCTTGACAAGGGACCTTAGGCCATGCCCCAAGCCCCGGCTCCAGGCTGGGGGGCCTTAGGCCGCGCCCCCTGCCTGGCACAGCTTGATGGGGGTGGGGCCGACCAGGTCTGGATCTCACCCAATGGGGGTGGAGCCGGCTGGGTCTGGGTCTCACATGATTTCAAAGCACCCGTGGGTGGGCAGAGACTTGGCTCTGAGTCATGCGCTGCACCCCAGACTCTGACAGGAGGAAGACTTTCATATACATATTACTAATTTCTTTCATCTCTGACACTTCTATTATAGAAAAAAGGCAAATAGTAATATTAAAATATTTCCTCTAATTAATTCCCTTTAATGTGCATGAATTTTGTGCACCAGGCCACTAGTGTTGAATAAGAGTAGTGAAAGCAGACATCCCTGTCTTGTTCCAGGTCAGTTGGAACCATGCTTTGATCATAAAACAATTTAATTTTGCCCATTGAGTATGATGTTGGCTGTACATTTGGCCTCTATCATATTGAGATATGCTCTCTCTATTCCCACTTTGTTGAGAGTTTTTATCAAAACTGGGTGTTGGATTTTGTCAAATGCTTTTTCTGAATCTATTGATATGATCATGTGAGTTTTGTCTTTCAATTTGTTTATGTAATATATCATGTTTATTGATTTGTGAATATTGTAACAGCCTGGAATAAATCCCACTTAGTCATGGTGTATGATCTTTTTAAGATATTGCTGGGTGCGATTTGCTGACATTTTGTTGCGGATTTATCATCTATGTTCATCAGGGATATTGGCCTGTAATTCTCTATCTTTGTAGTGTCTTTATCTGCTTTTGGAATTAGGATAATTCTGGCCTCATAAAAAGAATTTGGAAATGTTCCTTCTTCTTGGATTTTTCTGAAACAGTTTGAGGAGTAAAGGTGTTAGTTCTTTGATTGAAGAAGAACTCCCCTGTGAAGCCATCTGGACCTGGGCTTTTATTAGCTGGGAGTTTTTTAATTACTGCTTCTATTTCATCAGTTGTTATGGGCCTATTCAGGTTTTCTGATTCCTTCTGATTCAGTTTTAGGAGGTGGTATTTTTCTAGGATTTGTCCATTTCATCCACATTGTCCAGCTTGTTGGCATATAGTTGTTCATAGTATTTTCTTACAATCCTTTTTATTTCTATGATGTTGTTGGTTACTTCTCCACTTTCATTTTTGGCTTTACTTATTTAGGTCCTCTCTCTTTGTTTCTTGATTAGTCTGACTAACAGTTTATCAATTTTGTTTATCCTTTCAAAGAACAAGCTCTTGGTTTCATTAGATTTTTTTTTGTATTGTTTTTCTTTGTTTTTTTTTTTTGGTCTCTATGTAGTTTGTTTCTGCTGTAATCTTTCTCCCTTCCTTCTACTTACTCTGGACTTCTCTTATTGTACTTTTTCTAGTTCTATAAGTGGTAATGTTTAATAGTTTATTGTTCATTTTTCTTGTTTTTGAACAAGGTATGCCTGTAGTGCTATGAACTTCTCTCTTAGGACTTCTTTTGCTGTGTCCTAGAGATTTGGGGTTGTTGTGTGTTCATTTTCATTTGTTTCAGGAAGTTTTTGATTTCTTTCTTGATCTTGTTGCTAACCCAGTCATTGTTTAATATTATGCTCTTTAGCCTCTATGTATTTGAATGTTTTTTGGTGTTTTTACTGTAGCATATGAGTAATTAACGTTCCTCAGATGAGCAATACATTCACGTTTTAAGAGCTGCTTCAAATAAAATATAAGACTTATTCATTAACAGATTCAAATTTATCCTCTAGATTCTCCATAAGAGGCAAATTCAGATTAATATTTCAGTATCCTGTTATTTCAAAATACCTAGATATTTAATAATTTTTACTATTTAATCCAGCAAAATCTAATGTTTCAAGTTACCAAAGACTTTGGAAAACTGTTCAGGCATATATAATTACCCCTGATAAACCTTTATCATATACCCTTCATTTTAGTTATATTTATTTTGCCATAACTACTTTTGAGATTTTAAAGCCAATTATTATTACCCAAGGCATTTTCTTGCAAATTTTGTAACAGGGGTAACTCATTGGCCTTTAGTGGCTTTAATGTTTTCTTTTGTTTTGTTTTTACAAAAATGGGAGTGGCCCCCTACTGCTATTTCTGCTGGAAGGCACTACTACAGGTCTAACCCTCCTAGGAGAAAGACTTGAGGGGCTTTCATAATTATTTCCCATATTTTATCTCTCTGAGTAGTCTAACAACATGAAATCTTACCTATAAGAAGAGATATTGTCCTAGCCAGTTTGGCTCAGTGGATGGAGCATTGGCCTATGCACTGAAGAGTCCCAGGTTTGATTCTGGTCAAGGGCACAGGCCTGGGTTGCGGGCTCAGTCCAACATGCCAAAGGCAGCCAATGAATGATTGCCTCTCATCATTGATGTTTCTATCTCTCTTCATCTCCTTTCCTCTTTGAAATAAACAAAAAGATATTTACCAAAAAAAAATAATAATAATTGAGTTGTTAAAAACAGAAACAGAAAAAATCTTAGAGTAAATAAATGGGTACTCATAAAAGAGTGCAGTGGGACATTAGCCTTAGAATCTTATCTCACACTGACCCACCACAGCAAATGGGTTCTGAGTGGCACAAAGCCCAAACAGCAGAGACAGAGGATTCCCTGTGTTCATGAAACAGCAAAGTAAAGTCCCCAAAGATAAGAAAGCAAAGAACATCAGTAACCAAGTTACATTACAGACAGACAAGAACTTTCACTAGATAATGACTGTCACTAGATAATGGCTGATGACTTGTGAGGGAGAGCAGGAAGGGTCCCCAAGATAAGAATTCTTGGCAGCTGCTGGGAAGTTCCAGCAATCCCTGCCACGTGTTCAGCGTACCACAGATAGCTGGGGCCCCTAGCAAAGCGAAATATGCCACATCCTTAAACAATTAAACCAAACAACAAAGACAAAAAACAATAATCAACAGAGATACTCTATGGACAATTTTTACAGGAGCGCATAACCCACAGACAAGACTTACCGAATCAGAGTCCTTTTCATGGATCTTTCCGATGTGTTACAGTGCCCGGGACTTAGAGCCAGAATGCGGCCCGGAGAGTTCCCAGGTGAGGTAGGCAGTAAACACCACAAATGGCCTGTTGTTCACAGATCTCATCATATTCTGCTCTCAAAATTAAATATTGACTGTAGTCTAGAGTTCTTTTGGCCAAAATCTGCCAGTCCCAAGGCATCTTATGGTAATTTTCAGACAAGGCATGAAGGAGTCCTTTTTGTAAATGGACTGTTAGCCCCATTTTCTCTCATACTTTCCCTTATTTCTTTAAAGGTATTAAAGGAGAGTGGTTCATGTATCCAGTTACCTTGCATCTTGCATAACTGGGCAAGCCAAAAGCTCTCCTTCTAACAGCTTGCCTGACACATGATCCCATAACTGAGGATTTAGTTGATGAGCCTTCCCACACTGGAGGCGGAGGATCAGGGGCCTTCGATATTACTGGCTTTACAGGCTCTACTGCAGGAGGAGGGGGCGGTGATAAATCCTCCTGGCATTCTGAAGGCTTTTGATCCTCAATATGAAGTGGGCATAGTGCAGCTCGAACAAGAGCCCACATAATCAAAGATGACAAAGGCACTTGTTTTCCCTGGGCCTGATTTCTCTTTAAATTTCTACCTTCTTGTTCCTAGAGAACAAGGTCTAATGTTCCAGCATCAGGGAACCAAGGGTCATCCTATCTAATAAAGAGGGAATATGCTAATTAACCACCACGAGATGGAGGTGCCCACAACCAATTAGGACGGAATATGCTAATTGACTGCCACACTCTCAAAGATGGCGGCACCCACAGCCACAAGATGGCAGCGCCCAGTCCCCTCAGTCCCGCCGGGGCAGCAGATCCGTGGCATGGCCAGACCCGCCCCCAGGCGGGTCTGGTTGCTCTAAGCGCCTGCCTCCAGATTCCCCCAGTCCCCTTAGCATCCCAGACTCCCCGGGCCGGTCCAAGGCACAGACAAGCCTGGGATGGCAGCTGCCCAGCAGTCCAGGGCCACCCGAGGCTCAGGTAACCAGAGCTGTCCGAGGCTTGCTCTGCAGGCAGTGGCAGCAGCAGAGGTATTATAGGGGTGTCGCCTTCCCCTGATCTCCAGGTCGCCTCCCGCCCCTGAGGGCTCCCAGACTGTGAGAAGGGGCAGGCTGGTCTGAGGGACCCCCCTCCAGTGCATGAATTTTCATGCACCAGGCCTCTAGTAAGTTATAATAGTCTGCAAAAGGCCCCTTTAATTGTTTCCTTGTAACCAAGGCACCATTTGCTTTTCAGAACTGTTAAAGCACTGTTATATATTGTTGCCATCTGTGGTGCAAACAGCGGGGCCATCAGGGGCCCTGCTCCCACCTGCATTGGCCTGGCGCCATCTGCTTGCCGAAACCACCCCCACCATTACTGCCCTTCCCCATCTGTGGGGTGACCTGCGGGATTTTCGGGGCTCCCACTCGCATCCACCTTGCCCTGGTGCTGCCCGCTCACCTACTGCACCATCCAGTAGCAGTCTCGCTCTCATCGGGGCCCATTGGGCCAGCACTGCTTCCACTGCCACCCACTGCTAGCACCACGTCCCCTACACCCGCCATGTTTTGTGCCAACCCCTGGTAGTCATCGCACGTCAGAGCAAGCCGTGGAACTCCTGGTCGATCAAACTCCTGGGGACAATTTCCATATTAGCCTTTTATTATACAGGATACTACCTTTAGTTTAATGTGTGTTCTTGCCTCTTTTATTAAGTATTCCGTGACCATAGAGGCATAGGTTTATGTCTAGGCTCTCTGTTCCATTCCATGGACTTATATGCTGTTTTTAGGCCAGGACCATGCTGTTTTGATTACTATAGCCTTGTATTACACTTGGGGTTTGGGTAGTGTGATTCATCCACATTTGTTCTTCTTTCTCAAATTGCTGTTGCTTTTCAGGGTGTTTTGAGGTCTATGTAAAATTTTTGAATATTCTAGTTATGTGAGTTTCATCATGGGTATCTTGATAGGAATTGCATTGAAGCTATAGATTGCTTTGGGTATTATGGACATTTTAATTATATTAATTTTTCCTCTACATAAACACCATCTATACTTCCATTTATAGTTTACATTCCAATTACAGTTTACATTTTATTTTATTTTTGTATTAGTTTCAGGTGAAACTAATTCCAACATGAAAATATTGCAGATATCAATAAAGGCCTTTGTACATGCCAAGTCTTAAATTGTTCCTCAAGGTCCAGGCCCCAGTTAGAGGGTCACAATTGCCAGAAAGACTTCTTTTGAATGTGATCTTATGATTTCATTATACGTGTCTATGTGTCCTATAAATCAGGATGAAATAACCCTCAGGCTCATGAGTAGAGGACTTTTGTAGTGGGCTAAGTTGCGCTGTATTGCTCATGCCTGAGTTCTAACTCTAACGTCCTATCTCCATGAAATGAGAGAGGCAAAAGAAGGTCAAACTGAGTACTAACAAAGAATATAAAAACAAATGATCACTCATACTCCTCCACAAGAATATTTTCATTCATTCAGGGATATCTGACTACTTCTAATAATCTGGAGTATGTCAGGTCAATATGGCCAAGTACATTTTGTTCTAATTGGAATTTTCACACACCGCCTGGCCTCTCCTGTTTGGTGATGAGAATAGAAGAGAAAGCTACCAGGCCTTTATTGTATTCACAGTCACTAAAACTTTAAGCACACATGACAGTATGTTTCATGGATGGCTGCATCAAATGGTGCTTATAATGGAGATGAGTTTTCTCACAAGGAATTGATGGGCTTAAATAGAAGTATTTTAATGTATTAATGTAGAAGTTGTTCAAGGTGCTCTTTACCCTGACATTTGAGAGCAATGAAGACTTGAAGTGATCACAGTAAAATCATATCAATAAATTCCATGTGTTCTTGAGGAAGTGAGTTTGGCAAATTAATAATAGTCTTACTACAATCAAGTCACAGACTGAATGTTGGGGACCACGTGTCCTATGTGAACTTCTTATGAATTATGTATAAGTTCCCAGTGCTGTCTATCTCACCCATTCTCCTATATGTATATGTGGGATATTTTAGGACTCAGTGGCCTTTGAGGATGTTAATGTGGAGTTCACAATGGAGGAGTGGGCTTTCCTGGATCCCACCCAGAAGAAACTCTACGCAGATGTGATGCTGGAAACCTTCTGGAACCTGGCATCAGTAGGTAGGTATCACAAATTCTTTTTTTTAAAAATATATTTTTATTGATTTAGAGAGGAAGGAGAGGGAGAGAATGAGAGAAAAATCAATGATGAGAGAGAATCACTGATTGGGTACCTCCTGCGTGCCTCACACTGGGGATCTAGCCTGCAAACTGGTCCTACTGGAAATTGACCTGTGACGTCCCGGTTCATACCGGTTCATAGGTTGACAGTCAACGCAAAGCAATTCTTGCCTGCAATTACTTGTTACTTAGGCAATTAGAATACTAGTGTTGCTTGCTCATTAATGCTGTTTCAAGAACTGAAATATGGAAAGAGAGTACATTGTTAATTAAACCAGGAATGATCATAGCTCATTTTGTACCTAAAATCATTTTTTATATTCTTTAATAGTTTATAATGCTTTTTCTAGAATGTATTTTAGAAGAACAATGTGACAACCATGACAGTGAAGATCAGTATGAAAATTATGGGATGAATCTTAGGTGAGTTGCATTGACATGACAAAGCATTAAGAGCATCTTTGTGTGTGTGTGTGTGTGTGTGTGTGTGTTTTTTAATTGGTTTTTATATATTTTATTTATTTATATATTTAATATTTTTAAAATTTATTTCAAAGAGGTAGAAAGAAGGAGAAAGAGAAAGAAACATCAATGATGAGAGAGAATTATTGATGGCTGCCTTCTGCATGCCCCACATTCGGAATCATGTTCAGAACCTGGCAATGTGCCCTGACCAGATATTGAATATGACCACCTGGTTCAGAGGTCAGTGCTCAACCAATGAGCTTCTCTGGTAGTGCAAAATATGTTTTTCTTGATTTTCTTATGTGGAGGTGAGGGGAGAGATAGAAAAATCAATAGACTGCTTCCTGCATTCCCTGTACTGGATTTAATAAGTGCAGTCTGGCCATGTTCCCTTTCAGAGAATTGAACCGGTAAGCCCCTGGTGTGTGGGTTCATCCTGAACCACTGAGCCATATCGGCCCAGTCCACAAAAGAATCTTGAAAATAGATAATCCAATTGTATCAGCCCAGTTTTAAATATATTGGTTCTTAGAATTATCTCATCAAAATGATTTTTCTGAAATAAGACCTAGATGTTTAGTGTATAAAAAATAATTTCACTTGGAACCAATACACAGAAGTACCATTAATGAATATAAGTGTTTTCATAATATCTATGCTCCAGCCTATATTAGAAGTTTTAAGATATCCACTTTGAAAAAATGGAATGTTCAGAAACTCCACCCTTTCTTTGAAAGTGGTAAAAATGTCATTGTCATGCTACTAATAAATATTAAGTCCTTAACAGAGTATTAATAATATGCTTATGATTTTTACAGGAGTCATATGGTAGAGAGACTCTGTACAAGGAAGGATGGTAGTCAATGCAGAGAAAACTTCAGCCAGACTCCAAATCATACTGAAAAGAAGGAAATTCCTGAAATAAAACAACCTAAATCCAGGTTGTGTAGGCAAATCTTCATACGTTATTTATCCTTGAATAACCACCTGAGCTCTCACATTGGACCCAAACTGTGTCAGGAATATGAAGAAAACCCTTATAAATGTACGGAACCTGAGAAAGCTTTTATGCCTCATCAACATATTCAAAATCATGAAGGCAGTCCCAGTGGGAAAGCTTTCCACTATTCAGCTTCCCATAGAAATCATGAAGGAATGCATATTCCTGGGAATCCATATGAGTGTAAGCAATGTGGGAAAGGCTTTAGAAGTCTCATTTTCTTTAAACTTCACAAAAATACTCATAGTGGAGAGAAACCATATCAAAGTAAGCAACGTGGCAAAGCTTTCAGATCTCCCAAGAACTCTGGAGAAAATGAAAGAGCACACACTGCAGAAAAGCCCTATCAATGTCAGAAATCTGGAAAAGCTTTCAGTTCTACTTCTCTTAGAAATCAGGAAAGAACACACACTGGTGAGAAACCTTATGAATGTGGGAACGTCTTCAGTTGGCTCAGCTCTCTTCGAAAACATAAAAGAAGTCAGGCCAGAAAGCAGCCTCATGTATGTAAGGAATGTGGTAAAACTTTCCGTTATCCCTCTTTACTTAGAATTCATGAAAGAAGACATACTGGGGAAAAACCCTATGAATGTAACCATTGTGGTAAAGCTTTCTTTCATCCAACTTCCTTCCGATGTCATGTAAAAGCTCATAATAAGGAAAAATTCTATGAATGTAAGCAATGCGGGAAAACCTTCAGTTCTCTCGGCTCTCTTGGAAAACATAAAAGAAATCATGCTGGAAAGAAGCCTTATGAATGTAAGGAATGTGGTAAAACTTTCCTTTATCACTATTCCCTTAGAATTCATGAAAAAACTCATACTGGGGAAAAACCCTATGAATGTAAGCATTGTGGTAAAGATTTCTTTCATCGAACTTCCCTTCGTCGTCATGAAAGAACTCATACTGGAGAAAAACCCTATGAATGTAAGCAATGTGGGAAAGCTTTCTTTTATACAGGTTCCCTCCAAAGTCATGAAAGAACTCATAATAAGGAAAAACCCTATGAATGTAAGCAATGTGGTAAGACTTTTAGTTGTTCCAAATCTCTTAGCAATCATGAAAGAACGCATATTGTGGAGAAACTCTATGAGTGTAAGCAATGTGGGAAAGCTTTCAGATATTCCATATCTCTTAGAAATCATGAAAAAATTCATATTGTGCGGAAACCTTATGAATGTAAGCAATGTGGGAAAGCTTTCAGATATTCTACATATCTTAGAAATCATGAAAGAATGCATACTAGGGAGAAATCCTATGAATGTAAGCAATGTGGGAAAGTTTTCAGACATTCCACTTTTCTTAGTAATCATGAAAGAATGCATAATGGGGAGAAATCCTATGAATATAAGCAATGTGGGGAAACCTTCAGTTCTCCCAATTCTCTTGCAACACCTAAAAGAAATCATGATGGAAAGAAGCCCCATGAATGTAAGGAATGTGGTAAAACTTTCCTTTATCCCTCTTTCCTTAGAATTCATGAAAGAATGCATACTGGGGAAAAACCCTATGAATGCAATCATTGTGGTAAAGCTTTCTCTTATCTATCTTCCCTCCAATGTCATGAAAGAACTCATAATAAGGAAAAACCCTATGAATGTAAGCAATGTGGAAAAGCTTTTAGACATCCCATTCTTCTTAGAAATCATGAAAGGATGCATACTGGGGAGAAACCCTATGAATGTAAGCAATGTGGAAAAGCCTTCAGTTCTCCCAATTCTCTTGCAACACATAAAAGAAATCATGATGGAAAGAAGCCTCATGAATGTAAGGAATGTGGTAAAACTTTTCTTTATCCTTCTTTGCTTAGAAGTCATGAAAGAATGCATACTGGGGAAAAACCCTATGAATGTAAGCATTGTGGTAAAGATTTCTCTCAACGAACTTACCTCCGCCGTCATGAAAGAACTCATACTGGGATAAAATGCTATGAATATAAGCATTGTGATAAAGGTTTTTATTATCTGTTTTCTCTCTAACATCATAAAAGAACTCATACCAGGGAAAAACCCTATGAATGTAAGCAATGTGGTAAAGCTTTTCTCTTATACACATTCCCTCTCAAGTCAAGAAAGAACTCATAATAAGGAAAAACCGTATAAATATAAGCAATGTGAATAAAAACTTCAGTTTGCTCACACATCTTCAAAGACATGAAAAAACTCATGATGGGGTTAAATCTTATGAATGTAAGCAATGTGGGAAAACCTGTTGTACCTCACATCTTTAAAGATATTAAACAACTCATGATGGAAAGCAGCCTCATGAATAAGGAATGAGGTAAAGCTTTTTTTTTTTTATCCCCTTTTCTCTTAGATATCATGAAATGTATACTTGAGAGAAACCCTATGAATGCAAGCAATGTGAGAAAGCCTATAGTCATCCCAGATCCTTTCAAATTCACAAAAGCTCTCATAGTGGAGAGAAACCATAGCAATGCAAGGAATATGGTAAAACCTTCAGCTTCTAAAGTAGTTTTAATAGACATGTGAAAACAAATCCTATTGATAAACTGTTAATGTAGAGAATAGGGAAGTGCCTTCATTAATCTCTCAGCTGTGCCATCATGAACGATTATCCACATTGGGGATGGACCCTAGAAATGTAAGAGGGTTAGAAAGCATTCATTTCTTCCAGTTTATTGTAAAGGATGAAAGAACTCACTGAAGAGAAGCCCTGTCATGTAAAGATTGTAGAAGAGCCTTTGGCCATCCTAGTTCTTAACGAAATCATGAAGGAACTCACACCCAGGAATAAGTGTATGAACGTGAGGAATGTGGGAGAGCCTTTCTTAGACATGTGAAAATGCACCTGGAGAAATAGTGTGTACATATAGAGAAAGTGGGAAAGCCTTCAGCTGTCCCTCTTCCTTGGAAAGTTCATGAAAACAACTCAAAGTGGAGAATTGTATTGATTGTAAAAAATGTAGGAAACCTTCCTGTTGCCTCACATCCCCACAATACCATGTGAGAATGCACACTGTATAATTGACAATGAAAATAAACTTTAAAATTTTAACAAATACTTTCAAAGTAGTTTGAAAACTGTACTGAAAAGAAATCCTGTTAGTGTAACTAATTGGTACATATAAGCCTGTTGCAAATTAAGGCATATACTTCCCAAAACTCACAGCATTAAAGTTCTATAAACTTTTGACATATTTTCTCATTATCAGTATTCATTCTTTGTTAGTTTTTTAAATTGCTTTTTTGGAGTGAGGAAAGGAGAGAGATAGTAGTGGAGAGAAATATCGATGTGAGAAACATCGATAGTTGTCTTCCCGTGTGCCTGTCCAGGGATTGACCCTGTTATACCCAGTAATGTGCCCTGACAGGTATTGAATGAATAGGCCCTACACACATATGAATTCTTTTTTAATTTTTTAACAGCACTTGAAATTCACTATTATTTTAGTTAATAAGTATTTGTTATATATTTGTACGTACTCACTGTAGAGTCCCATGTGAATTATTTTCATGTTTGGTTTTGTGTTTCTTTTAGCTGGGAACTGTGCTATAAAGTTTACTTTAAGAAAATATTTTAGTTTGTTTTTCTCAATCTTGGCCTTGACAGCCAAGAAGATCATCAAAACTGCAAGCCAGTGCTTTACTTCCATTGATGTCAGGTGTAAGCTTTAAAGATGTTCAGAATTCAGCATTAAAGGTCCAGCATAGGTTGGCTTTTCCTGCAAGCCCATAGGTGTCCACCAGACAACAAACGTAGATGATCATGGTTGGGCTGTTTTCTGAAAGGTACACACTGATCTCTAGATTGCATTTGCATGAGGTCTAATTTGACTAGTAATCATCTTGTGCTCTTGATACTACTACTGACTGTGATTCAGATCCCACTGTGACAGCTGCAATGGTGCAGTGCCAAGGAGCCCTGTGACAGTTTGTTCTTGTACCACCCTCTGCAGTGATGGCTCTGAGCCAGTCCTTCCATGTGAGAATCGCCACTTTCCTCATTAAAGGCAGACTCTGGATGTGTGCTGTCACTCAGAGATGAGTGTAAGCTCAATCTTTTCATTTATCTTTGGTTGTATTGATTAAAGTTATGTGCATTTTTCTGTAATAATTACATCTGTAATTTTTCAGGAAGTATTAACTGTTTCCTAAGCACTCTTCTGTGAAGAATATTCTGGTTTTTATTTTCTGAGGATATATTTAAGTATCCTGTTGGAATTATGTAATTTCAGGTCAATTTGTAATTTTTTCCTTGTAATACCTTCTGAATCAAAATTATATGTGTAAAAATTCAGATGTTTTCCTCAAGTTACATTTTTAATTTCTTTATGTTTGTCACTTTTGGCATTAGACTTCTTTGTTATGCATAATATTTAAAACTTCAATCATGCATTTTTTACAAAGTTCCCTTCAGCCAAACATCAACCAAATCACATCTGTATTTGTAAAAGTGATGTAATGAAATGTATTCAAATAATATGAATAACTGCAAACTACCCTGGTCAGTATTGTTCTGTTGAGCATCCTCCCATACACTGAAATGTTATGGTTTCCCTTCGTGGTCAGGGCACATCCACAGGTGTTTGGTTTGGTCCCTGGTTTGGGTACATAGGAAAGACGACCGATCAATGTTTCTCTCTCATATAGATGTTTTTTCTCTCAGAAAAAAAATCAATAAACAGCGGTGGGACATCAATAATATTTTCAACAATAAAAATGAAATTTAAAATATGTACAGTCAAACTTCATTTCTCAAATATCTCTCATCTCAAAAAGTTCTGTTCTTGACCAAGTTGTACACAGAAAATATGTGTCCATGGTGGAACCAAACCTCAGTTTTGTAACTGATGATCTTTTCAAGCTGACACCTCAGCATGCCTAAAAGCTGCTTTCAGGCAACAAAGGAGAGAATGCTTTTGTTGGGAGTGAAATCAATGATTAGCACAGGAGTGCTAATGTTGGTAAAGGTGTGAGTGAAACTAGGATCACAGGCCACTGAAGAGGTATAAAATTTGTTCATTTGGATAAAGGAGAGGCAGTTAGCCAGTGACAGCCATTTTGGAGGCAATGGAACAAGTAAAGATAGTGACCTGAAAGACACCCCCACCTGAATGATAAAAGTGGTTCCTTTACAGGTAGTAGGGGGTGGTTCAATAAATTGAAGGAAAGAAGTGTTTATTTATAGATTAAACAGTACATTAGACATGTGCAGTATATAAGAAAAGTTTTAACGGAATTATTTTGGTGTCTGGAACAGATTCAATTTACATGACTTCTAAAGTGGTGGTTGGGGGGGGGGGGGAATGATTCGGTTTTTCCACAAATCAATTCTTGAACAGCCTTCCTGAACAAATTTTGTTTGAGAACCTTGGTTCTACTGTATCCTATACTATATAATAAAGAGGGAATATGCAAATTGACCATCACTCCATCACAAAGATGGCTGCACCCACAGCTGAGAACAAGTTACCATAAGGAGCCTTAACGAACAATAAGCAGGGACCTGAGGCTACGCCCTCCACCGCCCCCATGGGGCTTGACAGAGGACCTCAGGCTGCATCCCCCCACATGGCAGGGCTTGACAGGGGACCTCAGGCCATCCCCCCAACCCAGCAGGGCTTGACAGGGGACCTCAGGCTGTGCCCCCCACCCCAGCACCAGGCCGGGGGACCTCCGACCACACCCCCTACCCAGCGGGGCTTGATGGGG
This sequence comes from Plecotus auritus, assembly GCF_963455305.1. NCBI lineage: Eukaryota > Metazoa > Chordata > Mammalia > Chiroptera > Vespertilionidae > Plecotus > Plecotus auritus. Next base: position 90,469,251 of record NC_137773.1, read on the forward strand.
GAATTTCAGACCATGTCCCCCCACCCCAGCACCGGGCCAGGGGACCTCAGGCTGTGCCTCCCCTGCCTGGCTGGGCTTGACAGGGGACTTCATGCCGTGCCCCCCACCCAGCGGGGCTTGATGGCGGATCTCATGGTGCACCCCCAGTGCTGGGTCGGGGGAACTCAGGCCACGCCCCCGGCCCAGCAGGGCTTCACAGGGGACCTGAGGCTGTGCCCTCCTGCCAGTGGGGCTTGATGGGGGACCTGAGGCTGTGCCCCCCTCCCAGTGCTGGGCCAGTGGACCTGAGGATGCAACTCCCCCCCACCCCGGTAGGACTTGATGGGGGACCTCAGGCCATGCCCCCCACCTATCGGGGTTTGACGGGGGACCTCAAAGCATGCCCCTTGCCCCAGTCTGGGTTGGGGGACCTCAGGCCACACCCCCGACCCTGGCGCCGGGCCAGGGGACCTGAGGCTACACCCCCTGCCTGCCGGGGCTTGACAAGGGTGGGACTAGCTGGGTCTGGATCCAACCCAATGAGGAGGTCGGCTGGGTCTGGGTCTCACATGATTTTGAGGTGCATGTGGGTGGGCGGGGACTTGATTCTGGATCCTGTGGTGTGCCCCAGACTGACAGGAGGAAGGTTTTCATATACATTTTACTAATTTTCTTTCATCTCTGGCACTTCTATTATAGAAAAAGGGCAAATAGCAATATTAAATTATTTCCTCTAATTAATCCCCTTTTAATGTGCATGAATTTCATGCACCGGGCCACTAGTCCTAATATATAAAAAGCCAGGGGCCATGATGACCTAAAAGACTGAACCTGAGGATGTGTGGGGCAACCAGGCTGGCAGTGGGGGCAGTGATGGACAACCAAATGACTGGGCCCTGGACCCTGGCTGGGGCATGGCAGCAGAAGGGAGTTCTGGGCCCCGGCCAGTAACTCTGGGTCTCCCACAATTGGGGGCGTGGCTGGCCTTCAAACCCGGAGCCAAGAGCTCCCTGTACATATAACATATACATACATATAAATATACATGCAGTCTTCTGAGCTTCCCCTGCCCTCCACTTAATATTTGGCTATGGCCTTCTCATGTCAACAAATTGGATGTACAGACATAATTTTTAATGGCTACAGTGTTATCCCTGACTGTTTGACATTACTATGGTTTACTTCACTAACCCTTTATTGTGGGCAGGCTGTTTCCGGTTTCCCCTGGCATCAACAACTACTGTAAACATAACTGCTTATTTGACTGTTTACTTAGGACACATTCACAGACATGGAACTCCTGGCCCAAAGCTAATTCACTTGAATTTTGACCCACATTTCCAAATTGACTTTCTAGAAAGTGCTTCTCTTTGTTTGTTCCATTGGTTTTCAATCAAATTACACTCCCACAAACGGGGTAAGAGAAAACAGTTCATTGTGCCTTCAGCAAATCACATACTTACGCTGAACTTGAGCGACCCCTTCCCGGCATAGCTGTATGCGTGCTTTTCAGGGCACTTTTGAAGGAAGCAATGGGATCCGGTGCCCCTATGGCTCTCCCGCGTGGACAGAGCTGGAAAAGCAAAGTTTCCCAGGAGGTGGAAGCACAGTGGGGACCCTCCCAGCCCAGGGAGGGGCACGCACGGATACCCCCTGCATTCTGGGGCTGGGGCGGGACACACAGGGCAGGACATGAAGTGCTAAAGGTCCAGCAGACACCCGGCCTTCACACCGCTGGAAGAGGGGTGTCAGACACATGAAGGAAAGGCTTAGCATCTCTGTCATCACTTTGGTTTTCAGAATTCCCTGCTCCCCATCTGTCTGCTCCCTCCCTCTGAGGGGTGCTGTCATCGTCACATGGGTGCAACTGGAATATTGTATCTCGAGAGGATTGCCCCAATGTACGTATCCTTTTATCCAATGATGAAAAAATCCCAAAGAACAAGAATGGAGACAGACTACTGTCCTTTAGGCTTAAAAAAAAAAACCCGGAAGTGTCCAGCGAAGAGCTGAAACTTGGATCTTTCCATGCGCTTCAGAGAGATTGGATGAAGAAATGGCCTGGTTTGGCCCTGACTTTACCCACTTATGTTACTCTTGAAGGTGTCTTTGCCACAATGTGAATAAACTGCCACCTTTTGGAATAGGGGCTCATACGAAAGTCTGCATTCCCAACTTTTCTTGAAACAGATCTGTGTTCTGCAGCTGTGGCCACCATCCTGAGATCAGGTCCTGTTGACCAGGTCCTGTCACTGGGAATCAGGGGTTACTGGAGTAACCTCCCCGCCCCATGCCTTTTTACATTCAGGGATTGAGCTGAACTCACTTTGTGGGAGGCCTGGCAAGGGTGATAGGTGTCACAGATGGAGAATGGGGAGGTGGCCGGCCAGCCCACCCCACAATTGGGTGAGATAGCATCCTTTGTGTCCACCTCTCACCCCATGGGCACAGCCACTCCTCTCAGCTCCAGGCAGCCCTCTGCATTCCACGACAGCCCACTCTGCCCTCACATGCTGCTTGCCCTAAATGACAAGGAAGAGTTCAGTTGGCCCACAGACAACTACACAGAAAGATAGGGCTCATGGCTGGCAAGCAAAGTGGCGGTGGTAGGAGCCTCTCCTGCCTCCATGGCAGCATTAAGGAGCAGCCAGCCAAGTGGTAAGGAGCAGCGAGCAGGTGCGTGGTAAGGAGCAAGGGGTCCTGGACTGCGAGACGAATTTCCAACTATTGGCTTAGGCCCATTCCCCGTGGGCATGCAGACATCCCCTGAGGGGTCCTGAACTGCAAGAGGGTGCAGGCTGGGCTGAGGGATCCCCCTCCAGTGCACGAATTTTGTGCACTGGGCCTCTACTATAATACAAGGTAATATGCAAATTGCCCCTAACTGAGGAAAAAGGAACGACTGGTTGCTATGATGTGCACTCACCATTAGGAGGCAGATGCTCAATGCAGGAGCTGCCCCTGGTGTTCAGTGCACTCCCATGGGGAGAGCTCTGCTCAGCCACAAGCCAGGCTGGAGCCTCCCACCTCGGCAGCCCTAAGGATACCTGACTGACATCTTAAGCTCACTTCCTGGGCTCCCAGGCTGCCAGAGGGATGTCTGACTGCCAGCTTAGGCCCGGTCCCCCAGGGAGCTGGCCTAAGCCGGCAGGTGGACATCCACTGAGGGGTCCTGGACTGCGAGAGGATGCAGGCTGGGCTGAGGGTCCCCCCTGAGTGCACAAATTTTCACACACCAGGCCTCTAGTGAAAAATAAAATCAATAAACTTACCCTCTGTGAGAATTTTTAAAAAAAGAATGACCACAAACCATAAATGACTGGGATGTAACAGTAACAGCACACTTAAAAGGATTTCTTTCATTTCCTTTGTGATAGACAATTTGATTGCCATTTAGGAAAACAAGACATTTTCCTGCACTGCATTCTGTGAGGAAATGAACTTAATTCTACCTTGGGTAATGATTACCATTTTTATGTAGAGCACAGAATATATGGTTTGCTGAACCTAAATTGTAAGAAGCACAAATCATACTAGTGAGAAAAGGGGAGTTTTTGTTATTTTTATTCTTTGGAAACCTGTGCTCTTTCATCAGATATACAGACATGAATGCCTTTGCTTTTGTCTTGATTCATTGTGATCATGGCATGGCTTTGTGTGATGGTGGACGTGTGTGACCTTTTCTTTTCAACCATGTTTACCTAGGGCTGGCAGGGAGTGCAAGGCTAGTAACCAGGTGTCTGAAACAGCTTTTGCCTTTCTTATTACCTAAATACTGAAATATTTCCTGTATTGTATTAGACGCATTTCCAAAAAGTACCTCAGTGAAATGTATATAAAATCACGTACTCCTTAACAAGATATATGACACTTGTTATCTCCTTTATGTGTTACCCGAGGTTTATCAGTTTAGGAGTATTGTCAAAGAACACAAACCTACAAAGAAAAAAAGTTAGCATCTCTCTTGTAAAGCCATTCCTGCTGAGAGAGTATGATCATTTTTGTTTTTGTTTTTTTCTTTTAAAAAAATATTTATTGCCCTAACCAGTTTGGCTCATGGATAGAGCACCGCCTGAAGACTGAAGGGTCCCAGGTTCAATTCTGGTCAATGGTACATACCCGGGTTGCGTGCTCAATCCCCAGTAGGGAGTGTGTGGGAGGCAGCCGATCCATGATTCTCTCTTATCACAGATGTTTCTATCTCTTTCTCTCTCCCTTCCTCTCTGAAATCAATAAAAATATTTTTAAAAAGTATTTATTTAGAGAGAGCCCTGGCTGGTTTGCATCATTTACTTTTGTAAATGATCCATGTGCACTTAAGAAGAATGTATATTCTGCTGCATTGGGCTGAAATGTTCCTTAAATGTCTACCAAATCCATCCGATCCAGTGTGTTCTTTAGAGTCTCTGTTCCCTTGTTAAGATTTTGTATGGAGATCTGTACAGGGAGGTCAGAGGGGTATTAAAGTCCCCTATTATGGCTGTGTTTTTGTCAATCTCTCCGTTAAAGTCCTCTACACGGTTCTTTTATATATTTAGGTGCAGCTATATTGGGTGCATAAATGTTTACCAGGGTTATATCCTCTTGTTGGATCAATCCCTTTAGGATTATATAGTGACCTTTGTTGTCCCTTGTGATGGCCTTCATTTTAAAGTCTATTTTGTCAGCTATGAGTATTGCTACCCAAGCTTTTTTTTTCCTTTCCATTTGCATGGAAACTTTTTTCCAGCCCTTCACTCTCATCCTGTGTGTGTCTTGTTTTGAGGTGGATCTCTTGTAGACAGCATATAGTTGGGTCAATGTTTCTGTATCCATTCAGCTACCCTACACCTTTTGATTGGAGCATTTAATCCATTTACATTTAGAGTTATTATTGAGAGGCACTTATTTATAGCCATTTAATTCTGTTTGCCTAGGTTTTTCTTCTCAGCAATCCCTTACAGCAATCCCTTTAGCATTTCTTATAATGCTGGCTTGGTGTTGATGCACACCTTTAGCTTTAGCCTCCACCCCCCCCCCTTTTTTTTGTTTGTTTGTTTTGTTTTGTTTTGGTCTAGGAAGCTCTTTATTTGACCATCTATTTTGAATGATAGCCTTGTTGGATATAGTAATCTTGGTCTCAGATCCTGGCTTTCCATTACCTTGAGTACTTCATGCCATTCCCTTCTGGCCTGTAGAGTTTCTGATGAGAAATCAGGTGTCAGCCTTATGGGAACTCCTTTATAGGTAACAGTTTGCTTTTCTCTTGCTGCCTTTAAGATTCTTTCTTTGTCTTTAATTTTTGGCATTTTAATTATGATGTGTCTGTTTGGGTTCTTCTTGTTTTGGGTTCTCTGTGCCTCCTGAACTTATGTGACTTTTTCCTTTACCAAATTAGGGAAGTTTTCTACCATTATTTCTTCAAACACCTTCTCTATACCTGTAAGAAGTCCCCTGTTGTTTTCCTCTAGGATCGCTAAATTTATTTTTTAAATCATAAAATTTTTCTTTCCAAAGAGCATTACATTCTGCATAGGGCTCTGGAATAGATGCCAGGGACATATTGACGACAGCTACTTTTACTCCCTGTACCCCCACCCCCAAATGATATAGTGACCACAAAGAAAAGTGTTCACAACAACTACAGGGTTGGGGTTGGGGGTTTCCTTTTTAACCACAAACAATGGACAAAAATTAAAATTCACTCATTCTGCTGCTGTTTTAATATTTCAGCGTTAGTTTTCGCATGCCCCTCACCCTGTTTGTAAGGAAATAAAACATGACATCTGATGAACAGCAAAGATTTCACTAGACCTCAAATGCAGAACACCTATGAAGCAGAGGATTGTTGGCATTTTTAAAAGAAGCAGATTTTTAAAAAAGCCAGACTCCTTCAGTTTTTCACTAGTCTTAGAAAAATTTTCCAGAACACTGCTTTGCATGTTTTTTTTTTTTTCAGCAAACACTGTGCATTCTGTATCTTGTGTTTCTGTAATGGGAATAATCTAACCTTCAAACCCTTCTAAAGGCTCATTAATTTTGAAGAATTTTATTGATTTATAGAGATAAACATTGATTTGTTGTTCCACTTATTTATGCATTCATTGGTTGATTCTTGTGTGTGCCCTGACCAGGGTTTGAACCCACAACCTTGGTGTATGGGGATGGTGCTCTAACCAACTACACTACCTGCCAGGGCCAAGGTTCATCGATTTTGGTCAAAGCTTCTGACTCATGATGAATTTGTTTAACCCTCTGACCACCTTTCCCAAGGATCCACCCAAATCTTTGGGAATAGTGGTTGTGTAGTAATAATAGGCCCACCAAGATCACCAAAGGAGCCATGACCCCCTGCATAGGACTAATTATATCCAGAGCCACCCTGTGGTTCCTGCCATCTGCCATTCTGAAGGGCTCCATGTATCTACTGCAGAGTCCCAAGTTTCATTGGCACCGAAACCAACCATGCCATCACAGTGTCCAGGTCTCCCTCTTCTGTCAGAGGCCATTAGATCTCCTCCTCTAGGCGGTGACTGAGGAAGAGGAAGTTTCCATGCTCTGCTACCAGGCCCACCACCTTGGCCAGGAGGAGGGGGAGGAAGTTGTCACGAGGGCTCATATCATAATCTCTTCTCGATGGAGGCATTGGATGCCCACCTGAACCGGGAGGCATTCTGTCAAAACCACCTCTTTTACTTCTCCAAAGTTGACATATAGATGGCCAAGAGACAGGAAAAAAATGCTCAAAGTCACTGATCATCAGAGATGCAAATTAAAGTGACAATGAGGTCATTTGGCTACACCTGTCATAATGGGTATCATCAACAAATCCACGAATGATAAGTGTTGGCAAGGATGTGGAGAAAAGGGAACCCTAGTACATTGCTGGTGGGAATGCAGACTGGTGCAACCATTATGGAAAACAGTATGGAATTTCCTCAAAAAATTAAATATGGACCTGCCATTCGACCCAGTAATCCCACTTCTAGGAATATATCCTAAGAAACCCATAACATGAATCAGAAAAAATGTATGCACCCCTATGTTCATAGCAGCACAATTTACAATAGCTAAGATCTGGAAACAGTCCAAGTGCCCATCAGTAGAGGAGTGGATAAGAAAGCTGTGGTACATTTATACCATAGAATAATATGCAGCAGTAAAAAAGGAGAATATCTTATCTTTGAGACAGCACGGAGGGGCCTGGAGAGTATCTTGCTAAGTGAAATAAGTCAGTCAGTGATAGACAAGTATCACATGATCTCACTCATATGTGGAATCTAAGTTAACAAACTGATGGAGTGGATCCAGAGACTTGGAATATCAGAGATAAGGTGGGGGAGGGTGGATGGGTGAGAGGTAATCAACCAAGGACCTTGTATGCATATGTGCATGATCCATGGACACAGACAATGGGGTGGTGAGGGCCTGGGGTGGGGGGCAGGCTGCAGGGGGCCAGTGGGGGAGAAAAGGGGACATATGTGATACTTTCAACAATAAAGAATTATTTTAAAAATCCTATATAATAAAAGGGTAATATGCAAATTGACCCCAAAGACAGAACAACCAGGAACAGCCAGTTGCTATGATGCTCACTGACCACCAGGGGACAGACGCTCAACTCAGGAGCTGCCCCCTGTGGTCAGTGTGCTCCCACAGGTGAGCTCCGCTCAGCCACAAGCTGGGCTGACTGCTGTGAGCGCAGCGGCAGTGGGAGCCTCTCCCGCCTCCATGGCAGTGCTAAAGATTTCCAACTGCAGCTTAGGCCCGCAGTTGGACATCCCCCAAGGAATCCTGACTGCCAGCTTAGGCCCCCATCCCCTGGGGAGCAGGCCTAAGCCGACAGGCGGACATACCCCAAGGGATCCCAGACTGCAAAAGGGTTCAGGCCGGGCTGAGGAACCCCCTGAGTGCACGAATTTTCATGCACTGGTTCATTAGTCCTATCTAATAAAAGAGTAATATGCAAAATAACCATCACTCCACTACACCCACAAGCCACGCTGACCAGCCAATCAGGAGCGAGTATGCAAATTAACCCAACCAATATGGTGGCCACAGAGTGAGCACGAGGCTTGGGTTTCCCTGGTAATGGAGGAGGCCAAGCTTTCAGCACACCCTGGCCATCCTAGGCCTCCACTCAAGGCTACAAAGTTTCAATTATAGAAGATAAATAAATCCCAACAAAAATGGCTGCAGCCTCGGAGCAAGCAGGAGGCTTGGCTCTGCTCAAGGCTACAAAGTTTCAATTATAGAAGATAAATAAATCCCAGATACCAGGGCCTCCACTTGGGTCGCCGGGGGGCATGGCTGGCCTGTAAACCACCACAGGCCCCTCACCCAGGCCACCCCGTGCCCCAAGGGAACCCCCACCCTGCTCTGGGACATTCTTAAGGGCAAACCAGCTGGCCTCACCTATCTAATAAAAGAGTAATATGCAAATTGACCATCGCTCCAACACACAAGATGGCTGCCCCCATGTGGTCAAAGATGGCTGCCCCCATGTGGACACAAGATGGCCACCACAAGATGGCCAGCAGGGGAGGGCAGTTGGGAGGGACCAGGCCTGCAAGGGAGGGCAGTTGGGGGCAATCAAGCCTGCAGGGGAGGGCAGTTAGGGGTGACCAGGCCAGCAGAGGAGGGAAGTTGGGACCGACCAGGCCTGCAGGGAAGGGCAGTTGGGGGGACCCAGGCCTTGCAGAGGAGAGCAGTTGGAGGGACCAGGCCTTCAGGGGAGGGCAGTTAGGGGTGACCAGGCCTGCAGGGGAGGGCAGTTAGTGGTGACCAGGCCTGCAGGGGAGGGCAGTTAGGGACAAACGAGCTGGCAGGGGAGCAGTTAGGCATCAATCAGGCTGTCAGGGGAGTGGTTAGGGGGTGATCAGGCTGGCAGGCAGAAGCAGTTAGGGGCAATCAGGAAGGCAGGCAGGTGAGCAGTTGGGAGCCAGCAGTCCTGGATTGTGAGAGGGGTCCCAGATTGGAGAGGGTGCAGGCTGGGCTGAGGGACACACACCCCTCTGTGCACGAATTTTGTGCACCAGGCCTCTAGAAAATAAATAAAAGAAGATGGAGTTAAAACAACAACAACAAAAACCCCTCTTTCTGCATGGAAATCCCACAGGATGTCCAGAGCGATCATCAAACATCCTTGTAAAGCCACCATAATCATAGGTTTCATTATAAAAATTGGCATCATAAGGCTGTGCATTGGTGCATGTCTTTTGATGGGAGATTCTGATACAAGATCAAGGATTATCAGTTTTTCCTTCAATGACTGTTAATGGAATTATTTCAGCATTCCTGAAAAAGCTTTATTGTTGTCTGAGTGTTCTCCTAAAGTTCTTTGATTTTAGCCCCTTTGACCCTAATAATTCCTCTTGTCAGACTCTGATGAATCAACAGTCTCAAGTCACAGTCAGAGTTGCTTCCTTGATAGTGCTGGTAGTTTAAGAATTCCACAGCATCAGATTCCAGTGGGAGCTATCTGTTTGCAGTGGGTCATAGCAACTGCAGGCCCTCTTCCAAGGCCAGGATGATTTTCTTTAGAATTTCTCCAGTTGTTTTAGTATCAGCACTGATCCTTAGTTTGTGTTTGGGGTCACTGCTTTCTGGGACTGAAACACTGGCATTGTAGTCTGTTTAGAGAGCTGTGGTATTCTTGCCTCCTTTTCCAATCACTTTCCCATTATTGTTATACTCATAATACATTAAGTTTTGTGGTCATTTGTTTTTTTTTTTTTTAATATATTTTATTGATATTTTACAGAGAGGAAAGGAGAGGGATAGAGAGTTAGAAACATCGATGAGAGAGAAACATCGATCAGCTGCCTCCTGCACACCTCCTACTGGGGATGTGCCCGCAACCAAAGTACGTGCCCTTGACCGGAATCGAACCTGGGACCTTTCAGTCCGCAGGCTGACGCTCTATCCACTGAGCCAAACCGGTTTTGGCTGTGGTCATATGTTTTTATTATTTTTTTTACTAGAGGCCTGGTACACGAATTCGTGCAGGAGTGGGTTCCCAGGGCCTGGCCGGCTATCTGGACCTGGGGGGGCGGGCAGCGGGAGGACCGCAGGAGGTTGCCGGCCTGGACTGTAGGAGATTGGCCGGCCACAGGAGGTTGGCTGTGGGAGCGCACTGACCACCAGGAGGCAGCTTCTGCATTGAGCGTCTGCCCCTTGGTGGTCAGTGCACATCTTAGCGACTGGCCGACCGGTCATTCTGGTCGTTCGGTCGTAATGGTGACTTAAGCTTTTATATATAGCTTTTAGAGAGAGGGAGAGAAAACATTTGTTGTTCCACTTATTTATGCACTCATTGGTCGAATCTTGTATGTGCTCTAAGAATCACACCCACAAACCTGGTATATCAGGACAATGCTCTAACCAACTGAGCTACCCGGCCAGGGCTGTGGTCATTCTTATTAGAATTCATTATACCTCTCTATTGGGACTACAGGAGCCATCCTGCAGGTCACCAGCAGCAGGACACTGAAAAAAACCATGATTGGGGTTTCTGGTATTAAAAATAAATAAATGAGTTTCATGACCCCAAAAAAGTAACTATAAAAAAATAAAAATATATAAATTGGCTGCAGGAAAAAGATCTAAACTTGTATGTACATAATATTGATTCATAATGTATGATGAAATATAGAAAACAATGTTTATCTGAAAATCCACAATTCTCAGTATGTGAAAAAAATTAGTATTAGATGGCTTAGTAAAAGTTAATAAAATATTTTTATAAAATGGTAGAAGCGATCCTTTGATAGACAAATGTACATACATTTAATCATACAATCAGACATCACTGCAAACATGCTGAGGGATTACATCCAGCTACAAGTTGCAGGGAACTCTCAGTTTTTCTGACATGAGGAAGGTGCTAATTCTCACATGAAAGGACCACATCAAGGAGGCCAGTATATAATGCAGGTAAGAAGAAAACAACCATATCATTCATTTAGAATGCAGCAATGCAGATGTCATAGAGAATCAGGAATACATACTAACACACTAATCTGTTTCTTACACATATTAGACCTTTTAGAGTTACAATCTAGAGAAGAGGGGAATCAGAGAATATTCCCATGCAGAAAAGTGTGAATCAGTTTCCTGGTGGATACATGAGGGCTTACAGAAAAATGCAAACCAATGGGTCTTTAAAAATATATATATATATATATATATATATATATATATATATATATATATATATGGAACCATAAAGGGGGTGAGTGCTGGGAAACCTAGTTCCTAACGTGACCCATAAAGTGGGAGAGCTCCAACTCTAGTTTTATTCTATGACAGGTCTCTCTTCTTAAGTCAAAGTCTACTCACCAAATACAGTTGAAAGAAAAGACTAAATAGGAAGGCCCAAATATAAAAATTTACATAAAACTATATTTTTAGCACCATTTTTATAAACTTGCCATACATGAAAATTTATTCCAGATGTTTAATAGTAATGGAAAATTGGAAAAGTATCTTATACCTCTTACCCTAAAAAAGAGCTTTATTAGAGAGAAAAACAAAACATATACAATTAAGATATTCTGGAACTGTCACAAGACCTGCAGGAAAATTCTAACAAACACCAAACTGTATTTTTTAATGGCTCCATAACACAAAGAAAACATTATCAAAAAGTTAAACCTATTTGCATATTATAAATATACTTTAATTCACCCCTGGATCCAACAGGCTTCAAAATGAAAATGAAAAATTTAACTGTGTTACAAACATCACTGCCTATTAAACTTACGTATTATTGTTGAAGGATGACTCAGACTGATCTTACCTCAATCTTCCTTTCTGAAAGTAATTGGTAGAAATAGATATTTTTGATAATCTACTTTCAGAAATGGCCTTGATAAACTTTAGTAACAACACTCTCATATCCAAAGTTTTCAGGAACTTTATACATACTTTAATTTTCATTAAGCTTTCTCATGTGACTTACATTTATTTTAGTTTTTGGTGGGAGTTTCTCTCCTGTGTGATTTCTCTCATGTCTTCGAAGATGACTGCGAACTGAATGCTTTACCACATTATTGACATTCATAGGGTTTCTCTCCACTATGATTTCTTTCATGAATTTGGAAACAGAGATGAGAACTAAAAGCTTTACCACATTGCTTACATTCATAGGGTTTCTCACCGGTGTGAGTTTGCTCATGTGTTTTAAGAGTTTCATGGTATCTATAGGCTTTTCCACATTGTTTACAATGCTAGGGTTTCTGTCCAATGTGAGTTCTTTCATGTATTTGAGGTGAAGTTGAATATCTGAAGACTTTCCCACAGACCTTACATTTATATGGCCTGTCTTCATTGGTCAGATACCCATATGACTTGTGTCTATTATGACATCTGATGTGCCAGTTACGAGATGAGTGCTGCATGAAGACTTTCCCACACACACCTGGTTCCCAGGGTTGTACTCCAAAAGGAGTCTTCTTGTTCAGACTGAGATTTGGTATAAGGCTGAAATTTTCTCCACATTCACTACCCTCTCTCCTTCCACAGATTTTGTCCATCGTATGGCATCTATAAAAATCAAGATGCACATGAATGATTTATTAACCATTTTGCATTTATTAGTAAAATAGTCAAACTACACTTTTATGATTTATACCAAAAATAAGTTTTTGTGGTTTCTAAATTGTTTGAAATTGAACATATTGAATGTTCTGTAAATAACTTTAACCTTGTTTTTATCAGTATGGCAACATGTACATATAAGGTTTATTTCTACTATTTGCAAGTGAGCTATTTTGTAAACACTGAATGTCTATATTTTATATAAAAAGTAATTTGGTAAAAATGTTTTGAGAAGTAATACATTTAAAGAAGGGGTTGTTCTGTTGCTGCTTTTTAAATTTTTGTAGCATCCCAAGAGTCCCATGTAAGCCTGTGCTTTCCATTGTGAGAGTGACTCACCTGAGTTTTCTCCCTTGGTTTTTACACTGATCTTCAATGTCAGGATTTCCCCATTTTTTCCCCTAAAATGCAGACCAACAAAAATGAATCCAAAGTTGTAAAAAGTATAAAAAAAATCATCAGATTATAGGTTCATGAGTGGTTGTCACAATGCCCAGTTTATTTAACAATGGCCTCCCTTCCAAATTATTCATATTAGAACAATGTTGACAAGCTAGCAACACCTGTCCTCTAATCGACAAGTTGAAGGTTGGTTATCATCCTTACCTACTTAGGTCTGGTTCCTAAATGTTTGCCTCATCACATCTCTGTAGAGTTCCTTCTGTGAAGGATTCAGTAAAGCCCATTCCTCCAGGGTGAAAGTCACCGCCACATCTTCAAAGGCCACTGAGTCCTAAAGCGTCCAACATGTGTGTATAGCAGGATGTGTGAGACAGACAGCCCTGGACATCTATACTCCATGTTTAGGAAGGTTACGTATGACTCTGTCATTTCCAAACATTTATTCTATAAAAGATCATCAGAAACATACTCTCTTCCTACTTTCTCATAAGTTAAATGCATCATAAGCACATGGAAATCATTCACACACTTTTACAGTGATCACGTTATATCTTATTTTTCTTTAATGGCAGGGTACAGGGTGTGTTGGGAAAGAATAAAAATGCTATACAAATAAAAAAAATATTAGTTTAGCCCTGGCTGGTGTGGCTCAGGTGGTTGGAGCATCCTCCCATACACGAAATACAATGGGTTCAATTCCCAGTCACAGTACATACCCACCCAAGTTGTGGATTTGATCCCTGGTTGGGGCGTGTACAGGAGGCAGCTGATAAATGTTTCTCCCTAACATCGATGTTTCTCTGTCTCACTCTGTATGTATACTGATATTTCTCTCTCTCCCTCTCCCTTTCTCTATCATCAATAAAAATATATATAATATAAAATATATATGTTAGTTTAAAATCATCAATTGCTCATGAGAAAAAAAGTATCTTTCATTTCCTTCCTTTTACCTCCCATTTATAGCACTGCCTTGGACGGAGGGTCACATCTGCGTAAGGTTTCAGTGCATAAAAACATGGTGAAGAACTGGAAGCTTTTCCTTCTGTTTCTATCACCAAAAATGAAAAGTCCATGGGGCCATATCATCCAAAAGTCCTCCAGGCCATTAGAAGTACAGGCACACCTCATTTTATTTTACTTCTCTTTATTGCACTTCACAGAAATGGCATTTTTATCAACATCAAGCCCAGGCTTTCCACTAGCAAAGGGTATGATGGTAATCATTTTTAGGAATAAAGCATTATAATTTCTTTCTTTTTATTAAATTGTAGCTGAAATTTAATATCATATTTATCTCATATTAATATCAGGCGTATAACATAATGGCTATACATTCCTGTAACACTTTAGGTGATGCCCACTATAAGTCTAGTACGCACCTGACACCATACATAGTTATTATTTTATTTATATACTAGAGGCCCAGTGCACAAAATTTGTGCACGGGGGGAGGGGGTGTCCCTCAGCCCAGCCCCTGCACCCTCTCCAAACTGGGATCCCTCTCACAATCCAGGACTGCTGGCTCCCAACTGCTCGCCTGCCTGCCTGCCTAATTACCCCTAACCGCTTCTGCCTGCCAGCCTGATCACCCCCTAACCACTCCCCTGCCAGCCCGATCAATGCCTAACTGATCCCCTGCCGGCCCAATTGCCCCTAACTCCCTCCCTGCTGGCCTGGTCACCCCTAACTGCCCTCCCCTGCTGGCCATCTTGTGGCAACCGTCTTGTGTCCACATGGGGGCGGTCATCTTGTGTGTTGGTATGGTGGTCAATTTGCATATCACCTCTTTATTATATAGGACTAGGGGCCCAGTGAATGAAAATTCATGCACTGGTGGGAGGGGTCCCTCAGCCCAGCCTGTGCCCTCTCACAGTCCTGGAGTCCCTAGGGGATGTCCTACTGATAGCTCAGTTAAGTATATATTACATATCTATCTATAGCCTATCTAATAAAAAGAGTAATATGCACATTGACCATCACTCCAACACACAAGATGGCTGCTCCCATGTGGTCAAAGATGGCTGCCCCCATGTGGACACAAGATGGCCACCACAAGATGGCCAGCAAGGGAGGGCAGTTGGGAGGGACCAGGCCTGCAAGGGAGGGCAGTTGGGGGTGACCAGGCCTGCAGGGGAGGGCAGTTGGGGACAATCAAGCCTACAGGGGAGGGCAGTTAGGGGTGACCAAGCTGGCAGAGGAGGGAAGTTGGGGGCGACCAGGCCTGCAGGGGAGGGCAGTTAGGGGCAAACAGGCTGGCAGAGGAGCAGTTAGGCATCAATCAAGCTGGCAGGGGAGTGGTTAGGGGGTGATCCGGCTGGCAGGCAGAAGTGGTTAGGGGCAATCAGGAAGGCAGGCAGGCGAGCAGTTGGGAGCCAGCAGTCCTGGATTGTGAGAGGGATGTCTGACTTCTCGTTTAGGCCTGATCCCTAAACAGGCAGTCGGACATCCCTCAAGGGGTCCCAGATTGGATAGGGTGCAGGGTGGGCTGAGGGACACCCCTCCCCCCGTGCATGAATTTCATGCACTGGGCCTCTAGTATATCTATATAAAAGCCTAAGCGACCATCGCAACTGAATGGACGACTGAACAAGCTGTGTGGGGTGACCAGGCGGCAGGAGAGTTAGTGAGGTGTGACCAAACAACCAAGCAGCAGGCTCTGTGGGGCGACCAGGCTGGCTAGGGGGCAGTAAGTGGCGACCAGGCTGGCGGGGTGGGGGGCAGTTAGGAGGACCAGGCTGGCGGGTGGGGGCAGTTGTTGGTGACCAGGCTGGCAGGGGGGCAGTTAGGGGCAATTAGGTAGCAGGCAGGTGAGCAGTAAGAAGCCAGTGGTCCCGGATTGTGAGAGGGATGTCTGACTCCTGGAGATCGAGCCTAAACTGGCAGCTGGACATCCCCCGAGGGATCCCAGATTGGAGAGGGTGCAGGCTGGGCTGAGGGGATCCCCCCCATGCACAAATTTAGTGCACCGGGCCTCTAGTATATTAATATAAAAGCACGTACTTCTTAATAAGATCTGTAACTTGTTAACTCCTTTATGAGTCAACTGAGGTTTATAAATTTAGGAATATTGTCAAAGAACACAAACCTAGCAAGAAAATAAAGTTAGGAACTCTCTTCCAAGAAGGTGTTCTTGCTGACAGAATTTGACTTATTTGTGTCCCCCACCTTTTAAAAAAAGTTGATTTGAGAGAGAGAAAGAGAAACATCAATCTGTTGTTCCAGTTATTTATGCAATCATTGGTTGATTCTTGTGTGTGACCTGTGAATGAACCCACAAGCTTGGCATATTGAGACAACGCTCTAGTCAACTGAGTTGCCTGGCCAAGGTGAAAGTATGATCATGATGATAATGTCAACTTCCTGCATGTGCCAGGCCTTTTACATGGAAAACATGCCCAATTTACAAAACCTGTCCAAGTCATGATATACAGGCATGAAAGAAAAAATTTCTTGCATTGCTGCTGCTTATGTTTTTGTGGGAAAGGAGATAATGGTTAAATAAAAAACACTTCAGTGTCTTATAAAATTAAGTTTTTGCCAGGTGAGTGTGGCTCTGTAGTTGAGCATCAGCCCAAGAACCAGGAGGACATGGTTTGATTTGGGGGCTCAATCCCCAGTAGGGTGTGTGCAGGAGGCACCTGATGTATGTTCATTCTCATTGATGTTTCTGTCTTATTGTCCATCTCGAGAAACAAAAAAATATACTTCAAAAAGAAAAGGAAAAAAATTGAAAGTAAGTGCAAACACTGACAGGTGAGATAATTGGGAATGGGGTGGATTATATATCTTCATTATGGAGGGTAGGAGCCTCAGTAAATGGGGGTGTCATCATTGATCATCTTTCCTCCTATTTAATACTTAAAGACTGTGGATCTGCTAGAGTATGGATTTAAACAATGGATAAACAATCCCAAAGTTCTGTCCAGAGTTGGAGGACTGTGTTCCTTTGGGTTGATGGAGTGTTATCCGTCTTGATGGTGGTGTAACTGTATTCATGAAAACTCATAACTGCTCTTGAAACAGTATGTGCGAATATTAAAAACAATATGAAACAACAAAAATGGTAAGCTTGTTCTACATGTGTAACACTTCCTTCCACCACCTTGGCATCCTTCTGATGAAGAACTGAGAGGTCTGGAGAAGAACACAGGCCACAACAGGACGTTCTTGATACTGAATTTGACTTTAGGAAACACCCTCTGAGGCAACCTCTGCCCTCATTCACACAACTGCTGAGACAGGGATAGGGCTCCTGGCACCCACCTTTGAGGTGACGCCAGTGTTCTCAAGTCCTATTCAGGAAATGCTATGATCTGAAATGGGGAATCTAACTGGTCTGCACAAGAGAGGTCAGCCTGGGAATGTCCTAACCTAATCCTTGGGCATCAGCCTCATGTCTTCCCAGGGCAGGTCTTGAGGCCTTTTCCAGTCCTTACATTTCCCATCTCAAGCCGACTCTGCCTGCTCTCTGGGAAACATGTTTAAATGCAACACCTGGCCCTAACCCAGGGGTGGGCAAACTTTTTGACTCGAGGGCCACAATAGGTTCTTAAACTGGACCGGAGGGTCGGAACAAAAGCATGGATGGAGTGTTTGTGTGAACTAATATAAATTCAAAGTAAAGGAGCGGAGGGGAGAGCAAGAGAACCCTCCGCTCTTTCGGCTCCACGGGCCGGATAGAACAGCTGAACAGGCCGGATCCGGCCCACGGGCTGTAGTTTGCCCAGGGCTGCCGGTTTGGCTCAGTGGATAGAGCGTCCGCTTGTGGACTGAAAGGTCCCAGGTTCGATTCCGGTCAAGGGCATGTACCTTGGTTGCGGGCACATCCCCAGTGGGAGGTGTGCAGGAGGCAGCTGATCGATGTTTCTCTCTCATCGATGTTTCTAGCTCTCTATCCCTCTCCCTTCCTCTCTGTAAAAAAGTCAGTAAAATATATTTTAAAATAAATAAATAAATAAATAAATAAATAAATAAATAAACAAATAAATGCAACACCTGTCCCACTTTGTCAATTTCCTGCTATGGGATCAGTTAGGTGGAAATAGCCAAATCTAACGTCAAAATAAGCACAAGTGGTCCCTTTAGTTTAATGTTCATATTTCCTTCTTCCTAAGTGTTTGGGAAGATAACCAACGTTGGCAAAATGTAGCCCCAGGTGACTCTGAGGGGAAGCAGGGACAGAACCCAGAGTCCATGTCATGAAGAACCCGCCTCTAAAACAGTAACCCCACTGTCCCATGAACACCCCCCTGTGCCAGGAAGCACATTTCACAACAGTTTCCAATCCTCCAGCAATGTTAAAGGGGATGCCCTGCCTTTTCCTAGCCTCTAGGAGTCCCCCAGGAGCCTACCGGTCCCTAAAGAGCCTTCCCTGAGTCCTGTGCACACTCCCCTGTGTTTTCAGAAGTGCATGTGCTGACCACACCTGGCCTCCTCACCTCAGATCTGCCCCCACAGTGTGCAGCCCACCCAGCAAAGCTGGTGCCTACTCCTGTGGAATAACGCTCCACAATTTCATCTCCATGGCCTGTGGCAAATGACATCTCAGCACCCGTGGGGTCACTCTCAGCTCACTTGTCTCCCAGAATGCAGTGCAGCACCACATCTCACTAAGGGACTCAAAATGCTAGTGATTTCCCCCTTCCCTGAAGTGCACAGGTCCAGGAGGTGGTGTCCTGTCCCCTTGTTGGAGCCATGCCCCCTGTACTTGAAGAGTCAGAAATGATCTATATCTCCTCCCATGGTCTTGCAACAGCTTCCACTGTTCTATTGGGTCTCCAAGGTCACCTGTCCGTGGTTCAAGGTCTGTAGGCTGCCCCCCTTTTAAGGAACATTTAGTGAGGGGGAAACAGGTAATCAAATTCATCAAATTAATGACTTATGCTTGAGGGGCACCATCAACACTCTTTGGAACCCGGTGTGCTACTC
Source organism: Plecotus auritus (assembly GCF_963455305.1). Taxonomy (NCBI): domain Eukaryota; kingdom Metazoa; phylum Chordata; class Mammalia; order Chiroptera; family Vespertilionidae; genus Plecotus; species Plecotus auritus. The sequence goes on from NC_137773.1 coordinate 90,488,142, forward strand.
CTGGGGATATGGTGTTTTGTCATGGTATGAAAAACAAGATAGTAATGACTTAAAAATTACAAACTGGTGAACAGTTCTACTTCTCAGACTAGAAGTAGAATAGAAAGCAGGGACTTAAACAGATACATGTTCACTCATGTTCATATTAGCATTAGTCACAACAGCCAAAAGGTAGAAGTAAATAACCACTCATCAACAGTTGAATACATAAAAAATTGGATACACACATCAGGACGAGTATTCAGCTTGAAAAGAAAGCAAATCTGACATGCTGCAACAGGGATGATCCCTGAGGGCATTGTGCTAAGTGAATTCAGCCTGTCTCAAAAGATCACACACTGTGATTACACTTGTATGAGGTGCCTAGAGTAGTGGAATTCACCAAAAGTAGAATGCTTGTTGCCAGGTGCCAGAAATCAATCATTGTCTCACTAATAGAAAGAGGCTGGTCAACCTTGAAGCTCTGAAAGGTCAGAGCCAACCACTCCCTATCTAATTGAGACAATGGTAACTGAGGCCACTTCCCCATCTTGTAATCATGTAAATCCTCACTGATATGATAATCTGCTTATTACCTGCTTAAGGACTATGGATGTTTCCCAAAGCTGCTTAAGGGTAATGGGTGTATCCCATAGCCTCAATAAAAGGGATAGCAAGGCCAGAGCCTAGCGGTAGTCTTCCCACTAGAGGTTGACTCCCGCCTGGCCCCCCATTTTCCAAAATTAACTCTTTTCTAGTCTCTCTCTTCATTTTAGTGTGCGGCCTCCTCCAGAAACCGGACCCTGAGTGGGCCCTGAACCACGCGGGTCGTGTTAAGGGATCCCACATCTGGCGCCTTCAACGCGGGGCTTCTGGAGGAGAAGGTATTTTTTGCCTAAGAGCGAAGGAAGGTAAAAAATTACACCGAGAAAAGGTGTGGAAATTCACCAGAAAAAGGTGAGGGAAATTCACCGCACGCAAAGCCCACGGACTAGCTGCAGAGTCTCGAACTGTAAGTAGGGTGGGAACGTCTTTTTCAGCCAGGCTAAAGGGGAAGAATTAGGTTATAAATATAAAGTAAACTTTATTATTAGAATTTTCAGAAAGTATTCCTTTATAATTTTTGTTTAACATAACCCTTGGTTTTAGATCTTGAGTATTTGGCAAAAAGTTGGTAAAAACAAAAAACTGTTTTCCCATGGGGAACATAATAGTGCGTTTGCTAGAGCCTTTTAGAGAGGCTGAGGAGGAGCTTCCTCCCCTGGTTCCCTCCGCTCCTCCCAGAGAAGAGCAGGAAGAAAAATTGAAGGAATGGCCTTTATGGTCCCCTCCACCTCCATGTCCTAATCCTGAAACATTTAATTCACCAATAGAATCCTCTCTACAGAAAGTCATCAGAGAAGGAATAAAGGACATGTTGGTGGAAGAAAGGCTTGCTGACCCACAGTACCCAAATCAGATAATAAGAAGCCATGAAAAAATTGATTTTAAAATGATAAAAGCTTTACGAGAAAGCGTTGTTCAAAATGGTCCAACGGCTCCTTTTACAGGAGAAATCATGAATAACATTTCTGATGCATTCTTAACTCCTTCTGATTGGTATACTCTGGCTCGTGCAACTCTGAATGGAGGAGATTATTTACTATGGAAGGGAGAATACTTAGAGAAATGTCAAGAGCAAGCCCGCGCAAACGGAGGGCTGAATGCTCAAATAACTTATGAAATGCTGGCAGGACTGGGACAGTATATGGATGTACAAAATCAGCTACATTATGTGCAACAGGCGTATGAGCAAATTAGACTTTGTGGAAGGAAAGCTTGGTGGGCTTTACCAGCAAAAGGGGACCCTGAGGGATCTTTTAGTAAATGTATGCAGGGACCTACAGAGTCATTTTCTGATTTTGTGGCTCGTCTCACTCGAGCAGTGAGACGACAGATTCAACATGAGGCAGCAGGAGATATTTTAATTCAGCAATTAGCTTACGAGAATGCCAATGCTGATTGTAAAAAATGCCTGACGCCTCTGAGAAGAAATAGTACCATTACAGAGATGATTCAAGCATGTCAGAATGTGGGATCAGGCACTTTTCAAGCAAATTTACTCACTGCTGTGGTAACAGGTAGAAATAAGAGGTGTTATAAGTGTGGAAAAATAGGACATTTCCAAAAGGAATGTAGGCAACCGAGAAGGACACAAGGTAACACTCTAGGAAGAGGCGTGAACACTCCGTCTCAAGATTTAAGCATTTCTCGGTGTCCTAGATGTCAGAAAGGGAACCACCGGGCCAGTTCCTGTAAATCAAAATTTCATAGAAATGGGCAGCTGCTAGATCCAGATAGATGGCATGGTCAGTTGCCGGGAAACGGCCAAAGGGGTACCCCCCAGCCCCGTCATCAATAGGGGAAAATGGGCAAAATGGGGAAGTATTTTGGACTTATGTTCCTGACCCTTCATGGGTAAGAACCCTTATGTGTGCTGATTCCCTGCCTAATGTAGTATCCAGGAGGAACATGGGTGGGGCAAGGAAGTAGGGGACTATCACTACTTGCTCCTGGGAGAGGTGCAGAGAATGTACAGTTTGAATTTGAATTGCCATTGGCTTAGAGCAAAGAATATCCTTACATGGTATTTTTCCTCATATTCGCCATCTTTCCCTTTTCCAGCTAATGACTTAAAGCTTTTACAAATTCATGATGCATCGGGGATTTCTGTGCTCATGTAAAGTGAAAAGGCCAGTTTAAAAACGAGTGGGCATAGTTTTTGAGCTGGGCTTGACACTTTTCTGTGTACAGAATAAAAACCCTAGAGATTTTAGCTTTAAAGATGGTGAAGATGAACTGGGAGACAAATTAAAGCTAGTTTCCCAAGGCATTTTAAGCAGCCCCTTTTGAAATTCCCACCCTGAGGCAAGTAACCAGCAGGAAGTAGATAACAAGTTTGCATATGAATGGCTGATGCAAAAACTAGTAAATCATATATGGATATAAATATTTGTTTGATGGTTGTTAAAATTTCAAGGCCTTAACAGAGATAATTCTTGTAAAACTCCAAGGGCCCAGAGTAATACAAGAAAATTATTCTCTCTTCTTAAAGGAAATCCTTTTAAAACAGATCTAATATACTTGAAATTGCATGGTATTATTCTACAATGTCATTATAATTTTTGATATTTTACAATAGCATTTTGTACAATTAATCCAAACAAACTTAAAAATATAATTTTTTTTATGTTTAGCAGCAATTTAAAAGGACATGAAAGGATTTAATCCCTTCCACTGTGTGGAAAGCCTCACTGGGAAGGCACTTGAGCATCCTATATTGGCCTTTCTTGCCTTATTTGCAAAGAGGGACCCTCTCCTCACAATCCAATTGCCCATAGCTGTTGCTTGAGTTTTCAGTTCATGCTGAAGTTGAAGCCTCATGGTGGCTGGCACCATGGATCTGTCTCTTGCACAATGGCGTGAGCTGGGCCTTCCCTGGAGAAAAAACCTGGGTCCCCCAAGATATGTGATCTATGCCAGGGCCCCGCCAGTAGGCGAGAGGATCCCAAGGCAGGTGCTGGGCATGGAGGCCATAGGGGCATAGGCTACCAAGGAGACAGGACTGAACCTCACATCACCCTGCTTGGCCCCGGAGGATGGCTGGTTAGTCAATGACGGGTAAGACTCCTCAAGGGAGGGGCAACCTAAGACAGGCACAGTCGCAGGGGTCCATCAAGAGAGAACTTGGGGGTCAACAGAGGTGGGACACAGATCCCCAACCCCGCAACGTTGCAGGGGCTTGAACACTTGCCCCTTCTGAAGGAGGTCTCCTGCCCCATGGCTGCTTCGCGCTTCCCATGCTCAGCTCAGATTGAGATCCAGCTACAAACAAGAGACTTGGCCCAGCTCATATTGAGACCCAAGCAACAGAGAAGTGGCTGATGGTGACTGCCCTATATCTAAATCTAACCTAAATCTAGGAGTGCTCAGGGCTTTCTCAAGGATGCATATAATCCTTTCCATTAATTTTTACAGAGTAAACTAAAATTGTTGTTAAAGTATTAAATTTGACAGTATTGAAGAAAATTTAATTGTACAAGAGGCTGTTCCTAAAGTATTAACCAAAATTTATAAAAAATTTTCCAAAAGCCTCCTAATAATTAAAAAGGGGGATAGTGGAAAAAACCATGTAAGAAAAAAAAAATGTCCTGTAAGTAAATTATACCTAGAAAAAATTTTTTCTTTTGGAAACCAATTTTCATTTGTAATGCTATCAGCAAGACAGCCATGAAAAACACACATGGTATCAAAATAAATCAGAAGAAAATTGTTTGGGCAAAAAATTAAAAGGAGCCCAAGTAAAATTTATAGAAAAAATTCCTTTATTAATTTTGGTTGAGATATGTAAGTTTTCAGAAAACAACTCCAAGACCATGTGGACTCCTGCAACAGAGAGGAATTAGCAGTAATGCTCCAGCCATGAAGACAAGAGGAGAAACAGTCCAGACATGGAAGACGCTGACACCGTCTTGCCATGCCAGCAGTCAGCAGCTATGTGTCGCTGCAGGTTGCCCAGGACCAAACCAGAGACGGTTGGACCTGCATCGCCACCGTTTGTCCACCATCCAGATATCATTGCCAACATGAACACATGAAGAAGTTTTGGACTCAGAACTTTTGGACATTGAAACTTAGACTTAGAACTCTTGGACTTTGAAATTGGGTGTTTATTTCTGATCTGCAGATGCAAGATTTTTTAGAAGAAAGAAACGGGGGAGATGCCGGAAATCAATCATTGTCTCACTAATAGAAAGAGGCTGGTCAACCTTGAAGCTCTGAAAGGTCAGAGCCAACCACTCCCTATCTAATTGAGACAATGGTAACTGAGGCAACTTCCCCATCTTATAATCATGTAAATCCTTACTGATATGATAATCTGCTTATTACCTGCTTAAGGGCTATGGATGTTTCCCAAAGCTGCTTAAGGGTAATGGGTGTATCCCATAGCCTCAATAAAAGGGATAGCAAGGCCAGAGCCTAGCGGTAGTCTTCCCACTAGAGGTTGACTCCTGCCTGGCCCCCCATTTTCCAAAATTAACTCTTTTCTAGTCTCTCTCTTCATTTTAGTGTGCGGCCTCCTCCAGAAACCCTGAGTGGGCCCTGAACCACGCGGGTCATGTTAAGGGATCCCACAGCCAGGGGCTGGGGTAAAGAGAGAAGGAAGTATTGTCATCTAAGAAGTAAAGAGTTCCATTTTGCAAGATGAAAACAGTTCAGAAGATTAGTTTCACAATGTCCATGCATTTTACACTCCTGACTACATACTTAAAATGGTGAAAGTGTACATTTTACTCTGTGTATTTTACCACATTTAAGTAAAATTCTTAGGGAAATAGAGTGAAAACACAATCCACAGAGTGGAAGAAAATTTTGCAAATCCTATATCTGATAAAGAACTTGTATCTGAAATATCTAAACCTAATTCTTTTTTTTTTACATAATTTGCTCAAGATATTTTATATATATATATATATATATATATATATATATATATATATATATATATAATTGATTTCAGAGAGGAAGGGAGAGGGAGAGAGAGATAGAAACATCAATGATGAGCGAATCATTCTGCATGCCCCATACTGGGGCTCTAGCCTGCAACCTGGGCATGTGCCCTCATTGGAATCAAACCCAGGACGCTTCAGTCCTCAGGCTGACACTCTCCACTAAGCCAAACCAGCTAGGGGACAACCTAATTCTTAAAAGTGAAATAAATCAATCTAAATATGGTAAAGTATCTGTGTACACATTTTGCCAAAGAAGATATGCAAACGGTCAAGAGCATGTGAAAAAAATGCAGGCCATCATTAGTCATCAAGAAATAGAAATAAAAAAAGTGAGACATCTCTTTCAATTTTAACACATTGCACAATTAAGGTAATTGCTGTCACTGCAATTGAAAATGGTCAGAGATTCCCTATGTCCAGGCCTTTTCACCTCCAGTCTCTACCCTCTCTGTCAGTCCTGCTCTACCCATCAGATTCTTCTCCCTCACACAAAACATCATACCCCTAACACTTCTGATTCTGAATCTACTTTTGACCCAGCAGACAACCAACCTTCACCCCCTTACACATCCCCTCCGTCACCTGCAGTAGATTCCTGTAGGGAATCATGGGACTTGGTTGGCAAGTCTGTAAGGAGGAACCTCCAAAAGGTGGAGGGACCATGCCAAAGGCGGCAGACCTTGCCTTGACTTTTCCAAACAAGTCTGATCCCCTGGGTGTTTTACTGGAATCGTTGTGCTTAATCTTTAGGTGTCCTTGCTTAAAGGTCACTATAGACATATGAGTTCTCCCAAGATTACTTACCCTACTGACTATCTAAAAGATAAACTTTATCTCAAACTGCTGTTACAATAAAAGCCTGAAGAGGCAGGTGATTGAGGCTGTCTGGTTCCTTTAGCCAGGCAGGCCCTGAGCCCTCTCTTTCACAGCAATCCTGAGTCAGAGTAATTATTCATCTGTAGCTCAGGGTCTGCTGGTGAGCCCCGCAAAGTGGTGCCCATGAAAGGACCAAGGAATGTAAGGAGACCCGGTGGAAAGCTCAAAAAGGAAGAGGAAGAAAACGAAGAGTAACTGCGCAATAAGTCATTGGAGCCTGGGATTTCCAAGTTCGAGGGTCTGTTTTCCAGCTGAGGTTTCACAATAGGACAGCAGCTGTCCACCGAGTAACAGATTTGTTAAACAGTTATTAAAGCAATGGTGCCTCCGTTACAGAAGAACAATTAAAGGGCCTTTGCGGACTGTTATAATTATAACCCTTGGTTTCCAGATGCTGGCACAGTGGACCTTGATCTCTGGGACCAAATAGGTAGAAATTTAAAGAGAAATCAGGGCCCAGGAAAAGGAGTGCCCTTGTCATCATTACCTATGTGGGCTCTGGGTCGAGCTGCACTATGCCCACTTCATATTGAGGATCAAAAGCCTTCAGAATGCCAGGAGGATTTACCACCCTCCTCCTCCTGAAGTAGAGCCTGTAATACCGAAGGCCCTGCCTTCAGAGGAACCCTTTCCTGATCCTCTGCCTCAGGCATGGGAAGGCTCATCAACTAGACCTTCAGTTATGGGATGGTGTGTCAGGCAAGCTATGTTAGAAGGAGAGCTTTTCGCTTGCCCAATTATACAAGATCAGCAAGGTAATAAGATTTATGAGCCACTCCCCTTTAATACCTTTAAAGAAATATGGAAAAGTTTTAGAGAAAATGGGGCTAACAGTTCGTTTACAAAAGGACTCCTTAATGCCTTGTCTGAAAATTACCATATGACACCTTGGGACTGACAGATTTTGGCTAAAATGACTTTAGACACCAGAAAATATTTATTATGGAGAGCAGAATATGATGAGATCTGTGAACAGCAGTCTAACCAAAACAATCTGGCAGGTGCTGGTCACATTATGGCTCCAATGCTGCAGGGGCGGGGACCATATGTTAATGTACAACAGCAATTGAATCTGCACCCTCGAGTATTTACCTAAGCCCTCTTTGTTCACAGCGGGCCTGGAGTGTATTCCGGAAGGCAGAATTCAGCAAGACTCCTTTGTTAATGTACAGCAGGGGCCCCAGGAATCTTATGTTGCTTTTGTAAATCGCCTTACCCAATCCATTCACCGGCAGATCAGTCATAGTCAGGCTGCAGATATTCTCTTGTTAAAACTGGCATATCAGCCCATCATGAGAAAGGCCACCAGGTGGGGGGATTTATCAGGGCTTGTCAGCTAGTAGGAACAGAAAGCCACCAGACTCAAATGTTGGCCATGGCTCTCCAGGCAGGGAATAAGGGCAAAACAGATTCCAAATGCAATCAATGTGGAAAAGTGGGACCTTTTAAAAAGGATTGCCAAGCTAAAATAAACCCTGTTCTGAGAATTCTCAGCCCCATCTTCTTGTCTCCTTTGCCATAAGGGTCGTCACTGGGCCAACCAATGCAAATCAAAATTTGACAAACATGGCAATTCTTTACCCCTACTGCAGGGAAACGCCCCGTGGGGCCAGTCCCAGGCCCCGCAACAAACCAGGTCACGAATGGCCTTCCTAGGGCAGATGGGAAATCCACTGTCTACTCCCTCCGAGCAGCTACCACTGGGAGTGCAAGACTGGACTTACTCCAACAGAATTGATTCTAAAGCAGTGGTTCTCAACCTTCCTAATGCCACGACCCTTTAATACAGTTCCTCATGTTGTGGTGACCCCCAACCATAAAATTATTTTTGTTGCTACTTCATAACTATAATTTTGCTAATATTATGAATTGTAATGTAAATATCTGATATGCAGGATGTCTTAGGCGACCCCTGTGAAAGGGTCATTCGACCCCCAAAGTGGTTGTGACCCACAGGTTGAGAACGGCTGCCATAGGGACCCTTGAAGGGGACAACCCTAAAAGGGTCTCTATAGGGACATGGGGGCTACTGCCATTGGGCATGGTAGGCATTATTTTGGGGTGCTCCAGCCTTAACTCAAAAAGAGTCACTGTAATACCAGAGTTGTTGATAGTGATTACCAGGGAGAAATCCAGGTGCTCATGACATGCAAGGGGTTGCATATTTTCCCCTCACAAACTAAGATTGTGCAACTGTTGTTACTACCCTGTGGGTCCCGAATGCTCTAGGGAAGGAGAGAAATCTAGAGGGGAAGGAGAGCGAGGGGTTTATTGGAATCAGTCCCAAGAGAACGGCCCCTCCTCACGATAGAAATACAAGGGAAAAGATTCACTGGATTCATAGCTCCTGGGGCCGATTGCACTATACTTAGTCATCTTGATTGGCCCTCGTCATGGCCCACGGTGAAGCAAGGTCAGAGGATAGTGGGAATAGGAGAAGTTTCTCAGACATTACAAAGTTCATTACAAAGGGCCAGGTGAGCAAAATGGCTACATGCAGCCCCTAATCTTACAGATTCCAGTCAATTTGCTGCTGGGGTCTTTCTTGCATCTATTAGGGTTCAGGAACCTGAAGAAGCGGCTGTGCATAAATGGATAAGACTAGAGAAGAAATATGAATTTGGAAGGCATTTTGGGGTGCCAGACGGAGGCTCAGTTTTAATGACTAAGCTCTCTTTCTCAACCTCATACCCTTTAGTCTACCTCTTCTCTCTATGCCTTTCAGTTTCTCTCCATGATCAGGGATTTTTCTTCCTCTGTGGGGAAAACACACACATACATCTGCCTCCTGATCAATTGGACAGGAATGTGTACTCTCGTCTATCACCCAATGTGGATGTGGCCCTCAATAATCAGTCTGTAGCTCATCATATCCAACACAAAAGGGAAGTTTGTATAATCCCTCTCCTCCTAACCCTTGGCATCACAGCAGGGGCTGGAACTGCCATAGGGAGCTTAACCACTGCTCTCCCTATTTTAAAATCCTGTTTCGGGACCTACCAGAAAGCTGTGGATGCACAGCAAGGGCCAGAACTGGGAAAATAAGAACCTCACCCCCAGGGTAACCTATCCTCTCCTTTCATATCACTAGTCAGGCAACTTAGACCCCTGAGCTTTCCCTCCCAAAAGATAACATTTAAGCCTCAGGTGTATTTCAGCTCCAGGCCCAGAAAGGCAGCAAAACCAGACAAGTGAGGCTGTGGCAACCCCAGGACCAGCTTTTACCTCCCACGTCACTCAACAGGACTGTTTTAGAGCCTTCACCAACCAGTCTCTCAGGGAAATCATGTTGCTGCGACCCCTTGTTCAGCCCATGACTATCAAAGTCCATTCCCCTGTGATCTTCATGTCCCCCCTCAGCAGGAAGTCAATACGGAAGACAGGACCTTCCTCCCTATTCCATAAAACAAAAAGGCTGGAATGTTAGGTCTGATCGAATAATTGAATCGATACCCTCTCCCCTGGTTACTGACCTTTAGGCCACTTCACAATGGACATTCCACTTACTTAGACCACATTCCACTTGCTAAGACCATATCTCTCCTGTCTGGAGTTTCCCAGAATCTGGACCTGCACAGAGAATTCTCCGCCCAGAAAAAGCCTGCCTAGAGTCCTTTAAAAACCTCTGACTCCCCATCTTTGGGTGCTGTTGGTCATCCGGGGGCTCAGCCCATCTGGTCACCAGATGACCTTATAAGTTTATAACCCCTTACCACTTTGGACTCGTGTGTCCTCCTTCGGCAACCCTAACATGGTGTCTCCCAGAAACAGGCCTACCTTACCATCTCTGTCATGTTTGGCCGCTGAGCTGTGAAAGCAGCAAGGCCTTGGCACAGGTGCAGGGCTGCACTTCAGAGCACAGCCGCTGGGATCCTTGGTCAATTAAGCTCCTTGTTGTGCGGGTCAGTGAGGTGCAGTCTCAGAGCCACCTCATCACCTAGCCAGGGGCAGAGCTGGAATGCAGACAGGCCCTTTGGTTCCAGAGGCTAGAGCACAACCAGTGCACTAAGAAGGCATCTCTCAGGACTGCAGAGGTTGCAGCAAGTGCTCCTCTATCATGTGGGAGATTGACATGGAGGTTGGCCAGACTGGTCAGAGCCATCAGGCTCCTCTAAGGAATGGGCTCTTCCTTCTCCAGCAGGTAGCGTTCAGTAAACACACTGCAGTGACTGAGTCTGCTTTTCTGGCTACGACAGGCACAAGCTAGGTCCAAGTAGCTTTGAAACCATCATCCAACTTTTCAAAGAAGAAAACAACTGCTTGACTTTGAGCGGTTTGTGGGGACCAACGCCATTCTTGCGGCCCCTCTTTGGTTGGAGTTTCCAGGGGCCCTAGACCTCCCCCACCAGGCCCTCCACCACTGGCTCCAGCAAGGGTGGGGCAGTTTCTGGCCTCGGGGGCAAAGGTAGAGGCACTTAGAAGTCCCAGACCCACTCCTGGAGCCTGTCCTACCCTATGGCCTCACCTGCCAAACCCCCACCCCCAACCCCCCACCGCCCTTCATCCCCAGCCGCGCCTTGGAAGCCCAGGTTCCAGGCTCCATGAGGTGAAGGCACAGCCAGAAACTGGTCCTTTTTTAAAAAAATTTAATTTAATTAATTTATTTATTTTTGTGTTTGTGGGCTTGTTACTAGTATATATGGCTCCTATTAGATTCCGGTACATTCCCTCTAACCCCATTACACTGTTAATTTCATTCATAAATGAATGCTGAATTTTGTCAAATGCTTTTTTTGTATTCATTTGTATGATTATATGATTTGTTGTTGTTGTTGTTCATGTGGTGTATCAGGTGACTGATTTGAGAATGTTGAAGCTACCTTGCATCTGGGGAATAAATCCCACTTGACCATGGCATATGATCTTGTTAATTTATTGCTGGATTGGTTTGCTAATATTTTGTTGAGGATTTTTGCATCTATGTTCATCAGAGATATTGGCCTGTCTATTTTGCAATCAGGGTAATGTTGGCCTAATAAATGGAGTTTGACAGCCATTCCTTCTCTTGAATTTTATAGAATAGTTTGAGAAGGATAGGAGTTAATTCTTTTTTCAAACTTGGTGAGATTTACCTGTGAAGCCATTCAGTCCAGGGCTTTTGTTTGTTGGGAGTTTTTGAATAGATTCAGTTTTATTAGTAATTATATGTCTATTCAGATTTCCTGTTTCTTCTTACTCAGTCTTGGAAGATTGTATGTTTCTTGGAATTCATCCTTTTTTCTTTTTGTAAATTTATTTATTTATTGGTAATATATTTTTATTGATTTCAGAGAGGAAGGGAGAGGGAGAGAGAGGTAGAAACATCAATGATGAGAGAGAATCACTGATCGGTGGCCTTCTACATGCCCCCTACTGGGGATCAAGCCCGCAACCTGGGCATGTGCCCTTGACAGGAATCAAACCCGGGACCCTTTAGTCTGAAGTCCAATGCTCTATCCAACTAGGGTTATCCAAACCAACTAAGGCTATCCTTTTTTCTAGATTTGCAAATTTGTTGGCATATCGTTATTCATAGTATTTTCTTATAATTGTTTTGTATTTCTGTGGTGTCATTGTCACTTATCTTCTTTCATTTCTGATTTTATGTATTTGGGTCCTATCCTTTTTTTTATGGCTCTAGTTAAAGTTTTATTAATTATGTGTTTTTTCAAAAAACTAGCTTTTGGTTTCATTGATCTTTTATGTATTTTTAGAACCTATTTTATTCTCGCTCTTTTTTAAAAAAATAAGTTTTTTATTTTAGAGAGTGAGGAAGAGACAGGGAGAGAGAGAGAGGGAGAGAAACATAGATCTACTGCTTCCTGCATGCCCCCTGCTGGGTTTCAAGCCCTAGCAACCTGGACAACCTTGGCATGTGCCCAGATTGGGAATCGAACCAGGGTCCCCTTGGTACATGGGTCGACGCTCAAACATTGAATCACAGTGGCTGGGCTACTCATTTCATTGTTATTTCCTTTATTTGGGCTTTATTTGTTGTTGTTTTTCTAGTTTCTTTAGGTGTAAGGTTAGATTTTTTTTTTCTTCTTCTAAGGTTAGATTTTTAAATTGAGATTAAATTGTTTATTAGCTTTGCCTATACTAGTGCTATAATTTTTTCTATTAGAACTGCTTTAGCTGTGTCCCATAGATTTGGGGTCATTGTCTTTTCATTTTCATTTGCCTTAAGGTATCTTTTGATTTTTTCCCTTGATCTCTTTGTTTACCCTTCATTGCTTAGTAGAGTACTATTTAGCCTTCATGTTTGTGGTTTTCAGTTTTTTTCTTGTTATTGATTTCTACTTATATCTCACTGTCATGTAAACATTCTTGATATGATTTCAAATTCCGTAAATTTATAGAGACTTACTTTGTAGCCCAACAGGTGGTATGTCCTGGAAAATGTTCCATATGCACGTGAAAAGAATGTATATTCTGTTGCTTTGGGGTAAAATGTTCTATGTAAATCAATTAAAACTATCAGATCTATTGTGTCATTTAAGACCTCTGTTTTCCTGTTTACTTTCTGTCTGTGTGATTTATCCATTGATTTCAATGGAATATTAAAGTACCTTACTAATACTGTCTTACTGTCAATATCTCAATTTATGCCCCCCCCCCAATACTCGCTTTCTATAGTATTTAGGTGCTTCTGTATTAGATGCATAAACATTTCCAAGGGTTATATTTTCTTGTTGGATTGATCACTTTATCATTATGAAATGTCATTCTTTGTCTCTTGTTATAATGTTCGTGGTAAAAATTTATTTTGTCTAATATAAGTATTACTGGACCAGCTTTTCTTTCATCTCCATTTGAATAAAATATCTTTTCACTTTTAGGTAGTATGTGTTTCTTTCAATCTCAAGTAAGTCTCTTGTAGGTGGCATAAATATGTTTTTTTTTTAATCCATTTAGCCATTCTATGTCTTTTGATTGGAGCACTCAAAACATTTACATTTAGCCAAAACCGGTTTGGCTCAGTGGATAGAGCGTCAGCCTGCGGACTGGAGGGTCCCAGGTTCGATTCCGGTCAAGGGCATGTGACTTGGTTGCAGGCACGTGACTTGGTTGCGGGCACATCCCCAGTGGGAGGTGTGCAAGAGGCAGCTGATCGATGTTTCTCTCTCATCGATGTTTCTGACTGTCTATCCCTCTTCCTTCCTCTCTCTGTAAAAAATCAATAAAATATATTTTTAAAAAATTTACATTTAAAGTAATTATTGATAGGAATATCATTATTACCATTTTATTATTCATATTTTTAATATTTTCTTTTTTATTAAGGAAGGTCCTTTAACTTTTCTTGTAAAACTGGTTTAATGGCACTGAACATCTTTACCTTTTTCTTCTCTGGGAAAGTATCTGTTTTGGGTTTTTAATTTTGAATTATAGTCCCACTAGGTCGCATAATCTTGGTTGTAGGTCCTTTCTTATCATTAGGAGGAATATTCCATGCTGGCCCTAGCCAGTGTGCCTAAGTTGGTTGGACATTGTCCTGCGCATGGAAAGGTTGTCAGTTTGAGTCCTTGTCAGGGCACATACCCATGTTGCTGGTTCCATCCCTGGACGGGGTGGGTGTGGGAGGCAACCAATTGATGTTTTTCTCCCACGTTGATGGCTCTCTCTCTCTCTCTTATCAATAAAAATATTCCAGGCTTGCCCTAACCAGTTTGGCTCAGTGGATAGAGCATCGGCCTGCGGACTGAAAGGTCCCAGGTTCGATTCCAGTCAAGGGTATGTACCTTGGTTGCGGCCACAATCCCAGTAGGAGGGGTGTGCAGGAGGCAGCTGATAGATGTTTCTAACTCTCTATCCCTCCCCTTTCCTCTCTGTAAAAAAATCAATAAAATATATTTAAAAAAAAGAATCAAGCTGACACTTTTATGGGATTTCCCTTGTATGTAACCAGCTGGTTTTCTCTTACTGCCTCTGAGATGGTTTTTGTCTTTGATCTGTGGCAATTTTATTATGATGTGTCTTGTTTGGGACTGTCTGTACTTCCTGTTCTTGTGCCTATTTTCTTTTGCCTGATTACAGAAATTTTCAGTAATTATTTTTTTTCAAAAGGCTTCCAATTATTTGCTTTCTTCTCTTCTGCTATCCCTATAACACAAATGTTGTTATGCCTGATGTCATCGCAGAGCTCCCTTAAACTATTTTCACTTTTCAAATATTGACTTTAGAGAGAGAAAGGCAACATCGATGTGTTATTTCACTCATCTATGCATTCATTGATTGCCTCTTGCATGTGTCCTGACTGGGACTCTCACCTGCAACCTTGGGGTAGCGGGACAACTCTCTAACTAGCTGAGCTACTTGACAAGGGCTGCATGTACATTTTTCTAATAAAGGAACTCTTTTTTTTATAAAAATATTTTATTGCCCTAGTTGGTTTGGCTCAGTGGATAGAGCATCGGCCTGCAGACTTAAGGGTCCTGGGTTCGATTCTGGTCAAGGGCACATGCATGGCTTGTGGGCTCAATCTCTTATGAGGGGCATGCAGGAGGCAGCTGATCAATGATTCCTTCTCAGCATTGGTGTTTCTATCTCTCTCCCTCTTCCTTCATCTCTGAAATCAATAAAAATATATTAAAAAGAATATTTTATTAACTTTTACTAAGCCATCTAATGCTAACTGATATTGTGTTTTCGCATATGGAGAGGATATATAAAATATTCCATTCTAATATGGCCTTTCAGGTATACATTGCTGTTACCTTTATTTAATTACTAGAGGCCTGGTACATAAAATTTGTGCACTGGGGGGGAGTCCCTCAGCCTAGCTTGCACCCTCTAGAAGTCTGGGAGCCCTTGGGGGCTGTCCAAGACATGGGAGCACTGCCTCAGACATGAGAGAAGCTCACGCTACTGCTGTTTCGCTCGTCAGCCATGAGTCTGGCTCAGGTCTTCTGGCTGAGCGGTGTTACTCCTGTGAAAGTGCACTGACCACCGGGGGGGGGGGGGGGGGGGAGGGGGGGCAGCTCTGGTGTTGAGCGTCTGCCCCCTGGTGGTCAGCGCCCATCATAGCAACCGGTCGTTCTGCCATTCAATAGATTTGCATATTAGCCTTTTATTATATAGGATACTAGAGGCCCAGTGCACAAAATTTGTGCACTGGGGGGGGGGGTCCCTCAGCCGGGCCTGAACCCTCTCACAGTCCAGGACCCTTCAGGGAATTTCCACCTGCTGGCTTCCCAGGGGGAACGGGCCTAAGTCAACAGGTAGAAATCCCTCTCATGGTCCAGGACCCCTTGCTCCTTACCGCCCGATGCTCACTGCTCCTTACCACTCAGCTCACTGCTGCCATGGAGGCAGGAGAGGCTTCCACCACTGCCACTGCACTTGCCAGCCATGAGCCCTATCTTTCTGTGTAGTTGTCTGTGGGCCAACTGCTCTCTTCCTTCTCACTTAGGGCGAGCAGCATGTGAGGGCAGAGCGTGTTTCGTGGAACGCAGAGGGCTGCCCAGAGCTGAGGGGAGTGGCCAGGCCCACAGGGTGAGAGGTGGACACAGAGGACGCTATCTCACCCAAATGTGGGGTGGGCTGGCCGGTCTTCATCTGCCTGACCCCACCCAGGGAGGGACCGAGCAGGGTGTCCGCCTCTCCATTCTCCATCCTGCCATCTGTGACACCTATCACCCTTGCCAGGCCTCCCACAAAGTGAGTTCAGCTCAATCCCTGAATGTAAAAGGGCATGGGGAGGGGGGCCTCCACTCCAGTGCCCCCTGATTCCCAGCAACAGGACCTGGTCAACAGGACCTGATCTCAGGATGGTGGCCACAGCTGCAGAACATAGATCTGTTTCAAGAAAAGTTGGGAATGCAGACTTTAGTATGAGCCCCTATTCCAAAAGGTGGCAGTGTATTCACATTGTGGCAAAGACACCTTCAAGAGTAACATAAATGGGTAAAGTCAGGGCCAAACCAGGCCATTTCTTCATCCAATCTCTCTGAAGCATGTGGACAGAACCAAGTCTCAGCTCTTCGCAGGACACTTCTGTTTTTTTTTTTTTTTTTTTTTTTTTTTAAGCCTAAAGGACAGTAGTCTGTCTCCATTCTTGTTCTTCAGGATTTTTTCATCGTCGGATAAAAGGATACGTACATTGGGGCAATCCTCTCGAGATACAATATTCAAGTTGTACCCATGTGACGATGACAGTGCCCCTCAGAAAGAGGGAGCTGACAGATGGGGAGCAGGGAATTCTGAAAATCAAAGTGATGACAGAGATGCTAAGCCTTTCCTTCATGTGTCTCACACCCCTCCGGAGGCGGCCTGCAGGTCAGGCGTCTGCTGGACCTTTACCACTTGATGTCCTGCCAGGCTGCCCTGGGCCCTGCTAGGCGGTTTGCAGGACCACCTGGGCCCGGGGGGAGGAGTTGCCCCTCCCCCACCGCCCCAGCCGCTCCTGGTACAGCTCCTGCACATGGGCGCTGGTCTCCAGGGGCCAGACCAGGATGGCAGCGTAGATGCCTTCCATCTGCCACAACATTGCCCTATCTGCACACCTGTCCTCCACCTGGGCCTGGCCCCTGCTGCTTAGGCATCACCAGTGCAGGCCAGGACCTCCATGAAGTGGCAGGGGAACTTGCCCCTCTACAGCTTCAAGACCACTTCTGGATGTTCTGAAAGCCATAAGTAGCATCAAAGCGTAGCAGAACCTCTCTGTCCCTTTCAAGGGTGACCTCCTGGAAGTCTTTGCTCCTCAGGGTGCGGTAGGTGAGCACTCCTTGTTGAACAGCTCCTCGGCCATGTGCCTGAAGATGTGTGCCAGGTACCCGTTGGAGCTGGCACCTTCGTGGAGCCTTACCTCCTTCTCCTTCATGTCTCCAAACAGAATGTCCATGGTGACGTCATTCGAGGCAAGGTCACTTTGCTCCATTATCTGGACAATTTCACCTGAGGTTAACATGCAGTCAGCACCCTGGGAACTATGCAAAGCTGTGGGAACATCTCAAAGGGCCTCCAGTTTCTTGTCATAACACGGGGCCACAATGACATGGAAAATCTTGTCTGGGGACAGGTTCTGCCGTTAATCCTTCACCAGAGAGCCCATGATCTGCTGGGGAGACTTGTCCGTGCAGAGGTGGGGGTGATGGGGTGACCCAGCACACGCTCTGCATATCGGTCCCAGCCGGGGCAGGCAGAGGTCAGCATGGGTAGCCATGGCTCTTCCTCATGGTGCTGGCAGTACCAACGCACAAATTCCTCCTGACTCTCCAGGATGCTGAAGTCTGCAGCTATCTTCATGTCAAACACAGTGTGCCCCAAGGCTTTTGAGAAAGCCACAGAGCCTTCTGGATGCATCAGTGACACTGAGGCTGAATTTAGTAGCAAAATAAGGCAGAGACTGAGGCCAGCACCTTGTGCTGTGAGGTATCACATTTCCTATTAAGGTTCAGAACACAGAAGAAGTCCTTGGTGTTCTGTTGAGAAACTTGGACTTCTTCCTCTGCAGTCACACAACTGTCACACGCCAGGCAGTCACTCAGAAATATCTTAGAATTGGCCAACTTATGGAATTCTCCCTTCTCTCCGTTCTCCTGAGCTGGACTCTGGACGTTGACTGCGGCATTCTCTTGGTCATTGTTTTTGTTTTTTTACTGCATTCCTCCCATGTGCAGTGATCAAACTTCATCTGGGGTGGGGTGGGTGGGGGCCGGCTCCAGTCCTGGAGGAAGCATGGAGAGAGCAGTCAGTGACCGCTGGTCGCCCCTGGCATTGCTGGCGGTATCCTTTCTTCCTTGTGGAGCATCTAGGGAGGGGAAGCAGCTGCAGTGCCCGAGGCCGAGTTCCAGGAGGCCAGCAGCAATGTTGGGATCATGCCGGCAGCACTGGTCCATTGGTGCCTGGCCTGTCCTCTGGAGATTGAACCTGCAGGACTACTAAGTAAGCCAGTCCCCGGTTCCACCCCTCCTCTGCCACCAATTGATTGGAGTCTAAGAGCTGGGAGGAGGGACCAAGAGGCCTGCCTTCCAGCTGCTCCACAGTCCCCACCACGCCACTCACTCTGGTTCTCTGTTAGCCATCTCCTGATCAATGGGAGTCTGCGGGCCTGGAGAGGGACCAAATGGTCTGCCTTCTGCCCGCTCACCAGTCACTGCTGCCACGGATTCATTGGAGCCTGAGGGACCTGGTTCCCCCGTTAGCCATCCCCTGATCAATGGAGCCTGAGGGATGGGGGATGGACCAGTCATCTGTTCAGTCGTTACGGACCCTGGCTCTTTATATATATATAGACTAGGGGCCCGGTGCATGAAATTTGTGCATGGGAGTGTGTGTCCCTCAGCCCAGCCTGCACCCTCTCCAATCTGGGACCCCTCAAGGGATGTCCGACTGCCCGGACAGTCGGACATCCCTCTCACAATCCAGGACTGCTGGCTCCCAACTGCTCGCCTGCCTGCCTTCCTGATTGCCCCTAACCACTTCTGCCTGCCAGCCTGATCACCCCCTAACCACTCCCCTGTCAGCCTGATTGATGCCTAACTGCTCCCCTGCCAGCTCGTTTGCCCCTATTGCCCTCCTCTGCAGGCCTGGTCACCCCTAACTGCCCTCAACTGTAGGCCTGGGTCCCCCGCAACTGCCCTTCTCTGCAGGCCCAGTCACCCCCAACTTCCCTCCTCTGCCAGCCTAGTCACTCCTAACTGCCCTCCCCTGCAGGCCTGATCACCCCCAACTGCCCTCCTCTGCCAGCCTAGTCCCTCCCAACTGCCCTCCCCTGCTGGTCATCTTGTGGCGGCCATCTTGTGTCCACATGGGGGCATCCATCTTTGACCACATGGGGGCAGCCATCTTGTGTTGGAGTGATGGTCAATTTGCATATTACTCTTTTATTAGATAGGATAGAGGCGTGGTGCATGGGTGGGGGCCAGCTGGTTTGCCCTGAAGGGTGTTCTGGAGCAGGGTGGGGGTTCCCTTGGGGGGTGGGGCGGCCTGGGTGAGGGGCCTGTGGTGGTTTGCAGGCCAGCCATGCCCCCCAGTGACCCAAGTGGAGGCCCTGGTATCTGGGATTTATTTACCTTCTATAATTGAAACTTTGTCGCCTTGAGTGGAGGCCTGGGCAGGGCAGGCAGAAAGCTTGGCTTCCTCCATTGCCGGGGAAACCCAAGCCTCCTGCTCGATCCATGGCCGCAACCATCTTGGTTGGGTTAATTTGCATACTCGCTCCTGATTGGCTGGTGGGCATGGCTTGTTGGTGTAGTGGAGTGATGGTTAATTTGCATCTTACTCTTTTATTAGATAGGATATTATGAATCATTATTATCATGAACATACAAGATTTGATATCTTTTTCTTCAACCAAATTTTACTTTTTATCATTTTTCTAAATTATTTTTTGAATTATATATGAGTGTTTATTCAAATATTGCCAGCAGTATGGGAGAGCAGCAGGTCATCCACAAAAATCTCCTTTGAAGCCCCTCATATGCCAACTGCTTATGTAGAGTATGACAAAGGTTACATTGGGAAGTAGGGATTACAGGCCTGAGGAAGTAGGAGGCTGGGGTGGGACTCCATTATTTGGGCAAAAGGTTGTTAATCTTTCCATGAGAATGGACTATATTCCATGGTTGACTCCCAGGTCCAAGGTTGACTCCTAGGTCCCAGGGGCATACAACTTCCCACCAGGTCAGAATGACCTTTCTTTAACCAACACAAGGCAATCGTGGTTAATAGAGCATGATTAATGTTTTTCATAAGCATAGCTAGTCCCCAATATTCTATTCTTGCCCCCAACATTTCACCACTGCTATTTCTATCATCTCATATCTATGAAGTTAGTTTTATATGAAAAGTCTCATCCTGCTGGACTGCATCTACTTCTGCCTTGAAAGCAGTTCCCAGGGATGGAATACACCAAATGCAGGATGGATATGTTTTCTATCAACTGAGAATTGTCAGAAACATTCCTTCAAAGCCCTTATAACCTTAGTTATGCTGCAACAGCAAATAATCTATTGCTGCCCCATTTTTCTAGAACTGCCTCCCTGACCAGCTCAGCTCTGGATTCATCCCAGGTATAGCCCTGGAAGTGGCATTCAGGGCTTTACCATGCTACAAGCCAGTCAGGTCACTTCTACATTAAGGGAGCCTACCATGACCAGCATAACAAAAATGGTCAAAGCAATGTATGCAGCAAGATCTAGATAATTTTGAGAGCAAATTAATTAGAACTGGGGACAGTGAAACAAGGAAGGGACTAGGATAGAAGCAGCAGCAGGAGAGAGCCTGGGCAGGGCTGCGTTGGCTCACTGGAAAGCCAGAGGAAAGGGGCCCTTGGCACAGGAACCGGGAGGGGGCTAGCTTTGGATGACCAGCCGCTGCCCATGGCTCCCCTGGTTGCAAGTCTCATGGGAACAGAGATGCTTGCATGTTGGGGAAGAGCAGGGGAGAGTGAAAGGCAGACACATGCACCCGGAAGGGGGAGGGTGCTACAACATCTTTGTTTACTCATCCCTCGGTGCACCCTTAGGGTATTTCCATATCTTGGTGATTGTAAATAATGCTGCGGTGAACATGAGAGTGCATATATCTTCTCAAGGTATGGTTTTCTTTCTTTTTTTTTTTGTCAAATAAATACATAGAAGTGGAATTCTTGAATCATATGGTATCTCCACTTAAAAAATGTTAACAATAACATCCACACTTTTTTTCATAGGGGCTTCACCAATTTACATTCTCACCAACAGTGCACAAGGATTCTGTTATCTCTACATTCTCACCCACACTTGTCATTTCATAGTTGTGGATCTTTATTAAAGTTTTAATAATGTTTGGCATATTTATCAGTACTTTTTTCCACTTTTATTAAATTTATTCCCATTTGTTCCATTTGATTCTACTGCAAATAGGTTTCTTTTGTTAATTTCATTATCGGATTGTTCATTGCAGTGTATAGAAACACAGTTTATTTTTATATACTGATCTCATATCATGCCAATCTGCTGTACTAAATCATCAGTTCTAATAGCTATTTTCAGTGGGTTCCTTAGAATTTTCTGTACACAAGATAAGTCATAGCAAGTGAAGGTAGTTTTACTACTTTCTATTCAATCTGGATACACTTTCTTTCCTTTATTGTCTAAATTGTTCTGGCTAAAATCACCAGTAAATTGCCAAATAGAAGTGGAAAGGCTGGCATCCTGGTTTTATTCCTCATTTTCAGGAGAAAACATCCAGATGTTTCCCATTAAACATAGAATTACCTGTGGATGGCCCATATTTGCTGATTCTCAGGTTCAGGAAAATCTTGAATCCTGATTTGCTGAGTATTTCTATCATGAAAGGACTTTGGGTTTTGTCAAGAATCTCCTCTGAGCCTCTTAAGATATTTTCGATTTTTATTCTATTAATCTGATGTATTACATTAGTTGATTTTGAGATGTAACCCATGCCCACATATCTACCTTGTCATGCTGCATATTTCTTTTCAGATGTTGCTGGATTAGGTCCTACTATTAGATAAGCTATTTTCTTTCTTTATAATCTACTAGTGGCCTGGTGCACAAAATTCATGCTCGGGAGGTGCCCCTCAGCCCAGCCTGCACCATCTCCAATCTGGGACCCCTCAGGGACTGAGGGTTGGGTTGCGAGGGACCAGGTTGCTGGTTTAGGCATGATCCCACAGGGATTGCAGTTGGACATCGCTCTTGCAATCCGGTACTCCTGGCTCCTAACCACTCACCTGCCTGTCTGCCTGATTGCCCCTAACCACTCTGCCTGCTGGCCTGCTCGCCCCCAACTGCCCCCCCTGCCAGCCTGATTGCCCCCAACTGACCCCCACTGATGGCCTGCTCGCCCCCAACTGGCCCGCCTGCTGGCCTGCTCACTCCCAATTGCCCCCCCCCCCCCACTGGCCTGATCACCCCCAATGGCCCCCCCACACTGGCCTGATCACCCACAACTGCCCTCACCTCTTGGCCCCTAACCACCTTTACCTCGGCCCCGCCACCATGGCTTTGTCCAGAAGAACATCCAGAAGGTCTTCTGGAAGGTATCTCAGTCTAATTAGCATATTACCCTTTTATTAGTATAGATAGAGGTCTGGTGCATGGGTGGGGGCCAGCTGGTTTGCCCTGAAGGGTGTCCCAGATCAGGGTGGGAGTTCCCTTGGGGTGTGGGGCAACCTGGGCTAGGGGCCTGTAGTGGTTTGCAGGCCATCCACATCCGCATTGGGGTGGGATCTCCACTGGAGACATTGCTGGCCTTGGCGAGGGGCTGGGGCAGTTTGCAGGTAAGCCATACCCTCATGGGGTGAGGGTCCTTGCTGGGGGGACATGGCCAGTCTGGGTGAGGGGCTGAGGGCTGTTTTCAGGCTGGCCACACACCCTTCAGGGTGGGGGTCCCCACTGGTGTACCTGGCCAGCCTGGGTGAGGGGCTGAAGGCTATTTTCAGGCTGGCCACACCTCCTTCAGGGTGGGGGTCCCTGCTGGGGTCCCTGACCAGCCTGGATGAGGGGCTGATGGCTGTTTACAGGCTGGCCACGCCCCCCAGTGGGGACCCTCACTCCATGGGGATGTGGCAAGTCTGGGTAAGGGGCTGAGGGCCTTTGCAGGCCCCTCCCTCGGCAGCTGGCCCTCGCAACCCAAGCCTCCTGCTCTCTCCGGCCTGCTTCATGGCCGCCATCCACAGGCCCCTCCTTTGGCGGTCGGCCCAGGTAGATGGGAAGCTTGGCTTCCTTCGTCACCGGGGGTGACCCAAGCCTCCCACCCACACCAGCTGATTCCATGGCCATTGCCATCTTTGTCCTGCTAATTTGCATATTCCCTCCTGATTAGCTGTGGGCATCGTGGAGTGACAGTCAATTACCATATTTCTCTCTTCTTAGTATAGATATTCACAGAAGAAATATGTTTGCAGTTTGTTTTTGTGGTGATGAATCTGAGCTGCCCTACTGACTGCCTATATAAGTGAGACAAGTCATTTAGCTCCCTAAGTCTCAGTTGCCTCTCTAACCAAAGGGGATCAAATTAGTGCTTCCATGTTTAGGAGTCTGTGAAGATGAAAAGTACTGAGCCAGTCCTCCCATGGTGCTGAGTGTCTTACACTTAGTAAGCCTCTATCAGTACATTTATTTTAAGTATTCATTTTTATATATTGGTTTTGGGTATACTGCTCAGTGGTTAGACAGTCATATACTATACAAGTGCATCATAAAGTGTCTTGATTATTAGTGTTAGCATTCCTGTTCTTATTTTCATTGTCATTGGCGTCATTCTAATATATAAAAACCCTGGGTCTGTCACATCCACAATGACTGGAGATTCAACCTACTGCCCAGGCTGCACACAGCAGGCTCTGGTGGGTGGGTGTGGGAACCCCTTTCACGTCCCGCATGGTTCAGGGTTCCGGTTCAGGGTTCGGGTTCTGGAGAAGGCCACACACAAATGAAAAAAGACTAGAAAAATATTAATTTGGGAAATGGGGGCCAGGCAGAAGCCCACCTCTAGTGGGAGGACTACCCTTTGCTTTGGCCTTGCCACCCCTTTTATTCAGGTTTGGGATACACCCATTGCCCTTAGGCAGGCAATTCCAGTAACAGGCAGATTATTTTATCAGTAAGGATTTACATGATTATTTGGTAGGGAAGTTGCTTCAGCTACCATTGTCTTAATTAGATAGGGAGGGTTGGCTCTGACCTTTCAGAGCTTCAAGGTTGATCAGCCTTCAGGTTCCTTGTCCACATCTTTCTATTAGTGAGACAATGATCG
The DNA here is from genome assembly GCF_963455305.1 of Plecotus auritus. NCBI lineage: Eukaryota > Metazoa > Chordata > Mammalia > Chiroptera > Vespertilionidae > Plecotus > Plecotus auritus. The sequence continues at coordinate 90,512,237 of NC_137773.1, forward strand.
GTTTCTGGCAGGTGGGGACTTGTGGCAGCAGAGATGGGGATGGGGGAGGCGGGGCCCCCGGCACTCACACTCACTCACAACCACATACATGTACAGACACACACAGCGCCCACCAGCTCACAGCCTTTTCCCCCTTTCTTTCCCTCCCTCCCAGCTTGCTCTCGGAGCCTCTCTCAGAATGAGGAAACAAAACAGACTGGGCCTGCAGAGGCCTGGATGGAAGGGAGGGTGGGCAGAGAGTGGAGTGGCACCCACGGGCCCTGCCCCCTCCCAGCTGGGTAGGAGGAAGAAGGACACAGGGTGGCAGGGAGGCATGGAGGACTGCTGAGTAAAACAGACAGAGACTGGGTGAGATCAGGCAGGGGAGGGCAGTTGGGGGCAACCAGGCTGGCAGGGGAGGGCAGTTAGGGGTGATCAGGCAGGCAGGGGAGAGCAGTTGGGGGCAAGATCAGGCTGGCAGGGGAGGGCAGTTAGGGGCAATCAGGCAGGCAGGCAGAGGGGTTAGGGGCAATCAGGCAGGCAGGCAGAGGCAGTTCAGGGATCGGGCCTAAACCAGCAGTCGGACATCCCCTAAGGCAGTGGTTCTCAACCTTTCTAATGCTGTGACCCTTTAATATAGTTCCTCATGTTGTGGTGACCCCCAAACATAAAATTATTTTTGTTGCTACTTCACAACTGTAATTTTGCTACTGTTATGAATCATAATGTAAATATTTGTGTTTTCCGATGGTCTTAGGCTCTATAGCAGCGGTTCTCAACCTGTGGGTCACGACAGGGTCGCCTAAGACCATCGGAAAACACAGATATTTACATTACGATTCATAACAGTAGCAAAATTACAGTTGTGAAGTAGCAACAAAAATAATTTTATGGTTGGGGGACATCACAACATAAGGAACTGTATTAAAGGGTCGTGGCATTAGATAGGTTGAGAACCACTGCCCTAAGGGGTCCCTGATTGGAGAGGGTGCATGATTTTCATGCACCTGCCCACTATTTATCTTATAAACATTAAAACAGTTGCCCAGACAGTGTGGCTCAGTGGTTGAACATTAACCCTTGCACCAAGAGACTGCTGGTTTAATTCTTGGACAGGGCGCATGCCCGAGTTATAGACTCAGTCGCCAATGCAGGAGACAGCCTACCTATGTTTCTTTCTCATTGATGTTTATATATCTCTCTCCCTCTCCTTTCTTTTCTGAAATAAATAAAATATGTATGTCTATATATATACACATACATATATACATATAGACATACATATATATCATTTTTAAAACATAAAATCTAAACTGGCCAGTAAAATAACTCTGAAGTAATGCTTTTAATATAATTCTGTGATGACTGTTTTGATTTCATTTATGAGTGGTTATTTTTCCTCCTCTGAAATCTTCAAAATACATGCTGTGATTAGGATGTATTGCCTTCTTAACTAGATAGAAAAATGTCATTGATTCTTCCACTACTGCTTCAAACACCATGTCTATATTTCAGTCAGACCACAAGGAGAAATATTTTTATGTACAAACAAATATTTGTTCTTCTGCCATTTAAAGGTACTTCATGCTTTCTACAACAAAAAGGATCCATTGCTTCCTTATTTTCACTCAGATGTAAGAGACGCTGGTGTGCAACTTGGGAGTTCTCCAGTGAGCACTGAGACTGGCCCCCACACATGAAGGAAAAGGAAAGACCAAAGAAAGAGACAGACCACTCTAGATTTTTAAGTGGCCGTTCTAATAAGCAAAGGAACTTGCATACCAGGGAGGTCTTGGGTGGCCATTAGAGCAGTAGACCTCCACACTGCCCACCAGAATCTTCAAAGTTTACCTAGAAGCCTTCACTGGGTCACCCGGTCAGATGGGGTCAGCAACACATTGTCCTCTCAAACCTCCATCCTTGAAATGGCCCTTAGTTCTCCATCAGTGGACAGAACATATATCCCAAGGACAGGGGTGGGAGGAAGGAATCTGATTGCCCAGTTATAGCTCATTGATTGACCAGCTGTGGCATCTTCTCAGTGACCCTCGCACAGAGCAGCTGCTTGAACCGTGTGTGACTCGTTCCATTAGGGCCATATGCCAAGGCTACGGGGAAAATCTCTCTTTACATACAGGAACTCCTTGTGCCTTCTCAGTGGAGCTCTTTGATGAAAAGACCATCTTGTAGGGTGAGTCTTAAGACCTCATGGTTTCCATGGTGCAGGTGGATGTAGCAACACTAAGTCTATTCTGGCCCTTGTGTTTGCCATGATGGAGACTACAGGAACCACTTCATCTTACCCCTTAATGCAGTGGTCGGCAAACTGTGGCTCGTGAGCCGCAGTTTGCCACTCTGTTGACTAATGAGTTTGCCGATCACTGCCCTAATGTATCACCAATGGATTTCATGTAACCCACTTGGATTTTCTCTTATGATTGTAATATATAAAACTAGAGGCCCAATGCTTGAAATTCCTGCAAGAGTAGGCCTTCCTTCCCCTGGCTGCTGGCACCGGCTTCCCTCTGTCACTCGAAACCCGGGCTTCCCTCTGGCCACCTGCAGGACCTAGAATCCGGGCTTCCCTCTCAGCCCTGACTTTGTCCGGAAGGACATCTGATCTAATTAGCATATCATGCTTTTATTATTATAGATAAGGTACAAAACTCCATTCCCCAGAACAATATCTCAATCCATTGACATTTTGCTTCCTGACAATAAACTCACAAAAATTCTCGTGAGGTTTGAATGATTATTACATTGACAGATGGAACCCAGTTTTCTGATAAATCTCATTATTGCTGGATTAAACAGTTAACTGTGGTAGGCAACAAGAATGGCACCAGGTGTCTGGCTGTGCTCAAACCAAACGTGGGTTCAGCAGCCTGGGTACTTCAGTTCTGGCTAGGAAAGAATTCAGAGCAAGACCCAATTTGTAAGAGAACAGTTACTGGGTAAATTAAAGAGGTAGCAGAAGTAATTCTTAGAATAAACGGGCTTAGGAAAGGAGTTAAGGCAGTAACCGAAGGGTCCTTGGAGATTGGGAGGTAACCTGCCTTGAGGGTGGGGGGGAGTGGAGGGAGAAGGGAAAGGTACAGGTGTGCTCCAGGGAGGGAGAGCCCACTGGGTCCTCCTTCCTAAAGGTTTTAAGGGTGGAGATTTCAGGGGAGGTCCCATGGGAAGATGTGAATGGAATATTCTGTAGCTTTCCAGGTGTGTCCATTCAGGGATGTGGCTTCCACTGATGGATTGGCTGGCACCAGAGCAGGGGTCATTATTCATTGCAGCTGGTCCTGGGGTCAGCCCTGGCATTTTGTTGCTTAACTGGGCCTGGAGCTAGAGGAGGAAATGTCTCCCTGGGGACAAGGCCCCACCCTACAATTGACTGCCCATTGCTAGACACCTGGCCTTCCACCCTGGTGACCTCTGTACCTGGCCCATCTCCTTGCTCTGTGTAGGTCTGTGGAACTGCCTACAAGATAACCACAAGTAAGGGGTGGCTCAGAGGAGGGTGACTGAATCACCAGTGGGAACACATTTTTCATGTGAACAACATTTTCTAAAGGTAACCATTCTAAATACGCAGAAGTCACTTTTCCCGCTGGACATGGTGGCCTGTTTCTGGTTTCAATGCTCTTTCTGGGAATCTGGCTGTAGTTCTGGAAGGATACCACCCTAAGGCATCCCTGGTCCCTGAGCCTGGGCACCTTTTTGGCAAATGCACACGTCAGACTCCAGTTGTCAACAAAGATCAAAATGGAGCCAGATTCATTAGGTGCCTTTTAAGTGTATGTGTTTGCAAGGAAGAACCACTGTTCCCTGGGGGGCTCTCAGCCTTGCTCAATGCAAAGGTCCCTGGACAGGAGATCTGGCTGCTTTGGGCTCAGGCCTGTGCACCTCAGGCGCTAGGGGGCGGGTGGTGCGAAGTATCTGTCCTCTGAGCTGAGCGCCTGGTGGGTGGAGCTGCTGTGGGGGCCGGTGTGTGGGGCTACGGTGGGGGCGGGTGGGTGGGGCTATTTGGGGAGCAGGTGGGTGGGGTTACGCTCTGCTACTACGCGGAAGTTCACTGAGATCGTATACCCCTCGCATTTGTGTCTTTCGTCTGTCCGTGATCTGTACGGTGTTGGGAGCCGCAGGCGGGACTCAGGGAGGCCCAGGAAACTAGAAATGGTGAGTGTGCGGCCGGGCGTGGAGACGGGGAGGACGGGCGGGTGGAACCGCGGGGGTTGGACAGTCTCTCCACGGTAAGGTCCGGAGCCTGCGGACCCAAAGCGCCCGGGGGCTCCGCTGAAACTGCAGGCCCCTTGGGCTCGCAGTGTGGGGCTCAGCCGGGACCCGGGCGTCCAGTTTGTCCCCGCGGAAGGGCCTTCGGCTGCGGAGCGTGTCTGGGCAGCTCTGCACCCACATCCCCGCGGCTCCACAGTTGGTGCGGTGACCACGGGGAGGATCATTGGGGCAGTTTTGTTGTTTTCACTTCTCTCACACACACCTGCATGGTGTAGCCTACTACACACCTAGGCCATATGGTGTAGCCTGTGGGTCCTAGTCAACAAACCTGTACAACATGCTACTGTACTGAATACTGTAGGCAATTGTAATGCAATGGTAGTAAGCATTTATGAAAAGGTGCAGTAGAAATGTGGTGTGCAAGGTAGAAAATGGTACATCCGTGTGGGGCACTGACCCTGAGTGGGCTACAGGACTGGAGGTTGTTCTGCAGGAGTCAGTGATTGGTGAGTGAATATGAAGGCCTAGGACGTTACTGTGCAGGTCTGTAGACTTTATCACACTGTACACTTAGGCCAGGAAATTTACAAAACACAGATTCAATCAAGTCCAGGAGGCAATTATGCAATCAAAAGGCACAGTTAACACAAGACCTCTGAGGCTGCTGCCCGCATGAAACAGCATACTGTTTCACAGCAAAGTTTCCTTTCACTAAGTAGAAAGCTCACAACGATAAAGAGGATAGTATAGCAAATACATGAACCAGTTCATCATCATCAGGTATTATATGTAGTGAACATAACTGTATGTGCTGGACTTTCATAGGACTGGCCGCACAAGAAGCTTGTTTACACCAGCATCATCATAAACATCTGAGTAATGCATTTCCCTATGACACTGTGATGGGTATGACATCACTAGGTGATTGCAGTTTTTCAAATCCACTGTAATCTTTTTGTTTTATAGAAGGGATTTTATTTTCATTAAGTTATAATTGACATACAACATTATATTAGTTTAAGGTGTACAGCATAATGATTTGATATGTTTATGTATTGTGAAGTGACTATCACAATAAGTCTAGTTAGCATCTGTCATCATACAGACTTACAGAATATTTTTTTCTTGAAAAGAGAACTTTTAAGACTTACTCTTAGCAACTTTCACATCTGAAATATGGTATTACTAACTGCAGTCTCCGTGCTGTAAGCTGCATTTCCATGACTTATTTTATAACTGGAAGTTTGTACCTTTTCACACTCTTCATCCATTTGACCCCCACCCCACCCCCGTACACCACTCCTGCAACCTCTAGCAACCATCAGTTTGCGTTCTGTATCAATGGAGTTTTTATAAAGGTTCCACAGACAAGTGAGAATACACGGTATTTCTCTTTTTCTGACTTATTTTACAAAGCATCCTGCCCTCAAGGTCCATGAATGTGTTGTTACAAGTGGCAGAATTTCCTTTTCTAATGGCTGAATAATACAATAATAGTCCTCTGTGTGTGTGTGTGCACCATTTTTAAAATTGTTTAAAGTACTGCATATATCTCCTTTTCCCCTATTGACATCCCCCATGCCTCCAGGACAAGCCCCCTTCACCCCAGTGTCCATGTCCATTGGCTATGCTAATACGCATGCATAGAAGTCCTTTGGTTGATCTCTTACCCCTCTCCCCTCCCTTCACTTCTTTCTGAGGTTGGACTGTCTGTTCAGTGTTTCTTAGTCTCTGGATCTATTTCGGTTCATCAGTTTATGTTCATTATATCCCACATATGAGTGAGGTCATGTGATATTCATCTTTCTCCGACTGGCTTATTTCACTTAGCACAATGCTCTCCAGGTCCATCCAAGCTGTTGCAAATGGTGAAAGTTCCTTCTTTTTTATAGCAGCGTAGTATTCCACTGTGTAGACGTACCACAGTTTTTTAATCCACTCATCTACTGGTGGGCACTTAGGCTGTTTCCAAATCATGCACCATTTTCTTTTAAACATTTTTTTTTAACTCTCACCGGGGGTATTTTTCCATTGATTTTTGGAGAGAGGGGAAGAGAAAGGGAAAGACAGAGAGAAATATTGACATGAAGGAAACACATAGACTAGTTGCCTCCTGCACATGCCCGACCAGGGCCCAGGCTGGGAGGGGTGCTTGCATCCAAGGTGTGTGCCCCTGACCGGGAATCGAACGCGGTACCCTTCAGTCCACAGGCCGACGCTCTCTTCACTGAGTGATACTGGTTAGGGCTTAAACTTTTTTTCCAATAAGTTGACACAATAAATTAGTTTCAGGTGCCAACATAGTGATTAGACATGTACGTAACTTACAAAGTCTAATACCCATCAGATACCACATATGGTTAACAGAATATTATTGACTGTATTTCTTATGCTCTACTTTACATCCTCCTATTTTGTAACTATCAATTTCTACTTCCTTTTTGTTGTTGTTTTTGTTTGTTAATCCTCACTTCAGGATATTTTTCCATTGATTTTTTAGGGAGTGTGGAAGAGAGAGGGAAAGACAGAGAGAAACATTGATGTGAGAGAGAAACATCAATTGGTTGCCTCCTGCACGAGCCCTGACCAGAGCTGGGCTGGGGAGGAGCCTGCAACCAAGGTATATGCCCTTGAGTGGAATCGAACCTGGGACCTTTTGGTCTGCATTCTGGTGCTCTATCCACTGAGTCAAGCCAGCTAGGTCATGTGTTTCCTTTAAAAAATAATAATAATTCCTTATTGTTGAAAGTACTACATATACAGGCAGTCCTGGGGTTACGTCGGACTCGACATACATCGTTTAGTATTTACGTCGCCATCTCCCGTTTATTTATAAAAAGAAAAGTTCTGTCATTTTGAGGTATGTACTATACAAATGTGCTTTATGTTTTTTATTATTTATTGTATTTACCTCAAGTAAAGGTCAGGAATTGTTCTTTTAATTTTTTTTTTACCGTTTCACTTCATTACTGCTGTGTATGTGCTCCATGTGAGTGACATAGGTGCTTACGTAGGTGGGTTCCAACCTACATTACGTCGCGCTGTAGGAACGGATCTCCAACATAACCCGAGGACCTACTGTATCGCCTTTTTTCTCCAATTGACCCCCTCAACACCCACCTCTTCCTGCCCCCTACCCTAGGTGTTCAGCACCTTTTTGTCTGTGTCCATGGGTTATGCATATATGCATGCAAGGCCTTTAGTTGATTAGCTCCCACCCACCCTCCCCCGCCTTCCCTCGGAGATTCTGCACTCTCTTCCAGGCTCTCATGTCTCTGGATCCACGCCTATCATCAGTTTATTTTTTGTTACTTAGATTCCACATATGAGAGAGATCATGTGATACTTGTCTTTTTTTGACTGATTTATTTCACTTAGCATCATATAGTCCAGGTCCCTTCATGTTGTCTCAAATGGAAAGAGATTGTTCTTTTTTACTGCTGCATAGTATTCCGTGGTATAAACGAACCACAGCTTTCTTATCCACTCATCTACTGATGGACACTTGGGCTGATTGCAGATCTTTCCTATTGTAAATTGTGCTGCTGTGAACATAGGGGTGCATACATTGTTTCTAATTGGTGTTTCAGGTTTTCTTAGGATATATTTCTAGAAGTGGGATCACTGAGTCAAATGGCAGATCCATATTTAATTTTTTAAAAAACTCCATACTGTTTTCCATAATGGTTGCACCAGTCTGCATTCCCACATGCAATGTACTAGGGTTCCCTTTTCTCCCCAACCTCACCAGCACTTGTCATTTTTTTGATTTGTTGATGGCAACCATTCTGACAAGGTATCCTGTTGATTTGCATCTCACGGATGATTAGTGACTTGGAGCATTTTTTTTTATGTCTCTTGGCCATCTTTTATATTGGATTGTTTGTTTTCCTTCTGTTAAGTTGTAGAGTTTCTTATATAGTTTGGATATTAACCCTTTATTAGATGTATTATTGCTAAATATGTTCTCTCATACAGTGGGCTCCCTTTTCATTTTATTGATGGTTTCTTTTGCTGTGCAGAAGATTTATATTTTGATATAGTCCCATTTGTTAATTTTTTCCTTTATTTTCTTTGTCTTATGGCTGGTCGGCAAACCGTGGCTCGCGAGACACATGCGACTCGCAAGCTGCGGTTTGCCGCTCTGTTGACTAATGAGTTTGCCGACCACTGTCATATACTACTACCCTTTACCTCTTTGCACACAATATACTACAATTGCCTAATCCTTACAGCTTCCAACTACACGGTAACATTTAGTCTAGTCCAGTGGTTGGCAAACCGCGGCCATTCTGTTGACTAATGAGTTTGCCGACCACTGTCTTAGGAGATGTGTCTATAAACATACTGCTATGAGAGATGTCTCAGATTTTGCTGCGTATGGTTTCTTCTAGAATTTTTATGGTTTCACGACTTACATTGAATTTATCCATTTTAAGTTTATTCTTGTGTATGGTGTAAATTGGTGGTCTAGTTTCATTTCTTTTGCATGTATCTGTCCAATTTTCCCAACAACATTTAAGAGATTCTCTTGACTCCATTGTATGCACTTGCCTCCTTTGTCGAATATTAATGGAGTGTAATGGCTTGTTTCGATTTCTGGGTTCTCTGTTCTGTTCCATTGATCTATATGCCCGTTCTTGTGCCAGTACCAGGCTGTTTTCATTTTGGTGGCTTTGTAGTATAACTTGAAATCTCGTGTCATGATTCCTCCGACTTTGTTTTTCTTTCTCAAAATTGCTGCAACTATTCAGGGTCTTTTTTGATTCCATATACATTTTTGGAGTATTTGTTCTAGCTCTGTGAAAGATGGCAATAGGATTTTAATGGGATTTCATTGACTCTGTAGATTGCCTTGGGAAGTAGGGACATTTTAATGATGTTGATTCTACCAGTCCATGAACACAGTATATTCTTCCACTTGGTTATATCTTCTTCTACGTTTTTATTCCATGTCCTGTAGTTTTCCGAGTACAGGTCTTTTGCCTGCTTGGTTAAGTTTATTCCTAAGTATCTTAATTTCCTTTGTTGACAAGGTAAATGGAATTGGTTGTTTAGGTTCTCTTTCTGAGAATTCATCGTTGGTGTATAAACAAACCATCGGTTTTTGGGTATTGATTTTGGGTATTGATTCTGCTACATTGCCAAATTCATTGATTAAATCTAGTAGTGTTTTGGTGGAATCTTTAGGGTTTTCTGGGTACAATATCATGTCTTCTGCGAATAATGAGAGTTATACTTCCTCTTTTCCAGTTTGGATGCTTTTTATTTCTTCTACTTGTCTGAACGCTGTGGCTAGGACTTCCAGTACTATGTTGAATAAGAGTAGTGGAAGCGGACATCCCTGTCTTGTTCCAGGTCAATTTGAACCACGCTTTGATCGTAAAACAATTTATTTTTGCCCATTGAGTATGATGTTGGCTGTAGGTTTGTCATATATGGCCTTTATCATGTTGAGATATGCTCTCTCTAGTCCCACTTTGCTGAGAGTTTTTATCAAAACTGGGTGTTGGATTTTGTCAAATGCTTTTTCTGCACCTATTGATATGATCATGTGAGTTTTGTCTTTCAATTTGTTTATGTGATGTATCACGTTTATTAATTTGTGAATATTGTACCAGCCTGGAATAAATCCCACTTGGTCATGGTGTATGATCTTTTTAAGATATTGCTGGATGCTATTTGCTAATACTTTGTTGAGTATTTTAGCATCTATGTTCATCAGAGATATTGGTCTGTAATTCTCTTTCTTTGTAGTGTCTTTATTTGCTTTTGGAATTAGAATAATGCTGGCCTCATAAAAAGAGTTTGGAAGTGTTCCTTCCTTTTGGATTTTCTGAAATAGTTTGTGGAGTAAAGGTGTTAGTTCTTCTTTGAATGAAGAACTCCCCTGTGAAGCCGTCCGGACCTGGGCTTTTATTAGCTGGGAGTTTTTTAATTACTGCTTCTACTTCATCAGTTGTTATTGGCCTACTCAGGTTTTCTGATTCCTTCTGATTCAGTTTTAGGAGATTGTATTTTTCTAGGAATTTGTCCATTTCATCCACATTGTCCAGCTTGTTGGCATATAGTTGTTCATAGTATTTTCTTACAATCCTTTGTATTTCTGTCTGTGGTGTCATTGCTTACTTCTCCACTTTCTTTTCTGGTTTTACTTATTTAGGTCCTCTCCCTTTGTTTCTTTTTTTTTTTTAACTTTTAAATCTTTATTGTTGATATTATTACAGATGTTCCTCTTTCCCCCCCCATAGCTCCTCTCTACCCGGTTTCCACCCCACTCCAGGTCTTCCCTCACCTGCCCCCCCACCACCGACCTCATCCATAGGTGTAAGCTTTGTCCAATCTCTTCCTGCACCCCCCACGACCTCCCCCGCCCCCGCCCCGAGAATTGTCAGTATATTTCCTTTCTATGCCCCTGATTCTATTACATTCACCAGTTCTTTTCATCAGGTTTTTTATTCATTTCATTTTTAGGTTCACTTGTAAATAGATATGTATTTGTTGTCACTTTGCTGTTCATAATTTTTTATCTTTACCTTTTTCTTCTTCTTCCTCTTCTTAAAGAATACCCTTCAGCATTTCATATAACACTGGTTTGGTGGTGATGAACTCCTTTAGTTTTTCCTAGTTTGTGAAGCTCTTTATCTCACCTTCAATTCTAAATGATAGCTTTGCTGGGTAGTATAATCTTGGTTGTAGGTTCTTGCTATTCATCACTTTTTATATTTCTTGCCACTCTCCTCTGGCCTGCATAGTTTCTGTTGAGAAATCCGCTGACAGTCGTATGGGTACTCCCTTGTAGGTAACTAACGGTTTTTCTCTTGCTGCTTTTAAGATTCTCTCTTTGTCTTTTGCCCTTGGCATTTTAATTATGATGTGTCTTGGTGTGGTCCTCTTTGGATTCCTCTTGTTTGGGGTTCTGTGAGCTTCCTGGACTTGTAAGTCTACTTCTTTCCCCAGGTAAGGGAAGTTTTCTGTCATTATTTCTTCAAATAGGTTTTCAATATCTTGCTCTCTCTCTTCTTCTGGCACCCCCATAATTCAGATGTTGGTACTCTTGAAGTTGTCCCAGAGGTTCCTTACACTATCTTTATATTTTTGGATTCTTCTTTTTTTTTTTTTTTGCTTTTCCACTTGGGTGTTTTTTTGCTTCTTCGTATTTCAAATCTTTGACTTGATTCTTGCGATCCTCTAGTCTGCTGTTGAATCTCTGTATATTATTGTTTTTTTAAAAAATATTTTTTTATTGATTTCAGAGAGGAAGGGAGAGGAAGAGAGGTAGAAACATCAATGATGAGAAAGAGTCATTGATCAACTGCCTCCTGCATGCCCCCCATGGGGGATCAAGCCCGAAACCCAGGCATGTGCTTGACTGGAATCGAACCTGGGACCCTTCAGTCCACAGGCTGACGCTCTATCCACTGAGCAAAACCAGCTAGGGCACTGTATATTATTCTTTATATCAGTCAGTATATGCTTAATTTCTGATTGGTCCTATTTCATATCCTTGAAGGTCTCACTAAATTTCTCAGAGGTTTCTAGAAGATTCTTGAGTAACCTTATAACCATGGTTTTAAACTCTATATCCAGTATTTTGCTTTCATCCATTTCTTTCATTTGTCACTTGTTTCTTTGTCTCCGCATTTTGGCTGCTTCCCTGTGTTTGTTTCTATGTACTGGGTAGCTGCGAAGTCTCCTTGAGTTGATAGAGTGGCCTTGTGTGGTAGGCGTTCTATAGGGCCCCATGGCTCAGCCTCCCCAGTCACCTAACGTGGACGCTCTTGGTGCACCCCTTTGTGGGCTGTGTGCACGGTCTTATTGTAGTTAACCCTTGATTGCTGTTGGTATCACTGGGATGAATTGACCTCCAGGCCAATTGGTTGTGATGACCAGCTGAGTCTACACTGGAAGATCTGTTGCACAGGAAACACCCTTATGGGGCAGGACTTGCTTCAGTGGGGCTTTGGTGCTCACTGAGTCTGCCCCTTGAGTGTGTCTCTTATGGATGTGAAGAGTTGTAATCTGGTATTGTCTCACACTGACCACTGGGTACACTGGCTCTTGAATCTCCAAGGAGATGCAAGGTCAGCCACTGTCTGGGGCCGCCCAGCCGGAGCTACAGAGATATCTGCAGATTCCTCCTGTTTGTATGGGGCTGCGCCTTGGCCCTTCTTTTGGAAGCTCTGGGCTCTCTGACCCAGCTGCAGTTTGACAGGTTTTAGGCAGAGAAAGGACAGGCCATTCATATGCAGAAGCCGATGCACTCAGCTTGGGTGGGGTTGTAAATTGGGTGGGGCAGGGTCTCTGGGAATCACCAGAGCGGAGCAAACGGCAATGGCTGCCAGTGAGCCCTGCACCGGAGAGGTCCCTGGGTCTGCGCGTCCCGTGCCCCCACGCAGGAACAATGATTGCTGCAAGCACCTCTGATAGAAAGCCGCCCTTGTGTTTCTGTCCCAATGCCAGACAGTCCAGTTTCTCCCCGTATGTGTCTGGGTCCCTCAGAGTCTCGCCCGGAACTGGAGTTCAGAGCAAGCGCAAGCTTCTATCTTCCTTCCGATTAAAAGAGCAGCACATCCAGGTGCCAGCACTTTCTGTGCCTCCACACTTCTTATCAGTCTCAATGCACTTTCTTCACCTCTCTAGTTGTGGAACTTCTACTCAGCCAGCTTTCCCACGGTTCGGGGTGGTAGTTGTTCTGCCTTTTAGTTGGAATTTTGATGTGGTTGTGAGAGGCAAGTATAGGTGTTTACCTATACCGCCATCTTGATTCTCCTCTCTTTGTTTCTTGATAAGTCTGGCTAACAGTTTATCAATTTTGTTTATCCTATCAAAGAACCAGCTCTTGGTTTCATTTGATTTTTTTTTTTTTGTATTGTTTTGGTTTGTTTGTTTTGTCTCTATGTAATTTGTTTCTGCTGTAATCTTTATTGTTTCCTTCCTTCTACTTACTCTGGACTTTTCTTATTGTACTCTTTCTAGTTCTTTAAGTTGTAGGGTTAAATAATTTATTGTGGGTTTTTCTTGTTTTTTGAGGTATGCCTGTAGTGCTATGAACTTCCCTCTCAGGATGGCTTTTGCTGTGTCCCAGAGATTTTGGGTTGTTGTGTGTTCATTTTCATTTGTTTCCAGGAAGTTTTTGATTTCTTTCTTGACCTTGTGGTAACCCATTCAATATTTAATATTAGGCTCTTTAGCCTCCATGTGTTTGAATGTTTTTGGGTGTTTTTACTGTAGTTCTGGAGAATTCTCTTGTTCTTTCACTTGGGTTGTCTCCTCATTTTGGCTATCTGTTTGGGTTTGGGAGTATATGCTAAGTAGATCCTCTATGCCTCTCAAAGTTTAGTGCAGGACAGTGTCAAATGTTGTTTCTGACTAATTTCATTCCACTGTGATCGGGAAGATGCTTGATATGATTTCAATCTTCTTGATGTTCTTGAGACATGTTTTGTGTCCTAATGTGGTCTTTCTTTGTGAATGATCTGTGTGCACTTGAGAAGAATGTATATTTTGCTCTTTGGGGTGAAATGTTATATAATTGTCAATTAAATCTATCTGATCCAGTGTGTCCTTTAGAGTCACTGTCTCCTTGTTAAGTTTTTGTCTGGAAGATCCATCCAGTGAAGTCAGTGGGGTGTTGAATTCTTGTACTATGACTGTAGTGTTGTCGATCTCTCTGTTAAAGTTCTTTAGAAGTTATGTACTGGTACTTAGGTGTTACTATATTGGGTGCATACATGTTGACCAGGGTTATATCCCCTTGTTGGATCCATCCCTTTGTTTGTGCTGTGATGGCCTTCATTTTAAAGTCTATTTTGTTGGCTATGAGTATTGCTACTCCAGCTTTTTTTTCTTTTCCATTGGCATGGAAAAATTTATTCCATCCCTTCACTTTCATCTTGTGTGTGTCTTTTGTTCTGAGGTGGGTCTCTTGTAGACAGCATATAATTGGGTCATGTTTTGTATCCCTTAAGCTAATCTATGCCTTTTAGTTGGAGCATTTAATCAATTTACATTAGGATTATTATTGCTAAGTACTTATTTATTGCCATTTTAATTCTGTATGCCTAGGTTTCTCTTTGGTTCTTGTTCTCATTATAGCAGTCCCTTTAGCATTTCTTCTTTTTTAAAAAAATTAAATTCTTTATTGTTTACATTATTACATATATATCCATTTTCCCCCATTGACCTCTCCCTAGCTACTCCCACCCCCAGGACATGTCCTCACTCCCCTCTGTCTGTGTCCATTGGTTATGCTTCTATGCATGCATACAAGTCCTTTGGTTGATCTTTTATCCCGCACCCCTCCCCTGCCTTTCCTCTGAGGTTTCACAGTCTGTTTGATGCTTCTATGTCTATGGATCTATTTTAATTTTATTTTTATTTATTTTTTTAAAATATATTTTTATTTATTTCAGAGAGGAATGGAGAGGGAGAGATAGAACCATCAATGATGAAAGAGAATCATTGATAGGCTGCTTCCTGCACGCCCCCTACTGGGGACCAAGGCCACAACCTAGGCATGTGCCCTTGGCCGGAATCGAACCCAGGACCTTTCAGTCTGCAGGCCGACGCTCTATCCACTGAGCCAAACCAGCCAGGGCAGATCTATTTTTATTGATCAGTTTATGTTGTTCATTATTATCCACAAATGAGTGAGATCATGTGATATTTATCTTTCTCCAACTGGCTTCTTTTGCTTAGCATCATGCTTTCCAGGTCCATCCATGCTGATGCAAATGGTAAGAATGCTTTCTTTTTTACAGCAGCATAGTATTCCAATGTATAGATGTACCACAGATTGTTTTGTTTTAACCCACTCAATTGCTGATGGATAATTAGGCTATTTCCCAATTCTTAGTGATTGTAAATTGTGCTGCTATGAACATAGAGATGCATATATTCTTTTTAATTGGTGTCTCTGATTTCGTGGGATATATTCCTAGAAGTGGGATCACTGGGTCAAACAAGAGTTCCATTTTTAATTTTTTGAGGAAACTTCATACTGTTTTCTACAGTGGTTGCACCAGTCTGCATTCCCACTAGCAGTGCACTAGGGTACCTTTTTCTCCAAACATAGGGGTGCATATATCCTTTCTGATTGGTGTTTCTAGTTTCTTGGGATATATTCCTAGAAGTGGGATCACTGGGTCAAATGGGAGTTCCATTTTTAGTTTTTTGAGGAAACTCCATACTGTTCTCCACAGTGGCTGCACCAGTCTGCATTCCCACCAGCAGTGCAAAAGAGTTGCTTTTTCTCCACATCCTCACCAGCACTTGTCGTTTGTTGATTTGTTGATGATAGCCATTCTGATGGGTGTGAGATGATACCGCTTTGTTGTTTTGATTTGCATCTCTTGGATAATTAGTGACTTTGAGCATGTTTTCATATGTCTCTTAGCCTTCCTTCTGTCCTCCTTCGAAAAGTGTCTATTTAGGTCTGTTGCCCATTTTTTGATTGGATTGTTTATCTTCCTTTCGTTAAGCTGCATGAGTTCCCTGTAGATGTTGGAGATTAAACCCTTATCGGTGATAACATTGGCAAATATGTTCTCCCATGCAGTGGGCTTTCTTGTTGTTTTGTTGATGGTTTCTTTTGCTGTGCAAAAGCTTTTTATTTTGATGTAGTCCCATTTGTTTATTTTCTCTTTAGTTTCCATTGCCCTAGGAGCAGTATCAGTGAAGAAGTTCCTTCGGCATATGTCTGAGATTTTTCTGCCTGTGGATTTTGTACGAATTCTTTATAAATTTTGGATATTAACCCCTTATCAAATGTATCATTGCCGAATATGTTTTCCCATTGTGTAGAATGTCTTTTCATTTTGTGAATGAAGCTTTCCTGCCAGCAGAATCTTTTTAGTTTGAGGTGGTCTCATTTGTTTATTTTTTCTTTTGTTTGCCTTGCTCAATGGGACATGTCATAAAAATATTAAGAGAAATATTAAGAGATTTTACTGTAGAAGTTTTACATTTAAGTCTTTAATCCACTTGAGTTAATTCTTGCATATGTTGTAAGAAGGAGATCTAAGTTTCATTTTTTTGCACGCATTTTCCCAACACCATTTATTGAATAGACTGTCTTTACTTTATTGTATGCACTTGTCTCCTTTGTATATATTAACTTAACATATAAGTTTGGATTTATTTGTGGGCTCTCTGTTCTCTTCCATTGGTCTATATGTCTGTTTTTATGCTGATACCATGCTGGTTTGATTACTATAGTTTTGTAATATAGTTTGATGTCAGGTAATGTGATATCTCTAACTTTGTTCTTCTTTGTCAAGATAGCTTTGGCTATTTGGGGTCTTTTGTGGATTCATATGAAATGTTGGATTACTTGTTCTAGTCCTGTGAAAAACATCATTGGTGTTTTGATAGGAATTTTGGTTCTGATTGGTCAGTTCCTATGCACTGAATATATAGATCACCTTGGGTTGTATGGACATTTTAATGATGTTAATTCCTCTTATTTATGAGTATGGTATTTGCTTCCATTTATTTGTATCTTCTTCAATTTCTTTCTTCAGTGTCTTATAATTTTATGAATACAGGTCTTTTACCTCCTTGCTTGAATATATTCCTAGGTTATTTATTTTCTTATGCCAAATCCATTATACTCTTATGGGACTACCATCCTATATGAGGTCTGTTGTTGATCATAGGTTATGTGGCTCATGACTGTATTAACACATTGAGGACCAGTAGTTTTATTGCTAGCTTTACCCAGTAGTCAGATAAGTTTCTATTGAATGGGTAAAAAAAAACAAAAAACATTTTACAAAGTTTTAAAAAGATATTAGCTTGTAAGAACATGTAATAAATAACTTTAATATGCAATGGGTATTTAATTTTAAGGCATGCCTTTAACATTTACTAGTATGGAAAACACTCTGTCATAAGAAAACACCAGAATGCTCATGATCTGCCTGCAATGTGTTAAGTTTTGCTTTTGGTGATGTGACTTGACATAAATGATTCATTGTGCACCAGTTGTCCCTTTTTTTAATAGAACAGACTCAAAATTTGAATTATTATTTTCCCATAGTTAATGAATGGCTGTCTTTAAAAAGTGTATTGTGTGTGTGTATTTCCAGGTAGCTAATAACCACCTGGAAGTAATTTGCATCAAAGCTTTGTGCCTCTCCCTCTCTTTCCAGGATCTTTCCCCGGGAACAGCAATCCCCTGAGAAATCCTTTGGGTGGTTGCTCTGGGGTAACTTTCTGTATGTTGTACATCAGCCCTGCCTCTCCCCTAGTTTGTGACCTTTAAACATGTTTTCACGTTATTTTAGTCTCAGGTTTTAAATGAATAAAAATGTGTGCAATCATTGCAACTTAATACAAAGTGTAAACTATTTTAAGTTTTCCTGACACAGTGCCTCTCAGAGAAATAAAATACTTTATTGTTACACTCAGGGTCCAGTGCACGAATTTGTGCACCTTGAAAGGAACTGTGGGCCATGAGGCTGCAGTGGACCCAGGGGTGGGTCTCGGCCCATACTTCGCGCCCCCGCCCAACCCCTCCCTCCGGGTCCCCAGTCCCCTGTCTGCCAGCAGCCCTGCTCTCGCCTCCGCTGCTCCCATGCCCTGATGGTGCCAGCCCCGCTCACATCCACTAATGGCGCAGAGCATTTGGGGTTGGCACCAGCAGTGGGTGCAAGAGATGGCTGCTGGCCCCGATCGCCCCTCAGGAGCAGAGGGAGGTGGAGGAGCCCTGAGGGGTGATCCGGGAGCCGGTGTCGGGAGCTGGCGGTGGGTGCGAGCAGCGGCTCTGGTGCCAGAAGCTGGTGGGATCTGGGCCAGCGCCCGCAGCCGGTGCAAGCGCCGGGCGGGATCATGGCACCCTGGGAGCAAAGAATTTTCAGTAACCACCAGAGACGCACGCCGATGACAGTGTCTGGTGCCCCGCCTTGGTCATGTGCCCCCTTCACCTGCTCCATTATTCTACCCCGGCCGACGCCTGCCATGTTCCTTGCTCTGCAGTCTGCTGCTGATGCGTGCCATATTCCACACACGCCCCCTGGTGATCAGCCGCACATCATAGCGACCGGTTGTATGGTTGTTTGGTTATTCCACCGTTCATCCTATTTGCATATATCTGGGTTTTATATATATAGGTTGCATGTATTACATTATTGTTTGGCCTGTTTCCTTCAGTGTGGGTAGGAATATTTTAAGGTCTATTATTTTGAGTGAGTCAAATGGATTTTTAGAGCTTAGACTGGAGGTGTTGAAGTATGATTAATAGTTTACAAAACAAATTTTTGCCATGGGAACAATAATAAATTAGCATCTTTTTTTTAAATGCAATAGTAGATACTTGTGGATTTTCTTGTTGAGCTAGCAAAGTGCCTTAACCATTTTAATATCTTCTTTACACATGAACACTGGGTTTAAGCCTGTTTGCTGATTGTACAAACACAGGCTTTGAGTCACTTGAAACATCAGTGGTGGCCCAGAGCAACGTCAGGGAAGAGCAGAGGTCTGAGGCCAGGTGCTTTAAGCTAAGGAAGCCCCCCCACCCACGCCCTTGAGCCTGCCAAGGGAAGTACTTGAAGGCCCACTGACCTTCCTGGGGAGCCTCCCCCTGCAGGTGTCCTACCTGCTCACACCCACCATGGAAGGAGCCTTTACAGTGAGAGAAGCTACAGCCCTGGAGAGCTGGGGAACTAGTGCACCTGCGTGAGGGGGTGATGCCCCTTCTGAGGTTTTAGTTGTGGTCCCCTGGACCTGTTCCTAGGCATAGGTTGAAGTTTTGCATCCAGGGTGTGGGTGCACATTGAGAAAATCTGGGAAAGTCAGGAGTGTGTGTCCTGGGTTAGGGATTGTGAGATTGGGAGTTCATCTGGGTCAGAACCTTACAGTGAATCCAGCTGAGCACCCCCTCACTGTGAGCTGCAGCCTGAGAGAGGGAGCACGTCTGTTGGCGGTGGCATGGTGGGAACAGCACCTCGTGTTAGACCCAAGAGGTTGGACCGGATCTGGGTTCAGCAGCATAGGTGCTTGGATTCTGGCTGGGAAGGAATTCAGAGCCAAGACTCAAACTATAAGAGAACATTTATTTGGGAAATCACAGAGATAGAAGAAATAATTCTTTACGGAATGGAAATTCATAGAAGGAACAAGTTATAGAGGTAATGGAAGGGCCCTTGGCTCTTAGAAGTGAGAAAGGTAGCTGTTACCGGCCTGGGGGGATGGGTGTGTGAAGAGAGGTTGGGACATGCTCCCAGGAAGGAGAACAAGCTGGGTTCTCTGTCCTAGGGGTTTAAGGGTGGAGATTTTAAGGGAGGTCCCGGGGAAAATCTTAGAATATTCAGCAGCTTTCCTGATGTGTCCCTTCACGGTCTGGGTCTGCACCGATTGATTGGTTGTGGCCAGGGCACAGGTCATCATTCAGTGCAGCTGGTCCTGAGGTCAGCCCTGCATCCCTTTTCTGGCTTTGCTGCTTTTCTGGGCCTGAATAGAAGTGTGGCCTAGAGGTTATTTCTAGGGGGAAAAAGGTCTGGGCTCTAAACTGCATGGCAGCAATATGCTACGGGATGAAAGGTCACCCTGGGATGAGGTCCCAGCCTACAGTTGTCTGCTGCTAGGCATGACCTTCTGCCCCTGGCCCATTCTCCTTGCTCTGCTCATGTCTGTCTAACTGCCTAGCACATTTCCATTATTCCCCAGGGAGAGGGGGGTATTGAAGCTCCAGACTTCATTCCTGGGGTGGCTGCTCAGGTGTCCCTCCTCTGCTCCCTTAGGGACTGTAACACTCCAGGGGTTCTGCAGAATGTGGAACCTTCTGAAAGTGGCTAAACAGGCTGCTCATCTGAGCTGAATCCAATGTATGTGTTTCTTTCCTTCAGAGTCTTTATGCGTCACCTAGGGAAGCCCTTTCACTCTAGTTTCCCTGAGAATGAAAATGTCCATTGATTGAATGTACCAGGTAGAAAAAAAGAGAGAGAAAGATTGAGACATCCCAGCAGGGTGGCTCAGTGGGTGAGCGTCAACCTACGAAGCAGGAGGTCACTGTTCCATTCCAGTCAGGGCACATGCCCGAGTTGCAGGCTTGATCCCCAGTAGGGGGCATGCAGGAGGCAGCCAATCAATGATTTTCTCATCACGGATGTTTCTATTTCCCTCTCCTTTCCTCTCTGAAATATATTTAAAATACATACACACACACACACACACACACACACACACACACACACACACACACAAAGAGAGAGAGAGAGAGAGAGAGAGAGAGAGAGAGAGAGAGAGAGAGAAGATGAAAAAAGAAAGGAAATTTGTGAAAGCAAACAGATTTTTCTTTTTTCTTTTATGTAAGAGAAACTCCAAATGTAAAATGAATGTATTTAAGTTTTTAGGCACATTTTAATTTTTTAAAATATATTTTTATTGATTTCAGACAGGAAAGAGAGGGAGAGACAGAAACATCAATGATGAGAGAGAATCATGGATTGGCTGCCTCCTGCATGCCCCCTACTGGTAATCAAGCCTGCCCAAAACTCAGGCTTGTCCCTGACTGGGAATCTAACCATGATCTCCTGGTTCATGGGTCAACACTCCACCACTGAGCCACACCTACAGGGCACAGTTTTTATTTTTAGATCACTGTATGGCATGTTTCTAGAGCAAGGACCTCAAACTCTTGGCCCCCGGTGAATATTTTTGTGGCCCAGCCAAAATAATGGTATGTCAGAACCGTTCTAATAAAAATTTCATAACTTAATTTTTACAATATCCTGTTTTATGTAATTATTAATAACGAACTGCAACGTTTGCTAATGACTGATTACTATAATCATGTTGCATTCATTTCCCTTACGCACTTTACATGCAGGCGCACCATTTTTCTCCATTAATATTAGCAGGGAATATTTTAGTAGCCGATTGCCACATCATTAGTCTTGGAATGACTTATTTGGTGTGGACAACAGGAAGTATTTCACATTTGGAGAACAAGAAAAATAGGTTTATTTGAGATAATCTTATTAATTTGTGCAGTTATTCAGTGTCTGGTAAGTTAATGTTCAAGAAAACATATTAACTTTTAAAATGTTCTATTATTTTATGTTAACCATTAGTCATTTATTTCAGCTCTTTGTATTGAGCGTGTCTCTATCAAATTAAATGTACGTTTCTATGAAAATTGAAGCTTTTGTTTTTTTGCCGCCCACATAAACTTAAACCTTGTTTATTTGGCCCATGAGTTTGACATGCTTGTTCTAGAGCAGGCGTCCTCAAACTACGGCCCGCGGGCCACATGCGGCCCGCCGAGGACATTTATCCAGCCCGCCGGGTGCCGCTGCCTGTCCTGCTTAGCAGCCGACTCGTCCCGGGCCCGCAGTGCGCATAGGAATTTGTTCATAGTTTTTTTTTTTTTAAACTATAGTCCGGCCCTCCAACGGTCTGAGGGACAGTGAACTGGCCCCCTGTTTAAAAAGTTTGAGGACCCCTTGTTCTAGAGCGTAGGTCACCAACTTTTCGGACCTCATGGGCCCCCAGTGGACCGGCCGTTGCCGACCGCTGTTCTAGAGACCTTAGAAATGGTCATATCATTGACTTTTTATGGTAGTTGATGTGACAACTATGAGAACAGTATGTAAATTTCTGAAAATTGAATACATTTTAGGAGTTAAACTGTTACTATTTAAAGAAATTAAATTCTAGAATGGTTAAAAATAGAGTATGTAAATTTCTGCATGTATTTGCACTACATCTGTAAAATAGAAAAATGCACCTTAAGACTCACTGCCCACATATGCTGGTCCCTCCAGCACTGTTTCTCCAGTTACCTCCAAATACAGTTTCTTAGCAAAGGTCCCACTGTATACCAAGTCTAGCCACTACCGCTGGATGCTCCACACCACTGTGGTGGGCAGGGCCTCAGGAAGTACCCAGGATGAAGCCAGCAGAGTTTATCAGATGCAAACAGACCAAAATTTGGCCGTGTGAGGGAGTACTCTGTATAGGTGGTGCCTGGAAAGGAAAAATGGCCCCAGACCTAGAGCCACACAACTCAGTCTGTGCCAGATTCTCCAGGAACCTGATCTCTGCAGGACAGGCCCACTAAGTGTGAGGCAGGTGGGGCTCGGGGTCTCCCTTGAGGGGGAGGTGCCCGTCAGGCTTGGGGGTAGGTGGGTGGAGTGGCACCCAGCCTTGAGCACCCAACTCAGGCTGTCCTGGATTCTGCCCTCACCTCAGCATGGTGCAGCCACCAGGAGGGTCGTGCTGCTGGGAGTCCAGAGGTGGGACTAGGGCATCTCTCTTGAGGGGGAGGCACCAGTCAGGGTCACAGGAAACTCTGGGGAATGACCCCTTCCCCAGAGGCACACAACTCAGTCACTGACACCTTAGAGTCTGCCCACACTCAGGCCCAGGCAGCTGACTCCTCAGCAGAGCACAAGATCCGAGTGTTTTTCTTGTAATTAGCACTTGGACTATTCATTTTGAAATATATATATATATCTTAATTGGTTTCAGAGAGGAAGAGAGAGATAAAAATATCTATGATGAACCCTGATTGGTTTGGCTCAGTGGATAGAGCATTGGCCTGCGGACTGAAGGGTCCCAGGTTCGATTCTGGTCAGGGGCATGTATCTTGGTTGCGGGCACATCTCCAGTGGGCGGTGTGCAGGAGGCAGCTGATCGATGTTTCTCTCTCATCGATGTTTCTGACTCTCTATCCCTCTCCCTTCCTCTCTGTAAAAAATCAATAAAATATATTTAAAAATATATATATCTATGATAAAAGAGAATAATCCATAGACTGCCTCCTGCCGCCCTCCATCCTACTGGGAATCGAACCTGCAACTGGTCATCTGTCCTGAACAGAAATGGAACTGTGACCTCCTAGTTCATAGTTGGACGCTCAAACACTGAGCAATGCAGTTCCGGCAAACTGCATTTTTTGATGGTTGCCTGCTGACAGCTTGATCCTCAGTCGGCTCTTGTCCCTATTGCTTCCCAGTTGAACAAGCTGATTAGAAAGCCTGGGTGGTGTCTCCTATAGAGCAGGCAGGTGATTCAAACCACAGAATCCCTGCCTGTGCAGAACTCTTGCCCAGGACCCATCTTCGAAGCCCCACATGACCACACCAGGCTCCATTTCTGGCTCTGAAGCCAGGTCTCAGCTGCTTGAGAGGCCAGCCTGGCCCTCCTTTGAGACTTCTATGTGAGTCCTATGGCTTTTCCTGCTCTCTTGGTGTGGGTGTGAGGGGTGACACACCAACATCACTTCATCCACACCTCTGCAGGTGACCATAACACTTGTACTTGCTGCCAGGAGCAGCACATCCCAACATTCCAGCTGTGTGGGTCTGTCTTCTGTTTCTCAGACTTGCTCACCTGTGGCTGGTGGGTGTCGGGCGGATGGTGCCGGGAGCTGTGCTGCCCCATGTGGCATTGCTGAGCCTGTTGCGCCTCATTTCTATGTACCAGAGTGGGAGCTTTCATGCATTTCTAGGCAGATGGCAGGCAGAGTATGGTATTGGGCCCTCTGTAAAGTGGTCCTGGAATCATTTGCTCTGGCTCTGCCAGTTCAATAAATGTGTGACCAAAGATAGCAGGCTAATTTTTAAGTTGATGATATTGTATGGCCATGAATGATGTTATAACTATTCAGATGGCCCTTGGCAGATAATAGGTTCCCAGCCCTGCTCGATCTAGCTATACAATGGAGGAATATGCTAATTAGCCTGGACGCTGTAATGCCACGACCGGGCTGCTGCCCTCAGATGCACAGCTTCTCGGTGACTGACTCTACCAGGACACCCGGAAGCCATGTGGCTGGGCTGCAGGGTGCCGGAACCTGGTGCTCGTTCAAGACGTGAAACTGACAGGAGGTGCGGGAGGAAATCCAGAGAATGGGATGTGGGGATTCAAGACTCACTTCCTTTGGGCTTTGTCCTTCTTGGCCTTGGACCTTTTCTTTTGGGCCTGGAGCGAAGCACTGCAGGAGAGAGGGATAGGTGAAGGGCAAATATGGAAGAAAGGTGACCCAGGTGAGGGTGGAGACCTAGCAGCTGCGAGAGGCCTGAGGGGTGGCTCCCAGGTAAGTGCCACAGCTTAGGCAAAGCGGCTGGCCAGGAGGCGGGCAGCCCAAGGGGCGTAGAGCTGCACCGAGGCGGGGTGTACCAGAGGGGGCTCGGGCCGAGGCAGGAGGCCAGCATGTGGGGATCTGCCACACCGGCAGAGAGCGAGGATCTACAGTGGCCCCAAGTCTCGGGGTCAGCCTGGTGGGTAGCAAGGTGGAAGGACGCCCGGGCAGAGGGACACGGACCACAGCCCTGAGGTGGGGGTTGAGCGGCGGCACCACCTCAGTGGAGGGGCGCCGCACTGCCGGGTACCCTACTGCTGTGGTTCGGAAAGCTCCCGGCGCTAACAGGGCCTCGCCTCAGTGGGCTGAGCACTTGACAGGCGGCGACTCCTGCTCCCACCTTGGCCCAAAAGCAACCTGGTGCCCGCTCTGCCCCAGGGCCGCGCACGCCCGTGTGATGTGTGCGGAGCCTACCACCTGCTCTGGAGAAGGGGGGGGGGCAGTAAAGGACGGGGGCGGGGAGAGGAAAGAATGTTGGGAGGATGAGGCTCGGAAGCCTGACAGGGAGGTTTGCTCTGTTTGCCCCGCGGCTGCCCCTTAGGAAGGGCAGAGAGCGTGGCTGGGAGGGCTCCCTGCGCGCTGAGTCAAGTTCAGCAGCCAACTGGAATTGGTCTCAGTTTCCTGGTCCGTAAAGTAGCCTCGGGTGCTCCCCAACATCTTCCTCTTTTTAGTTTTGCTGAATGTCCTGGTAGAAGACAGAGAGGCGACGAACTTTCTGCTTTGGAATATCCGAGTCCGTGAATTGCATTGACTGTTCCAGTTCTGATTTTACGGGCTATGAGAAAAACAAAAAGAGGAATGGTTAGGTATCTGGAATGTGTAGCGTGTGAGTACGCTCCAATAATTAATTGCTCAGCCTTTGCCATCAGCCTCATCATCATTCCCCAGATTATTCTGGGGGCCATCTGGGTCTGGGGAAGGCACATCGTTCCGGGCTGCGGAGGCCCCAGGCCCAAATTCTACATTTCTGGAAGAGGATTGGTCCCAGGCCATGCCATGGCAGGGTTTAATCTGGCGAGCTGGAATCCACAGCGGCCCTGTGTGGCTAGAAACACACGCATATCCTCTCCCCCATGTTAATAATTCATTGGGTCTCCTCTAGTTATTAGTGTCTACATCTCGCCACAAGACTTGTGGTTGTTGAGATGGGTTTGTTGAGGTCCAGTGCCATTCTACAGAGGATTGAAAATGATCATTCAGATTCAAAAAATTAAGGATAAAGAAGGCTTTAGATCAGTGGTCCTCAACCTTCCTAATGCTACAACCCTTTAATACAGTTCCTCATGTTGTGGTGACCCCCAACCATAAAATTATTTTCACTGCTACTTCATAACTGTAATTTTGCTACTGTTATGAATCGTAATGTAAATATCTGTGTTTTCCGATGGTCTTAAGTGACCCCTGTGAAAGGGGTCGTGACCCATAGGTTGAGAACCGCTGTCAGGGGTCACCTAAGACCATCGGAAAACACAGATATTTACATTACAATTCATAACAGTAGCAAAATTAGGAAGGTTGAGAACCACTGCTCTAACTTCATTTGTGCCGGGGTTCTTTTTCCCAGCTTTACAAAGGGTTCAGTATTCTGGAGAAAGGGGCTGCGCATAGATGATTAAGGAGTCCAAAGACGAAAGATAATTTTGAAAGGCATTGGGGGTCAGAGGATCTTCAGCTGAAAGGAACTGAAGACTCCTTCCTTGTCTAGGACCCCATGCTTTTATTATAACACAATGTGTCCTAAGGCAAGATGGAGATATACACTTCTATACATCTTAATTTTTAGGTAGCATGTAAGTAATTAACATTCCTCAGATGAGCAATACATTCACATTTTAAGAGCTACTTCAAATAAAATACAAGACTTATTCATTAACAGATTTAAATCCAGCCTGTAGATTCTCCATATGAGGCAAATTCAGATTATATTTCAGTATCCTGTTATTTCAAAATACCTCAATATTTAATAATTTTTACTATTTAATCCAGCAAACTCCAAAGTTTTAAGTTACCAAAGACTTTGGAAAACTGTTTAGGCACATATAATTACCCTGATAAAGCTTTATCATATACCCTTCATTTTAGTTATATTTATTTTGCCTTAACTACTTTTCAGATTTTAAAGTCAATTATTATTACCCAAGGCATTTTCTTGGCAAATTTTGTAACAGGGATAACTCCCTGGCTTTTAGTGGCTTGACTGTTTCTTTGTTTTTTCTTTTAGCAAAAATGGGAGTGGCACCCCACTGCTACTTCTGCAGCCTTCTGAAAGGCACTTCTACAGGTCTAACCCTGCTAGGAGAAAGACTTGAGGGGTTTAAATAATTATTTCCCATATTTTCTTTTTGAGTAGTCTAACAACATGAAATCTTACCTGTAAGAAGAGATATTGTCCTAGCCTGTTTGCTTGGTGGCTAGAGCCTCAAGGGCACATGCCTGGGTTGTGGGCTCAGTCCAACGTGCAGGAGGCAGCCAATCAATGATTCCCTCTTGTCATTCATGCTTCTATCTGTGTCTTCCTCGCCTTTCCTCTCTGAAATAAATAAAAAGGTATTAAAAAAAAAGAGAGAGATGTTAAAAACAGAAACAGAATAAACCCTACGGTAAATAAATGGGTACTCATAAGAGAGTGGACTGGGACATTAGCCTTAGAATCTTACCTCACACTGACCCATCACAGCAAATGGGTTCTGAGTGGCACAAAGCCCAAACAGCAGAGACAGAGGATTCCCTGTGTTCATAAAACAGCAAAGTAAAGTCCCCAAAGATAAGAAAGCAAGCAAAAAACATCAGTAACCAAGTTACATTACAGACAGACAAGAACTTTCACTAGATAATGACTGTCACTAGATGATGACTGATGACTTACAGGGAGAGCAGGAAGGGTCCCCAAGATAAGAATTCTTGGCAGCTGCTGGGAAGTTCCTGCAATCCCTGCCACGTGTTCAGCCTATCACAGGTAGCTGGGGCCCCTAGCAAAATAAAATATCCCACATCCTTAAATTAAACCAAACAACAAAGACAAAAAGAAAACAATCAACAGAGACACTCTATGGACAATATTTACAGGCACGCATAACCCACAGACAAGACTTACCGAATCAGAGTCCTTCTCATGGATCTTTCCGACGTGTTACCATGCCCGGGACTTAGAGCCAGAATGCGGCCCAGAGGGCTTTCAGGTGAGGTCGCCAGTAAATACGACAGCCTGTTGTTCACAGATCTCATCATATTCTGCTCTCAAAATTAAATACTGACTGTAGTCCAGAGTTCTTTTGGCCAAAATCTGCCAGTCCCAAGGCATCTTATGGTAATTTTCAGACAAGGTATGAAGGAGTCCTTTTTTTAAAAAAATATATTTTATTGATTTTTTACAGAGAGGAAGGGAGACTGATAGAGAGTTAGAAACATTGATGAGAGAGAAACATCGATTATCTGCCTCCTGCACACTCCCCACTGGGTATGTGCCCGCAACCAAGGTACATGCCCTTTACCAGAATCGAACCCGGGACCCTTGATTCCATAGGCTGATGCTCTATACAGGGGTGGGCAAACTTTTTGACTCGAGGGCCACAACGGGTTCTTAAACTGGACCGGAGGGCCGGAACAAAAGCATGGATGGAGTGTTTGTGTGAACTAATATAAATTCAAAGTAAAGGAGCGGAGGGGAGAGCAAGAGAACCCTCCGCTCTTTTGGCTCCGCGGGCCAGATAGAATAGCCGAATGGGCCGGATCCGGCCCGCGGGCCATAGTTTGCCCACGGCTGCTCTATCCACTGAGCCAAATGGGTTAGGGCAAGGAGTCCTTTTGTAAATGGACTGTTAGCCCCATTTTCTCTCATACTTTCCCTTATTTCTTTAAAGGTATTAAAGGAGAGTGGTTCATGTATCCAGTTACCTTGCATCTTGCATAAATGGGCAAGCCAAAAGCTCTCCTTCTAACAGAGCTTGCCTGACACATGATCCCAAACTGAGGATTTAGTTGATGAGCCTCCCACAGTGGAGGCGGAGGATCAGGGCCTTCAGTATTATCGGCTTTACAGGCTCTACTTCAGGAGGAGGGGGCGGTGACAAATCCTCCTGCCATTCTGAAGGCTTTTGATCCTCAATATGAAGTGGGCATAGTGCAGCTCGATCAAGAGCCCACACAATTAAAGATGACAAAGGCACTTGTTTTCCCTGGGACTGATTTTGCTTTAAATTCCTACCTTCTCGTTCCGGTCAGTCAAACTCTTGGGGACAATTTCCATATTAGCCTTTTATTATACAGGATACTACCTTTACTTTATTGTGCGTTCTTGCCTCCTTTGTCAAATATTCTGTGACCATAAGGGCATGGGTTTATATCTAGGCTCTCTGTTCCATTCGTTCCACTGATTTACATGCTGTTTTTAGCCCAGGACCATGCTGTTTTGATTACTATGGCCTTGTAATACAGTTGGATATTAGGTAGTGTGATTCATCCACATTTGTTCTTTGTTCTCAAGATTGCTGTTGCTATTCAGGGTGTTTTGAGGTCTATGTAAAAATTTTTAAATATTTGTTCTAGTTAAGTGAGTTTCATCATGGGTATCTTGATAGGGATTGCATTGAAGCTATAGATTGCTTTGGGTACTATGGACATTTTAATTATACTAATTTTTTCTCTACATAAACACCATCTATACTTATATTTATAGTTTACATTCCAATTGCAGCTTACATTTAATTTTATTTTATATTGGTTTCAGGTGAAACTAAGTCCAACATGAAAATATTGCAGACTTCAATAAAGGCCCTTGTACATGCCAAGTCTTAAGTTGTTCCTCAAGGTCCAGGCCCCGGTTAGAGTGTCACAATTCAGCCGGAAAGACTTCTTTTGAGTGTGATCTTATAATTTCAATATACGTGTCCATTGTCCTAAAAACCAGTATGAAGTAACCCCTCAGGCTCATGAGTAGAGGACTTTTGTAAAGGGCTAAGTTGCCCTGTATTGCTCATGCCTGAGTTCTAACTGTAACTAACGTCCTATCTCTATGAAATGAGAGAGGCAAAAGAAGGTCAAACTTACTTACTAATAAATATTATAAAAACAAATGATCATCCATGCTCCTCCATTAGAATATTTTCATTCATTCAGGTGTATCTGATGACTTCTAATAATCTGGAGTACTTCAGCACAGTATGGCCAATTACATTTTGTTCTAATTTGAATTTCCACCCACCGCCTGGCCTCTCTTGTTTGGTGATGAGAATAGAAGAGAAAGCTACCAGGCCTTTATTGTATTCACAGTCACTAAAACTTTATTCACACATGACAGTATGTTTCATGGATGGCTGCATCAAATGGTGGTTATAATGAAGATGAGTTTTCTCACAAGGAATTGATGGGCTTAAAATAGAAATATTTTAATGTATTAATATAGAAGTTGTTCAAGGTGTTCTTTACCCTGACATTAGAGAGCAATGAAGACTTGAAGTGATCACAGTAAAATCATATCTATATATTCCATGTGTTCTTGAGGATGTGAATGTGGCAAATTAATAATAGTCTTACAATCAAGTCATAGACTGAATGTTGGGGACCACATGTTCTATACGAACTTCCTATGAATTATGTATAGGTTCCCATTGTTTGTCTCACCCATTCTCCTATATGCATATGTGGGATGTTTTAGGACTCAGTGGCCTTTGAGGATGTTAATGTGGAGTTCACCATGGAGGAGTGGGCTTTCCTGGATCCCACCTGGAAGAAACTCTACACAGATGTGATGCTGGAAACCTTCTGGAACCTGGCATCAGTAGGTAGGTATCATAAGTTCTTTTTTTAAAATATATTTTTATTAATTTTAGAGAGAAAGGAGAGGGAGAAAACGAGAGAAAACTCAATGATGAGAATCACTGATTGGCTACCTCCTGCAAGCCACACACTGAGGACCTGCAGACCGGTCCTACTGGGAATTGACCTGTGACCTCCCGTTTCATAGGTTGACGGTCAACCACAGAGCGACTCTGGCCTGCAACAACTTGTTACTTATTTAGTCAATTATAAAACTAGTGTTGCTTGCTTATCAATTCTGTTTCAAGAACTGAAATATGGAAAGGGAATACATTGGAAATTAAATTAGGAATGATCACAGCTCATTGTGTACCTAAAACCTAACCATTTTTAATATTATTTAATAATTTATAATGCTTTTTTTAGCATGTATTTTAGAAGAAAAATGTGAAGGCCATAAGAGTGAAGATCAGTATGAAAATCATGGGATGAATCTTAGGTGAGTGGCATTGACATGACAAAGCATTAAGAGCATCTTTGTGTTGTTTTAAAATATATTTTTAGGTATTTTATTTATTTGTATGTTTAATTTTTTTTAATTTACTTCAGAGAGGTAGGAAGAGGGAGAAAGAGAAAGAAACTTCAGTGATGAGAGAGAATTATTGATGGCTGCCTCCTGCATGCCCTACATTCGGAATCTAGAACCAGGGCATGTGCCCTGGCCAGAAATTGAACCATGACCACCTGGCTCAGTGGTCATTGATCCTCTCTGGTGGTGCAAAAATATGTTTTTATTGATTTTAGAGTATGAAGGTGAGAAGGAGTGATATAAAAATCAATTGACTGCCTCCTGCATGCACCATCCTGGGTTTAATAACTCTGCTCTCTGGCCATTTTCCCTTTCAGGGAATTGAACTGGCAAGCCCCTGGTTCATTGCTCTATTCTGAACCACTGAGCCATATGGGCCTGGTCCACAAAAGAATCTTAAAAACAGGTAATCCAATTGTATCAGCCCAGTATTGGTTCTTAGAATTATCTCATCCAAATGTTTTTTTCTGAAATATGGCCTATATGTTTAATGTGTAAAAAATAATTGCACTTGGAAACAATATACAGCAATACCATGCATGAATAGAAGTGTTTTCATAATATCTATGATCCAGCCTATTTCAGAGGTTTTAGGATATACACTTTCAAAAATTGGAATGTTCAGAAACCCTACCCTTTCTTTGAAAATGGTAAAAATGTCATTGTCATGCTATTAATAAATATTAAATCGTTAACAGAGTATTAATAATATGCTTCTGATTTTTACAGGAGTCATATGGTAGCGAGACTCTCTACAAGGAAGGATGATGGTCAATGCAGAGAAAATTTCAACCAAATTCCAAATCATAATGAAAAGAAGGAAACGCCTACTGAACTGAAACAACCTAAATCCACGTTGTGTACGCAAATCTTCATGCATTATTTGTCCTTGAATAACCACCTGAACTCTCACATTGAATTCAAACTGTACCTGTGTCAGGAATATGAAGAAAACCCTTATAAATGTAAGGAACCTGAGGAAGCTTTTAAGCATCATCAACATATTCGAAGCCATGAAGGCAGCCCCAGTAGGAAAGCTTTCCACTATTCACCTTCCCTTAGAAATCATGAAAGTACGCATATTGCTGGAAAACCATATGAGTATGAGCAATGTGGGAAAGGCTTTAGACGTCTCATTTACTTTAAACTTCACAAAAACACTCATTGCGGAGAGAAACCATATCAAAGTAAACAACATGGCAAAGCTTTCAGTTCTCCCAAGTACTCTGGAGAAAATGAAACAACACACATTGCAGAAAATCCCTATCAATATCAGAAATCTGGAAAAGCTTTCAGTTCCACTTCTCTTAGAAATCATGAAAGAACACACACTGGTGAGAAACCTTATGGATGTGGGAACATCCTCAGTTGGCTCAGGTCTCTTGGAAAACATAAAAGAGGTCATGCAGGAAAGAAGCCTCATGAATGTAAGGAATGTGGCAAAACATTCCGTCGTCGCTATGCCCTTATAATTCATCAAAGAATGCATACTGGGGAAAAACCCTATGAATGTAAGCTTTGTGGTAAAGTTTTCTCTTATTCAACTTCCCTCCAAAATCATAAAAGAACTCATACCGGGGAAAAACCCTATGGTTGTAAGCAATGTGGAAAAGCCTTCAGTTGTCCAAAGTCTTATCGAGAGCATCAATGGACACAATGTGGAGAAAAGCCCTATGAATGTAAGCAATGTGGGAAAGCTTTCGTATTTTCCTCTTCTCTTCGAAATCATGAAAGAATGCATACTGAGGAGAAGCCCTATAAATGTAAGCAATGTGGGAAAATCTTCAGTTTGTACAGCTCTCTTGGATATCATAAAAGAATTCATGAGGGAAAGAAGCCTCATGAATGTAAGGAATGTGGTAGAACATTCCATCATCTCTGTTCCCTTAGAAATCATGAAAGAACTCATACTGGGAAACAACCCTATGAATGTAAACATTGTGGCAAAGCTTTCTATTTTCTGTCTGCCCTCCAACGTCATGAAAGAACTCATACGCGGGTAAATCGCTATGAATGTAAGCATTGTGGTAAAGGTTTCTATTACCAGTCTTCTCTCCAAGATCATGAAAGAACTCATACTGGGGAAAAACCCTATAAATGTAAGGTTTGTGGTAAAGGTTTCTCTTATTCAACTTCCCTTCAATATCACGAAAGAATGCACACTGGGGAAAAACCCTATCAGTGTATGGAATGTGGGAAAGCCTTCATTTCTCCCAGCTCTCTTGGAAAACATAAAAGAAGTCATGACGAAAAGAAGCCTCATGAATGTAAGGAATGTGGTAAAACATTCTATGATCGATATTTCCTCCGATTTCATGAAAGTATTCATACTGGGGAAAAACGTTATGAATGTAAGCATTGTGGTAAAGCTTTCTCTTATCCATCTTCCCTCCGAAGTCATAAAAAGACTCATAATAGGGAAAAACCCTATGAATGTAAACAATGTGGGAAAGCTTTCAGATGTTCCAAATATCTTCGAAACCATGAAAGAACACATACTGGGGAGAAATCCTATGAATGTAAGCAATGTGGGAAATTTTTCAGTCATCCAAGTTCTCTTGTAACACATGAAAGAAATCATGATGGAAAGAAGCCTCATGAATGTAAGGAATGTGGTAAAACTTTCCTTTATCCTTCTTCCCTGAGAATTCATGAAAGAATGCATACTGGGGAAAAACCCTATAAATGTAACCATTGTGGTAAAGCTTTCTCTTATCCAACTTCCCTCCAATGTCATGAAAGAACTCATAATAAGCAAAAACCCTATGAATGTGAGCAATGTGGGAAAGCCTTTATTCATCCCAGTTTCCTTGAAATTCACCTAAACACTCATAGTGGAGAGAAATCATAATGAATGATAGAACTCACACTGAAAATAAGCCGTATCCTGTAAAGATTGTAGAAAAGCCTTTGACCATGCTAGTTTTTTTTCTTTATCCTCATCTGAGGATATTTTTTCATTGACAGAGTGGAAGTCAGAAAGGCAGAGAGCAATATTGATGTGAGAGAAACATCAATTGGTTGCCTCCTGCAAATGCCCACACATGAAAGCACACACAGTGGAGAAAAGCTCTATGAATGTGGTAAAGCTTTCAGATTCTCCAAGTCTCTTAGAAAGCATGAAAGAACACATAGCAGGGAAAAATCTTATGAATGTAAGCAATGTGGAAAAACCTTCAGTTTTGTCACACATCTTAGAAGACATAAAAGAAGTCATGATGGAATGAAGCCTCATGAATAGGGAATGAGTTAAGTCTCGTTGCCA
This sequence comes from Plecotus auritus, assembly GCF_963455305.1. NCBI lineage: Eukaryota > Metazoa > Chordata > Mammalia > Chiroptera > Vespertilionidae > Plecotus > Plecotus auritus. The sequence continues at coordinate 90,546,140 of NC_137773.1, forward strand.
TCCCTTTTATCTTAGATACCATGAAATGTATACTGGGGAGAAACCCTATGAATGCAAGCGATGTGGAATAACGTATAGTCATCCCCAGTCCTTTCAAATGCACAAAAATTCTCATAGTGGAGAGAAACTACATCAATGGAAGGAATGTGGTAAAGCCTTCAGGTTCCCAACTAGTTTTTACAGACATGTGAAAACAAAATATATTGATAAACTGTTAATGTAAAGAATAGGGAAGAGCCTTCATTTATGTCTCAGCTGTACCATTCATGTATGATTATCCATATTGGGGATGGACCCTAGAAATGTAAGAGTGTTACAAAGCATTCATTTCTTCCAGTTTATTGTAAAGCATGAAAGAACTCACTGAAGAGAAGCCCTGACATGTAAAGATGGTAGAAGAGTCTTTGGCCATCCTAGTTCTTTACAAAATCATGAAGGTACTCACATCCACAATAAGTGTATGAACATAAGGAATGTGGGAGAGCCTTTCTTGGACATGTGAGAACTCACCTGGAGAAATAGTGAATATAGAGAAGGTTGGAAAGCCTTCAGCTGTCCCTTTTCCTTGGAAATGTCATGAAAAAAACTCAAAGTGGAGAAATTTATTGAATGTAAAAATGTAGGAAAACTTTAATGTTGCCTCATATTTGTATAATATCATGTGAGAATGTACGCTGTATAATTGACAATGAAAATAAACTTTAAAAATTTAAATACTTTCAAAGTAGCTTGAAAATTTCACTTAAAAGAAATCCTATTAGTGTAACTAATTAGTACATGTAAGCCTGTTGCAAATAGTCATATACTTCCCAAAACTCACACCATTAAAGAAGGTCTACAAACTTTTGACATAGTTGTTCATTATCAGTACTCATTCTTTGTTAGTTTTTTTTTTTTTTTTTTTAGTTGCTTTTTGGGAGTGAGGAAATTGAGAGAGTAGTAGAGAGAAACATCCATGTGAGAGAGAAACAGATGGGTTGTATTCCCATGTGCCTGACCAGGGATCGACCCAGCTACCCAGTAATGTGCCCTGACAGTTTTGAATGAATAGGCCCTACACACATATGTATTCTTTTTTAATTTTTCAATTGCACTTGACATTCACTATATTATTTTAGTTAACAAGTATTTGCCATATATTTGTACTTTTGCACAGTTCATTGTAGAGTCCCGTGAATTATTTTCATGTTTGGTTTTTGTGTTGCTTTTGGCTGGGAACTGTGCTATGCAGTTCACATTAAGAAGAGAATATTTTCATTTGTTTTTCTCACTCTTTGCCCTTCCAGCCAAGAATATCCTCAAAACTTCCAGCCACTGCTTTACTTCCATTGATTCCGGGTGTAAGTTTTATAATTGTTCAAAATTCAACATTAAAGATGCAGCATAGAATGGCTCTTCCTGACACCAGTGCCTCTCAGAGAAGTAAAATATTTTATTGTTACACAGGAGGCTTGGTGCACGGATTTGTGCACCAGTGGGGTCCCTCGGCCTGGCCTGCGGGGATCGGGCCAAAACTGGCTCTCTGACATCCCCCAAGGGGTCCCCAATTGTGAGAGGGTGGTTCTCAGTTGAGGCAGCCCAGGATCAGGCTCCCTCCTCTCTGGTTATAGATGCGTCACCCAAGAACTGCAGCTGCCCAGTCACCTCAGCTCGGCAGCTCCTGCATTGACAATCCGCCCCCTTGTCGTCATCAGTGCACATCATAGCTACTGGTTGGACCATCTGCCCCCTGGTGGTCATTGCATATCATAGCTACTGGCCAGTCGGCCGGTCGCTTAGGCTTTTATAGATATGGATTGAATGTGTTACAGTATTGTTTGGCTTGTTTCCTCCCAGTGTAAGTGGGAATATTTTAAGGTATATTATTTTGAGTGACTCAAATGGATTTTTAGAGCTTAGACTGGAGGTGTCGAAGCATGATTAGTAGTTTTTAAAACAAATTTTTGCCATGGGAACATTAATAAATTAGCATCTTTTTTTTGGAAATGCAATAATAGATACTTGTGGATTTTCTTATTGAACTAGCAAAGTGCCTTAACCATTTCAATACCTTCTTTACACATGAACACTGGGTTTAAACAAGTTTGCTGATTGTTCCAACACTGGCTTTGTGTCACTTCAAACATCAATGGTGGTCCAGCCCAACATCAGTGGGGAGCAGAGGTCTGAGACCAGATGCTTTAAGCCAATGGTTCTCAACCTTCCTAATGCCACAACCCTTTAATACAGTTCCTCATGTTGTGGTGACCCCCAACCATAAAATTATTTTCGTTGCTACTTCATAACTGTAATTTAGCTACTGTTATGAATCGTAATGTAAATATCTGCTATACAGGATGTATTTTCATTGTTACAAATTGAACATAATTAAAGCATAGTGATTAATCACAAAAACAATATGTGATTATATATTGTGAAATATTTATTTCTAATTACAAATAAATGAAATTTTGTCTTGAAGCATGGTGTAACATGGGTAACAGTTTTAATATAACAACAGTAAACTACATTGCTACATTTTGCGACAGTAGGTATAAAAAGCCAACCTCAGTGTGAAGGTTGAGATTGCTTCTTTCTCACCAGATCTACTTCTGTATTTAGACTTGATAACCAACAAGCTGGAAAACCCTGTTTCACAAAGATATGTTGTTGGAAATGGAAGAAGAAGGCACAACACAGCCTCAGACAGAACAGGATATGACTGCAAACACTTGATCCAGAATTTTGTAACTGGCATTGTAGAGAAATCAGTTCTTGCTGCATCACTGTTAATAAGTTCAATGAATTCCTCTTGTGCTGTCTCAGGAACATCTTCAACTTTGTGAATGGGCTTCTAGCAAGTGCAAATGGGGTGTCAGGTAGATTTGGAAAGTACAATGAAATTTCGTCTGCAAGCATGTGCAAGTGTTCTTTCACAGAAATGATCATAATCCTTTTGTCTGGTTCAATGTCATGTTCCTCAAAGAAAGCAGATAAGGTAGGCAACATGTAAATTTTATTTTCATCCAATTTTTTTTTTTTTTTTTTTTTGCCAAAGCTGAAATTTCATTTGCAATGATTGGATCTTTTCAGACAAATTGAGGCATGTTGCATTTGGTCCTTGCAGTGATAAATTTAACTCACTCAAGATGGCAAAGATGTCAACCAAGTAAGCTATTTTCTGCAGTTCACTTTTATCACTGAAAAGTGCTTCGAACTGCAGTCTTGCTTTCTGATTAAAAACCGTTTTGAGTTCATCACGAAGCTCAAAAACATGTTTTAAAACTTTTCCTCTTGACAACCATCTCACTTCAGTGTGAAATAGCAGAGCATTGTTCGGCGTATCCAACTTGTTGCACAGTTGTGAAAACAGTTGGCTGTTTAAAGTGCTCGCCTTTACAAAATGACAGAACTTATGATGCTTTTCAATACTTCTTGTAACTCTTGTGGCAGCGTCTTTGTTGCTAATATTTGCTGATGAATCATACAGTGAGTTCCGATGACTTTTGGTGACTCATTTAGTACCAAACGTTGAAATCCAGATTGATATCCTAGCAAAGCTGGAGCACCATCTGTGCAAACACCACAAACCTTTTCCCAAGAGATCTTATGCTCTTTCAGAAATGAGCCAACTGTGTCAAATACATCATGTGCAGTAGTTGTCGTTTCAAGAGGTTTGCAAAAAAGAAACTCATCTTTAAAGTCGCCATCATTAATATGCCTCATGTAAACCAGTAACTGTGAACAGTTTGCAACATCTGTAGATTCATCAAGCTGGATACTAAATATTGGAAGTGGAGCAGATTTAATTTCCTGGATTACCTGATCAACAATATCAGCAGACATGTCATCTATTCTTTTGCGGACAGTGTCGTTAGGTAAGGAAATTGCACTCAATTTCGTAACAAATTCGTCTCTAATCATAACTCGAACAATGTCTTTGGCCGCTGGCAACAGTAAATCATCAGCAATGGTGTGAGGTTTCATAGCTCTGGCGATTCTGAGTGCCACCAAGCTTCAACGGCTGCTACTTTCTGTTTGTGGTACTTGCCACCAGTGTCAAGTCTGGCTTTCTTGAGTCCATCAGCTTTGCTTCTAAAATAGTTGGTATCCTTGCCAGCAAAGCTCAGATGCTTGCTATCAAAATGGCGTTTTAGTTTGTTTGGCTTCATAGATTCGGCTGATAGAATTTCACAACAACACATTGCGGTTTCTCAATTCCTGCTGTAATTATTGAGGTAAAACCATACTGTAAAAAATCCTCACTATATTTTCTTTTCTTAATGTTCTTCTCTACACGATCCATTGTCATGAGATGGTTTGCTAATGAAAATAATATATAACAATAGCTTTAATAATACAAAAGATGATACATGGCATAGTTCAGTCAATATAGTTCATTAAAGTTTCCTATGATTTACCATTCTCTGTGTTGTTGTTTTTTTTTACATACCTGTTACTATCACAAGGGGGCAGTATTCACATCAACCACAGCTGAATATAAAAAGACCGATCAGCATCCAGATTAAGTTCCCATGGTACAGATATTTTTTTTTGCAGTAGTTGATGATTTTACAGTACATGATTTTACATTTACCCAGTAATTATAATTCATGAAGTGTTGTTTTACCTCCAATACTGCTGCTTTCAACACAGTGGCTGCTTTTAACAGAGTAGCTGCTTTCAACACAGCAGCTACTTTCTACACAGTAGCTGCTCTCTACACAGTAGCTGCTCTCTACACATGTGTGACTGGTCTGCATAAGTACATTATGGCGCCAACCCTGTCACATACACCTGTATTTGTATGGGGTGTATGTGATGGGGTTGGCGCGATGATGTCATCATGCCGGGTACTCGTATGTGGGCGTATCTGTATGTGGGCAGACCTGCCTGGAGACGGATAGAGGAGCAGTGTCTCGGTTCCTAAGACCATCGGAAATATGTGTTTTCCGATGGTCTTAGGCGACCCCTGTGAAAGGGCCATTTGACCCCCAAAGGGGTCGTGACCCACAGGTTGAGAACCGCTGACCTAGAGCTTTTTTTACTTTTTTTTTTTAATAATTTATGAAAGACAGAGAAATAGCACTTTGTTGTTCTACTTATTTATACATTCCTTGGTTGATTTTTGTGTGTGACCGGGATTTAACCTGCTACCTTGTCATTTTGGAATGATGCTGTAAACAACCGAGCTACCCAGCCAGGGTGGAAGACAACATAGTGATCCACTACATCTTATTCTGGAAAAGGTAAAGGTTTGGTCTGTGTGGTATGGCTCAGTGGTTTGAGTGTCAGCCCATGAACCAGGTCATGGTTTGATTCCTGGTCAGAACACAAACCTGGCTTACAGACTTCATCCTCATCAGAGGGTGTGCAGGAGTCAACCAATCAATGATTCTCATCATTGAGGTTTCTATTTCTCCTTTTCCCTTCCTCTCTGAAATCAATTAAGAAAACATATTTAAATAAGAGAAGAAAAAAGGTAAAGGTTTAGATGAACCTCTCATAAATCCATATAAACAGTTGTGTTTCTTTGAATTGATGGAATCTTTTCCGTCTTGGTGGTATAACTGCATTCATAAATATTTGTAATTGCTCTAGAAAAAGTATGTGCAAATATTAAAAACAATGTAAAATAACAAAAGTGATCCTAGCTGTTTTGCCTAAGTGGCAAGAACATCGTCCTGCGACTGAAGTGCCCTGGGTTCAATTCCAGTCAAGGGCACATTGCCTGAGTTGTGGGCTCCATCCTCAGTAGGCAACATGCAGGAGGCAGTCAATCAATGATTCTCATCATAGAAGTTTCTTTCCCTCTCCCATCTTCTCTGAAATCAATAAAAATATATCTATAAATAAAATAAAAAACATGTTTGTTTTTTTTTCCTTCTGGGAGGATGTTAAACTGTCCTGAACTTGGAGCACTACATGTGAAACACTTCCTTCCCCCATCTTGGGGTTCTTATAAAGAACTGAGAGGTCTGGGGGAGGACACAACAGGATTGAATTTCAGGAAACTCCCTCTGGGGCAACCTCTGCCTCATTCACACAACTGCTGAGACAGTGATAGGACTCCTGGCCCCCACCTTTGAGTTGACACCGGGTTCTGGAGTCCTATTCAGGAAATGCTATGATCTGAAATGGGGAATCTAACTGGTCAGCACAAGTGAGGTCAGCCTCTAAATGTCCTAATCTAATCCTGGGAATCAGCAGATCTTGAGCCTGTTTCCAGTAGACTCTGTCTGCTCTCTGGGAAATATGTTTAAATGCAACATCAATCCAACTCTGGAAATTTTCTTTTGCCACCTCAGGTGACTGTGGTGAAACAGTGATAGAACCCAGAGCCCATGTCATGAGGAGCAGGTTCCTCAAACACAGTGATCCCCACTGTTGCATGACCATCACGTTGCACAGGAGTCTCAAACCCACCAACAATGTCAAAAGGAGATGCCCTCCCTGCCTGTCCTAGCTCTAGGAGTCCCTCAGAAGCTGGGCTGTCTCCAAAGAGCCTTCCCTGAGTCCTGGGGGCCATTCCACCCTGTGGTTTCAGAAGGGAAGAGGCTGACCACACCCAGCCCCCTCTCCTCAGAGCTGCCTCCAGAGTGAGTGCGGAGCCCACCCACCAAGTCTGGTGCCTACTCTTCTGGAACAGGACTCCTCCCCCTGCACAATGTCAGCCCCAGGGGCTGTGGGAAATAACATCCCAGCCAGGCCCTCAGCATCCCTGTGGGATCCGCCTCACCTCACTTGGCTCCCAGAATGCAGTGCAGCACCACACCTAATAAGGGGCTGAGAATGCCAAGTATTTTGCCTTCCCTGAAGTGAGCAGGCAGAGGAGGTGGCTCCTGGTCCCCTTGCTGGAGCCACGACCCTGTTCTTGCAGGAAGAGTGTGAAATGAGCCCAAACTCCTTCCACGGTCTTGCAACAGCTTCCAGTGTTCTCCTGGGCCCCCAAGGTCACCTGTCTGTGGTTCAAGGTCCCCAGGCTGCCACCCATCCACATCAAGGCACATTGAGTGAGAGGCAGAATGAAAGGCTGGGTGAGGACAGGCTCAGGGGGGCTGACCCAGGGAGGCCTGTGCACAGGGGAGACCTCAGGGAGGTGGGGGACACCTTGCCCATGAACCTGCAGCTGAGGACTTGGCAGCTGAATAAGGACAGGCGACCCTTTGTTGTCCTCCCTGAGCTTCCAGTGGGGAAGCAAATTGAGGAAGGGCCGTGCTTTGTATTGATTGAGATGATCCTGTAGTTTTTGAGGTTTATTCTATTAATGGTATGTTACATTAATTCATTTTCAGATGCAAAACCAACCCTTCTTTCCTGGGTTAAATCTCACTTGGTCAGGGTGTATAGGTCATGTTACATATTGCTCAGTTCAGTTTGTTTGTATTTTGTTAAGGCTTTTGCATCTATATTAAAAAGAGGTTTCTGACCCTATCCAGTTTGGCTCAGTGGGTAGAGGATTGGCCTGTGCACTGAAGGGTCCTGGGTTCGATTCTGGTCAAAGGCACATGCCCGGGTTGTAGACTTGATTCCCAGTGGTGGACATGCAGGAGGCAGCTGATCTTTGATTCTGTCTCACCAGAGAATCATTGAAATTTATCTCTGTCTCCCTCTCTCTGAAATCAATTTTAAAAATTCTTTTAAAAGTGGTTTCTTTGTAATCCTATTATATAAAAACCCTGGGTCCATCACATCCACAACTGGAGGCTCGACCAACCAGAAGTCAGTCCTGCAGTCATTGCTGGATTGTGTGGCGACCCAGCACTGACTGCTACGGCTGCAGGCCCGGTGACCCAGCACTGACTGCTGAGGGGCTGTGAATCAAGCCTGGAGAGAGGCCTGAAGAGAGAAGCAGGGTCTGATCTGTAGCCTCTGTGGCAGCTGTTGATCAGCACTTGCCTCTCTCTCTCTGGGCCTGGCCAGCAGCTGTGCCTCCATTTCTCTCCAGGCCTCCACAGGGGCTGCTGATCAGCCCAGCCTTTCTTATCAGGCCCCGTTGATAGGCCCGGAGATGCTGACTGGCATAGAAACTGACCAATCAGAACCAAATCTTAAAGTGTGAGGAGCCAATGGCAGCCTAGGAGGTGGAGCTTTTGACGCTATCTGGCATAGAAACTGACCAATCAGAATCAAATCTGGGTGAAGTGTGAGGAGCCAGTGGCTGCCTAGGAGGCATAGCTTTTGACGCTGACTGTCATAGAAACCAACTAATCAGAACCAAATTGGCCATCAGGGGAGGGCAATTAGAGGGGGGGGGGAGATCAGGCCAGCAGGGGAGGGCAGTTGGGGGCAATTGGGCTGGCAGGGGAGCACTTAGGTGTTAGTCAGGCTAGCAGGGGTACGGCTAGGGGGTGATCAGGCTGGCAGGCAGAAGCGGTTAGGGGCAATCTGGCAGACAGGAAGGCGAGCGGTTAGGAGCCAGCAGTCCCAGATTGTGAGAGGATGTCCTGCCGGTGTAGGCCCAATCCCACAGCGATCGAGCCTAAACCGGCAGTCGGACATCACCCAATGGGTCCCAGATTGGATAGGGTGCAGGCTAGGCTGAGGAACACCTTCCCCCAGTGCACCAATTTTGAGCACTGGGCCTCTAGTGAATTATAATGTACTAGTAGCCCAGTGCATGGATTCATTCATATTGCAAGGTACTTAATTAGAAGTAATATTTTAATATCGTTATTCACCCTTTCTATATAATAGTGTCAGACATTAAAGAAAATTAGTAAAATGTATATGAAAATAATATATAAATTGATTAATAAATAAATAATAACACCATGATATAACAACAAAGACATATTAAAACAAAAACTTGATATAAAAACAGCAAAAACATGATATAAAAACATTGATAAAAACAATGACTGATAAATTGATTAAACTTATTCTACTATCTTCCAGTATCCACATTAAGAGTAAAAACACTAACAGAATGCTTGAGTAATTTCCCTTGTGATGAAGTATTTACAACTCTAATGTCACACACTCTTTGAACTCAAGAGAAAGCAACATATAAATGACCAGGTCTGAAAACAGGTTCAGGTAGGAATATTCCTACTCTGTCTAGAGTTTGTCTTTGTGATTTACAGTCATCACAAATGCTGGCATCACAGGAAACTGTCTTTAAATTAATTTAAATGGGAGGCTACTGTAAGATGGGGACAAATCAATTCTTAGAATCTGAACAACCTCTCCTTCTGCAGATTCTGTTAATATTTCAGCATTAATTTATTAGGTCGCAATCTTTTGATAATAAATTTAGTACCATTACAAAGACCCATTTACTAGTAAGATTCCTCAGTAGCATGATAATTGCACCTACTTTCAATTTTAATTTATGACACAGCATTCCTGAAGGAGTAATACTAATAAGAAATTCGATGGGAACATTTTCCTTTTGGCATCATCTGTTGAATTGATGGAATCATCATTCAAATATGTGTGAAAATCTCCATCAAGTATATCCAAAATTTCTTCATTTAATTTATGAACATGCTCATTTTTAGGACAAAGAACCTCACATTTAGATATATTTTTAATATTATCTATAGATATACTGTTTCCAAAGGTGGCTTCAATAATAGATCCATTACAAATCATTTCATGGGGGGTTTCAATAATATCCATTCTTAAATGAAAACTGCAATCAAGTGTGCCGTCTCCAAGTTTTTCTAACCATCCCATATAATAAAGAGGTAATATGTAAATTGACCGTCACTCCAACAAACAAGATGGCTGCCCCCATGTGGACACAAGATGGCCACCACATGATGGCCGGCAGGGGAGGGCAGTCGTGGGCAATCAGTCCAGCAGGGGAGGGCAGCTGGGAGGGACCAGGTCTGCAAGGGAGGGCAGTTGGGGGCGACCAGGCCTGCAAGGGAGGGCAGTTGGGGGCGACCAGACCTGCAGAGGAGGGCAGTTGGGGGTGACCAGGCCATCAGGGGATGTCAGTTAGAGGCGACTAGGCTGGCAAGGGAGGGCAGTTAGGGTGAGTGGGCCAGCAGGGGAGTGCAGTTGGGGATGACCAGACTGGCAGGGGAGCAGTTAGGTGTTGATCAGGCTGGCAGGGGAGGGGTTAAGGGGTAATCAGGCTGGTAGGCAGAGTGGTTAAGGGCAATCAGGCAAGCAGGCAGGCGAGTGGTTGGGAGCCAGCAGTCCTGGATTGTGAGAGGGATGTCCAACTGCCCATTTAAGCCTGATCCTACCAGAATCGGGCCTAAACAGGCAGTCAGACATCCCTCGAGGGGTCCTAGATTGGAGAGGGTGCAGACTGGGCTGAGGGACACCCCCCTCCCCGTGCATGAATTTTGTGTACCGGGCCTCTAGTTCACTATAAGCAGAATCCTCTGATCTTATATTTGTTTTAAGAGACAACTGTCTGGCCCTAACTGGTTTGACTCAGTGGATAAAGCATCGGCCTGTGGACTGAAAGGTCCCAGGTTCGATTCTGGCCAAGGGCATGTACCTTGGTTGTGGGCACATCCCCAGTAGGGGGTATGCAAGAGGCAGCTTATTGATGTTTCTCTCTCATCGATATTTCTACCTCTCTCTCTCCCTTCCTCTCTGTAAAAAATTAATAAAGTGTTTTAAAAAAGAGAGAGACAACCATCTGAAACATCCCCAGACATTATAGTACTTTAAACTCTAAACTCATTGACAATGACAGATTGAAACACAGGTGTGCAGTTGGTGCCAATGAAAGCTTTATATGTATAGCGCATGTGCGAGTCAATGTTTATTTTTAAACTAGAGATCTGATGCACGAAAATTTGTGCAAGAGTAGGCCTTCCTTCCCCTGGCTACCAACACCAGCTTTCCTCTGGCACCCAGGACCCTGGCTTTGCTCTGGCCATGGCTTCATCCAGAAGGGTGTCCGGAATGATGCCTGGAAGGACGTTCAATCTAATTAGCATATTAAGCTTTTATTTATTTATTTACTTATTTATTTATTTTTAATATTTTTCATTGATTTTTTACAGAGAGAAAGGGAGAGGGAGAGAGAGTTAGAAACATTGATGAGAGAGAAACATCAATCAGCTGCCTCCTGCACACCCCCTACTGAGGATGTGCCCACAGCCAAGGTTCATGCCCTTCACTGGAATGGAACCTGGGACCCTTGAGTCCACAGGCCGATACTCTATCCACTGAGCCAAACTGGTTAGGGCTTACCCTTTTATTATTATAAACTGGAGGCCCACTGCACAAAATCTGTGCACAGGGAGGGGGTCCCCTCAGCCCAGCCTGCACCCTCTTCAATCTGGGACCCCTTGGGGGATGTCCGACTGCCGGTTTAGGGCCAAAACCGGCAGTCAGACATCTCTCTCACAATCCTGGACCTCTGGCTCCTAATCGCTCACCTGCCTGCCTACCTGGTCGCCCCTAACTGCCCCCCCCCTGCTGGCCTGGTTGCCCCTAACTGCCCCCTGCTGCTGGCCAGGTCACCCCCAACTGCCCCCCCTGCTGGCCTTGTCGCCCTCAACTGCACCCCCCCATCGCCTGGTTGCCCCTAACTGCACCCCTACCAGCCTGCTTGCATCTCACTGCCCCCCCTGCCAGCCTGGTCACCCCCAACTGCCCCCCTCTGCTGGCCTAATTGCCCCTAACTGGCCCCACCCGCCGACCTTGTCGCTACCAACTGTCCCCCCTGCTGGCCTGATAGCCTCCAACTGCCCCCCGTGCTGGGCTGGTTGCCCCTCACAGCCCCCCTGCCGGCCTGGTCACCCCACGCAGCCTGCTTGTTCAGTCATTTGGTCGTCCCTCACTAACCCCCCTGCTGGCCTGGTCATAGGCAGCCATGTTGTGAGGGCATGATGGTCAATTTGCATATAAACTCTTTAGTATATATGGTTGCCAGTGTGCATCATGTGTACCAGATGGTCAGACAGACGGATGGATGGATGGTCACTTAGCCTTTATATATAGATATAGACAATTATATAGTGCAAATTTATTTTATTTTTTAAAAAATATATTTTATTGACTTTTTTACAGAGAGGAAGGGAGAGGGAGAGAGAGAGTCAGAAGCATCGATGAGAGAGAAACATGGATTAGCTGCCTCCTGCACACCCCCTACTGGGGATGTGCCTGCAACCAAGGTACATGCCCTTGACTGGAATCAAACCTGGGACCCTTGAGTCTGCAGGCGGATGCTCTATCCACTGAGCCAAACCGGTCAGGGCAGCTTTTTTAAAACATTTTATTTAATTTTAAAATATAAATTATTTTATATAGTGTGTATCTATGTGTATCTGTGTATGTATATATCATGTACAATGTAGTATATGTAGTGTATGTAGTATATTTGAATAGTATCAGTAGTATATAGTATACTAGTACATCTTAGCATATATTTTGGATAATTAGAATATATTAATTAACATATAATTTGTTTTACAGGGTATCGTATAGCATAATTTTACAGAACAGTATTGCAGTTTTCTCAGCCTACAGGATAGCAGGTGTCATTCCCATGTCTGTGCACAGAAGTATTAACAACCCTATCACATCCTCCCATGAAGCACAGGGAAAACTTGCTGTCTTGATTCTACAACCTCGGGTTCCCTCACCCCCTGTTTTTCTCTCTGCTTCTGAGTGAACCTGAAGTGTCAATAAGTTTCAGAAACTTGCACTAATTTATCCGGCTGTGATTGAAATGAAGCCCTGTGGTTTCATATGTCCCATGTGCAGAGACATGTGACATTCTCTTCTTTTTGAGTAATTGTGAGCAGGGTTATTCCAGAGCACTTTATCCCAAAGGGTGATCTTCAATTAGGAGTTGTTGCTCTTGGTGCCAGAGAGCTAGACCATTGGCAATGGCCTAAAAGTTGTAAACACGTACAGATGAGGTCAACTATTAGCCAGGGCATCCTGTGCCATGATTGCCTGGAGGTGACTAATCTTGCTAATCATTGGGTCCCATTTCAGAGCAGGGATGGCCGGATTAGGTTAGGTCTCAGCAACTCTCCAGGGTTCTCTTCTCCATCATGTGTGCTGGTGGCACAGCACCATGGACATGAAAATTAGAGCAGGAATATTTTTAAATGAACAAGAGAGGAAAAGCATATTTCAAAATATCTCCTGTGCTTGTCAAAGAGGAGAGAGAACAGTATACTTTACATGGTTTCCTTTTGCATGAGCACTGAAAATATTTAAAAGAAAGAAACTGCATTGCTCTCTATAGGGAAACTAGCCCCCTTTTTCAAGGACAAGCTAGAAGTATTTCCTCAGGCACACTTCTCCATCTCAGCTTTAGTTTTTGACACTTGATCTTCAAATAAACAATTTATGATAAAAATGTTGTATTACCTATGAAGTATTTCTCTCTTTACTGCATCCAGCATGGCTAGAGAGTAGACAGGAGTCCTGAGTAGGGATGACAGGGGATTGAGAAAATGAAAGAGACAGATGTAGAAACAGTAGGGAAAGCTGGGACAGGGTGGAACAGCTGTCCTCGGATGGAGAGACAGTGACCCAGAGCCGGTGCAGTGCATTTATTTTATACAGTATAATTCCAGGAAGTTTTACTAGAGTTTAAAAGAAATGAAATTATGTGAAATCATGGTTAAAGATCAAGCTGTAATATTTCATTCTCGTGGCCTCTTTGTAATAGTCACTCCTGGCTAAGCCCAGATAATTGTGTCTGTTCCTTGCACCTGATTGAAATTAGATAATGAAACCCACCCCCTGGCACCTGAGCTAAGGGTCAGGCTGACAACGTACCTGCCTCTGGCATGGTGCATTTCCAGGACGTGGCTCTGCCACCGCCACTGGACTCTGCTGACAATAATTAAAGAAATGCTCAATGTGCCTTCCCAGGCACTCTCTGCAATTACCCATACTTTACTTCTGATTCATGGTTGACACTCAACAACAGAGCCATGCCAGCTGGCCACTCCTGATTTTTAAGTGTCAGTTTTAAAAAGCAAAGGAACTTCTATACCAGGGTGATCTTGGGTGGACAGAAGAGGAGTAGATCTCCACCCTACCCCCAGAATCTTCAAAGTTTACCTAGAAGCCTTCACTGGGTCATGTACACGGTTCAGATGGGATCAGCAACACGTTGTTTTCTCAAAGCTGGGTCCTTGAAATGGTTCTTACTTCTCCATCCGTGGGCAGAACTTATATCCCAAGGACAGGGGTTGGAAGAAGGAATCTGATTGCCCAGCTCATGGGTTGACCAGCAGTCACATTTTCTCAATGAACCTCCCACAGAGCAGGTGCTTGAACCTTGTGTAACTCTTTCCATTAGATTCATATGCCAAGGCTACGGGGAAAATCTCTCTATACACACAGGAACTCCTTGTGCCTTTTCAGTGGAGCTCTTTGGCTGAAAAGACCTCCTTGTAGGGTGAGTCTTGAAACCTCATGGTTTCCATGGTGCAGGTGGATGCAGCAACACTAAGTATATTCTGGCCCTTGTATTTGCCATGATGGAGACTACAGGAACTATCTGCTCTTACTAAACACAACCCAGTAATTCAAGCACCTTGGAGAGCAGCATGAAGTGGCCTCAACAAAGCGACCAACTCTCCCTATTGGTACCTGTAAGAGGCAGAGCGTTTTCTGCCCAGATGAGGCCACAGCTAGAACTATACAATTCCCATAGGTGCAAGTACCAGCAGGGTGTGGAAGGGCAGGGATGGGATGTAATTTCTGCAGCAGCAGGTTCCTGAAGTTCAACCGTGTGAGGGAAGAGACCAAACATGTGCATCTTCCCCAGTGAAGACACATTCTTAGTAGGAAATCATTTATTTGAGGTTGAGATGAGAGAGGAAACAAAACAAAAAACCAGAGGTACTCCAGAGTAGAAAATCAGAATGATTTCTAGAAATACTGCCTAGAGACTATTGTTTTTGAGATAGCTGTGAAAAGGAAGCTGAAAAAAAGATGATGAAATGCAAATATATTCTCCATCTCTCAGTTCTTCATGGTGAATGCCCACAGACCTCTCTTCCTGCTGTGTATGGTGACTGATGCTGCTCCTCCCCGCAGTGGTCCTCCTGGTAAGCTGAGTCCTGGGTGAAACGTGTGCCCTCCTTTCCTCTCTCCATTGAGGTCACCTGTGGTTCTGTGGCTCTGCCCTCAGGCTGCCTGTGTCAGATGGCCTCCAGGTTCTTCTGTGTCCCAGGCTCGATGGGGTTATTGCTGCTTTTGGGTGGGGCTGTTTGTCTCGGATGGTACTAAAGGTGAGCACTTCCTCAGGGACTGGAGAGAGGCAATGGTCGGAACCAGGAAGCTGTGCATACTCTATGGAGAGGCTGCCTGGCAGGGAGTGATTCCATCATGGTTAGAATGAAAGTTATGCTAGTATCACAGACTCACCAATCGGGGGGATTATTAATGAGATGTGGGGATGAAAAGAGTCCACATGCTAACCTGCCAAGTTCAGGGAAGGCCTGTGTGTGATGGCCTTGCAAATGCAAAGAGCGAAAATAACCACAAGGGATGATCTGAAATGAAAAGTTTTTAACTAGAAGCAGTTTATGGTAAACTGGGGGGGGGGGGGGTCCCTCAGCCAGACCTGCCCCCTGTCACAATCTGGGAGCCCTCATCGGTGGGTGGCGACCCGGTGATCAGGGGAAGGCGATGCCCCCATCTCACCTCTGCTGCTGCCACTGCCGGCAGTGCAAGCCTCTGCTGGCCCTGGTTACCTTAGCCTCAGGTCAGCCCTGAGCCTCAGTCAGTGGGGGGTGCAGGAGGACCTGAGACCCCCAGCAGGCCTGAGGGGACTCCAGCAGCAGGTGTGCAGAGCAGCTGACCCTGGCTGAGGATTGGAGGATACTCTCAACGACATGAGTTATAACTTCCAATTTGTTGGACACCACAGTCAGGCTTCAGCTTTGGGGGAGGGAGGAAGAGAGGGATGGGCAGCTCATTGGAGGAGCCTGGGTGAGTTGTCAGTCAGTGGGGGGTGCAGGAGGACCTGAGGCCCTGGTGGGGGGTTGCTGAGGGGACTCCGTTGGCAGGTGCGTGGAGCAGCTGGCCCACTCCTGCTGTGGGCACCACCATCTTGTGACATGTGATGGTCAATTTGCATATTACCTCTTTATTATTCTAGTCATGTCCCAGGCTAGAATCTCTGTAACAACACTGAATCTTTCCCTTACCTACCCTGTCCATTGTCTTTTGCACGGAAGATAGCATTCCTTGTCAATGTCAGGGTAACTCCCCCTATTTCAGACCCCTCAGTGCACAACCAATGCAGCAGGGCTGAGACCATAACTCCTCTCATTGTTATTGTTATCATGTTAATCATTAACTAATAACTATCCTGTACCCAGCTATGTAAAATTTATATATACTAGAGGCCCGATGCACGAAATTCCTGCAAGAGTAGGCCTTCCTTCCTCCAAATACCGGCACCAGCTTCCCTGGGTCTAGTGGCCTCGGCCTCCCTCTGTGGGGCGATCATGGGGCGATGGCTGGGCCCGACCAATCGCATTGCACCCACCTTAGCTGGTCTGGCGCCAGTGGGTGTCATAGCATAGTCCCGGATGGCCGTCCAGATGATGGTCTGGATGGTCGTCTGGATGGTCGTTTGGCTATTTAGCCGTTCAGTTGATTTGCATATTATGCTTTTATTATATAGGATATACTAGTATATGTATATAACTTTACTTTTCATCCTTTCCCAGGGGTTTCCCTGCTTTGCTTTCTCCCAGCTCCCTAATGGATTTCATGTAACCCACTTGGATCTTCTCTTTTGATTGTAATGTATAAAATAAGGTACCAAACTGCCATTCTATGAACATTATCTCAATTCATTGACATTTTGCTTCCTGACAATGAAATAAAAATTCTCATTAGGTCTGAATGATTCTTCCATTGATGGAACCCAGTTTTCTGATGAATCTCATTATTGCTGGATTAAACAGTGTAACTGTGCTGGCAGCAGGAATGGCACCCAGTGTCTGACCGGTGGGGTCAGACCCAACCTGGGTTCAGCAACCTTGGTACTTGGTTCTGGCTGGGTAAGAATACAGGGCAAGACCAAACTGTAAGAGAACATTTACTGGGTAAATTACAGAGGTGTGAGAAGTAATTCTTAGAGGAAATGGGCTTAGGAAATGAGATACGGAGGTAAAGGAAGGGGCCTTGGAGATTGGGAGTGCAAGCTAATGGTAACCTGCCTGTGGGAGGAGGAGATGGAGGGGAAAGGGAAAGGTACAGGTGTGCTCCAGGGAGGGAGAGCACACTGGGTCCTCCTTCCTAAATGTTTTAGGGTGGAGATTTCAGGGGAGGTCCCAAGGGAAGAGCTGAATGGAATATTCTGTGGCTTTCCAGGTGTGAACATTCAGGGATGTGGTCTCCCCTGATGGATTGGCCGGCACCAGGGCAGGGCTCATTATCCAATGCAGCTGGTCCTGATGTCAGCCCTGGCATTTTGTTGCTTTTCTGGGTGGAGGTGAAATACAATGAGGCATAGATGTTATCTCTAGGGAGGAAGATCAGGGGGTTCAAACCCCAGGACCAGTGATCTGCTAGAGGAGGAAAAGGCACCCTGGGGACAAGGTCCCACCCTACAATTGACTGCCCATTGCTAGACACCTGGCCTTCCACCCTGGTGACCTCTGTACCTGGCCCATCTCCCTGCTCTGCGTAGGTCTGTGGAACTGCCTACAAGATAACCACAAGTAAGGGGTGGCTCATGACCTCAGAGGACGGTGACTGAATCACCAGTGGGAACACATTTTTCATGTGAAAAACATTTTCTAAAGGTAACCATTCTAAATACACAGAACTCACTTTTCCCGCTGGACATGGTGGCCTGTTTCTGGTTTCAATGCTCTTTCTGGGAATCTGGCTGTAGTTCTGGAAGGATACCACCCTAAGGCATCCCTGGTCCCTGAGCCTGGGCACCTTTTTGCAAATGCACACGTCAGACTCCAGTTGTCAACAAAGATCAAAATGGAGCCAGATTCATTAGGTGCCTTTGAAGTGTGTGTGTTTGCAAGGAAGGACCACTGTTCCCTGGGGGACTATCAGCAAGGCCTCTCAATGCAAATGTCCCTGGAGAGGAGTTGTGGCTGCATTGAGCTCAGGCCTGTGTACCTTGGGCGCTAGGGGGCGATGTCTGCGAAGTGTCTGTCATCTGAGTAGAGGTGGGAGCGGGTGGGTGGGGCTACGCTCTGTTACCTCCCGGCTGTTCCTTTTGCTTCAGCTGCCCTGGGATCGCATCTCCCTTGTTCTGTTCTCCTCTGTGGAACTGTGATCCGTAAGGTGGTGGGAGCTGCAGGCGGGACTCAGGGAGGCCCAGGAAACTAGAAATGGTGAGTGTGCGGCGGGGTGCGGGGACGGGGAGGAGGGGCGGGTGGAACCGCCGGGGCGGGACCGTCTCTCCACGGTCAGGTCCGGAGCCTGCGTACCCAAGGCGCCCGCTCGGGGGCTCCGCTGAAACTGCAGGCCCCTCGGGCTCGCAGTGTGGGGCCCAGCCGGGACCCGGGCGTCCAGTTTGTCCCCGCGGCAGGGCCTTCGGCTGCGGAGCGTGTCTGGGCAGCTCTGCACTCACATTCCCGCCGCTCCCCAAGTGGGTCGGTGACCACGTGGAGACACTGAGGACAATGGTGACTCGGTCTCTGCGGTTCGTGCATGGGAGGAGCTGTGGTCTGTGGGTCCCCTGTCCCTCCTTTCTCCCCAGAAGGATCCCGCTTTCTCCTGAGTTTGGATGTTTGTGGAGCAGGCTCTCAAGTCCACCCCCTGCCCCCCAGGCCCTGCTCTGCAGCAAATGCCTGCATTTCCAGTCTCTCCCCCGAATCCTAAACGCCATCTTCCCTTCTCTGAGTCACAGCATGTTTATCAGCTATTTGTTTTCTGGTGCTTTTCAAACTGTTAAAAACAAAATTCAGCTGAGTAAGTGGAAGGTCTAACTGGCTTGATTCCCATTCAGGAATCGGGCCGCATCCCATCTAGTAAATAGAATCTCAGAAGAGCTGTTGAAAATGGAAGGCGTTTATAATAGGCAGAAAGGAGGCGTCATTAAGAGGTTAAAGTAGTGTTTCAGGCAGGGTCCCCTTTCCTTAGGGGAAGGAACAGCAGGAGGCTTTTAGACAGATTAGTGTTGAACAGCAAGTTGCAGAGTGACTGGGTTAGAATTTTACTCCTGGGAGAGGTGAAACTGCAGTTACATACAGGCATGCACCCCTGAACCTGGGGAGTACATCTTGAGGCAGTTCTGTTGTTTTCAGTTCTCTTAACACACACCTGCGTGTTTCCTACTACACACCTAGGCCATATGGTGTAGCCTGTGGGTCCTAGGCAGCAAACCTGTACAACATGCTACTGTACTGAATACTGTAGGGAATTGTAATGCAGTGGTAATAAGCATTTATGAAAAGGTGCAGTAAAAATGTCGTGTGCAATATAGAAAATGGTACATCCGTGTGGGGCACTGACCCTGAATGGGCTACAGGACTGGAGGCTGCTCTGCAGGAGTCAGTGATTGGTGGGTGAATATGAAGGCCTAGGACATTACTGTGCACGGCTGTAGACTTTATCACACTGTACACTTAGGCCAGGAAATTTACAAAAAACAGATTCATCAAGCCCAGGAGGCAATGATGCAGTCAAAAGGCACAGCCAACACAAGACCTCTGAGGCTGCTGCCCGCATAAAACAGCACACTGCTTCACAGCAAAGTTTTCTTTCACTAAGTAGAAAGCACACAAAGATAAAGAGGATAGTACAGCAAATACATTAACCAGTTCATCATCATCAGGTATTCTATGTAGTGAGCGTAACTGTATGTGCTGGACTTTCACAGGACTGGCCGCACAGGAAGCTTGTTTATACCAGCATCATCATAAACATCTGAATAATGCATTTCCCTATGACACTGTGATGGGTATGACATCACTAGGTGATTGCAGTTTTTCATTTTCTTTTTTAATAAATCTTTATTGTTCAGATTATTACAATTGTTCCTCATTTTTTTCCCCCCATAGCTCCCCTCCACCTGCTTCCCTCCCCACTCTCTGCGCTTACCTCCCCACACTGTCCTCATCCATAGGTGTACACTTTTTCTCCAGTCTCTTCCCACACCCCCCACACCCTTTTCCCCCCAAGAATTGTCAGTCCACTCTCTTTCTATGCCCCTGATTTTATTATATTCACCAGTTTATTCTGTTCATCAGATTTTTTGTTACTTGATTTTTAGATTCACTTGTTAATAGATATGTGTTTGTTATTCATAATTTTTATTTTACCTTTTTCTTCTTCCTCCTCTTCTTAAAGATTACCTTTCAGCATTTCATATAATACTGGTTTGGTGTTGATGAACTCCTTTAGATTATTCTTATCTGTGAGGCTCTTTATCTGCCCTTCAATTCTGAATGATAGTTTTGCTGGGTAGAGTAATCTTGGTTATAGGTTCTTGCTATTCATCACTTTGAATATTTCTTGACACTCCCTCCTGGCCTGCATAGTTTCTTTTTTTTTTTTTTTAATATATTTTATTGATATTTTACAGAGAGGAAGGGAGAGGGATAGAGAGCTAGAAATATCAATGAGAGAGAAACATCGATCAGCTGCCTCCTGCACACCTCCCACTGGGGATGTGCCCGCAACCAAGGTACATGCCCTTGACCAGAATCAAACCCGGGACCCTTCAGTCCGCAGGCCGACGCTCTATCCACTGAGCCAAACCAGTTTCGGCTCTGCATAGTTTCTATTGAGAAATCAACTGACAATCGTATGGGTGCTCCCTTGTAGGTAATTAACTGTTTTTCTCTTGCTGCTTTTAATATTCTCTCTTTGTCTTTTGCTCTTGGCATTTTAATTATGATGTGTCTTGGTGTGGTCCTCTTTGGATTCCTTTTGTTTGGGGTTCTGTGCGCTTCCTGGACTTGTAAGTCTATTTCTTTCACCAGGTGGGGGAAGTTTTCTGTCATTATTTCTTCAAATAGGTTTTCAGTGTCTTGCTCTCTCTCTTTTCCTGGCACCCCCATAATTCTGATGTTGGTACGCTTGAAGTTGTCCCAGAGGCTCCTTACACTATCTTCAAATTTTTTGATTCCTTTCTTTTTGCTTTTCCGGTTGCGTGTTTTTTGCTTCTTTGTATTTCAAATCTTTGACTTGATTCTTGCGTTCCTCTAGTCTGCTGTTAGGTCTCTGTAATGTTTTTTATTTCAGTCAGTGTATGTTTAATTTCTAGTTGATCCTTTTTCATATCCTCGAGGGTCTCACTAAATTTATTGGCCTTTTCTAGAAAATTCTTGAAAAACTTTATAACCGTGGTTTTGAACTCTATATCCAGTCATTTGCTTTCCTCCATTTCTTTCATTTGTAATCTGTTTCTTTGTCTCCGCATTTTCGCTGCTTCCATGAGTTGGTAGAGTAGCTTTGTGTGATAGGTGTCCTATGTGGCTCAGTGGCTCAGCCTCCCCAGTTACCTGAGGTGGACACTCTTGGTGCACCCCTTTGTGGACTGTGCGTACAGCCTTGTTGTAGTTAAGTCTTTATTGTTGTTGGTACCACTGGGAGGAATTGACCTCCAGGCCAATTGGCTGTGAAGATCAGCTGTGTCTACGCCGGGAGAACTTCCGTGCTGGAGACAGCCTTATGAAACAAGACTTGCAAAATTGCAAAAGCCTCTGTGCTCAGCTTGGATGGGGCGGAGTCTCAGGGCTGAGCAGACAGCTTTGGCTTCCCGTCAGCCCTGCCCTATGAGGCCCCTGGGTCTCAGTCTCCCTCGGTAATCGCTGCAAGCACCTCTGAGAGAAAGCCACCCTCGAGTTTCACCTGCTGTCAGACAGTCCAGTTTCTCCCCCAATGAATCTGGATTCCAGATTCTCACCTGGAACTGGAGTTCAACACAGTCGGGAGCTTCTGCCTTCCTCCCACTAGAGAAAGCCTGCGGCACACTCAGCAGTCCGTCCTCTCTGCACGCATTAGCGGGCGCACCTTCATACCTCTGCCTTTTGTGGCTCCCCTGAGTTTCCATGCGCTCCTCTCTTTTCCCGACAGTCCAGACTCTCCCCCTATGAGTCTGGGACCCCAGGGTCTGGCCTGGAACTGGGGATCAGTGTAGTTGGAACTGGGGTTCAGTGCAGTCGGGAGCTTCCATCTCTCTCCCGCTAGAGAAAGCTAGCCAGGCACTCAGCCGCCCGTCCTCTCCACGCACGTGTCTCTGTACCTCAGCCTTTTGCAACTCCTCTGAGTCTCTGTGTGGCCCTCTCTTTTCCTCTAGTTGTAGAATTTCCACTCAGCCAGCTTTCCTGTGGTTCTGGATGGTGTCCATTTTGTCTTTTAGTTTTAGTTTTGATATTGTTGTGCGAGGCAGCAGTTTAGGTGTTTACCTATGCTGCCATCTTGGTTTTCTCCTGACTACAGTTTTTCAAATCCACTATAATCTTTTTTTTTTATAGAAGGGATTTTATTTTTCCTTAAGTTATAATTGACATACAACATTAGTTTAAGGTATACATTATAATGATTTGATATCCTATATAATAAAAGGCTAATATGCAAATTGACCAAATGGCGGAACGACTGGTCGCTATGGTGCACACTGACCACCCGGGGGCAGATGCTCAATGCAGGTGCTGCCCCCTGTAGTTAGTGTGCTCCCGCAGAGGGAGTGCCACTGAGCCAGAAGCCGTGCTTACTGGCAGTGGCAGGAGCTCCACAGCAGGACTAAGGATCCCTCAGGGTGCAGGCCGGACTGAGGGACCCTTCTCCACAGTGCACGAATGTTGTGCACTTGGCCTTTAGTTTGTATATATTGTGAAGTGACCATCACAGTAAGTCTAGTTAGCATTTGTCATCATACAGACTTACAGAATATTTGTTTTTTTAAAGGTTCCACAGATAAGGGAGAACACATGGTATTCTCTTTTTCTGACTTATTTCACAAAGCATCATGCCCTCAAGTTCCATAAATGTGTTGTTACAAGTGGCAGAATTTTTTTTCTAATGGCTGAATAATACAATAATATTTCTCTGTGTGTGTTTGTATGCACCATTTTATTTAAAAAAAATTTTTAATCCTCACCTGAGGATATTTTTCAGTTTTTAGAGAGAGTGGAAGAGAAAGGGAAAAGACAGAGAAAGGTTCATACACTTGACCAGAATCGAACCTAGGACCTTTCAGTCCACAGGCCGATGCTCTATTTACCAAGCCAAACCAGCTAGGGCTTACTTTTTTTTTTTTTTTTTTTCAATAAGTTAACACAATATATTAGTTCAGGTGTCAAGTTAGTGGTTAGACATGTATATAACTTACAAAATCTAATAACATCAGACACCACACCTAGTTATTAGAATATTATCCTAATATATAAAAACCCTGGGTCCATCACCACTGGAGGCTCGACCAACTGGAAGTCAGTCCTACAGTCAGTGACCCAGCACTGACTACTACGGCTGCATGCCCGGTGATCCAGCACTGATTGCTGAGGGGGCTGCGAATCAGGCCTGGAGAGAGGCCTGAAGAGAGAAGCAGGGTCTGATCTGTAGCCTCTGTTGATCAGCACTTGCCTCTCTCTTTCTCTCTGGGCCTGGCCAGCAGCTGTGCCTCCATTTCTTTCCAGGCCTCCACCAGGGCTGCTGCCCAGCCCTGCCTTTCTTATCAGGCCCTGTTGATAGGCCCAGAGACGCTGACTGGCATGGAAACCGGCTAATCAGAACCAAATCTGGGTGGTGTGAGGACTCAATGGCTGCCTAGGAGGCGGAGCTTTTGATGCTGACTGGCATAGAAACTGACCAATCAGAACCAAATTGGCTGGCAGAGGAGGGCAGGTGGGGACAAGATCAGGCCTGCAGGGGAGGGCAGTTGGGGGCGAGATCAGGCCAGCAGGGGAGGGCAATTAGGGGTGAGATCAGGCTGGCAGGGGAGCGGTTAGCGGGTGATCAGGCTGTCAGACAGAAGCCATTAGGGGCAATCAGTCAGGCAGGCAGGTGAGTGATTAGGAGCTAGCTGACCCAGATTGGAGAGGGTGCAGGCTGGGCTGAGGGACACCCACCCCTGCCAGTGCATGAATTTTGTGCACCAGGCCTCTAGTTGACTATATTTCCTGTGCTGTACTTTACATCCCCCTGACTAATTTGTAACTACCAATTTGTACTTCTTAATCCCTTCACCTTTTCACCCATCCCTCAAACCCTCTCCCCTCTGGCAATTATCATCCTGATCTCTATGAGTCTGTTTCTATTTTTTGGTTGTTTGACTTTTTTCTTTAGATTTCACATATAAGTGAAATCATATGGTATTTATCTTTCTGTCTGACTTATTTCACTGAGTTTAACCTCTAAGTCAATCCAGGTTGCAAAAGGTAAGGTTTCATTCTTTATTACGGCCAAGTAATATTCCATTGTATATATGTACCACTTCTTTATCCACTTGTCTATTGATAAGCACTTGGGTTACTTCCATATATTGACTATTGCAAACAATGCTGCAATGAACCTATATTCTTTAGAAGTAGTGTTTGGGGTTTCTTCAGATATATACCCAGAAGTGGAATTGCTGGGTCATATAAGGCAGTTCCATTTTTAATTTTTTGAGGAACCTCCATACTGTTTTTCCATAGTAGCTGCACCAATCTTCATTCTCACCAATATTGCATGAAGATTCCCTCCACATCCTTGCCAACACTTGTTGTTTGTTAATTTATTGATGATAGCCATTCTGACAGGTGTAATTTGATAGCTCATTGTGTGTTTTTCTTTTCCTTGTAATCCTCAATCGAGGATATGTTTATTGATTAGGGACAGAGAGACAGAGAGAGAAACACTGATTGGTTGCCTCCAGTACCATTACTGGGAATTGAGCCCACAACGAAGGTATGTGCCCTGACCAGAATTGAACCTGAAACCTTTTAGGGAGGATGCTCCAACCAATGGAAACAATTGTAGTTTTAATTTGTATTTCTTATGAATAGTGACACTGAACATCTTTTCATATGTCTGTTGGCCATCTGAAATGTACGTCCTCTTTGGAGATGTAGCTATTCAGGTCCTCTGCCCATTTTTTAATTGGATTGTTTGTTTTGATGGTGTTGAGTTGTATGAATTCTTTGGATATTAACCCCTTATCAGATGTATCAAATATCCTTTCCCATTCAGTAGGTTGTCTTTTCACTTTGTTGTTTCCTTTTCACTGCAAAAACTTTTGTTTATTTTGGTCTCCTTTTGTTTATTTTTTCTTTTGTTTGCTTTGCTCAAGAAGACATGTCAGAAAAATATTGCTAAGAGAAATGTTAAGAGGTTTTACTGCTGATGTTATCTTCTAGAAGTTTCACATTTAAGTCTTTAATCCATTTTGAGCTAATTCTTATATATGGTGTAAGAATGTGTCTAGCTTACATTTTTTGGCATGCATTGTCCAGTTTTCCAAACACCATTTATTGAATAGACTGTCTTTACTCCATTGTACGTACTTGTCTCCTTTGTCATATACTAATTTACCACATAAGTGTGGATTTATATTTTGGGTCTCTATTCTCTTCCATTGATCTATATGTCTGTTTTTATGCTGGTACCATGCTGGTTTGATTACTATAGCTTTGTAGTATCCTATCTAATAAAAGGGTAATATGCAAATTAACTGTCACTCCGTTACAAAGATGGTGGCACCCATAGCCACAAGATGGTGGTGCCCAGTCCCCTCAGCCTAGCCGGAGTCCCCCAGTCCTGCGGGGGCTGCCGCTGAGAGCGGGCAGCGTGAGTGGCCTGGTGGAATGCTTGCTTCATCGCTGCAGCAACAGAGGGCCTCTGGGCAGTGGGTGGGGAGTGGCCAGTGGCAGTGGGTGGGGAGTGGAACGCTTGCTTCCTCACCGCGGCAACTCCCTGGCTGCGGAGGGCCTCTAGGGGACAGGGGGGCTGAGCGCAGGCTGGGAGAGGAGATGGGGGGCCTGCCTCCCACAGAAGCAGCGTGGCTCCTTCCTGCGGAATCGGCGTGGGTTCCTCCCAGCTTTTGCGAAAGCAGCATGGCTCCTGTGGAAGCAGCGCGGCTCCCAGCGGCGCGCTGAGGTTCTTGCTGGCTCCCGGGGAAGCAGCAAGCGGCCTACTGCGCGTGATATCGCGTGATGGGCTACTAGTAGTTTGTTATCAGGTCAAGTGGAATCTCTGACTTTGTTCTTCTTTGTCAAGATAGCTATGGCTATTTGGGGTCTTTTGTAGTTTCATATGAAAGTTTGAATTATTGTTTTTTAAATATATTTTTATTGATCTCAGAGAGGAAGGGAGAAGGAGAGACAGAAACATCAATGACGAGAGACAGTCATCGATCGGCTGCCTCCTGCATGTCCTCCCACTGGGGATTGAGCCTGCAACCCAGGCATGTGTCCCAGGATCCTTCAGTCTGCAGGCTGACACTCTATCCACTGAGCCAAACCAGCAAGGCAACATTTTGAATTATTTGTTCTAGTCCTGTGAAAAACGTCATTGGTATTTTGATAGGAATTGCACTGAATCTATAGATCACCTTGGGTAGTATGGACATTTTAATGATGTTAATTCTTCTTATCCATGAGTATAGTATTTACTTCCATTTATTTGTATCTTCTTCAGTTTCTTTCTTCAGTGTATTATAATTTTCTGAGTACAGGTCTTTTGCTTCCTTGGTTAAATTTATTCCTAGGTATTTTATTTTTGATTCCAAATCCATTATACTCTTATGGGACTACCATCCTATATGAGGTCTGTTGTTGACCATAGGTTGTTATGTGGCTCATGACTGTATTAAGTTTTGCTTTTGTTGATGTGACTTTATACAAATGATTCATTGTGCGCCCGTTGTCCCCCTTTTTAATAGAATAGACACAAAATTTTAATTGTTTATTTTTCCATAGTCAATGAATGGCTGTTTTTAGAAAGTGGTGTGTGTGTGTGTGTGTGTGTGTGTGTGTATGTGTGTATTTACAGGTAGCAAATAACCACCTGGAAGTAATTTGAATCAAAGCTTTGTGCCTGTCTTTCCAGGATCTTTCCTGGGGAACAGAAATCCTATGAGAAGTCCTTTGGGTGGTTGCTCTTGGGTAACTTTCTGGATGTTGTACATTAGCCCTGCCTCTCCCCAAGTTTGTCACCTTTAAACATTTTTCACTTGATTTTAGTCTCAGGTTTTCAATGAATAAAATGTATGTAATCGCCCTAGCCGGTTTGGCTCGGTGGATAGAGCATCAGCCTGCGGACTGAGGGTCCCAGGTTCGATTCCAGTCAAGGGCACATGCCTGGGTTGTGGGCTCCATTTCTAGTGTGGGACGTGCAGGAGGCAGCCAGTCAATGATTCTCTCTCATCATTGATGTTTCTATCTCTCTCTCCCTCTTCCTTCCTCTCTGAGATAAGTAAAAATGTATTTTTTAAAAAATATATGCAATCATTGCAACTTAAAACAAAGTATAAAATATTTAATCGTTACATTGCATGTATTAAATTATTGTTTGGCTTGTTTCTTCCCAGTATGGATAGGAATATTACAAGGTCTATTATTTTGAGTGAGTCAACTGGATTTTTAGAGCTTAAACTAGAAGTGTTGAAGTATGACTAGTAGTTTATAAAACAAATTCTTGCCATGGGAACAATAATTAATTAGCATCCTTTTTTTGAAATGCAATAATAGATACTTGTGGATTTTCTTGTTGAACTAGCAAAGTGCCTTACCATTTTAATACCTTCTTTACACATGAACACTGGGTTAAGTAAGTTTGCTGATTGTTCCAAACTGGCTTTGTGTCATTTTAAACATCAATGGTGGTCTAGAGCAACTTCAAGCGGGGAGCTGAGGTCTGAGGCCAGGTGCTTTAAGCTAAGGAAGCCGGCCACACCCTTGAGCCTGCCAAGGGAAGTACCTGAAGGCCCACTGACCTTCCTGGGGAGCCTCTCCCTGCAGGTGTCCTACCTGCACACCCACCATGGAAGGAGCCTTTACAGTGAGAGAAGCTACAGCCCTGGAGAGCTGGGGAACTAGTGCACCTGTGGGAGGGGGTGATGCCCCTCCTGCGGTTTTAGTTGTGGTCCCCCTGGGCCTGTTCCTAGGCATCGGTTGAAGTTTTGCATCCAGGGTGTGGGTGCACATTGAGAAAATCTGGAAAAGTCAGGAATGTGTGTCCTGGGTTAGGGATTGTGAGATTGGGAGTTCATCTGGGTCAGAACCTTACAGTGAATCCAGCTGAGCACCCCCTCACTGCGAGCTGCAGCCTGAGAGAGGGAGCACTTCTGTTGGCGGTGGCATGGTGGGAACAGCACCTCGTGTTAGACCCAAGAGGTTGGACCGGATCTGGGTTCAGCAGCATCGGTGCTTGGATTCTGGCTGAGAAGGAATTCAGAGCCAAGACTCAAACTATAAGAGAACATTTATTTGGGAAATCACAGAGATAGAAGAAATAATTCTTTACGGAATGGAAATTCATAGAAGGAATAAGTTATAGAGATAATGGAAGGGCCCTTGGCTCCTAGAAGTGAGAAAGGTAGCTGTTACAGGCCTGGGGGGATGGGTGTGTGAAGAGAGGTTGGGACATGCTCCCAGGAAGGAGAGCAGCTGGGTTCTCTGTCCTAAGGCCGTGGTCGGCAAACTGCGGCTCGCGAGCCACATGCGGCTCTTTGGCCCCCTAAGTGTGGCTCTTCCACAAAATACCATGGCCTGGGCGAGTCTATTTTGAAGAAGCGGCGTTAGAAGAAGTTTAAGTTTAAAAAATTTGGCTCTCAAAAGAAATTTCAATCGTTGTACTGTTGATAATTGACTCTGTTGACTAATAAGTTTGCCGACCACTGTCCTAAGGGGTTTAAGAGTGGAGATTTTAAGGGAGGTCCTGGGAAAATCTCAGTAAAATATTCAGCAGCATTCCAGATGTGTCCCTTCACGGTCTGGGTCTGCACCGATTGATTGGTTGTGGCCAGGGCCCAGGTCATCATTCAATGCAGCTGGTCCTGAGGTCAGCCCTGCATCCCTTTTCTGGCTTTGCTGCTTTTCTGGGCCTGCAGGTAAAATAGAAGTGTGGCCTAGAGGTTATTTCTACGAGGAAAAGGTCCAGGATCTAAACTGCATGACCAGTGACGTTATGGGATGAAAGGTCATCCTGGGGATGAGGTCCCAGCCTACAGTTGTCTGCTGCTAGGCATGACCTTCTGCCCCTGGCCCATTCTCCTTGCTCTGCTCATGTCTGTCTAACTGCCCAGCACATTTCCATTATTCCCCAGGGAAAGGGGGGTATGGGAGCTCCCAGACTTCATTCCTGGGCTGGCTGCTCAGGTGTCATCCTATGCTCCCTTAGGGACTGTAACACTCCAGGGGTTCTGTCTCAACCGGGAGAGTCTAGGGCAGGGGTGGGCAAACTTTTTGACTCGAGGGCCACAATGGGTTCTTAAACTGGACCGGAGGGCCGGAACAAAAGCATGGATGGAGTGTTTGTGTGAACTAATATAAATTCAAAGTAAACATCATTACATAAAGGGTACGGTCTTTTTTTTTTATTTCAATAGTTTTATTCATTTCAAACATTTTAACAAGAAGAATGTAAACACTAATTATTATAATTTGAAACTTCAAAAATGGAGGAATCATAGCACATTAACATACCTTATATTGAAGATGGCAAAGGCAAAATAAAATTGCCTAACAAAGGAAAGGTACAAAAGCCTTTCAAATTAAACTTAAATATAATAAAATAATTTAAAACTAAAACAAATAGAAAAGAACAAAATGTGTAAACAGTAAATTAAACATTTTCTTTAGTGCAACTTCCAAATTATGCCCGGGACGTAGATGTAGATGGCAATGTAGACTGGGTTGAAAGGTTTTTGGTCTTTAAAACATCAACTTCAGTGGGAACAGTGTTGTTGGTCTCCTTTTTAGCTAATGCTCTGATACTGTGCTCTCCAGGGGCATGTCTCCCTACATCACCACGATAACGTGTCTACGCATTCCCAGGGTGATGTTGGGGGACGCGTCCGCGGGCATTACAAGGAGCCTCTGGAAGATTGAGAGGTTGTTCCTTCTACTGAAATTTTGGGGAATGACCCCTTCCCCAGAGGCACACAACTCAGTCACTGACACCTTAGAGTCTGCCCACACTCAGGCCCAGGCAGCTGACTCCTCAGCAGAGCACAAGATCCGAGTGTTTTTCTTACCTTGTAATTAGCACTTGGACTATTCATTTTGAAATATATATATATCTTCATTGGTTTCAGAGAGGAAGGGAGAGGAAGAAAGAGATAAAAATATCTATGATGAACCCTGATTGGTTTGGCTCAGTGGATAGAGCCTCTGCGGACTGAAGGGTCCCATCAATTCTGGTCAAGGGCATGTACCTTGGTTGCAGGCACATCCCCAGTGGGCGGTGTGCAGGAGGCAGCTGATTGATGTTTCTCTCTCATCGATGTTTCTGACTATCCCTCTCCCTTCCTCTCTGTAAAAAATCAATAAAAAATATATATTTTTAAAAAGAACCCAAACCGAGAAGGCATTTTGGTGCCGAACTAGGGCGCGCTCCATGCTATCCCCGGACCTATTTGGGAAGAGAGGGCCAAAGGGGAGTGGGAGGGTTACTAGGGGCTGCAGGAAACCCTGGGCTCCGGTGAGCCCTGGGACAGGGGCGGGGAGGTGGCATCCCCGCCCAGGGAAACAGCGCGGGGGGAGGGGGGGGGAGGCAGGTGGTTGCATTTGGAGAAAGTTGCAGCCCCGTTGTGCGCCTGCCCTCGCGTGCTCCCTGGCACCCTAACACCCAAGCTCCACGCGGATCTGCCACTCCTTGCAAGTTTCCTCAAAGCGCCCCTAGCTGGGTCCCACTTGGATAAGCATGCAAAAGAGCAGGGCGCTTCGGGTTTGTGGTGGCCCCGGGGCTCCCACCCAGACGTAAACAAACCCTGGGGTCCGCATTAGGAGCCACCACCAAACGTGGGAGCAGCGGCGTGGCCCCGCCCGCTGACAGCTGGGGGCAGCTGCTGAAGGCCACACTGACTGCGCCACCAGCTCAGCTCCGCCACGCAGTGGTGGCAGAGGCTCCTCCTGGAGAGGCAAGGCGCTTCGTCCCCCACAGCAACTCCCCACAAACTTTCCCCAGGCAGGCAGCCAGGCGCCACCGACCTACCACAGCCCTCTCCCCTCTCCCTGCTAGTGCACGCGCACCCCACGGACCGCCGGGGCCTCCCCTCCCTAGTCCCTTGGTGGTGGCTCAGGGCCT
Organism: Plecotus auritus; assembly: GCF_963455305.1. NCBI lineage: Eukaryota > Metazoa > Chordata > Mammalia > Chiroptera > Vespertilionidae > Plecotus > Plecotus auritus. The sequence continues at coordinate 90,577,232 of NC_137773.1, forward strand.
GGGGGGCATCCGGAGTGGAGAGCCGACTCCCGGGGCAGTGGCGGCGGCGGCTCCCGGTGCCACCTTGGGCTGATCAATGAATTGAACACAGGAGTATCAATTTCTGATCAAGCGAGGTACCAATGGTGGCCGCGGAGAGAGAGGGACTTGTACCCAACTCTGTCCGGCTTTTCGAGCACCCCCTCCTCCACGACCAGGCAGCCGAGTGTGTGTGTGTGTGTGTGGGGGGGGGTGGTTTGAGCAGCAGACGGTGGTGCCAAAACCTGGCCTGGAGCCACCCTGCTTCTACCGAGGACGCGGATTCCTCACGACGCCGCCGCAGCCATGGCAAATAGCAGGCTAATTTTTAACTTGATGATATTGTATGGCCCATGAATGATGTTATAAGTATCCAAATGGCTCTTGTCAGAAAAAAGGTTCCCAACCCCTGCTCTGTAGAAAAAATAATTAGGGCTCAACCAGGAGGTTATCTTATTCCTTCCTCTCCCTGGACCTAAGACAAGAGAGGTTTTTCTATTTTGTCATTGCTCTACTGAATAGATCATTGTTTTTTCTGGCATCACAAGTGGTGAGTGGGAACCTTTCTCTGTTCCCTACACATAGACATCAGTGGGTGTGATGTCTCTCTGGGAGCAGCATTTAGGGGAATTATGCTGTGGGCAGGTCCTATGCCTGGGATAGACTGTCCTGCTGCTGGAACTCACAGGAGAGCTCAGAAACGAGACCAGTTGGGAGAAGAGCCCCTAGAGTAGCATCAAGTTTTTGGGAAAAAATCACTTTTGTAAGTTTATGTTTTTAAATTGAAAAAAACTTTTTTAACCTATTGGGATGACATTGGCTAATAAAATTATATGTTTCAAGTGTACAATTGTATAACACATCATGTGTACATTGTATTGTGTGTTCCTCACCCAAAGTCTCCTTCCATCACCATTTAATCCTCCCCTTTACCCTCTTCTACCTCCTCACACCCCCATTCCCTCTGGTAATCCCCATGTTGTTGTCAGAGTCTAAGAGTTTGTTTGTTTTGCTTAATTCCTCCCCCTTTTTTCATCCAGTCTCCCAACACCTAGGCTCCATGCCCAGGGTGACCCCGCCACCCCTTGCAAGTTTCTTCAAAGCGCTCCTCCCCTCTGACAGCTATCAGTCTGTTTTCTGTATCTATGAGTATTTTTATACTTTGTTAGCTTCTTTTCTTCCTTAGATTTCACGTGTAAATGAAATCATGAGATATTTGTCTTTTTCTTACTGGCTTATTCACTTAGCATAATGGTCTCCAGGTCTATCCGTGCTGTCACAGAGGGTAAGATTTCCTTCATCTTTATGGCTGAGTAATATTCAATTGAGTTGTACCCTGGCTTTTTTATCCACTCACCTACTGATGAGCACTTGAGCTTCTTCCAAATCTGGGCTATCTATTTATATAAAAGCCTAATATGCTAAGTGTTTGACCGTTTCAGTGAATGCTCAACCAGTCGCTATGACACACACTGACCATCAAGGGCAGACGCTCCGACCGGTAAATTAGCTTGCTGCTGGGGTCTGGCTGATCGGGACTGGGCAAGATGGCCAGACATGTCCTGGAGGCCTTCTGCAGTCCCTCCTGGCCTCCAAAATATTTCTTCTAATTAATTTCCTTTCAATGTGCACGAATTTGTGCATCGGGCCTCTAGTTGTAAATAATGCTAAATGAACACAGGGGTGCGTGTTTTCTTTTGAATTAGTGTTTTGAGTTTCTTTGGTATATTCCTAGAAGTGAAATTGATAGGTCATGAGCCAATGGTATTTTTAAGTATTGAGGAAACTTCATACTGACACTTGTCATTTGTGCCTTTATTGATGATAGACATTCTGGCAGGTGTGAGGTCATTTTTCAGTGTGGTTCTAATTTGCATTTCTCTGATTATTAGTGATAGAGAGCATCTTTTCATATGTGTATTGGCCATCTGTATGTCCTCTTTCTGGAAGTATCTATTCATGTATACCCATTATCATATACACTGAGTGGCCAGATTATTATGATCTCTGAACACATAATAATCTTATATATTATTATGTGTTCAGAGATCATAATAATGTATATATAATAATTATACATTATATAATATATTATATATATATAATAATTATGATTATTATAATATTATAATTATAATATTATAATAATCATAATAATATATATATCTTATATATTATACTCAGTGTGTGTGTGTGTGTGTGTGTGTGTGTGTGTGTGTGTGTGTATATATATATATATATATATATATATATATATATCCGGTGCATAAATTTGTGCATGGGTGGGGTCCGGCCAGCCTGGACAGGGGGAGGGGACATGGGCGGTTGGCCAGCCTGCCTTCTGGTCGAACTCCTGGTCAAGGGGACAATTTGCATATTAGCCTTTTATTATATAGGATATACACTGAGTGGACAGATTATTATGTGTTCAGAAATCATAATAATATGGCCACTCAGTGTATATACTAGTAGCCGGTGCACGAAATTCATGCACGGGGTGGGGGGGGGTGTTCCCTCAGCCCAGCCTGCACTCTGTCCAATTGGGAACCCCTTGGGGGATGTCCGTCTGCTGGTTTAGGCCCAATCCCCTTAGTGCCTCTGTCTGCCTGCTTAATCACCCCTAACCTCTCTGCCTGCCTGCCTGATTGCCCCTAACTGCCTCCGCTTGCCTGCCTGATCTCCCCTAACTGCCATCCCCTCACGGCCTGATCTCACCCCAACTGCCCTCCCCAGTTGGCCTGATTGCCCCTAAACCCCTGCTGTCCTGATCTTGCCCCCAACTGCCCTCCCCTGCTGGCCTGATCACCCCTAACTGCCTCTGCCTTGGCCCCCACCACCATGGCTTTGTCTGGAAGGAAGTCGGATGTCCAGAAGATGGCCGGTCGACCTGGTCTAATTAACATATTATCCTTTTATTAGTATAGATAGATTATATATGATAGGATTGCTTAAATTGGTGGTGGGGGGAGCCTCTTTTAGCAGGAGGAGATGCTCTTGGCAGACAAAAATATATAATCCCTATATCTGGACTGATAGCCAGCCATATGCACTATACTGCCAAACTGGTCATTAAAAAATTGAACCGCTTTCTTACACCAAATAGCTGTTGCCCTTAAAACCCCTCCTCAGCCCCCACCTTAGGTTCTGCCTTTGCAGTTCACCCAGATTAGGTTCTGATTGGTCGGTTTCTTTGCCAGTCAGTGTCCAAAGCTACACCTCCTAGGCAGTCATTGGTTCCTTGCAGTTCACCCAGATTTGGTTCTGTTTGGTTGATTTCTAGGCCAGTCAGCATCTCTGGGCTTATCTCCGGGCCTAATCAGACAGGCGGGCGGATCAGCAGCTGTCCCAGGCTGCTGGCGAGTGGGCTGAACTGCTGTCCTCTTAGAGAGAGAGAGAGGCAGGTCTGCTGGTGAGGCCCAGAGAGAGAGAGGCAAGGGCTGATCAGCAGCTGCCACGGAGGCTGCAGATCAGACCCTGCTTCTCTCTCCGGGTCTCACCAGCAGCTGCAGCAGCTGCTGATCAGCCCCACCTCTCTCTCTCTCTTCGAGAGGTCAGCAGTTCAGCCCACTCACCAGACCCCACCCACCCGAGCCTGTTGTGCACGCAACCTAGCATTTGGTCATCCCTTCTGTCATTTTTGATGTTACGGACCCTGGCTCTTTATATACATATATACTAGTGGCCCAGTGCATTAAATTCGTGCACGGGAGTGTGTCCCTCAGCCTGGCCTGCACCCTCTCCAATCTGGGACCCCCTTGGGAGATGTCTGACTGCCGGAGATGATGACTGACAAACTGGCAGTTGGACATCTATCTCACAATCCAGGACTCCTAACCTGGCTCCTAACCGCTCACCTGCCTGCCTGCCTGATTGCCCCTAACTGCTTCTGCTTGCCAGCCTGATCATCCCTAACTGCTCCCCTGCTGGCTTGATCGCCCCTAACCACCTCTGCCTTGGCCGCGCACCCAGGGCCCAGGATTCCCTCCTCCAGCCAGCCGCAGGCACCCGGGACCCGGGCTTCCCTCTCTCTGGCCAGCCACAGGCACCAGGACCCGGGCTGGCTTCGCCTGGGCCAGCTGCAGCTGCAGGGGACGGTGGACAGGTGGCTTTGCCTGGGCTGCAGGTGCTGGCACCCGGGACCACAGGGTGGGCGGCTTCTCCATCTCCCAGGCTGTAGCCAGCTGCAGGCGCTGGTGCCCGTGACCGCCAGCAGGCAGCTTTGCCCAGGCCCAGCTTTGTCAGGAAGGATGTGCGGATGGTCATCCAGAAGACATCTGGTCTAATTAGCATATTACCCCCCTTTTAATAAATGATGGTGTATAGATGATGGTGTGTTTTTTCTCGCCATCATTAACCATAGTAACTGTTGCTTATGTATTAAAGTTCTATTCCTGCTAAGTATAGAAGCAGCCTCAGAATTCTTCTCACCATTCATCTTAAGTCTGATGCTTAGCTAATCAGAATTAATACCTGAGGTGAAGCCTCTTACTGCAGATGCTTCCCAGAATGTATGGCATCCTCTCTGCTTTATAATCCAGCTGATAATACATTGCCTCAATCATGTTGATTGAGGTCATTTTTCCCCTTTCAGTTTCTAGTAGTAGATTACCATCTACTGCCTAGGAAGCAAAATTAACTGTCTCCATGTATATTGCAAAATAAGATATTTTTCTCATCAATAAAATTTCTTTCAGCATTAGTAATTTTGTGAACAACGTATTGAGGTAGTAACAGTTTATAACAAATTGAGTGAATTATTGTTTCAGGTACTGTGCTGTGTCATACACAGATTTCATTTTATCTTTGCAAAGACTCTATAGAGTAGGTACTATAATTACACAGATGAGAACACTGAGGTATAGAGAGATCAGGTAACTTGACCAGTGAAACCTAAAAGTGGCTGAGTCTTGTTTCAAATTCATGAACCATGCCCTTTAACCATTATACTCCACTCAGTATTGTGCTGGAGCCTGCTTTTACTGGCTTACAAATTTTCAGGAATTTTGCAAGCCAGTTGTTAAACATGGTCATTATTAAAAATTAAATTATTATATTTGTAAAAGTAAATAAATTACATTAAAATTAAAGGTAATACATACTCTAATTCATCACTCCTCAATTATTTACTACACTGTACTGTTCTGACTCTTGACATTATTTATATTTTGGGTCTTTCTGGTGGGATATAATAGTGTATTATTGCACGTTTCTCCTCAGCTCTGCATTTGTGGCATCACATTAGCTGCTGAAATCAGCCATGGATGGAGAATTTATGCCACAGAAATTGGCTGATACTACAAATCAGGGTTTTGTTTTCTTTGATTGAGAGCCAGTTGTTAAACATTTACCAGCACAACACTGACCACATTGGTGGCGGTGGTCTTGTCAGAATGTGTTATATTATGCAGATGAAAATCTATTTAAACAGACTTGATATAGATATTTTCAAAGATGGAAAAATTGTCTGTTAACTATTTCAGTTGATTCATATCTTCACTGATTGTCATCATTGCAAAGTTTTCAGTCCCTACATGGATTGCTGGATATAATATGTCTTGCCCTGTCCCTGTCCCTCCCTTTCTAGCCTTTGTTACCTTAAGGACTCTAGTTTCCCATGTATATGTTTAAGTACCAACTTTACCTGCTTAAAAATGTAAGCTTTTAACACTGCTCTCTCTGTTTCCTATCCTTCAGATGAAAAGTGGAGTTGGGTTGGGGCAGCAGAGAGAAATTCAGAAGGGGAGTATTGGAGTAATGACTGCAGTGGGAGAAGTGGGAACCTATCTCCCAGGCCGCAGGCGCTGGCGCCCGGACCACAGGCCTGGTGACTTCTCCGGCTGGCTGCAGCCTGGGACCTCAGGGTGGGCGGCTTCTCCGCCTCCCAGGCTGCAGCCAGCCTTAGGTGCTGGCGCCCAGACCACAGGTGGGCAGCTTCTCCATCTCCCCCGGGACCACAGTATGAGTGACTTCTCCAGCTGGATGCAGCCCGGGACCACAGGGCAGGTGGCTTCTTCGTCTCCCAGGACCGCTGCCTGGCTTTGTCAGGAAGAACATCTGGGTGGTTTTCTGGAAGGTCTCCCAGTCTAATTAGCATACTACTCTTTTATTAGTATAGACTAGTGGCCTGGTGCATGAAATTAGTGCACGGGGGGGGGGGGCGGTCTCCTCAGCTCGGCCTGCACCCTCTCCAATCTGGGACCCCTCAAGGGATGTCCACAGAGATTGGGCCTAAACCGGCAATCGGACATCTCTCTTGCAATCCGGGACCGCTGGCTCCTAACTGCTCACCTGCGTGCCTGCCTGATCGCCCCTAACCACTCTGCCTGCCAGCCTGCTTGCCCCCATCTGCCTCCCCTCCCACCAGCCTTCTTGCCCCCAACTGTCCCCCTTGCTGGCCTGATTCCCCCCGCTTCCCCCCCTTGACCCCAACTGCCCCCTCGCCAGCCTGATTACCCCCAATGCCCCCCCCCCCCCCCCACTGGCCTGATCGCCCCTTACTGCCGCCCTGCTCACCCCCAACTGTCCCCCCCGCCGGCCTGCTCACCACCAATTGCCCCCCCCCCCACTGGCCTGATCACCCCCAACTTCCCTCCCCTCCTGACCTGATCACCCCTAACCTCCTCTGCCTCGGCCCCACCACCATGGCTTTGTCTGGAAAGACGTCTAGAAGGTCTCCTGGTCTAATTAGCATTACCCTTTTATTAGTATAGAATAGAGGCCTGGTGCACAGGTGGGGGCTGGCTGTCTGACCTGAAGTGGGTCCCAGATCAGGGTGGGGGTCCCCTTGGGGGGCAGGGCCAGCCTAGGCAAGGAGCCTGGTGTGGTTTTCAGACCAACCATGCCCCCATCAGGGTGGGGGTCCTCGCTCGGGGGCGTGGCAAGCCTGGGTGAGGGGCTGAGGGCCGTTTGCAGGCTGGCAACGCCCCCATCAGGGTGAGGGTCCCTGCTGGGGAGTGTGGCCGGCCTGGGTGAGGGGCTGAGGGCTGTTGGGAGGGTGGTTTGCAGGCTGGCCAAGCCCCTGGCTTTGTCCAGAAGGATGCCCAGAGGGTCTCTGGAAGGTCTCCTGGTCTAATTAGTATATTACTCTTTTTTTTAGAATATATGGTGGGTATGCTTTTTATTGATTTTAGAGAGATAGGAAGCTGGGAGGTGGGGGGGGTATCTATTGGTTGACTCCCATTCATACCCCAATTGGGAATCAAATACAAAACTGGGGTAAGTGCCCTGACCTGAAACGGAACCCACGATCTTTTGTTTTGGTGTTTAGTTGTATAAATTCTTTATAATTTTGGGTAGATACCCTTTTTCAGATGTTTCATTGATGAATGTGTTCTCCCATTTACTTGTCTGTCTTTATTTTGTTGATGTTTTCCTTTTAGTTTGATGTAGTCCCATTATTTATTGAATATACTACTTTTATTGTATATTCTGGCCTCCTGTTTCAATTATTCCTTCACCATAAAGGCTTGGCTTTATTTCTGGCCTCTCTGTTCTATGCCACTGATTTATATGCTATTTTTATGCCAGGACCATGCTGTTTTGATTACTATGGCCTTGTAGTACAGTTGGATATCAAGTAGTGTGATTCATCCACATTTGTTCTTCATTCTCAAGATTGCTGTTGCTATTCAGGGTGTTTTGTGGTTCCATATAAAATTTTTGAATATTTGTTTTAATTATGTGAAATACACCATTAGTATCTTGATAGGAATTGCATTGAATCTATAGATTGCTTTGGGTAGTATGGACACTTTAGTGTTATCAATTTTTCTTATTCATAAACAACATATATAGTGTACATATATAGTGTTCTACTTACAGTGTACATTGCAATTACAGTTTACATTTAATTTTATTTTGTATGTTTCAGATGTAGAACATAGTGTTTAGATAAATTTTACAGTGTTTTCCACGTGATATTTTCAGTACCGCCCTAAGCCCTTATGTATTTTATAATCATGTGCCATTTCTACATGAATATATTGCAGACTTCAATAAAGGCCCCTTCCATGCCAAGTCCTAAATTGTTCCTCAAGGTCCAGGCCCCGGTTACAGTGTTAAATTCTACCAGAAATACTTTTTTATGTGTGATCTTATGATTTCAATATATGTGTCTGTATGTCCTTAAAACCAGTATGAAGTTAGCCTCAGGCTCATGAGTAGAGGACTTTTGTAGAGGGCTAAGTTGTCCTGTCTTGCTCATGCCTGAGATCTAACTCTACTGTCCTATCTCCATGATATGAGAGAGGCAAAAGAAGGTCAAACTGAGTTACTAACAAGTAATATAAAAATAAATTATCATTCATACTCCTCCACAAGAATATTTTCATTCATTCAGGTGTATCTGACTACCTCTAAGAATCTGGAGTACTTCAGGTCAGTATGGCCAAGTACATTTTATTCCAAGTTGAATTTCCACACACCGCCTGGCCTCTCCTGTTTGGTGATAAGGAGAGAAAGCTACAAGGCCTTTATTGTATTCATAGTCATTAAAACTTTATGCAGATATGACAGTGTGTCATGGAGTGCTGCATCAAATGGTAATTATAAAGGAGATGAAGTTTCTCACAAAGAATTGATGGGCTTAACATAGAAATATTTTAATTTATTAATACAGAAGTTGTTCAAGGTGCTCTTCACCCTGACATTAGAGAGCAATGAAGACTTGAAGTGATCACAGTAAAATCATATCAATAAATTCCATATGTTCATGAGTAAGTGAGTGTGGCAAATAGTCTTGATAGTCTTACAATCAAGTCATAGACTGAATGTTGGGGACCATGTGTCCTGTGTGAACTTCTTATGAATTATGTATAGGTCGCCAGTGCTGTCATAACCATTCTCCTATATGCGTATGTGGGATGTTTTAGGACTCTGTGGCCTTTGAGGATGTTAATGTGGAGTTCACCATGGAGGAGTGGGCTTTCCTGGATCTGACCCAGAAGAAACTCTACACAGATGTGATGCTGGAAACCTTCTGGAACATGGCATCAGTAGGTAGTTATGACAATTTTTTTTCTTTTTTTAATATATTTTTATTGATTTTAGAGTGTAAGGGAGAGGGAGAGAGAGAGAAAAAAAAAGGAAATGATGAGGGAGAATCATTGATATAGCCTGCAAACCAGGCCTACTGGGAATTGACCCATGACTTCCTTGTTCATAGATTGGTGGTCAACCAGTGAGCTATGCAGGCCAGCAACAACTTTTTACTTATTTAGTCAATTAGAAAACTGGTGTTGCTTGCTCATCAGTGCTGTTTCAAGAACTGAAGTATGAAAGGAAGTACATTGGTAATTAAACTAGGAATGATCACAGCTCATTGTGTACCTAAAATCTAACCATTTTTCAAATTCCTTAATAGTTTATAATGCTTTTTCTAGCATGTATTTTAGAAGAAAAATGTGAAGGCCATGACATTGAAGATCAGTATGAAAATCATGGGCTGAATCTTAGGTGAGTGGCATTGACATGAGAAAGCAATGTCTTATAAGAGAATCTGTTTTTTGGAAAATATGTTTTTATATATTTATTTTATTCATTTATTTTTTAAATAAATTTTTTATTTATTTCAGAGAGATAGGGAAAGGGACAAAAAGAGAGAAACATCAGTGATGAGAGAGAATTATTGATCAGTTGCCTCCTGCTCACCCCACACACGGATTCAAGCCCACAATCTGGGCACTTGCCCTGACCAGGAATCGAACCATGACCTCCTGGTTCATGGGTCAAACCTCAACTACTAAGGCACGCCGGTGGTGTGAAAATATGTTTTTATTGATTTTAGAGTGTGGAGGTGAGAGGGAGAGATAGAAACATCAATTGGCTGCCTCCTGCATATCCTGTACTGAGGTTAATACGCCTGCAATCTGGCCATGCTCCCTGTCGGGGAATTGAACTGGCAACCCTCTTGTGCATGGGTCCATACTGAACCACTGAGCCACGTGAGTCTGGTCCACAAAAGAATCTTAAAAACAGGCAATCCAATTATATCAGCCCAGCTTTAAATGTATTGATTCTTAGAATAATCTCATCAAAATGTTTTTTTTTTCTGAAATATGACCTAGATGTGTGGTGTATAAAAAATAATTACACTTGGAAAAAATACACAGAAGTACCATTAATGAATATAAGTGTTTTCATAATATCTATGGTCCAACCTACTTCAGAGGTTTTAGGATATCCACTTTCAAATAATAAGAATGTACAGAAACCTCGTACTTTCCTTTAAAATGGTAAATATGTCATTGTCATACTATTAATAAATATTAAATGATTAACAGAGTATTAATAATATGCTTCTGATTTTTACAGCAGTCATATTGTAGAGAATCTCTGTAAATGGAAGGATGGTTGTCAATGCAGAGGAAACTTTAGTCAGATTCCAAATTATAATGAAAAGAAGGAAACTCCTACTGAAATAAAACAACTTAAATCGAGATTGTGTAGTCAAATCTTCATGCATTATTTATCCTTTAATAACCACCTAAGTTCTCCCATTGGACCCAAACTATACCTGTGTCAGGGATATGAAGAAAACCCTCATAAATGTAAGGAACCTGAGAAAGCTATTAAGCATCACCAACATATTCAAAGACATGAAGGGAGACCCAGTGGAGAAAAGACCTATGAATGTAAGGTATGTGGGAAAGCTTTCCACTATTCAACTTCCCTTAGAAATCATGAAAGATCACATATTGGTGGGAAACGATATGAGTGTAAGCACTGTGGCAAAGGCTTTAGTCATCGCATTTACTTTATAATCCACAAAAACACTAAGAGTGGAGAAAAACCATATCAAAGTAAGCAATGTGGCAAAGCTTTCAGTTCTCCCAAGTACTCTGGAGAAAATGAAAGAACACACACTGGAGAAAAGTCCTATCAATGTAAGAAATCTGGTAAAAGTTTCAGTTCCAGTTCTCTTAGAAATCATGAAAGAACACATACTGGCAAGAAACCTTATGAATGTAAGCAATGTGGGAAAGTCTTCAGTTGGCTCAGCTCTCTTGGAAAACATAAAAGAAGTCATGACGGAAAGAAGCCTCATGAATGTAAGGAATGTGATAAAACATTCCGTGATCGCTGTTCCCTTAGAGATCATGAAAGAACTCATACTGGATCAAAACCCTATGAATGTAAGCATTGTGGTAAAGATTTCTCTCATCGAACTTCCCTCCGACGTCATGAAAGAATTCATACTGGGGAAAAACCCTATAAATGTAAGCTTTGTTGCAAAGCTTTTTCTTACGTAGTTTCACTCCATCGTCATGAAAGAACTCATACTGGGGAAAAACCATATGAATGTAAGCTTTGTGGTAAAGTTTTCTCTTATTCAACTTCCCTCCAAAATCATAAAACAACTCATACTGGGGAAAAACCCTATGAATGTAAGCAATGTGGGAAAGTCTTCAGTAGGCTCAGCTCTCTTGGAAAACATAAAAAAAGTCATGAAGGAATGAAGCCTCATGAATGTAAGGAATGTGGTAAGACATTCTATGATCCCTATTACTTTCGAGATCATGAAAGAATTCATACTGGGTCGAAACCCTATGAATGTAAGCATTGTGATAAAGATTTCTCTCGTCGAACTTCCCTCCGACGTCATGAAAGAATTCATACTGGGGAAAAACCCTATAAATGTAAGCATTGTGGCAAAGCTTTCTCTTATCCCACTTACCTCCAATGTCATGAAAGAACTCATACTGGGGAAAAACCCTATAAATGTAAGCATTGTGGCAAAGCTTTCTCTTATCCCACTTACCTCCAATGTCATGAAAGAACTCATACTGGGGAAAAACCCTATAAATGTAAGCATTGTGACAAAGCTTTCTCTTATCCAGCTCCCCTCCAAGATCATGAAAGAACTCATACTGGGGAAAAACCCTATGAATGTAAGCATTGTGGCAAAGCCTTCCATAGTCGCAAGTACTCTCGAGAACATGAAAGAACACAATGTGGAGAAAAGCCCTATGAGTGTCAGCAATGTGGTAAGACTTTTAATTTTTCCACATCTCTTAGACATCATGAAAAAATGCATACTGAGGAGAAACCCTATGAATGTAAGCAATGTGGGAAAACTTTCAGACATTCCACTTCTCTTAGAAATCATGAAAGGATGCATACTGGGGAGAAACCCTATGAATGTAAGGAATGTGAGAAAGCCTTCTTCTCTACCAAATGTCTTAGAGAACATAAAATAACTCATCATGGAAAGAAGTCTCATGAATGTAAGGAATGTGGTAAAAGTTTCCTATATCCCTATTACCTTAGAAATCATGAAAGAACTCATACTGGGGAAAAACCCTATGAATGTAAGCATTGTGGCAAAGCTTTCTCTTATCCATCTTCCCTTCGATATCATATAAGAACTCATACTGGTGCCCTAGCCGGTTTGGCTCAGTGGAAAGAGTGTCGGCCTGTGGACTGAAGGGTCCTGGGCTTGATTCTGGTTCATTTATCTCTCAGCTGTACCATCATGTACAATAATCCATATTGGGGATGGACCCTAGAAATGTAGGAGGGTTAGAAAGCATTCATTTCCTCCAATTTATTGTAAAGGATGAACGAACTCACTGAAGAGAAGCCCTGTCATGTAAAGATGGTAGAAGAGCCTTTGGCCATCCTAGTTCTTTACAAAATCATGAAGGGACTCACACCCAAGACTAAGTGTATGAACATAAGGAATGTGGGAGAGCCTTTCTTGGACACATGAGAACGCACCTGGAGAAACAGTGTATACATATAGCGAAGGTGGGAAAGCCTTCAGCTGTCCCTTTTGCTTGGAAAGGTCATGAAAAAGCTCGAAGTGGAGAAGTGTATTGAATGTAAAAATGTTGGGAAACCTTTATGTTGCCTCATATCCCTACAATACCATGTGAGAATGTACACTGTATAATTGACAATTAAAACAAACTTTAAAATTTTAACAAATACTTTCAAAGTAGCTTGAAAAATTCACTTAAAAGAAATCCTATTAGTGTAACTAACTGGTACATGTAAGCCTGTTGCAAATTAAGTCATATACTCACCAAAACTCACAGCATTAAAAGAGTTCTATAAACTTTTGACATATTTGGTCATTATCAGTATTCATTCTTTTTTTGTTAGTTTTTAAATTGCTTTTTTGAAGTGAGGAAGAGAGAGAGAGAGAGGAGTAGAGAAAAACATCCACGTGAGAGAGAAACATAGATGGGTTGTTTTCCCATGTGCATGACCAGGGATAGACCCTGCTACCCAGTAATGTACCCTGACAGGTATTGAATGAATAAGCCCCGCACACATATGTGTTCTTTTTTAATTTTTGCATTGCACTTGAAATTCACTATTATTTTAGTTAATAAGTATTTGCCATATATTTGTACTTACAGTTCACTGGAGAGAGTCCCATGTGAATTATTTTCATGGTTGGTTTTTGTGTTGCTTTTGGCTGGGAACTGTGCTATGAAGTTTACATTAAGAAGAGAATATTTAAGTTTGCTTTTTTTTTTCAATCTTTGCCCTGCCAGTCAAGAAAGCCACAAAACTGCCAGCCACTGCTTTACTTCCATTGATGTCGGGTGTAAGCTTTATAGATGTTCACAATTCAACATTAAAGATCCACTACAGGTTGTCTTTTCCTGCAAGCTTATAGGTGTCCACCACGCAACAAATGTAGACTGTTATGGTTGAGATTGTTTTCTGAAGAGTATGCACTGTTCTCTATATTGCATTTGCATGAGGTCTAATTTGGCTAGTAATCATCTTGTCCTGTTGATACTACTATTGACTGTGATTCAGATCCCACTGTGACAGCTACAATGGTGCAGTGCAAAGGAGCCACGGGACAGTTTTCAAGTTCCTTCTAGCCAAACAGCAACAAAATCACATCCCTATTTTTAAAAGGGGTGTAATGAAATGTATTCAAATAATATGAATAACCACAAACTGCCCTGGCCAGTATTGCTCAGTTGAGCATCCTCCCATACACTGATATGTCATGGGTTCCATTCGGGGTCAGGGCACATAACCAGGTTTTGGGTTTGGTCCCTGGTTCAGGCACATAGGAAAGGCATCCTTTCAATATTTCACTCATATAGATGTTTCTTTCTCTTGGAAAAATCAATAAACAGTGGTGGATGGGGGAAGGAGGACGTCTGTAATATATTCAACAATAAAAATAAATATAAAAATATATACAGTCAGCCCTAACCGGTTTGGCACAGTGGATAGAGTGTTGGCCTGCAGACTGAAGGATCCCAGGTTTGATTCCAGTCAAGGGCATGTACCTTGGTTGCGGGCACATCCCCAGTAGGGGATGTTGCAGGAGGCAGCTGATCGATGTTTCCCTCTCATCAATGTTTCTAACTCTCTATCCCTCTCCCTTCCTCTCTGTAAAAAAAAAAATCAATAAAATATATTTTTTAAAAATGTACAGTCAAACATCATTTCTCAAATGTCTCTCATCTCAAAAAATTCTGTTCTTGACTAAGTTGTACACAGAAAAAAATGTGTCCATGGTGGAACCAAACCTCTGTTTTGAAACTGATGATCTTTTCAAGCTGAAACCTCAGCATGCCTAAACGCTTCTCTTAGGCAACAAAGGAGAGAGTGCTTTTTTGGGGGTGGAATCAATGATTAGCACAAGAGTGTTAAAGGTGTGAGAGAAACAATGATCACAGGCCACTGAAGAGGTATTAAAACTTGTTCATTTGGATAAAGGGAAAGCAGTTAGCCAGTGACAGCCATTTTGGAGGCAATGGAACAAGTAAAGATGCTACATACTGACCTGAAAGACACCCTTCACCTGAATGCTAAAAGTGACTCCTTTGAGCTAGTAGGGGGTAGTTTGATAAACTGAACAAAAGAAGTGTTTATTTGTAGATTAAACAGTACATTATACATATGCAGTATATAAGAAAGTTTTTAACAGGCAATCATTTTGGTGTCTGGAACAGATTGATTCAATTTACATGATACCTAATGGGGGGAAAATGATTTGATTTTCGCACAAATCCCTTCTCAAACAGCCTTCCTGAAAAAATTAAGTTTGAGAGCTGAGGTTCTACTGTATAAAAAATAAAAGAAAATCAATAAACATCCTCTGTGAGGATTTTTTTTTAAAAAGAATGACCACAAACCAAAAATGACTGGCATGTAGCAGTAACAGCACACTTAAAAGGATTTCTTTCATTTCCTTTGTGATAGACAATTTGATTGCCATTCAGGAAAACAAGACATTTTTCTGCACTGCATTCTGTGAGGAAATGAACTTAATTCTACCTCGGGTAATGATAACTATCCTATCTAATAAAGAGGGAATATGCTAACTGACCATCATGCTGGTGCCCACAGCCAATAAGGGGGGAATATGCTAATTGTCACGCCTCAAAGATGGTGGCGCCCACAGCCAATAAGGAGGGAATATGCTAATTGACTGCCGTGCCCTCAAAGATGGCAGCACTCAGTCCCCTCAGCCCTGCTGGGGTGCCTGTCTCTGGAGTCTCCCAGTCCCCTCAGCCCCCCAGCCACCCAGGGCCGGCCCGAAGCACAGGCAAGCCTTGGATGGCGATGCCCAAGGCACAGGCAAGCCTCGGATGGTGGCTGCCCAGCCACCCAGGGCCACCCGAGGCTCAGATAACCAGGGCCAACCGAGGCTTGCGCTGCTGGCAGAGACAGCAGCAAAGGTGTGATGGGGGCATCGCCTTCCCCTGAACACCAGGTCATCTCTCGTCCCTGGGGGCTCCCAGACTGTGAGAGGGGGCAGGCCGGGCTGAGGGACCCCCCAATCCAGTGCATGAATTTTCATGCTCCGGGCCTCTAGTTTTTATATAGAGCACAGAATATATGATTTGCCAAACCTAAATTGTAAGAAGCACAAATTATACTAGTGAGAAAAGGGTAGTTCTTGTTATTTTTATTCTTTGGAAACCTGTTCTCTTTCATCAAGTACACAGACATCAATGCCTTTGTCTTCATTCATCATGGTCATGGCATAGCTTTGTGTGATGATGGACATTTGTGACCTTTTGTTTTCAACAAGGTATATCTAAGGCTGGCAGGGAGTGCAAGGCCAGCAACCAGGTGTCTGGAACAGCTTTTGCCTTGCTTATCTAAATACTGAAATATGTACTATAATGTATTGGATGCATTTCCCAAAAGTACCTTAGTGAAATATATATAAAATCACATACTCCTTAACAAGATATTTGAGACTTTTATCTCCTTTATGAGTCACATGAGGTTTATAAATTTAGGAATATTGTCAAAGAATACAAACCTAGCAAGAAAAAAAGTTAGCATATATTTTTTATTTTTATTGATTTTTTTACAGAGGAAGGGAGAGGGATAGAGAGTTAGAAACATTGATGAGAGAGAAACATCTACCAGCTGCCTCCTGCACACCTCCTACTGGGGATGTGCCCACAACCAAGGTACATGCCCTTGACTGGAATCAAACCTGGGACCTTTCAGTCCGCAGGCCAACACTCTATCCACTGAGCCAAACCAGTTAGGGCAAAAGTTAGCATCTCTTATAATGAAGCCATTCCTACTGAGAGTATGATCTTTTTTTAAATATTAATTTTAGAGAGAGCTCTGGCTGGTGTGGGTCAATGGTTAGAGTGTTAGCCTGAAGACTGGATGTTTGCAGGTTCAATTCCTGGTCGAGGGCACATGCCTTGGCTGTGCCTTACATCCCTGTCCCCAGTTGGAGCAAGTGCAGGAGGTTTCTAATCGGTATCTCACATTGATGTTTCTCTTGGGCACTTTAACCTCCAATCTGTTTGAAAATCAGAGATAAAAATATCCTTGGGTGGGGAAAAGAACAAAATTAGAAAATGAGAGAGTAAGAGAGAAAAACGAGTGAGTTATTCCACTTATTTATGCATTCATTGGTTGATTCTTGTGTGTGCCCTGACCCAGGACTGAACCTGCAACCTTGGCTTTTGCGGATGACATTCTAATCAGCTGACCTATCTGGCCAGGGCATTAGTATGATCTTGATGTTAATTTTCAACATCCTGCTCAGGCCAGGCAGTTTAAATGGAAAACCTACCCAATTTAGCACAAGAAGAGAAGTTATGAAATATGGGGTAAAAAGTGATCACTTTTATTTCATTCAAGAGCCAAGGAAATGCAGACTTGGCCCCTATTCAAGTCACTCTAGGCTGTGATATATAGGTGTGAAATAAAAAAGTTCTTGGACTCTTGGTGATTATGTTTTTGTGGGAAAAGAGTGATGGTTCAATGAGAAAGCTTTGGTTTCTAACAAAATTAAGGTAAGGAAACATGGACAAGCGAGATAATAGGGAACTGTGGAGGATGATATATCTTCATTACGGGGGATGTGGGCCTCAGTGAATGGGGAAGTCATCATTGATCATCTTTTCTTCCACCTAAAACATCTTAAATAGTTTTGGATCTGCTTGAATGTGGACTTAAACAATGGACAACATTACCCAAAATTCTGTCTTCCTGGGATTGACAGCAATGGTTTTCCAGAAAGGTATGGGCAGGGTTGTAAGTTTCTGAGCATGTGCTCTTTGATTAAGAATATGGACATGGCTATGTGACATGAGAGACTTCTCACTGCTTTAGGACATAATACTTTTTGGTACTGATTTTTTATTTAATAGCAATGGAAATAATTTGAAATTTTCTTTGGAACAGCATATCATTTTGCTGCTATTCAAACTGAGTGAGCAATTTGTATACCTTACAAAACCTTTGAGTTTCTTTATGTTGAAGAAAGTTCTGGTCATCTGCACAGTTGTAGCCCATCATGGGTTTTCTGTGAGTAGATTGATTCCTGTGCAAGTCCAAGGTGGGTTCCTGGTTAACATGGCAGAAAGCTATTGCCATTTAGAGGACAATGATCTAAGGAAAAATTGAGGTGAACTGCAGACAGACTATCAGCAAAGCAGGTAGTTTTGATATCGTGAAACTGGGACCTTTTGCTTGCCTTTGATAAGAGGAGTAGCTGGAAGTGTTTTGTATCTGGGGAAGACACCAAGCCTTCCATGCTCATTTTTTGCTGTTTGAAGGGATCATTTCCATATGTTTACATTCCATGGGGTGAAAAGTGATGGCTTCTATTTCATTGAAGAGCCATGGACATCCAGACTTGGACCCTTTGCTTTTTTCAATGCTAATTTATGTTTTCTTAGTGTGTAGAGCTGATGAGATTTTATAATTCCTGTTATGTCATGTGATCCCTTGCCTCCTCATTGCTCTCATCATGTAAATGAAGAACGTTAAGCAGAAATCTTACCCAAATTTACATAACTCATAATAAAGGAATCTCTCCATTTTAAAGTCATAATGTTTGCTCCTCTACTGTGGAATGTTAAAAACTTTAACCTCAGAAGAACCTGCTATGCTTGTATAATTACGTACTGTTACAAATGTGTCACAATTTTTAACAGGACTAAAAATTCAAAATGGTAATTCACTTCGATGACATTCTGGAAAAGGTAAAGGTAGAAGAACAGACCTGTGTATAAATGTAGAGTCAGCAGAGAGGCAAATTGTATTCCTTTGGGTTGATGGAGTGTCTTCTGTCTTGATGGTGGGGTAACTGCATCTGTGGAAACTCATAACCACTCTTGAAACAGTATGTATAAATACTAAAAACAATATAAAACAACATTCCCTGGCCAGTGTAGTTCAGTGGATAGAGTGTTGGCCTGGAGACTGAAGGGTTCCGGGTTCCATTAGTGGAGTTTAACTACTGGGTATGGTCCAAGAAAGAGCAAGAGAGCCCTACAAATACCACTGTCCCTTGACGTTTTGGCGTGTGTGGAGGAAATAGACGTACTAAAGTAATCCAGGCAGCCACTGAACAAATGATTAAGCAAATAATAAAAATCTCCAGAAGACAGGTGACCAGTACTCAGAATCACTACATTTTATATTTCCTAAAATGTCCACCTTGTAACAAAAATATAAGCCATGAAATGTTATAGGAAAGTAGGAACCATATTCTGAGAGAAAAACAGCAATTGAAAAATGACCAAACTCTCATTAGGACCCACCAGTTAAATTAACAGGTGATGTGTATAAATTCAAAAGGGCTATGTAGTAAATCTGAGAAGCTAAGTGACTGAATGTAAGCTCACGTGATCTGATCATAAATTTCTAACTGGGCATGTCATAGAGCAAGTCACACCTCAGGCCTATATCTTCCTTAGTAAAAGGTTTATCTTTGCCTTAAGAAAGCGCTGTCCCATATTCTTACATGTCTGGTTTAACACACTTTAATCCTATATAATAAAGAGCTAATATGCAAATGGTTGTCATGCCAGAACTGCTCAGACACAACACTGGGGACAGGAATGGGGACCAGCCAGGCTATGGCCCAGGAGAGGGACAACCCACCTGCCCCACAGTCCTGGACACCAGCGGCTGTGCCTGCACCTGTGGCCCAGGGTAGGGACAGGCAGCCCACTTTGCGGTCCTGGGTGCCAGCGCCTGAGCCTGCAGCCTGGGAGAGGGACAAGCCGCTCGCCCTGTTGTCCTGGGCACCTGTGGCTATGGCCCAGGTGAAGCCACCCGCTCATGGTCCCCTGTGGCTGTGGCCGGCCTGTGTCCTGGGTGCCTGAAGCTGGCCCAAGGGAGGGAAGCCCAGGTCCTGGGTGCCTGCGACCCGCCGGAGGAGGAAATCCTCAGTCCCAGGTGCGGGTTGAGGCAGAGGCAATTAGGGGTGATCAGGCTAGCTGGGGAACAGTTGGTGGTGATCAGGACAGTAGGGGAGCAGTTAGGGGCAATCAGGCAGGCAGGTACAGGTGGTTGGGGTGATTAGGCAGGCAGGCAGAGGTGTTGGGGTGATCAGGCAGGCAGGCAGGTGAGGGTTTGGAGCCAGTGGTCCTGGATTGCAAGAGGCAGTTGGACAGCCCCCAACGGGTCCGGGATTGGAAAGGGTGCAGGCTGGGCTGAGGGACACCCCCCACTGTGCACGGATTTTGTGCACCAGGCCTCTCATATATATATTCATTTATTGATTTCAGAAAGGGAGAGACAGAAATATCAATGATGAAATAGAATCATTGATCAGCTGCCTTCTTCAAGCCCCCCACTGGGGATCGAGCCCACAACCTGGCATGTGCCCTTGACTGGAATCGAACCCGGGACCCTTCAGTTCGAAGGCCAGCGCTCTATCCACTGAGCCAGACCTGCCAGGGCATGAAAATGCTTTAATACAGCTTTGAGATTGTGGAATAATCCTCTTTTCCAGAACCCTCAGAATGAGCACATGATTCTGTTGGCTGTATACCATCCCTATTCACTATAAATGTTAACTTTTAAATCAATGAGAGATCTCACCTTGTTTTTTCCCACCTCCTTAACCTTCTACCAGCAATGGATTTCATGTAATCTTTATGTTCCCTTTTATTCAAAATGCATAAAAAGAAACAACTGCAAAGCTGCCAATCTCTGGACCATTTCTCACTCCATTGGGAACTTATTTCCAGGCATGTCTTCAATTTGCCTCAAATAAACTTTTTTTCCTTTCTTCCAAAAATACTTTATTGTTATTTTAATATTCCAGAGAATATGCTTATTGGTTTTTTGTTTTGTTAATCCATTTTTTTCCCATTGTTTTTTAGAGTGGAAGGGAGAGAGGCAGAAACATCAATGTGAGTGAGAGACACATTGATTGGTTGCCTCCTGCACAGGGATCCAACCTGCAACCCATGTATACTCCCATGACTGAGAATTGAACCCGAGCGCCTTCAGAGCACGGGACAAAGCTCTATCCACTGATCCACACCTGTCTGTGCTGTTGATTTTTGAGAGAGAGAGGGAGAGGGGGAACATAGATGTGAGAGAGAAACCGATCTGTTGCCTCTGGGATGTGCCCAGATCTGCAATGGAACCCCCAACCTAGCTATGTGCCCTGACCAGGAATTGAATCTACAACCTTTTTGATGTATAGGATGATGTTGCAATCAATTGAGCCTTCTGGCCAGGCCATAAATATTTTAATAAAAATTGGCCATTTCTAATAAACACTGCATACCCATCAATAAAAGAGCATAATTAACAAAATAAAAAATTTGCCATATGGCTATGACTTTAAAAGAAAACAACTGGCAGACACTCAAGCACATCAATAAACTCCAATATTAGAATCACACTCCTTATGGATTCTGAATTGACACTGAAATAAAACTTAACACAAATGCTAAACTGTTTAGGTCAAAGGACTTCTATAGAAACATCTGTCCTCAAAGGCATTCCAGTTTGAGACTCAATTTCAGAATAAGGCATAACAAACAGGCAGAAGATATACAAGGTGAAAGGGTATTCTAAAATTCCCAACATCCTCTGAACCTGAGAAAAATAAATCTAGACTTTTTAAATTATTTTTTCTTTAAATAATTGCCAATGCTAAAATCAAAGATGAATGAAAGGCACAACAGTTTTGCTCCTGTTTTGTGGTGTGTGTTCTTTGTTCTTTGATTTTGCACTTTTTGGTTGTTTTACAAATGCAAATTAAACATGAAAAGCACTATACTTCAAAAAAACCAAAACAACTCAAGAAAAGCTTATCCAGTTGCATTATAAACATGTAACACCTCTCAGAACTTAAATTTCAATAGTAAAAACAGTCAGTTTTAGATTGTATTGTGATCACATTTCAGAAGAAAAAACTCCAACACCTTTTATTCAGTTTTTAATCATGCAAGCAAAAATTAAAGTTGTCAGTTTTTCCAATGGCAGTTTCTGCACACCAGAAGTTAGTCATGACTCCAAAGAAGAAACAATTTGGGGTTTTCCTCTCTTCAAAATGTTTATTAAATTTTGTATTTCTCAAAGTCATTTGAAACATAGAATATAATTAATACCAAGAAACCAAGATGGCAGCATAGGTAAACACCTAAACTGCTGCCTCGCACAACAATTTCAAAACTACAACTAAAAGACAAAACGGACATCATCCAGAACCACAGGAAGGCTGGCTGAGTGGAAATTCTACAACTAGAAGGAAAGAGAAAAGCACACTGAGACTCAGAGGAACTGTGGAAGGCAGAGGTACAGAGGTGCGCTCACGGAGAGGGTGGGCAACGGAGTATGCGGCTGGCTTTCTCAACCAGGAGGGAGACAAAAGCTCCCAACTACGCTGAACTCCAGTTCCAGGCAAGGCTCTGGGGACCCAGACAGATTCGGAGAGAAACTGGACTGTCTGGCAGCGGGCGAAACTCAAGGGCAGCTTTCTCTCAGAGGTACTTGCAGCAATTACCACAGGACACTGAGACCCAGGGGCCTCATAGGGCAGGGCTGATGGGAAACCAATGCTGTCTGCTCTGCCCTGAGACTCCACCCCATCCAAGTTGAGCACAGAGGCTTTTGCAAGTCTTGTCTCATAAGGGTGTCGCCAGCACAGAAGTTCTCCCAGCGCAGACACAGCTGATCCTCACAGCCAATTGGCCTGGAGGTCAATTCCTCCCAGTGATACCAACAACAATCAAGGCTTAACTTACAACAAGACTGTGCAAACAGCCCACAAAGGGGTGCACCAAGAGTGTGCACCTCAGATAACTGGAGAGGCTGAGCCACTGGGCCCTATAGGACACCTAGCACACAAAGCCACTCTATCAACTCAGGGAAGCAGCCAAAATGCAGAGACAAAGAAACAGATCACAAATGAAAGAAATGGAGGAAAGCAAACGACTGGATATAGAGTTCAAAACCATGGTTATAAGGTTTTTCAAGAATTTTCTAGAAAAGGCCAATCAATTTAGCGAGACCCTCGAGGATATGTAAAAAGACCAACTAGAAATTAAGCATACACTGACTAAAATAAAAAATAATATACAGAGATCTAACAGCAGACTAGAGGATCACAAGAATCAAGTCAAAGATTTGAAATACAAAGAAGCAAAAAACACTCAACTGGAAAAGCAAAAAGAAAAAAGAATCCAAAAATATGAAGATAGTGTAAGGAGCCTTTGGGACAACTTCAAGCGTACCAACATCCGAATTATGGGGGTGCCAGAAGAAGAGAGAGAGCAAGATACTGAAAACCTATTTGAAGAAATAATGACAGAAAACTTCCCCCACCTGGTGAAAGAAATAGACTTACAAGTCCAGGAAGCACAGAGAACCCCAAACAAAAGGAATCCAAAGAGGACCACACCAAGACACATCATAATTAAAATGCCAAGAGCAAAAGACAAAGAGAGAATATTAAAAGCAGCAAGAGAAAAACAGTTAATTACCTACAAGGGAGCACCCATAGGATTGTCAGCTAATTTCTCAACAGAAACTATGCAGGCCAGATGGGAGTGGCAAGAAATATTCAAAATGATGAACAGCAAGAACCTACAACCAAGGTTACTCTACCCAGCAAAGCTATCATTCAGAATTGAAGGGCAGATAAAGAGCTTCACAGATAAGAAAAAGCTAAAGGAGTTCATCACCACCAAACCAGTATTATATGAAATGCTGAAAGGTATTCTTTAAGAAGAGGAAGAAGAAGAAAAAGGTAAAGATAAAAATTATGAACAACAAATACATGTCTATCAACAAGTGAATCTAAAAATCAAGTGAATAGCCCTAACCGGTTTGGCTCAGTGGATAGAGCGTCGGCCTGCGGACTGAAGGGTCCCGGGTTCGATTCCGGTCAAGGGCATGTACCTTGGTTGCGGGCACATCCCCAGTAGGGGGTGTGCAGGAGGCAGCTGATCGATGTCTCTCTCTCATCGATGTTTCAAACTCTCTATCCCTCTCCCTTCCTCTCTGTAAAAAAATCACAAAATATATTTAAAAAAATAAAAATCAAGTGAATAAAAAATCTGATGAACAGAATAAACTGGTGAATATAATAGAATCAGGGGCATAGAAAGGGAGTGGGCTGACAATTCTTGGGGGGAAGGGGGTGTGGGGGGTGTGGGAAGAGACTGGACAAAAAGCGTACACCTATGGATGAGGACAGTGGTGGGGAGGTAAGGGCAGAGGGTGGGGTGGGAACCGCGTGGAGAGGAGCTATGGGGGGAAAAAAGAGGAACAATTGTAATAATCTGAACAATAAAGATTTATTAAATTTTAAAAAAAAGAAAATAATTAATACCCCAATGAATGAAACATTCCAAATGTCAGTAATAAGCAAGACACTTTCCTTTGGGGAAATGGCTGCTTAAAAAGAAAAAAATCAGTCTGCATGTGCAAAGTAGAGCAAGAACATTGAGTCCTTTGTTTTCTTCTAAAATTTCATTCCACCAAATTGGAAGTGAAGGACTAAAAAGTGAGGCAAGGAGAGGATGGGGGAGAAAATATACCATTAACACAAAAAATAAAATTGTGAAAACTTAAAGCACTTTATAGGGGGTCACGTTCATACTGTAAGATATCAAAGGGTGGTTGAAGAAATTTCACTATTCTGCAAGAGCGGCGGTTTGTACTGCTGCGTGAAGTACTCAAGGTAATGGAAAGCGAGGATCTGAGACCAAGATTACTATATTTAGCAAGGCTATCATTCAAAATAGACGGTCAAATAAAGAGCTTCCCAGACAAAAAAAGGCTAAAGGAGTTCATCACCACCAAGCCAGCATTATAAGAAATGCTAAAGTGATTGCTGAGAAGAAATAGAGTAACCTAGGCATACAGAATTAATTAAAATGGCTATAAATAAGTGCCTCTCAATAATAACCCTAAATGTAAACAGATTAAATGCTCCAATCAAAGGTGTAGGGTAGCTGAATGGATAAAAAACATGACCCAACTATATGCTGTCTACAGCAGTCACCAGCCGGTGGTCCGTGAAGTCCAAAAGGTTGGCAACTGCTGGTTTAAGGAAACCTTTGGAGCAGCATTCGCCAACTGGTGGTCCACGGACCACTGGTGGTCCGTGAGGTCCGAAAGGTTGGTGACCGCTGGACTCTACAAGAGACCTACCTCAAAACAGAAGACACACACAGGATGAAAGTGAAGGGATGGAAAAAAATTTTTCATGCAAATGGAAAAGAAAAAGCTGGAGTAGCAATACTCATATCCGACTAAATAGACTTTAAGAGCATCATGCTAAATGAAATAACCAGTTGGAGGAAGATAAATATCACATGATCTCACTCATTTGTGGAATATAATGAACATAAAGTGATGAACAAAAATAGAGTCAGAGGGGGGAAAACATACTAGAATATAATAGAAGTAATCCTGTTATTTGCAGATTTTTAATATTTCCTACAACTTTTGTGATATACTATGTTAGTACAGTTTTGGTAATATTATACTTAAAATCCCTTTGTTCTTGAAATATTTCAATGTTGTTTGCATGTAATATTATATGTAAGATCATTTTCTTGAATAATTGGTGTTTATTGCATGTAACATTGTCATATTTAAAATCGTTAAAAAAATAAGTCAATTATCTATTTAGTAACATAAATGTATTGAAAACAGATCCAATACAATTGATTCATTCATTTAACAATCTTTATTAACTGGGACTAGAGACACAGTAGTAAATATGACTGTGGCTTGCTTTCTGGTGTATGTGGGGAAGTCACAGCCAAATAATAAACAAGTTAACAAATAAGTAAAAACTCATTACAGAATAGTGCTTTGAAGAAGTCATGTGAAAAAGTCAGTAATCAGTCTTTCCAGTCCAATCCTATTTTTAGAATCAGATTTATTTTGAGCAATAAATTAGTTATTTAAACAAAAACAAAAACCCCACAGCCTGGGGTTGTGCCCTGACTGGGAATCGAACCTGCAACCTTTGCAGGGGTCCTCAAACTATGGCCCACGGGCCACATGCAGCCCGCCGAGGACATTTATCCGGCCCGCCAGGTGCCGCTGCCTGTCCTGCTTAGCAGCCCACTCGTCCAGGCCCGCAGTGTGCATAGGAATTTGTTCATAGTTTTGTTTTTTTTTTAAACTATAGTCTGGCCCTCCAACGGTCTGAGGGACAGTGAACTGGCCCCCTGTTTAAAAAGTTTGAGGATCCCTGGTGTACAGGATAATGTTCCAACCAACTAAGTCACACTGGCAAGGGCACAGGTGCTCACACTTTGTTAAAAATGCATGCAAGTGTTAAGAGTAGTGTTGGAGCCCTGCCGGTGTGGCTCAGTGGTTGAGCGTAGTCCCCGTGCACCAGGAGGTCATCAGTTCAATTCCCAATCAGAGCACATGCCAGGGTTGCAGACTTGATCCCCAGTAGGGGGCATGCAGGAGGCAGCCGATGGATGTTTCTCTGTCATTGATGTTTCTATCTCTCCCTCCCCCCTCCCTTCCTCTCTAACAATAAATAAAAGCATTTTTTTTAAAAGTAGTTGGAGAAATAGTAGCACCAAACTGAGCCTTTTTTCAGAAAGATTGAAAGAAAACTGAAAAAATAATAAACTTCATTATCTAATTAAAAAAATAAATAAAAAATAATCAACCAATGAGTGCATAAGTAAGTGGAACAACAAATCAATGTTTATCTCTCTCAAAAGCAATAAAAGTTTCTAAAAAGATACGCTTTTAGAAGGGTTTGAAGATTGGATCATTCCCATTACAGAAACATAGGACAAGATACGGAATGCACAGTGTTTGCTGAAAACCATGCAAAGCAGTGTTCTGGAAAGTTTTTCTAAAACTAGTGAAAAACTAAAGGAGTCCTGCATTTTTCTTAATCTGCTTCTGTTTAATAAGGCAACAATCCTCTGCTTCGTAGGTGTTCTGCATTTGAAGGCTAGTGAAATCTTTGCTGTTCATCAGATGTCATGTTTTAGTTCCTTCCAAACAGGGTGAGGGGCGTGCTAAAACTAACATTAAAATTTTGAAACAGCAGCAGAATGAGTGAATTTTAGTTTTTGTTCATTGTTGGTGGTTAAGAAGGAAAATCTGCCCTAACTGGTTTGGCTCAGTGAATAGAGCAGCGGACTGAAAGGTCCCAGGTTTGATTCCGGTCAAGGGCATGTACCTTGGTTGTGGGCACATCCCCAGTAGGGGTTGTGCAGGTGTGCAGGAGGCGGCTGATCAATGTTTCTATCCCTCTCCCTCCCTCTCTGTAAAAAAATCAATAAAATACATTTTTTTAAAAAAGAAGGAAAATCCTCCCCACCCCCTGTAATTGTTGTGAACACTTTGTTTTGTGGTGAGTGATTCATTTGGGGGTGGGGGGTACAGGGAGTAAAAGTAGCAGTCGTCTGTATGTCCCTGGCATCTATTCAGAGCCCTGTTAAAATGTAATGCTCTTTGCCCACCATGACCTGCTTTTAGCTAATTTCAGACCATCCTATGTGGTTACATTAGGTCTCTGTGTTTGTAATTCTAATATAGCTTCTAAAGAGGGGCACAGGTGTGGGTATGCCTCCTGGTATTGGCAGCGCTCTTTCCCTCTTTTATAGGACACACTAGTGGCCCGGTGCACGAAATTCGTGCACATTAAAAGGGGATTAATTAGAGGAAATAATTTAATATTGCTATTTGCCCTTTCTCTATAATAGAAGTGTGAGAGATGAAAGAAAATTAGTAAAATGTATATGAAAACCTTCCTCCTGTCAGAGTCTGGGGTGCACCACAGGACCCAGAGTCAAGTCCCCGCCCACCCACATGCGCCTCAAAATCGCGTGAGACCCAGACCCGGCCGCCCTCCCCACCCCTCATTGGCCTAGATCCAGACCTGGCCAGTCCCACCCTTGTAAAGCCCCACCGGGCAGGGGACGTAGCCTCAGGTCCCCTGGCCTGGCGCCAGGATGGGGGGCACAACCTCAGGCCCCCCAGCCCAGACTGGGGCAAGGGGCATGCCTTGAGGTTCCCTGTCAAGCCTCACCAGGTGGGGGACACGGCCTGAGATCCCCTGTCAAGCCTTGCTGGGTGGGGGACATGGCCTGAGGTCCCCTGTCAAGCCCCGCCAGGCGGGGGGGGGGGGGCGCAGCCTCAGGTCCCCCAGCCCAGCACCAGGAGGGGGGCACAGCCTCAGGTCCTTCAAGCCCCACCGGCAGGGGGGTGCAGCCTCAGGTCCCCCGTCAAGCCCCACTGGGGGGGGCGTGGCCTGAGTTTCCCCAACCCAGCATTGGGGGTGCACCTTGAGGTCCCCTGTCAAGCCCCGCCAGGCAGGG
Organism: Plecotus auritus; assembly: GCF_963455305.1. Classification (NCBI taxonomy): domain Eukaryota; kingdom Metazoa; phylum Chordata; class Mammalia; order Chiroptera; family Vespertilionidae; genus Plecotus; species Plecotus auritus. Next base: position 90,605,275 of record NC_137773.1, read on the forward strand.
GGGTGCAGCCTCAGATCCCCTGGCCTGGTGCTGGGGCAGAGGGTGCGGCCTGAGGTTCCCTGGCCTAGTGCCAGGGTGGGAGGCACGGCCTGAAGTCCTCTGTCAAGCCCCACCTGGTGGGGTCACGGCCTGAGGTCCCCTGGCCTGGTGCTGGGGTGGGGGGGAGCAGCCTGAGGTCCTCTAGCCCAGCACCAGGATGGGAAGTGCACCTTGAGGTCCCCCGTCAAGCCCTGCTAGGTGGGGGGACATGGCCTGAGGTCCCCTGTCAAGCCCCACGGGGGTGGGGGAGGACATAGCCTCAGGTCCCTGCTGATTGCTCATTAAGGCTCCTTATGGGAACTTGGCCTCAGCTGTAGGTGCAGCCATCTTTGTGATGGAGTGATGGTCAATTAGCATATTCCCTCTTTATTAGATAGGATTCTGAGGTTAGATTCATTGCTGGCTGATTGCTGTATTGTAATACTAATGCCCTGAGGGTCAACCCTTGCTCCACCATTAATCCAAGAAAATTCTGGATCCTTTGTAGAAATTCTTTCTGAAGTCACTGTTTGGTATTTGTCCTGACCCTTGGAAACCTACTCTCCTAAGTCAAATTCCAGGCTCTATCCAAAACCTAGTCAGCCTATAGTCCTGGCTGTATCTTCATCAAATAACAAAACTACTCTTAATTGCCATTCACCTCATTCTTATTTTCTTGATTCAGTCCTTTCACTTGAACTTTTTATGATCTTTTTCTAGCCAACTCAATTCCTTTGGGAAGGTATTGAGAGCTCTATGTTTTATGGCCGTCTTCTCTCCCGTATTCAAGCAAAACACCTCTCAGGACTCTGGAGCGGCAGTGGGGACAATAAGAAGCCTCTCTCTGGGTGACAATCCCATTTTTGGAGCTGATTGCTCAGTGAGGGGAGAGGTGGTCCCCTTGACAGTCTCCCGGGGCATCTCATGGTTGGCTCATGTTACAGCCACCTCATGAGCTGGGGAAAAGGGTGATGGGTGCCCGAGAATTCCCAGCAAAGCATGGCCTTGGCAGAGCCTCTATCGTGAGAAGGGGCTGGGTGGTAGGAGGGCGTTCCCACTTTTCACATGAACCCAGAGACTTAAATTCAGCAATAGGTGGATAAGGGCAGGATGGGTGATGGGAAATCCTGCTTTTCCTAGGAAAAGGCCTAGTTCTGGCAACTTGGGGAGAGAGTAAGTTGTATACTGCTTCCGGTCGGAGCACTCTGGAGGGGAATGTCCACTTGCTGAGTTCAGAGGCAGGGGGGAGGGGGAGTGAGGGGGCGGGAATGAGCATGATTCAAATACCACGGACTCTTCCCTTTCTCACAGAAAATCCACTAATTTTTTTCAGTAGATACTCCTCATTTGCTGTTTGCCTTTAGGACAATTTCCAGAGGTTTCAATGGTTGTTTTAAAAACAGTTTTCACAGATGCACAGGGGAGTGGGTCTGTGGAAGTCCTTGGGTTATCATACCACCTAGATGCATTTAACATACTCCCCATATCAGAAGGTGCTCTCCAGATTGGCATGCTGTACAATGGAGCCACAGGAGGGAGTATCACCTGTCATTTTATAGGTAAACTAGAGGCCCGGTGCATGAAAATTCATGCACTGCAGGGGGTGTCCCTCAGCCCAGCCTGCACCCTCTCCAATCTGGGACCCCTTGAAGGATGTCCTACTGCTGGTTTACAGGGATCGGGCCTAAACCGGCAGTCAGACATCCCTCTCGCAATCTGGGACTGCTGGCTCCTAACCGCTCACCTGCCTGCCTGCCTGCCTGTCTGATTGCCCCTAACCACTCTGCCTGCTGGCCTGCTCGCCCCCAACTGCCCCCTGCTGCCAGTGTGCTCGCCCCCAACTGCCTCCCCTGCCAGTGTGCTCGCCCCCAATTGTCCCCCTGCTGGCCTGCTCACTCCAAACTGTCCCCCCCCCCTGCTGTCCTGATCACCTCCAACTGACCCCCACTGACGGCCTTCTTGCCCCCAACTGGCCCCCCTGTTGGTCTGCTTACCCCCAACAGCCCCGCCCCCCACCAGCCTGATCACCCACAACTGCCCTCCCCTCTTGGCCTCTAACCACCTCTACCTCGGCCCTGCCACCATGGCTTTGTTCAGAAGAACATCCGGAAGGTCTTCTGGAAGGTCTCCCAGTCTAATTAGCATATTACCCTTTTATTATTATAGACTAGTGGCCCAGTGCACGAAATTCATGCACATTAAAAGGGGGACCCAGAGTCATTCCCCACCCACCCACATGTGCCTCAAAATCGCATGAGACCCAGACCTGGCTGCCCCCCCCCCATTGGGCTAGATCCAGACCTGGCCAGTCCCACCCTCATCAAGCCCCACTGGCAGGGGGGGCGCAGCGTCAGGTCCCCTGTCAAGCCCCACTGGGCGGGGGGCGTGGCCTGAGTTCCCTTGACCCAGCACTGGGGGCGCAGCCTCAGGTCCCCCGTCAAGCCCTGCTGGGTGGGGAGCACGGCCTGAGGTCCCCTGTCAAGCCCCCCAGGCAGGGGGGCACAACCTCAGGTCCCCTGGCCCAGTGCCAGGGTGGGGGGGCGTGGCCTGAAGTCCTCTGTCAAGCCCCACCTGGTGGGGGCACGGCCTGAGGTCCCCTGGCCTGGTGCTGGGGCGGGGGATCAGCCTGAGGTCCCCTAGCCCAGCACCAGGACAGGAAGCGCACCTTGAGGTCCCCCATCAAGCTCCACCAGGCAGGGGGCGTGGCCTTGGGTCCCCTGGCCTAGCACTGGGGCGGGGGGCAAGGCCTGAGGCCCCCTGTCAAGGGGGAGGGTGTAGCCTCAGGTCCCTGCTGATTGCTCATTAAGACTCCTTAAGGGAACTTGGCCTCAGCTATGGGTGCAGCCATCTTTGTGACAGAGTGATGGTCAATTAGCATATTCCCTCTTTATTATATAGGATAGGCCAGCTGGTTTGCCCTGAAGGGTGTCCCAAATCAGGGTGGGGGCTCCCTTGGGGCGTGGAGCGGCCTGGGCGAGGGTCCTGTGGTGATTTGCAGGCTGGCCATGCCCCCATGAGGTGAGGGTCCCCACTGGGGTGCCTGGCCAGCCTGGGTGAGGGGCTGATGGCTATTTGCAGGCTGGCCACACCCCCTTCAGGGTGGAGGTCCCTGCTGGGGTGCCTGGCCAGCCTGAGTGAGGAGCTGAGGGCTGTTTGCAGGCTGGCCACGGCCCCCAGCGACCCAAGCTCCCAGCCCCTCCTTTTTTTCTTTTCTTTTTTTCAGCACCTCCTTGAGTGGAGGCCAGGCCGGCTGGAAGCAGGTATATGGGATTTATTTATCTTCTATAATTGAAACTTTGTAGCCTTGAGCGGAGGCCAGGGCCAGCCAGGGCAGGCGGGAAGCTTGGCTTCCTCCATCACCAGGGGCAACCCAAGCCTCCTGCTCGCTCCAGCTCCGTGGCCGCCGCCATCTTGGTTGGGTTAATTTGCATACTCGCTTCTGATTGGCTGGTAGGTATGGTTTGTGGGTGTAGTGGAGGTATAGTCAATTTGCATGTTTCTCTTTTATTAGATAGGACTAGAGGCCCAGTGCATGAAAATTCATGCACTGGAGGGGGGTCCCTCAGCCCGGCCTGCTCCCTTTCACAGTCCGGGAACCCTCAGGGGCAGGAGGTGACCCAGTGATCAGGGGGAGACAATGCCTCCGTCACACCTCTGCTGTTGCCACTGGGAGTCCCCAAGTCCTTTCATCCCAGCTTGGGGGGCAGCAGCCCAAGCCTCAGCCAGCCCTGGTTACCTGAGCCTCGGGTGGCCCTGGGCAGCTGGGCAGCCACCATCTGAGGGTTGCCTGCGCCTCGGGCCCACCCTGGACAGTTGAGGGGCTGAGGGCAGGTCCGGCCGCACCATGCACCTGCCGCCCCCTCAGCTGGGCTGAAAGGACTGGGGGACCCCGGCAGGGCTGAGGGGACTGGGTGCCGCGATCTTGTGGCTGTGGACGCCACCATCTTTGATGGTGTGATTGTCAATTAGCATATTCCCTCTTTATTAGATAGGATACATTGAGAAAATTCATTAAGGTTTGTGAAAAGGTAATGCACACTTCACAGAATTGTTGTTCAGTGGATGAACGCATACAGATGTGGCTTTCCATTAAAAATAAATTAGGCATTTGATTATTAACAGCATGTGAAAACTTTTGTTTTATATTATTTTTAGTATTTAAACATACAGTTCCAAGAGTAACTATGAATTTTCACAAATGCATAGTTACACCAACGTCAAGATGGAAAACACTCCATCAACCCAAAGGAACACAATCACGATGCCTGTTTATACTGTACCCACCTTTAAACCCAGGTCTGTTTGAGTGAAAGGTTCGGGGCAGGGCTGGGGTCGCAGAGAATGGACTCAAGGCTCAGTGTAATCAATATGATATTTATTCAAGGCACCTGGGTGCAGGTGGACTGGTTCCGAAAAATAAATCAGTGGTGAATGGGGAGGGAGCAGGCTTTTTATGTGCCCAGGGAGAGCTACAGACAGGACTTCGGCTTGTCACACGTATCAGGACCATAGTTTTATGGCCTTGTCCTTTGTCCTTCTGCTGGTGCCAGATGTCCTTCCCCTGGGGGGCTGTGCAAGAATTATGGTCTTCAGGAATTTCTGTAAAATAACCACTCAAAGAAAGCATCTTTGTGCAAGGCTTAGGATTGCAGAATGAGCTTTCTTTTGTTAGCCCCTGCTAAGTTAGCCGTGTTTCTTGATTAACCCTTTCACCTAGATCCTTACCTTTTCCAGAATATCATAGAAGTGTTGCCTTTTAAGTCCTGTTCAGAAACTTCGACACATTTGTAAAGGTACATAATTATACAAGCCTGGCAGCATTCTTCTGAAGTTCACATTTTTGACATTGCACAGTAGAGGAGCACACATTATAACTTTAAAATGGAGAGATTGCACTATTATATGTAAACTAGAGGCCCGATGCACAAGACTCATGCAAGAATGGGCTTTCCTTCCCCTGGCTGCCAGCACCGCCTTTGCTCTGGCCTGGAGCCGCCTTTCTGTCTTCGCTCTGCCCGGAGCCACCTTTTCGCCTTTCCACACTGCCCAGAGGCCCGGAGCAGCTGGGGTGGTGTGGTATGCCTGCATATTCAAATTAACCCACCATCTTTGTTGGGTTAATTTGCATACTCACTCCTGATTGGCTGGTGGGCGTCACGAAGGTACAGTCAATTTGCATCTTTCTCTTTTATTAGTTTAGATTTGGACAAGATTTCTGCTTCACTTTCTTCATCTGCACAATGGGAGGAATGATGGGGACAGGGAATCATAGGAGATATCAATAACTATAAAATCACATGAGCTCTACACTGTTAAGAAAACATAAATTAGCACTGAAACAAAGAGAAGGGACCAAGTCTGGATTTCCTTTGCTCTTTAATGAAATAAAAGCATCACCTTTCCCCCCATGTTTCATAACATCTCCTGGAAGTGTAAACATGGAAACGATCCCTGAAAACAGCAAAAATGAGCATGGATGGTTTGGTGCCTTCTGCTGAAACAAACAAACAAAAATCTTCCAGCTACTGCTCTTATCAAAGCACAGAAAAGGTCCCAGTTTGATGATATCAAATCTACCTGCTTTGCTGATACTGCCTGTCTGCAGTTCACCTCATTTTTTCCTTAGATCATTGTCCTCTAAATGGTGATAGCTTTCTGCCATGTTAACCAGGAACCCACCTTGAACTTGCACAGGAATCACTCTACTCACAGAAAACCCATGATGGGTACAACTGTGCAGATGACCAGAACTCTTTCTTTTCTTTTCTCTTCTTTTCTTTTATCTTCTCTCTTTTCTTTTCAGTATTTTTTATTGATTTCAGAGGACGGGGAGAGGGATATAGAAACATCAGTGATGATCGGGGGACGAGTGGGGCAGATGGGAGGACCTGGGGAGTGATTGCTGATGGGGATGGGGTTTTTGGAAGTGATGAAAATGTTCTGAAATTGATTATGGTCATGGTTATGTAACTCTGAATGTACTGGAGCCACTGAATTATTCAGGGTGAATGTTATAGTGTGTGAATTATATATCAAGAAAAATGTTTAACAATTAGCATCAATGAGAAGGAACATGCCTCCTAATGTGATATCCTGAGAGGGACACACATCACTTCCATAATATTCTGGCTGGGGGTGCAAAACCTGAATTGATTCATGAGGAAATATCAGAAAAGCCCACATTAAGGGCATTCTACAAAATACCTGGCCTGTATTCTTCAAAAATATCATTGTCATGAAAGATTTAAAAAGACTAAAAACCTGACAACTAAATGCAAAGTATGATCTTGGATTATATCTAGTACTGGAGAAAAAATAAATACAATAAGAACAGTATTGAGATAGTTGACAACATTGGAATATGGACTGTAGATTAGATAAAATATTATACCCACCCGGGCAGCGTGACTTAGTGGTTGAGCATTGACCTATGAACCAGGAGGTCATGGTTCGATTCCCAGTCAGGGTATATGCCTGGATTGTGGGCTTGATCCCCACTGGGGAGTGTTCAGGAGGCAGCAGATTGATGATTCTCTCATCACTGATGTTTCTCTCTCTCCCTCTCCCTTCCTCTCTGAAATCAATAAAAATATATTTTTAAAAATATTACATCCATATCACATTTCCTAAAATTGATATCCATGATATGATTATGTAAGAGAATACCACCCCAGTTCCCTATTATCTCACCTGTCAGTGTTTCCTTGCCTTCAACACCTTTGTTTTGTTAGATATAAAAGCTTTCTCATTTAACCATCTCTCTTTCCCCACAAAAAAACATACGCATTAGGAGTGCAAGAAATGTATTCTTTCATGCCTATATATGCACAGCCTAGAGTGACATGAACAGTTGTGCTAACTTGGGTATGTTTTCCATTTAAACTGTCTGGCTTGTGCAGGATGTTGAAAAATTAACATCACATCATACTTTCAGTCAAGAGATTAAAAATGGCGGTGGAGTAAGTGGATGCTGCATGGACATGCTCCCAGGACCAAACTGAAATGACAACTAAAATACAGAAAAACGTCCTGAATAATCAACAGAGGACTCACTGTAGAGAACCATGATAACTGAGGACCGAAAGTGGAGACTGCATAGAGGCTGGTAGGAGGGGCAGGGGCGCTGGTGGGGCTCCAACATACAGCAACTAAAGTTCTGGAGGGATATCTCAGCTGTGGGGGGTGGTGACTGAGAACTCTGGGATCTAATCGCCAAGCTGGGCCTCCCCAGCAGAGAGCACCACACCTGAGGGGTACCCACATAACATCTGGCTGTGAAAAGCAGCACAGCTGCTGTCGGCCAGGAAGAGATGGCTGGTAATTCAGGCACCCTCTTAAAGGGCCAACACACAAAAATCCCTGTGGAGCCACTCAGCTTGTGCTCTGGCAGAGGGAGGGTAAAGTGGAGTGAGCAGAAGCCAGGATCAGGGGCTCTGGGGTTAGAACTCAAAGACAGATAATCCAGTTTCCTATGCTGAGGCATTCCCTCATGCTATGGAGGCCATCTTTCTCATTCTGGCATTAGCTATACAAACGGCTCTGCCTGGGGGGAAGACAGCTGATCCACCCTATTGGAAAAACACCTTGCCCCACTGAGTTGCTCAGGCCTATTTATTTATTTATTTATTTATTTAGAAACTGTTTATTTTCCATCAACCTTATTTCTGTTCTGTTAAGAATTTGTAGAACAGCTTAGGACCACTCAGTGGTTGTTCCCATTCAGTAGCCTGAGCGTGGGGGCTGCAGACCAGTCTTCAGTGGTAGGCTGAGCACTCCAGACTTCAGTAGGAAACTGCTGAATGGGTACAGAGGGCACCTGCACACCTTCAGACCAGTCTGCAACCTCAGGCTGAGCAGCAGTGAACTCAGGAGCAGGAGCAGTCCATTCACCTTGAAATTCCTCCTTGGTCACAGCCTTTTCAGCAGCCTGCTCTTCCTTTTCAATCTCTTCAGGATCTCTGTAGAAGTACAGATCAGGCATGACTTCCCACGGGTGTTCATGGGAGATGGTGCCATGCATGCGTAGTACTTCCCGGGCCAGCATCCACCACATCAGACCAACTGAATGAGCCCCCTTGTTGTTGCAAGGGATGGCAATGTACACATAGCGCAGAGGACAGTCTGTGTTACACAGAGAAATGGTGGGCAGGTTAACATAAGACGCTTCTGTGAGAGGCTGGTGGTCAGCCCTGGAGTCAGTAACCACCAGAAGTCTTGGCTCCCAGAAGGCTGCCTGGGACTGGTTGGTGAAGGTTCCAGGAGTGAAGCTGCCGGCAATAGGAGTGGCTCCAGTGGCAGCAGCAAACTTCAGCACAGCTCGCTGGCCAGTATTCCTGGATGATATGACACTGACGTCAGCTGGGTTTTCGATGGTAACAATGGCACGAGCTGCCAGCAGAAGCTTCTCCCAGGTTCTCTTCAGATTGATGATGTAGATGCCATCACTTTTCCTTTTGTAGATGTACTGTGCCATGTGGAAGTCAAGGTTGGTGCCACCTAAGTGGGTTCCTGCTGCAAGGAATTTGAGGACATCCTCCTCCTTCATTTTCAGGACATCAAGGGCTCTGGACATTGTGAAAAGTTTCCCTTTAAGTGGGAACCGAGAACAACACTGTATGGAGCCCTCACTGGGTAGCACTGAAAGCGCTCAGGCCTATTAAAAGGCTGAGAAAACCAATAGCCTTCAGGCAGAAGCAATAGCCCCATCCTGTTGAAAAGAACTCTTGCCACACCTGTGGGTGATTGCCTGAGGGCTAATAAATACAAAATCCTATCAGTCTGTAGATAAAGGTGGTTTTTGAAGGCTTTGTATCTTTGCCTGATCTAATTAGTCAGAAACAGCATTTGACACTGTCCTGTACTAGAGATTGAGAGGCATAGCAGATCTACCTAATACATAGTCACAAACCCAAACAGGCATCCAAAATGAGGAGGCAGCTCTGACTGGTTTGGCTCAGTGGGTAGAGCATCGGCCTGAGGACTGAAGGGTCCCAGGTTCGATTCCGGTCAAGGGCATGTACCTTGGTTGTGGGCACATCCCCAGTGGGAGGTGTGCAGGAGGCAGCTGATTGATGTTTCTCTCATCAATGTTTCTAACTCTCTCTCCCTCTCTCTTCCTCTCTGTAAAAAATCAATAAAAATATTTTTTAAAAAATGAGGAGGCAAAGTAACAACACCCAAATGAAAGAATAAGAGAATTCTCCAGAAGAGATAAATGAAATGGAGATAAGACATTTATCTGAAACAGAGTTCAGAATGATTGTAAAGATGCTCAACAGCAAGAGGAAAAATATAGTAACTATGAAAACAAAGAATGACCTAGTAAGAAGGCTAACCCCTATTTTGTAAAACCACTGTTTGAAATTCTCTGCTATTTAGATAGTCCCTTATTCTGTAAAGTCAACTCTGCTATTTTTTAGACAGTCTCTTATTCTGAAAAAATAACTTTGCTTTCTAGCCTGCTTGAATAATAAGGAAGATAAACTTAGCTGTCTGACCTTGTAGGCCAGAGACTAGATACGCCCATACTCTCATGCCATGCCAGATGTATTTTTTAATTGGATAGAACTGTGTTGTTTTCAAGGCCACCAGCGAGATAACCACTAAGTGCACATAGGGCTGGCTCTTTAATAAAAAGGAAAGTTCTGCTTGTAGCTCTGCTTAGAATTTGAATTCATTTTTCTCTAAGCCAGTGGTCGGCAAACTGCGGCTTGCGAGCCACATGTGGTTTGAGAGCCACGGTTTGCTGCTCTGTTGACTAATGAGTTTGCCGACCACTGCTCTAAGCCCACTGGTGTATATTAAAAAGTGTAATTACAAACTCTGTAAGCATTGCTTGGTTTTCTTCTCCGGCCTTCTGCAACACTAGCACAAATAAAGAAGACATTGGAAGGAATACACAGCAGATTAGGGGAAGCTGAGGATTGAATCAGTTAATTAGAAGACAGAGTAGAAAATACCACTCAATCAGTGAACCAAAAAGAAAAAACAATAAAAAAACTAACAGGAGGACAGCTAACGGAGCTGTGGGACAACATGAAATGTAACAATATTTGAACAGAAGAGGGAGAAAGGCATAGAGAACATGTTTGAAGAAATAATGACAAAAACCACATGATCATATCAATTAATGCAGAAAAAGCATTTGATAAAATCCAACACCACTTTTTAAAAAAATACTAGAGGCCCGGTGCATGAAATTTGTGCAAGGGGGGGTGTCCTTCAGCCCAGCCTGCACCCTCTCCAATCTGGGACCCCTCGAGGGATGTCTGACTGCCCGTTTAGGCCTGATCCTGGTAGGGCAGTCGGACATCCCTCTCACAATCCAGGACTGCTGGCTCCCAACTGCTCGCCTGCCTGCCTTCTTGATTGCCCCTAACCACTTCTGCCTGCCAGCCTGATCACCCCCTAACCACTCCCCTGACAGCCTGATTGATGCCTAACTGCTCCCTTGCAAGCCTGATTGCCCCTAACTGCCCTCCCCTGCAGGCCTGGTCCACCCCAACTGCTCTCCCCTGCAGGCCTGGGTCCCCCCCAACTGCCCTTCCCTGCAGGCCTGGTCGCCCCCAACTTCCCTCCTCTGCCAGCCAGCTTGGTCACCCCTAACTGCCCTCCCCTGCAGGCTTGATCACCCCCAACTGCCCTCCCTTGCAGGCCTGGTCCCTCCCAACTGACCTCTCCTACTGGCCATCTTGTGTCTACATGGGAGCAGCCATCTTTGACCACATGGGGGCAGCCATCTTGTGTGTTGTAATGATGGTCAATTTGCACATTACTCTTTTATTAGATAGGATAGAGGCCTGGTGCACGGGTGGAGGCTGGCTGGTTGCCCTGAAGGGTGTCCCGGATCAGGGTGGGGGCTCTCTTGGGGCATGGGGCAGCCTGGGCGAGGGGCCTGTGGTGGTTTGCAGGCCGGCCATGCCCCCCAGTGACCCAAGCAGAGGCCCTGGTATCTGGGATTTATCTTCTATAATTGAAACTTTGTAGCCTTGAGCGAAGGCCAGGGCCAGCCAGGGTGGGTTGGGAAGCTTGGCTTCCTCCATTGCTGGGGAAACCCAAACCTCCTTCTCGCTCCGTGGCCGCAGCCATCTTGGTTGGGTTAATTTGCATACTCGCTCCTGATTGGCTGGTGGGCATGACTTGTGGGCGTAGCGGAGGTATGGTCAATTTGCATGTTTCTCTTTTATTAGTGTAGATATTTTATTGATTTTTTTACAGAGAGGAAGGGAGACGGATAGAGAGTTAGAAACATTGATGAGAGAGAAACATCGATCAGCCGCCTCCTGCACACCTCCTACTGGGGATGTGCCCGCAACCAAGGCACATGCCCCTGACCAGAATCGAACCTGGGACCCCTCAGTCCGCAGGCCAATGCTCCATCCACTGAGCCAAACCAGTTAGGGCTCCAACACACTTTTTTGATAAAAACTCTCAGCAAAGTGGGAATAAAGGGATCATACCTCAATATAATAAAAGCATTATATGACAAACCTAGAACTAACATCACACTTGATGGGCAAATACTAAAACCATTTCCCCTAAGTACAGGAACAAGACAGGAATGCCCACTTTCACCAGTCCTGTCAACACAGTATTGGAAGTGCTAACCATAGCGATCAGACAAGAAGAAATAAAAGGTATCCAAACTGGAAAAGAAGCAAAACTCTCATTATTCTCAGTGACATAATATTGTACATAGAAAACCCTAAAGACTCCATTATAAAAAACCTTCTATATTTAATAAATGAATTTGGCAACCTAGCAGGATACAAAATTAACACCCAGAAATCTATGGCTTTTTTTATACACCAATAATATACTCACAGAAAGAGAAACTAAAAAAATCAACCCCATTTACCATTGCAACAAAAAAATTAAGATACTTAAAAATGAACTAGGGAGGTAAAAGACCTGTACTCCGAAAACTACAGGACATTGAAAAAAGGTAGACAAAAATCACATCATCATATCCACAGACGCAGAAAAAGCATTTGACAAAATCCAACACCCATTTTTGATAAAAATTCTCAGCAAAGTGGGAATAGAGGGAGCAAAACTCAATATGATAAAGGCCATATATGACAAACCTACAGCCAATATCATATTCAATGGGAAAAAACTAAAAGCATTTCCCCTAAGAACAGGAATGACTGCTTTCACCACTCTTATTCAACGTAGTACTGGAAGTCTTAGCCACAGCAATGAGACAAGAAGAAATAAAAGGCATCCAAATGGGAAAGGAGGAAGTAAAACTCCCATTATTCACAGATGACATGATATTGTACATAGAAAACCTAAAGACTCCACCAAAAAACTTCTAGATTTAATAAATGAATTTGGCAATGTAGCAGAATACAAAATCAACACCCAGAAATCTATGGCTTTTTTATACACCAACTAGAGCCTCAAGGCACAAAATTCATGTACTGATAAGGTCCCTAGCGGCTGCCAGGTACTCCTTCCCTCCCTTCCCCTGGCCGCCTGCCACTGCTGCTGGCTGGGGCATCCTTCCCTTCTCCGGATCAGCCCCGCACCCTGGTCAAACTCCCAGATAAACTCCTGGTCAAGGGGACAATTTTCATACCACACTTTTATTATATAGGATAATGAATACTCAGAAGGAGAAACTAAACAAACAATTCCATTTAGTAATGCAACAAAAATTAAAATACTTAGAAATAAACTTAACCATGCAGGCAAAACACCTGTATTCAGAAAACTATGGGACGTTGAAAAAGGAGATAGAAGATATAAACAAGTGGAAGAATATATCATGTTCATGGATGGGTAGAATCAACATCATTAAAATGTCCATATACCCAAGGAAATCTACAAATTCAATGCAATCCCTATTAAAATACCAACGGCATATTTTACAGAGCTAGAACGAATACTCTAAAAATGTATATGGAACCAAAAAAGACCCCGAATAGCTGCAGCAATCTTGAGAAAGAACAAAGTTGGAGGAATCACAATACCAGATTTCAAGTTATACTACAAAGCTACCGTAATCAAAACAGCCTGGTACTGGCACAAGAACAGGCATATAGATCAATGGAACAGAACAGAGACCCCAGAAATCGACCCAAGCCATTATGCTCAATTAATATTTGACAAAGGAGGCAAGAGCATACAATGGAGTCAAGAGAGTCTCTTTAATAAATGGTGTTGGGAAAATTGGACAGATACACGCAAAAAAAAAAAATGAAACTAGACCACCAACTTACACCATACACAAGAATAAACTCAAAATGGATAAAAGACTTAATTGTAAGTCGGGAAACCATAAAAATCCTAGAAGAAAACATAGGCAGCAAAATCTCAGACATCTCTCATAGCAAAATGTTTGTGGATACATCTCCTAGGGCAAAGAAAACCAAGGAGAAAAATAAACGAAAGGAACTATATCAAAATAAAAAGCTCAGCATGGCAAAAGAAACCATCAACAAAACAGCAGGAGCCCACTTAATGGGAGAACGTATTTGGCAATGATACATCTAATAAGGGGTTAATATCCAAAATATATAAGGACTCATACAACTTAACAGGAGGAAGACAAACAATCCAATTTAAAAATAGGCAAAGGACCTAAATAGACACTTCTCCAAAGAGGACATACAGGTGGCCAAGAGACATATGAAAAAATGCTCAGTCACTGATCATCAGAGAGATGCAAATTAAAACAACAATGAGGTACCATCTCACACCTGTCAGGATGGCAACCATCAACAAATGACAGTGCTGGCGAGGATGTGGAGAAAAAGAACCCTAGTACATTGCTGGTGGGAATGTAGACTGGTGTAGCCATTATGGAAAACAGTATGGAGTTTCCTAAAAAATTAAATATGGAACTGCCATTGGACCCAGTGATCCCATTTCTAGGAATATATCCTAAGAAACCCGAAATACAAATCAGAAAGAATGTAGGCACCCCTATGTTCACAGCAGCGTAAGATCTGAAAACAGCCCAAGTACCCATCAGTAGATGAATGGATAAAAAAGCTGTGGTAAGTATATACCGTGGAAAACTATGCAGCAGTAAAAAAAGAAGAATCTCTTACCCTTTGAAACCTGGAAATATCATGCTATGTGAAATAAGTAAATCAGAGAAAGACAAGTACCACATGATCTCACTTACATGGGCAATCTAAGTAACAAAAACAAAATGAACGGAGTCGATCCTGAGACTTGAAGCATGGGACAGAGCACAGAATCTGGGAAGGAAGGTGGGGGACAGTGGGTGGGTGGGAGGTAATCAACCATGGACCTTGTATGCATATATGCATGGCCCAAGGACACAGGGTGGGGTGGTCCTGGGTCTGCGGGAGGTGGGGGGAGGCGGAGGTGGTCTGAAGGGGGTCAATGGGGGGAAAAAACATATGTAATACTTTCAACAATAAACAATTATTTTAAAGAATAAAAATAAAATCTGTGGTCACCCAAAAAAAAATTATAATTTCAACCTGGCCAGGTAGCTCAGTTGGTTAGTGTTGTCCCAATATGCCAGCCAAGGTTACAGGATCAATCCTGGGTCAGGGCACACAGAACCATCAACCAATGAATGCATAAATAAGTGGAACAACAGATTGCTGTTTCTCTGTCTTTCTTCCTTCTTCTAAAATAAATTTTTTAAAGTAAAAAAAAAAAAAAAGCCATTTCTCTCAACAATAACGGTTTCATTGGAAGAGAGATGCCAACATTTTTTTCTTTCTATGTTTGTGTTCTTTGACAATATTCCTAAATTGATAAACCTCAGTTAACTCATAAAGGAGGTAACAAGTGTCATACATCTTTAAAAAAAATATTTTTTAGTCCTCACCTGAGGATATTTTTCTATTGATTTTATTTTATTATTTTTTTTCCATTAATTTTAGAGAGAGTGGAAGAGAGAAATAACGATGTGAGAGAAACACATCAATTGGTTGCCTCCTGCACGAGCCTGGACCTGGGCCCGGGCCTGGGAGGAGCCTACAACCGAGGTACATACCCTTGACTGGAATGGAACCTAGGACCCTTAGGTCCGCCAGCTGATGCTCTATCCACGGAACCAAACCACTAGAGCAAGTGTCATAGATCTTGTTAAGGCATACATGTTTAGAACTACACACACACACACACACACACACACACACACACACACATACACGCACACACACTTTTTGGAAATGCATCTAATACATTATAGGAAATATTTCAGTATTTAGATAGTAAGAAAGGCAAAAGCTGTTCCAGACAGCTGGTTGCTGGCTTTCGCTTCCTGCCAGCCCTAGATATATCTTGTTGAAAAGAGAAGGTCACACATGTCCATCATCTCACAGAGCTACTCCATGACCACGATGAATCAAGACAAAGGCAAAGGCATTCATGTCTGTATACCTAATGAAAAAGCACAGGTTTCCAAAGAATAAAAAAGACAAAAATTCCCCTTTTCTCACTAATGTGACTTGTACTTTGTACAACTTAGATTTAACACTGTCATTCTTCCTCCCTTTTAAGTGAAAATGAGTATCATTAACCAAGACAGAATTAAGTTCATTTCCTCACAGAATTCAATGCAGAAAAATGTCTTGCTTCCCCAAATAGCAAATTATCTATCACAAGGCAAAACACAACAAGAAACGCTTTTTATTCTTTCCTATTGATTTTTAGGGAGAGTGGGAGAGGGAAAGACAGAGAGAAATATTGATGTGAGAAACATCAATTGGTTGCCTCCTGCATGTGCCCTGATCAGGGCCTGGGCCAGGGAGGAGCCTGAAATAGAGGTATGTGCCCTTGACCGGAATCGAACCCAGGACCCTTTGGTCTGCAGGCTGATGCTCTATCCACTGAGCCAAACCAGCTAGGGCACAAGAAATCCTTTTAGCCCTAGCTGGCTTGGCTCAGCGGATAGAGCATCCATCAGCAGACTGAAAGGTCCCAGGTTCAATTCTGGTCAAGGGCACATAGCTGGGTTGTGGGCTCAATCCCCAGTGGGGACATGCAGGAAGCAGCCAATCAATGATTCTCTCTCATCATTGATGTTTCTATCTATCTCTCCCTCTCCCTTCCTCTCTAAAATCAATACAAAATATATATTAAAAAAAAAATCCTTTGAAATGTGCTGTTACTCTTATACCCTTTAATCATTTATGGTTTGTGGTCATTCTTATTATTTGAATTCATTCCATTACATGTCTCTTTTACTACAGATGTTATTTTCTTGGTCTTTCACTGGAGAGGACTAAAAAAAAAAAATACGACTGAAGTTTTTAATTGTATGAATGAATAAAGATGTCAAAAATTATAAGTAAACAAATTAAAATGTAATTTGCTTCAGGAAAACATGTCTGAATTTGTACAGACATGATAATTGTGACTCAGAATGTATAGTGATTAAATGGGAAAAATTACAGGTTGATTTGAAATTACATTATTACAATGGAATATTAAGTATATCCTCAGGAAATAAAAACAATAATAGTTCTTAGCATAAGAGTACTTTGGAAACAGTTAATATTTCTTTAAGAAGAGTTATTTATTAGAGGGAAAAAATGGACATAATTTTGATCACATACAACCCAAGATAACTGAAAACATTGAGATTACACTCAGCTCTGAGAGACAGGAAACATCCAGAGTCTGCCTGAAATGAGGAAAGCGGCGATTCTCACATGGAAGGACTGGCTCAGAGCCCTCACTGCAGAGGGTGGTACAAGAACAAACTGTCATGGGGCTCCTTGGCACTGCACCATTGCAGCTGTCACAGTGGGATCTGAATCACAGTCAGTAGTAGTACCAACAGGACGAGATGATTACTAGTCAAATTAGACCTCATGCAAATGCAGTCTAGAGAACAGTGCGCACCCTTCAGAAAACAGCCCCAACCATGACAGTCTACGTTTGTTGTCTGGTGGACACCTATGGGCTCGCAGGAAAAGCCAACCTATGCTGGACCTTTAATGTTAAACGCTGAACAAATGTAAAGCTTACTTACACCTGACATTAAGGGAAGTGAAGCAGTCGCTGGTGGTTTTGAGGATATTCTTGGCTGGCAGGGCAAAGATTGAGAACACAAACTAAAAGCAAATGTACATAAAAGCTCTATGCTTCTATCCATCTCCTCTACACACGTGGCTTCAAAACCAGTGTAACCCAATTTCACTTCTGCATTCAAGTTTCATGGAAGTGAGGCCTTGGAGATTTCTAACACGGAACCATAAAGGCACTAGATTGTGGAAAATGTAGTTCACAACATTCCTCACGTTGACCTAACAGAGTCAGGAAGGGTCATCTCTGACTCTAAATCTTATTGTCCAATCACAGGTATTCTCCTCTTAATGCAAAACCCAGGCAAAAGCGAAGGACTATAGATGGAAAAAATTCACGAGGCTCTACAATGAACTTTGCATATGTACAAATGTATCGCAAATATTTATTGACTTAAATAATACTGAATGTCAACTGTAATGGAAAAACTAAAGAACATATTTACAGGAAAATGGAGTAAGGCTCTTCAGGCCAATGAAAAGGCACTTTTCTGTTAAAATAGATTATATATATGGGTGAGGCATATTCATTCAATACTTGTCACAGGAGGCCAGTAGGGAAAAAGAACAAATACGCAAGTATCATTTTTCAATGTTCCTTTTCTTACAAAACAATTACAAAAATTACATAAAAGTTAAACCCACTTGCATATTAGTAAACCACTTCCATTCACCCATGGATGTAATAAATGTTTATCATCTGACTAAAAGGCAAAAAAAAAAAAAAAAAAAAAAAAAAAAAAACCTGTTAAACTTACAAACTCTGGCTTAAAGAGTTTCTACAGAATTATATAACCTCTACTTGCAAAAGTAGAATTCCGTACTACAGAGAATCACTTTAAGAATGAGTCAGTGTTAATGACCATAGATGTCTAAATGCTTATAGCATTTCTTTCATGTTGTGAATTTTTGGAATTATAGGAATTAATTTGCACCTGGCTTACATGTACTAGTTACAGCAATATGATTGCCTTCCAGTGCAGTTTACAAGCTCCTCTGAATGTATTTGTTAAAAGTTTGTCTTCACTAGCATTATACAATAGCTATTCAGTGTACGTTCTCACATGGCATTGTGGGGACATGAGGCTAAATGAAGGTTTTCCTACATAGTTACATCCAATAGAATTCTCTCCGCTTTTGAGTTTTTTTCATGGCATTTCCAATAAAAAGGGGACGGCTGAAGGCTTTTGCACATTCTATATATTTATATGCTCTCTCTCTACGTACGTTCTTACATGTCCAAGAAAGGCTCTCCCACATTCCTTATATTCGTAGACTTATTCTTGGGTATGATTTTGTAAGAACTAGGGCAACCCAAGGCTTTTCTACAATCTTTATTTTGATAAGCCCTCTCTTCAGTGTGAGTTCTTTCATTCTATATAATAGACTGGAAGAAATGAATGCTTTCTAACCCTCCTGACATTTCTAGGGCCCATCCCCAATCTGGAGCATCATATGTGATTGCACAGATGAAAGATAAATAAGGCTCTCCCATATTCTTTACACTAACAGGGTTTATCTCTAGAGTGTGTTTTCAAATGTTTATGTAAACTGCTTGAGTAACTGAAGATTTTACCACATTCTACACATTCGTAGGGCTTTTCTCCACTGTGTGTTCTTTCATGTACTCGAGAGGACTTGAGAGAACGAAAAGCTTTGCCACATTGTTTACACTCATATGGTTTCTCTTCACTATGAGTTTTTTCATGAACTTGGAAGTAACTGAGACGACTAAAGGCTTTCCCACATTGCTTACACTCATAGGGTTTCTCCCCAGTATGAGCTATTTCATGATTTCTAAGGGAAGTGGGATAACGGAAAGCTTTTCCACATTCCTTACATTCATAAGGCTTCTTTCCATCATGAGTCCTTTTATGGTTTTTAAGATATTTGAGAGAACTGAAGGCTTTAGCACAGTCCTTACATTCATAGGGCCTTTCCCCATTGTGTATCATTTCATGATGTCGAAAGTTTCTTGGACATCGGAATTCTTTCCCACACTCCTTACATTTAAAAGGTCCATCTCTAGTGTGCTTGATCATGTGTCTTTGAAATATGAGAAGAGAACTCCAGGCTTTCCCACACTTCTTACACTCATAGAATTTCTCTTGAGTATGAGTTCTTACATGTCGACATAAGTTACTTAAATACCTGTAGGCTTTACCACATTTTGTACATTCATAGGGCCTTTCTCCACTGTGTTTCTTTTCATGTACATTAATATATCGGAGATGCTTGAAAGCTTTCCCACATTCCTTACATTTATAAGGCTTCTCTTCATATTCCTCACACTGGTACAGTTGGGGTCCAGCGTCAGAGCTCAGGAGGTTATTAAACGATAAATAATGCATGAAGACTTGTCTACACAACCTGGATGTGGGTAGTTGTATTTCAGTAGGAGTTTTCTTCCTTTCATTATGATTTGGAATCTGTCTGAAGTTTTCTCTGCATTGACTACCATCCTTCCATTTACAGAGGCTCTCTACCATATGACTGCTGTAAAAATCAGAAGCATATTATTAATACTTTGCTTATTAATGATGTTATATTTATTACTAGTATGACAGTGACATTTTTACCATTTTTAAGGAAAGTGTGGGGTTTCTGCACATTCAGGTTGTTTGAGCGTAGATATACTAAAAGCCTTGAAGGAGGACTCAATCATAGATATTATGAAAATAGTCATAGTCATTAATGGTGTTTCTGAATAGTGTTCCAAGTGTATTTTTTAAAAAATCCTGAGAATATATGTTTATTGAGTTTGAGAGAGAGAGAGAGAGAGAGAGAGAGAAATATCAATGTGAGAAAGAAACATCAATTGGTTGCCTCCTGTACGTGCCCCTACCAGGTATCAAACCTGCAACCTAGGTATGTGCCCTGCAATCTTTTGGTATACTGGATGATGCTACAACTAACTGAGCCACCCTGCAAGGGCCCATGTGTATCTACTACTACTACTACTACTACTACTATTATTATTATTATTATTATTGTTAATCCTCACCAAAAAATTTTTTTTCCATTCATTTTTTAGAGAGAGTGTAAGGTAGAGAGGAAGGGGAGGAAAGAAGGGAGAGAGAGAGAGAGAGAGAGAGAGAGAGAGAGAGAGAGAGAGAGATGTGAGAGAGACATTGATGGTTGCCTCCCGCACATACCCTGACTGGGGCCAGGAATTGAATCTGCAACCCAGGTATCTGCCCTTGACTGGGAATATTTGATCACATATTTAGATTATCTTGTGGAACATTGCTTTCTCATGTCAGTGTGACTCACCTAAGATTCATTCCATGATGTTCATACTGATCTTCACTCTCATGGTCTTCACATTTTTCTTCTAAAATACATGCTAGGGAAAAAAAGCATCATAAATTATTAAAAAATACTAGTATAAAAAATGGTTAGACTTTAGGTCCATGATGAGCTGTGATCATGCCTAATTTAATTATCAATGTATTCCCTTTCCACATTTCAGTTCTTGAAGCAGCATTGATGAGCAAGCAACATAGTTTTCTAATTGACTAAATAAATAAAAAGTTGTCATCACTACCTACTGATGCCAGGTTCCAGAAGGTTTCCAGCATCACATCTGTGTAGAGTTTCTTCTGGGTGGGATCCAGGAAAGCCCACTCCTCCATCGTGAACTCCACATTAACATCCTCAAAGGCCACTGAGTCCTAAAACATCCCACATATGTATATGGGTGAGACAGACAGCACTGGGGATCTATACATATTTCATAAGAAGTTCACATAGGACACGAGGTCCCCAACATTCATTCTATGACTTGCTTGTCATACTATTGTATTGGCCACACTCAGTTCCTCATGAACACATGGAATTTATTGATATGATTTTATTGTGATCACTTAAAGTCTTCATTACTCTCTAATGTCAGAGTAAAGACCACTTTGAAAAAATTCAAATAACATAATATTCCTATATTAAGTACATCAATTCCTGTGAGAAAACTCATCTTTAAAAAAAATATTTATTTACTTATTTGTATTTTAATATATATTTGTATTGATTTTAAAGAGGAAGGGGGAGGGAGATAGAAACATCAATGGTGAGATAGAATCACTGATTGGCTGCCTCCTGCATGCACCACACTGGGGATTGAGCCTGCAACCCGGGCATATGCCCTGACCGGGAATCAAAACGTGACCTCCTGATTCATTGGCCGATACTCAACCACTGAGCCATGCTGGCCAAGCTAAAATGTGTTTGCCAATTTAGGGAATGCTAATTGCTTACTTTTACCTTTTTTCTCCCTACCTTATCCCCCCAGATTTTGGCAATTCTTAATGAGTCATGGCAGTACATTTCTTTGCATTAATCCAATAAGACCAGTTCCAAACTATGTGGCCCTATTAACCAAGACTTTGGAATGCCATGTCCAAGAGAGACATGCCTGGATTTTGGATGTCATCAGAAAGCCTTAAGGAATTGAGATTGACTCCTGAAGCTGATCAGCCAATCAAAAGTCACTTGCAGAAATGGCCTAATACCTTGCTTGGTCATGTGGTTCATCACAGTCTTTCCAGGTAAAGTATGAAGGTTGTGTTCCTGAAAGATGGCAAGGAAGGAACCTCAAGACACCTTCATGGACGTCAAGGACTTGAGGACTTGACCCAAACCTACAGGTATTCCAGGTTCAGCCTAATGCCAACTGTGGCTTGACTTCTCCTCCAGAGGGGCTGATTGCTCACTAAAGGTCAATCTAAAGAGTCCTTGTGAAAAAACAAGCAAAGCAAATTTGAAAGAGCCCATGTGATTGATTTGATCAGTTGCTATTCTTGTTGTGCTTATGCAATCAGGCCAAACTAAAACTGGACTTAATGCAATCTCTTTGAAAATGAGGGCAATCTGAGGGAGAAAAATTGTGTTTCAGTGGAAATCACAATTGGGAATATTGGACTCCAATGCAATGAACTGTCTTCAAAGTATTGTTTTAAAGGCTATGTTTGTGTATGTCATACAGGCCTCAGCCCTGTTGACATCACCAGGGATGTTTTACCTTCAGACAATCTATCAGATTGCCATGGTGTGATTTCATTCCAGCAGAAGCCTTATATATGGAAATCTTTTCACTTAGTTTATGATTTGCTGCATGCATTTATGTGTTTTGTGCTCTTCTACTTTCATAGAATGTATGCCCATGTCCTTATTTACCTGATTACTTGCTCACACAATATAGGCCTCTCTTAGAAGCCATCTGAATCACTGTGTCCTGAAAATGAGGCAACGGTTTGGACTTATAGCTGAGTCAATGAAGTATGGACAGTCTATCGGCTTCACTAGAAACTACTTTCCCTTTTCTGTCCAAAGGGTTCAGACAGAAAAGGCTCATAGTTTCTTACTAAGTAAATCTTAGAAGATTTCCCTTAGCTTAATGTGAGTTAACACATTGCGGACCAGTAGTTTTATTGCTAGCTTTACCCAGTGGCCAGGTAAGTTTCTAATGAACGAGTACAAAAAACGTTTTACATAAATGTTAAAGGCATGCTTTAAAATTAAAGACCCATTGCATTTTGAAGCTATTTACTACATGTTCTTACAAGCTAGTATCTTTTTAAAGCATTCTCGTGATTGGCCTCAAGCCTTAGAAGGGAAACACAAAAATTCTCGTGATCCGTCCGCAATGTGTTAAGTATGGTGGACAGAGCTTCAGACAGGTGCAACACACCTGCCTCCAGGGAAGTTATTCCCCCAACCTAATTGGGAACACTGTAAGTTAATCTTTCCCTTTACCACATGGGTTCTTACCTGTCACTAGACGTTTAGTCTCCTCACTTTTGAATTGTGCCTGTTAACCTTCTTGTCAAGTCTGTCATTTCTAGAACAGAACAAGAATGCCAGCTTGTCCAATGAACCAGCCTCCTAGACATTGCCTATGTCACCTCCCAGGGACACCAGAATGACCTGGACTTTATAGAACCCCTACATGAAGATTCGCTGTCCCTTTAGCTACCTCCTTCCTGGTCAGAGAGGGAGAACCTTTGAGCCTTAGGAGAGGCAGGACTATATGTTCCTCAACAGCAGGAAGCAGTTACAAGAGATGGAGACCTTAGTCCCTTTTTCCTTTGTAAGATTACAGAGGTTCCTTTTCTCTCAGGGGGGTGGGAATGATACGGTTGTAATAACCATTGTTATTAATAATACGAATGGAGCAAAGGGAAGGCCAGGCATTATAGGCATATCCTGAGGGAAGGGAACTGGACAAAGGGAAGATAGATGCATGCCCAGTAAAGTTGGGGTGAATAGGAAAGGTACTTGTCTGTCAGTCTTACCTGGGAACAAAGGTCACTGGCCAGAATGGGCGTGGCCACTGCAAGCACATGAAGATTTGGGATAGTTAATCCCCCAAACATCCCTGAACAGACAAATTCCCTCTCTTGTGCCTTCAGGACCCTTGGGGCTCCTGTTGCTTGGGGCGTGCTCTGTGGCCCACAGCCATGTGGACCCTCTCTCACACTGGACTAGTGGACTGCAGCTAGCCTAATGCTGTACTGGACCCAGCTGCAACATGGAATGGAAACTCTGGACAGTGGCTTTTACTGAAACCCAAGCTACACTTCTTCTATGACTGGACTAAGGGAGATGGGACTTTAGAAACTCAGGGATATAATTCATCGCAAATAAAAATCACTCATTCTCCCTGTGAGTCTCAGAAAGTTATTTTTCTTGAGATATGTTAAGAACTCAACTCCTGGCAGCAGCCAGGGGGGAAGAGGACCATCCACTTTGTCTGAAAACAGTGGGATAGTCACTGGGGAAGGGGTGAAAGGACACCTGAGCAGCCCCCAGAATGAACTCTGGGAGCTTCTCTTCCCAGGGAATAACGAAACTGCTCCCTCTCTCAGGCTTCAGCTCATAGTGAGAAATTACTGCTGGATTCAGTGTAAGGTTCTGACCCAAATGAACTCCCAAATTGACAATCCCTAAACCAAGACAAAGACCCCTGACTTTCCCAGACTTTCTTAATGTGCATGAATTACATACACTCTGAGTGCAATTACACTGTGGATGCAAAACTCCAATCTATGTCGCGAAAAAGGCCCCGGGGAACCACAACTAAAACCTCAGAAGGGGCATCACGCCCTCCCTCATGTGCACGTGCATCCCCAGCTTTCCAGGGCTATGGCTTCTCACAGGAGAGGCTTCTTCCATGGTGGGTGTGAGCAGGTAGGACACCTGAAGGGAGAGACTCCCCAGAAAAACTCAGGGGGCCTTCAAATACTTCCCTTTGAAGGCTCGGGGGTGGGAACCTTCCTGAGCTTTAAATAACTGGCCTTAGGCCTCTGCTCCATACAGAGGTTGCTCTGGACCACCACTGATATTTTAAATGACACATTGCCAGTGTTCCAACAATCTACCAAAGTCATTTAAACACAGTGTTTAGCCTGGCTGATGTGGCTCAGTATTTGAGTGTCGACCCATGAACTAGGAGGTCACGGTTCGATTCCCGGTCAGGACACATGCCCAGGTTGCGGGCTCCATCCCTAGTGGGGGGCATGGAGGAGGCAGCCAATCAGTAATTCTCTCTCATCATTGATGTTTTTATCTCTCTTTGCCTCTCCCTTTCTCTCTGAAATCCTATATAATAAAAGGCTAATATGCAAGTTGACCGAACAGCAGAACGACCAGTTGCTATGATGCACACTGACCACCAGGGGGCAGATGCTCAATGCAGGAGCTGCCCCTGGTGGTCAGTGTACTCCCACAGGGGGAGCACCGCTCAACCAGAAGCTGGGCTCATGGCTGGCGAGTGCAGCGGCGGTGGCGGGAGCATCTCCCGCCTCTACGGCAGCACTAAGGATCCCTCAGGGGTCCCGGACTGCGAGAGGGCTCAGCTGGGCTGAGAGACCCCCCTCAAGTGCATGAATGTTGTGTACCTGGCCTCTAGTAAATAATAAAATAACAAGGGGGACATCTATATTTTCAACAATACAGATAAATAAAAAATATGTGTATTTTTAAAAATACCCCACCAATGCTTATGTGTCAAGGAGGGAAAAATTGTAAGGCACTTTTCTAGCTCAACAAGAAAATTCACAAATATCTATTGCATTGCCAAAAAAAAAAAAAAAAAAAAAAAGTTCATTAACTGTTCCACTAGAGGCCCGGTGCATGGGTAGGGTCCCTGGGCCTGGCTGGCGATCAGGGCCGATTGGGGCCTTCCTCCCCGGCTACTGGCCGGGGCCTTCCTTTGTTTCGCACTGCCCCCTGGTGGTCAGCGCACGTCATAGCGAGCGGTCAAACTCCCGAGGGAACAATTTGCATATTAGCCTTTTATTATATAGGATGGAAAGATTTTTTTAAATGTTTTTGATTTTTTTAGAGAGAAAGGAAGGGGAAGGGCGAGAGAGAAACATCAATGTGACAGAAAAACATTGATCGGTTTCTTCTCATAAACATCACAACTGGGGATGGGACCCCCAACCTTTTGGTGCATGGGGCAATGCTCAGCCAACTGAGCCACACTAGCCAGGGCAAGATTGTGTTTTATAAACTATTTTTGAAAAATGTTTTTATTGATTTCAGAGAGAGGAAGGGAGAGGGAAAAAGAGAAACATCAGTGATGAGAGAGAACCATCGAATGGCTGCCTCCTGCACGCCTCCTACTGTGGATCTAACCTGAAACCCAGATGTATGCCCTGAATGGGAATCAAACTATGACCTCCTGGTCACGAGCTACACTGGCTGGGCATTTTATAAACTATTAATCATACTTCTACACATCTGTTCTAAGCCCTGAAAATCCATCTGACTCACTCAAAATAAAAGAATAGGTCTTTTACTATTCCTACCCACATTCAGAGGAAAAAAAGGGAAACAAGACTTTATTATTTCTTTTTTATTAATCCTCACCCGAGGATATTTTTCCATTGATTTTTAGAGAGAGTGGAAGGGAGAGGGAGAGACAGAGAGAGGGAAACATTGAAGTGAGAGAGATACTATCAATTGCTTGCCTCCTGCAAGTGCCCCAACCAGGCCTGGGGTTTGAGCCTGCAACCGAAGTATGGGCCCTGGTCCAGAATCAAACCCAAGACTCTTCAGTCCACAGGCCCATGCTCTACTCACTGAACCAAACCAGTTAGGGAACAAGACTTTAATACATGAGATGTAACAATGAATATTTTATTTCTTCTAAAGCCACTTGTCTCTAGCATATTTTAAAATATTTTATACTGTGTTTCAAGTTGCAGTGATGAAATACATTTTTATTCACTATAAACCTCAGACTAACATAAAGTGAATAAATGTTTAAAGGTGACAAACTCAGGGTGAGGCAGCACCTAGGACACATGGAAAAGTTACCCAAGAGGAACCTCCACTCAGAGGGCTTCCCATAGGATGTCTGTGCCCAGGAAAGGTTCTCAAAAGAGAGGCACAAAGACTTTATGCAAAGTAGGTCCAGGTGGTTATCAGCTACTGTTCTCTCATGTACAATATCCACACACATGCAATAAACCTTTTAAACATTGCCATTCATTCACTGTGGGAAAATGATAAACAATTAAAATACTAAGTCTGCTTTATTAAAAAGGAGAGAACAGGGAGAACCAAGATGGCAGCGTTGGTAAATGCCAGTACTCACCATCTCCCACACCCACATCAAAATTACAACTAAAATACAGAACAACCATCATTCAGAACCGCCTGAAAGCTGGCTGAATGGAAGTCCTACAACTAGAGAAGTAAAGAAGAAAGCACATTGAGACTAGTAGGAGGGGTGGAGGCGCTGAATGAGCTGATCTGAAACCCACATGTGCCATTGTTTTAATCAGGAGGGAGATTATCTCTGCAGAGGCCGCATGTGAGGAGCAAGGGGTCCCAGCCCCACACCAGACCCCCAGCCCAGGGCTCCAGAGCTGGGAAGAGAAGGCCCCACAACTACAGGCTGTAAAAACCAGCGGGGATTGTGGCTGAGTGACATGGAGGTTGCTGAAATCCCAGGTGTTCCTCTTAAAGGGCCCATGCACAAACTTACAAGGTCCTGCTTCTTCCGAGCTCCAGTGCTGGCGGACCTAAACACACATGGGGAGGAACTGGCTTGTCTGGCATCAGGGCAGGAACTTGGGGGCGGCTCTCTCCCAAATGGGGGGTGCTGACAGGGATCACTTGTTTCTGTGCTGGGATCTCCCCTGTGGCAGGGCTGACTGGCAGCCATTTCTGAGTCTCCCTCAGTCTGGAGCACACTGTTTGCCCCACCCTGATAAATCCCCTTCACCTAGTACATAGAAACAAACACAGGGAAGCAAGCAGCCAAAATGCAGAGACAAAGAAATGTCACAAACGAAAGAAATGGAAGCAAACAAACTACTGGATACAGAGTTCAAAACCATGGTTATAATGTTACTCAAGGATCTTCATGAGACTTTCAAGGATCTTAGTGAGAATGTCAAAGACATGAAAAAGGACCAGTCAGAAATTAAGCATACACTAACTGAAATAAAGAATAATTTACAGGGATTCAACAGTAGAGTAGAGGATTCTGAGAATCAAATCAATGGTTTGGAATATGAGGAAGCAAAAAACACCCAAACAGAACAGCAAAAAGAAAAAGGAATCCAAAAATATGAAGACAGTGTAAGGAGCCTCTGGGAAAACTTCAAGCATACCAACATCAGAATTATGGGGGTGCCAGAAGAAGAAAGAGAGCAAGCTACTGAAAACCTATTTGAGGAAGTAATGACAGAAAACTTCCCCTACCTGGTGAAAAAAAAAGATTTACAAGTCCAGGAAGCACAGAGTCCCAAACAAGAGAAACCCAAGGAGGCCCACACCAAGACACATCATAATTAAAATGCCAAGGGTTAAAGGCAAAGAGAGAATCTTAAAAGCTGAAAGAGAAAAGCAGTTGGTTACCTACAAGGGAGCACCCATATGACTGTCAGGTGATTTCTCAAGAGAAACTTTGCAGCCAGAAGGGAGTGGCAAGAAATATTCAAAATGAATAGTAAGGTCCTACAACCAAAATGACTCTCTCCAGCAAAGCTCTCATTTAGAATTGAGGGTCCGATAAAGAGCTTCACAAACAAGAAAAAGCTAAAGGAGCTCATCACCACCAAACCAGTATTATATGAAATGGTGAAGGGTCTTCTTTAAGAAGAGAGGAAAGGAGGAGATAGTAAAATGGCAATAAATACATATCTATCAACAATTCAATCTAAAAATCAAAATAAGTGAACAAAGTAAACTGGATGAATAAAATAGAATCTGAGGCATGAAAGCATGGAATAGACTGAAGAATCTCAGAGGGAAGGGTAGGGTGGAGGTGGGAAGAGATTAATTAAAGATCATACCTGTGGACACAGATAATAGGATGGTGAAGGCCTGGGATGGGGTGGGAACTGGGTGGAGGCAGGCAGTATGGGGTAAGAAAGTGGACATCTGTAATACTCTCAACAAAGATTTTTAAAAATATATTTTATTGATTTTTTACAGAGAGGAAGGGAGAGGGATAGAGAGTTAAAAACATCGATGAGAGAAACATCAATCAGCTGCCTCCTGCACACTCCCTACTGGGTATGTGCTCACAACCAAGGTACATGCCCTTGACTGGAATCAAACCTGGGACCCATGAGTCCGCAGGCCGACGCTCTATCCACTGAGCCAAACTGGTTAGGGCAACAAAGACTTTTTTTTTTTTTTTTTTTTAAAGGAGAGAACAGGCTATGGATACTGTGGCTTATTTAGTTGAGTGTCATCTCATGCACTGAAAGGTTGCTGGTTTGATTGCCTGTCAGGGTGCATGCTTGGGTTGTACACTTGATCCCTGATAAGGGGTGTGCAGAAGCAGCCAGCTGATGTTCTGCTCTCACATCCATGTTTCTCTCCCTTCCTCTCTCTCTAAAAGAGGGATCTCTTACCCTTTGGGACAGCATGGATGGACCTGCTAAGTGAAATAAACCAATCTGAGAAAGATATATATCACATAATCTCAATTATTTGTGGAATCTAATGAACAAAATGAATTGACCAACAAAAGAAAAGCCAAACCAAATAATTTATCCTATCCTATAAAATAAAAGGCTAACATGCAAATTGACTGAATGGCGGAACGACTTGTCACTATGAGGCGCACTGACCACCAGGGGGCAGACGCTCAATGCAAGAGAGCGTCACTCAGCCAGAAGCCAGGCTCATGGCTGGTGAGCGCAGCGGCAGTGATGGGAGCCTCTCCTGCCTCCATGGCAGTGCTAAAGGTGTCAAACTGCCAGCTTATGCCCGCTCCCCACATCCGTCGGACATCCCCCCAGGGCTTCTGGACTGCAAGAGGGTACAGGCCAGGCTGAGAGACCCCCCTGAGTGCACAAATTTCGTGCACTGGGCCTCTAGTATACTTATATGCATAGCTCATGGACACAGGCAATACGGTAGTGAAGACCTGGGGGTGGGTGGGTAGGAGTTGGGAGAACGGGGCATGGGGGGTGGAAATGGGAGATATCTATATATATAAAAAGCCAGTGACCAGAAAGCCGTAACAACCAGAACAACCAATCGCTATGACCGCACACTGCAGCCAGCGAACCGGCCGGATCAGGGGATGGGGCCAGCTGGCCAATCTCCCATGGCCCTTCCCCCTGGCCGGCCCTACCCCTAATCCTGCAGCCCCTTTCCCCGGCTGGTCTCACCCCTGATCGCCACCCCCCATCCCAATAGGGGGCAAGGCCGGCCAGCCAAGCACCTGCGGCCCCTCCCTCTGGCCAGCCCCACCCCTGATGGGCCCCCACCACCCCAATTGGCCCACAGCCCCACCCCCCCCAGTCAGCTCCACCCCCAACCAGCCCCTCCGCTCTGATCAGGGGCAGGGCTGGCCAGCCAACCACCCATGGCACCTCCCCCAGGCCACTGGCCCCTGATCAGCCCCCCCCACCCCATTCAGGGGTGGGGCAGGCCAGGCCACCACCTACAGCCCCACCCCCGATGAGCCCCCTTCACCCCAATCGGCGGTGGGGCCCCCTGGCCAATCACTCTCAGCCCCTCCCCCGAGCTGGCCTGGCCCTGATTGCCCCGATCGGGGCAGGCTGGCCAGCCAACCTCCCGCCATCTCCTCTTCCCAACAGGCCCAGCCTGGATCCACCCTATTGGGGCTGGGCCGGCTGGACCCCACCTGTGCATGAATTCGTGCACTGATCCTCTAGTCTATAATACTATCAACAATAAAAAATATATAATCAATCAATCAATAAGAGACAACAGGCCCACAATGGATCACGTGTACTAAGCACACCATCAAAACCAAAACTTAGAGGGAACCAAGATGGTGACATAGGTAAACACCTGTACTTGTTGCTTCTCACAACCACATAAAAATTACAACTAAAAGACAGAACAACTATCATCCAGAACCACGGGAAAGCTGGCTGAGTGGAAGTTCTACAACTTGAGGTAAAGAAGAAAGCGCATTGAGACTGGTAGGAGGTGCAGAGGCACAGAATGGGCTAGCACCCAGATGTGCTGCTTTTTTAATCGAGAGGGAGATACAAGCTCCCACTTGCTCTGAACTCCAGTTCCAGGCAAGACTCTGGGTGACCAGACACCTACGGGGAGAAACTGAACTGTCTGGCATTGGGACAGGAATGGGAGGGCGGCTTTCTTTCAGAAGGGGGTGCTCACAGTGGCCATTTTTACTGCACTGGGACCTCTCCGGTGCAGGGATGACTGGAAGCCAGTGCTGTTTGCTCCGCCCAGGAGATTCCCTGAGACCCCGCCCCACCCAAACTGTGCACAGTGGCTTTTGCATATGAATGGCCTGTCCTTTCTTAGCCTAAAACCTGTCAAACAGGAAGAAGCAGCAGCAGCCTGTCTTGCTACACACACAGCTGGGCCTCGTCTGGGCACTTCCAAACCCCATACAAAGAGGAATCTGCAGATCTCTCTGTAGCTCCTGCTGGGTGGCCCCAGGCAGTGGCTGAATTTGCACCTCCTTGGAGATCCAAGAGCCAGTGTACCCAGTGGTCACTGTGAGATCATACAACTCTTCACATCCATAAGTGACACACTCAAGGGGCAGACTCAATGAGCACCAAAGCCCCACTGAAGCAAGTCCTGCCTCATAAGGGTGTCTCCTACACAGCAGCTCTTCATCCTCACAGCCAATTGACCTGCAGGTCAATTCCTCCCAGTGATACCAGCAGCAATCAAGGCTTAACTACAGTAAGACTGTGCAAACAGCCCACAAAGGGGTGCACCAAGAGTGTGCACCTCAGGTGACTGGGGAGGCTGAGCCACTGGGCCCTATAGGACACCAACTACACAAGGCCACTCTATCAACTCAAGGAGACTTAGCAGCTAATCAGTACAGAGAAACAAACACAGGGAAGCAGCCAAAATGCGGAGACAAAGAAACAAGTCACAAATGAAAGAAATGGATGAAAGCAAACTACTGGATATAGAGTTCAAAACCATAGTTATAAGGTTACTCAAGAACCTTCTAGAAACCCCTGAGGAACTTAGTGAGAACTTCAAGGATCTTAGTGAGAATGCAAAAAAATGAAAAAGGACCAGTCAGAAATTAAGCATACACTGACTGAAATAAAGAATAATATACAGAGATCCAACAGCAGACTAGAGGATCCCAAGAATCAAGTCAAAGATTTGAAGTACAAGAAAGCAAAAAACACCCAACCGGAAGAGCAAAAAGAAAAAAGAATCCAAAAATATGAAGATAGTGTAAGGAGCCTCTGGGACAACTTCAAGCGTACCAACATCTGAATTCTGGGGGTGCCAGAAGAAGAGAGAGAGCAAGACACTGAAAACATATTTGAAGAAATAATGACAGGAAACTTTCCCAACCTGGTGAAAGAAATAGACTTACAAGTCCAGGAAGCACAGAGAACCCCAAACAAGAGGAATCTAAATAGGACCACACCAAGACACATCATAATTAAAATGCTAAGGGCAAAAGACAAAGAGAGGATCTTAAAAGCAGCAAGAGAAAAACAGTTAGTTACCTTCAAGGGAGTACCCATACGATTGTCAGCTGATTTCTCAACAGAAACTATGCAGGCCAGAAGGGAGTGGCAAGAAATATTCAAAGTGGTGAATAGCAAGAACCTACAACCAAGGTTACTCTACCTAGCAAAGCTATCATTTAGAATTGAAGGTCAGACAAAGAGTTTCACAAACAAGAAAAAGCTAAAGGAGTTCATCACCGCCAAATCAATATTATATGAAATGCTGAAGGGTATTCTTTAAGAAGAAGAAGAAAAAGGTAGAGATAAAAAATTATGAACAACAAAGTGACAACAAATACATATCTATCAACAAGTGAATCTAAAAATCAAATGAATAAAAAATCTGATGAACAGAACAAACTGGTGAATGTAATAGAATCAGGGGCATGAAAATGGAGCAGACTGACGATTCTAGCAGTGGGCGGAAGGGGGGGGGGAGGGAGGGGTGTGGGGGGTGCAGGAAGAGACTGGACAAAGAGCTTACACCTATGGATGAGGACAGTGTGAGGGGGGGAGGGGGGCCCAAGGGCCTGGAGTGGGGTGGGAACTGGGTGGAGGGGAGCTATGGGGGGAAAAAAGAGGAACATCTGTAATAATCTGAACAATTAAGATTAAACAAAAACAAAACTTAATAAGGTCATGAACCACATAACAACAACATATGGTCAACAACAGACCACATATAGGATGGTGGTCCCATAAGATTGTAATGGATTTGGCCCCAGCTGAGTGGCTCAGTTGGTTGGAGTGTTATTTCATACAACGAAAGGTTGCAGTTTTGATCCCAGGTCAGGGCACATTGCCTGGGTTGCAGGTTTGATCTCGGGGTTGGGGTGTCTCAGGATGGGACATATGGGAGCAACCATTTGATGTTTCACTCTCACATCGATGTTTCCTTCTCTCTCCCTTCCCCTTTCTAAAATCAATAAAAATATGTCTTGGGGTGTGGATTAAAAAAAAGATTATAATGGGTTTGAAAAATTCCTATCACCTAGTGATGTCATACCCACCATAACATCGTCGGACCATGCAGTTTATAGTGATGCTGGTGTAAACAAGCTTCCTATGCTGCCAGTCCTATAAAAGTATAGCACATACAATTGTTACACTTGATGATAATAAAGGATTATGTTACTGGTTTATGTATTTACTATACTATCCTTTTTATCTTTATTTTTTTAATATATTTCTTTATTGATTTCAGAGAGGAAGGAAGAGGTAGAGAGAGATAGAAACATCAGTGATAGGAGAGGATCATTGATCGGCTGCCTCCTGCAAGCCCTCTACTGGGGATCGAGCCCACAACCCAGGCATGTGCCCTTGGCCAGAATCAAATCTGGGATCGTTCAGTCCACAGGCCGATGCTCTATCCACTGAGCCAAACTGGCTAGGGCTTTATCTTTATTTTAAAGTGTACCATTCTACTATTAAAATTTTGCTGTGAAGCAGTATGCTGTTTTATGCGGGCAGCAGCCTCACAGGTCTTGTGTTGATTGTGCCTTTTATTTATTTATTTATTTTTATTTTATTGATTTTTTACAGAGAGGAAGTGAGAGGGATAGAGAGCCAGAAACATCGATGAGAGAGAAACATCGATCAGCTGCCTCCTGCACACCCCCCACTGGGGATGCGCCCGCAACCAAGGTACATGCCCTTGACCGGAATCAAACTTGGGACCCTTGAGTCCGCAGGCTGATGCTCTATCCACTGAGCCAAACCGGTTAGGGCTGATTGTGCCTTTTGATTGCATCATTGCCTCCTGGGCTTGATGAATCTGTTTTTTGTAAATTTCCTGGCCTAACTGTACAGTGTGATAAAGTCTACAGTCGTGCACAGTAACCTCCTAAGCCTTCATATTCACTCACCAATCACTGACTCCTGCAGAGCAGCCTCCAGTCCTGTAGCCCATTCAGGGTCAGTGCCCCACACGGATGTACCATTT
Organism: Plecotus auritus; assembly: GCF_963455305.1. Taxonomy (NCBI): domain Eukaryota; kingdom Metazoa; phylum Chordata; class Mammalia; order Chiroptera; family Vespertilionidae; genus Plecotus; species Plecotus auritus. Next base: position 90,639,225 of record NC_137773.1, read on the forward strand.
TCTACCTTGCACACCACATTTTTACTGCACCTTTTCATAAATGCTTACTACCATTGCATTACAATTGCCGACAGTATTCAGTACAGTAGCACGTTGTACAGGATTGTTGCCTAGGACCCACAGGCTACACCATATGGCCAGGTGTGTAGTAGGAAAGACCATGCAGGTGTGTGTGAGAGAACTGAAAACAACAAAACTGCCTCAAGATGTACTCCCCAGGTTCAGGGGTGCATGACTGTATGTAACTGCAGTTTCACCTCTCCCAGGAGTAAAATTCTAACCCAGTCACTCTGCAACTTGCTGTTCAACACTAATCTGTCTAAAAGCCTCCTGCTGTTCCTTCCCCTAAGCAGTGGTCGGCAAACCGTGGCTCGATAGCCGCGGTTTGCCGCTCTGTTGACTAATGTGTTTGCCGACCACTGCCCTAAGGAAAGGGGACCCTGCCTGAAACACTACTTTAACCTCTTAACGATGCCTCCTTTCTGCCTATTGTAAACGCCTTCCATTTTCAACAGCTCCTCTGAGATTCTATTTACTAGATGGGATGCAGCTCCTTTCCTGAATGGGAATCAAGCCAGTTAGACCTTCCAACTTAACTCAGCTGAATTTTGTTTTTAACCGTTTGAAAAGCACCAGAAAACAAATAGCTGATAAACATGCTGTGACTCAGAGAAGGGAAGATGGCGGTAAAGATTGGGAGAGAGACTGGAAATGCAGGCATTTGCTCCAGAGCAGGGCCTGGGGGACAGGGGGTGGACTTGAGAGCCTGCTCCACAAACATCAAAACCCAGGAGAAAACGGGATCCTTCTGGGGAGAAAGGAGGGACAGGGGACCCACAGACCACAGCTCCTCCCATGCACGAACCGAGGAGACGGAGTCACCATTGTCCCCAATGACCCTCCCGGTGGTCACCGCACCTACTGCGGAGCCGCGGGGATGTGGGTGCAGAGCTGCCCAGACACGCTCCGCAGCCGAAGGCCCTGCCGCGGGGACAAACTGGACGCCCGGGTCCCGGCTGGGCCCCACACTGCGAGCCCGAGGGGCCTGCAGTTTCAGCGGAGCCCCCGGGCGCCTTGGGTCCACAGGCCCCGGACCTGACCGTGCAGAGATGGTCCCGCCACGGCGGCTCCACCCGCCCCTCCTCCCCGTCTCCACGCCCAGCAGCACACTCACCATTTCTAGTTTCCTGGGCCTCCCTGAGTCCCGCCTGCAGCTCCCACCAGCCGTGCAGACCACTATTCCACAGATGAGGACAAAACAAGGGAGATGCGATCCCAGTGCAGCTGAAGGGAGAGGAACATCCGGGTGGTAGCAGAGCGTAGCCCCACCTACCCGCTCCCACCGCTACTCAGAGGACCCACACTTTGCACGACATCGCCCCCTAGCGCCCAAGGTACACAGGCCTGAGCCCAAAGCAGCCACAACTGTCCAGGGACATTTGCACTGAGAGGCAGGGCTGGGAGTCCCCAGGGAGCAGTGGTCCTTCCTTGCAAACACACACACTGAAAAGGCACCTAATGAATCTGGCTCCATTTTGATCTTTGTTGACAACTGGAGTCTGACGTGTGGATTTGCAAAAAGGTTCCAATAAAGAGCAGTGAAATCAAAAATAAGCCATCTTTTTGGGAGAAGGGACAGGAATGACATGAGTATTTAGAATGGTTAACTTTAGAAAATATTCAGGACATGGAATCACTTCCTGCCAGGCAGCCTCTCCATAGAGTATGCACAGATTCCTGGTTCTGACCATTGCCTCTCTCCAGTCCCTGAGGAAGTGCTCACCTTTAGTACCATCCGAGACAAACAGCCCCACCCAAACTGCAGCAATAACCCCATCAAGCCTGGGGACACAGAAGAACCTGGAGGCCATCTGACACAGGCAGCCTGAGGGCAGAGCCACAGACCCACAGGTGACCTCAATGGAGAGAGGAAAGGAGGGCACACGTTTCACCCAGGACTCAGCTTACCAGGAGGACCACCCACGGGGAGGAGCAGCATCAGTCACCATACACAGCAGGAAGAGAGGTCTGTGGGCATTCACCATGAAGAACTGAGAGATGAAGAACATATTTGCATTTCATCATCTTTTTTTCACCTTCCTTTTCACAGCTATCTCAAAAAATAATAGTCTCCAATCACTTTTTCTAGAAATCATTCTGATTTCCTAAAGTCTGGACTACCTCTGGTTTTTTGTTTTATCTCTCAACTCCTCATCTCAACCTCAAATAAATGACCTCCTACTAAGAATGCATGTTCACTGGGGAAGATGCACATGTTTGGTCTCTTCCCTCACACGGCTGAACTTCAGGAACCTGCTGCTGCAGAAATTACGTTCCATCCCTGCCCTTCCACACCCTATTGGTACTTGCACCTGTGGGAATTATACAGTTCCAGCTGTGGCACCATCTGGGCAGAAAATGCTACAGTGCTCCCTGCACTGAGTGCCACGAATTTTTCTGCTTGTCAAAGGTCCTTTAATCACTGTGGTCATCATTGTAGACATGCTATCTTAAAACTGTTTGGAAAGAGGATGTGTTTCTTGTGATCTTCATCATGGCAAACGCAATGGCCAGAATATGCTTAGAGTGTCCGTATATCCACCTGCACCATGGAAAACCCCCGAGAACTCAAGGCATCCTACAAGATGGTCTTCTGAGCCAATGAGCTCCATTGGAGCTCAGGGAGTCCTTTGTATACATGGAGAGAGAAAGATTTTTCTCATGACCTTGGAAAATGACGCTAATGAAATAAATTATCTAAAGTTCTAGAAAGTGCTCTTGGCTCTGAGAAAATATTAGGAGGAAATTCATTCTCTTTGTGGCCTAAAGCATGAAGTACCTTTAAGTGGCAGGACATCAATATATTTGTTTGTACTTAAAACTATTTTTTTCTTCATGGTCTGACTGAAATAGTAACATGACGTTTGAGGTAGCAGTGAGAGAATCAACCAAATTCTTCTATCTTGTGGGGAAAGCATGAGCTACCATAGATAACAATCTCAGCATTTATTTTAAAGATTTGGAAGTATGGAAAATAAACACCCAGTCTCATTGGACAGATCTCTGGACTGTGTTTCTGAAACATAAAAGAACATCCCAAGTGGGTTCTGCCTGGGGACATCCTCAGTCATGTGCATCAGCATCATTTGTTTCCATTGCTTCCAAACCATTGTCAGGGTGATCTGGCCTTGCCCACCCTCATAGCTGTACTTGCTCCATCCTGAGACAGAATCGGAAATTTCCTGTGTGCACTGGTGCCCTTGAGTTCACAAAGAAACTGTAGGAAATGGAAGGTGTCACCTCCAGGCCAGAAAAAGATTCTTTTTAAATATAAATGGCCTGGCCAGCATGGCTTAGTGGTTGAGCATCGACCTATGAACCAGGAGGTCAAGGTTCGATTCCCAGTCAGGGCACATGCTCAGGTTTCGGACTCAATATTTTATATATTTTATTGATTTCAGAGCAGAAGGGAGTGGAAGAGAGAGATAGAAACATCAATGATGAGAGAGAATCATGGATTGGCACAACCCTTACTGAGGATTGAGCTGCAATCCAAGCATATGCCCTTGACCGGAATCAAACCTGGGACCCTTCAAGTCTGCAGGCGGACACTCCATCCACTGAGCCAAACCGGCTAGGGCAATCAAAATATATTTTAAAATAAAAATAAAATAATACATAAATACAAATGTACCTTGGCCAGGTAGCTCAGTTAGTTAGTGTCTTCCTTATCCAAGGTTGCAGGTTCGATCCCCTGTCAGGGCACATACAAGAATCAACCGATGAATGCATGAATAAGTGGAAAATCAAATCAATGTTTATCTCTCTCCCACCCCCTTCCTCCCTTTCTTTCCCTTCCTTCCTTCCTTTCTCTCTCTCTCTCTCTCTCTCTCTCTCTCTCTCTCTCTCTCAAATCAGTAAGTAAAAATTAAATAATACAAGTATAACAAGGAGAAGGCCTGTAGGGCCTCCAGTCCCTGATTTCTCCTTAAGGGATTTGTTTTCCAAATGTGGCATTCATTTGGATCATGGGTCTCAGATCCATGGCTGTGTGCCCCCAGCCTAGCTCTCCCAAGAACTGGCAACAAAGTTCTTTTTTTCTTTTAGTTGAATTATATAGATTTCAGGTGTACAATTCTATAATACATCATCTGTATATTGTATTGTGTGTTCACCACCCCAAGTCAGGCCCCCTTCCATCACCATTTATCCCTACCTTTGTCGGCAAATTTCTAAATTTCTAATATCTCCCAGCATTCCCAAAGTCAACTGCCCTTCTTGGATTCACAGCATCATCATCAACCCTTTGTTCTCCAGTATGCATATGAAACAGACTCTATTTTAATTGTTTTCCAACAAGCTCTTTTGAAAAAAAAAATATATTAATTGATTTCAGAGAGGAAGGGAGAGGGAGAGAAGAGAGAGAAACATCAATGATGAAAGAGAATCATTGATTGGCTGCCTCCTGCACACTCCCTACTGGGGATCAAGCCCACAACCTGGGCATGTGCCCTTGACCGGAATGGAAACTGGGACCCTTCAGTCTTCAGGCCAACACTCTATTCACTGACCCAAACCAGCTAGGGTCCAACAAGCTCTTTTTTTAAGGGAGCAGAAGCCTGCGATCAGTGACCTAAGCTATGGCTCCCTGGAACCAGCAAAGGGAAGTACTTGAAGGCCCCGTTGGTTCTTTTAGGTGAGACGAAAGTTGACAATAACCACATGGAAGAGGTTGTATGAAATCCCTGTTCCTCTCACCCATAGGATCATTCCTGGGCTCAGACATCATCTGAGAAAATCTTTGCATGGAGTTTCTTCCTTGGGCACTGCCTAGCTGTTCTGTCCGGTTAGCATTGCGTCTCCCTGGATTGGTCACCAAGATAATATGGGCAGGTGTACCTCTTTTTATTGCACTTAGCTTTATTGCACTTCACAGATATAGAGATTTTTACATATTGAAGGCAATATCCTCCATGAGTAAGATCAGCATTGTTTTTGCCTTATTCACTTTGTTGTGGTGGTCTGGAACCTAACTCACAGTATATCCAACGTATGCCTGTAATGACTTGTCTTCATTTTTCCTTTCTTTCTTTCTTCCTTCCTTCCTTCCTTCCTTCCTTCCTTCCTTCCTTCCTTCCTTCCTTCCTTCCTTCCTTCTTTCTTTCTTTCTTTCTTTCTTTCTTTCTTTCTTTCTTTCTTTCTTTCTTTCTTTTTCCCTTTCTTTCTTTTTACAACTTACACATACTTCATTCACTTGATTGAAAGCCTTATAGTACATACGATGTTTTACATGGTTGATCTCGACTTCGTTAACACCGACATCAGTGAGTTGTATTTGAGTCTCTATGCTGAGACTACTCAGTTGCTGCTGCTGCTGCTGTTGGCTTGTTTTCTTTCAGGATCAAGGTGGGTACTTTCATATAAAATCTTATTTTTAATTCCTTCTGTGGTGATTCTTTCCTGGATTCTTAGCTTTGCATAATTATACCTACAATGGAACGAGTATCCTAAAGTCACCAAGATAAATTCTTCTACTCCAACATCACATGATCTTCTGATTCTACTAGTTAAAAAAAAAAAAAAAGTCCAGGGGGGGGCGGGGCTTCGGGGCGGCCGCGGCCGGTGGGCCGCGGGGGAGGAGGCGGCGGCGGCTGGGGTGGCGGCTGGGGTGGCGGCAGCGGCGGCGGGGCAGGGAGTCTGGAAACGCGAGCGGGGATGGTAGGTGCTTTGGACCCGCCGGGCCGCCGTCCTTGCCAGAAAGGGTTTCACTGGAGGAACCTCTGGAGCAACTGTTGGCTGGCTCCTCTGGCTGATGGCATGTTGAGATTCAAGGGCCGGTGGCAGCGAGGGCTTCTGATCCAGAGGGGACCACTCTAGAGGCCAGGCCACCAGTACCATGGGCCAGTGTGTCACCAAGTGCAAGAATCCCTCATCAACCCTGGGCAGCAAGAATGGAGACCGTGACCCCAGCAGCAAGTCACACAACAGGCGAGGTGCAGGCCACCGCGAGGAACAGCCACCGGCCTGTGGCAAGCCAGGTGGGGATATCCTCGTCAATGGGACCAAGAAGGCAGAGGCTGCCACAGAGGCCTGCCAGCTGCCCACGTCCTCGGGAGATGCTGGAAGGGAGCCCAAGCCCTGTGCCGAGGAGTCTTCCTTGCAGAGGTTGGAGGAACTGTTCAGGCGCTACAAGGATGAGCGGGAGGATGCAATTTTGGAGGAAGGCATGGAGCGCTTTTGCAATGACCTCTGTGTTGACCCCACGGAATTTCGAGTGCTGCTCTTGGCTTGGAAGTTCCAGGCTGCTACCATGTGCAAATTCACCAGGAAGGAGTTTTTTGATGGCTGCAAAGCAATAAGTGCAGACAGCATTGATGGGATCTGTGCACGGTTCCCCAGCCTCTTGACCGAAGCCAAACAAGAGGACAAATTCAAGGATCTGTACCGGTTTACATTTCAGTTTGGCCTGGACTCTGAAGAAGGGCAGCGGTCACTGCATCGGGAAATAGCCATTGCCCTGTGGAAGCTAGTCTTTACCCAGAACAACCCGCCAGTGTTGGACCAGTGGCTACACTTCCTAACAGAGAACCCTTCGGGGGTCAAGGGCATCTCCAGGGACACTTGGAATATGTTTCTTAACTTCACTCAGGTGATTGGCCCCGACCTCAGCAACTACAGCGAAGATGAAGCCTGGCCTAGTCTCTTCGATACCTTTGTGGAGTGGGAGATGGAGCGGAGGAAGAGGGAAGGGGCTGGGTGTGGTGCGCACAGCTCGGGGCCCTTGGGCTTGTGTCCCCAGGAGCAGACTTAGTGCTCTGTCCCGGGGCTGCGCTGCCCTGGAGCCAGCCAAGGAATGGACCTTTCTGGAAATTACCGAAGATCCGGATATTTTCTACTTTACACCTTTCTCTGCCTTGTATCTGAAAGGGCTCTAAAATGCTGTATCATGTTTTAGGCACTTTCTTCACTTTTTGGTTATTTTGGTTATTTCCTTTATTTGGGGGGGTCCCCCAAAATATTTGAACCTGGCTACATGTTATGTATCTTTTTTTTTAAGCCTTCAGATAGAATAAGCCTGCCATTTCTTGCACAAATAGATTGTTTGTGGGGGAGGGCGCCAAGCGGGGGGCTGGAGGTCAGCTGAGCTAACATTAGACACCAGTGCCAGATCTGCTGTGCATCCTGTTTCAGGGCAGGTCTGTGCTGTGTGTGGTGCTGTTTACATGGTTGAATTGCGGTTGTGATAATTTTTAAAGATTTACACGGAGTTGACTAGCAGTGTTAACTGTTAACCACATTGCATTAATTCCCTGTGAGTTAAAGCCCTTGCAGAGCCAGGACCAGCCAAATATGTCCTCTGGTGACAACCCCGCCCAGCTAATTTATCCGAACCCTCTCTCCGCACTTCTTGCTCATCCCTCTGACGCATTGCATTTCATGCCGTGTCCCACCAGCACGTGGCCCCTGCCAGTCAAGTGAGCGGTGTTCTAGAGCAGCCCCGCAACCAGAGCATCGAGGGCAGAGAAAGCAGCGCTACCTCAGCTTGGCTGGAAGCAGTCTTTGATAGGTGTTTTTCTTTATGAAATTTTCTGTATTTTCATGTTGTAAGTGGAAATACTTTTTTTTTTTTCTTTTTTCATTTGCCTTGGAGCCAAAGTTTCTGTTCCTGGTGGTCGGAAACTGCCTGCCAGCCACCGGACTTGAAGGAAAACTGTGGTATGGAGCTCTGCTTGAATACTTTCTTAAAAAATGTTGAGTATCATCAGCTTACTTGTCTGGCAAGTGCAGAAGCCTGGGGCTGGCCTGAACTCTGCCAAATGTAGAGTGTATTTAATAGTAAACGTGTGCCCTTCCCTTCTTGCTGCGCCGTGTCGTCGCTCACCCCGGGCGTTATTTATTATCTGTGTTGATGTCAGGCTCATTGGGGTGATGTGATGACTGTTTAGGTTTACATTACCCTTTTCTCCTTCCCCTCCCCAAATATGTATATGTACATATATAAGATATGTATATATTTTACCTATCTAAAATATATATGTACACATATATGTATCTATATTCCCGTTTGCCTGCTAAAACTGGCCCTAGAGGAGGGAGAGGAGGGCCAGGGAACATCAGGATGGAGGCTTCTGAATCTGAGTGTGGACCATTTTCACTAAAGAGAAGATGAATTGTCTCAGCTCTTTCCTCACAAGAGGGAGGCCCAGTTCCCCAGACTCCTGTGCTCACTCCCCGAGGCCAGCTTTGGACATGCTGCCCAGGAGCTGACTGTCCTACCTCGCTTCAGTGGAGGGCTTGTCCTTTTCCCCTTGAACCATGTCCTCCGAGCCTGTGCTGAAGGGTGGCGGCAGGAACTTTGGAACAGATGGAAAAGGGAATCTTTTAAATAAACGTATAAAACACTTAAAAAAAAAATAAAAAATAAAAAAAAAAGTCCAAGGTCAGCCACAACTGATCCTAACAAACCCTATAATCCCAGGTCCTGTGCACAGGGAACGTTCTCAACATCTAAGATTACTAGGCACTTAAAGGGCTTCTCCTTCCCATGCTGGGGGCTCTGCAACAGCCATGGGGACCAGTGGGCACCTCCAGTCCCGCCTTCCCCCCATCAAGGGCTCCCTTGTCTTCATTTGTCACTAAGGTAAAATGCATGTAATTAATACAACTTGAAAGACAGTGTAAAATAGTTACAAAAAGGCAAGAAAGACGTGACTTTCAAAAAAAAATTCCAGTATTACATTGCTTTTGATAGAAATTTCTGTCTCATTTTTTTTTCTCCCTGTGCCTATATAGTAAGTTTCTGAGAACTCTTTTTTACTTTTGGGTAATCTCAAGTGAAATTTTGGGGTTTAAACTTGGTTTTGCCTGGCTGGTGTGGCTCAGTGATTGAGCATTGACCTATGAACCAGGAGGTCACAGTTCAATTGCCTATCAGGGCACATACCCAGTTTGCGAGCTTGATCCCCACTGCACACTCCCTACTGGGGATGAGCCTGCAACCAAGGTACATGCCCTTGACCGGAATTGAACCTGGGACCTTTCAGTCCACAGGCCAACGCTCTATCCACTGAGCCAAACCGGTTAGGGCTCCTCCTTCTCTCTTTAATCAATAAAACTATACTAAAATACATATATATTTAAAAAACACCTTGAAGTGTTCAAGTATGACTAATTACTTATACAAGAAACTTGCCCTGGAAATAATAATTAACTATTTTTTTCCTGAAAGGAATAGATATTTGGGATTTTCTGGTTGAACTAGTAAAATGACAAATTTTTTCTCTTCTTTACACATAAATACTGGATTTGAGTGATTTTTTTTCCGATTGTTCTAACATTGGGTTTGTGTAATTAAAATATCGATGGTAGGCTGCTTCGTGACAGCCGCTATGGAGGCTGGTGGTAGGGCTGTACTCCGCGTGAAGCAGACGCTCAGCCGAATCTCTGGTCCTTGCTTGCAAACGCCTCTGGAGCGATGCTGTGGAGTCGGTGGCTCAGAAGACGTCGCCCGAGGGTTTGGAGAGAGCAGCAGAGGATAATGTCTTCCAGTTGGTGGCTACAGTGCGAGGGTCTGGAGAGAGCAGCAGAGGATAATGTCTTCCAGTTGGTGGCTACAGTGCGCTCCCAGGAGGAGCCGGTCCAGACGCTCCTGCGGGCCGCTCTGCGCCGGTCCCATCCCAGGGCAGCCAGCAGCATATCCGCCACGACCTCCGCGCGTGGGCTCGGAAATCCAGCAGGAAGGCCGCTACAGGGTAGTCTCTAGCCGCCCATCCTCCGGCATTCCCTCGGATGGCCTGGAGTCCGAGGATGTGGGGGGAAACCCAGAAGCCCAAGGTAACGCAGGCTTCCAGCTGTTGGATCTGGTCCACGAAGAAGGAGACCCAGAGGCTGCTGCTGCCACCGACTCCTGCAAAGTACCTGGCCCAGATGTGATCCTTTGCAGTTCTGTAGAGTTGATCCGTGAGCGGTTGACTGTATCTGAGGATGGGCCAAGTGTCGGGCACCGGGAGGAACAGAAGGATGACTGTGTGTATGACATTTACTACTTGGAGACGCCCACTCCAGGATGGATTGAGAATATCCTCTCCGTGCAGCCAGGAGTGGGAGCTGATGTGCAGGTGAACGATGACCAACAACTGCAGGACATTTATGAAGATGGAGATGATGGAAATAGTGAGAATAATTGGCACCATGAGTACGCAGAGGAGGAGAGCAGTGATCGAGATGAAGATTCCCGAGGCTCTGACGAATACAACGGCCTCAGTGAAGAGGAAAGAGGCAACAGCAGACCACAGATGTGGAATAAATATCCTTTGGATGGGCAGAAGGAGTTTGGCTATGACAGCCCTCATGACCTGGCCTCCCACTGACGATCCTGTGACATCCCTGAGGTTCTATCACAGGCCCTTGAGGGCTCTAACTGCAGCATCAGCCACCCTGGTAATGGGTTTCCCGGAATAACACATAGAAGGAAAAAGTATGTCCAACAGCACCATCATACCAGTGAAAACTTGTGCTGAAGGAGTGTCTCTTTTCCACTAATAGTAGGGGCCCTTGCCTAGTTCAAGTGACCCTACAATCTGGGGGACCGAAAAAAAAAAAAAAAAAAAAAGCCATAAAATGAAGCCTCCTGGCCTAGGCATTTTCCTGCTCTTCTGCTACGCTGAAGCCAGTAAGTGGAAGAGAGGCTGTTTTATCAGAACTAAGGTTCAACTTTCCCATACCACCAGGCCTCTCCCTCATATGTGGAATTTAACGAACCACATAAACTGATGATCAAAAATAGACTCAGAGTCATAGAAGCATGAACAGACTGTTGAACCCCAGAAGGAAGGTGGGGGAAGGTGGCTGGGAAGAGATCAATCAATGAACTTGTATGCATATATGCATAACCCATGGACACAGACAATGGGGTGGTGAGGACAGGAGTGGGCTGGAAGAGGTTAATGGAAGTAGACGGAGGGCCTATGTAATACTTTCAACCATAAGGAATTTTTTTAAAATAAAAAATAAAATAAAATAAAATGTAAGTTAAGCCCAGCCGGCGTGACTCAGTGGTTGAGTATCAACCTACGAACCAGGAGGTCATGGTTCGATTCCGTCAGGGCACGTGCCTGGATTGTGGGCTCAATCCCTAGTGTGGGGCGTGCAGGAGGCAGTCAATCAATGATTCTCTCTCCATTGTTTCTCTTTCTCTTTCCCTTTCCCTTCCTCTCTGAAATCAATTTAAAAATATTTTAAAAATCAATGAAACTTTCATGACAAAATTGTAACTATAAAAGAATTTAAAGTAAAATATGTCTGAGGAAAAATTACCTGAACTTGAATGCACATGATAAATTTGACTCAAAGTACAATCATTAAAGAAGAGATTTGCAGTTTATCTAGACATTCGTAATTATAAGGGGACATTTTCACATATCCCCTCAGGAAATTAAGAACAATTATTTGGTGACATACAACAGCTTAGAAAATGGTTAATAAAATATTCCTATGAAACAACTACAAAAGTGCTATTTTGACAAAAAAAATGCACATACTTAAAATTTAAAAAATTATTGATTTCAGAGAGGAAGGGAGAGGGAGAGAGAGAAACATCAATGATGAGAGAGAGTCATTGATGGGCTGCCTCTTGCACACCCCCTACTGGGGGTTGAGGCCACAACCTGGGCATGTGTCTTCCTGGTTCAAAGGCTGACTCTCAACCACTGAGCCACATTGGCCAGGAAAAATGCACAAACTTTTAATCACATACAATCAAACATAACTGAAAACATACTAAGGGATTCACTCAGCTTCAAGTAACAGGAAACACCCAGTCTTCCTGACAGGAGGAAGAGGTAGATTCTCACATGGAAGGACCAGGTTAAGGCAGCCACTCCACATGCAGCAGAGAAACAAACTCCTAGGTCCTTTTTGGCTGCAACATTGTAGATGTCATGGTCAATAAAAAACACATCCTAGCACAATTTTTTTAAATAAATCTTTATTGTTCAGATTATTACAGTTGTTTCTCTTTTTCCCCCCCATAGCTCCCCTCCACCCAGTTCCCACCCCACCCCATGCTCTTACCCCCCCCCCAATTATCTTCGTCTATAGGTGTAAGATTTTTGTCCAATCTCTTCCCGCACCCCCCACACCCCCTTCCCCCCGAGAATTGTCAGTCTACTCCCTTTCTATGCCCCTGATTCTATTACATTCACCAGTTTGTTCTGTTCTTCAGATTTTTTATTCACTTGATTTTTAGATTCACTTGTTGTTAGATATGTATATGTTGTCACTTTGTTGTTCATAATTTTTACCTTTTTCTTCCTCTTCTTAGAGAATACCCTTTAGCATTTCATATATTGGTTTGGTGGTGATGAACTCCTTTAGTTTTTTCTTGTCTGTGAAGCTCTTTATCTGACCTTCAGTTCTGAATGATAGCTTTGCTGGGTATAGTAACCTTGGTTGTATGTTCTTACTATTCATCACTTTGTATATTTCTTGCCACTCCCTTCTGGCCTTCATAGTTTCTGTTGAGAAATCAGCTGACAGTCTTATGGGTACTCCCATGCAGTTAACTAACTGTTTTTCTCTTGCTGCTTTTAAGATCCTCTCTTTGTCTTTTGCCCTTGGCATTTTAATTATGATGTGTCTTGGTGTGGTCCTATTTAGATTCCTCTTGTTTGGGGTTCTCTGTGCTTCCTGGACTTGTAAGTCTATTTCTTTCACCAGGTTGGGGAAGTTTCCTGTCATTATTTCTTCAAATATGTTTTCAGTGTCTTGCTCTCTCTCTTCTTCTGGCACCCCCAGAATTTGGATGTTGGTATACTTGAAGTTGTCCCAGCGGCTGCTTATACTATCTTCATATTTTTGGATTCTTTCTTCTTTTTGCTCTTCCGGTTGGGTGTTTTTGTTTTTGTTTTTAATATATTTTATTGATTTTTTACAGAGAGGAAGGGAGAGGGATAGAGAGTCAGACACATCGATGAGAGAGAAACATCGATCAGCTGCCTCCTGCACACCTCCCACTGAAGATGTGCCCGCAACCAAGGTACATGCCCTTGACCGGAATCGAACCCGGGACCCTTCAGTCCGCAGGCCGACACTCTATCCACTGAGCCAAACCGGTCAGGGCTGGTTGGGTGTTTTTTGCTTCTTTGTATTTCAAATCTTTGGCTTGATTCTTGGGATCCTCTAGTCTGCTATTGGATCTCTGTATATTATTCTTTATTTCAGTCAGTGTATACTTAATTTCTGATTGGTCCTTTTTCATATCCTTGAGGATCTCACTAAATTTCTCAGAGGTTTCTAGAAGATTCTTGAGTAACCTTATAACTATGGTTTTGAACTCTATATCCAGTATTTTGCTTTCATCCATTTCTTTCATTTGTGACTTGTTTCTTTGTCTCCACAGTTTGGCTGCTTCCCTGTGTTTATTTCTATGTACTGATTAGCTGCTAAGTCTCCTTGAGTTGATTGAGTGGCCTTGTGTAGTTGGTGTCCTATAGGGCCCAGTGGCTCAGCCTCCCCAGTCACCTGAGGTGCACACTCTTGGTGCACCCCTTTGTGGGCTGTTTGCACAGTCTTGTAGTTAACCCTTGATCGCTATTGGTATCACTGGGAGGAATTGACCTCCAGGCCAATTGGCTGTGAGGACCAGCTGTGTCTACACTGGAAGATCTGTTGCACAGGAGACACCCTTATGGGGCAGGACTTGCTTCAGTAGGGCTTTGGTGCTCACTGAGTCTGCCCTTGAGTGTGCCTCTTATGGATGTGGAGAGTTGTAATCCGGTATGGTCTCACTCTGACCACTGGGTACACTGGCTCTTGAATCTCCAAGGAGGTGCAAGGTCAGCCACTGTCTGGGGCCACCCAGCAGAAGAGATCTGCAGATTTCTCCTCTTTGTATGGGATTTGGAAGTGCCCAAATGAGGCCCAGCTGTGAAGCAAGGCAGCTGCTGCTGCTAGGTAGTGGGCCTTCTTTTGGAATCTCAGGGGCTCTCTGACCCAGCTGCAGTTTGTTTTAGGCAAAAGGACAGGCCATTCATATGCAAAAGATGATGTGCACAGCTTGGGTGGGATTGTAAATTGGGTGGGGTGGGGTCTCTGGGAATCACCAGGGTGGAGCAAACAGCAATGGCTGCCCTGAACTGGAGAAGTCCCTGGTTCTCTGTGCCCTCGTGTAGGAACAATGACCACTGTGAGCACTTCTCTAAGAGTAAGCCGCCCTCGCGTTCCTGTCCCAATGCCAGACAGTCCAGTATCTCCCCGTATGTGTCTGGGTCCCCCAGAGTCTCGCCCAGAAGTGGGAGCTTGTATCACCATCCCTGTTTAAAGAGCAGCACATCCAAGTGCCAGCACTTTCTGTGTCTCCGCACCTCTTACCAGTCTCAATGAGCTTTCTTCACCTCTTAGTTGTGGAACTTCCACTCAGCCAGCTTTCCCGCAGTTCTGGGTGGTAGCTGTTCTGCCTTTTAGTTGTAATTTTGATGTGGTTGTGAGAGGCAGCAAGTATAGGTGATTACCTATGCTGCCATCTTGGTTTCTCCCCAGTACTATTAACAGCATAAGATATTTCCTATACAAATTACATCTTATACGGATGTAATCTAGAGAAGAGGGGATTCAGACATAAGCACGAAAGACATGTTTCCAGATGGACACACGATGGCTTACAGAAAAATCCAAACTGATGGATCTTTGATGTGAATCTTGAGAAAACATCAGTGGAAACCTACTCCTCTAAGAAAGTGTAAATCAAATAACTGGTGGTGGTTATGAGGATAGTCTTAATCAGAAGGGCAAAGGATCAAGTCAAAAGTCTTATATAATTGTCTCTTCCCTGTGTGGTGGTTTCAAAATCTAATAAATGTGTTACTCATTGCTCCTTTTCAATCTCAAGCAAGTGGGGCTACTTGTGAATCCTAAGATGGAACCACAAGGGAGATGAATTCTAAAAAATCTAGGTCCTAACATTACTGACAGGGGAGTGGATATCTCCAACTCTAGTTTTTGTGGGGGTTTTTTTCCTTCTACAGGTCTCTCTTCTTCTTTTTATGTCTCTTCTTAAATCAAAGTCTATTCCACAAATAACCAGTCAGAATAAAGAACAATAAGGACCCAAATGTGAAAATATTAATTTATATGAAACTATATTCTTTCATGAACTTGCCATACATAAAATTTATTCCAAGTGTTTATTACTATGTGAAAAGGCTTTTACACCTGTCACCCCAGAAAAAGAGCTTCTTCAATAAAAAAGGTAGACTATATTAGTGGACTAAGGATACCCAGAACTGTCACAAAGCCAATAGGAAAATCCCAATAAACACCAAACTGTCATTTTACAATGGCACCTTCACACATGACAAATAAAACAGTATAAAAATTTTTAACTTAATTGCACATTAGAAATACACTTCAGTTCACCCAGGGATCTAACAGGCTTCAAAATGGAAAGAAAATATTAACTCATTCAAGGAAAAAGCATTATCTAGTAATTTTATGTACTATTGCTGGAAGAAAACTCCCAGTTATCTCACCTCAATATTTATTTCTTAAATTATAAATCTATATTGCAATGATGCATTTTACAAAACAAGCTTGATAAACACTATGTATACACAAACGTAAGATGAAAAAAAGATGAATTCTTTCATGTTGAAATTTTTCTGGAACATTTTACATGGATTAATTTCCATCAAACTTTCTCATGTCACATGTAGTTTTATCTCTTTTCCCTGAGATTTTTTTTCACATGTAAGGATGTGTGCACATTGAAGCCCTTCTCACACTGTTTATGTTCAAAAGTTTTATCCAGTGATTCCTTTCATGCTCTTAGAAGGAACTGGGATGACATAAGTCTTCCCCACATTCAGATATAGTATATCTGAAAATTTCCCACATTTCCTTATATATCAATTATTTAAAATTTATTGATCTTTAGAGACTGGAAAAGAGAGGGATAGAAACATCAATGAGACAGAAACATCAACATTGATTGGCTGCATCCTGCATGCTCCCCACTGGGGATTGTGCTCACAACCTGTGCATGTGCCCTGACTGAGAATCAAATTGGCAACCTTGTTGCATGGGTCAGTGCTCAACCACTAAGCCATACCAGCTGGGTCCACATCTCCTTTTATACTAAACTAGAGGTCCGGTGCACGAAATTCGTGCACGAAGGGGGGGGGGTGTGTCCCTCAGCCCAGCCTGCATCCTCTCCAATCTGGGACCCCTCAAGGGATGTCCAACTGTCCTGGTGGGATCGGGCCTAAACGGGCAGTTGGACATCCCTCTCACAATCCAGGACTGCTGGCTCCCAAATGCTCGCCTGCCTGCCTTCCTGATTGCCCCTAACCACTTCTGCCTGCCAGCCTGATCACCCCCTAACCACTCCCCTGCCAGCCTGATTGATGCCTAACTGCTCCCCTGCCAGCCTGTTTTCCCCTAACTGCCCTCCCCTGCAGGCCTGGTCACCCCTAACTGCCCTCCCCTGCAGGCCTGGTCCCCCCCAACTGCTCTCCCCTGCAGGCCTGGGTCCCTCCCAACTGCCTTTCCCTGCAGGCCTGGTCACCCCCAACTTCCCTCCCTTGCAGGCCTGGTCCCTCCCAACTGCCCTCCCCTGCTGGCTATCTTGTGTCCACATGGGGATAGCCATCTTTGACCACATGGGGGCAGCCATCTTGTGTGTTGGAGTGATGGTCAATCTGCATATTACTCTTTTATTAGATAGGATAGAGGCCTGGTGCACGGGTGGGGGCCAGCTGGTTTGCCCTGAAGGGTGTCCCGGATCAGGGTGGGGGTTCCCTTGGGGCGTGGGGCGGCCTGGGCGAGGGGCCTATGTTGGTTTGCAGGCTGGCCACGCCCCCTGGTGAACCAAGCAGAGGCCCTGGTATCTGGGGTTTATTTATCTTCTACAATTGAAACTTTGTAGCCTGGAGCGGAGCCAAGCCTTCTGCTTGCTCCGTGGCGGCAGCCATTTCTGTTGGGATTTATGTATCTTCGGTAATTGAAACTTTGTAGCCTTAAGCCAAGGCCTGGGCCAGCCAGGATGTGTGGAAAGCTTGGCTTTCTCCATCGCCGGGGGCAACCCTAGCCTCCTGCTCTTTCCAGCTCCGTGGCTGCCGCCATTTCTGTTTGGATTTATGTATCTTCTAAAATTGAAACTTTGTAGCATTGAGTGGAGGCCTGGGCCGGCAAGGGCAGGCGGAAAGCTTGGCTTCCTCCATTGCCGGGGAAACGCAAGCCTCCCTCCTGCTCTCTGTGGCCGTAGCCATCTTGGTTGGGTTTATTTGCATATTTGCTCCTGATTGGCTGGTGGGCATGGCTTGTGGGTGTGGTGGAGTGATGGTTAATTTGCATATTACTTTTATTAGATAGGATTATGATTATTACTCAAAATGATGCCCTCTCCCTATAGGTCACTTCATACAATCAAATTAATACCTGGATGATTGCCTTCACAGATCCATTCCCCTTTGCTTTTTGGTGTTTCCACTGGGGAAAAACATTGGGCTTGCATAGATACCACTCTGCTCATAGAAAAAAAAAATCAGGATGGGCTAGAACAGGGGTGGGCAAACTTTTTGACTCGAGGGCCACAATGGGTTCTTAAACTGGACCAGAGGGCCGGAACAAAAGCATGGATGGAGTGTTTGTGTGAACTAATATAAGTTCAAAGTAAAGGAGCGGAGGGGAGAGCAAGAGAACCCTCTGCTCTTTCGGCTCCGCGGGCCGGATAGAACAGCCGAACGGGCCGGATCCGGCCCGTGGGCCATAGTTTGCCCATGGCTGGGCTAGAATAGTGTATGCTCACTGCTGTTCAATAGTTTGTGTGCAAAATGGAAGCTTTCCCACATTTTTTACATTTAGAGTTTCTCTCTAATGTGATTTCTTTCATGTCTTTGAAAACCTTATAGAGAAATGGAAAGCTTTAACTCATTGCTTACATTCATGGTGTTTCTCTCCTGTGAGTCTTTTCATGTTTTTGAAATAACTGAGACAACTGAACACTTTTCTACATGTTTTACATTCATAAAGTTTCTCTCCATTGTGACTACTTTTGTGTGTTTTTAAATATGTGAAATTGCTGTAACTATTGCCACATTGCTTACATTCATAGGGTTTTTCTGTGTGCATACTTTCATGTTTTCTAAGATAATTAAGAAAACTGAACTCTTGCACGTTTTACATTCATGTGTCTCTCTAGTGTAACTTCTTTCGTGTGTTTTTAAGGAAGTGTGATCACTATAACCTTTATCACATTGCTTACATTCATAGGGTTTCTCTCATGTGTAAGTCCTTTCATGTCTTTAAAGATAATTAGGGTGGTACATCTACACAATGGAATAGTACACTATGGTAAAAAAGAAGTTCTTACCATTTGCAACAACATGGATGGCGCTGGAGAGCATTATGCTAAGTGAAATAAGCCAGGCAGAGAAAGATAAATATCACATGATCACACTCATTTATGGAAAATAATGAACAACATAAACTGATGAACAAAAACAGATCCAGAGACAGAGAAACATCGATCAGAATGTCAAACCTAAGGGAAGGTAGGGGAGGGTGGGGGTAAGGGCGAGAAATCAACCAAAGGACTTGTATGCATGCATATAAGCCTAATCAATGGACACAGACAACAGGGGGGTAAGGGCATGAATGGGAGAGGTTAGGGGAGTAATGGGGGAAAAAGGTCACATGTAATACCTTAATTAATAAAGAAATTAAACAAACAAAAAACAAACAAAAAAAAGATAATTAAGACAAGTGACCTCTTTTTCACATGTTTTACATTCATAGGGCTCCTCTCCAATGTGACTTCTTTTGTGTTTTTAAGGAAGTGTGGTTGTTATAACCTTTACCACATTGCTTACATTCATAGTGTTTCTCTGCTATGTAAATCCATTCATGTGATTCTAAGGTAGTGTAATATCTGGCTTTACTAAGTCATCTATATTCCTAAGTTTTAGTGTGATTTCTTTTATGTTTTCGAAGATAATTGGGACTACCGAATGCTTTACTACATATTTTACACTCATAGGGCTTTTCTCCCCTGTGACTTCTTTCGTGTGTTTTGAAGGAAGTGTGATCTCTGTAACATTTACCACATTGCTTACATTCATAGAGTTTCTCTCCTGTGTGAACTCTTTTATGTCTTCGAAGATTATTAAGACAACTAAACTTTTTTCCACATGTTATACATCCATAGGGTTTCTCTCCAGTGTGAGTCCTTCCATGTATTTGTAAAGAACTGTAATATCTAAAGGCTAATCCACAGTCCTTACATTTATAGGGTTTCTCTTCTGTGTGAATTCTTTGGTGTGTTTTTAAGGCAGTGGGACCACTGTAAGCTTTACCACATCCCATACATTCATAGCGTTTCTCTCCTGTGTGACTCATTTTGTGAGACTGTAAGGAACTGTAATATTTGAAGGCTTTGCCACATTGCTTACATTCATAGGGTTTCTCTCCTGTGTGCATCTTTTCATGTTTTCGAAGGTAACTGAGACAAGTAAATGCTTTCCTACATGTTTTACATTCATAGGGTTTCTCTCCAGAGTGACTTCTTTCGTGTGTTTTGAAGGAACTGCGATCTCTGTAGGCTTTACCACATTGCTTACATTCAAAGGGTTTCTCTCCAGTTTGACTCCTTCCAGGCATTTGATATAAACTGGGAGAAATGGATGCTTTCTCATTTTCCTTACATTTATAAAGTTCATCTCCAGTGTGAATGGTCATGTGTGCTGGAAGGATTGAGAGATCACTAAATGCTATCCCACCTTCCTTATACTTAAAAAGTTTTTCCCCAGTATGAGTTTTTTCATCTACTTGAACATAGCTGGGACTGAAGGCTTCACCACATATATTATATTCATACGGTTTCTCTCCATTGTGATTTCTTTCGTGTTTTTTAATACACTGGAGATAATATTTATATGGCTTCTCTCCATATTTCTGATAGTTACATGGCTTGTGTTCAGTGTGACATCTGACGTTCCCATTATAAGACGAATGTTGTATGAAGGCTTTCCCACACACACTGTATTTACATGGTTTTACTCCAAGAGATTTCTCATTCAGATTGAGATCTGAAATAGGGATGAAGCTGTCTTCACACGGCCGACCCGCCTTCCCATCACAGATTCTCTCTACCACAGGACTTCTGGAAAAAACAAGAAGCATATTCTTCATGACTTACTTACCATTTTATATTTATTAGAATATTTGAGCTACATTTCTATGATTTAGAGCAAAAAAGTAGGTTTCTGCCTTGTCTAAATGGCTTGAAGTTGAATAAACTGGATGCTGTGCAAGAGGACTTCAGCCTTGCTATTATCAAACAGTGACATTCATATACAGGGTTTATTAACGCTGTCTTTCATTTGAACTAGTTTTCAAATACTGAATGCTTTTGTCATATACAAAAAAGTAATTTGGTAGAAATTTTCTGAGAAGTCAAATTTGAAGCAGGGTTTTGTTTGTTTCTTTTTAAAATTTCATAGCACAACAGGTTTCTCATGTAAGACAGTGTTTTCTATTGAGTGTGACTCACCTTTGTTTTCTCCTCTGGTTTCTGTACAGATCTTCAATGCCATGGTCTTTCCATTTCTTTCCTAAAATACAGACCCAGAAAATTTATTCCAAAAGTAGTAGAAATTATAGAAACATCATTAGATTCTATTTCTATGATGAACTGTGACCAGGCCCAGTTTACTTATCAGTGTCCTCCCTTCCCACATTATACACATTAGAACAACTTTGATGGGCAAGAAACACTTGTCCTCTAATTAACAAGGTGAAGAAAGTTGTCATCCATACCTAAGGAGGCCAGGTTCCTGAAGGTTTCCCACATCACATCTCTGTAGAGTTTCTTCTGTGGAGAATCCAATAAAGCCCACTCCTCCTGGGTGAAGTTCACAGCCACATCCTCAAAGGCTACTGAGTCCTAAAACAGTACAAATATGTGCACAGTACATGAGACTGACAGCACTGGACACCCAGACTTTATTAACAGGAAGGTTACATGTAATTCTGTTGTCTCCATATATTTAGTCTATGACTTCATCATCAAAACATTTTTTGTTCACATTTCCTTATAAATGTAACCTTATCATAAACACATGAAAATCAATACTTCTTTACAGTGATCACATTACATCTTATTTTCCTCTAATGGCAGGGGTCAGAGCATGATGAGAAATGACAAATGCTATTCAAATAAAACAACTATTTTAATTTTAAGACTTTCACCCCGTGGGCTTTCAGTCAAGATGGTGAAATAGGTAAATGCTGTACTTGCATCCTCCCACAAGCACATCAAAATTACAACTATACTATAGAACAACCATCATTGAGAACCACCTAAAATTTGACTGAACAAAATTCCTGTAACTAAGAATATAAAAAAGAAGCCACATTGAGACTGATAAAGGGTGGAAATGCGCAATGAGCTGTTTCCTCACCCACGTGTGGTGGTTAAATATTAGGAGGGCTATTTCAGCTGCGGAAGTCCCCCGCCCCTTCCCCCGCCCCCGGCCAGGAGCAAGAGCTCCCAGCACTGGGAAAAGAAGTTCCCATAACATCTGACTGTGAAAGCCAGTGGGGATGGAGGCTGAATGAGACAAGGGCTGCTGGAGTCCCAAGTATTCCTCTTAAAGGTCCTGTGCACGCATTTACTCAAACTCACTTGATCTGCGTTCTACTGCCGAGTCAGCGGCTCAAAAGACACCAGGGACTTAGAAGGAAGAACTGAATTGTCTGGATTTAAGGCAAGAGCTAGAGGGACAGCTTTTTCCTAGACAGAAATACTGGAAGAAACCATTGTTCCTTTGCTGAGCCTTGCCCCCATAGAGCCTGTAGGTGGCCATACCTGAGTCTCCATCAACATGGATAAACTGCCCTGGTGAGTCTGAGACCTTGCCCCACACAACTTGCAGGTCCAACCAAACTGTTTCCAGTGAATTTTCCACACAAATGCCTGTCTTGGATCATGCTACAGACTTTCCTAAAATCTTTCAAAGATTCACAACACCCCCCACTCCCCGCCAAAGCATCTGGCCTCAACATGCCCCATACCTCTTGCTAAGTGGTCCCAGGCCTGACACCAGTGATAGACCACCACAGATTGCATGCAGCTTGGCCTCTCCTAGGCACCTCCAAGCCCAGTACAATAGCATACATCTGCAGATCACTTTGTAGCTCATACCGTGTGGCCCTGGGCAGGGTACAGATGGCAGCTGATCTTGGCCTGCACTTCCAATGAGGCCACAGAAACAGTGCACTTGATGGCCAGCTTTTCTTATTTATTTATTTATTTATTTATTTATTTATTTATTTATTTATTTTTTGGCGGCCAGCTTTAGACTATGCCAGAGCACACCATGCAACCACTTCCATGAGTGACACACTCAAGGGGCAGTCTGCGGTTGAGGCCAGATATCTTAGCCAATTGGCCTGAGGGTAAATCCTCCTATTGACATGCCAACCCCAATTGAGGACAGACTACAACACCAGGGTGCACACAGCCCAAATAAGGGAATATCTGGAGTGGGGAAACTGTTCCCCATCAGGTAAGTGGGGAAACTGTTTCACTGGGATCTATAGGATATCCACTACATAAGCCCACTCCACCAACATCAGGAGACATAGAAACAAACACAGGAGGCAGCCAAAATGAGGAGACAAAAAACATGTCCCAAATGAAAGAACAGACAAAATTCCAGAAAAAGAATTCAACAAAATGGAGGCAAGCAATTTACCACATGCAGTATTCAAAACATTGGTCATAAAAATGCTCAATGAACATAGGGGATGAGTAGGTATACTTAATGAGAATTTCAACAAAAAGATAGAAAACATAAAAATGGAGATAAACCACATTAAAAACGGCAGTCAGAAATGCAGAATACATAAGGAATCAACAGTAGAGTAGATGAAGCTTTTTAAAAATATATATTTTATTGATTTTTTACAGAGAGGAAGGGAGAGGGAATAGAGAGTTAGAAACAACATAGATGAGAGAGAAACATCGATCAGCTGCCTCTTGCACACCCCCTACTGGGGATGTGCCCGCAACCAAGGTATATGCCCTTGACAGAATCTGAACCCGGGACCCCTCAGTCCGCAGGTTGACACTCCATCCACTGAGCCAAACCAGCCAGAGCTAGATGAAGCTTCTTACTGCAGAGAAGCTAGAGGACAGATTTAGATCTGTTAATTAATATATCTTACATTTTGTCTGAAATATGTCTCTTGAAAATCTGAGTGTTTTACCTCTTTCTAGAAATTATGGAATGTATTCATAAAAATATCAATCTAAAGATTAATTGCTTACTTTTAGTTGTCACTAAAAAAGATCAATGTTTCTGAGTTAAGAATCATAATTAAATTGGAAAGAAATTATATGGTTTGGTAGAAGGTATAAAATATGAAATACTTATTGCTCTAAAGCTTGTTATTTCTGAATGGATAAGAAGGTTTGTAAAGAAAGATCTGGAGGGAAATATATAGGTAAGCTGAATAATGAATTTAATTAGGTAAATGAATCTATCAAAATTAAGCTAATATAGAATTTGTTTTGTTCTTTTTCAGTCTGTTAAAAGAGAAAAAAGTTTTCCTATATCTGCCTAGAGAGCAAAGATTCTACATATCATTAAAATAATCATATGTCATATTGTGTTAATCAGGTACTTGGTTTCTTAAAAACCTCTCTCTTTAATCCTAAGAAGTCAAGTTTTGCTAGCCTGTGTTTGTATTTGATTCCTATTGTTGTTACTTGGGTAAATAATTTGTTTCATAATGATATATGATCTTTTGGCCAAGTGTATTTGACAACCTTCCCGGGTCTTAAATTTTTAAAAAAATATATTTTTATTGATTTGATAGGAAGGGAGAGGGGGAAAGAGAGAGATAGAAATATCAATAATGGGAGAGAATCATTGATTGGCTACCTCCTGCATGTCCCCTACTGGGGATCGAGCTCACAACCTGGGCATGTGCCCTTGACTGGAATCGAACCCAGAACCCTTCAGTCTGATGCTCTTTCCACTGAGCCAAACCAGCTAGGGCCCAGGTTTTAAATTTTAAGAGAGTTTTTCTTGACTTAGAATTGGCTTTGAGTCATTACAATGGGCTCCTGGAATATCTCAAAAATTTGTTCTCTCTCCTTTCTAAAGAGACAGTTTAAACTAATTAGGCCTATTTGATATGTTTAAAGTATCAAATATGTGGGAAGCTTTGACAAATAAAGAAATAATAGTCCTGGCCGGATGGCAATCTTATTTTCTATGACAACTTTAGATAGAGAATCTAAAGGTTTTTGCAGATTGGCAAGCAAAGTAGCAGTTTTGTTAACTATAACTATCAATGTTTTATTTTTATTTTTTAAATGTATTTTTATTGATTTCAAAGAGGAAGGGAGAGGGATACAGAGATAAAAATATCAATGATGAGAGAGAATCATTGATCGGCTGCCTCCTGCACGCCTCCCCACTGGAGATGGAACCCACAACCCAGGTATGTGCCCTTGGCCAGAATCGAACCTGGGACCCTTCAGTCCGCAGGCCAATGCTCTATCCACTGAGCCAAATCAGGTAGGGCCTTATGTGCCTTTTAAAATTCATTTCTTTTCCATGCCCATTGCTAGATACCTGAGGCTTTCCACCTTGGTGACCTTCTGTACCTGGCCTATTATCCTTGCTCCAATCTTGTCTAATTGTCTACCATATCTTGGCTCTGAATTCTTTCCTGGAAAAGGGGAGTAGGGTCTTTTCTTTAGCTGCTTCCTGCTAAAGAGGGGCATCATTTTCCTTCAGAGCCAAGAGATCCTGGCTCTCTGTTAATGGGGCAATGAGGCCCGGGCATGGAAGGAGGTCGTTAAAGTGTCTAGAAGTGGTTTCTCTGAGTACGAGTAGGGCTGGTAACCTGGTGGAGACAAACCATGTTACAAATCTCAATGTTATTGGGGCAAAAGCTAGAAAAATTCAGAATCCAGTTTTGTTTATAAGTGGAAAAAAAAACCTTTGAAAACAATGAACTGAACTAGAGTCTAATGTCCATAACTGTGTATTACAGAGTCTATTAAAACAATTTCTTCCCCTAAAATCACCCTCATTTTTTATCGAAGAGCCAAATTAAAACCAATCTATTTACTGCATCAAGTCTGGTTTCAATTCAGCCTGATTATTTACATAAACACAAGAATAGCAATTGACTATTTATTTAGGCTCTCTTAAATCTGTTTCACAGGAATCTCACAAGGAATTTCCAGACTGAATCTTAATTAGCCTCTCAGGGCAAATAGGCCAAGCCATACAGGTGCCATCAGGCTTTGCCTGCAATAACTCAGGTAGAGACAAGCATCACCAAGATCAGACAAGCTACCTGGCTTCAGCAAACATTAGTCCATTGTAGGGAGCGGTTACAGGGTTAAGCCTCGGCAAAGTCGCAAACAAGTCCCAGCTTGGAGGGCACAGTCCTCTAAGCATAAAGTTTGATCTTGTGACTGCTCCCTAGATCTTTCCTGGGTAGCTAATGGGCTGTGGGAGGGGCAGCAAGTGCTGCCAAAACAAGTGAAACTTACAAGAACATTGTAGATTACCTTGTTTGTCCCTGACTATAAATAAAGCATCAGCTTTGCAGTCTGGATGTGTTCTGTGGCCTAAGCAAGGTATATAAGATCCACCTACCAGGGGTGGGCAAACTTTTTGACTCGAGGGCCACAATGGGTTCTTAAACTGGACCGGAGGGCCGGAACAAAAGCATGGATGGAGTGTTTGTGTGAACTAATATAAATTCAAAGTAAAGGAGCGGAGGGGAGAGCAAGAGAACTGGATATAACAGCCGGATCCGGCCCGCGGGCAATAGTTTGCCCACGGCTGAACTAGACCCATCTTATTCTCTGTTCTGTCTTTTTCTTCATCCTTCACCGCCCTCCCTCAGGCTCGCTGAACCCTTGGCTGTGTTGGCGTGGCACAGTCCATCACATCCCAAAAGACTGGTTTGCAAGTCTGTTCTCATGGACATCTCAAGGACTCAGATCCATATTAGGAGGAATTTTAATTTAGGTTTTACCATTCTTTTCTTTATAATGTTTGTCTTTATTATTTTAAACCTCCTTATGACTTGTTTTTCCCACACTGCAAAAACTGCATCTGCCCAACAGGTGCCCCTAAGAAATATATCTGCTTTTAACTCATGAGATTTTGCTTTAAAATAGGCTCAAGTTTTTCATTCCCCCAGAAGATCCAGAAGACATCAATACCTCCATAGATATGTGAAAGAATTGGCAGTGGATAATTGTAACAGGGAATAAACACTTTATACTACTCTGACTAACCATGGAATGGAATTAGAATAGAATGTACTAACAAACTGATCAAAGGAACTCACATAATGACCATTTCCTTATAAGTATATTGTAGGCATCAGCAGTTCCAGTTCCTGCTTATACAAGAAATGGCCTTGGTCACAACTTCAGTTGATACAGATAATCCAACTCAAAAATGTGGCTAGCACTAACCAATTCCTGTATGCTGACATTAAAGATCCATATAGGAACTAGCAAGGACACTGCCTGCACACCCACAGCCCTTCCCCGATTTCCAGTGGGGCACATGCAGGAGGCAGCCAATCAATGATTCTCTCTCATCATTGATGTTTTTCTCTCTCTCCCTCTCTCTCTGAAATCAATAAAAAATATATTTAAAAAAATATCAAATCAGACTTATTTTAGGAACTATGCAATCAGAAAGAGTTTTGTGAAATGAAGTGTTCAAATAAAAACTACCCAACTAGAATTCTGTGTCAATCAAAATTATCCTTCAAAAATGAGAGAGAAATAAAGTCTTTCTGAGATAAAAATCGAGGAAATTTGTCCCTGGTACACCTGCTTTGCAAAAAATACTAAATTTGTCCAGAAGAAGGTAATGATGAAAGGTAGAGTGCTATGAATGAATAAATGGTTAGATAAAATTATGTTTTTGTTATTTAATCTAACAGAGAACATTTTGTTCAAAGTGATAACAGCTACCACATAGTCAATGAATAAGAGCAATGTTAGAAGGGACAGGGAGGGAAGAATTGGGATTACTCTTTTGAGGAACTTGTACATCCAGTGAAGGAGTAATAAAGTTACTTCAAGGGCAACAAATAGAAACTAATAAAATATGGCAGATAATAATCCAACTATAATCATGTGCTGCTAATGCTGGGAATATGTTCTGAGAAATTCGTTGTTAGACAATTTTGTCATTGTGCGAATATCACAGAATGCACTTACACAAACCTAGACAGTAGAGCCTATTATACTAGTACATTCAGGCTACATGGAATATCACTGTTGTGTATGCAGTCTGTCATGTCTTATATTGTGCATAATTGCATATCAATAATTACTTGAAATATCAATGGTCTAAATGCAACACATGAAAGACAGACACTGTCATAGCAGATAAAATGACAACTAAATAGTGCCTACAAGAATCACACTTTAGATATAAATATAAAAATAAAAAGTAAAAGATGGAGAAACATATATCATCCCAACACCAAACCAAAACAAAGCTGGCATAGCTGTACTATAATTTCAGAGGAAGCAGACTTCAGAGGAAGAAAAATTCAGAGAGAAAAAGAGGGGCAATCACATAATGATAAAGAAGTCAGTTCCCCAAGAGGACATAGCAGTCCTTAGTGGGTATGTGCTTAACAACAGAGGGACAAAATGGTTGGGGGGGTGGGGGGGAGGAGAACAGTACTGCAAAGAGAAACAGATAAATCCATCATTATAGTTGGAGACGTCAACACCTGCTCCATTAATAATTAAGAGTTTCAGCAGGCAGAAAATCAGAAAGAACACATATATGGACACCCAGATACATGAAGCTCAAAGACCTCTAAACAGGTTGAGCCAAAAGGAGACTTCACCAAGTTGCATTATAAGCAAATTATCAAAAATCAAAGACAAAGAACTTTGAAAAGTAGCAAGAACAAAGTGATGCATCACATACAAGGAAACCCCCACTTCTGCATTTCTCAACTGACACCTCCAGGACAGTAGAGTAGCATGATATGCACAAAATGTTGAAAGAAACTGCCAATCAAGAACACTTTACTAGCAAATCTTCCCTTCAAAAATGAATGAAAGGGAGGCCTCTGCACACAAACCAAAGTTGAGGGAGCTCATCACCACAACACCTGCTTTACAAGAAATGCTACTGGGATCTTCAAGCTGAAATGAAAGGATGCCATGAGAAACATGTAAGTACAAAACTAACTGCTTAAAGAAACTAAGGCTTGATTTGAAAACATAAACCAAACTGAAAAACCTTTAGCTAGACTAAGGAAAAAGAGCAAAGATTCAAATTAACAAAATTAGAAATAAAGGGTGCTGTGTGTATGAGGGGCTTATTTGATGCAAACACAGCTTCCAGGTTGAGTTAATCCACTGTGAGTTTCACCCATTCTTTCCAGGTTTAAGAACAGGCCAAATTTCCCTGGCCGGGTACCTCAGTTGGTTAGGTACTGATACACCAAGGTTTCGGGTTCGATCCCCAATCAGTGCACATACAAGAATCAACCAATGAATGCATAAGTAAGTGGAACAACCAATTGCTTTCTCTCTCTAAAATCAATAAATAATTTTTTAAAAAAAAGAACAGGCCAAATTTAGCTATTAAAAAATGCACTAGAAATAATCACCTCTTCACTGAATAAGTTTTGTATAAAGGTTTTCAATCCTTCATGGCTGTCTACTTTACATTGAAACATGTTATGTAATTACACTGGAGGTAAAGTCTGTGGGGTCCAATCTTGTCAAGCCAATATGGAAGTGGCAAAGATTTAATTTTAGTTTACGAATCACTGGTTCAGAGCCTTCCTGGTCACTATGGGAAACTTTCGAACAATGGGTGCTATGACCAAGGGTAACTTATGGTAAGAGAATAGTTGTCTGATGGTTTACGTGAGACATGCCCAGTTGTTCCCCATTTTATATTCAGTACCCCACTAACATTACTAGGAGTACCTTATTTACATTTAGTGTGATCCTAATGTAACTGTAATTTGAAACTTAGTGCTGACTACTTGTATAAAATTTTGTGCATTATAGCACATGACAAAATTAATTCAGAACCTGTGGTAGAGGCCGCCCAACCAAACAGTGTCCCTTGATCTTTTTGAGTATACTGTGCTTTGGATTTTCAACTGGATCAAATTGCTTTTGTTCCCTCCCTTCTGTCTTTCCCTACTTTGTTTTGTTTTGCTTGGTCACTGAATATAGGCCAATGAAAAGGTATCCCTCTCTACTCTGGTGTTTATATATATTTTTCCTCCTGAGGGCCTCAAATCAGTGCCATCAAGGTTAGGAGGCTCCCCCACAACTGGTTGCTTTATAGAATTTAGGGACTTAAGTTGGCTTGAACCAATCTCTTGGCTGTGCCCCAGGGGTGCCATGGGTGCTGTGCCCCTAACCCTAAGGGTCAGGATCCTTAATGCAGCATAGGCAGGGGGAGCAGCAGTAGAGGTACTTAAGGGTCCTAGGGAGCCCTCTGCTATTAGAAGCCCAGGAAGGCCAAGGATGCATGGGAACCTTAAACTGAATGCAGCTGACATTCAGCTCACCGTAAGAACTGAAGCCTGAAAAGGAAGGAAGGAAGGAAGGAAGGAAGGAAGGAAGGAAGGGAGGGAGGGAGGGAGGGAGGGAGGGAGGGAGGGAGGGAGGGAGGAAGAAAGGACTGAAGCTTGAGAGGTTTTTCAAGAAATTTTTTTTAAAATATATTGATTTCAGAGAGGAAGGGAGGGAGAGAGAGATAGAAACACCAATGATGAGAGAACCATTGATCAACTGCCTCCTGCACGCCCCCTACTGGGCATCGAGCCCACAACCCAGGCATGTGCCCTTGGTAGAATCAAACCCGGGGACCCTTCAGTCCGCAGGCCGACGCTCTATCCACTGAGCCAAACCAGCTAGGACTCAAGATTTGATTAAATGCATTTTACATTTGTTGAAAAATGGATAACGAATAAAAATGACTAAATAGTTTCGAGGTGACAAACCCAGAGAGGGTGTAGAGAAGAATGTACACAAGTTAGATCTAGGCAGATTAGAGATTGATGCCCTAAATCCCCTCAGACACGGATAGACTTCCTGCCTGTGTCCCACAGGGAGTTGCTTATAGGAACAGGCCATTGCTTTGCCCCAGGGCAAGCATTTAAGGTGTTTTTCCCTAATCCAGGGCGGGCAAGCACCAGTACACCAATCCTTCCTGCCCTGTTCTTTGTAATTATGTAACGCTGACCATGGCAGGATATCCGCATGGTCTTGCCTGCACCCACACGGTCCCCCTGGAGGCAGTTTCTCTTCATAAACCTGATGTAATAATGCTGGAGTTGTCAGCCTCTTCTGTTGGTCTCTTGGCCGGGGCAGTATTACAGAGGGGCAGTATGACAGGACAGATAATTGAGGCAAGTTTCAAAAAAGAACGTCCACCCAAAGGACTGCCTATAGGGTATCGGTGCCCAGGAAAGATCCTGCGGGGAAAGGAATGGGGGTTCATAGAGCATATTCCACGTGGTTATTCACAACTTTCCCCTCACATAAAATAACCACGGGCAAAAATTCATCTTTAACATGAGGCATCCATTGAAGGTGGGAAAATAATGAACAATTAAATGCTGGCCAGTGTGGCTTGGTTGGTTGGAGCTTTGTCCCCTACACTCAGGGAAACTAGAGCCAAAGGCCTGCACTAATCAGTGGATAAAGGATCCAAAGGAAAGAAACAAGTATTGGATTCAGCTCAGATGAGCAGCCTGCTTCCCACAGGACAGGAGAACCACTTTCAGAAGGTTCCGCATCCTAGACTCTCCAGGTTGAGACAGAAAGAACCCCTGGAGTGGGCCAGTCCCTGGAGGAGGAGGGACACCTGAGCAGCCCCAGAAGTAAAGTCTGGGAGCTCCAACACCCTCCTCTCCCCGGGAAGTAGTAGAAATTCTCCCTTTAGGGCTTCCTCAGCTAGATTCAGTGTCAGGTTCTGACCCAAATGAACTCCCAAGTTCACAAACCCTAACCCAAGACACAGACTCCTGACTTTCAGAGACTTGCACCAATTACACTCTAAGTGCACTTTCACAGTGGATGCAAACTCCACCCTAGGCCTAAAAACATGGCCCAGTGAACCACTAAAACCTCAGGACTGTTCCTTTCCTCCGCCCCCCACCCTGCATCAGCTCCCCCAGCATTCCAGGGCTGCAGCGTCGCTCAGTCTCTCACCTATAGGCTTTCCTTGGTAGGTGTAAGCAGGAAGCCATAGTGGGAGGTCCCCCAGGAACAACAACTGGGCCTTCAAGGACTTCCCAGTGCAGGCTCAAGGGGACCTTAGCTTGTTTGGGTCACTGACCACAGGCCTCTGCTCTCAGTCACATTGCTTTGGACCACGTGGATATTTTAAATGATATAAAGCCCACTGTTTGAACAATATTGCAAATTCATACAACCCCGATGTTTATGTGTAAAATAAAGAAGAAAACTGTAAGCCATATTTCTAGTTCAACAAGAAAAAAGGGGGGGGGGGGGCGGGCGGGCAAGGGGGGTGTTGGGGGGGTGTATGGAGGGATTGAGCAAAAAAGAAAAAAAACTTATGAACAGGGACAACACTGGTACTGCCAGGGGGAGGGAGGGGGAGGAGGATATAGGGGGGATAAATGATTATGGGCAAAGACTTGACTTGGGGTGGTTAACACACAATACAGTGGACTGGTGATGTGTTGTTAAGGGGAAAAAAAAGAAAAACCACAAGTATTTATTACTTTCAGAAAATAATGATTTATTTCTATGACAAGAAAAACTTTCTTAATTAAGCATACTTGAACACTTCTGATGTTCAAGTCTAAGCCCTGGAATTCCATTTGAGCACCCTCCCTCCTAAAAAAAAAAAAAAAAAAAAAGGAATGAAGGCACTTCAGAATAGTACAGAAATTTACAGACACTGCTCAGGGGAGGAAAATGAGAAACACGAAGTTCAAACGCATTCGATGTAACACTGGAATTTTTTCCCCCTGAAATTGACGTCTCATGCCTCTTTGGAAATAACTATTTTATATCACCTTTTAAGGTCTATTGATTAAATACATTTTAAACTCATTGACAAATGAACACCAAAAACAAAGTAAATAAATCTTTTTAAGGTAACAATCCCAGGGAAGGGGACAGGACAGAACATCCAGAAAAGTTTCCAAAGAGGATCTCCACCCAAGGACTTTCCTAGGATGTCTGTGCCCAGGGAGGGTCCTGAGAAAGGGGGTCAGGGATTTCATACAACGTATTCCAGGTGGTGATCCTCAGCTTTCCTCTCATGTAAAAACAACTACACACAAAAAATATTTATTTTTAAAATTGATTTTAGAGAGAAATGAAGAGAGAGGGAGGGAGAAAGGAAGAGAGATTTGTTTTCCACTTATTATGCATTCGTTGGTTGCTTCTTGTGTGTGCCCTGACCTGGGATCGAACCCACAACGCTGAAGCCAACTGAGCTGCTCGGGCAGGGCAACAAAAAATAATAAATAAATCTTTCAAGCGAGTCATCCATTGAATGTAGAAAAATGATTAACAATCAATATATATCGGTTAGAAATGCACGCTGGGAGAGAAACAATTGATGCTATGAATCGGAGACCAAAAGGTGGCGTTTGAGAATGCAGGCAGAAATATGAAAATTTATGGATTTATTGCCAGTCCCAGGAACAGCCAGGCCAGAGGGAAAGGGTCGTGGGTTTGAGACCCCGCTCCCCGAACATTTCAAAAACTTCAGGTCTCTCCGAGAAGAAGGGACCGGGGACCACAGACCACAGCTCTCCCACGCACGAACCCCCAGAGGCCGAGTCACAATGACCCCTGGGAACTCCCCGTGGTCCCCGCACCATCGGAGGGGACGCGGGGCTGTGGGTGCAGAGCTGCCCGGAGTGGCTCCGGGACCCAAGTCCCCAAGCCCCTCGATGGCACACAGGCATCGGGCTCCAGGCTGCCCGCCCATCCCCGCCCTGCGAGCCTAAGGGGACGGATAGCGCCCGAGGGGGCGGAGGGCGCCCGAGGGGGCGGAGGGCGCCGGAGGGGGCGGGGAGCGCCCGAGGGGACCGAGACCCAGCAGAGCCGCCTCAGACTCCTCACTTGCCGGCGTGGCGGCCAGGTCTTTTCACAGTCGAGTCCACCCACACCCCTTTGAGGACATCCCCACGCACACTCACCATTTCCCGACGGCTCCCAGGGTCAGACACCGTTTAAAACACTGTCGTGACGCTATCGCGGCCAGGAGCATGCCCACGCCAGGAGAACCCACGCTGTTTGCGGAACGTGGCCCCACCCACCTTCCCTGATTGGACAGTTCTGCCTTCCTTATTCCTGAGTGACAATGTAGAGGGGCGGGCGGTACAGGTCAGAACGCTCTGAGAACCAGCTTTCGTTGGTGGGCGGGACCTGTCCCTTCCAAAGCCGTTTATACTCGCTTTTTGTTTTAATCCTATTTTCCATTGATTTTTAGAGAGAGGGAAAGACAGAGAGAAACATCGATGTGAGAAAAACACATGGATTGGTTGCCTCCTGCACGAGCCCTGACCAGGGACCAGGTCGGGGAGGAGCCTGCAACCAAGCTATATGCCTCTGACCTGAATCAAACCCAGGACCCTTCGGTCTGCAGGCTGGTGCTCTATCCACTGAACCAAACCGGCTAAGGCCGTTATATTTTTAACACCCCCTGCCCCTCTTTCTGAATGTGGGGACACAGGTGTGCCAAGGGAATTCCAGACCCAGTTTCCAGATGGAGCGACGCCCTTATCCTGACCAAGAGGATGTGTCCAGGTTAGACTGGGACCAAGGTGTCTGAGATCCTCCCCAGGTTAGGGGTTGACATAGGCTGCAACAAGGCCACTCATAGAGCTGTGATCCTTGTTTATAAACCCATTTAACGTAACATAAATAGTCTGGCTCTGTTTGATCTTTGAATGTTGGTAGGTTGAGACCTCCATCCCTCCCTCCACCACCTCCATACCTGTGGCGCTTTAGAGTCCGGGGACCTCCCAAGTAGCCTGTTATGGTGGCAGAGTCACCTAGGGGCAGGAATTCTTTCCAATCAACCATAAGCTGTACATTTTACACTAAAAGGAAATGTACCTTAGTTTTTGACTGTGTCCTTAGAAATGTTGAAATATAAAATGGCCATAATATCCCTAAAGCAAATGAATTCCTATTTTCACCAATATAACAAAAAACGAAAGATTTGGAAATGTGGGATGTACCTGAAAACTCAATGTACTTAACTAATACATTGGTTCAAATATCTAATTTATTTACTTGAATAGCTTAATTAATATACATACACCTACCAAAGAATGCATCCCTTTAATGTATATTAAATGTATACATACACCTACCAAAGAATGCATCCCTTTAGTGTATTCACAGATAATGTGCAATCATCACAATTTTTGAACATTTTTGTTATCTTAAGAAAAGACTAGGAGAAAACCAAGATGGCGGCATAGCTAAGCACCTAAACTGCTGCCACGCACAACAATTTCAAAACTACAACTAAAAGACAGAACGGACACCATCCAGAACCACAGGAAAGCTGGCTTAGTGAAAATTCTACAACTAGAAGGAAAGAGAAAAGCTCACAGAGAATTGGAGGTACAGCAAAGGGTCTTTGTGCAGGCAGAGAGGAAGGGTGGCTGAGAGCCTGGCTGACTTTCTCTGGTGGAAGGGGGAAGGAAGCCCCCCACCACACTGAACCCCAGTTCTGACTGCACTGAACCCCAGTCCTGGGCGAAACCCCGTGGACCCAGGCTCATACAGGGGGAGTCTGGACTGTCAGGTAGAGAGAAAGGCACTCGGAGACCCGGGGGAGACCCGGGGGAGACCCGGGGTAGCCCCAGCAGGCAGGGTTCCGGAGGCGCACGAGCCAGTGTGCACAAAGGCTGCGGAGGTTGCCACAGGCTTTCCCTAGCAGAAGGGAGTCCAAAGCTCCTGACTGCACTGAGCCCCAGTTCTGACTGCACTGAACCCCAGTTCCAGGTGAGCCCCTGGGGACCCACACTCTTGTGGGGGGAATCTGGACTCTCGGGCGGAGCCGGGGAAGGCAGAGTCTGCAGGCGCGCACGCGCGCAAGGGCAAGGCTGACTGGAAGCCAAGACTGTCTGCTCCGCCCTGAGACTCCACCCCATCCAAGTTGAGCACAGAGGCTATTGCAATTTGGCAAGTCTAATCCTATAAGGCTGTCTCCAGCACCAAACTTCTCCCAGCGTAGACACAGCTGATCCTTACAGCCAACTGGCCTGGAGGTCAATTCCTCCCAGTGATACCAACAACAATAAAGACTTAACTACAACAAGGCTGTACACACAGTCCACAAAGGGGTGCACCAAGAGTGTCCACCTCAGGTTAACTGGGGAGGCCGACCCACTGGGCCATATAGGAAACCTAGCACACAAATCCACCCTATCAACTCAGGGAAGCAGTGAAAATACGGCATCAAAGAAACAGATCACAAATGAAAGAAATGGAGGAAAACAAACGACTGGATATAGAATTCAAAACCACGGTTATAAGGCTTTTCAAGAATATCCTAGAAAAGGCCAATAAATATAATGAGACCCTCGAAGATATGAAAAAGGACCAACTAGAAATTAAACATACACTGACTGAAATAAAAAATATTATACAGAGACCCAACAACAGACTAGAGGAACACAAGAATCAAGTCAAAGAATTGAAATACAAAGAAGCAAAAAAACACTCAACCGAAAAAGCAAAAAGAAAAAAAAATCCAAAAAGTTGAAGATAGTGTAAGAAGCCTCTGGGACAACTTCAAGTGTACCAACATCAGAATTATGGGGGTGCCAGAAGAAGAGAGAGAGCAAGATACTGAAAACCTATTGGAAGAAATAATGACCGAAAACTTCCCCCACCTGGTGAAAGAAAGAGACTTACAAGTCCAGGAAGCGCACAGAACCCCAAACAAAAGGAATCCAAAGAGGACCACACCAAGACACATCATAATTAAAATGCCAAGAGCAAAAGACAAAGAGAGAATATTAAAAGCAGCAAGAGAAAAACAGTTAATTACCTACAAGGGAGCACCCATATGATTGTCAGCTGATTTCTCAACAGAAACTATGCAGGCCAGACGGGAGTGGCAAGAAATATTCAAAGTGATGAATAGCAAGAACCTACAACCAAGATTACTCTACCCAGCAAAGCTATCATTCAGAATTGAAGGGCAGATAAAGAGCTTCACAGATAAGAAAAAGCTAAAGGAGTTCATCACCACCAAACCAGTATTATATGAAATGCTGAAAGGTATTCTTAAAGAAGAGGAAGAAGAAAAAAGTAAAGATAAAAATTATGAACAACAAATACATATCTATCAACAAGTGAACCTAAAAATCAAGTGAATTAAAAACCTGAGGAACAGAATAATCTGGTGAATATAATAGAATCAGGGGCATAGAAAGGGAGTGGACTGATAATTCTCAGGGTGAAAGGGGTATGGGGGGTTCAGGAAGAGACTGGACAAAAATCATACACCCATGGATGAGGACAGTGAGGGGGAGGTAAGGGCAGAAGGTGGGGTGGGAACCGGGTGGAGGGGAGCTATGGGGGGAAAAAGGAGAAACAATTGTAATAATCTGAATAAAGATTTATTAAAAAAAAAAAAAAGAAGAAGAGACAAGCCCTGGCCGGTTTGGCTCAGTGAATAGAGCGTCGGCCTGTGGACTCAGGGGTTTGATTCCGGTCAAGGGCATGTACCTTGGTTGCGGGCACATCCCCAGTGTGGGGTGTGCAGGAGGTGGCTGGTTGATGTTTCTCTCTCATCGATGTTTCTGGCTCTCTCTCCCTCTCCTTTCCTCTCTGTAAAAAATCGGTAAAATGTATTAAAAAAAAAAAAAGAAGAAGAGACTAGCCCTGGCTGGTGTGCTCAGTGGTTAGAGCGTCAGCCAGGGCACTAAAGGGTCTTGGGTTCGATTCCCAATCAAGGAGCAGGTTCCTGGTTTGCAGGTTCTATCCCGGGCAGGTCAAGGTTGGGGCAGGCCTGGGAGGCAACCAATCCATGTGATGGGGTTTTTTTGCTTCCTCTTTCTCCCTCCCTCCCTCCCTTCACTCTCTCTAGAAATCAATGCAAAGAATATCCTCGGGTGAGGGTTAACACACAAAAAGGGGGGGGGGGAGGCTGTGCCCTTTATCAATTCTCCATCTTTCCATTTTTCCACCTCCAAGCCGCAGTCTTAGGCAACCTCTAATCTTTCTGTCTTTATAGATTTTCCTATTCTTGATTTATGTTGTCTTTGTAACTGACTTCAGTAATTTAGCATATATTTTTCAAGGAACATCCATGTAGTAGCATGTATAAATACTTCATTTCTTTTTTATGGCCAAATATCATTCCATTTTATGAACAATGCACATTGTGTTTATTCCTTTATTAATGGGCATTTAGTTTGTTTCCAGCCTTTGGTTATTCTGAATAATGTTGCAATAAACCTACATGTACAAGTTTTTGTTTGGATATATATTTTTATTTTGGGGGGCATATACCTAAGGAGTGAATTGCTTGAAAATATGGTAATTCTGTGTTTTCTTTAAAATATATATATATGGCCCTAACCGGTTTGGCTCAGTGGATAGAGCGTCGGCCTGTGGACTGAAGGGTCCCAGGTTCGATTCTGGTCAAGGGCATGTACCTTAGTTGTGGGCACATCCCCAGTAGGGAGTGTGCAGGAGGCAGCTGATCGATGTTTCTCTCTCATCGATGTTTCTCCCTCTCCCTTCCTCTCTGTAAAAAATCAATTAAATATATTTAAAAAAAAATAAAATATATATATGTGCCCAGACCAGGAATCGAACCATGACCTCCTGGTTCATAGGTTGATGCTCAACCACTGAGCCATACTGGCTGGGCTTGATGATAGTCTTGACAAATCAAAGAATTAAAAAAATGGGCTGGAAGATGATGTTCTTGAAGCTTCTATGTACTTATTTGCCCAAATGGTTCTCCAAAAACTGACTAATGCTTTCTTTGTTTTTGCCTTCCAAATCAATACAAGTGAGGCTATTAACAAATTCTAACATGGAATTATAAAGGAGATGGATTCTGGAAAATCAAGTTCCTAACATTACCCACAAGGGGAATATTTCCAATTCTAGATGTTGTTGCTCTATTATAGGTCCATCTTCTTAAAGTCAATTCACCAAATACCAGTCTGAAGGTAGGACAAAAGGGCACATATGCACAATCAATATTTGACAAAGGAGGCAAGAGCATACAATGGAGTCAAGACAGTCTCTTGAATAAATGATGTTGGGAAAATTGGACAGATAACATGCAAAAAAATGAAACTAGACCACCAACTTACACCATACACAAAAATAAACTCAAAATGGATAAAGGACTTAAATGTAAGCCAGGAAACCATAAAAAGCTTAGAAGGTGCCATAGGCAGCAAAATAGGAGACATACCGTAGCAATATCTTTACTGACACAGATCCTAGGACAATGGAAACTAAGGAGAAAATAAACAAATGGGACTACATCAAAATAAAAAGCTTCTGCACAGCAAAAGAAACCATTAACAAAACAATAAGAAAGCCCACTGCATGGGAGAACATATTTGCCAATGTTATCTCCAATAAGGGCTTCATCTCCAAAATTTACAGGGAACTCACACAACTTAACAAAAAGGAAGATAAACAATCCAATCAAAAAATTGGCAAAGGACCTAAATAGACATTTTTCAAAAGAGGACATACAGAAGGCCAAGAGACATATAAAAACATGCTCAAAGTCACTAATCATCCGAGAGATGCAAATCAAAACAACAATGAGGTACCATCTCACACCTGTCAGACTGGCTATCATCAACAAATCAACAAGTGCTGGTGAGGATACAGAGAAAAACGAACCCTCGTGCACTGCTGGTGGGAATGCAGACTGGTGCAACCACTGTGGAAAACAGTATGGAGTTTCCTCAAAAAATTAAAAATGGAACTCCCATTTGACCCAGTAATCCCACTCCTAGGAATATATCCCAAGAAATCAGAAACACCTATCAGAAAGGATATATGCACACCTATGTTCACAGCAGCACAATTTACAATAGCTAAGACTTGGAAACAGCCTAAATGCCCATCAATAGATGAGTGGATTAGAAAACTGTGGTACATCTACACAACAAAATACTACACTGCAGTAAAAAAGAAGGAATTCTTATCATTTGCAACAGCATGGATGGACCTAGAGAGCATTATGCTAAGCTAAATAAGCCAGTCAGAGAACGATAAATATCACATGATCTCACTCATCTGTGGAATATAATGAACAACATAAACTGATGAATAAAAGCAGATCCAGAAACAGAGAAGCATTGATCAGACCATCAAACCTCAGAGGGAAGGTGGGGGTAAGGGAGAGAGATCAACCAAAGGACTTGTATGCATGCATATAATCCTAACCAATGGACACAGACTCCAGGAGGGTGAGGGCATGAGTGGAGGGTGTAGGGGGACAAAGGGAGGATAAGGGCACATATGTAATACCTTAATAAATAAAGAAAAAAAAAACTGTGGTATATGTACACAATGGAATACTACACTGCTGTAAAAAAAGAAGGAATTCTTACCATTTGCAATAGCATGGATGGAACTGGAGAACATTGTGCTAAGTGAAATAAGCCAGTCAGAGAAAGAAAAATATCACATGATTTCACTCATTTGTGGAATATAATGAACAACATAAACTGATGAACAAAAATAGAACCAGAGACATAGAAGCATTCAATAGACTGTCCAACCTATGAGGGAAGGCAGGGTGGGGGTAGGGGTGGGGTAAGAGATCAACCAAAGGACTTGTATGCACGCATATGAGCATAACCAATGGACACAGACAGTAGGGGGGTGAGGGCATGTGCTGGGGGAATGGAAGAGGCTAAGGGGAGACCTATGGGGGGGGGGGAAGGAGACTCATGTAATACTTTAAACAATAAAGGATTTAAATTAAAAAAATCAAAGGCACAAATATAAAAATAGTATTCACATAAAACCACTTTATTTAATAAAATTGTGATACATAAAATTTATTCTAAATATTTATTAGTATAAAAATGGGAAAGGCTCTTATACCCATCACCTCCAAAAAGGAGCTTTGTCTGAGGGAAAAATATAATTTACATAATAATAATCTAGGAATATAAAGGATTGCCACAAGACCACTAAGAAAATCAAATTAGCAAACTGTTCTTTTTAAAATGGCTCCTTAACACAGAACAATGAAACATTGTAAACAAAAAATTAACCTAACTGCATATAAGGAACATACTTCAAATATCTATGGATCTAAAAGACTTCAACATGGAGAAAAATATTAAACATTTTAAGGGAAAAGTACTACTTTTTAAATATATATTTTTATTGATTTCAGAGAGGAAGGAAGAGGGAGAGATAGAAACATCAATGATGAGAGAGAATCATTGATTGGCTGCCTCCTGTATACCCACTACTGGGGACCGAGTCCGTAACCTGGGCACCTGCCCTTGACCGGAATTGAACCCTGGACCCTTCAGTCCACAGGCTCTATCCACTGAGCCAAACTGGCTAGGGCTTAAGGGAAAAGCTCTATTAATCTTATGTACTATTGTTGAACGACAGCTCTTAGAATTATCTCACCTGAATATTCATTTCTAAAAGTAATTAGTAGAAATCCAAGGTCCAATAATGCACTTCAAAAAGAGGTTTAATAAGTACAATGTATTTACAACCTCAAGAAAAACTTCATGTTGAAAGTTTCCTGGCACCTTATACATGGATTAATTTCTATTAAGCTGTCTCACGTTACTTACATGCTTATTTCTCTCCATGGGAATTTTCACATGTAAGGATGAAGGCCAATTCAAGTCTTTTCCATGCTGTTTACATTCAAGAGCTTTTATCTAGCGAGTCCCTTCATGTGTTTGAAAGGAACTGGGATAACTGAAGCTTTTATCACATTCTACACTTTTATATAGTTTCTCTCCTGTGTGCACTGTCAAGTGTCTTCGAAAGCTTGTGTGATAACTGAAGGCTTTTCCATATTTCTTACATTCCTAGGGTTTCTCTCCAGTGTGAGTTCTTTCATGTCTTTGAAGATAACTGGAATACATGAATGCTTTACTACATATTTTACATCCATAGGGTTTCTTTCCTGTGTGATTTCTTTCATGTATCTGAAGATAACTGAGACACCTAAATGCTTTACTACATATTTTACATTCATAGGGCTTCTCTGTAGTGTGAGTTCGTTCATGTCTCTGAAGATAACTGGGATACATGAATGCTTTATTACATATTTTACATCCATAGGGTTTCTCTCTTGGGTGATTTCTTTCATGTGTTTGAAGATAACTGGGACATCTAAACGCTTTACTGCATATTTTACATTCATAGGGTTTCTCTACATTGTGAGTTCTTTCATGTCTTCGAAGATCACTGAGACACCTGAATGCCTTAGTACATATTTTACATGTATAGGGTTTCTCTCCAGTGTGACTTCTTTCATGTGTTTGAAGACTTTGATAGCATCTGAAGGCTTTTTCACATTTCTTACATCTATATGGTTTCTCTCCACTATGTGTTCTTTTGTGTTTTTGGAGATAACTAAGACAACTAAATTCCTTACTACATATTTTACATTCATAGGGTTTCTCTGAAGTGTGAGTTCTTTCATGTATGTGAAGATAACTAGGATACCTGAATGCTTTATTACATATTTTACACTCATAGGGTTTTTCTACAATGTGAATTCTTTCATGCTTTCTAAGATAACTGAGACAACTAAATGCTTTTCTACATTTTTTACATTCATAGGGTTTCTCTCCAGTGTGATTTCTTTTATGTGTTTGAAAACTTTGATAATATCTGAAGGCTTTTCTACATTCCTTACATTCATAGGGTTTCTGTCCAATGTGAGTTATTTCATGCATTTGAAGAGAGCTAGAAATACTGAATGCTTTCCCACATTGTTTACACTTATAGGGTTTCTCTCCTGGGTGCATTCTTTCACATAATAGAAGTGAATTTGAACAACTGAAGACTCTTCCACGTTCCTTACATTTATAAGAAGAATTTGCAGCGTGTGTTACCATGTGTTTTCGAAGGGTTTTGAAGCACACAAAGACTCTCCCACATTCCTTACATTTACAGGTTTTCTCTCCATTGTGATTTCTTTTATGTTGTTCAAAGCACTCTAGATAACTAAAGGCTCTCCCACATATTTTACATTTATATGGCTTCTCTCCGTATTTCAGATACTCATATTGTCCAGTGTGACATCCAGTAAGTCTATCAATGGATGTATGACACACAAAGGCTTTTCCACATGGACTGTGCTCATTTGGTTTTACTCCAGTAGTCTTCTTCTTCTTTTGATTGAAATTTGAAATAAAGTTGAAGTTTTCTTCACATTCACTATTTTCTTTACTTTCACCAGGTTTCTCTGCCATATAACTTCTATAAAAAACAAGAAGCACATTATTTATTTCATATTCATTATATTTATTATTATTTATAGGAAAAGTTTAGGTATTCTGTCTTGTGTAAATTGTCTGAAATTGAATGTATTGAATGCTCTCCAAGAAAACTTCACCCATGCTATTATCAAACTGATATTCATATATACAGTTTACTAATAGAGCTTCCAAGTGATAAAATTTGCAAACTGAACACGTATGTTACATTTAAGAAAGTAGTTTTAGTAAAGCCTTTCTAAGAAAGACATTTTAAACAGGATTTGTTTAGTTTCATTTGCTTCTTTTTAAAATTTCACAACAAATGAGAATTCTCACATGAGACACTGCTTTCTATTTTGCAACTCACCTTAGTTTTCTCCCCTGGTTTTTGTACTGATCCTCAATGTACAGATCTTTCCATTTCCCCCCTAAAATTCAGAACCAGAAAAATTATTCCAAATCATAATTATAACAAAAGTATTAGCTTCTAGATCTATGAAGAGCAGTGACCATGCCCAGTTTACTTACCATCTTCCCTTACACATTACACATGATGGAATTATGCTGATGAACAAGAAACACTTGTTCTCTACTTGACAATTGAAGAAATGTCCTCATCCTTACCTATGGAGGCCAGGTTCCTAAAGGTTTCCCTCATCACATCTCTGTAGAGTTTCTTCTGTGAAGGCTCCAGTAAGGCCCACTCCTCCAGACTGAAGTTCACAGCCACATCCTCAAAGGCCACTGAGACCTAAAACAT
This sequence comes from Plecotus auritus, assembly GCF_963455305.1. NCBI lineage: Eukaryota > Metazoa > Chordata > Mammalia > Chiroptera > Vespertilionidae > Plecotus > Plecotus auritus. The sequence continues at coordinate 90,682,495 of NC_137773.1, forward strand.
CCCAATATATGTACAGTAGGATGAGTGAGACCGACAGAATTGGACACCTAGACTCCATTTATAGGAAGGTTATGTATGACTCATCTGCAAACATCTCATTTATGATTTGATCATCAAAAATGTATTCTGGCCCTAACCGGTTTGGCTCAGTGGATAGAGCGTCGGCCTGCGGACTGAAGGGTCCCAGGTTCGATTCTGGTCAAGGGCATGTACCTTGGTTGCGGGCACATCCCCAGTGGGGGGTGTGCAGGAGGCAGCTGATCAATGTTTCTCTCTCATCGATGTTTCTAACTCTCTATCTCTCTCCCTTCCTCTCTGTAAAAAATCAATAAAATATATTTTAAAATAAAAAAAATGTATTCTGTGTCCATGCTTACGTTCTCATAAATTTAATACCATCATTAACATATGGAAATTACTTACACCTTTTTCCTGTGGTCACTTTACATCTTATTTATCTCCACTGTTAGGGTCCTGAGCATGTAGGAAAATAACTGAAATGCTATACAGATGAAACATATATTGTCATTTTAAGACCACTGACTCTTTTTTTTTTATAATATCAACATGATTTATCAGTGTTGATATTGTACTCTTTATTTTGTTTTATTTTTTAATATATTTTATTGATTTTTTTACAGAGAGGAAGGGACAGGGATAGAGAGTTAGAAATATCGATGAGAGAGAAATATCGATCAGCTGCTTCCTGCACACTCCCTACTGGGGATGTGCCTGCAACCAAGGAACATACCCTTGACTGGAATAGAAGCTGGGACCCTTTATTCCACAGGCTGACGCTCCTAGCTACTGAGCCAAACCGGTCAGGGCAAGACCACTGACTCTTTGTGAAAGAAATTTCTTTCATTTTCTTCCTTATTACCCACCATTTACAAGACTTCAGGAGGCAGAGGGCAAAATATGTATAAAGGATTCATGAATAAAGCATAGTGAAAAATTGGAAGTCTTTCCTTCTTATTCCATCACCAAACATGAGAATCCAGGAGGTCCATGAAAATCAACTTCCAACAAAGGCAGCTGACCATATGTCCTCTAGTCTTCCAGGCCTTTACCCTAATCAGGGGCAGCTGGCTCAGTGGAAATATGCTTGTGGAGAAGCATTGTTGTGACTTGTTTAGTATTTATCACAGACTCAGTGCTTCCTTCTCTCTCTGTCCAGTGTAATGAGATTGGAAAGTTATTTAAAACTTACAGCTCAGACACAAGGAAGAAGGCATGACAAGTTAGAGCACAAAATCCCTGTACTCATGTGCTCAGGGCTGTTTCCAGCCAATTTTAGAACACATAGTGAGAGAATGGGCCAGAAGAGCTCTTTACGAGCAAACTGTAACAGGGTAGCCCTAGCCAGTTTGGCTCAGTGGATAGAGCGTCGGCCTGCAGACTGAAGGGTCCTAGGTTCAATACCAGTCAAGGGCACATGCCCAGATTTTGGGATCCATTCCCAGTAGGGGGTGTGCAGGAGGCAACTGATCAATGATTCTTTCTCATCATTGATGTTTATATCTCCCTTTCCCTCTCCCTCTCTGAAATCAACAAAAAAATATATTTTTTAAAAACTGTAACATCATATGCTGGGCCTCATTGCCCTTAGGGAACAGGTTAAGAGCTGCAGGTTGCAAGGGAGTTCATTGAAGTCCACCTTGGTTGTTGGTGGACTTCTGGTATGGCACTTAAAAAACTAAGGAGCTATCATTCTCAGTCTCACACAGATACACACATACACACAAATAATAAAAAAAAAATTTAAGCCACCCCCCCCCCCCGCAAAGAAAAACCACAACCAACCAAACAAACAAAAATAAAACTGAAAAATTTTGAAATGGATAACTCTTCTTAGATCCATCAGAGCCTTCCTTGGTCATAGAGAAAACTATCATTTCTAAAAGAGGGGGAGGGAGATGGTATTTTAACCTATGCCCCAAATATGACCCTAACCCTAACCCTAACTCTTCACAAGGCTGCAAAAAAAAAAAAAAAAAAAAAAAAAAACAATCTTTGCCCGGTCAGTGTAGCTCAGTGGTTGAGCACTGATCTATGAACCAGGAGATCATGGTTCCATTACTGGTTGGGGCACATGCCCAGGTTTCAGGTTTGATCTCAATAGGGGGCATGCAAGAGGCAGCTGATCAATGATTCTCATTCATCATTGATGTTTCTATCTCTCTCCCTCTCCCTTCCTCTCTTGAATCAATAAATATACATATACATATACATATACATATACATATACATATACATATACATATATATATATATATATATATATATATATATATTCAAAAAGCCAAAAAAAAAACAACACAACAATTTTTGCCCTAGCCGGCTTGGATCAGTGGTTAAAGCGTCAGTCCACAGACTGAAAAGTCACAGGTTTGATTCCGGTCAAGGGCATGTACCTTGGTTGCAGGCTCAGTCCCCTGCCTGTGTTGGGGCACATACAGGAGGTAACCAATCGATGTGTCTTTTTCACATCAATGTTTCTCTGTCTGTGTCTCCTCCTGTCCACTTTCTCTAAAAATCAATGGAAAAGGTATCCTCAGGTGAGGATTAACAAAATAAATAAATAAAATAAAGTTGAAATAAGAACTTTCTGAGACACAAGTATAGAAAATTTGTTACTAGTACACATACTTCGAAATGTTAAAAAATTTAATCAGAAAGAATGTAGATGATAAAGGTGGAGGATTAAAAAGGACTAAAGATAAAACATCTTTTATCTTTTTATCATGTAACACATGACACTCTCATGAAAATAATATTAGCAATAATGTAATTGTAATAGTAGTAAAAATGCTTATGGGTAATTGAAAAAAATGACAGCAATGTGACCAGGGATAGTGAGGAGGTCGATTGGGACTAGTGCGCTATGAGATACTTGCACGACCAGTGAAGTGGTACAGTGTGACTTGACAGAGGATGTGGGTTAGTTGTAAATGTACACTCAAAACTCAAGGGAAACCAATACAAAAGCTTTTTTTAAAAAATATGTGACTGGCCCTAGCTGGGTTTGCTCAGTGGATAGAGTATTGGCTTGCGGATTGAAGGGTCCCAGGTTCGATTCTGGTCAAGGGCACATGCCAGGTTGCAGGCTCAATCCCCAGTCAGGGGCAGCAGGAGGCAGCTGATCAATGATTCTCATCATTGATGTCTCTCTCTCTCTCTCTCTCTCCCTCCCCCTTTCTCTCTGAAATCAATTTTAAAAAGTATGTATTTTTTAAAAAAATGTGTGACTGAAGCCCAGTTGGCTCAGTGGTTGAGTATCGATCCATGAACTAGGTGGTCACGGTTCAATTCCTGGTCAGGGCACATGCCTGGGTTGCAGGCTCGATCCCCAGTGTGGGGCATGATTCTCTCTCGTCATTGATGTTTCTAGCTCTCTCTCCGTCTCCCTTCCTCTCTGAAATCAATAAAAAATATTTATAAATAAATAAATAAATAAATACAAGGAAAACAAAACCCTATCATTAAACTCAAGCTAGATACTTGTTGCCTGCTCTCTCTTTGTTGAAAGGGAGATTGACACGTGCTAGAGAACTTTTCAAAGGGTATTAGAAACAACCTGGGGCTTTCCTCCCTGGAATGAGAAGGAATGGGAGATAATTGAAAATAGAATACTATCTCACCACGTGGTTCCATTACTTTAATGCTTTTGTGTGAAACAGCTTAAACGAGCTGTGGTTCCACCGCTGATACTAGCCAAACGCTGGAAAATGCTTTGGACCTTGCTCTCTTACCTTTAACCTTGGTGAAGTTTCTCCACGTCTTTGAGCCTCTGAGTGCTCACTGTAGAGGCAGGGATAAGTTGACAGAGCCTACCCACTAACCTTCTCTGAGAGGTAATAATGATGCTATCAGGAAAACCACAGTAAAATTCCTTAAGCTGAACCTTCTGGTATTAGGTGTGCTTTGGGGAACTGAGAGAGGAGTCTGGGCCTTTGCTTGAGTACAAAGAGGAACAGAGAGAGCAGAAGCAAACAGACCAGCAGAAGAGCTGCGTGGCCAATGGATGTTAGCTTCAGTCAGGATGGATTTGTGGAAAACAGAAGCATTCCCCAAATTCTCAGAAATATCAAGGAAGTGAAACTGAATAATTGGACTTCTTGAAGACAATCCTGGTTGAGTGTAAAATTCAACTGAGAAACAAAAACGAACAAAGAAAACTCTCAGCCTGATTCAGTTTAAGGTCCTGACCCAAATGAACTCGCCAATATAAACCCTTTGTCCATGAGATAGAACATCTGATCTTCACAGAATCTCACTGTGCACAAATTACACTGAGGATACCTACACGATGGATGCAAAACTCAAACATAAAATCTAAAAATGTCTAGGCCTAAACAACCAAAACCTCAGGAAGGGCATCATTCCTGCCCTCCCCGCCCCCCAAACACATGTGCTCCCCGCCACCCCAGTTTTCAAGGCTATAGCTTCTCTCAGTGCAAAGGCTCCTTCTGTGGTGGGTGTGAGCAGGTAGAACACCTGCAGGGGGAGGCTCCCCAGGTAAAAACCACTGGGCCTTCAAACACTTTGTAAAATAAATAAATGGAACCACATTAAAGTGGAGTTGGAGCTGCCATCCCAGAGGAACTGCCTTGCATGTCTTATGCCTCAAACCTTGGAATGTTAAAACAGGGCAAAAATAACCCTTAGACTGGACCTAAAGCAACATTGTGTCCCATTGTGTTTGCAAGGGTAGCAAGAAAGCAGATCTTATGACAACTGGACTGATGACTACCTCACGGAACATTTAAAACGCTGTGTTACATCACCTGCACCATTAGATGTGCCTTCCTTCTACGGAGGTACTTATTCCCCTTTCCTTTCTCGTAAATACCTCTTCCTTTATCTCCTAAGTGGAACATGATTTGAGCTTCTGGATAGCTAGTCTTCTTGATCTCAAATAGATGCTTGTTGCCTCTCACTTGGAAAGATGTTTTTTTGTTTGTTTTCTAGGTTAGCACTTTACAGGTTCAAAGGAACCTTGGCTTGAGTCCCTGACCACAGGCCTCTGCTGGAGTTGCCACCATTTATCAATATTTTAAACCCAGAGTTTGAACAATCCACCAAAATCACTTAAACACAGTATTTACGTAGAAAGGAAGGAAAAAAATTGTAAAGGACTTTTACTAGTTTGACTGGAAAACTTTAAATATCTTTTTTTTTTAAGAAAAAGATGTCAGTTAATTATATTTCCAGGGAAAGTAGGTAATTTGTAAATAAGGCTAAGCCCTGGAATTGTAAAACACCCAAAAGTAAAACAAATCTGTGAAACTTACTACACATGCTCAGGAAGAAAGCACAAAAGAAGAACGCTATAAAAATGGAATGTAATACTGGGATTTTTTTCCCCCTAAATTCAAGTCTTTCATGCCTGTTTAGAACTATTTTATTGTTTCAAGCTCTGTTGATTAAATATATTCTACTTAAGTCAATAAATGTTTTCACCCTAGCTGGTTTGGCTCAGTGGATAGAGCTTTGGCCTACGGACTGAAGGGTCCCAGGTTAGATTCCAGACAAGGGCACATGCCCAGGTTGCAGTCTCGGTCCCCAGTAGGGGTCGTGCAGGAGGCAGCCAATCCATGATTCTCTCACTTTGAAAGATGTTAATGTTTCTATCTCTCAGCATTGATGTTTCTATCTTTCTCTCTCCCTTCCTTTCTGACAACAATACAAATATATATATACATACATACACATATACATATATATATAATGTTTTCAAGTGACAAACCCAGGGAGGGGCAGTGCTGACAGGACACAACATCCACGAATGTCTCCAAAGACGAACCTCCACTCAAAGGACTTCCCATAGGATGTCTGTGTCCAGGAAAGATCCTGGGGGAGGGAAACGGGGATTTCGTATAACGTCTTGCAGGTGGTTCTTGTCGTGTTCCCTCTCACACAAAATATCTACAAATATAAATCTTTTAAAAAGAGCATCTGCAAGGCTCTGGGGGGTGGGGTGGGGGGAGATAAACAATTAAAATGTTGGGTCTGTTGGAAATGCACCCCGTAAGACAAAAAGAGATAAAATTCTGTGAATCGGAGAGGGGAAATTGGCTTAGGGAATGTCTGAGGGAACTGGAAATTTAGGGACTATCGTCACCCCTAGGAGATTGGGTGGGAGTAGGGTCATGGATTTCAGAGCCTGTTTCCCAAACATTTGGAAAACTCGGAAGAAACACACCCCCCCTCGGTAGACAGAAGGGACTGGGGACCCCACAGAACACAGCTGCTCGCACGCACGATCCCGGGAGACCGAGGCACAGTGGTTCCCTGATGACCCTCCCCGGGGTCACCGCACATTCTGGGGAGACGCGGGGTGCGGGCGCAGAGCTGCTCACAAGGGCTCCGGAGCCGAAGCCGCCGCGCAGTGACGGGACAGGACGCCCGGTCCCGGCGGCCGGCCCAGCCCCCTGGCTGCAAGGTCCGAGGGGCGCCACGTGCGGAGGTTGAGCCCAGAGCGGGCTCCGAACCTGACCGCGGGAGGCCGGGCTCCCCCAAGGCAGGTCCAACCAGCCCGTCTTCCCTGCCTCCCCCCTCAGAGGGACACACTCACCATGTCTAGGTTTCGTGTGTGTCCCTGAGTCCTTCCTACAATTCCCACGATCGGTGCAGATCAAACGCGACAGAGGAGGTGACAGAGCCACCAGGGGCCGGTAAAGGTAGGCGACATCAGACCCTGAACACCCCCTGGAGGGAACTGTACGGTCCACGCCAGTGCGCAACATAGCCCCACCCACCTGCCTCAGCGGTGCCCCTGATTGGACAGCTCCTAAGGCCGCGCCCCCTCGTGCCTGAGTGACAGCCCGCGGGAGTCACCGGCACCTCTGAAACTGCTTTCGCTTGTGTGCCCCACCTAGCATAAACAGACTTTTTTCTACTCCTGGGCTGCTTATATTGTTTGTCCGCAGCTCTTTGTGAAGGAGAGGGCACAGATGTGCATAGGGAATCCCGATTTAGTTTCCAGATTGTTAGAAATAAAGTCAGTGGTGGTCCATTTTCAAGGCAAGGCTTTTAACCCCGAATGGAAAATTACTGCTGGTTTGCTTGCAGGGCGGCTCATGCACCTGGAAAGCCCCTGGGCAAACTGGATGTCAGAAAGAGCTAATTATGATGAAATGAGGAAGTGGGTAAAGACTGTAGGCATGTCAGAAAGCACATACCCCAGGAAGGCCTTTCTGCCACAAAGAGACAAAGGGAGGTGGAGACAACTAAACACCTCACAGCCCACTTTTAAAATAACCCAATAGGAAATAATGAAACGTGGGCGACGTTGGAGAAGATTGTGCACCCCAAAGTACTCAGCCAATGGGGAGGGACTCCGTGCACTAGGGATAACTTGCTTGCTGTAACCATGGGGCGGGAACATGGAGTGTTGTGCCTGCCTACCAGATACTGGATCTTGCAAGACCGCCATTAAAAATATAGCTTTTGTTGCACTTCATGTCTCCATATCAATTATTTGAGTTTGGACAGATGAGTGTGTTTCTAACACAGATGGAGCAAATAAGTACAGACAAGAGGGTGGCCAGGGCCAAGCCACACTGGACAAGGGTCTTTATATTCTCTAGGGGTCAAGGGCTTGGCGGTAAGCCTATGAGTCCACTCATGGAACTCTGACCCTTGTTTAGAAACACAGACATTTAATGTGACATCACCATCTGTCAAAAAATATGTGAGATGCCAAAACCGGTTTGGCTCAGTGGATAGAGCGTCAGCCTGCGGACTGAAAGGTCCCAGGTTCGATTCCGGTCAAGGGCACGTAACTTGGTTGCGGGCACATCCCCAGTAGGAGGTGTGCAAGAGGCAGCTGATCGATGTTTCTCTCTCATCGATGTTTCTAACTCTCTATCCCTCTTCCTTCCTCTCTGTAAAAAATCAATAAAATATATTAAAAAAAATATATGTGAGGTGATAGGTGTGTTGATTAACCTGGAAATAATATGCCTGAGAGATTGGATTGCAAAACTGTTCATGCATTTATTTACTTATATGAACAACTTTCATTGAGATGTAATCTATATACTATGCACTACACCTTGTTAAAGTGTGCATTCAAAGTGTACAATTCAATGGTTTTCAGGCTATCCTATCTAATAAAGAGGGAATATGCTAATTGACCCTCACACTATACAAAGGCATGCCCAAAGCCAATAAGGAGGGAATATGCTAATTGACTGCCACGCCCTCAAAGATGGCGGTGCCTACAGCCACAAGATGGCCGGCAGGGGAGGGCAGTTGTGGGCAACTGGGCCGGCAGGGGAGCAGTTAGGCATCGATCAGGCTGGCAGGGGAGTGGTTAGGGGGTGATCAGGCTGGCAGGCAGAAGCAGTTAGGGGAAATCAGGAAGGCAGGCAGGTGAGTGGTTGGGAGCCAGCAGTTCCAGATTGTGAGAGGGATGGCCTGTGGGATCAGGCCTAAACCAGCAGTTGGACATCCCTCGACTGGTCCCAGATTGGAGAGGGTGCAGGTTGGGCTGAGGGACACCCCCTCCCAGTGCACGAAATTCGTTTGCATATATAGGGTGTGCTCCCCCCAAATGTATACACACACTTTGAATAATTATAAAGGCATTTTTTATTAAAATACATTTCATTTTCAAAATTGAGCTATCAGCTGTTTAAGTATGTATACATTTTGGGGGGGCACCCTGTGTGTGCAATCATCACCACAGTCCAGTTTTGAATATTTTCATTACCCCCCCCCCCAAAAAATAAATCCTCTATGCGTTAGTTATAACTTCTAATCTTCCCATCTTCCTCTCTTATCCCTGGCCCTATTTTCTTTTTTTCTGTCTCTATAGATTTCCCTATCCAGGACTTTCAGAAAGGAATTCGATTGTCATAGTCTTTGGAATTAACTTCCCTGGCATAGTGTAATTTTTTCAAAGTCATCATTTGTATCATATACCAATATTTCATTTGTTTTCATGGCTGAGTAATATTCCATTGGATGGAATAAACATGTATTATTTATCTATTCACTTGTTAATGTACATTTGATTTGTTTCCACATTTGGGTTACTATGAATAATGTTGCTCTAGACTTCATGTACAACTTTTCTTTTGAACATGTGTTTTCATTTTTCCTGGGCATGTACTTGTGAGAGAAATGGATGAATCATATGATAATTCTGGGTTTAATTTTTGAGAATCTCCCAGATGGTTTTCCACAGTGGCTGCATTTCCATTTTATATTGCACCACCAGTGTATCAGGGTTCAAATATCTCCACATGTCCTTGACAATGTTTGTTACTATCTCACCTTTTTATTCTAGCTATCCTAGTGGTTGTGAAGTGGTATCTCATTGGATACCACTTGCCTTCATTTCACTTTGGCATTTTGTGGATGACTAATGATGTCCAGCATTTTTCATGTACTCCTAACCATTTGTTTAACTTCCTTGGGAAAAGGTGTATTTAATCCTCTGTTATTTTTAAATTGACTTTTTTGACTTTCTATAGTTAAGTTATAAGAGGTCTTTAGATATTTTTGATGCAAGTTTCTCATCAGGTATATTTGCAAAATTCTTCCATTCTGTGGATTGTGTTTTCGCTCTCTTGCTTTGAAATTTTACGCACACACCATAAAATTTACATTTTCAACATTTTTTAAAAATGCAGTCGGGAGAAGGATGTTGGCATTGTAAAATGAATCTCCAGGACTACTTTCATCTTACAAAAGTGAAACTCTCTCCCATTAAACACAACTCCTCATTCTCCTCACTGAAGCTCCTGGCAACAACCATTCTACTTTTTTGTCTCTGTGAATTTTTATTCGTATGAGGATCTAGCAATTAGCATAGTTAATCAATGCTTTTCTTCCCACTCCCAGCTAGTGGCTCAATCCTGTGGCAGGCAGGGTCTGTTTGGGAGAATTTTGCAAAGCTTCTTGAGAAGTGAGCTCCCATCTTCCCAAGGGGGCAGCACTCAGAGTGACAAAGAACTGACCCCCAGGTCAGCAGCCAAGAATGAGTGCGGCCCTGTGAGCACCAGGAAACACTAACAAGGGACCTGGCTCTGCTAGGATGAGAGACAGCTCTGCCACGAGGGTTAAGCCACAAGGCTGACGCTGCAGAGACCCAGCCAGGAATGCACTGCTAACTGGTATGCCCATTTGCATCTGACAGAGCACCAGCATGCCTATTATCTTGTTTTGACCCATCAACAACCCTAACAACCCTATGAGGTATGTAGGGCAGGGATCATGATTTTTATGGCAATTTTATTTGTTTCTTTGTGTAAGACAGCATGTTCACAACGGCCACCGCTGGGCCAGCTGTTGGGGAGGGAGCTAACGTAGACACAGGCAGACCAAACAAACCAGGTCTAACTCTTAGGCCATCACAAACACAGCCGGAATCTGGGCGGGGGTGTGGGAGGGGGTTTGCAAAGTAGGCCTTTCCTTCTCCATCAAATCTCCTTTCAGTCTTTTTTTTTTAAATATATTTTATTGACTTTTTGCAGAGAGGAAGGGAGAGGGATAGAGAGTGAGAAACATCAATCAGCTGCCTCTTGCACACCCCCTACTGGGGATGTGCCCTCAACCAAGGTACATGCCCTTGACCGGAATTGAACTTGGGACCCTTCAGTCCGCAGGCCGACGCTCTATCCACTGAGCCAAACTGGTTAGGGCTCCCTTCAGTCTTAAGCATCTACCTCTAATAGAACCAAAAAGGATCTCGTTCTCATCTCCCTCCTCCTTCCTCCTGTACAACCCTGCCATTTCTCCTGGTTTGGGCTTCTATCCCACCTGTGCCTTGGCATAGAAATTGCTTTTCTTCCTAGAAGCCAAAGCAAACAAAACTCACTTTCCCTGGATCTTTTTTCTTTTTCATGCCATAAGTTTATTTACAAACACACCTAGTATGTTGAGTTCAACATTTTGATCCATTTTTCAAGGAGACTGCACCTCTTAAAATGCTCCTCTTCATATCTCTATCATGGATTAAACTTCCTTATTTTTTAAGCTGTTGGTGTCTTACTATAAAAAAAGGTGCAGCAAATCCTGATCCAAAGTATAAAGTCATCATAGCTAGTAACTGCCACTTGTTTTCCACTAAAAATGGTGAATTCTTCCCTGGGCCCTCCTCGTAGTGGCTCCTACGGACCACAGAGGTGGTGAACCTCCGAATGCTTTGGCCCAACATTTTCCTGTTGGAAGCCCAGTGAAGGTGTGGAAACCAAAGCAGGAGAAATGGCGGTATCACACCAGCCGTTTTTTCACCTCCCTGGATCTTTTAAAGCCCCTCCTTGGTAGGCCTCCTCCCTCCTTCTCTGTCCAGGGACACACACTTGCCGCTCTGGTCGAGGCCAGCAAGTTCCATGTGCCCCCAGTGGAGAAAGAAGCTCATACATTGACTAGGCTCTCTCTTGGTGACACTGATCACCTCTCATAGAATAATGTCAAAGGGCGATTATACTCAAGAGACCACCCATCAGTGATGAGAATGGAGAGGAACAAGGACCCTCTCTTTCCACGTGTTTACTATTGAAAATGTGCACACTGCAGAGCAGTAAGAAAGAAGCCAGTAACCTCACCAACAAGCGGCAACCACTGTTAACATTTGATGTCATTCCTTCAAATCTCAATTATTTTTAAATAAAATAGGACTCATACCATATATGTTTTCATCCCACTTTTCTATACTTAATTTCTCACACCATTAAACATTTCTTGAAAGTGTGACTTTTTAATGACCATAGTATTCCATTGTCTAGAGGTAATATTATTATAATTGTTTCCAAGACTACATTTGTATTCTATGTGAATGGTACCCCCTGGAGTTGTGTAGCAAGGTGTCCCTATTAATTATATACAAGTAACCATGGCCATTTTAACTTGTGGGAAAAGGACCCTTAGTGACTTACATTCTTAATGCCAGTGAGCAGTGTAACTAGAAATCCAACTCTTAGCCAGCTCATGTTGCTTTAACAAAAATGCCATAAATCAACATTTATCACTAGAGGCCCGGTACATGAAAATCCATGCACTGGAGGGGGGTCCCTCAGCCCGGCCTGCCCCCTCTCACAGTCCGAGAGACCTCAGGGGCGGGAGGCGACCCAGCAATCAGGGGAAGGCGACACCCCCATCACACCTCTGCTGCTGCCACTGCCAGCAGCTCAAGCCTTGGCTGGCCCTGGTTACCTGAGCCTCGGGTGGCCCTGGGCTGCTGGGCACCCACCATCTGAGGCTTGCCTGCGCCTTGGGCCGGCCCTAGGCAGCTGGGGTGCTGAGGGGACTGGGGGACTCTGGAGGCAGGCGCATGGAGTGGCCGGACCCGCCTGGAGGTGGACCCGGCCGTGCCACGCGCCTGCCGCCCTGGCGGGGCTGAGGGGACTGAGCACTGCCATCTTGTGGCTGTGGGCACCACCATCTTTGAGAGCATGGCAGTCAATTAGCATACTCCCTCATTATTGGCTGTGGGTGCTCCATCTTTGTGATGGTAAGGTCTGCCGGGTGATCAGGCCCACTCGCACTCATCTTGGCTTGGTGCCGCCTGCTCACCTGCTCCACCATTCCACCGGTCATCGGGGTCCATCGGGGCCCATTGGGGCCGGCAGCACCTCCACTGCTGCCAGCGCCATGTCGCCAATGCCCGCCATGTTCTGTGCCACCCCTGGTGGTCAGAGCACGTCATAGCGGGCGGTCAAACTCCCAGTCTCCCAGTCAAACTCCCGGTTGAACAACCACCAGAGGGGACAATTTGCATATTAGGCTTTTATTATATAGGATATTTCAAATACCTTTGAAAAATACAGAATTTAATAAATATTTTGAAGGGAGGAAAAATCCAAATTGTTTCTTCTTTTGACTCATGACTAACTTCTGGTGTGCAGAAACTGGCATTGGAAAAATTGAGAACTTTAATTCTTGTTTGCATGGTTAAAAAGTGAATAAAAGGTGTTAGTGGAATTCTTTCTTCTGATATGTGACCATAATACAATCTAAAACCGACTGTTTTTACTATTGAAATTTAAGTTCTGAGAGGTGTTACATGTTTATAATGCAACTGGATAACCTTTTCTTGAGTTGTTAGGGGTTTTTTGGAAGTACAGTGCTTTTCATGTTTAATTTGTATTTGTAAAAAAACAAAAAATACAAAATCAAAGAACAAAGAACACGCACCACAAAACCAGAGCAAAACTGTTGCGCCTTTCATTCATCTTTGATTCCAGTTTTGGCAATTATTTAAAGAAAAAATAATTTTTAAAAAAGTCTAATTTTTTTTTTTCTGGTTCAGAGTATGTTGGGAATTTTAGAATCCCTGTTCACCTTGTATATCTTCCACCTGTTTGTTATGCCTTATTCTGAACTTGAGTCTCAAACTGGAATGCCTTTGAAGACAGATGCTTCTATAGAAGTTCTGTGACCTAAATAGATTAGCATTCGTGTTGTTTTATTTCAGTGTCAATTCAGAATCCATAAGGAGTGTGATTTTAATATTGGAGTTTATTAATGTGCTCGAGTGCCTACTAGTTGTTTTATTTCCTTTTAAATCATAGCCATATGGCAAATTTATTTTGTTAATGGTGCTCTTTTATTGATGGTATACATTGTTTATTGGAAATGGCCAATTTTTATTAAAATATTAGAGGCCTGGTGCATGAAATTCGTGCGTGAGCATGGTCCCTAGGTCTGGCCTGTGATCAGGGTCATCTTCCCGGGCTGCTGAAAGCTGGCGTCACCCTCCACCTGCGGTTCCCAGTTCACTATCAGGCGATCGGAGCCTGCCAGCCAGGGGGAGGGACCGAGAAGTCAGCCATTCCTGCCCACTCACCGGCCATCCCACCCCCACTGTGGGTCACCCTGTGTGTGGGGCAATGGCAGGGTGGGGACTTTGCTCTGGCACCACCGTGTCCCCCACCACCCACCCCCAGTTCTTCATTCACCATTGGGCGATGGGAGCCTGCCAGCCAGAAGGGAGAGAGGTGGTCAGTGCGCCTCGTAGTGACTGGTCAAGTGGTCATCCTGGTGGTTCCATTAGGGTCAATTTGCGTATTACCCTTTTACTATATAGGAATTTATGGCCTGGCATCCTATATTCCAAAAAGGTTGTAGATTGAATTCCTGGTCAGGGCACGTACTTAGGTTGGGGGTTCCATTGCATATCTGGGCACGTAAAAGAGGAAACAGATTGATGTTTCTTTCTCACATCCATGTTCTCCCTCTCTCTTTCTCCCTTTCTCTCTCAAAAATCAACAACACACACCAATCAGAAAGGATATATGCAACCCTATGTTCATAGCAGCACAATTTACCATAGCTAAGATTTGGAAACAGCCTAAGTGCCCATCAGCAGATGAGTGGATTAGAAAACTGTGGTACAGCTACACAATGGATTATGCTGCTGTAAAAAAAGAAGGAAATCTTACCATTTGCAACAGCATGGATGGACCTGAAGAGCATTATGCTAAGCGAAATAAGCCCGTCGGAGAAAGATAAATATCACGTGATCTCACTCATTTGTGGAATATAATGAACAACATAAACTGATGAGCAAAAATAGAGCCAGAGGAAAAAACATTTTAGAATCCTGTTATTTGAAGACTTTTAATATCTCCTACAACTTTTGTGATATTATAGTATGTTAGTACAGTTTTGGTAATACTATATTTAAAATCTTTTTTCTTGAAATATTGTTTATTGCATGTAACATTATATTTAAATTTTTTTAAAGTTAATGTTTATTGCATGTAAATGGCTATTTTCATCTACAATCTGGTAATACTTTTATTTTGTATATTGTAAAAAAAAAAAGAGAAAAAAACCCTAACATTACTTACTGGCATGGATCAGTGATTAGAGCTTTGTCCCATGCACCGAAGGGGCTCAGGTTTGATTTTCAATCAAGGGAGTATACATGGGTTGCAGGTTGGATCCCTGTGCAGGAGGTAAGCAACCAATGTGTCTCTCTCACTCACATTGATGTTTCTCTCTCTCCTTCCCTCCCTTCCACTCTCCAAAAACCAATGGGAAAAATTGGATTAATAAGACAAAAAATCAATAAACATATTCTCAGGAGTATTAAAATAAGATACTTTTGGAAGAAAAAAAGTTTATTTGAGGCAAAATGAAGACATGCCTGGAAATAAGTTCTCAATGGAGAGAGAAAATGGTCCAGAGATGGGCAGTTTGGCAGTTGTTTTTTTAAATATTTTTAAAATACATTTTGATTTTTTACAGAGAGGAAGAGAGAGGGATAGAGTCAGAAACATCAATGAGAGAGAAACCTCGATCACTTGCCTCCTGCACACCCCCTAATGGGGATGTGCCCTCAACCAAGGTACATGCCCTTGACCGGAATCGAACCTGGGACCCTTCAGTCCGCAGGCTGACGCTCCATCCACCAAGCCAAACCGGCTAGGGCTGCAGTTGTTTCTTTTCATGCATTTTGAATCAAAGGGAACATAAGATTACATGAAATCCATTGTTGTCAGGAGGTTAAGGAGGTGGGAAAAAGCAAGGTAGGGATATCTCTGATTGAATTAAAAGTTAACATTTATAGGTAATAGGGATGGTATATAGGCAACAAAATCACATGCTCGTTCTGAGGGATCTGGAAAAGAGGATTCTGGAATCTCAAAGGTGTATTAAAGTGTTTTCATGCCATAGCCAGTCTGGCTCAGTGGATAGAGCATGGGCCTGCAAACTGAAGGGTCCCCAGTTTGATTCTGATCAAGGGCACATGCCAGGATGTGGGCTTCATTCCCAGTGGGGGGCTTGCAGGAGGCAGCCAGTCAATAATCCTATCTCATCATTGATGTTTCTGTCTCTCCCTGACATCAATAAAAAAAAAAATATATGTTTTTTAAGTGTGTTAACCTAGACCTGTAAGAATATTGTACAGGGCTTGCTTAAAGCAAAGATAAACCATTTACTAAGGAAGATATAGGCCTGAGGTGTGACTATGCACTATGACATGCCCAGTTAGGTAAGCTTCTCAGATTTACTACATAGTCCCTTTTGAATTTACAAGTCACCTGTTAATTTAACTGGGTGGGGGGTAGGAGGGTGGAGGGTGGGCGGGGGGGCCGTGTGATTCTTATGAGAGTTTGGTCCCTTTTCAATTGCTGTTTCCCCCCCCCCCCAACCCCCCCAGAATATGGTTCCTACTTTCCTATAACGTTTCATGGCTTATTTTTTGTTGCAAAGCGGACATTTTAGGTAATACAAAATGTAGTGATTCTGAATACTGGTCACTAATCTTCTGGAGATTTTTATTATTTGCTTAATCATTTGTTCAGCGTCTATTTCCTCCACACACACCAAAACGTCAAGGGACAGTGGTATTTGCAGGGCTCTCTTCCTCTTTCTTGGACCATACCCAGTGGTTCAACTCCAGTAATGGAACCTAGGACCCTTCAGTCCACAGGCCAACACTCTACCCACTGAGCTACACAGGCCAGGGAATGAAAACATTTTTGTAGTTTTATATTGTCTTTAGTATTTATACATACTGTTTCAAGAGTGGTTATGAGTTTCCACAAATGCAGCTAGACCACCATCAAGACAGAACACACTCCATCAACCCAAAGGAATACAATCATGGTGCCTATTTATACTGAATCTACCTTTAAACACAGGTCTGTTCTTCTACCTTTACCTTTTCTAGAATGTCATAGAAGTGGATTACCATTTTGAATTTTAAGTCCTGTTAGAAATTGTTACACCACAATTGTAACAGTACATAATTATACAAGCCTCACAGGTTCTTCTGAGGTTAAGGTTTTTAACATTCCACAGTAGAGGAGCAAACATTATGACTTTAAAATGGAGAGATTCCTTTATTATGAGTTATGTAAATTTGGGTAAGATTTCTGCTTAATGTTTTTCATTTACATGATGAGAGCAATGAGGAGGCAAGGGATCACATGAGATAACAGGGATTATAAAATCACATCAGCTCTACACACTAAGAAAATATAAATTAGCACTGAAAAAGCAAAGGGGCCAAGTCTGGATTTCCTTGGCTCTTGAAATAGAAGCCATCACTTTGCACCCCATGCTTCATATCTCCTGGGAGTGCAAACATATGGAAATGATCCCTGAAAACAGCAAAAATGAGCATGGAAGGCTTGGTGCCTTCCCTGGATACAAAAAACTTCCAGCCACTCCTCTTATCAAAGGCACAGAAAAGGTCCCAGTTTCATGATATAAATCTACCTGCTTTGCTGATACTGCCTGTCTGCAGTTCACCTCAATTTTTCCTTAGATCATTGTCCTCTAAATGGCGATAGCTTTCTGCCATGTTAACCAGGAAACCACCTTGGCATGCACAGGAACCACTCTACTCACAGAAAACCCATGATGGGCTACAACTGTGCAGGTGACCAGAATTTTTTTTCAACTGGGAGGAACTCAAAAGGTTTCATAAGGAACACAAGTTGGTCACTAAGTTTGAATAGTAGCAAAATGATATATCATTCCAAAGAAAATTTCAAGTTATTTCCATTGCTATTAAATAAAAAAATCAGTACCAAAAAATATTATGTCCTAAAGCAGTGAGAAGTCCCTCATGTCACATAGCCATGTCCATATTCTTAATCAAAGAGCACATGCTCAGAAACTTACAGCCATATGCATACCTTTCTGGAAAACCATTGCTGTCAATCCCAGGGAGACAGAACTTTGGGTAATGTTGAACATTGTTTAAATCAACATTCAATCAAATCCACAACTATTTAAGATGTTTTAGGTGGAGAAGATGATCAATGATGACTTTCCCATTCACTGAGGCCCCTGCCCCCCGTAATGAAGATATATCATCCTCCACATTTCCCTATTATCTTGCCTGTCCATGTTTCCCTACCTTCAACACCTTTATTTTGTTAAAAACCAAAGCTTTCTCATTGAACCATCACTCTTTCCCCACAAAAACATATACACCAGGAGTGCAAGAACTTTTTTATTTCATGCCTATATATCACAGCCTAGAGTGAGTTGGACAGGGACGAAGTCTGGATTTCTTTAGATCTTCAATGAAATAAAAGCCATCACTTTTTATCCCACGTTTCATAACATTTCTTGTGCTAAATTAGGTATGTTTTTCATTTAAACTGCCTGGCCTGAGCAGGATGTTGAAAATTAACATCAAGATCATACTATTGTCCTTGCCAGATAGGTCAGTTGGTTAGAGTGCCATCCCCAAAAGCCAAGGTTGCAGGTTCAGTCCTAGGTCAGAGCACACACAAGAATCAACCAATGAATGCAGAAATAAGTGGAAGAACTCACTGGTTTTTCTTTTTCATTTTCTAATTTTGTTTTTTCCTCACCTGAGGATATTTTCATCTCTGATTTTCACACAGATTGGAAGGAGCGGAGGTTAAAGTGTGTGAAATATCAACATGAGAGAGATACTTATTAGGAGCCTCCTGCACTCACCCCACCGGGGGCCAGGAATGTAACCCACAACCAAGATATGTGCCCTTGACCAGAATCAAACCGGCAAACATTCAGTCCTCAAGCCAACACTCTAACCATTGACCCAAACAAGCCAAGGTACTCGCTCTAAATAAATACTAAAAAATAAAAAGGATCATACTCACTCAGCAGGAATAGCTTCATTACAAGAGAAATACTTTTTCTCTTGATAGATTTGTGTTGAGAATATTCCTAGATTTATAAACCTCAGGTGACTCATAAAGGAGACAAGTGTCATATATTTTGCTCAAACAGGTTTTCTAATCCTTGCTCAGTTTCCTCTCCTTCTGGAACCCCTATTATGTGGATGTTGTTTTGTTTCGTGTTGTCCCAAAGTTCCCTTAGGCTCTCCTCCTGCTTTTTTTTTTCTAGAAGCTGCTCTACTTAGGTATTTTTTCCTACCTTGTCTTCCAGCTCACTGATGCAGTCCTCTGCTTCTTCTAGTCTACTCTTGATGCTTTCTATTGAGTTCTTTACAGCAGCAATGTCATTTTTAATTTCTTCTTGGTTCTTCTTCATTTCCTCTTGGTTCTTACTCATATTGTCGAATTTGTCTTCCATTCTTTTCAGCCACTTTATGACCATTTCTCTGAATTCTTTCTCTGACAGGTTGCTTGCCTCCATTTCTTTTACTTCCTTTTCTGGTGATGCCTGCTTTTCTTTCATATGCGGGCTGTTTGTCTCCCCATGGTCTCTCTTCTCCGGGTGTCTGGTTATGTAGTTCTCTCTCTCCTTATCCCAGGCAAAATCTGACTTTTCCATGGTGGAGTGTAGAGCTCCTCTGAATCCACGTGTTTGTGCCAATTGGGGACTGGTGCTCTGGGGTTCGCAGCTGTTCGGTGGGTGCCGCAGTTGTAGATTTTCAGGCTTCCGATAACATCCACATTCCCCTTCAAGATGGCGTGGTCTCCACATTTGAGCTGGTGGCTCCGGGAGGGAACCCAGCAGCAGTGGGGGCTACCCGGTCAGGGGAGCCCCATCTAGCAGTCCCCCACCTTCTCCTGGAGTATAGCTGTCCCTTAACTCACCAACAGATACTCCCTGTGCGACCCTCAGCTGTTCTTTCTATCTGCTCTGGGACAAGTCTGTCTATTCCGCCGCCATTTTTTTCCCCGTCATATATTTTGTTAAAGAGTACGTGATTTAATATATATTTCACTGAGGTACGTTTTGGAAATGTGTCCAATACAGGATAGTAAATATTTCAATTTTTAGATAGCAAGGCAAAAACTATTCCAGACACCTGGTTGCTAGCCTTGTACTCCCTGGCAGCCCTAGATATACCTTGTTGAACACAAAAGGTCATACATGCCCATCATCACACAAAGCTACGCCATGACCATGATGAATCAAGACAAAGGCAAAGGCATTCATGTCTGTATACCTGATGAAAGAGAATGAGTTTCCAAATAATAAAAATAACAAAAACTCCCCTTTTCTCACCAGTATGATTTGTGTAGTATACACAAATGAATTGCAGATGTGACTTTGTTGATGTTTGGCTGGAGGAAATTTTTAAAAAACCCGCATGATTGAAGTTTTTAATATCATGAATAACAAATAAGTCTAATGCCAAAAGTGATAAATATAAAAAAATTAAAAATGTATTTTAGGAAAACATCTTGAATTTGTACACATATAATTTTGATTCAGAATGTACACTGAGAGGCCAGATTATTATGATCTCTGAACACATAATAATCTGGCCACTCAGTGTATATCCTATATAATAAAAGGCTAATATGCAAATTGTCCCCTCGACCAGGAGTTCCAACCAGCAGGCAGGCAGGCCAACCACCCATGTCCCCTCCCCCTGGCCAGGCTGACCGGACCCCCACCCATGCACGAATTCTAATATATACATATGGTATATACACTGAGTGGCCAGATTATTATGCATTCAGAGATCATAATAATCTGGCCACTAAGTGTATAATGATTAAAAGGACAAAATTACAAATTAATCTGAAATTACATAATTACAAAAAATACTTAAATACACCCTTAGAAAATAAAAACCACAATAATAGTTCTTCACAAAAGAGTACTTAGGAAACAGTTAATACTTCCTTAAAAATTATAGAAGCATTTATTATGGAAAAATGCACATAATTTTAATCACATACACTCAAAGGTAACTGAAAACATTGAGAGAAAAGTCTCAAATCTGAGTGACAGCAATCAACCAGAGACTGCCTGAAATGAGAAAATTGTGAACAACTGTAAAGCTTACACCCAACCATCAATAGAAGTAAAGCAGTGGCTGACAGTTTTGAGGATTTTCTTGGCTGTCAGGGCAAAGCTTGAGAAAAACAAACTAAAATATTCTCTTCTTAATGTAAACTTCATAGCACAATTCCCAGCCAAAGGAAACACAAAAACCAAACATGAGAATAATTCACATGGGCCTCTACAATGAACTGTGTGTAAGTACACATATATGGCAAATATTTATGAACTAAAATATAAGTGAATGTCAAATGCAATTGAAAAATTAAAAAAATATATAGGTGTAGGGCCTATTCATTCAATACCTGTCAGGGCACATTACTGGGTAGCTGGGTTGATCCCTGGTCAGGCACATGGGAAGACAACCCATCTATGTTTCCCTCTCACATGGATGTTTCTCTCTACTCCTCTTTCTTCCTCCCTCCCTCCAAAAAACAATTTTAAAAAACCAACAAAAAAAGAATGAGCACTGATAATGAACAAATATGTCAAAAGTTTATAGAACTCCTTTAATGCTGTGAGTTTTGGGGAGTATATGACTTAATTTGCAACAGGCTTACATGTACCAGTTAGTTACACTAATAGGATTTCCTTCCAGTGCAGTTTTCAAGCTACTTTGAAAGTATGTTAAAATTTTTAAGTTTGTTTTAGTTGTCAATTATACAGTGTACATTCTCACATGGTATTGTAGGGATATGAGGCAACAGGAAGGTTTCATACATTTTTACATTCAATACATTTCACTTAGAATTTCTCCATGACCTTTCCAAGGAAGAGGTACAGCCAAAGGCTTTCCCAACTTTTCTATATGTATACACTATTTCTCCAGGTGCATTTTCACATGTCCAAGAAAGGCTCTCCCACATTCCTTATGTTCATACACTTATTGTTGGGTGTGAGTCCCTTCATGATTTTGTAAAAAACTAGGATGGCCAAAGGCTCTTCTACCATCAGGGCTTCTCTCCAGTGAGTTCTTTCATCCTTTACAATAAACTAGAAGAAATGAATAATTTCTAACACTCTTACTATTCTAGGGTCCATCCCCAATATGGATAATCGTTCATGATGGCACAGCTGAGAGATAAATGAAGGCACTTCCCTATTCTCTACATTAACAGTTTATCAATAGGATTTGCTTTCACATGTCTATTAAAACTACTTTAGAACCTGAAGGTTTTACCATATTCCTTGCATTGCTATGGTTTCTTTCCACTATGAGAGCTTTTGTTAATTTGAAAGGATCTGGGAAGACTATAGGCTTTCTCACATTGCTTGCATTTATAGGGTTTCTCCCCAGTATACATTTCAAGATATCTAAGAGAAAAGGGGATAACAAAAAGGTTTACCTCATTCCTTATTCATGAGGCTTCTTTCCATGAGTTCTTTTATATGTTTGAAGATGTGAGGTACAATGGAAGATTTTCATGTCTTTGAAGATGTGTGAGCAAACTGAAGGTTTTATCCACATTGCTTACATTCATAGGGTTTTTCCTTATTACTAGTTCTTTCATGACTTTAGAGGGAATGTGTATAAGAGAAAGCTTCCCCACATTACTTATTTTCATAGGATTTTCCCCAGTAAGAGTTCTTTCATGATGTTAGAGAGAAAATAGATAATAGAAACCTTATCACAATGCTTATATTCATTAGCATTTTATCCCAGCATGAGTTCTTTCATGACGACGAAGAGAACTTAGATGAGAGAAATCTTTACCACAATGCTTACATTCATAGGGTTTTTCCCCAGTATGCATTCTTTCATGAATTCTAAGGAAACAGGGGTAAAGGAAAGTTTTACCACATTCTTTACATTCATGAGGCTTCTTTCCATCATGACATCCTTTATGTGTTATAAGAGAGCTGTTATAACAGAAGGTTTTCCCACACTGC
This sequence comes from Plecotus auritus, assembly GCF_963455305.1. Classification (NCBI taxonomy): domain Eukaryota; kingdom Metazoa; phylum Chordata; class Mammalia; order Chiroptera; family Vespertilionidae; genus Plecotus; species Plecotus auritus. The sequence goes on from NC_137773.1 coordinate 90,705,058, forward strand.
TTACATTCATAGGGTTTCTCCCCAGTGTGCATCCTTTCATGATTTCTAAGAAAAGTGGAATCTCTGAAAGCTTTCCCACATTGCTTACATTCATAGGGCTTTTCCTTATTATGAGTTCTTTTGTGATATTGGAGGGAATTTGGATAAGAGAAAGCTTTACCACAATGGTTACATTCATAGGGTTTTTCCCCAGTATGCATTCTTTCATGATTTCTAAGATATGTAGAATAGCTGAAAGCTTTCCCACATTGCTTACATTCATATGGTTTCCCCACAATATGCATTCTTTCATGATTTCTAAGAGATTTGGAAAAACTAAAAGTCTTACCACATTGCTTACATTCATAGCATTTTTCCTTATTATGAGTTCTTTCATGACTTTGGAGGGAATGTGTATAAAAGAAAGCTTTGCCACATTGCTTACATTCATAGGGTTTTACCCCAGTATGAGTTCTTTCATGACGATATAGGGAAGTTCGATGCAAGAAATCTTTACCACATTCCTTACACTCATGAGGCTTCTTTCCTTCATGATTTCTTTTATGTGTTGCAGGAGAACTGAAGGATTTCCGACATTGCTTATATTCATAGGATTGCTCCCCAATATGCATTCTTTCATGGTTTCTAAGATATGTAGGATATCTGAAAGCTTTCCCACATTGCTTACATTCATATGGTTTCCCCACAATATGCATTCTTTCATGATTTCTAAGAGATATGGAAAAACTAAAAGTCTTACCACATTGCTTACATTCATAAGTTTTCTCCACAGTATGAATTTTTTCATGATTTCTAAGAGATATGGAATGTCTGAAAGCTTTCCCACATTGCTTACATTCATAGGATTTCTTCCCAGTATGCATCCTTTCATGATTTCTAAGAAAAGTGGAATGTCTGAAAGCTTTCCCACATTGCTTACAGTCATAGCGTTTTCCCTTATGAGTTCTTTCATGACTTTGGAGGGAATGTGTATAAAAGAAAGCTTTCCCACATTGCTTACATTCATAGGGTTTTACCCCAGTATGAGTTCTTTCATGACGATATAGGGAAGTTCGATAAAAGAAATCTTTACCACATTGCTTACATTCATAGGGTTTTACTCCAGTATGAGTTTTTTCATGAATTCTAAGGTAACAGTGATAAAGGAAAGTTTTACCACATTCCTTACATTCACGAGGCTTCTTTTCTTCATGACTTATTTTATGATTTGCAAGAGAGCTGCTGGAACGGAAGGCTTTCCCACATTGCTTACATTCATAGGGTTTTCCCCCAGTATGAGTTCTTTCATGACTTTGGAGAGAAGACTGATAATAGAAGCCTTTACCACAAGGCTTACACTCATAACTTTTTACCTGAGTATGAGTTCTTTCATGATTTCTAAGGGAATAGGGATAATGGAATGTTTTACCACATTCCTTGCATTTATGAGGTTTCTTTCCCACATGACTTCTTTTATATTTTCCAAGAGAGCTGAGCCAACTGAAGACATTCCCACATTCATAGGGTTTCTCACCAGTGTGTGTTCTTTCATGATTACTAAGAGAAGTGGAACCGAAAGCTTTTCCAGATTTCTTACATTGATAGGTCTTTTCTGCAGTGTGTGTTCTTTCATTTTCTTGAGAGTACTTGGGAGAACTGAAAGCTTTACCACGTTGCTTACTTTGATATGGTTTTTCTCCACTATGAGTGTTTTTGCGAAGTTTAAAGTAAATGAGACTTCTAAAGCCTTTCACACATTGCTCACACTCATACGGTTTCCCAGCGATATACGTCCTTTCATGATTTCTAAGAGATCTGGAAAAACTAAAAGTCTTACCACATTGCTTACATTCATAAGGTTTCTCCACAGTATGAATTTTTTCATGATTTCTAAGAGATATGGAATATCTGAAAGCTTTTCCACATTGCTTACATTCATAGCGTTTTCCCTTATAATGAGTTCTTTCATGACTTTGGAGGGAATGTGTATAAAAGAAAGCTTTGCCACATTGCTTACATTCATAGGGTTTTACCCCAGTATGAGTTCTTTCATGACGATATAGGGAAGTTCGATAAAAGAAATCTTTACCACATTGCTTACATTCATAGGGTTTTACTCCAGTATGAGTTTTTTCATGAATTCTAAGGTAACAGTGATAAAGGAAAGTTTTACCACATTCCTTACATTCATGAGGCTTCTTTTCATCATGACTTATTTTATGATTTGCAAGAGAGCTGCTGGAACGGAAGGCTTTCCCACATTGCTTACATTCATAGGGTTTTCCCCCAGTATGAGTTCTTTCATGACTTTGGAGAGAAGATTGATAATAGAAGCCTTTACCACAATGCTTACATTCATAACTTTTTACCCGAGTATGAGTTCTTTCATGATTTCTAAGGGAATAGGGATAATGGAATGTTTTACCACATTCCTTGCATTCATGAGGCTTCTTTCCCACATGATTTCTTTTATGTTTTCCAAGAGAGCTGAGCCAACTGAAGACATTCCCACATTCATAAGGTTTTTCACCAGTGTGTGTTTTTTCATGATTTCTAAGAGAAGTGGAACTGAAAGCTTTTCCAGATTCCTTACATTGATAGGTCTTTTCTGCAGTGTGTGTTCTTTCATTTTCTTGAGAGTACTTGGGAGAACTGAAAGCTTTGCCACGTTGCTTACTTTGATATGGTTTCTCTCCACTATGAGTATTTTTATGAAGTTTAAAAGAAATGAGACTTCTAAAGCCTTTCCCACATTGCTTACATTCATACGGTTTCCCAGTGATATACGTCCTTTCATGATTTCTAAGGGAAGCTTTCCCACTGGGGTTGCCTTCATGGCTTTGAATATGTTGGTGAGGGTTGAAAGCTTTCTCAGATTCCTTACATTTATAAGGGTTTTCTTCATATTCCTGACACAGGTATAGTTTGGCTCCAATGTGAGAGCTTAGGTAGTTATTCAAGGATAAATAACGTATGAAGAGTTGCCTACACAACCTGCATTTAGGTTGTTTTATTTCAGGAATTTCCTTCTTTTCATTATGATTTGGAATCTGGCTGAAGTTTTCTGTGCATTGACTACCATCCTTTCTTGTACAGAGTCTCTCTACCACATGACTGCTGTAAAAATCAGAAGCATATTATTACTTCCCTGTGAACGATTTAATATTTATTAATATTATGACAATGACATTTTACCATTTTCAAAGAAAGGGTAGGGTTTCTGAACATTCCATATTTAAAAGTGGATATCGTAAAACTTCTGATATAGGCTAAATCATAGATATTATGAAAACACTTATATTCATTAATGGTATTTCTGTATATTGTTTCCAAGTGTAATTATTTTTTTTTATACACTACACCTCTAGGTCATAGTTCAGAAAAAGTATTTTGATGAGATTATTCTAAAAATCAATACATTTAAAACTGGGCTGATATAATTGGATTATCTGTTTTTAAGATTATTTTGTGAACTGGGCCCATATGGCTCAGTAGTTCAGGATGAACCCACCCACAAGGGGCTTACTGGTTCAATTCTCTGAAAGGGAACATGGCCAGAATGCAGACTTATTAAACGAAGTGCAGGGCATGCAGGAGGCAGTCTATTGGTTTTTCTATTTCTCCCTCTCACCTCCACATAAATATTTTTGCACCACTAGCGAGGCTCGGTGGTTGAGCACTGACCTCTGAACCAGGTGGTCATAGTTCAATTTCTGGTCAGGGCATATTCCCAGGTTCTGGATATGATTCTGAATGTGGGGCATGCATGAGGCAGCCATCAATAATTCTCTCTCATCATTGATGTTTCTTTCTCCTTCTCCCTCTTCCTACCTCCCTGAAATAAATTTTAAAAATACTAAATATATAAAAACCTATTTTAATAAAACACAAAGATGCTCTTAATGCTTTGTCATGTCAATGTGACTCACCTAAGATTCCTCCCATGATTTTCATACTGATCTTCACTGTCATGGTCGTCACAATGTTCTTCTAAAATACATGCTAGAAAAAGCATTATAAACTATTAAAGAATATAAAAATGGTTAGATTTTAGGGACACAATGAGCTGTGATCATGCTTAATTACGAATATATTCCCTTTCCATATTTCCGTTCTTGAAACAGCATTGATGAGCAAGCAACATTAGTTTTCTAACTGACTAAGTAACAAGTTGTTGCAGGCCAGAGTTGCTCTGTGGTTGACTGTCAACCTATGAACCCGTATGAACCAGAAGGTCACAGGTCAATTCCCAGTAGGACTGGTTTGCAGGCTAGATCCCCAGTGTGAGGCGGGCAGGAGGTAGCAAATCAGTGGTTCTCTCTCATCATTGATTTTTTTCTCTCATTCTCTCCCTCTCCTTCCTCTCTAAAATCAATATATTAAAAAAAAAAAGAAGAAGAATTTGTGATACCTACCTACTGATGCCAGGTTCCAGAAGGTTTCCAGCATCACATCTGTGTAGAGTTTCTTCTGGGTTGGATCCAGGAAAGACCACTCCTCCGTGGTGAACTCCACATTAACATCCTCAAAGGCCACTGAGTCCTAAAACATCCCACATATACATATAGAATGGGTGAGATAGACAGAACTGGAGTCTTATACATAATTCATAAGAAATTCACATAGAACACGTGGTCCCCAACATTCAGTCTATGACTTGATTGTAGTAAGACTATTATTAATTTGCCAAACTCACTGCCTAAAGAACACATGAAACTTATTGATATGATTTTACTGTGATCACTTCAAGTCTTCATTGCTTTCTAATGTCAGAATAAAGAGCACCTTAAGCAACTTCAATATTAATACATTAAAATACTTCTATTTAAGCCCATCAATTCCTTGTGAGAAAACTCATCTCCATTATAAGCACCATTTGATGCAGCAGTCCATGAAACATACTGTCATGTCTGCATAAAGTTTTAATGACTGTGAACACAATAAAGGCCTGGTAGCTTTCTCTTCTATTCTCATCACCCAACAGGAGAGGCCAGGCGGTGTGTGGAAATCAAATGGGAACAAAATGTACTTGGTGATATAGTCATGAAGTACTCAAGATTATTAAAAGTAGTCAGATACATCTGAATGAATGAAAATGTTCTGTGGAGGAGTATGAACAATCATTTGTTTTTATATTATTTGTTAGTAACTCAGTTTGGCCTTCTTTTGCCTCTCTCATTTCATTGAGATAGCACGTTACAGTTAGAGGTCAGGCATGAGCAACACAGGGCAACTTAGCCCACTACAAAAGTCCTCTACTCATGAGCCTGAGGGTTACTTCAGACTAATTTTTAGAACAATGGACACATATATTGAAATCATAAGATCACACTCAAAGAAGTCTTTCTGGAAGAATTGTGACACTCTAACCAGGGCCTGGACCTTGAGGAACAATTTAAGACTTGGCATGTACAAGGGCCTTTATTGAGATCTGTAATATTTTCATGTTGGAATTAGTTTCACCTTAAATATTAAATTAAATATAAACTGTAATTGAAATGTAAACTGTAATTGGAAGTACACAGTATACGGTGTTTATGGAGAGGAAAAATTAATATAATTAAAATGAACATGGTACCCAAAACAATCTATAGCTTCAATGCAACTCGTATCAAGATACCCATGATGAAACTCACATAACTAGAACAAATATTCAAAAATCTTACATAGACCACAGAACACCCTGAATAGCAACAGCAATCTTGAAAAGGAAGAACAAATGTGGATGAATCACACTACCTATTATTCAACTGTAATCCAAGGCCATAGCAATCAAAACAGCTGTCCTGCCTAAAAACAGCATATAAATCAGTGGAATGAACGGAACAGAGAGCCTAGATATAAACCCATGCCTTTATGGTCACAGGATATTTGACAAAGGAGGCAAGAACACACAATAAAGTGAAGGTAGTATTCTGTATAAGAAAAGGCTAATATGGACATTTTTCCCAAGAGTTTGATTGACTGGGCGTTCCACGGCTCGCTACGATGTGCACTGACCACCAGTGGGTGGTACAAACCATGGCAGGTTTCAGTGAGGCGGCGCTAGTAGTGGGTGGCAGGGGAGGTGGTGGCCGGCCCCGATGGGCCCTGATGAGAGCAGGACTGCTACGTGATGGTGAAGTAGGTGAGCAGGGGGCACCAGAGCAAGGTGGATGCAAGTGGGAGCCCCGAAAACTCCACAGGTCGCCCCACAGATGGGGATGGTCGGTAATGGTGGAAGGCGGTGTCGGTAAGCAGATGGTGCCAGGCCAATGCGGCTGGGAGAAGGGCCCCTGAGGGCCCCGCTGGTTGCACCACAGATGGCAACAATATATAACTGCTTAAACAGTTGTGAAAAGCAAATTGTGCCTCTGCTACAAGGAAATGATTAAAGGGCCTTTTGCAAACTATTGTAACTTATAAACCTTGGTTCCCTGATGCTGGAACATTAGACCTTGATCTCTAGGAACAAGAAGGTAGGAATTTAAAGAGAAATCAGACCCAGGGAAAATAAGTGCCTTTGTCATCTTTAATTACGTGGGATCTTGATCGAGCTGCACTATGCCCACTTCATACTGAGGATCAAAAGCCTTCAGAACACCAGGAGGATTTATCACCGCCCCCTCTTCCTGAAGTAGAGCCTGTAAAGCCAGTAATACTGAAGGCCCCTGATCCTCCGCCTCCACTGTGGGAAGGCTCATCAACTAAATCCTCAGTTATGGGATCATGTGTCAGGCAAGCTCTGTAAGGAGGAGAGCTTTTGGCTTGCCCATTTATGCAAGATGCAAGATAACTGGATACATGAACAACGCTCTTTTAATACCTTTAAAGAAATAAGGGAAAGTATGAGAGAAAATGGGGCTAACAGTCCATTTACAAAAGGACTCCTTCATGCCTTGTCTGAAAATTACCATAAGATGCCTTGGGACTGGCAGATTTTGGCCAAAAGTACTCTGGACTACAGTCAATATTTAATTTTGAAAGCAGAATATGATGAGATCTGTGAACAACAGGCTGTTTGTGGGTGTTCACTGGCGACCCCACCTGGGAGCCCTCTGGGCCGCATTCTGCCTGTAAGTCCCGGGCACTGTAACATATTGGAAAGATCCATGAAAAGGACTCTGATTCATTAAGTCTTGTCTGTGGGTTATGTGCGCCTGTAAAAATTGTCCATAGAGTGTCTCTGTAATATGTTTTTTGTCTTTGTTGTTTGGTTTAATTTAAGGATGTGGGATATTTCACTTTGCTAGAGGCCCCAGCTACCTGTGGTAGGCTGAAAACGTGGCAGGGATTGCAGGAACTTCCCAGCAGCTGCCAAGAATTCTTATCTTGGGGACCCTTCCTGCTCTCCCTGTAAGTCATCAACCATTATCTAGTGAAAGCCATTATCTAGTGTAAGTTCTTGTCTGTCTGTAATGTAACTTGGTTACTGATGTTCTTTGCTTGCTTTATCTTTGGGGGACTTGATGTAGGGAGTGGTTATAGCGTTAAGCCTTGGACTGACCTGTTGGCAAAGCCAAAAACAAGTCCCAGCTTAGAGGGCACAGCCCTCTTAGCATAATTAAGCTTGATCTTATGACACCCCCTAGATCAGTGGTTCTCAACCTTCCTAATGCCGTGACCCTTTAATACAGTTCCTCATGTTGTGGTGACCCCCAACCATAAAATTATTTTTGTTGCTACTTCATAACTGTAATTTTGCTACTGTTATTAATCGTAATGTAAATATCTGATATGCAGAATGTCTTAGGTGACCCCTGTGAAAGGGTCGTTCGACCCCCAAAGGGGTCGGGGACCCACAGGTTGAGAACTGCTGCCCTAGGATCAGTGGTCAGCAAACCTCGGCTTGCAAGCCACATGTGGCTCTTTGGCCCCTTGAGTTTTTAGCAAAGGCCAGCTTAGGAGTACCCTAATTAAGTTAATAACAACGTACCTACCTATATAGTTTAAGTTTAAAAAATTTGGCTCTCAAAAGAAATTTCAATCATTGTACTGTTGATATTTGGCACTGTTGACTAATGAGTTTGCCGACCACTGCCCTAGATCTTTTCTGGGTAGCTAATGGGCTGTGGGAGGTGCAGCAAGTGCTGCCAAAACAAGTGAAACTTATAAGAACATTGTAAATTACCTTGTTTACCTCAGAGTATAAAATAAAGGCTCAGCTTGCTATCTGGATCTTTTTCTGTGGTCTCAGCCAGGCACAAAAGATCCACCTAGACCCAGTTTATTCTCTTTGTCTTTTCTTCATCCTTTCTGGCCCTCCTTCAGGCTCGCCGAACCTTTGGCTGTGCTGGTGCGGCACAAGTGGCGCCCAACGTGGGGCTGAGTTCAGCCCAAGTGGCACTCAGTGCGGGCCTGAGTGTGAGGGAACTTCAATTGTCTGGTGAAAGGAGGCCCCAAGGTGTACACACACAGAAAGTAAGGTAGGGGTGTGGTAATAGCTCAGGTGTAAAACGTGGGAAATTCAGGATCCTAGGAAGGGAGCCCTAAAAACAATGCTTATTGAAGTATTTTTAAATTTCTTAAGGAGAAAATAAATTGAAGCATTTTTAAATTTCTTAAGAAGAAAACAAGTAGAAGCATTTTTAAATTTCTTAAGGAGAAAATAAGTAGAAAATAGAATATAGAAAATAGAAAATAAGATAGATACAGATTAAGTGGAAAACTAGAAGTAGAAGATAGTACAGGTAAAATTTTGGTAATTTGTTTGCTCATAGGCACTGGACCTCGTGGGGTTATGTTTGCAGGTTCAGTTAAGGTATGGAATTTATGAGGGTTGCAACCCAGGGAGGTGTGGGCAGGGGCAGCCAAGCTTACCTATAGTTCACAGATAGAGGTAGAAATAGAGAAATAAGCAGTAGAAAGTAAGTGGTAGAAATAAGTGGTAGAAATAGGAGCTAGAAATAGGTAGAAAATAAAATAAAGTAGAAAATAGGAGATAGAAAATAAGCGATAGTTGGGAACTGTAAAAGCAAAGGATGGAAATCCTGGTCAGCGGGATGCTTATAGCTAAGCCAGGACATTTTGTTAAAGACTGTTAAGCAAAAAATGCAAGTCAAAAGGCTACGGAGAGCGGAAACAAGCAGCCTGGACTGTGCCGAAGATGCAGGAGAGGAAAGCATTGGGTAAAAGAATGCCACTCCAGGACTGACACTAATGAAAATACAATACCCCCTAGCAGGGAAACTTCAAGCGGGGCCAGACCCAGTCCCACCAGGTAGAGGGGACTGTATTCTCTACCCTACCACAGCCTTTCCAGCCAACTCAGTCCCAAAGCCAACTGTCCAAGCAGTCTGATCCTCAGAATCCAGAGGGAGCAGCGCAGCTGATTTGGGTGCCAAAGCAGGACGTGTGTCGCCACAGGGGACCCAGAAAGGCTCCTTGTCCCTCCGTTCAAAAGACTGAGAGTTGCGGCGTGGAAGAAGAAGATAACTAAGGCCACATGCAAGGGACCGAGATGCCAACATGGGGTCAGCTGAAGAACCTAACAACTGAGGCCCAGCAAATGGCAGAAAAGCAAGGAGTGGAAGCTACTCCTTCAGCCATGTTTATGGTTATGTTAGCATTGGTTAGCTGCCAGTCTTCTGTAAAGTCTTGTGCAGCCAAATCTAAGGACTCTAAGATATCCTGAAAATGTTAGTATGTCTGAAGTTTGGTTTTTCTCTTATTGCTGTATTGCATTGCCATTGTTCTCTTGATGTTTAAGTTTTAAAATGTTAACATGTCTGTAGTTTGGGTTTTGCATTGGCATTGTTTTGTTATTAATAGTCAGAGCTTTGTCCTTACTGTTTAAGTTTTACTTTCATTATGGTAGTTTAAAAATAAAAGGGTGAGATGTAGGGAGCGGTTATAGGCTTAAGCCTCAGACTGACCTGTTGGCAAAGCCAAAAACAAGTCCCAGCTTAGAGGGCACAGCCCTCTTAGCATAATTAAGCTTGACCTTATGACACCCCCTAGATTGTTCCTGGGTAACTAATGGGCTGTGGGAGGTACAGCAAGTGCTGCCAAAACAAGTGAAATTTACAAGAACATTGTAAATTACCTTGTTTACCTCTGACTATAAAATAAAGGCTCAGCTTGCTATCTGGATCTTTTTCTGTGGTCTCAGCCAGGCAGGGAAGATCCACCTAGACCCAGTTTACTCTCTTTGACTTTTCTTCATCCTTCACCGGCCCTCCCTCAGGCTCGCCAAACCCTTGGCTGTGCTGGCGTGGCACAACCTTACTTTGCTGTTTCATGAACACAGGGAATCCTCTGTCTGTCGTGTGGGCTTTGTGCCACTCAGAACCCACTTGCTGTGATGGGTCAGTGTGAGATAAGATTCTTGTCCCATCCCAGTCCACTCTTTTATGAGTACCCATTTATTTACTGTTGGATTTTTTTGTTTTTAACATCTTTTTTTTTTTTTTAATACCTTTAAATTTATTTCAGAGAGGAAGACAGAGATGGAAGCATCAATGACAAGAAGGAATCATTGATTGGCGGCCTCCTGCACGTTAGACCAAACCTGCAACCCAGGTATGTGACCTTGACTGGAATCGAACCTGGGACTCTATCCACTGAGACAAACAGGCTAGGATAATATCTCTTCTTATAGGTAAGATTTCATATTGTTAGAATACTCAAAAAGAAAAAAATATGGGAAATAATTATTTAAACCCCTCAAGTCTTCTTCCTAGGAGGATTAGACCTGTAGAAGTGCCTTCAGAAGGCTGCAGAAATAGCAGTTAGGGGGCCACTCCCATTTTTGCAAAAAGAAAAAACAAACATCAAAACCACTAAAAGCCAGTGAGTTACCCCTATTACGAAATATTGCCAAAAAATGCCTTGGGTATAATAATTGGCTTTAAAATCTCCAAAGTAGTTAAGGCAAAATAAATATAACTAAAATGAAGGGTATATGATAAAGCTTTATCAGGGGTAATTATATGTGCCTAAACAGTTTTCCAAAGTCTTTGGTAACTTAAAACTTTGGAGTTTGCTGGATTAAATAGTAAAAATTATTAAATATCTAGGGATTTTGAAATAACAGGATCCTGAAATATTAATCGGAATTTGCCTCATATGGAGAATCTAGAGGATGGGTTTAAATCTGTTAATGAATAAGTCTTGTATTTTATTTGAAGCAGCCATATATATATATATTTTATGGATTTTTTAGAGAGGAAGGGAGAGAGAAACATCGATTAGCTGCCTCCTGCACACCCCCTACTGGGGATGTGCCCGCAACCAAGGTACATGCCCTTGACCAGAATCAAACCTGGGACCCTTCAGTCTGCAGGCCAACACTCTATCCACTGAGCCAAACCAGTTAGGGCTGAAGCAGCTCTTAAAATGTGAATGTATTGCTCATCTGAGGAATGGCAATTACTTACATGCTACCTAAAAGTTAAGGTTTTTATTTATTTTTTAAAATATATTTTATTGATTTTCTACAGAGAGGAAGGGAGAGGGATAGAGAGTTAGAAACATCGAAATTGTATAAATGACACAGGCCAGTAAGCCAGAACCAGGGGAATAGGGAAACTGAGATGGTAAAACAGCAATTTGGAGCCATCTAGTAAATCCCATCTTCCATAAACCAAGGACACTTAAGAGGAAATGATTTGCATTTTGCCTCCCTAACCAGAGGATATAACCATGTGGTAAATACCTTATTATCAATGTACTCAGGGAGACAGATAGCAGAAATCCAATTAGCATCATTTGCTGACCACATCCAAGGACAAATGAAGTTAGAGAATAAACCTTATTTTGGATAGTCCTTTTCTAGTCTGGTAAAAGGGAAAACGATCTTTCCTGTTTTTCTACCCAGGAAGCAAAAGTTCCATAAATTACTAAAATGGTTATATTAATCAGGAATTTCTTTTAAAGCCATCTTTTCATCATGGGAACTGAACTTTGCTAGCCTATGTTTGTGCTTAATACACTTTGATATATGAACTTTTGGTAAAATAAATTTGACAATCCTTCCAGGGTTTGAATTTTAAGAAACTTTTTCTTCACCTAGAATTGGCTTTAGATCACTCCAATTGGCTCTGGAATGCCTCAGGTATTTGTTTCCTCTCTCATGAACGATAATTTTCTGCTTAAAGCACATGGGAAGCTTGGTCAAATAATAACTATATTATGCTTTCATTTATAGCTGTCATTCAGGAATATTGTGTTTTGCAGAAAGGACAATATTCCATGTCATTTGAAAGTACTGCTGATTCTTAAACTTTTTGTTTTTTAGATATAAGGAAGCATATTTAAAGCTATTTGGTAAATTATATAGTTCTCTCCCTACCTGTCTCTCCAGTAATTGGCAATTTTTAATAAGTAGCAATAAAGTTCTTTGCATGAATTCAACAAGACCTGTTCCAATTGTAGCTATATTAACCAAGGAAAACTGATAATGGGCCTGCTTATAGCAGCCTTGGCTTCACTGCCTTTTGCAGACCTTTGTCCAACCAGCATTCCACGGGAATCCCTTACAATCCACAAGGGCAGGCCACCATTTAACGTGCCCTTGGTACCCTGAAGGGTATGCTAGTAAAAATGGGGGAATATGGGACTGAAGGACCCTGCTGTACTACTATCTAAAGCATTCTTTATCCTTAATTTTTTGAATCTGAATGATCATTTTCAATCCTCTGAAGAAGAGCACTTGACCTCAATAACCCCATCTCAGCAACCACAAGTCTTGTGGCGAGATGTAGACACTAATAACTAGATTGGACCCAATGAATTATTAACATGGGGGAGAGAATATGCGTATGTTTCTAGCCCCACAGGGCCACTGTGGATTCCAGCTCGCCAGATTAAACCCTGCTATGGCATGGCCTGGGACCAATCCTCTTCCAGAAATGTGGAATTTGGGCCTGGGGACTCCGCAACCCTGAATGATGTGCCTTCCCCAGACCCAGATGGCCCCCAGAATAACCTGGGGAATGATGATGAGGCTGATGGCAAAGGCTGAGCAATTATTGGAGCGTACTCACATGCTACACATTCCAGATACCTAGCCATTCCCCTTTTTGTTTTTCTCATAGCCTGTAAAATCAGAACTGGAACAGTAAATGCAATTCACGGACTCTGATATTCCAAAGCAGAAAGTTCGTCGCCTCCCTCTGTCTTCAACAGAACATTCAGCAAAACAAAAAAGGCGAAGATGTTGGGGAGCACCCGAGACTTGGTTGAAAGTTTGTAAAGAGAACATTCTGAAAAAAGGGAAGTGTGTGGAAAGCTGCCTGCCCTGTTTATTGAAATTCTGACCTAGGGGTGTGCCGAAGGCGGTGCCGCTAATTATTCCTTGACCTTTCCAAACAATTCTGTGCACATGCAGACACTAGCTATTTGCTGGAATCCTTATACTTAATCTTTGGGTGTCCTTGCTTAAAAAATATTACAAACGCAAGTTTCCTCCCAAAATTACTTACCTTACTGATTATACCTGAAAGGTAAACTTTAACTTAAACTGCTGTTACAATAAAAGCCTAATGAGGCAGGCAATTGAGGCTGCCTTATTCCTTTAGCCAGATAGTCCCTTAGGCCTCTCTTTCACAGCAAATTTTGTGTCAGAGTAATCCATTCATCTGTCGCATCAACCTGGCAATGACCGAGCCAATTCACTTCTGAGAATATATCCAAAAAAAACTCAAAACACTAAAGCAAAAGAAAATATGCACCCCTGCCTTCATTGTAGCGTTATTTAAAATAGCCTAGATTGGGAAGAAGCACAAGTGTCCATCAGTAGATGAGTGAATAAAAAGCTGTGGTCCAACTCAATTAAACTCAGCCATAAAAATGAAGGAAATCTTACCCTCCGTGACAGCATGAATGGACCTGGAGTGCATTATGGTAAGTGAAGAAAACCAGTAAGAGAAACACAAATATCACATGATTGCATTTATATTTGGAATGTAAAGAAGAGAAACTAACAAAGTCTACAGAGACTCGTAGATACAAAGATCAGACTGACAGCAGTCAGATGGGAGGGGATGAAAAAAGGAGGGATTAAGCAACACAAACAACCTCTTAGACTCAAACAACAACATGGGGTACCAGAGAGAAAAGGGAGAGTGAGGAGGTAGAAGAGGGTAAAGGGGAGGATTAAATGGTGATGGAAGGAGACTTTGGGTGGGGAACACACAATACAGTGTACACATAACGTATTATACACTTGTACACTTGAATCTTATATAATTTTCCTACCCAATGTCATCCCAATAGATGAAAAAAAATTCTTCCATTTGTAGACATAAAATTTACAGAAGTGATTTTCTCCAAAAACTTGATGCTACTCTAGGGGCTCTTCTCCCAGCTGGTCTCATTTCTGAGCTCTCCTGTGAGTTCCAGCAGCAGGACAGTCTATCCCAGGCATAGGACCTGCCCACAGCATAATTCCCCTAAATGCTGCTCCCAGAGAGACATCATACCCACTGATGTCTATGTATAGGGAACAGAGAAAGGTTCCCACTCACCACTTGTGATGCCAGAGAAAACAATGATCTATTCAGTAGAGCAATGACAAAATAGGAAAACCACTCTTGTCTTAAGTCCAGGGAGAGTAAGGAGTAAGACCTGGTGGAACCCTAATTATTTTTTCTACAGAGCCGGGGTTGGGAACCTTTTTTCTGCCAAGAGCCATCTGGATACTTATAACATCATTCATGGGCCATACAATATCATCAAATTAAAAACTGGCCTGCTATCTTCGGTCACACATTTATTGAACTGGCAGAGCCAGAGCAAATGATTCCAGGACCACTTTAAAGAGGACCCAATACCATACTCTGCCTGACAATTGCCTTGAAATGCATAAAACTGCCCACTCTGGTACATAGAAATGAGGCGCAACAGGCTCAGCAATGCCACATGGGACAGCACAGCTCCCAGCACCATCCGCCCGACACCCAGTAGCCACAGGTGAGCAAGTCTGAGAAACAGAAGACAGACCCACACAGCTGGTATGTTGGAATGTGCTGTTCCTGGCAGCAAGTACAAGTGTTATGGTTACCTGCAGAGGTGTGGATGAGAGTGATGCTGGTGTGTCACGCCCCTCACACCCACACCAAGAGAGCAGGAAAAGCCTTAGGACTCACATAGAGGTCTCAAAGGAGGGCCGGGATGGCCTCTCGAGCAGCTGAGACCTGGCTTTGGAGCCAGAAATGGAGCCTGGTGTGGTCATGTGGGGCTTCGAAGATGGGTCCTGGGCAAGAGTTCTGCACAGGCAGGGATTCTGTGGTTTGAATCACCTGCCTGCTCTATAGGAGACACCACCCAGGCTTTCTTATCAGCTTGTTCAAGTGCAGGGCAATAGGGACAAGAGCGGACTGAGGCTCAAGCTGTCAGCAGGCAACCATAAAAAAATACATATTTTGCCCGAACCACATGGCTCAGTGGTTGAGCATCCACCTATGAACCAGGAGGTCACAGTTCCATCCCTATTCAGGACAGATGACCAATTGCAGGTTCGATCCCCAGGGGGAAGAGGGGCGGCAGGAGGCAGTCTATGGATTATTCTCTTTCATCATAAATATTTCTCTCTCTCCCTCTTCCTTCCTCTCTGAAACCAATAAAGATATATAGTTTTTAAAATGAAGGAAAGCAAGACTTATCAAGAAACAAAGAGAGAGGACCTAAATAACTAAAACCAGAAACTAAAGTGGAGAAGTAACCAACGACACACAGAAATACAATGGATTGTAAGAAAATACTATGAACAAATATATGCCAACAAGCTGGACAATGTGGATGAAATGGACAAATACCTAGAAAAATATAATCTCCTCAAACTGAATCAGAAGGAATCATAAAACCTGAATAGGCCCATAACAACTGATGAAATAGAAGCAGTAATTAAAAAACTCCCAGCTAGCCAAAACCGGTTTGGCTCAGTGGATAGAGCGTCAGCCTGCGGACTGAAAGGTCCCAGGTTCGATTCCGGTCAAGGGCATGTAACTTGGTTGCGGGCACATCCCCAGTAGGAGGTGTGCAGGAGGCAGCTGATCGATGTTTCTCTCTCATCGATGTTTCTAACTCTCTATCCCTCTTCCTTCCTCTCTGTAAAAAATCAATAAAATATATTAAAAAACAAAAAAAAAAACTCCCAGCTAATAAAAGCCCAGGTCCAGATGGCTCCACAGGGGAGTTCTTCATTCAAAGAAGAACTAACACTTTTACTCCATAAACTATTTCAGAAACTCCAAGAGGAAGGAACACTTCCAAACTCTTTTTATGAGGCCAGCATTATTCTAATTCCAAAAGCAGATAAAGACACTACAAAGAAAGGGAATTACAGGCCAATATCCCTGATGAACATAGATGATAAATCCTCAACAAAATATCAGCAAATTGCATCCAGCAATATCTTAAAAAGATCATACACCATGACCAAGTGGGATTTATTCCGGCTGGTACAATGTTCGCAAATCAATAAATGTGATATATCATACAAACAAATTGAAAGACAAAACTCACATGATCATATCAATAGATGCAGAAAAAAAGCATTTCACAAAGTCCAACACCCAGTTTTTTTGTTTTGTTTTGTTGTTGTTGTTTTTTTTTAAATATATTTTATTGATTTTTTACAGAGAGGAAGAGAGAGGGATAGAAAGTTAGAAACATCGATGAGAGAGAGACATCGATCAGCTGCCTCCTGCACGCCCCCTACTGGGGATGTGCCCGCAACCCAGGTACATGCCCTTGACCGGAATCAAACCTGGGACCCTGCAGTCCTCAGGCCGACGCTCTATCCACTGAGCCAAACCGGTTTCGGCCAACACCCAGTTTTGATAAAAACTCTCAGCAAAGTGGGACTAGAGAGAGCATATCTCAACATGAAA
Source organism: Plecotus auritus (assembly GCF_963455305.1). Classification (NCBI taxonomy): domain Eukaryota; kingdom Metazoa; phylum Chordata; class Mammalia; order Chiroptera; family Vespertilionidae; genus Plecotus; species Plecotus auritus. Next base: position 90,721,851 of record NC_137773.1, read on the forward strand.
AGGCCATATATGACAAACCTACAGCCAACATCATACTCAATGGCAAAAATAAATTGTTTTATGATCAAAGCATGGTTCAAATTGACCTGCAACAAGACAGGAATGTCCGCTTCCACTACTCTTATTCAACAGTACTGGAAGTCCTAGCGACAGTGTTCAGAGAAGTAGGAGAAATAAAAAGCATCCAAATTGGAAAGGAGGAAGTATAACTCTCATTATTCGCAGAAGACATGATATTGTACACAGAAAACCCTAAAGACTCCACTAAAACACTACTAGATTTAATCAATGAATTTGGCAAGGTACCAGGATACAAAATTAATACCCAAAAATCAATGGTTTGTTTATACACCAACAATGAATTCTCAGAAAGAGAACCTAAACAACCAATTCCATTTACCTTGGCAACAAAAGAAATTAAGATACTTAGGAATAAACTTAACCAAGCAGGCAAAAGACCTGTACTCGGAAAACTACAGGACGTGGAATAAAAAGGTAGAAGAAGATATAACAAGTGGAAGAATATACTGTGTTCATGGATTGGTAGAATCAACATCATTAAAATGTCCATACTATCCAAGGCAATCCACAGAGTCAATGAAATTCCATTAAAATACAATGTCATCTTTCATAGAGCTAGAACAAATACTCCAAAAATTTATATGGAATCAAAAAAGACCCTGAATAGCTGCAGCAATTTTGAGAAAGAAAACCAAAGTCGGAGGAATCACAACATGAGATTTCAAGTTATACTACAAAGCCACCAAAATGAAAACAGCCTGGTACTGGCACAAGAACGGGCATATAGATCAATGGAACAGAACAGAGAACCCAGAAATCGAAACAAGCCATTACACTCCATTAATATTCGACAAAGGAGGTAAGAGCATACAATGGAGTCAAGAGAATCTCTTCAATAAATGTTGTTAGGAAAATTGGACAGACACATGCAAAAGAAATGAAACTAGACCACCAACTTACACCATACACAAGAATAAACTCAAAATGGATAAAAGACTTAAATTCAATGTAAGTCGTGAAACCATAGAAATCCTAGAAGAAACCATAAGCAGCAAAATCTGAGACATCTCTTATAGCAGTATGTTTATAGACACATCTCCTAAGGCAAAGGAAACAAAGGAAAAAATTAACAAATGGACTACATCAAAATATAAATCTTCTGTACAGCCAAAGAAACCATCAATAAAACAAAAAGGGAGTCCACTGTATGGGAGAACATTTTTAGCAATAATATATCTAATAAAGGGTTTGTATCCAAAATATATAAGAAACTCATACAACTTAATAGAAGGAAGACAATCTACACTAATAAAAGAGAAACATGCAAATTAACCATCACTCCGCTATGCCCACCAGCCAATCAGGAGGGAATATGCAAATTAGAAGGAGAAAGATGGCGGCTGCCCAGCTACTCCAGGCATGGAGTGGCCGGGTGGGGCAGGACACCTGCTATGAAAGGAAGGGTGGGGGGTAAAGGGATCTACAGGAACGGCATTCTGGCCACAGCAAAGACGAAGACTGCAGACTCCAGAGTCTGCAGCAAAGACGAAGACAGCAGATTCTGGCTGGAGTCTGCAGCGAAGACGAAGATGGCAGTCTGCAGTGAAGATGGCAGACTCTGGCCGGAGTCTGCAGCAAAGATGAAGAAGGCAGACTCTAGCCGGAGTCTACAGCAAAGTCGGCCGACTCCGGCCGGAGCGAAGGCCTGGGTCCCAGGTGCCGGAGGAAAACCGGTGCTGGAAGCCAAGGGAAGGCAGGCCTATTGCATGAGTTTCTTCATGCAACAGGCCTCTAGTCCAATATAAAAAGACTAGAGGCCCAGTGCACGATTAGGCCCCATCCATGCAGTCGGACATCCCTTTCACAATCTAGGACTGCTGGCTCCCAACCACTTCTGCCTGCCAGCCTGATCACCCCCTAACCACTCCCCTGCCAGCCTGATCGACACCTAACTGCTCCCCTGCCAGCCCGATCGTCCCCAACTGCCCTCCCCTGACAACCCGGTCATCCTCAAATGCCCTCCCCTGCATATTCCCTCTTTATTAGATAGGGTTTTTTCTTTAGCATATTGGACAGCCCTAACTGGTTTGGCTCAGTGGATGGAGCATCGGCGTGCAGACTCAAGGGTCCCAGATTCGATTCTGGTCAAGGGCATGTACCTTGGTTGGGGGCACATACCCAGTGGGGAGTGTGCAGGAGGCAGCTGATTGATGTTTCTCTCTCATAGATGTTTCTAGCTCTCTATCCCTTTCCCTTCCTCTCTGTAAAAAAATCAATAAAATATATATTTTTTAAAAAGAAACATTTAAGATTCCTCCATATCTGCCTGGCTGGTGTGACTCAGTGGTTGAGACCCCAGGCTGCCACCACTGGAAGGGGATCGCACCCCAGCCAGGCCGAGACCCCAGCCCAGGCTGCCATGCCTGTCCGGGGATGGTACCGCGGGGGGTGCACGCCCCAGCCAGGCTGAGACCTCAGCCCAGGCTGTCACCACTGGCCAGGGATCACAACGCAGGGGGTGCGTGCCCCGGCGATGCGCGCCCTGGCCTGGCTTAGACCCCAGCCCAGGCTGCCGCCCCTGGCTGGGGATGGCGCCACAGGGGGTGCACGCCCCGGCCAGGCTGAGACCCCAGCCCAGGCTGCCATCTCAGCCTGGCCAGGATGGCACCGTGGGGGGTGCACGCCCCGGCCAGGCTGAGACCCTAGCCCAGGCTGCCGCCACTGGCCAGGGATCACAACGCGGGGGGTGTGCACCCCACCCAGGCTGAGACCCCACCCAGGCTGAGACCCCACCCAGGCTGCCGCCTCTGGCCTGGGATGGCGCTATGGGGGGTACGCGCTCTGGCCAGGCTGAGACCCCAGCCCAGACTGCCGCCCCTGGCCGGGGATGGCGCTGTGGGGGGTACACGCTCCGGCCAGGCTGAGACCCCAGCCCAGACTGCTGCCGCTGGCCAGAAGATCGCGTGGTGGGGGTGCGTGGCCCTGCCGGCCTGAGACCCCAGCCCAGGCTGTGGCCGGGGATCGTACCAGGCGCTGGCGCCTCCCAGCCGGACACCCCGGGCTGCCGTCGCTGGGTGGACTGGGGGACTCCAGCAGGGCTAAGAGGACTGGGCGCCTCCATCTTGTGGCTATGGGCACCGCCATTTTGTCACGGAGTGATGGTTAATTTGCATATTACTCTTTTATTAGATAGGATGGCCAAGAGACATAAAAACTGCTCCAAGTCACTAATCATCCGAGAGATGCAAATCAACAGAACAATGAGGTATCACCTCACACCTTGTCAGAATGGCTGTCATCAACAAATCAACAAATGACAAGTGCTGGTGAGCATGGGGAGAAAAGGGAACCCTAGTACACTGCATGTGGGAATGCAGGCTGGTGCAACCATTATGGAAAACAGTATGGAGTTTCCTAAAAAATTAAATATGAATCTGCCATTTGACTCAGTGATCCCACTTTTAGGAATCCTATCTAATAAAATAGTAACATGCAAATTAACCCTCACTCCGCAACAAAAATGGTGGCACCCATAGTGGCCAGGGCAGACGCTGGCAGCATCGCCCCGGCAACGTGAGCCCAGCGTCTGCTCCTTGGCCTCAGAGGGAGGGGAGGAGCCTCTGGCCAGAGGACTGGGTGCGGAATGCTGAGCCCAGCGTCTGTGCCTGGCTGCACGGAGGGAGGGAAGGGGCCTCTGGCCAGAGGCCGGGGCGAGCCCAGCATCCCCGCCCTAGCTGTGCGGAGGGAGGGGAAGACCCAGAATAAATGGATCTTCCCAGTTCCTGACGCTGAAGGAGCCCTATGGGTGCCAGGGTCCTCCACCTGCAGCCCCCAGTCACAGCCCAACAGCCCCAGTCGCAGACTGGAAGCCCCCTGCCCACAGTGTGGACACGGCCAGCGTGGCGCCGTGGCGGGGGGGTCCAGCGGGCGCACTACAGACATCAAATCACTGCTGCCACGGCCACCCCTAACCCCACGCTCACAAGTAGTACGGTCCAAGGGGGGCAACTCCTGAGGCGCGGCTCCCATGGCAGCTGATGCGTACCACGCAGGCGGGGAAGCAGGACCTGGGAGCCCAAGCCCCCAAGTACCCAAGCTGCTGGGTGTCATGGGCCAGGGCCCCGAGGAGGCTCCAGGACAAGCATCTTCCCAGAGGCTGCTCAGAGGGAGGGGAGGAGCCTCTGGCTAGAGGCCCCGGTGAGGGATGCTGGCGTCGTTGCAGGCCAGGCTGAGGGACATCCCCCCCCCGCCCACCACACGAATTTTGTACACCAGGCCTCTAGTATAGCCTAAGAAAACCTGAAACACCAATTAGAAACAATGTATGCACCCCTATGTTCACAGCAGCACAATTTACAATAGCTAAGATCTGGAAACAGCCCAAGTGCCCATCAGTAGATAAGTGGATAAAAAAGCTGTGGTTTGTTTATACCACGGAATACTATGCAGCAGCAAAAAAAGAACAATCTCTTACCATTTCAGACAACATGAAGGGACTGGAGAATATCATGCTAAGGGAAATAAATCAGTGAGAAAAAGACAAGTATCACATGATCTCTCTCATATGTGGAATCTAAGTAACAAAAAATAAATTGATAAAAGGAGTGGATCCAGAGACATGAGAACCTGGAAGAGAGTGCAGAATCTCAGAGGGAAGGCGGGGGAGGGTGGGTGGGAGCTAATCAACTAAAGGCCTTGCATGCATATATGCATAACCCATGGACACAGACAAAAAGGTGCTGAACACCTAGGGAAGGGGATAGGATGGGGGAGGGGTTAATTGGAGAAAAAAGGTGATATATATGTAATACTTTCAACAATAAGGAATTTTTTTTTTTTAAGGAAACACATGACCTAGCTGGTTTGGCTCAGTGGATAGAGCACCAGAATGCAGACCAAAGGGTCCCAGGTTCTATTCCGGTCAAGGGCATGTACCTTGGTTGCAGGCTCCTCCCCGGCCTGGGCTCTGGTCAGGGCTCCTGCAGGAGGCAACCAATCCACGTGTTTCTCTCTCACATCAATGTTTCTCTCTCTTTCCCTCTCTCTTCCACACTCCCTAAAAAAATCAATGGAAAAATATCTTCAAGTGAGGATTAACAAACAAAAACAACAAAAAGGAAATACAAATTGGTAGTTACAAAATAGTCAGGGGGATGTAAAGTAGAGCATAGGAAATATAGTCAATAATATTCTTTTAACCATTTGTGGTATCTGATGGGTATTAGACTTTGTAAGTTTGTACATGTCTAATCACTATGTTGGCACCTTAAATTAATATATTGTGTCAACTTATTGGGAAAAAAAAAGTTTAAGCCCTAACCAGTATCATTCAGTGAACAGAGCGTCAGCATGTGGACTGAAGAGTCCCGGGTTTGATTCCGGTCAAAGGCACTCACCTTGGATGCAAGCACCCCTCCCTGCATGCCCTGGTCAGGGCATGTGCATGAGGCAACTAGTCGATGCATTTCTTTCACATCAATATTTCTGTCTTTCCCTTTCTCTTTCCCTCTCTCCAAAAATCAATGGGAAAATATCCTCTGGTGAGAGTTTAAAAAAATTTTTTTAAAGAAAATGGTGCATGATTTGGAAATATCCTAAGTGCCCATCAGTAGATGAGTGGATTAGAAAACTGTGGTACAACTACACAATGGAATACTACGCTGCTATAAAAAAGGAGGAACTTTTACCATTTGCAAAAGCATGGATAGACCTGGAGAGCATTATGCTAAGTGAAATAAGCCAGTCTGAGAAAGATAAATATCATATGATCTCACTCATATGTGGGATATAATGAACAACATAAACTGATGAACAAAAATAGATCCAGAGACAGAGAAACACTGAACAGACAGTCCAACCTCAGAAAGAAGGAAGGGGAGAGGGGGAAGAGATCAACCAAAGGACTTCTATGCATGCATATTAGCATAGCCAATGGACATGGACACTGGGGTAAAGGGGGCTTGTCCTGGAGCCATGGGGAATGTCAATAGGGGAAAAGGAGATATATGTAGTACTTTAAACAATAAAAAAAAATGGTGCACACACACACACAGAGGACTATCATTGTATTATTCAGCCATTAGAAAAAGAAATTCTGCCACTTGTAACAACACATTCATGGACCTTGAGGGCAAGATGCTTTGTGAAATAAGTCAGAAAAAGAGAAATGCCATGTGTTCTCACTTATCTGTGGAACCTTTAAAAAGCAACTCCAGCCCTAACTGGTTTGGCTGAGCGGATAGAGCGTCGGCCTGCGGAGTCAGCGTCCGGGTTTGGTTCCAGTCAAGGGCATGTACCTTGTTTGCAAGCACATACCCAGTGGGAAGTGTGCAGGAGGCAGCTGATCGATGTTTCTCTCTCATAATGTTTCTGACTCTCTATCCCTCTCTATAAAAAAATCAATAATATATATATATTTTTAAAAAAAGCAACTCCATAGATACACAGCACAGACTGATGGTTGCTAGAGGTTGCAGGAGTGGTGTACGGGGGAGGGGTGGGGGTCAAATGGATGAAGGGTGTGAAAAGGTACAAACTTCCAGTTATAAAATAAGTCATGGAAATGCAGCTTACACCACGGAGACTGCAGTTAGTAATACTATATTTCAGATTTGAAAGTTGCTAAGAGTAAATCTTAAAAGTTCTCTTTTCAAGAAAAAATATTCTGTAAGTCTGTGATGACAGATGCTAACTAGACTTATTGTGATGATCACTTCACATTATATTCACATATCAAATCATTATGCTGTACACCTTAAACTAATATAATGTTGTATGTCAATTGTCACTTAATGAAAAATAAAATCCCTTCTATAAAACAAAATGATTACAGTGGATTTGAAAAACTGCAATCACCTAGTGATGTCATACCCATCACAATGTCATCGGGAAATGCATTGCTCAGATGTTTATGATGATGCTGGTGTAAACAAGCTTCCTGTGCGGCCAGTCCTGTGAAAGCCCAGCACATACAGTTACGCTCACTACATAGAATACCTGATGATGGTGAACTGGTTCATGTATTTGCTATACTATCCTCTTTATCGTTGTGAGCTTTCTACTTAGTGAAAGGAAACTTTGCTGTGAAGCAGTATGCTGTTTCATGCGGGCAGCAGCCTCAGAGGTCTTGTGTTGGCTGTGCTTTTTGATTGCATCATTGCCTCCTGGGCTTGATTGAATCTGTGTTTTGTAAATTTCCTGGCCTAAGTGTACAGTGTGATAAAGTCTACAGTCGTGCACAGTAACGACCTAGGCCTTCATATTCACTCACCAATCACTGACTCCTGCAGAGCAGCCTCCAGTCCTGTAGCCCATTCAGGGTCAGTGCCCCACACGGATGTACCATTTTCTACCTTGCACACCACATTTTTACTGCACCTTTTCATAAATGCTTATTACCATTGCATTACAATTGCCGACAGTATTCAGTACAGTAGCACGTTGTACAGGATTGTTGCCTAGGACCCACAGGCTACACCATATGGCCAGGTGTGTAGTAGGAAACACCATGCAGGTGTGTGTGAGAGAACTGAAAACAACAAAATGCCTCAAGATGTACTCCCCAGGTTCAGGGTGCGTGCCTGTATGTAACTGCAGTTTCACCTCTCCCAGGAGTAAAATTCTAACCCAGTCACTCTGCAACTTGCTGTTCAACACTAATCTGTCTAAAAGACTCCTGCTGTTCCTTCCCCTAAGGAAGGGTGACTCTGTCTGAAGTAATCCTTTCTTTCCTTTTGCTAATAACCTCTCAAAGCCACTTCTTTCAGCCTATTGTAAACGCCTTCCATTTTGAACAGCTCCTCTGAGATTCTATTTACTAGATGGGAAGCGGCCCGATTCCTGAATGGGAATCAAGCCAATTAGACCTTCCAATTTACTCAGCTGAATTTTGTTTTTAACGGTTTGAAAAGCACCACAAAACAAATAGCTGATAAAGATGCTGTGACTCAGAGGAGGGAAGATGGCGTTTAGCATTCGGGGGAGAGACTGGAAATGCAGGCATTTGCTGCAGAGCTAGGCCTGGGGGACAGAGGGTGGACTTGAGAGCCTGCTCCACAAACATCAAAACTCAGGAGAAAGCGGGATTCTTCTGGGGAGAAAGGAGGGACAGGGGACCCACAGACCACAGCTCCTCCCATGCACGAACCGCGGAGACCGAGTCACCATTGTCCCCAATGACCCTCCACGCGGTCACCGCACCAACTGCGGAGCCGCGGGGATGTGGGTGCAGAGCTGCCCAGACACGCTCCGCAGCCGAAGGCCCTACCGCAGGGACAAAGTGGACGCCCGGTCCCGCTGGGCCCCACACTGCGAGCCCGAGGGGCCTGCAGTTTTAGCGGAGCCCCCGGGCGCCTTGGGTCCGCAGGCTCCGGACCTGACCGTGGAGAGACGGCCCGCCACTGCGGTTCCACCCGCCCCTTCTCCCCGTCCCCGCACCCCGCCGCACACTCACCATTTCTAGTTTCCTGGGCCTCCCTGAGTCCCGCCTGCGGCTCCCACCACCCGGACAGGTCGCAGCTCCACAGATGAGGACAGAACAAGGGAGATGCGATCCCATTGGAGCTGAAGACAGAGGAACAACAGGGTGGAAGCAGAGCTTAGCCCCACTCACCTGCTCCTCAAATAGTCCCCACCACCCACCCGCACCGCAGCCCCACCCACCGGCCCCACAGCAGCTCCACCCACCTGGAGCCCAGTTCAGATGACAGACACTTCTCAGACATCGCCCCCTAGCGCCCGAGACATACAGGCCTGAGCCCAAAGAAGCCAGATCTGCTGTCCAGGGAAGTCTGCACTGAGAGGCAGGGCTGAGAGTCCCCCAGGGAACAGTGGTCCTTCCTTGCAAACACACACACTTAAAAGGCACCTAATGAATCTGGCTCCATTTTGATCTTTGTTGACAACCGGAGTCTGACGTGTGCATTTGCAAAAAGGTGCCCAGGCTCAGGGACCAGGGATGCCTTAGGGTGGTATCCTTCCAGAACTACAGCCAGATTCCCAGAAAGAGCATTGAAACCAGAAACAGGCCATCATGTCCAGCGGGAAAAGTGACTTCTGCGTATTTAGAATGGTTACCTTTAGAAAATGTTTTTCACATGAAAAATGTGTTCCCACTGGTGATTCAACCACGCTCTGAGGTCATGAGCTGAAGCATAGTAACTTCCATCTTGTATATAAAAAACTGCTGTTTGAAATTCTCTGCTATTGTTAAATAACCCCCTGTTCTGTAAACTCTGTCACTTTAAGACAGTCTGTTATTCTGTAAAATGAATTTTTTAGTTCAAATAATAAAGATAAACTTAACTGTCTGACCTTGCAGGCTAGCCATCAAATGTAATAGACTAATATAGATAATAATTCCCATATTTTTATGCCAAGTACTGGTTCATTATGTATTCAAGGTTACAACTGTCTGTAACAATAACTCTCACAGTGCTCTTTGTAACATCTGCAAGCAAAGAGGCTCAAAAAGTATAAATATGGGAAACTTCCTGTATGTCGTGCTCAGAGATTTGGAAGAGACACCTGCCTCTGGGCTACACGAAATAAACGACTCCTAATTAATTGGCTTATTAAGGCGTCTTGTATCTCATTTGTTGATTTACCATACAACAGAGCCACCCCTTACTTGTGGTCATCTTGTAGGCAGTTCCACAGACCTACGCAGAGCAAGGAGATGGGCCAGGTACAGAGGTCACCAGGGTGGAAGCCCAGGTGTCTAGCAATGGGCAGTCAATTGTAGGGTGGGGCCTTGTCCCCAGGGAGATTTTTCCTCCTCTAGCTCCAGGCCCAGTTAAGCAACAAAATGCCAGGGCTGACATCAGAACCAGCTGCATTGAATAATGACCCCTGCTCTGGTGCCGGCTAATCAATCAGTGGAGGGCACATCCCTGAATGGACACACCTGAAAAGCTACAGAATATTTGATTCAGCTCTTCCCCTGGGACCTCCCCTGAAATCTCCACCCTAAAAACCTTTAGGAAGGAGGACCCAGTGCGCTCTCCCTCCCTGGAGCACACCTGTACCTTTCCCTTCCCCTCCATCTCCTCCTCCCCAGGCAGGTTACCATTAGCTTGGGCTCCCAAGCTCCAAGGGCGCTTCCTTTACCTCCTTAACTCCTTTTCTAAAGACATTTCCTCAAAGACTTACTTCTCCTAACTCTGTAATTTACCCAGTAAATGTTCTCTTACCCTTTGGGTCTTGCTCTGAATTGTTTTCGAGCTGGAATCCAAGTACCCAGGTTGCTGAACCCATGTTTGGTCTGAGCCCAGTCAGACACCTGGTGCCATTCCTGTTGCCTACCACAGTTACACTGTTTAATCCAGCAATAACAAGATTCATCAGAAAACTGGGTTCCATCTGTCAATGTAAGAATCATTCAAACCTCACCAGAATGTTTGTGAGTTTATTGTCAGGAAGCAAAACATCAATGGATTGAGATATTGTTCCAGGGAATGGCAGTTTTGTACCTTATCTATAATAATAAACGCATGATATGCTAATTAGACCAGATGTCCTTCTGGAGGAAGCCTGTGCTGAGAGGGAAGCCGGGATACTAGGTTCTGCAGGTGACCAGAGGGAAGCCCAGGACCCAGGTTCCAGAAGGAAGCCAGTGCCAGCAGTCGGGGGAAGGAAGGCCTACTCTTGTACCAATATCGTGCATTAGGCCTCTAGTTTTATATATCACAATCAGAAGAGAAGATCCAAGTGGGTTACATGAAATGCATTGGTGATACATTAGGGGGTAAGAGCAGGTGGTTCCTGTAGTCTCCATCATGGCAAACACAAGGGCCAGAATAGACTTAGTGTTGCTGCATACCACCTGCACCATGGAAACCATGAAGTCCCAAGACTCACCCTACAAGATGGTCTTTTCATCAAAGAGCTCCACTGAGAAGGCACAAGGAGTTCCTGTATGTAAAGAGAGATTTTCCCCGTAGCCTTGGCATATGGCTCTAATGGAACGAGTCACACACGGTTCAAGCAGCTGCTCTGTGGGAGGGTCATTGAGAAGATGCCACAGCTGGTTAACCAATGAGCCTTAACTGGGCAATCAGATTGCTTCCTCCCACCCCTGTCCTTGGGATATATGTTCTGTCCACTGATGGAGAACTAAGGGCCATTTCAAGGACGGAGGTTTGGGAGAACAACGTGTTGTTGACCCCATCTGACCAGGTGACCCAGTGAAGGCTTCTAGGTAAACTTTGAAGATTCTGGTGGGCAGTGTGGAGATCTACTGCTCTAATGGCCACCCAAGACCTCCCTGGTATGCAAGTTCCTTTGCTTATTAGAATTGCCACTTAAAAATCTGGAGTGGTGTGTCTTTTTCCTTTTTTTTTTTTTTTTATTGGTGGGACGCTGCTTCCCTGATGGGGACTACAAGCTGTGTCTATATTTTATAGCCGATGCCAGGAGGCAAAGTAAGGGCGTGATCAAGATGTTTACAACATTCTCGTGGGTTTCAGTTCTACTCAATTACATGCACCTGATCAAGCTTTGTTTACTTGCAGCCTATATTACTTAGGCATGTGGGGCCAAGTGTTCGGACCTTAAGTTCAAGCTTACAACTATAGCTGTTGGCTATAATTGTGCTGGGAAGGCTCTGGGCTCCAAGCTGGGACTTGCACGTGGCCACGAGAGGACTGTGCCCTCTCATCAGTCCAAGGCTTGAACCTGTCCAAACACTGTAGCCGCGCCCCACATATTCCCCTTTTCTTTTGTTTTTAAACATGTCTATTTACATTATCAAAAAAATTCTAAACAAATTATTCAGCATAATCAGAACATCAAAACAAACTTTTGGCTATTAACAAAATCATAAACACAGCAATGTTAATACAGCAACAAGAGAGAACAAAACTCTGGCTATTAATAAAACAAACCAATGCAAAACCAAACTACAAACATGTTAACATTTTCAGAATTATTTCTCCAAAATGAAAGTTCCTTTTGCTGCTGATGTATATCTTACTCAGAGTCCTTAGATTTGGCTGTGCAAGACTTTGAGTAACTTCCACTCTGCTTTTTTACCATCTGTTTGGCCTCAGTCATCATCTTCTTCAGCTGACTCCACATTGATACCACGGTCCCTTGCATAGTAAGATGCTGCGGATGTAAAAATGTCATCCGCTGAAGCCGGTTTGGCTCAGTGGATAGAGTGTCGGCCTGCGGACTGAAGGGTCCCGGGTTTGATTCTGCTCAAGGGCATGTACCTTGGTTGCCGGCACATTCCCAGTGCGGGGTATGCAGGAGGCAACTGATGGATGCAACTGATCGATGTTTCTAACTCTCTATTCCTCTCCCTTCCTCTCTGTAAAAAAATAAAGATGTCATCGATGCAAGGCTGGTCCCCTGGATCAGGCTGCTTGGACAGTTGGCTTTGGGACTGAGCCTGCACTAGTCCCAGTCAAATCAGCCCCGTCCGAGCTGGTGGAAGTCTGGTCCCTTCCTCAGCCGCTGCTGCATGGAAACAAGCAGCCTTCGGTGCTGCAGAGCTGGAGACCTCCAACTCTGAGTCTGGACCTAAAGTTCCAGGGAGCTATCAGGTCGTACAAATCAGGTCGTACAAACAAAAATAACCAAAACCCAGAAACAATGCAACTGCCGCAAGAGCTTACAATCTAGGCCAGAAATAAAAGTTACTTTCTCAAACATCATCAACCACAGCCGTACAGTAGCTTAACAAGACTTAAGAGATTTCTTCTTTTTTTTTTTATTGTTTAAAGTATTACATATAGTAGTACATATATCTCCCTGTATTTTTCCGCATTGACCTTCCCCCAGCCTCCCCTACCCCCTGTCTCATGCCCTCATCCCACCACCCCCTTCCCAGTGTCTTGTGTCCATTGGTATGCTTATATGCATGCATACAAGTCCTTTGATTGATCTCTTTCTCCCCCCCACAACACTCCCCAGCCTTCTCGCTGTAATTTGACAGTCTGTTGGGTGCTTTACTGCCTCTGTATCTATCTTTTTGTTCATCAGGTTATAATGTTCTTTATTTTCCATAAATGAGTGAGATCATGTGGTATTTTTCTTTCATTACCTGCCTTATTTCACTTAACATAATGCTCTCCAGATCCATCCATGCTGCTGCAAATGGTAAGAACTCCTTTTTTACCGCAGCATAGTATTCCATTGTGTAGATGTACCACAGTTTTTTAATCCATTCATCTGCTGATGGGCACTTAGGCTGTTTCCAAATCTTAGCTATGGTGAATTGTGCTGCTATGAACATAGGGGTGCATATATCCTTTCTGATTCGTGTTTCTAGTTTCTTGGGATATATTCCTAGAAGTGGGATCACTGGGTCAAATGAGAGTTCCATTTTTAGTTTTTCGAGGAAACTCCATACTGTTCTCCACAGTGGCTGCACCCGTCTGCATTCCCACCAGCAGTGCAAAAGAGTTCCTTTTTCTCCACATCCTGGCCAGCACTTGTCATTTGTTGATTTTTGATAATAGCCATACTGACAGGTGTGAGATGGTACCGCATTGTTGTTTTGATTTGCATCTCTTTGATGATTAGTGACTTTGAGCAGGTTTTCAAATGCCTCTTGGCCTTCCTTCTGTCTTCTTTTGAAAAGTGTCTATTTAGATCAGTTGCCCATTTTTTGATTGGGTTGTTTATCAACTTTTTGTTAAGCTGCATGAGTTCCCTGTGAATGTTGGAGATTAAACCCTTATCGTTGATATCATTGGCAAATATGTTTTCCTATGCAGTGGGCTTTCTTGTTGTTTTATTGATGGTCTCCTTTGCTGTGCAAACGCTTTTTATTTTGATGTAGTCCCACTTATTTATTTTCTCTTTAGTTTCCATTGCCCTAGGAGCAGTATCAGTGAAGAAATTGCTTCGGCATATGTCTGAGATTTTTCTGCCTGTGGATTGCGCTAGCACTTTTATGGTTTCCCATCTTATGTTTAAGTCCTGTATCCATTTTGAGTTTATTATTGTGTATGGTGTAAGTTGGTGATCTAGTTTCACTTTTTTTGCATGTATCTGTCCAATTTTCCCAACTCCATTTATTGAAGAGACTGTCTTGACTCCATTGTATGTTCATGCCTCCTTTGTCAAATATTAATTGAGCATAGTGATTTGGGTCGATTTCTGGGTTCTCCTATTCTATTCTATTCTATTCTATTCTATTCTATTCTATTCTATTCTATTCTATTCTATTCTATTCCATTCCATTCCATTCCATTCCATTCCATTCCATTCCATTCCATTCCATTCCATTCTATTGATCTATATGTCTGTTCTTGTGCCAGTACCAGGCAGTTTTGAGAACAGTGGCTTTGTAATACAGCTTGATATCTGGTATTGAGATCCCACCTACTTCGTTCTTCTTTCTCAGGATTGCTGCAGCCATTCGGGGTCTTTTTTTTTATTCCAGATGAATTTTTGGAAAGTTCTTTCTACGTCTGTGAAATATGCCATTGGTATTTTAATGGGAAGTGCATTGAATTTATAGATTGCTTTGGGTAGTATGGACATTTTGATGATGTTGATTCTACCAATCCATGTACATGGTATGTTCTTCCATCTGTTTATGTCTTCCTCTACCTCTTTTTTCAGTGTCCTGTAGTTTTCCGCGTATAGGTCTTTTACCTCCTTAGTTAAGTTTATTCCTAGGTATCTTAATTTTTTTGGTGCGATGGTAAATGGGATTGCTTTTTTAGTCTCTCTTTCTGTAAATTCATTATTGGTGTATAGAAATGCCATAGATTTCTTGGTGTTAATTTTGTATCCTGCTACCTTGCCAAATTCATTTATTAAGTCTAATAATTTTTTGATTGAGTCTTTAGGGTTTTCTATGTACAGTATCATGTCATCTGAGAATAAGGACAGTTTTACTTCTTCTTTGGATGCCTTTTATTTCTTCTTCTTGTCTAACTGCAATGGCTAATACTTCCAGTACTATGTCGAACAGGAGTGGTGAGAGTGGGCATCCCTGTCTTATTCCTGTTCTTAGGGGAAATGGTTTTAGTTTTTGCCCATTGAGTATGATGTTGGCTGTGGGTTTTTCATATATGGCTTTTATTATGTTGAGGTATGATCCTTCTATTCCCATCTTGCTGAGAGTTTATATCAAGAAGGGTAATGGATTTTGTCAAATGCTTTTACTGCATCAATTGATATGAATATGTGATTTTTTATCTCTCAATTTGTTTATGTGATGTATCACGTTTATTGATTTGCAGATATTGTACCATCCTTGCATCCCCAGGATAAATCCTACTTTGTCATGGTGCATGATCATTCCAATGTAATGCTGGATCCGATTTGCTAGAATTTTGTTGAGGATTTTGGCATCTATGTTCATGAGGGATATTGGCCTGTAATTCTCTTTCATTGTGTTGTCTTTATCTGGTTTTGGTATTAGGGTGATGCTGGCTTCATAGAATGAGCTTGGAAGTGTACCTTCCTCTTGAATTTTTTTGAATAGTCTGAGGAGGATAGGTTTTAGTTCTTCCTTGAATGTTTGGTAAAACTCCCCTGTGAAGTCGTCTGGCCCCGGGCTTTTGTTTGCTGGAAAATCTTTGATGACTGCTTCAATTTCTTCCATAGTTATTGGCCTATTGAGATGTTTAGATTCTTCCTGATTGAGTTTTGGAAGGTTGTATTTTTCTAGGAATGTGTCTATTTCCTCCAGGTTGTCTAGTTTGTTGGAATAGAGTTGTTCATAGTATTTTTTAACAATCCTTTGTATTTCGGTGGGGTCTGTTGTTATTTCGCCTCTTTCATTTCTGATTTTGTTTATTTGGGTCTTCTCTCTTTGCTTCTTGGTGAGCCTGGCTAGAGGTTCATCAATCTTGTCGTTTGTTGCCATGATGTTTTTTTATTTCTTCTTTGATCTCTCTGGTAATCCAGTCATTATTTAATAGCATGCGATTTAGTCTCCATGTGTTTGATTTTTTTGGATTGTTTTTATTGTAGTTGATTTCCAGTTTTATGCCATTGTGATCTGAGAAGATGCTTGATATGATTTCTATCTTCTTGAATATGAAGAGACTTTGCCTGTGACCCAATATATGGTCTATCTTTGAAAATGACCCATGTGCACTTGAGAAGAATGTATATTCTATGGCTTTGGGGTGAAATATTCTGAAGATGTCAATTAATTCCATCTGGTCTAGTGAGTCATTTAGGATTGATGTTTCTTTGCTGATTTTTTGTTTAGAGGATTTGTCCAATGGTGATAGTGGGGTGTTAAAGTCTCCTACTATGATTGTATTGCTGTCAATCTCTCCCTTGATATCCTCCAGGAGTTTTTTTATGTATTTGGGTGCTCCTGTATTGGGAGTGTTTACCGGACTTATTTCTTCTTGTTGGATTGCTCCCTTTAGTATTATGTAGTGGCCTTCCTTATCTCTTGTTATGTCCTTCACTTTGAGATCTAATTTGTCAGATATAAGTATTGCTACCCCAGCTTTTTTTCATTTCCATTCGCCTGTAAAACCTTTTTCCATCCTTTCACCCTCAGTCTTTGTGCGTCTTTTTTTCTGAGGTGGGTTTCTTGTAGACAGCAGATATATGGGTCATGTTTTCTTATCCAATCCGTTACCCTATGTCTTTTGATTTAATCCATTTACAATTAAAGTTATTATTGATAGGTACTTGTTTATCACCATTTTTATTCTTTTTTAAAAAAATATATTTTATTGATTTTTTACAGAGAGGAAGGGAGAAGGATAGAGAGCTAGAAACATCAATGAGAGAGAAACATCAATCAGCTGCCTCCTGCACATCCCCCACTGGGGATGTGCCCGCAACCAAGGTACATGCCCTTGACCGGAATCGAACCCGGGACCCTTCAGTCCGCAGGCCGACGCTGTATCCACTGAGCCAAACTGGTTTCGGCACCATTTTTATTCTTTACCCCTGTGTTCCTTTTTCGCTTCCTATTTCTTTTTTTTTACAGCAGACCATTTAGCATTTCTTGCATTGCTGGTTTGGTGGTAATAAACTCCCTTAGTCCTTTTTTTGTCTGTGAAGCTCCTGATTTCACCCTCAATTTTGATTGATAGCCTTGCTGAGTACAGTATTCTTGGATTCAGACCCTTCCTTTGCATGACTTTGTATAATTCATTCCATTACCTTCTGGCCTGATGTGTTTCTGTTGAGAAATCAGTCACTAGTCTGATGGAGGATCCTTTGTAGGTAACTTTCTGTCTCTCTGGCCGCTTTTAAGATTCTTACTTTGTTGTTGGTGTTTGCCAATTTAATTATAATGTGCCTTGGCATCAGTCTTTTGGGGTTCATTTTGCTTGGGACTCTGTGAGCTTCTTGTATTTGTGTGGGGTTTTTCTTCCCTATATCAGTGAAGTTTTCTGTCATTATTTATTCAAACAGGTTTTCTATTCCTTGCTCAGTTTCCTCTCCTTCTGGTACCCCTATTATGCAGATGTTGTTTTGTTTTGTGTTGTCCCAAAGTTCCCTTAGGCTTTCCTCCTGCTTTTTATTTATTTATTTTCTAGAAGCTGCTCTACTTGGGTATTTTTTCCTACCTTGTCTTCTAGCTCACTGATGTGGTCCTCTGCTTCTTCTAGTCTACTGTTGATGCTTTCTATTGAATTCTTTACAGCAGCAATATCATTTTTAATTTCTTCTTGGTTCTTCTTCATTTCCTCTTGGTTCTTAATCATATTGTCAAATTTGTCTTCCATTCTTTTCATCCACCTTATGACCATTTCTCTGAATTCTTTCTCTGACAGGTTGCTTGCCTCCATTTCATTTACTTCATTTTCTGGTGATGCCTGCTTTTCTTTCATATGCGGGCTGTGTCTTTGTCTCCCCATGATCTCTCTTTTCCAGGTGTCTGGTTATGTAGTTCTCTCTCTCCTTATCCCAAGCAAAATCTGACCTTTCTGTGAGGGAGTGTAGAGCTCCTCTGAATCTGCATGCTTGTGCCACTTGGGGACCAGTGTTCTCGGGTTTGCAGCTGTTTGGTGGGTGTCGTAGTTGTAGATTCCTTGGGCTTTTCAGGCTTCCGATAACATCCACTTTCTCCGTCAATATGGCGTGGTCTCCGCATCTGAGCCGGTCACTCCGGGAGGAAACCCAGCAGCAGTGGGGGCTGCCCGGTCAGGGGAGCCTTGTCCGGCAGTCCCCCACAGTCTCCTGGAGTATAGCTGTCCCTCAACTCACCAACAAACACTCCCCATGCGACCACACACTCTCCCTTTGTTTTCTCACTCACACACTATCTTGCAGTCTGCCTTCCTGTCGGCAGCCATCTTCTCTCTCGGGGTGTCACTTTCTTTGGTCTTTCCTTTTCCTTCATGTGTGGGGGCCAGTTTCAGTGTTCACTGGAGAACTCCCAAGTTGCACTCCAGCATCTCTTATAGCTGAATGAAAATAAGGAAGCAATGGATCCTTTTTGTGGTAGAAAGCATGAGGTACCTTTAAATGGCAGAAGAACAGATATTTGTTTGTAACTAAAAATATTTTTCCTTGTGGTCTGACTGAAATATAGACATGGTGTTTGAAGCAGTAGTGGAAGAATCAATGACATTTTTCTATCTAGTTAAGAAGGCAATACATCCTAATCACAGCATTATTTTGAAGATTTCAGAGTAGGAAAAATAACCATTCATAGATGAAACCAAAACAGACATCACAGAATTATATTAAAAGCATTACTTCATAGTTATTTTACCGGTCAGTTTTGATTTACATTCTAAAAAAGTATGTATGTATGTCTATATGTATATAGACATGTACATTTTATTTATTTCAGAAAAGAAAGGAGAGGGAGAGAGACATATAAACATCAATGAGAAAGAAACATAGGTAGGCTGTGTCCTGCACTGGGGACTGAGTCTACAACCCGGGTATGTGCCCTGACCAGGAATCCAACCATCAGTCTCTTGGTGCAAGGGTTGATGTTCAACCACTGAGCCACACTGTCTGGACAACTGTTTTAGTGTTTATAAGATAATGACTACAATGACAATGAGAATAGGAACAGGAATGCTAACATTAATAATCAAGACACTTTACAACGCAAACACTTGTATAGTATATGACTGTCTAACTGCCGGGACTGACCAGCAGACCCTGAGCGAGGGATGAATGATTACTTTGACACACATGTCTGTGAAAAAGAGGGCTAAGGCTCTACTTGGCTATCACCACCAACTAGCCCCGTTCGCCTGCCTCCTTTGGCTTTTAGTGTCATAACAGCTTGAACTAAAATTAACCTCTAGATACAATCAGCAAGGTGAGCATCCTTAAGAAAGTATATCCCTCTACAAGGTCGGGTCTAAATGACTAAACATAGAGATTCTAGCAAAACACCCCAGAAAATTGGACTTGTTTGGAAAAGTCAAGGTAGGGGCTGCCGCCTTCAGCAAGATCCTCTCAGAGGCGCCCCCCACCTTCGGAGAATCCTTCTATAGACATTCCAACCAAGTCCTGTGCTTTCCCACATCTCCCCCTTTTTTGTTTTGCTGGCTGTCAAAGACAGAGGGAGGCAGCGAACTTTCTGCTTTGGAAGGTTGGGGTCTGCGAAGCGCATTCCCTGATTGAGTTCTGATTTTGTAGACTATAAGAAAAACAAAGAGAATTACAATGAGAGCAATGGTTAGTCTAATTAAGAAGACAGGGTGCTTACAAGCATTAAATCTTGCCTTCTAGCAAGGTGTAGGAGACAGGATGATAAAGGAAAAGGGGCTAGGGTGAGGAATGTAGCTACATGCAGGCCTGGGGTCTGCAAACATCAGCTATTATTAGGTGATGAGATGATGTTGATGAGATGATGTTGACTCCTGGTGTGTTGGTCTGACCATGCTTATCGGTTCTGCTTGCTGGATTCACAGCTGAGTCACCTCCCCAATTACTTCGCACAGGCCTTGAAAAGAAAACTTTATGAAAAACCTAACCCCCTATTCACATATAACTATATGTGTTCTAAGATTTAAAAGAATATGATTATTTTTCAGATTCATTCAGGTGCTCTATAAATCTATTAGATTTATTATTCAGTATATTTCTAATTCCTTTTAAGATATCTTTTTTTAAAATATAATAAATCTTTATTGTTCAGATTATTACAATTGTTTCTCCTTTCCCCCCCCCCCATAGCTCCCCTCCACCCGGTTCTCACCCCACCCTCTACCCTTACCTCCCTACCACTGTCCTCATCCATAGGTGTATGATTTTCATCCAGTCTCTTCCTGCACCCCCCATACCCCTTTTCCCCTGAGAATTATCAGTCCACTCCCTTTCTGTGCCCCTGATTCTATTATATTCACCAGTTTATTCTGTTCCTCAGATTTCTAATTCACTTGAGTTTTAGGTTCACTTGTTGATAGATATGTATTTGTTGTTCATAATTTTTATCTTTACTTTTTTCTTCTTCCTCTTCTTAAAGAATACCTTTCAGCATTTCATATAATACTGGTTTGGTGGTGATGAACTCCTTTAGCTTTTTCTTATCTGTGAAGCTCTTTATCTGACCTTCAGTTCTGAATGATAACTTTGCTGGGTAGAGTAATCTTGGTTGTAGGTTCTTGCTATTAATCACTTTGAATATTTCTTGCTCCTCCCGTCTGGCCTGCATAGTTTCTGTTGAGAAATCAGCTGACAATCGTATGGGTGCTCCCTTGTAGGTAATTAACTGTTTTTCTCTTGCTGCTTTTAAGATTCTCTCTTTGTCTTTTGCCCTTGGCATTTTAATTATGATGTGTCTTGGTGTGGTCCTCTTTGGATTCCTTTTGTTTGGGGTTCTGTGCACTTCCTGGACTTGTAAGTCTATTTCTTTCACCAGGTGGGGGAAGTTTTCAGTCATTATTTCTTCCAATAGGTTTTCAGTATCTTGCTCTCTCTCTTCTTCTGGCACCCCCATAATTCTGATGTTGGTACACTTGAAGTTGTCCCAGAGGCTTCTTACACTATCTTCAACTTTTTGGATTCTTTTTTCTTTTTGCTTTTCTGGTTGAGTGTTTTTTGCTTCTTTGTATTTCAAATCTTCGACTTGATTCTTGTGGTCCTCTAGTCTGCTGTTGGGTCTCTGTATAATACTTTTTATTTCAGTGTATGTTTAACTTCTAGTTGGTCCTTTTTCATATCCTCGAGGGTCTCGTTGAATTTATCAGCCTTTTCTAGGAAATTTTTGAAAAACCTTATAACCGTGGTTTTGAATTCTATATCCAGTCGTTTGTTTTCCTCCATTTCTTTCGTTTGTGATCTGTTTCTTTGTCTTTGCATTTTCGTTGCTTCCTGAGTTGGTAGGGTAGCTTTGTGTGCTAGGTTTCCTATATGGCCCAGTGGCTCAGCCTCCCCAGTTACCTGAGGTGGACACTCTTGGTGCACCCCTTTGTGGACTGTGTGTACAGCCTTGTTGTAGTTAAGTCTTGATTGTTGTTGGTATCACTGGAGGAATTGACCTCAGGCCAATTGGTTGTGAGTATCAGCTGTGTCTACGCTGGGAGAAGTTCGGTGCTGGAGGCAGCCTTATAGGACCAGACTTGCAAAATTGCAAAAGCCTCTGTGCTCGGTTCTTGATGCTGCGGGTACAGGCTTGATGGGATCTCGATGGTGCTGTCCTTTGGGGCCCGGCAGCTGGGCTGTGCTGGTCTGAATGCAGGGGGCCAGCATTCCTCACTGGAGAGCTCAGTTGCGCCTTGATCAGGAGGTACTAGCTGTTCTTCTGATGTCTAAGTACAAATGGTCTGTACAATTAAAAAAGAACTAAAGTTGAGGAAATAAAAATTGTGAGAAGGGATATAAAGAAAGAAATATAACAGGAAAAAGGAAATTGTGAATGTTATAAGAATGTTTATTATGAATGTTAAAAGAATGTTTATAAAGAGCATAAAATGTTTATAAAAAGAAATCTTGGGGAGAGAAACCAAGAGGGCCAAGAAGCCAAGCCACACAGTTGCCATTAGGCTTCGCCTGCAGTACTACAGAACTGGGGTGTGTTCCTCAAGTTGAGGTCCCTACAGGTGTCTTGAGGTTTCTTTCATGACATCTCTCAGGAAAGCAACCTTCGTTCCTTACCTGGAAAGACTGCCATGAACCATGTGACCAAGAAAGATACCAGCCTACTTATCCAAGGGGCTTATTGGCTTCCAAGTCACTTTTCATCCCTTAGAGCTTTCTGGTGACATCCAGAGTCCTGGCATGTCTCTCTTTCAGACATGATATTCCAGTAAAGTTTTGATTAATAAAACTTCAATTGGAAACTGACCTATGTCCTGTTAAGAAATTAGATTCTTGCCCTTGCTGGCTTGGCTCAGTGGATAGAGCGTCGGCCTGCAGACTGAAGGGTCACAGATTTGATTCCCATCAAGGGCACATGCCTGGGTTGCAGGCTCGATCCCCAGTATAATTATTTTTAGTTCATTTAGTCCTATAATTAAATACTTTTTCTCCTGATTTTTCTTGCCAGTATTTCTATAAATTTAGATACTCTATAGAGTAATATATATGACATGGAATCTTGTCCTTTTTGTAAAACATAATATTCCACAATATTATACCTTATAACAATTGGTTATAAATGAAAGCATATTAGAATCTATTTAATATGCATATTTAAATAGAATATAATTATTATTTCCTTATTTGACAGAACTTCCCATATACCTTAATTACAAAATTTTCCTTTATGGAGAGAAAGCAATTCTTAAAATTCAAACCCTGGGAAGGTAGTCAAATACATTATATATAATTATTATTATTATTATTATTATTATTATTATTATTGTTAAACAGTATTACGTAATTTATTCATTTAAAGTAGTCAAGTTCCTGATCACCATAACAATTATTTTAATGATATATATATAAAACCTTTGCTTCCTGCCCTGGCTGGTTTGGCTCAGCGGATGGAGCATTGGCCTGCGGACTGGGGGGTCCCTGGTTTGATTCCAGTCAAGGGCACATGCCTGTGTCGTGGTCTGGATCACCAGTGGGGGGCATGCAGGAGGCAGCCTTATCAGTGATTCTCTCTCATCATTGATATTTCTATCTCTCCCCTCTTTCTTCCTCTCTGAAATCAATACAAATATAAAATAAATAAATAAACAAAATAAAATCTTTGCTTCTTAGGCTAGTGGTCGGCAAACTGTGGCTCGCGAGCCACATGCGGCTCTTTGGCCCCTTGAGTGTGGCTCTTCCACAAAATACCATGTGAGGGCACGCACGTACAGTGCGATTGAAACTTCGTGTCCCATGCGCAGAAGTCGGTTATCGGCTCTCAAAAGAAATTTCAATCGTTGTACTGTTGATATTTGGCTCTGTTGACTAATGAGTTTGCCGACCACTATCGTAGGCAAATACAGAAAAATAACTTTTTTCCTTACTTTTAGAAATAGGTTTATTTTTCTAATAGAAAACATATTGATATTCTTAAGGAGCATAACAGAAATAGTGAATTCCTTAGCTAAAAAACAATTCCCTCAAACTTGGAAATCCCAAGCAGGCTCCAATGACTTACTGGGAAGTTACTTTCATTTTCTTACTCTTAGTTTTTGAGGATTCCATCACATTTCGTTGCATTCCTCATGGGGGCACCACTTTGGCAGGGCTGACCAGCAGCCCCCGAACGACAGTTGAACAGATTGCTCTAACACAGTGGTCGGAAAACTCATTAGTCAACAGAGCCAAATATCAACAGTACAACGATTGAAATTTCTTTTGAGAGCCAAATTTTTTAAACTTAAACTTCTTCCAACGCCACTTCTTTAAAACAGACTCGCCCAGGCCATGGTTTTTTGTGGAAGAGCCACACTCAAGGGGCCAAGAGCCTCATGTGGCTCACGAGCCGCAGTTTGCCGACCAGTGCTCTAACACACATTTCTGTGAAAGAGAGGGCCAAGGCACTACTTGGCTGTGGCCGCCAAGTAGCCCCATTCGCCTGCCTCCTTTGGCTTTTAGTGTCATAACAGCTTGAACTAAAATTAACCTCTAGATACAATCAGCAAGGTAAGCATCCTTGAAAAAGCACATGCCTCTACAAGGTCAGAACTAAATGACTAAACATAGAGATTCTAGCAAAACACCCTGGGGAATCGGACTTGTTTGGAAAAATCCAGGTAGGGGCTAACACCTTCAGCAAGGTCCCCTCAGAGGCCCCCCGACCTTTCGGAGAATCCTCCTTACAGACATTCCAACAAAGTCCTGTGCTTCCCCACATCTAACCACTGAGTGTGTACACCCAAAACCAATATATAAAAATGAATAATTAAAATAAATGCACTGATAGAGGCTTACTAAGTGTACATGCCCTTGACCAGAATCGAACCTGGGACCCTTCAGACTGCAGGCTGACACTCTATCCACTGAGCAAAACCAGTTAGGGCTGCAGTGTATGACTTCTAAGAAGGCTGGAAAAGGGGAGAGAAGTGCCTGAATACTAAGCAGGAAGACCTGTTGAGGTTTCAATGATAGTGTCAAGGACTGTGAATGAGCGGTGGAAATAAAGTCTAGACTCAGATATAAGGACTTAAGCAACAGGAGAGAGCCTGGGTGGGGCTGCTTTAGCTTCCTAGGAGAGAAGGGGTCCCTTCGGACATCAGGGGTGATCAAGTTCTGGCTCACTGGACAACACAAACCTTCTACCCATTCTCAAATAACCAGCTGTAGCCAAAAAGTAAGCAACCAGCATTTACATTTAAGAACACACTTTAAATACACTCTTACTGTCAAGAAAATATACCTTCAGCAAAGTACAAGAGACCTTCTGTAATAAAAAACTAAGAGCAGGTGAATTAACGCTTGTCTAGCAATGAATGTTTCAGCATTTTATGCTATTTAAAAATATTTAGATGTTTGTCATTTAACCCAGCCATGCTCCAAAGTCTTTAAGTTACCGAAGACTTTGGAAAATTATGCATAGGCATATGAGGCTGGAGAAAAGGTGTAGGGGGTGGGGGGAGGGAGCAGGCTCAGCAGCCTGTTTCCAGGCCTCTAGCCGCTTGGATTTAAAACTGCCACATTTTCCCTTAGAGATAACATGCTAAGGTTTGGGTGATAATGAGTTCAGCTTCTGATAGGAGCAGGACTATTAACTAAGTGCAGTTTTGTAGTTAAAGCAAGGTGCTCTTTGGGAAGGGGGTGGTGTTGTGAGAAGGTGCTGAGGTGAGAGCAGTTTTCAAAGCATTTAAGTGGGTGAGAATGCTGGCCTTGGGATCTAATGGCTCAGTGAGGGATCCCTTCGCTGCATCATAGAGGGGCTTTGCAAGAAGACTAAAGTTGGGAACCAGAGGTGAGAGTACCCAGCCAGCGCAAGAAAGGAGAATATTTCTTGTCTAGAGGAGGAGACAGTCATAGAGGAGATAAGGCATTTAGGGTCCATGGTAATGGCTCAGCTTTGTGGGGTGAGAGTGAAACCAAGGTAGGTGACTGTTATTGGGGATACTGGGCTTTATGGGGGGGATGCTCGGTAGCCCCTGTTGGGCATTGAGCTATAACGAGAAAAGAGTCAATAAGGAGGTCTCTACTAAGATGCAATATAGAGTGAGGTAGCTAATGGCTGTGAGACTAGTCTGTCAACCCCCAAGATAGAGGCATAGAAACACAGTTCATTTTTATATACTGATCTTGTATCATACCAATTGGCTGTACTAAATCATCAGTTCAATAGCTATTTTCATTGGGCTCCTTAGAGTTTTCTGTGTATAAGTCATAGCAAGTGAAGGTAGTTTTACCACTTTCTATTCAATCTGGATACATTTAATTTCCTTTATTCTCTAAATTGTTCTAGCTAAAATCACCAGTAAATTGTCAAATATAAGTGGAAGGGCGGGCATCCTGGTTTTATTCCTCATTTTCAGGAGAAAACATCCAGACGTTTCCCATTAAACATAGAATTACCTGTGATGTCCCATATAAGCTCATTCTCAGGTTGAGGAAAATCTCAAGTCCTGATTTGCTGAGTATTTCTATCATGAAAGGACATTGGATTTTGTCAAGAATTTCCTCTGAGCCTCTTAAGATGACCATGATATTTTTCCTTTTTACTCTGTTAATCTGATGTATTACATTAGTTGATTTTGAGATGTAACCCACCCCCACATATCTACCTGGTCATGCTGCATACTTCTTTTCAGATGTTGCTAGATTAGGTCCTACTGTTAATTAAGGTATTTTCTTTTTTATAATCTATATTCACAGAAGAAATATGTCTGCAGTTGGTTTGTTTTTGTGGTGATGAATCTGAGCTGCCCTACTGACAGCCTATGTAAGAGAGACAAGTCATTTAGCTCCCCAAGTCTCAGTTGCCTCTCTAACCAAAGGTGCTCAGATTAGTGCTTCCATGTTTAGGAGTCTGTGAAGATGAAAAGTACTGAGCCAATCCTCCTGTGGTGCTGAGTGTCTTACACTTAGTAAGCCTCTATCAGTGCATTTATTTTAAGTATTCATTTTTATACATTTGTTTGGGTTACCGGTCTGTGGTTAGACAGTCATATATTATACAACTGTTTGCATTGTAAAGTGTCTTGATTATTAGTGTTAGCATTCCTGTTCCTGTTCTCATTGTCATTGTAGTCATTATCTTATAAACAGTTTCCTAGACAGTGTGGGTCAGTGGTTGAACATCAACCCTTGCACCAAGAGACTGCTGCTTTGATTCCTGGTCAGGGCACATGCCCGAGTTATAGACTCATTCCCCAATGCAGGACCCAGCCTACCTATGTTTCTTTCTCATTGATGTTTATGTATCTCTCTCCCTCTCCTTTCTTTTCTGAAATAAATAAAATATGTACATCTATATGAAGCATAGTAACCTCCATCTTGTATAAAAACTGCTGTTTGAATTCTCTGGTATTGTTAGATAGTCCCTAATCCTGTAAACTCTGTTATTGTAAACTCTGTCACTTTAAGACAGTCTATTATTCTGTAAAATGACTTCGTTTTTTGTAGGGAGTGGCTATAGGGTTAAGCCTTGGACTGATCTGTTGGCAAAGCTACAAACAAGTCCCAGCTTAGAGGGCACAGCCCTCTTAGTATAATTAAGCTTGATCTTATCTGGGTAGCTAATGGGCTGTGGGAGATGCAGCAAGTGCTGCCAAAACAAGTGAAACTCACAAGAACATTGTAACTATGGTGACCACTACCTTGTTTACCTCTGACTATAAAATAAAGGCTCACCTTGCCGTCTGGATCTTTCTCTGTGGCCTTAGACAGGCACAGGAGATCCACCCTAGACCCAGCTTATTCCCTTTGTCTTTTCTTCAATCTGTCACGCCGTCCCTCAGGCTCGATGAACCCTTGGCTGTGCTGGCATGGCACAGTTTTTTTAGTTCAAATAATAGAAAAAGATAAACTTAACTGTCTAACCTTGCGAGCTAGCCATCTTACCTAATAATAGAGAAACATGTAAATTACCATACCTCCGCTACGCCCACAGCCAATCAGAGTGAGTATGCAAATTAACCCAACAAAGATGGAAGTTAATTTGCATACATACCTGGGTCCCAGGAACCTCCTCGGCACCCAGGTCACTCCCAGCTGGTCATCAGGTGGAGGCTTTAGGCTTGGGAAGGGGCTGAGCCTGTGATTGGAGGGGCAGGGGGATCCCCTCCCCAAGTCTAAAGCCTGGGGCGGAGGCTTTAGGCTTGGGAAGGGGCTGAGCCTGGGATCGGAGGTGCTGGGGCGGGGGTGGGGGGGACCCCTTCCCAAACCTAAAGCCTGGGGCGGAGGCTTTAGGCTTGGGAAGGGGCCAAGCCTGTGATTGGAGGGAAGGGGAAAAAATCAATGGAAACATATCCTCAGGTGAGGATAAAAAGAAAAAGAAAGAAATGTCATATCCTATGAAAGACACATCTTGAAAATGCTTAAAGAAAGTTGTCATTTTTTCACGGTGAAGGGACTGGAGTCCGTGTTAATGAAAATACCTTGGCGGCTGAGGTGACTGGCAGTGGCTGCAGCAGTGGGGTGATGGGGCTGGCACCTTCCCCTGATCAGCCCGGTTGCCTCTCACAAAGGGAGGCCAGACTGCGGCTTAGGTCCGCTCTCAACGGGGAGCGGGCCTAAGCCATCAGTAGGACATCCCCTGAAGGCTCCCAGTATGTGAGAGGGGGCAGGCTGGGCTGAGGGACCTCTATCCAGTGCACGAATTTCGTGCACCAGGCCCCTAGTCTAATATGATAGAATAAAATAGACTAATACTGATAATAATTTCAAGTACTAACTCATTATGTACTCAAGGTTACAAAATAACTGTAACAATAACCTACACAGAGGTCTTTGTGAAACCTGCAAACAAAGACGCTCAAAAGGTATAAATAAGAGACACTTCCTCTATGTCAGTGCTCAGAGATTTGGAAAAGACACCTCCCTCTGGGCCATGCGCAATAAACGACTCCTAATTAATTGGCTCATTAAGGCGTCTTGTATCTCATTCGATGATTTATGATACAACATATATACATATAGACATACACATATATCATTTTTAAACTGGCTGGTAAAATAACTATGAAGTAATATAATTCTGTGATGACTGTTTTGATTTCATCTATGGGTGGTTATTTTTCCTCCTCTGAAATCTTCAAAATACATGCTGTGATTAGGATGTATTGCCTTCTTAACTAGATAGAAAAATGTCATTGATTCTTCCACTACTGCTTCAAACACCATGTCTATATTTCAGTCAGACCACAAGGAAAAATATTTTTAGGTACAAACAAATATCTGTTCTTCTGCCATTTAAAGGTACTTCATGCTTTCTACCACAAAAAAGGATCCATGCTTACTTATTTTCACTCAGATATAAGAGATGCTGGAGTGCAACTTGGGAGTTCTCCAGTGAACACTGAGACTGGCCCCCACACATGAAGGAAAAGAAAAGACCAAAGAAAGAGACAGACCACTCCAGATTTTTAAGTGGCCGTTCTAATAAGCAAAGGAACTTGCATACCAGGGAGGTCTTGGGTGGCCATTAGAGCAGTAGACCTCCACACTGTCCATCAGAATCTTCAAAGTTTACATAAAAGCCTTCACTGGGTCACCCGGTCAGATGGGGTCAGCAAGGCATTGTTCTCTCAAAACTCAGTCCTTGAAATGGCCCTTAGTTCTCCATCAGTGGGCAGAACATACGTATATCCCAAGGACAGGGGTGGGAGGAAGGAATCTGATTGCCCAGTTATAGCTCATTGATTGACCAGCAGTGGCCTCGTCTCAATGACTCTCCCACAGAGCAGCTGCTTGAACTGTGTGTGACTCTTTCCAGTAGGGCCATGTGCCAAGGCTACGGGGAAAATCTCTCTTTACATACAGGAACTCCTTGTGCCTTCTCAGTGGAGCTCTTTGATGAAAAGATCATCTTGTAGGATGAGTCTTGGGACTTCATGGTTTCCATGGTGCAGGTGGATGCAGCAACACTAAGTCTACTCTGGCCCTTGTGTTTGCCATGATGGAGACTACAGGAACCACCTGCTCTTACCCCTAATGTATCACCAATGGGTTTTGTGTAACCCACTTGGATCTTCTCTTCTGATTGTAATATATAAAACTAGAGGCCCAATGCATGAAATTCATGCAAGAGTAGGCCTTCCTTCCCCCGGCTGCTGGCACCAGCTTCCCTCTGGCACCTGGGACGTGGGCTTCCCTCTGGCCACCTGCAGGACCTAGGATCTGGGCTTCCCTCTCAGCACCAGCTTCGTCTGGAAGGACATGTGGTCTAATTAGCACATTATGCATTTATTATTATTACTAGAGACCTGGTGCACGAAATTCATGCACTGGTGGGGGTCAGTGTCCCTCAGCCCAGCCTGCACCCTCTCCAATCTGGGACCCCTTGGGCAATGTCCGACTGCCGGGTTAGGCCCAATCCCATGGGGATGGGACCTAAACTGGCAGTCAGACATCCCTCTCACAATCCAGGACTGCTGGCTCCCAACTGCCAGCCTGATCACCCCTAACTACTCCCCTGCCAGCCTGATCGACGCCTAACTGCTCCCCGCCAGCCCTATTGCCCCCAACAGCCCTCTCTTGCTGATCCAGTCACCCCTAACAGCCCTCCCCTGGAGGCCTGTTCCCCTCCCAGCCACCCTCCCCTACAGGCCTGTGGTTGTGAGCCAGCAGTCCTGGATTTTGAGAGGGATGTCCCAGATTGGAGAGGGGGTGCAGGCTGGGCTGAGGGAGACCCCCCCCCACCCCCCGTGCACGAATTTTATGCACTGGGCCTCTAGTTATTTAATACAGCTGCTCCTGATGTCAGCCCTGGCATTTTGTTGTTTATCTGGGCCTGGAGCTAGAGGAGGAAAAGTCACCCTAGAGACAAGGTCCCACCCTACATTGATTGCCCATTGCTAGACACCTGGCCTTCCACCCTGGTGACCTCTGTACCTGGCCCATCTCCCTGCTCTGCGTAGGTCTGTGGAACTGCCTACAAGTAAGGGGTGGCTCACGACCTCAGAGGACCGTGACTGAATCACCAGCAGGAACACATTTTTCATGTGAAAAACATTTTCTAAAGGTAACCATTCTAAATACGCAGAAGTCACTTTTCCTGCTGGACATGGTGGCTTGTTTCTGGTTTCAATGCTCTTTCTGGGAATCTGGCTGTAGTTCTGGAAGGATACCACCCTAAGGCATCCCTGGTCCCTGAGCCTGGGCACCTTTTTGCAAATGCACACGTCAGACTCCAGTTGTCAACAAAGATCAAAATGGAGCCAGATTCATTAGGTGCCTTTTCAGTGTGTGTGTTTGCAAGGAAGGAACCCTGTTCCGTGGGGACTCTCAGCCCTGCCTCTCAGTGCAAATGTTCCTGGACAGCAGATCTGGCTGCTTTGGGCTCAGGCCTGTGCACCTCAGGCGCTAAGGGGCATGAGGTGCGAAGTGTCTGTCCACTGAGCTGGGCGCCAGGTGGGTGGTGCTGCTGAGGGGGCGGGTTGGTGGTGCTACGGTGGGGGCGGGTGGGTGGGGCTATTTGGGGAGCAGGTGGGTGGGACTACGTCCTGCTACCATGGGGAAGTTTACTAAGAGTCTCCCTTCTACTTCCGTCATTCCTCCATCTGCGATTGTTACGGTGCTGGGAGCTGCAGGCGGGACTCAGGGAGGCCCAGGAAACTAGAAATGGTGAGTGTGCGGCGGGGCGCGGAGACGGGGAGGAGGGGCGGGTGGAACCGCCCGGGCAGGACCGTCTCTCCACGGTCAGGTCCGGAGCCTGCGGACCCCAGGCGCCCAGGGACTCCGCTGAAACTGCAGGCCCCTCGGGCTCGCAGTGTGGGGCTCAGCCGGGACCCGGGGTCCAGTTTGTCCCCGCGGCAGGGCCTTGGGCTGCGGAGCGTGTCTGGGCAGCTCTGCACTCACATCCCCGCGGCTCCGCAGTTGGTGCGGTGACCACGTGGATGGTCATTGGGGACAATGGTGACTCGGTCTCCGCGGCTCGTGCATGGGAGGAGCTGCCATCTGTGGGGTCCCCTGTCCCTCCTTTCTCCCCAGAAGGATCCCGCTTTCTCCTGAGTTTTGATGTTTGTGGAGCAGGCTCTCAAGTCCACCCCCTGTCCCCCAGGCCCTGCTCTGCAGCAAATGCCTGCAATTCTAGTCTCTCCCCCGAATCCTAACCGCCAACCTTCCTTCTCTGAGTCACAGCATCTTTATCAGATATTTGTTTTGTGGTGCTTTTCAAACTGTTAAAAACAAAATTCAACTGAATAAATTGAATGTCAGATAAACAGCTTCACAGACAAGAAAA
Source organism: Plecotus auritus (assembly GCF_963455305.1). Taxonomy (NCBI): domain Eukaryota; kingdom Metazoa; phylum Chordata; class Mammalia; order Chiroptera; family Vespertilionidae; genus Plecotus; species Plecotus auritus. The sequence goes on from NC_137773.1 coordinate 90,753,526, forward strand.
AACTAAAGGAGTTCATCACCACCAAACCAGTATTATATAAAATGCAGAAGGGTATTTTCTAAGAAGCCAAAGGTAAAGGTAAAAATTATGAACAAGAAAGTGACTAAAATACATATCTATCAACAAGTGAATCTAAAAATTAGGTGAATAAAAAAATCTGACGAACAGAATAAACTGGTGAATATAATAGAATCAGGGGCATAGAAAGGGAGTGGACTGACAATTCTCGGGGGGAAAGGGGTGTGGGGGTGTGGGAAGAGATTGTACAAAAATTTTACACCTATGGATGAGGACGGGGGGGCGGAGGGAGGGCGCGGGTAAGGTGATGGGGTGGGTTGGGAACCGGGTGGAGGGGAGCTATGGGGGGAAAAAGAGGAACAACTGTAATAATCTGAACAATAAAGATTTATTAAAAGAAAATAAGAAATATTAAGAGATTTTACTGTAGAATTTTTACATTTAAGTCTTTAATCCACTAGAGTTAATTCTTGTATATGGTGTAAGAACGGGGTCTAAGTTTCATTTGCACACATTTTCCCAAACCATTTATTTAATAGACTGTCTTTACTCTATTGTATGCACTTGTCTCCTTTGTCATATATTAACTTAACATATAATTGTGGATTTATTTGTGGGCTCTCTGTTCTCTTCAATTGGCCTATATGTCTGCTTTTATGCTGGTACCATGCTGGTTTGATTACTATAGCTTTGTAATATAGTTTGATATCCGGTAATGAGGTATCTCTGACTTTGTTCTTCTTCGTCAAGATAGCTATGGCTATTTGGGTCTTTTGTGGATTCATATGAAATGTTGGATTACTTGTTCTAGTCCTGTGAAAAACGTCATTGGTATTTTGATAGGAATTGCACTGAATGTATGGGTCACCTTGGGTAGTATGGACATTTTAATGAAGTTAATTCTTATTTATGAGTATGGTATTTGCTTCCATTTATTTGTATCTTCTTCAATTTCTTTCTTCAGTGTCTTACACTTTTCTGGGTACAGGTCTTTTACCTCCTTGGTTAAATATATTCCTGGGTAATTTATTTTTTATGCCAAATCCATTATACTCTTATGGGACTACCAACCTATATGAGGTCTGTTGTTGACCATAGGTTGTTATGTGGCTCATGACTGTATTAACGCATTGCGGACCAGTAGTTTTATTGCTAGCTTTACCCAGTGGCCAGATAAGTTTCTATTGAACGAGTACAAAAATTATTTTACAAAGTATCATATTTTAAAAAGATATCTGCTTGTAAGAACATGTAATAAATAACTTCAAAATGCAATGGGTATTTAATATTAAGGCATGCCTTTAAAATTTACTAGTATGGAAGACACTGTGTCATAAGAAAACAGAATGCTCATGATCTGCCTGCAATGTGTTAAGTTTTGCTTTTGGTGATGTGACTTTACACAAGTGATTCATTGTGCGCCTGTTGTCCCCTTTTCTAATAGAACAGACACAAAATTTGAATTATTATTTTCCCATAGTCAATGAATGGCTGTCTTTGAATTAAGTATTTTATATGTGTGTATTTCCAGGTAGCTAATAACCACCTGAAAGTAATTTGCATCAAAGCTTTGTGCCTCTCTTTCCAGGATCTTTCCTCGGTAACAGAAATCCCCTGAGAAATCCTTTGGGTGGTTGCTCTTGAGTAACTTTCTGCAGGTTGTACATCAGCCCTGCCTCTCCCCTAGTTTGTGACCTTTAAACATGTTTTCATATTATTTTACTCTCAGGTTTTAAGTGAATAAAAATGCATGCAATCATTGCAACTTAAAACAAATTGTGAAATATTTTAAGTATTCCTGACACAAGTGCCTCTCAGAGAAATAAAATACTTTATTGTTACACTAGGGGCCCAGTGCACGAATTTGTGCAACTTGAAAGGGGGCCACGAGGCTGCAGTGGGCATGGGGGTGGGTCTCAGCCCATATTCCGCGCCCCCAGCCAGCCCCTGCCTCTGCGGCCCCCAGTCCCCTATCTGCTGGCAGCCCCACTCTCGCCTCAGGAAGTGGTGGGGCAGGGCCTCAGGAAGTTCTCAGGATGAGGCCAGCAGAGTTTATCAGATTCAAAAAGACCAAAATTTGGCCATGTGAGGGTGTACACTGTACTGGTGGTGCCTGGAAAGGAAAAATGGCCCCAGACCTAGAGCCACACAGCTCAGTCTGTGCCAGATTCTCCAGGAACCTGATCTCTGCAGGACAGGCCCACTAAGTGTGAGGCAGGTGGGGCTTGGGGAAAGGTGGATGGAGGGGCACCCAGCCTTGAGCATCCAACTTAGTCTGTCCTGTGTTCTGCCCACACCTCAGCATGGTGGAGCCACCAGGAGAGGCTTGCTGCTGGGAGTCCAGAGGTGGGACTAGGGCATCTCTCTTGAGGGGGAGGCACCAGTCAGGTTTACAGGAAATTTTGGGGAATGACCCCTTCCCCAGAGGCACACAACTCAGTCACTGACACCTTAGAGTCTGCCCATCCTCAGGCCCAGGCAGCTGACTCCTCAGCAGAGCACAATATCCACAGGGTTTTTCTTACCTTGTAATTAGCACTTGGACTATTCATTTTAAAATATATATATATCTTTATTGGTTTCAGAGAGGAAGGAAGAGAAATAGAAATATCTATGATGGAATAGAATAAGCCATAGACTGCCTCCTGCCATCCCCCTCCCCACTGGGGTTGGAATCTGCAACTGGTCATCTGTCCTGATCAGAGATGAAACATGACCTCCTGTGTGGGAACCCCTTTCACGTCCCGCGTGGTTCAGGGCCCACTCAGGGTCCAGTTTCTGGAGAAGGCCGCACACAAATGAAGAGAGAGACTAGAAAAGAGTTAATTTGGAAATATTGGGGGGCCAGGCGGGAGCCCACCTCTAGTGGGAGGACTACCCTTTGCTTTTGCCTTGCTATCCCTTTTATTAAGGTTTGGGATACACTCATTTCCTGTAGGCAGGAAATTCCAATAATAGCCAATCAGCAAGAATTTACATAAGAGTAACAGGTGGAGGCTGCTTCAACTACCAATATCTCAACTAAACAATGAGTGATCAAAACAATTAAGGTTGTTGACCAGCCTTCCCAGTTTCCTGTCCACATCTATTAGTGGTAGAATGATTGGTCTCCGGCATCTCCCCCGTTTCTTTCCTTTAAAAAAATCTTACATCTGCAGACCAGAAATAAACACATAAGAACAAAAATGTTTGAGTCCCAATTTCAATGTTCAACAGTTCTGAGTTCCAGTTTCAGTGTCCAACAGTTCTTTATATGTACATGTCAGCAATGACATCTGGATGGTGGACACATGGTGGCAATGCAGGTCCGACCCTCTCTGGTTTGGTCCTAGGCAACCTGCAGCGATGCACAGCTGCTTACTGCTAGCGTGGCAAGGTGTCGTCAGCGTCTTCCATCTCTAGACTGTTTCTCCTCTTGTCTTCATGGTTGGAGCAGACCTGTCACAATTTCTCTCTGTTGCAGGAATCCACATGGTCTTGGAGTTGTTTTCTGAAAATATACAAACATATTCTCGACCAAAAGTTAATAAAGGAATCTTTTCTATAAATTTTACTTGGGATCCTTTTTATTTTTGCCCAAATGATTTTCCTTTGGCCTATTTTGATACCATGTATGTTTTTCATTGGTATCTTGCTGTTAGCATTACAAATGAAAATGAAAATTTCTTAAAGTAAAAATTTTCTAGATGTAATTTTCTTGCAGAATATTTTTCCTTACATGCTATTTTTCCACTATCCCCCTTTTTTGATTAATGGAGGCTTTTGGAAATTTTATAATGCAGTCTTGATAACTTTAAATTTTAATTTTTTGCACAAAAATATGACTGCTTTAGGTTCTTTGCCTGTTAAGCAATTTTACCATGAGATGAACTACCAATAGAAATTTTAGTTAATAGTTTAGGAACAGCTTTTTGTCCAGTACAATTAAATTTTCTTGAATATTCACTTATTTCAATTAGCCAATTTAAATTAATCTGAAAACTTGGCTTCTATTTTACTGTCAAATTTAATACTCTAACCATCTTAGTTTACCCTGTAAATATTAGTGGAAAGGATTATTTGCATTCTTGAGAAGGCCCTGAGCACTCCTAGATTTAGGTTAGATTTAGATATAGGGCAGTCACTGAAAGGTAAAGAATTTTGTTTACTTTATCTTATCTGGGCAAATCCTGAACTTCTTAACTCCAGAGATTAAAAAGCAACAATAGAAAATGGAGCTTCAGGAAAAAAAGCAAACCCTAACTGAAAGAGTAAAGTTTTTTTTTTACAGCTGTCCGTTTTATCTTAACTCTCCAAGGTCTTCCCCCTCCTCCAGTGATGGGAACAAGACCCTTAAACCTGTCCCAGGAAACAGCCCCGAGCTAAGAGCAGACAGAGCAAATAGTGCTCTGACAGATAAGAAAAGCAGGACATGAGATTACCAGATGGGACTGTTGACTGAAAACTTAGGCCCTGTCATTAAACATGTTATTAACGAGCCCTGTTGGAATTTCCTGGCGGCTTTGTCCTCTCTTCCCCCTCACATGTGTAACCCCCGATGTATGGTTTTTGCCTATATATACTTGTAAGACTTTTTGCTCGGGGTTCGACTCCTCTGCTCCCGTGTGAGTTACGAGTTGAGCCCCAGCGCGCTGGAATAAAGCCTCTTGCTGTTTGCATCAAGTGACGCCTCCTGCGGATGATTGGGGTTGCCGTCGATCCGTGGGATAGAGTAAGGGTCTCCCTCTGGGGGTCTTACATTTTGGGGGGCTCGTCCGGGATCTGAAGACCCCCCCTCATCCGCGGAGTCGACCTTGGAGGTAAGAAGGGATACCCCAAGGTTGTCTGTCTTTGTCTTGTGTTTTGCTAGTGAGTCTGGTCCTGTGTGTGCGCTTTCGGTTTTGCAGCCATTCGGCGACTCGTGAGTGGCCGAACAGTGGTTGGTAGACGTGCCTGGAGGGCCACAGGTTGCAGCCCTGGGGGACGCCCCAAGGGTGGAGGAGAGCCAGGGACGCCTGGTAGTCTCCTACTGTAAGGGCACTGATCGGGTTCTACTGTTGGATCAGAGATTGTCAAAATTGCGCCCATCTGATTCTGTTGTGTGTTTGTGGCGGACAGGGTGGAGTAAGTGGGTCCTTGTGTCTGTAATATTTTTGTTATTTGTGTTTCTGATGACGTACGAACTGACGATGGGACAGACTGTGACAACCCCTCTTAGTCTGACCTTAGACCACTGGACTGAAGTTAAGGGAAGAGGTCGCGACCTATCACTTGAGATCAAGAAAGGTCCATGGCGGACCTTCTGCTCCTCAGAATGGCCTGCTTTTAATATAGGATGGCCAACAGAAGGAACCTTTGACCTATCTGTTATTTTTGCTGTTAAGGAGATTGTTTTTCAGAAAGAACCTGGAGCCCATCCGGATCAGCAGCCCTACATCGTGGTCTGGCAGGACCTGGTGCAAAATCCACCCCCCTGGGTTCGACCTTGGGTTGTAAAACCCAAGCCCCGGCCGGCCACTCAAGTTCTAGCCGTCCAATCTCCCAGTTCTGGGGAGAAATTCAGTCACTCGGACCCCCCCAAGAAGATTTATCCAGAAATCCAGTCTGACCTCCTTCTCCTTGACTCACCTCCCCCGTATCCTCCTGCCCCGGTTCCCGTAGGGGGTTGGGAAGAGCCAGAAGCACCGCCGGCTCCTGCAGCTGCCCCCTCTGCTCCCCCTAATGAGTCTCTGCCGGGGCCTGCGCAGGGCACCAGGAGCCGCCGCGGAATGACTCCCAACACCACCGTCGCCCTCCCCCTGAGGGCTTACGGGCCCCCGCCGGCGGCGACGGTTGGTGGACCGGCTCCTCTTCAGCCCCTCCAGTACTGGCCTTTTTCCTCCGCAGATCTGTATAATTGGAAGACTAATCATCCTCCCTTTTCAGAGGACCCCCAGCGCTTAACCGGGCTGGTGGAGTCTTTGATGTTCTCTCATCAGCCCACCTGGGATGATTGATTACTACAGACCCTTTTCACTACTGAGGAGAGGGAGAGGATTTTATTGGAGGCAAGGAAGAATGTACCAGGAGCAGATGGATGACCCACCCAGCTCCCCAACATCATCGAGATTGCCTTCCCCCTCTCCAGACCTGACTGGGATTTCAACACGGCAGAAGGTAGGGAGCGACTGACAGTCTATCGCCAGACTCTAGTGGCCGGCCTCCGTGGGGCAGCGAGACGCCCCACTAATTTGGCTAAGGTAAGAGAGGTTATCCAGGGGGCCATGGAACCCCCGTCAGTATTTCTTGAACGCTTAATGGAAGCTTTCAGGCGCTATACCCCGTTTGACCCTACCTCTGAGGGGCAAAGGGCTTCCGTGGCCATGGCTTTCATAGGGCAGTCAGCAATAGATATTAAAAGAAAGTTGCAGAGAATAGAAGGGTTACAAGACTATACCCTGCAGGATTTAGTTAAGGAGGCAGAGAAAGTATATCATAAGAGGGAAACTGAGGAGGAAAAAGAACAAAGAAAAGAAAAGGAAAGAGAGGAAAGAGAAAGCAAAAGGGATCGCAGGCAGGAGAAGAACCTGACACGAATTTTGGCCGCAGTGGTAGGTGAGAGAGGCCAGGAACAAACCCAGGGCAGGGCTAAAAAGTCAGGTAACCTGGGCAACCGCACCCCATTAGACAAAGACCAGTGTGCCTACTGCAAAGAAAAAGGTCACTGGGCTAGAGAGTGCCCTAAGAAGAAGAAGAACGGGTCCTCCAAGAAAGTGTTAGCTCTGGAGGAAGAAGAAGACTAGCGGTGACGGGGCTCGGAACCCCTCTAAAGGTGGAGGGGAAGCCAGTTGAGTTCCTAGTAGACACTGGGGCTCAACACTCGGTCCTACTCGAACCGTCTGGACCCGTCTCCCACAAGAAATCATGGGTCATAGGAGCCACAGGGCACCAGCAGTACTCATGGACTACCCGAAGAACGGTAGACTTAGGAACGGGACGGGTAACCCACTCGTTTCTAGTCATCCCCGAGTGCCCTGCACCCCTACTTGGGAGAGATCTCCTAACCAAAATGGGAGCCCAGATTACCTTCACCCCTGATGGCCCGGAGGTGACCCAAAGCAAGAGAATGACTACCACCCTGACCATACGCCTAGATGATGAACACAGACTTTTTGAGGAACAGGGAGCAGAGAAAAGTCACATAGATGACTGGTTGAACAGGTATCCGGGAGCGTGGGCCGAGACAGCTGGAACAGGACTAGCTGCAGAATGGCCGCCCGTAGTCATAGAGCTGAAGGCCACTTCAACTCCTGTGGCTGTACGCCAATACCCCATGACTAAGGAGGCCCGGGAAGGAATTAGGCCCCACATCCAGCGCCTCCTTCAGCAGGGCATCCTAGTGAAGTGTCAGTCGCCATGGAACACTCCTCTGTTACCTGTTAAGAAGCCTGGCACAGGAGACTATCGCCCAGTACAGGACTTAAGGGAAGTGAACAAGCGGGTACAGGACATCCACCCCACTGTACCTAACCCTTACAGCTTGTTGAGCTCTCTCCCCCTGGATCATATTTGGTATACTGTCTTGGATTTAAAGGATGCTTTCTTCTGCCTACGACTACACACTTCCAACCAGAACATCTTTGCATTCGAGTGGAGGGACCCTGACTCTGGGACTACAGGACAACTGACTTGGACCCGGTTACCCCAGGGGTTCAAGAATTCTCCGACCCTCTTCGATGAAGCTCTTCACCAAGATTTAGCCCACTTCCGTGCCAGCCATCCCCAGGTAACACTTCTGCAGTATGTAGATGACTTACTACTGGCCGGGGCCACAGAGGAAGAGTGCCAACGAGGCACGGGACTACTGCTAGAAGAACTCGCCCACTTAGGATATCGGGCCTCCGCCAAGAAGGCCCAGATCTGCCAAAAGGAGGTATCGTACCTGGGGTACGCCCTCAAAGGGGGGCAGAGATGGCTAACGGAGGCCAGAAAACAAACTGTGACTCAGATACCTGTTCCTCGCTCACCCCGCCAGGTGCGAGAATTTTTAGGGACTGCGGGGTTTTGCCGCTTGTGGATCCCCGGGTTCGCTACCCTGGCAGCTCCCCTCTATCCTCTGACTAGAGAGGGTGCCCCGTTTGAGTGGGGTGACAGCCAACAGCAAGCCTTTGATGACATCAAGAAGGCATTACTGTCAGCCCCAGCCCTGGCATTGCTGGACGTAGCAAAGCCCTTCGTCTTATTTGTGGACGAGAGAAGGGGAGTAGCCCAAGGGGTGCTGACCCAGCCTCTAGGGCCATGGAAGAGGCCGGTAGCCTACCTCTCCAAGAAGCTAGATCCCGTTGCTAGTGGTTGGCCTGCCTGTCTGAGGTCCGTGGCGGCAGTGGCAGTATTAGTGAAAGATGCTGACAAATTAACTATGGGACAGAAGCTAACGGTCATTGCCCCCCACTCCTTGGAGAGCATCATCAGACAGCCCCCTGATCGGTGGCTGTCCAACGCCCGCATGACACACTACCAGAGTCTCCTACTGAATGAAGACAGGATCCAGTTCGGGCCGCCTGCCATCCTCAACCCAGCTACTCTACTACCTGACATGTCCACCCAGGAGAGTGTGCTGCATACCTGTCAAGAGATACTGGCAGAAGAAACGGGGACCCGAAGGGACCTCCGAGACAAGCCCTTGCCAGACGCTCAGCTGACCTGGTTCACTGATGGAAGCAGCTACATAATAGAAGGTAAAAGGGTGGCCGGGGCGGCGGTAGTGGATGATGAGCAAATTATCTGGGCAAGCAGCCTACCCGAAGGGACGTCGGCTCAGAAGGCCGAGTTACTAGCTCTGACTCAGGCTCTGCGATTGGCAGAAGGGAAGAAGATTAACATCTACACTGATAGCAGGTATGCCTTTGCTACTGCCCATGTCCACGGGGCCATCTACCGGAGGCGGGGGCTACTAACGTCGGCAGGGAAGGAAATCAAAAATAAAGAAGAAATTCTAAGCCTGTTAGAGGCCGTTCACCTTCCTAAAAAAGTGGCCATTATTCACTGTCCTGGACATCAGAAAAGAGGGTCCAGGGTTGCCGGAGGGAACCAAAGGGCTGACAGAGAAGCCAAGCGGGCGGCTCAGGGACTCAACATCCTATCTTTGTCTGGGGAAAAACCGGGGTCTCACCCTGAGGATGCGGTATATCCCTCTATCAGGAACTTTGAATATTCAGAATCAGACCTTGAGAGAATGGACAGATTAGGATTTCGCCTGGAGACTCCAGAGGGGATCCGGGAAACTACAGAAGGAAAAAGAATCCTCCCTGTAAAGCAGGCTATCATTTTTCTTAGACACCTTCATAAGCTAACTCATCTGGGCCCAAAACATTTAAAAACTATAGTCCAGTCTTCACCGTATTATATCATGAAACTAGGGGAGCTCGCAGATACAACTGTAAAAGAATGCAAGCCTTGCCAGATGGTGAACGCCCAGCCCAGCAAGCTATCTCAGGGCAAGCGGCTCCGAGGAGACCACCCTGGGAGTTACTGGGAGGTAGACTTCACTGAGGTAAAGCCAGCCAGGTATGGATACAGATACTTATTGGTATTCATAGATACATTTTCAGGATGGTTTGAAGCCTTCCCTACCAAGAGGGAGACTGCTCAGGTGGTGGCCAAGAAAATACTAGAAGACATCTTCCCGAGATTCGGGGTGCCCAAGGTAATCGGGTCAGACAACGGCCCTGCGTTTGTTGCCCAGGTAAGTCAGGGACTGGCCAAAATCCTGGGGCTTGATTGGAAATTACATTGTGCTTATAGGCCCCAAAGCTCAGGACAGGTAGAAAGAATGAATAGAACTTTAAAAGCGGTCATGACTAAATTATCCTTAGAGACTGGCATAACAGACTGGACAGTCCTCCTTCCCTTTGCTTTGTTTCGGGTACGCAATACCCCTGGCTCCCTCAAGCTAACTCCTTTTGAAATTCTTTATGGGACTCACCCCCCACTCATTACCATCCAGCACCTCCCTTCCCCAGAATCTTACTCCTCTCAATCTCTGTACACCAGATTAAAAGCCCTTGAGACTTGTGCAAAGGGAAGTGTGGAACCGGTTGGCTGAGGCATACAAGCCTGGAGACCTGCAAGTACCTCATCAGTTCCAGGTCGGAGACTCGGTGTACATTCGGCGCCACCGTGCGGCCAACTTGGAACCGAGGTGGAAAGGACCATACATAGTGCTGCTCACAACACCGACTGCAGTGAAGGTCGATGGCATCGCCGCCTGGATCCACGCTTCACATGTCAAGCCCGCACCACCACCAGACCCAGCGTGGAAAGTGGAGAAAATGGATAACCCCCTCAAGCTCCGCATTCACCGTGTTCCTGCTCCTGTTGGCGCACCTCCCGCCGATAAGTAGTCCTAACCCTCATGCCCCCCAACGACTAACATGGCAGGTCCTCTCCCAGACTGGAGATGTAATATGGAGCACCACCAAGGAGAACCCCCTTTGGGCCTGGTGGCCGTCCTTAACCCCAGACATTTGCGCCTTAGTAGCTGGATTAGACAATTGGGATATCCCCACCGTGACCTCCGAGGAGGCCCGCAACCCTTGGGTACCCTCAGACAGGCCTTTTGGGGGAGCAGAATACCGCCTTGTCGAGGGGTATGACCCAGGCTGTAGCTACCCACGCTCCCGTGACACTTTAAGCCAGACTCCTTTCTATGTCTGCCCCCGGGATGGGAGGTCAAGGAACGAGGCAAGGAGGTGTGGAGAAATAGACCATTATTATTGTGCAGAATGGGGCTGTGAAACTACTGGAAATACTTATTGGCATCCCACCTCCTCGTCGGATCTGATAAAGGTACAGAAAAATCTTACGGCCACCAACTGTAACAATCAAGGGTGGTGCAATCCTCTAAACATCTCCTTCACGGAGAAAGGAAGGAAATCGCAGGAATGGATTAGAGGGAGAACTTGGGGAGTACGTTTCTATATGTCAGGTTATGACAATGGATTTACCTTCTCTATCAAGCTTAAGGTTGAAACCCCGACCGCCGTCCAGGTAGGGCCTAACCTAGTACTATCTGAACGACGGTCACCAACCGCCCATATCAGACCGCCCGTTCCCCGAGTCACAACAAATAGGCCCGATAATACAGCTCGGCTCAACCCAGTTACTGGCCTCCCCAGTCCCCGGACTGCGGGCTGCAGCCGCCGCCCACCGGGGCCTCCTGCTGCCTCGGTCCCCGGCCTAGCAAATACACCCGAGATAACGAGCACAGCGCAGAGACTCCTTAATCTGATACAGGGAGCTTTCAGCGTTCTCAATGCTTCCAACCCTAACCTGACTGAGTCTTGCTGGTTATGTCTAGTGTCAAGCCCTCCCTATTACGAGGGGATTGCTTTCTCAGGGACCTTTAACAATACCACCTCCCATGACTCCTGTAGCTGGGGGTCGAACAGTAAACTTACCCTTACAGAAGTCTCTGGGCATGGCACTTGCTTAGGTACAGTTCCTACAAACCGTAAGCATCTGTGTAATCGGACCATAGGAAGCCCCCAAACAACTACCAACTACTATCTGGTCCCCCCTGTAGGCGGATGGTGGGCCTGCAGTACAGGGCTGACCCCATGTGTTTCCTCATCGGTGTTCAACACCGCCAAAGACTACTGTGTCCTCGTACAGCTGGTGCCCAGAGTTATCTACCATGAAGCAGGCTCTTTCGAGGCTGAGTTCGACCTACGACCCCGTAGACAGAAGAGGGAACCGGTCTCGCTCACTTTAGCTGTCCTGCTAGGTCTGGGGGTAGCGGCCAGAGTAGGAACAGGGATGGCCACGCTCGTTCAGACTCCTCAGTATATCGAGGGGTTACGGGCAGCTGTAAATGAAGATCTAAGAGCAGTAGAGCAATCAATCACAAAATTGGAAGAGTCGCTGAACTCTTTATCCGAGGTGGTACTACAGAATAGGCGAGGCTTAGATCTCCTATTCCTCAAGGATGGTGGATTATGTGCTGCACTAAAAGAAGAATGTTGTTTTTACATAGATCACTCTGGTGTAATAAAAGATTCTATGTCCAAACTTAGAGAAAGACTAGAAACAAGACAACGAGATCGGGAAGCACATCAAGGGTGGTTTGAGAGTTGGTACAGCCGGTCCCCTTGGTTCACCACCCTCATATCCTCCCTGATGGGTCCCCTTATTATACTACTTTTAATTCTCACTTTTGGACCCTGCATCTTAAATCGCCTAGTCACCTTCATCAGGGAGAGAATAAGTGCTGTACAGGTACTAATGCTCAGGCAGCACTACCAGTCCCTCCATCAGGGAGACAGCCTCGGGGAAGAGTATGTAAAGACAGAAGTTCCATGATTAGAACTTACCAAAAAGCAAATGGGGGAATGAAAGGTAAAGAATTTTGTTTACTTTATCTTATCTGGGCAAATCCTGAACTTCTTAACTCCAGAGATTAAAAAGCAACAATAGAAAATGGAGCTTCAGGAAAAAAAGCAAACCCTAACTGAAAGAGTAAAGTTTTTTTTTTTACAGCTGTCCGTTTTATCTTAACTCTCCAAGGTCTTCCCCCTCCGCCAGTGATGGGAACAAGACCCTGAAACCTGTCACAGGAAACAGCCCCGAGCTAAGAGCAGACAGAGCAAATAGTGCTCTGACAGATAAGAAAAGCAGGACATGAGATTACCGGATGGGACTGTTGACTGAAAACTTAGGCCCTGTCATTAAACATGTTATTAACGAGCCCTGTTGGAATTTCCTGGCGGCTTTGTCCTCTCTTCCCCTTCACATGTGTAACCCCCGATGTATGGTTTTTGCCTATATATACTTGTAAGACTTTCTGCTCGGGGTTCGACTCCTCTGCTCCCGTGTGAGTTACGAGTTGAGCCCCAGCGCGCTGGAATAAAGCCTCTTGCTGTTTGCATCAAGTGACGCCTCCTGCGGATGATTGGGGTTGCCGTCGATCCGTGGGATAGAGTAAGGGTCTCCCTCCGGGGGTCTTACATCACCATTAGCCACTTCTCTGTTGCTTGGGTCTCAATATGAGCTGGGCCAAGTCTCTAGTATGTAGCTGGATCTCAATCTGAGCTGGGCTCTGTTACCTGGGTCCCGATCTGAGCTGGGCGTGGGAAGCGCGAAGCAGCCATGGGGGCAGGAGATGTCCCTCAGAAGGGGCGAGGATTCACGCCCCTGCAAGGCTGGGGGGGGAGGTGAGGGTCTGTGCCCCACCTCTGTTGATCCCCAAGTTCTCTCCTGATGGCCCCCCTGCGACTGTGCCTGTCTTAGGTTGTTCCTTCCTTGAGGAATCTTACCCGTCTCTGGCTAACCAGCCATCCTCCGGGGCCAAGCAGGGTGATGTGAGGTTCAGTTCTGTCTCCTTGGTAGCCTATGCCCCCGTGGCCTCCACGCCCAGCGCCTGCCTCAGGATCCCACCTAGGCCACCGGTGGGGCCCCAGCACTGATCACAGATCTTGGGAAACCCAGGTTTCTTCTCCAGGGAGGGCCCAGCTCACGCCATTGGGCCTGAGACAGATCCATGGTACCAGCCACCACGAGGCTTCAACCTCAGCATAAACAGAAAACTCAAGCAACAGCTATGGGCAATTGGATTGTGAGGAGAGGGTCCCTCTTAGCAAATAAGGCAAGAAAGGCCAATATAGGATGCTCAAGTGCCTTCCCAGCGAGGCTTTCCACACAGTGGAAGGGATTAAATCCTTTCATGTCCTTTTAAATTGCTGCCAAACATAAAAAAATTTTGATTTTTAAGTTTGTTTGGATAATTGTTCAATATGCTGTTGTAAAATATCAAAAATTATAATGACATTGTAGAATAATATCATGTAAGGATATTCTTTGCTCTAGGCCATGGCAATTCAATTTCAAACTGGCTGGCAATTTCTTTTTGTATAGACCAGGTCTAGTTACATTTTTTGCACCTCTCCCAGGAGCAAGTAGTGATAGTCCCCTACTTTAAAGGCCAAAACCTTTATAACATCTAAAAGTAAAATATAGTTATTAATTTTTATTTGATAAAGCTTTCCATGTGATTCCAAGTATCAATCGGTTAAATCTAAAATATTTCCTTTAAGAAGAGAGAATAAATTTCTTGTATTACTCTGGGCCCTTGGAGCTTTCCAAGAATCATCTCTGTTAAAGCCTTGAAATTTTAACATGGAAAAAATGATCAAATATATATATATATATCCATGATTTAAAGATTACAATACTTTTTATAATTATCTTAAGATATCAATTAGATTTTAAACTAGTTTTTGCATAGAAAAATTTGAATTAATCCTCTTTTTTAATTAGACCAATAATAAGCAACTTATTTTGAATTCCTAATTATTAGAGAAAACACAACATTTTATTTTCTCAAAAATAAGTTCTTATACTTTAGACACTTAATTACCACAACTATATAATTTCTCCCAATTTAATTTGCACTTTGAACTTTTAAAGCTGGCAAGTCAAATATATTTAGTATTTCCTAGATTAATAACACTTTACATTTTTAAGAAAAATACAAGACATAATCAATTAATAGATTCAATTCTGTCCTCTAGGTTTTTTATGAGGCAAAGTTAAACTTTACTTTTTATTTGCCAGTAGCTCTGTAAAACCCGGTTTGGTTTATTTGAATGTAAATTACCACATTTTTCAAAGATGGTTCCTGGCAGGAAACTAGATTACCTGTCTGCTGGGGGAAGGGCGTCCACCCCTTCCTCCATTAACAAAGGGCGTAGCCAGTTACCTGGGCTACTTGGATCTTTATAATTAATACATTATTTATCTATATTTCAACAATTTCTTTGAGATTCTAGAGTCAATTATAATTAAAGCATTTACTTTGGATAAATTCTATAACAGAGACAAATTTACTTATTTTCTTGAAGGCCTTAAAAGTTAATTTTTAACAAGGTTCATTAGCATTTTAAAAACTACTGTTGCTGGAATTAGCTTGAATTTCTTTCGAGAAGACCTTTTCGCCATTTTTCTTAGGAAAAAGAACCAGTTCTGGGTTTCTCATTTTCTATAGCTTTTGCAGAGAGATTCCAGCTGAAGACAATCTAAATGTCCGAAATCGGACCATGCGCGCATTCTGTCTTATAGCTAGGTTCTCTCCCCACGAGCACAGAAATTCCAGACACATTTCTAAATTTTTAAGACTTTTTCATGGCGGGAAAGGAAACTTTAAATTAGCATACTGGGAGAGTGGGCTTCCATATTGGATCTCCACGTGTCTCCCTTCCCCCACATCCTGCTTACTTCGGGGGAAGTTTCAGCAACAGATCTGGCCAAATTTCTTTTCATGCCTAAAAGATAGACAGATCTTAAATTTTTTCTTTCTTTTTCGCTTTCCAAAGTAATAACTAGCGCCCAATTTGGCCAAGATTTGCATTTCCCTGCGAGTTCTTTTATAATTTTTAAAAGAAACCTTAAGTAATCTCATTGCGGGAGAGCGGATAGCCCTGCCCTCTCCTGCCACCTTTGAATTTCTCCAAACCAGAGGCGGTTTTAGCAGTGGAGTTTCATTTCTTATTACAGATTTTAAATTCCAAATACCAATTAAGATTTTAATTTGAACAAGAAGCCACATTATTTTATAATCTAATTCTTCCCCATTAGCCTGGCTGAAAAAGACGTTCCCACCCTACTTACAGATCTCGACTCTGCAGCTAGTCCGTGGGCTTTGCGTGCGGTGAATTTTCCTCACCTTTTTCCGGTGAATTTCCCTCACCTTTTTCTGGTGAATTTCCATACCTTTTCTCGGTGTAATTTTTTTCCTTCCTTCGCTCTTAGGCGAAAAATACCTTTTCCTCCAGAAGTCCCGCGTTGAAGGCGCCAGATGTGGGAACCCCTTTCACGTCCCTCGTGGTTCAGGGCCCACTCGGGGTCCGGTTTCTGGAGAAGGCCGCACACAAATGAAGAGAGAGACTAGAAAAGAGTTAATTTGGAAATATTGGGGGGCCAGGCGGGAGCCCACCTCTAGTGGGAGGACTACCCTTTGCTTTTGCCTTGCCATCCCTTTTATTAAGGTTTGGGATACACTCATTTCCTGTAGGCAGGAAATTCCAATAATAGCCAATCAGCAAGAATTTACATAAGAGTAACAGGTGGAGGCTGCTTCAACTACCAATATCTCAACTAAACAATGAGTGATCAAAACAATTAAGGTTGTTGACCAGCCTTCCCAGTTTCCTGTCCACATCTATTAGTGGTAGAATGATTGGTCTCCAGCACTCCTGGTTCATAGGTGGACGCTCAAACACTGAGCAATGCAGTTCGGGCAAACTGCATTTTTTGATGGTTGCCTGCTGACAGCTTGAGCCTCAGTCCACTCTTGTCCCTTTTGCCTCCCACTTGAACAACCTGATAAGAAAGCCTGGGTGGTGTCTCCTGTACAGCAGGCAGGTGATTCAAACCACAGAATCCCTGACTGTGCAGAACTCTTGCCCAGGACCCATCTTCGAAGCCCCACATGACCACACCAGGCTCCATTTCTGGCTCTGAAGCCAGGTCTCAGCTGCTTGAGAGGCCAGCCCAGCCCTCCTTTGAGACCTCTATGTGAGTCCTAAGGCTTTTCCTGCTCTCTTGGTGTGGGTGTGAGGGGTGTGACACACCAGCATCACTTCATCCACACCTCTGCAGGTGACCATAACACTTGAACTTGCTGCCAGGAACAGCACATCCCAACATACCAGTTGTGAGGGTCTGTCTTCTGTTTCTCAGACTTGCTCACCTGTGGCTGCTGGGTGTTGGGCAGATGGTGCTGGGAGCTGTGCTGCCCCATGTGGCATTGCTGAGCCTGTTGCGCCTCATTTCTATGTACCAGAGTGGGCAGTTTCATGCATTTCTAGGCAGATGGCAGGCAGAGTATGGTATTGGGCTCACTTTAAAGTGATTCTGGAATCATTTGCTCTGGCTCTGCCACTTAAATAAATGTGTGACCAAATATAGCAGGCTAATTTTTAAGTTGATGATATTGTATGCCCATGAATGATGTTATAACTATCTAGATGGCCCTTGGCAGAAAATAGGTTCCCAGCCCTGCTCGATCTAGCTATACAATAGTGGAATATGCTAATTAGCCAGGACGCCGTAACGTCACGACTGGGCTCTGGACACAGATCCACAGCTTTGCGGAGACTCTCTACCAGGACACCCAGAGGCCATGTGGCTGGCCTGCAAGGTGGCCGAACCCAGTGCCCTTTTAAGATGTGAAACCGAGAGGAGGTGCGGGAGGAAATCCAGAGAATGGGATGTGGGGGTTCAAGACTCACTTACTTTGAGCTTTGTCCTTCTTTGCCTTGGTCCTTTTCTTTCAGGCCTGGAGCGCAAGCACTGCAAGAGAGAGGGATGGGTGAAGGGTGAATGTGGAAGAAAGGTGATTCGGGTGAGGGTGGAGACCTAGTAGCTGCAAGAGGCCCGGCTGAGGGGCTGCCTGAGGTGTGGCTCCTGGGCAAGCACTTTGGCTTTGGCGAATCGGCTAGCCTGGAGGTGGGCGGCCCAAGGGGCGCAGAGTGGCGCTGGGGCGGGGTGTACCGGAAGGGGCTCAGGCCGGGGCAGGGGGCCTTGCCTGCGGAGAGCAAGGTTCTACAGTGGTCCCAAGACGCGGGTCGTCCTTGTGGGGAACAAGGTGGAAGGACACCTGGGTGCAGGTTGGGGCGGCGCCACCTCCGTGGAGGGGCACCATACTGCTTGGTACCCAACTGCTGCGGTTCGGAGAAGCTCCTGGCACTAACTGGGCCTCGCCCCAGTGGCCTGCGCACTTAACAGCCAGCAACTCCTGCTCCCACCTTGGCTCAAAAGCACGCCCGTGCCCGCCCTGCCCCATGGCAGCACATGCCTGTGCCATGAGTGTGGAGCCTACCACCTGCTCTGGAGAAGGGAGGGCAGTAAAGAATGGGGGTTGGGGGGCGGGAGAGAGGAAAGAATGGGAGGCATCTGCGATGAAGAGGTGCTTGAGAATGAGGCTCGGAAGCCTGATGGGGAGGTTTGCTCTGTTTGCGCCTTGGCTGCCCCTTAGGAAGGGCAGAGAGCACGGCTGTGAGGGCTCCCTGCACGCTGAGTCAAGTTCAGCAGCCAACTGGAATTGGCCTCAGTTTCCTGGTCTGTAAAATGGATTAAGCGTGTCCCAGTGCCTTCGCTGACCTTTGAGGGCCAATTGAGATACTATATAAAGAAAATGAGGGAAGAAATGAGAACGAAAAGGAAGGGCAAGCAACACGAAAGAAAGATTAGAAGGAACTTGTAAACCTATTGTCACTTAAATAGGGAATATAGTCAATAGTGTTGTAATGACGGTATGATGCCAGGTCAGTACTGGAAATATCAGGGAACACTTTGTAAAGTATATGATTGTCTACCACTATTCTGTAACTAATATAAAACCTGAAACTAATACAAAATAATATTGAATGTAAAGAAATGAAAATACGAGTGAAATTTTTATAAATTTCACAGTTTAAATAAAGGCTGTAAAGGAAGGGAGAGAATACAAATAGTGTTTTTCATTTTACCACTTTATTGTCTTTTCAATACATGAAAAAGACAGTTGTCTTTATATGATGCTTTTATACTTTTCTAAGTCATTATCTCATTTGATGAATGAGTTCAGGGCAACTTATTTCCCCCAATATTCAAAGAAAGGAAATCTTGGTATCTGGCCTCAATGATTCAATTGTCAAGCCCTTATTGTAAAACAGGGTTAGGGGAATTTTCTGTGAAGGGTCATATCTATACTAATAAAAGCCTTGGGGGTGATCAGGCCAGCAGGGGAGGGCAGTTGGGGGCAATAAGGCTGGCAGGGGAGGCGTTAGGCATCAATCAGGTGGGCAGGGGAGTAGTTAGGGGGCAATCAGGCTGGCAGGCAGAAGTGGTTAGGGAAAATCAAACAGGTAGGCAGGCGAGCAGTTAGGAGCCAGCAGTGCCGATTGTGAGAGGGATTGGGCCTAAACTAGCAATCAGACATCCCCCGTGGGGTCCCAGATTGGAGAGGGTGCAGGCTGGGCCGAGGGACACCTCCCACCCCCGTACACGAATTTTGTGCACTGGGCCACTTCTAGTAAAAATAATTAGCATTCAACCGGGAGCTTGTCTTACTCCTTACTCTCCCTGCACCTAAGACGAGAGATTTTCCTATTTTGTCATTGCTCTACTGAATAGATCATTGTTTTTTCTGGCATCACAAGTGGTGAGTGGGAACCTTTCTCTGTTCCCTACACATAGACATCAGTGGGTATGATGTGTTTCTGGGAGCAGCATTTAGGGGAATTAAGCTGTGGGCAGGTCCTATGCCTGGGATAGACTGTCCTGCTGCTGGAACTCACATGAGAGCTCAGAAATGAGACCGGTTGGGAGAAGAGCCCCTAGAGTAGCATCAAGTTTTTGGAGAAAATCACTTCTGTACGTTTTACGTCTTCAAATTGAAAAAATATTTTAACCTATTAGGATAACATTGGCAAGGAAACTTATATAAGATTCAAGTGTACAATTTTATAATACATCATCCTATTTAATAAAAGAGTAATATGCAAATTGACCATACCTCCGCTACACCCACCAGCCAATCAGGAGCGAGTATGCAAATTAAACCAACCAAGATGACTGCGGCCATGGAGCTGCAGCAATCAGGAGGCTTGGGTTTCCCCGGCAATGGAGGAAGCCAAGCTTCCCTGCCGCCCTTGCTGGCCCAGGCCTACACTCAAAGCTACAAAGTTTCAATTATAGAAGATAAATAAATCCCAAGAAAAATGGCAGCAGCCACAGAGCTGGAGAGAGCAGGAGGCTTGACTTGCCCCCGGTGATGGAGTAAGCCAAGCTTCCCTGCTGCCCTGGCCAGCCCAGGACTACACTGAAGGCTACAAAGTTTCAATTATAGACGATAAATAAATCCCAACAAAAATGGCAGCAGCCACAGAGCTGGAGAGAGCAGGAGGCTTGAGTTTCCCCCGGCAATGGAGAAAGCCAAGTTCCTGCAGCCCTGGTCTGCCTTGGCCTCCGCTACAAAGTTTCAATTATAGAAGATAAATAAATCCCAACAAAAATTGCTGCAGCCACAGAGTGAGCAGGAGGCTTGGCTCCGCTCCAGGCTACAAAGTTTCAATTATAGAAGATAAATAAACCCCAAATACTAGGGCCTCCGCTTGGGTCACCGGGGGGCATGGCTGGCCTGCAAACCACCACAGGCCCCTCACCCAGGCTGCCCCACACCCCAAGGGAACCCCCACCCTGATCCGGGACACACTTCAGGGCAAACCAGCTGGCCCCCACCCGTGCACCAGGCCTCTATCCTACCTAATAAAAGAGTAATATGCAAATTGACCATCATTCCAACACACAAGATGGCTGCCCCCATGTGGACACAAGATGGCTCCAACAAGATGGCCAGCAGGGCAGTTGGGAGGGACCAGGCCTGCAAGGGAGGGCA
Source organism: Plecotus auritus (assembly GCF_963455305.1). Taxonomy (NCBI): domain Eukaryota; kingdom Metazoa; phylum Chordata; class Mammalia; order Chiroptera; family Vespertilionidae; genus Plecotus; species Plecotus auritus. The sequence goes on from NC_137773.1 coordinate 90,773,936, forward strand.
GTTGGGAGCGATCAAGCCTGCAGGGGAGGGCAGTTAGGGGTGCCAGGCCTGCAGAGGAGGGAAGTTCGGTGCGACTGGGCCTGCAGGGAAGGACAGTTGGGGTGGACCCAGGCCTGCAGGGGAGGGCAGTTGGGGGGACCAGGCCTGCAGGGGAGGGCAGTTAGGGGTGACCAGGCCTGCAGGGGAGGGCAGTTAGAGCCAAACAGGCTGGCAGGGGAGCAGTTAGGCATCAATCAGGCTGTCAGGGGAGTGGTTAGGGGGTGATCAGGCTGGCAGGCAGAAGTGCTTAGGGGCAATCAGGAAGGCAGGCAGGCAAGCAGGCAAGCAGTTGGGAGCCAACGGTCCTGGATTGTGAGAGGGATGTCCGACTGCCCCAGATAGGATCGGGCCTAAATGGGCAGTCGGACATCCCTTGAGGGGTCCCAGATTGGAGAGGGTGCAGGCTGGGCTGAGGGACACACACCCCTGTGCACAAATTTTGTGCACTGGGCCTCTAGTGTGTATATGTTATTGTGTGGTCTAAAGTCTCCATACATCACCATTTAATCCTTCCCTTTCCCCTCTTCTACCTCCTGACACTCACTTTTCCCTCTGGTACCCCATGCAGTTGTCTGAGTCTAAGAGTTTGTTTGTATTGCAACCCTCCGCCCCAACAGCTGTCAGTCTGTTCTCTGTATCATTGAGTCTCTGTAGACTTTGTTAGTTTCTCTTCTTTACATTCCAAGTATGAATGAAATGTGATATTTGTGTTTCTCTTACTGATTTTCTTCACTTACCATAATGCTCTCCAGGTCCATTCATGCTGTCATGGAGGGTAGGATTTCCTTCATTTTTACGGCTGAGTTTAATTGAGTTGGACCAAGGCTTTTTATCCACTCACCTACTGATGGACACTTGTGCGTCCTTCAAATCTGGCCTATTGTAAATAATGCTACATGAACGCAGGGGTGCATGTTTTCTTTTGCTTTAGTGTTTTGAATTTTTGGGGGATATATTTTCAGAAGTTAAATGGCTGGGTCATTGCCGGGCTAACCTGCAGACCCTGAACTACGGATGAATGGATTGCTCTGACACAAAGTTTGCTGTGAAAGGGAGGCCTAAGGTACTGCCTGGCTAAAGGAACCCAGGCAGCCTGGATTGTCTGCCTCGTTAGGCTTTTATTGTAACAGCAGTTTAAGATAAAGTTTATCTTTCAGATATGATAAGTAAGGTAAGTAATTTTGGGAGGAAACTTGTGTTTGTAATATCCTTTAACCAAGGACACCCAAAGATTAAGTATAAGGATTCCAGTAAACACCTGGTGTCTGCATATGCACAGAATTGTTTGGAAAGGTCAAGGAATAATTAGCGGCACTGCTTTCGGCACACCCCTAGGTCAGAATTTCAATAAACAAGGCAGGCATCCTTCTGCACACTTCCCTTTTTTCAGAATGTTCTCTTTACAAACTTTCCAACCAAGTCTTGGGTGCTCCCCAACATCTTCCCCTTTTTTGTTTTCCTGAATGTACTGGTAGAAGACAGAGGGAGGCAATGAACTTTCTGCTTTGGAATATCAGAGTCTGTGAATTGCATTTACTGTTCCAGTTCCAATTTTATAGGCTATGAGAAAAACAAAAAGGAATGGTTAGGTATCTGGAATGTGTAGTGTGTGAGTACGCTGCAATAATTGCTCAGCCTATGCCATTACCCTTATCATCATTCCCCAGATTATTCTGGCAGCCATCTGGGTCTGGGGAAGGCATATTGTTCGGGGCTGCAGAGTCCCCAGGCCAAAACTCCTCATTTCTGGAAGAGGATAGGTCTTGTGCCATGCCATGGCAGGGTTTAATCTGGTGAGCTGGAATCCACAGTGGCCCTGTGGGGCTAAAAATACATGCATATCCTCTCTTCCTTGTTAATAATTCATTGGGTCCCATCTAGTTATTAGTGTCTACATCTCGCCACAAGACTTGTGGTTGCTGAGATGGGGTTATTCAGTTCCATATTTTCCCACCTTTTTTTTACAAGAATGAATACCCTTCAGCCTACCATGGGCACATTCAATGGTGGCCTAATCTTGTGGATTGTAAGGGATTCCTGTAGAATGCTGGTTGGACAAAGGTCTGCAAAAGGCCGTGAAGCCAAGGCTGCTATAAGCAGGCCCATTATCAATTTTTCTTGGTTAATATAGCTACAATTGGAACAGGTCTTATTGAATTCATGCATTTTAATAATTTATAGAACTTTGGCTTCCTGAGTAGAAAAACAGGAAAGAGCTTTTCCCTTTTACCAGACTAGAAAAGGACTATCCAAAATAAGGTTTATTCTCTAACTTCATTTGTCCTTGGGTGTGGTCAGCAAATGACACTAATTGGATTTCTACATCTCCCTGAGTACATTGATATAAGGTATTTACCTTCTGGTTCCAGGGGTGGGCAAACTTTTTGACTCGAGGGCCACAATTGGTTCTTAAACTGGACTGGAGGGCCGGAACAAAAGCATGGATGGAGTGTTTGTGTGAACTAATATAAATTCAAAGTAAAGGAGTGGAGGGGAGAGCAAGAGAACCGGATAGAACAGCCGGATCCGGCCCGTGGGCCGTAGTTTGCCCACGGCTGGATACCCTCTGGTTAGGGAGGTAAAATGGAAATAATTTTCTCTTAAGTGTCCTTGGTTTAGGGAAGATGGGATTTACTAGATGGCTCCAAATTGCTGTTTTACCATCTCAGTTTCCCTATTCCCCTGGTCCTGGCTTACTGGCCTGTGTCATTTGTACAATTTCTTTTCAACATTTCTCATCACAAAATCCCACAACTTCCACAAACTTTCTACCACTTTCACAAATCTTTCTTCAGACACCTTATAACTCAAAACAATCAGCTTTACATTCCACTTTCTTTTTCCTTCAAAATGCATCTCCATGCTTCATGCCTTCCGTTACACCAAAGCCATACTTTCTTTCCAATTAGGTAAAATTCTTAACCCTTAAATATCTTAATATTTAGGTAGTATATAATTAACATTCCTCAGATGAGCAACACATTCACATTTTAATAGCTGCTTCAAATAAAATACAAGACTTATTCATTAACAGATTTAAATCCAGCCTGTAGATTCTCCATATGAGGCAAATTCAGATTATATTTCAGTATCCTATTATTACAAAATACCTAGATATTTAATAATTTTTACTATTTAATCCAGCAAACTCCAAAGTGTTAAGTTACCAAAGATGTTGGAAAACTATTTAGGCATATATAATTACCCCTGATAAAGCTTTATCATATACCCTTCATTTTAGTTATATTTATTTTGCCTTAACTACTTTTGAGATTTTAAAGCCAATTATTATTACCCAAGGCATTTTCTTGGCAAATTTTGTAATAGGGGTAACTCACTGGCTTTTAGTGGCTATAATGTTTGTTTGTTTGTTTTTGTTTTTGCAAAAATGGGAGTGGCCCCTTACTGCTATTTCTGCAACCTTCCGGAAGGCACTTCTACAGGTCTAATCCTCCTAGGAGAAAGACTTGAGGGGTTTAAATAATTATTTCCCATATTTTTTCTTTTTGAGTACTCTAACAACACAAAATCTTACCTATAAGAAGAGATATTGTCCTGGCCAGTTTGGCTCAGTGGATACAGCGTCAGCCTGTGAACCGAAGAGTCCCAGGTCGATTGTGGTCAAGGGCACATGCCTGGGTTGTGGGCTTGGTCTAATGTGCAAGAGGCAGCCAATGAATGGTTCCCTCTTGTCATTGATGCTTCTATCTCTCTCTTCCTCGTTTTTCCTCTCTGAAATAAATAAAAAGGTATTAAAAAACAAAAAAAGAAGAGATGTTAAAAACAGAAAAAATCCTACAGTAAATAAATGGGTACTCATAAAAGAGTGGACTGGGACATTAGCCTTAGAATCTTATCTCACACTGACCCATCACAGCAAATGAGTTATGAGTGGTACAAAGCCCAAACAGCAGAGAGAGAGGATTCCCTGTGTTCATGAAACAGCAAAGTAAAGTCCCCAAAGATAAGAAAGCAAAGAACATCAGTAACCAAGTTACATTACAGACAGACAAGAACTTTCACTAGATGATGACTGTCACTGGATAATGGCTGATGACTTGTGAGGGAGAGCAGGAAGGGTCCCCAAGATAAGAATTCTTGGCAACTGCTGGGAAGTTCCTGCAATCCCTGCCACGTGTTCAGCGTACCACAGGTAGGTGGGGCCTCTAGCAATATGCCCCATCCTTAAACAAATTAAACCAAACAACAAAGACAAAAAACAACAATCAATAGAGACACTCTATGGACAATATTTACAGGCGCCCATAACACACAGACAAGACTTAATGAATCAGAGTCCTTTTCATGGACCTTTCCGATGTGTTACAGTGCCCGGGACTTACAGCCAGAATGCAGCCCAGAGGGCTCCCAATTGGGGTCGCCAGTAAAGACCACAAACAGCCTGTTCTTCACAGATCTCCATCATATTCTGCTCTCAAAATTAAATATTGACTGTAGTCCAGAGTTCTTTTGGCCAAAATCTGCCCATCCCACGGCATCTTATGGTAATTTTCAGACAAGGCATGAAGGAGTCCTTTTGTAAATGGACTGTTAGCCCCATTTTCTCTCATACTTTCCCTTATTTCTTTAAAGGTATTAAAAGAGCGTTGTTCATGTATCCAGTTACCTTGCATCTTGCATAAATGGGCAAGCCAAAAGCTCTCCTTCTAACAGAGCTTGCCTGACACATGATTCCATAACTGAGGATTTAGTTGATGAGCCTTCCCACACTGGAGGCAAAGGATCGGGGGCCTTCGGTATTACCGGCTTTACAGGCTCTACTGCAGGAGGAGGGAATGGTGATAAATCCTCCTGGTGTTCTGTAGGCTTTTGATCCTCAATATGAAGTGGGCATAGTGCAGCTCGATCAAGAGCCCACATAATTAAAGATGACAAAGGCACTTGTTTTCCCTGGGAATGATTTCCCTTTAAATTCCTACCTTCTTTTTCCGGTCAAACTCTTGGGGACATTTTCCATATTAGCCTTTTATTATACAGGATACTACCTTTACTTTATTGTGTGTTCTTGCCTCCTTTGTCAAATATTCCGTGACCATAAAGGCATGGGTTTATATCTAGGCTCTCTGTTCCGTTCGTTCCACTGATTTATATGCTGTTTTTAGGCCAGGACCATGCTGTTTTGATTACTATGGCCTTTGAGTACAGTTGGATATTAGGTAGTGTGATTCATCCACATTTGTTCTTCTTTCTCAAGATTGCTGTTGCTATTCAGGGTGCTTTGTGGTCTATGTAAAATTTTTGAATATTTCTAGTTATGTGAGATTGATCATGGGTATCTTGATACGAATTGCATTGAAGCTATAGATTGTTTTGGGTACTAGGAACATTTTAATTATATTAATTTTTCCTCCCCATAAACACCATATATACCTCCATGTGTAGTTTACATTCCAATTACACTTCACCTTTAATTTCATTTTGTATTGGTTTCAGGTGAAACTAATTTCAACATGAAAATACTGCAGATCTCAATAAAAGCCCTTGTACATGCCAAGTCTTAAATTGTTCCATAAGGTCCAGACCCTGATTATAGTGTCACAATTCTGCCAGGAAGACTTCTTTTGAGTGTGATCTTATGATTTCAATATACATGTTTATGTGTCTTAAAAAGCAGTATGAAGTAACCCTCAGTCTCATTAGTGGAGAACTTTTGTAGAGGGCTAAGTTGCCCTGTCTTGCTCATGCCTGAGCTCTGACTTTAATGTCTTATTTCCATGAAATGAGAGAGGCAAAAGAAGGTCAAACTGAGTTACTGACAAATAATATAAAAACAAATGATCATACTCCTCCACAAGAATATTTCCATTCATTCAGATGCATCTGACTACTTCTAATAATCTGGAGTACTTCAGGACAATATGGCCAAGTACATTTTGTTCTAACTTGAATTTTCACATACCGCCTGGCCTCTCCTGTTTGGTGATGAGAATAGAAGAGAAAGCTACCAGGCCTTTATTGTATTCACAGTCACTAAAACTTTATACAGACATGACAGTATGTTTCATGGACGGCTGCATCAAATGGTGGTTATAATGGAGATGAGTTTTCTCACAAGGAATTGATGGGCTTAAAATAGAAGTATTTTAATGTATTAGTATAGAAGTTGTTTAAGGTGTTCTTCACCCTGACCTTAGAGATCAATGAAGACTTGAAGTGATCATAGTAAAATCATATCTATATATTCCATGTGTTCTTAAGGATGTGAATGTGGCAAATTAATAATAGTCTTACAAGCAAGTCATAGACTGAATGTTGGGGACCACGTGTTCTATGTGAACTTCCTATAAATTATGTATAGGTCCCCAGTGTTGTCTGTCTCACCCATTCCCCTATATGTATATGTGGGATGTTTTAGGATTCTATGGCCTTTGAGGATATTAATGTGGAGTTCACCATGGAGGAGTGGTCTTTCCTGGATCCAACCCAGAAGAAACTCTACACAGATGTGATGCTGGAAACCTTCTGGAACCTGGCATCAGTAGGTATGTATCACAAATTTTTTTAAAATATATTTTTATTGATTTTAGAGAGGAAGGAGAGGGAGAGAATGAGAGAAAAATCAATAGTGAGAGAGAATTACTGATTGGGTACCTCCTGCGCCCCTCATACTGGGGTGCTAGCCTGCAAACTGATCCTATTGGAAATTGACCTGTGACCTCCTGGTTCATAGGTTGATGGTCAACCAGAGCAACTCTGGCCTGCAACAACTTGTTACTTACTTAGGTAATTAGAAAACTAGTGTTGCTTGCTCATTAATACTGTTTCAAAAACTGAAATATGGAAAGGGAGTACATTGGTAATTAAACCAGGAATGATCACAACTTACTGTGTACTTAAAATCTAACTATTTTTTATATTCTTTAACAGTTTATAATGCTTTTTCTAGCATGTATTTTAGAAGAACGATGTGACGACCATGACAGTGAAGATCAGTATGAAAACTATGGGAGGAATCTTAGGTGAGTCGCATTGACATGACAAAGCATTAAGAGCATCTTTCTGTTTTATTAAAATAGGTTTTTATATATTTTATTTATTTATATATTTAATATTTTAAAAATTTATTTCAGGGAGGTAGGAAGAGGGAGGAGAAAGAAAGATTAATGATGAGAGAGAATTATTGATGGCTGCCTCCTGCATGCCCCACATTCGGAATCATATCCAAAACCTGGGAATGTGCCCTGACCAGAAATTGAACTATGACCACCTAGTTCAGAGGTCAGTGCTCAACCACTGAGCCTCGCTGGTGGTGCAAAAATATGTATTTATTGATTTTAGTATGTGGTTTTGAGAATGAGAGATAAAATATCAATAGACTGCCTCCTGCATGCCCTGTACTGGGTTTAATAAGTCTGCAGTCTGGCCTTGTTCCCTTTCAGGGAATTGAACCGGTAAGCCCATGGTGCCTGGGTCCATCCTGAACCACTAAGTCTTATGGGCCAGGTTTACAAAAGAATATTCAAAACAGATAATACAATTCTATCAGCTGAGTTTTAAATGTATTGATTTTTAGAATAATCTCATCAAAATGTTTTTTTCTGAAATATGACCTAGATGTTTAGTGTATAAAAAATAATTACACTTGGAAATAATATACAGAAGTACCATTAGTGAAGGTAAGTGTTTCATAGTAACTTTTCTTCAGCCTATATTAACACTTTTAAGATATCCACTTTCAAAAAAGGGAAATTTCAGAAACACCACCCTTGCTTTGAAAATGGTAAAAATGTCATTGTCATGCTATTAATAAATATTAAATCTTTCACAGAGTATTAATAATATGCTTCTGATTTTTACAGCAGTCATATGGTAGAGAAACTCCATACAAGGAAGGATGGTAGTCACTGCAGAGAAAACTTAAGCCAGATTCCATATAATAATGAAAAGAAGGAAATTCCTGAAATAATACAACTTAAATCCAGGTTGTGTAGGCAACTCTTCATACGTTATTTATCCTTGAATAACCTCCTAAGCTCTCATATTGGACCCAAACTATACCTGTGTCAGGAATATGAAGAAAACCCTTATAAATGTAAGGAATCTGAGAAAACTTTCAAGCCTCACCAACATATTCAAAGCCATGAAGGCAGACCCACTGGGAAAACTTTCCACTATTCAAGTTCCCTTAGAAATAATGAAAGAATACATATTGCTGGGAAATCATATGATTGTACACAATGTAGGAGAGGCTTTAGTCATCTCATTTACTTTAAACTTCACAAAAACACTCATAGCAGAGAGAAACCATATCAAAGTGGGCAACGTGGCAAAGCTTCCAGTTCTCCCAAGTACTCTGGAGAAAATGAAAGTACACTTACTTTAGAAAAGCCCTATCAATGTAAGGAATCTGGAAAAGCTTTCCGTTGCACTTCTCTTAGAAATCATGAAAGAACACACACTGGTGAGAAACCTTATGAATGTGGGAACGTCTTCAGTTGCCTGAGCTCTCTTGGAAAACATAAAAGAAGTCATGTGGGAAAGAAGCCTCATGAATGTAAGGAATGTGGTAAAATATTCCATTGTCACTATTCCATTATAAATCATCAAAGAGTACATACCAGGGGAAAACCAAATGAATGTAAGCTTTGTGGTAAAGTTTTCTCTTATTCAACTTCCTTGCTAAATCATAAAAGAACTCATAGCAAGGAAAAATCCTATGATTGTAAGCAATGTGGGAAAGCCTTCAATTGTCCAAAGTATTATCGAGAGCATCAACGGACACAATGTGGAGAAAACCCCAATGCATGTAATCAATGTGGGAAAGCCTTCAGTTGTCCAAAGTATTATCAAGAGCATCAACGGACACAATGTGGAGAAAAGCCCTATGAATGTAAGCAATGTGGGAAAGCCTTCCATTATAGCACCTCTCTTAGAAAACATAAACGATGTCATGACGGGAAGAAGCCTCATGAATGTAAGGAATGTGGGAAAACATTCCATTATCCCTATTCCCTTAGAAATCATGAAAGAACTCATAATCGGGAAAAACTCTATGAATGTAAGCATTGTGGTAAAGGTTTCTATTATGAATCTTCTCTCCAAAATCATGAAAGAACTCATACTGGGGAAAAACCCTATAAATGTAAGGATTGTGGTAAAGGTTTCTCTTACTCAACTTCCCTTCAATATCATGAAAGAATGCACACTGGGGAAAAACCCTATCAATGTAAGGAATGTGGGAAAGCCTTCATTTCTCCCAGCTCTCTTGGAAAACATAATAGAAGTCATCACAGAAAGAAGCCTCATGAATGTAAGGAATGTGGTAAAATATTCTATGATCCATATTACCTCCGATTTCATGAAAGTATTCATACTGGGGTAAAACGTTATGAATGTAAGCATTGTGGTAAAGCTTTCTCTTATCCATCTTCCCTCCGATATCATGAAAGGAGTCATCATAAGGGGAAACCCTATGAATGTAAGCAATGTGGCAAAACTTTCTCTAACTTCCCTCCAAAGTCATGAAAATACTCATACTAGGGGGAAAACCCTTTGAATGTCAGCAATGTGGTAATACTTTTAGTTTTTCCAAATCTCCTAGAAATCATGACAATATTTATACTGCAGAGAAACTATGAATGTAAGCAAAATGGGGAAACTTTCAGATATTCCCAATATCTTATAAACCATGAAAAAAATTCATACTGTGGGGAAACCCTATGCATGTAAGCAATGTGGGAAAGCTTTGAGACATTCCAAATACCTTAGAAATCATGAAATAGTTCATAGAGTGGGGAAACTCTATGAATGTAAACAATGTGGGAAAGCTTTCAGATGTTCTACGTATTTTAGAAATCATGAAAGAATGAATACTGGGGAGAAATCATATGAATGTAAGCAATGTGGGAAAGCCTTCCATTATAGCAGCTCTCTTCAAAAACATAAAAGAAATTATGACGGAAAGAAGCCTCATGAATGTAAGGAATGTGGTAAAGTTTATGCCTCTTTCCTTAGAATTCATGAAAAAAAATGCATACTGGGGAGAAATCCTATGAATGTAAGTAATGTGGTAAATTTTTCAGTACTCCCAGTTCTATTGAAACACACAAAAGAAATTATGACGGAAAGAAGCTTCACGAATGTAAGGAATGTGGTAAAACATCCCTTTATTCCTCTTTCCTTAGAATTCATGAAAGAATGCATACTGGGGGGAAACCCTATGAATATAACCATTGTGGTAAAGCTTTCTCTTATCCAAGTAACCTCCAATGTCATGAAAGAACTCATAATAAGGAAAAACCCTATGAATGTAAGCAATGTGGGAAAGCCTTTATTCATCCCAGTTTACTTGAAATTCATCTAAACACTCATAAGGGAGAGAAATCATCATGAATGAAAGGACTCACCCTGAAAATAAGCCCTATCATGTAAAGATTGTAGAAAAGCCTTTGACCATCCTAATTCTTTTTTTTTTTTTTAATATCCTAACCTGCAGATATTTTTCCATTGAGAAAGTGGAAGTCAGAAAGGTAGAGAGGAGCAATATTGATGTGAGAGAAACACATCAATTGGTTGCCTCCTATAAATGCCCAGACATGAAAGCACACACAGTGGAGAAAAGCTCTATGAATGTGGTAAAGCTCTCAGATTCTCCAAGTCTCTTAGAAAGCATAGAAGAACACATACCAGGGAAAAACCTTATGAATGTAAGCAATGTGGAAAAACCTTCAGTTTTGTCACACATCTTAGAAGACATAAAATAAGTCATGATGAAAACAAGCCTCATGAATAAGGAATGAGTTAAACCTCTTTACCATCCCTTTTCTCTTAGATACTATGAAATGTATACTGGAGAGTCATCCCCAATCCTTTGAAATGCACAAAAATTCTCATAGTGGAGAGAAACAACATCAATCAAAGGAATGTGGTAAAGCCTTCAGTTTCCCAACTAGTTTTTACAGACATGTGAAAACAAAATGTATTGATAAAATGTTAATATAAAGAATAGGGAAGAGCCTTCATTTATCTCTCAGCTGTACCATTCATGTATGATAATCCATATTGGGGATGGACCCTAGAAAGGTAAGAGTGTTACAAAGCATTCATTTCTTCCAGTTTATTGTAAAGCATGAAAGAACTCACTGAAGAGAAGCCCTGACATGTAAAGACTGTAGAAAAGCCTTTGGCCATCCTAGTTCTTTACAAAATCATGAAGGGACTCACACCCAACAATAAGTGTATGAACATAAGGAATGTGAGAGAGCCTTTCTTGGATGTGTGAGAATGCACCTGGAGAAATAGTGTATACATATAGAGAAAGAGGGAAACCCTTCAGCTGTCCCTTTTCCTTGGAAAGGTCATGAAAAAAACTCAAAGTGGAGAAATTTATTGAATGTAAAAATGTAGGAAAACCTTCATGTTGCCTCATATTTGTACAATATGTGAGAATGAACACTGTATAATTGACAATGAAAACAAACTTTAAAGTTTTAAATACTTTCAAAGTAGCTTGAAATTTTCACTTAAAAGAAATCCTATTAGTGTAACTAATAAGTACATGTAAGACTGTTGCAAATAAAATCATATACTTCCCAAAACTCACACCATTAAAGAAGATCTATAAACTTTTGACATGTTTGTTCATTATCAGTGCTCATTCTTTGTTAGTTTTTTTTTTTTTTTTTAGTTGCTTTTTGGAAGTGAGGAAATTGAGAGAGAGAGTATTAGAGAGAAATATTCATGTGAGAACCATATGGGTTGTCTTCCCATGTGCCTGACCAGGCATCAACCCAGCTACCCAGTAATGTGCCCTGACAGGTTTTGAATGAATAGGCCCTACACACATATGTATTCTTTTTTAATTTTTCAATTGCACTTGATATTCACTATTATTTTAGTTAACAAGTATTTGCCATATATTTGTACTTTTGCACAGTTCATTGTAGAGTCCCATGAATTATTTTCATGTTTGGTTTTTGTGTTGCTTTTGGCTGGGAACTGTGCTATGAGTTCACATTAAGAAGAGAGTATTTTCATTTGTTTTTCTCACTCTTTGCCCTACCAGCCAAGAATATCCTCAAAACTGCCAGCCACTGCTTTACTTCCCTTTGTGTCACATGTAGGCTTTAAAATTGTTCACAATTCAACATTAAAGATGTAGCATAGGATGGCTTTTCCTAACACCAGTGCATCTCAGAGAAAAAATATTTCATTGTTACGCAAGAGACTCGGTGCATGGATTTGTGCACTACTAGGGTCCCTCGGCCTGGCCTGCAGGGATCGGGCCAAAACCAGCTCTCTGACATCCCCCAAGAGGTCCCCGATTGTGAGAGGGCGGTTCTCAGTTGAGGCACCTCAGAATCAGGCTCCCTCCTCTCTGGTTCCAGGTGCATCACCCAAGAACTGCAGCTGCCAAGTCACCTCAGCTCGGCAGCTCCTGCGTTGAACATCCGCCCCCTGGTAGTCAGTGCATGTCATATCTACCGGTTGGACCATCTGCCCTCTGGTGGTAATTGCACGTCAGAGCTACCGGACACTCAGCCAGTTGGCTGGGCAGTTAGGCTTTTATATATATAGATTGCATGTGTTACATTATTGTTTGTCTTGTTTCCTCCCAGTGTGAGTAGGAATATTTCAATGCCTATTATTTTGAGTGAGTCCAATGGACTTTTAGAGCTTAGACTGGAGGAGTTGAAGTATGATTAGTAGTTTTTAAAACAAATCCTTGCCATGGGAACAATAGTAAATTAGCATCTTTTTTTTTTTTTTTTTGGAAATGCAATAATAGATACTTGTGGATTTTCTTGTTGAACTAGCAAAGTGCCTTAACCATTTTTAATACCTTCTTTACACATGAACACTGGGTTTAGACAAGTTTGCTGATTGTTCCAACACTGGCTTTGTCGCTTGAAACATCAGTGGTGGCCCAAAGCAACGTCACGGGGGAAGCAGAGGTCTGAGGCCTGGTTCTTTAAGCTAAGGAAGGCCCCCATGCCCTTGAATCTGCCAAGGGAGTACTTGAAGGCCCACTGACCTTCCTGGGGAGCCTCCCCCTGCAGGTGTCCTACCTGCTCACACCTGCCATGGAAGGAGCCCTTACAGTGAGAGAAGTTACAGCCCTGGAGAGCTGGGGAAGGAAATTCACCTGCGTGAGGGGGTGATGCCCCTCCTGCAGTTTTAGTTGTGGTCCCCCTGGGCCTGTTTCTAGGCATAGGTTGAAGTTTTGCATCCAGGGTGTGGGTGCACATTGAGAAAATCTGGGAAAGTCAGGAGTGTGTGTCCTGGGTTAGGGATTGTGAGATTGGGAGTTCATTTGGGTCAGAACCTTACAGTGAATCCAGCTGAGCACCCCCTCACTGTGAGCTGCAGCCTGAGAGAGGGAGCACGTCTGTTGGCGGTGGCATGGTGGGAACAGCACCTCATGTTAGACCCGTGGGGTCGGACTGGATCTGGGTTCAGCAGCATCGGTGCTTGGATTCTGGCTGGGAAGGAATTCAGAGCCAAGACTCAAACTATAAGAGAACATTTATTTGGGAAATCACAGAGGTGGAAGAAGTAATTCATAGAAGAAAAGGGATTAGGAAACAAGTAATAGAGGTAATGGAAGGGCCCTTGGCTCTTAGAAGTGAGAAAGGTAGCTGTTACAGGCCTGAGGGGATGGGTGGGTGAAGAGAGGTTGGCACATGCTCCCAGGAATGAGAGCAAGCTGGGTTCTCTGTCCTAGGGGTTTAAGGGTGAAGTTTTAAGGGAGGTCCCGGGGAAAATCTCAGAATATTCAGCAGCTTTCCAGATGTGTCTCTTCACGGCTGGGTCTCCACTGATAGATTGGTAAAGGCCAAGGTCCAGGTCATCATTCAATGCAGCTGGTCCTGCGGTCAGCCCTGGCATTGCTTTTCTTGTTTTGCAGCTTTTCTGGGCCTACAGGTAAAATAGAAGTGTTGTCTAGAGGTTATTTCTAGGGGGAAAATGTTCAGGCTCTAAACTGCATGACCACAATATGCCACGGATGAACTGTCACCCTGGGGATGAGGTCCCAGCCTACAGTTGTCTGGCCCATTCTCCTTGCTCTGCTCATGTCTGTCTAACTGCCCTGCACATTTCCATTATTCCCCAGGGAGAGGAGGGTTTTGGAGCTTCCAGATTTCATTCCTGGGGTGGCTGCTCATGTGTCCCTCCTCTGTTTCCCCAAGTTCTGCTTCCTCCAGGGGTCTGTCTCAGTCAGGAGAGTCTAGAATGTGGAACCTTCTGAAAGTGGCTTTTCTTCTGTCTGTGGGATGCAAGCTGCTCATCGTAGCTGAATCTAATGTATGTGTTTCTTTCCTTCAGAGCTTTATGCGTCACCTAGGGAAGCCCTTTCACTCTAATTTCCCTGAGAATGAAAATGTATATTGATTGAATATACCAGGTAGAAAAAAAAGAAAGATCAATGCAACCTTGAAGGGTAGCTCAGTGGGTGAGCATCAACGTTTGCATCAGGAGGTCAGTGTTCCATTCTGGTCAGGCACATGCCCTAGTTGGAGGCTTGATCCCAGTAGGGGGCATGCAGGGGTAGCCAATCAATGATTCTCTCATCACTGATGTTTCTATCGCTCTGTACTTTCCACTGTGAAATATATATATATATGAGAGAGAGCCCTAGCTGGTTTTCCTCAGTGGAAGGAGTGTCTGCTTGAATTGACATGTCCCATGTTCTTTTTTTGTGTGTGTGTGTGTGACTTATCATTTTATTTTATTTATTTTCTTTAATAAATCTTTATTGTTCAGATTATAACAGTTGTTCCTCTTTTCCCCCCCCCATAGCTCCCCTCCACCCAGTTCCCACCCCACCCTCTGCCCTTACCCCCCCCCCCGCCGCCACTGTCCTCATCCATAGGTGTACGATTTTTGTCCAGTATCTTCCCGCACCCCCTGCACCCCTTTCCCCCCGAGAATTGTCAGTCCACTCCCTTTCTATGCCCCTGATTCTATTATATTCACCAGTTTATTCTATTCATCAGATTTTTTATTCACTTAATTTTTAGATTCACTTGTTGATATGTATTTGTTGTTCATAATTTTTATCTTTACCTTTTTCTTCTTCCTCTTCTTTTTTTTAATTTAAGAAATCTTTATTGTTCAGATTATTACAATTGTTCCTCTTTCCCTCCCCCATAGCTCTCCTCCACCCAGTTCTCACCCCACCCTCTGCCCTTACCCCCCCCCCCCCCGCACTGTCCTCATCCATAGGTGTACACTTTTTATCCAGTCTCTTCCCGCACCCCCCATACCGGTTTCCCCCCGAGAATTGTCAGTGCACTCCCTTTCTATGCCCCTGATTCTATTATATTCACCAGTTTATTCTATTCATCAGATTTTTTATTCACTTAATTTTTAGATTCACTTGTTGATAGACATGTATTTGTTGTTCATAATTTTTATCTTTACCTTTTTCTTCTTCGTCGTCTTCTTAAAGAATACCTTTCAGCATTTCATATAATACTGGTTTGGTGGTGATGAACTCCTTTAGCTTTTTCTTATCTGGGAAGCTCTTTATCTGCCCTTCAATTCTGAATGATAGCTTTGCTGGGTAGAGTAATCTTGGTTGTAGGTTCTTGCTATTCATCACTTTGAATATTTCTTGCCACTCCTGTCTGGCCTGCATAGTTTCTGTTGAGAAATCAGCTGACAATCATATGGGTGCTCCCTTTTAGGTAACTAATTGTTTTTCTCTTGCTGCTTTTTTTAAAAATATATTTTATTGATTTCTTACAGAGAGGAAGGGAGAGGGATAGAGAGTTAGAAACATCGATCAGCTGCCTCCTGCACACTCCCTACTGGGTATGTGCCCACAACCACAGTACATGCCCTTGACTGGAATCGAACCTGGGACCCTTGAGTCCGCAGGCCGATGCTCTATCCACTGAGCCAAACCAGTTAGGGCTCTCTTGCTGCTTTCAATATTCTCTCTTTGTCTTTTGCTTTTGGCATTTTAATTATGATGTGTCTTGGTGTGGTCCTCTTTGGATTCCTTTTGTTTGGGGTTCTGTGTGCTTTCTGGACTTGTAAGTCTATTTCTTTCACCAGGTGGGGGAAGTTTTCTGTCATTATTTCTTCAAATAGGTTTTCAGTATCTTGCACTCTCTCTTCTTCTGGCACCCCCATAATTCAGATGTTGGTACGCTTGAAGTTGTCCCAGAGGCTCCTTGCACTATCTTCATAGTTTTGGATTATTTTTTTCTTTTTGTTTTTCCAGTTGGGTGTTTTTTGCTTCTTTGTATTTCAAATCTTTGACTTGATTCTTGCGGTCCTCTAGCCTGCTGTTGGATCTCTGTATATTATTTTGTATTTCAGTCAGTGTGTGTTTAATTTCTAGTTCGTCTGTTTCACTAAATTTATCGGCCTTTTCTAGAAAATTCTTGAAAAACCTTGTAACCATGGTTTTGAACTCTATATCCAGTCATTTGCTTTCCTCCATTTCTTTCGTTTGTGATCTGTTTCTTTGTCTCCGCATTTTGGCTACTGCCCTGAGTTGATAGAGTGGCTTTGTGTGCTAGGTGTCCTATAGGGCCCAGTGGTCCAGCCTCCCCAGTTACCTGAGATGGACACTCTTGGTGCACCCCTTTGTGTACTGTGTGCTCAGCCTTGTTGTAGTTAAGTCTTGATTGTTGTTGGTATCACTGGGAGGAATTGACCTCCAGGCCAATTAGCTGTGAGGATCAGCTGTGTCTACGCTGGGAGAACTTCTGTGCTGGAAGCACGCTTATGAGACAAGACTTGCTTCAGTGGGGCTTTGGTGTTCACTGAGTCTGCCCACTGAGTGTGTCCCTTATGGATCTGAGGAGTTGTAATCTGGATGGTCCTACTCTGACCCCTGGGTCCACTGGCTCTTGGATCTCCAAGGAGGTGCTAATTTAGCCTCTGCCTGAGGCTACTCAGCAGGAGCTACAGAGAGATCTGCAGATTCCTCTTCTTTGTTTGGGGTTTGGAGGTGCCCAGATGAGGCCCAGCTGTGAAGCAATGCAAGCTGCTGCAGGGCCTTGGGCCTTCTTTTGGATGTTCTGGTTCTCACTGACTCAGCTGCAGTTTGTTAGGTAAGTTTAGAATTCAAAGGACCAGGCCATTCATATGCAAAAGCCTCTGCGCTCAGCTTGAATGGGGCGGAGTCTCAGGGCAGAGCAAACAGCAATGGCTTCCCGTCAGCCCTGCCCTAAGAGGCCCCTGGGTCTCAGTGTCCCATGGTAATCGCTGCAAACACCTCTGACAGAAAGCTGCCCTTGAGTTTCACCCGCTGCCAGACAGTCCAGTTTCTCCCCGTATGAGTCTGGGTCCCCAGAGTCTCACCCGGAACTGGAGTTCAGAGCAGTCACGAGCTTTTGTCTCCCTCCCAATTGAGAAAGCCAGCAGCGTACTCAGTTGCCAGCCCTCTCCATGCATGCCTCCTTACCTCTGCCTTCCACAGCTCCTGTGAGTCTTAGTGTGCTTTTCTCTTTCCTTCTCGTAGTAGAATTTCCACTCAGCCATCCTTCCTGTGGTTCTGGATGATGTCTGTTTTGTCTTTTAGTTGTAATTTTGAATTTGTTGTGCGAGGCAGCAATTCAGGTATTTACCTATGCGGCCATCTTGGTTTCTCCCCAACATGTCCCAGGTTTGATTCTGAACAAGGGGACATACTTGGTTGTAGGCTCCTCCCTGGCTCTGGCCCATGTGCAGGAGGCAACTAATTGATGTGTTTCTCTCACGTTGATATTTATCTCTGTCTTACCCTCTCTCTTCCACTCTCATTAAAAATTAATGGAAAAATATACTCAGGTGAGCATTAGAAAAAAAGAGATACAGGATGAAAAAAGCAAGGAAATTTGTGAAAGCAAACAGATTTTTCTTTTTCCTTTTATGGAAGAGAAACTCCAAATGTGAAATGAATGTATTTAAGTTTTCAGGCACATTTTAATTTTTTAATATATATTTTTTATTGATTTCAGAGAGGAAAGAGGGAGAGACAGAAACATCAGTGGTGAGAGAGAATCATGGATTGGCTGCATCCTCCATGCCCCCTACTGGGAATCCAGCCCAAAACTCAGGATTGTTCCTGACTAAGAATCTAACCAGGATCTCCTGGTTCATGGGTCAACACTCCACCACTGAACCACACCTACCAGGCACATTTTTTATTTTTAGATCATTGTTTGTATGGCATGTCTCTAGAGCAAGCACGTGAAACTCGCTTGCTGCATGTGGACCACAATGAATATTTTTGTGGCCTATCCAATATAATGGTATGTAAGACACGTTCTAATAAAAGTTTTGTAACTTAATTTTTACACTATCCTGTTATATATAATCCTATATAATGAAGAGCTAATATGCAAATGATCATCATGCCCTCAGGCCCTTGTGCCAGAACTGTTCAGCCACTCAACACTGGGGAGAGAGGAATGGAGACCAGCCAGGCACAAATGAGCTCGGGAGAGAGGAATGGGGATCCACCAGGCACAAATGAGCTTGCCAGAGAGGAATGGGGACCAGCCAGGCTGTGGCCTGGGAGAGGGAGAAGCTGCCTGCCCCATGGTCCCTAGCACCAGGAGAGCAGGAAAAGCCTTAGGACTCACATAGAGGTCTCAAAGGAGGGCCAAGCTGGCCTTTCAAGCAGCTGAGACCTGGCTTCAGAGCCAGAAATGGAGCCTGGTGTGGTCATGTGGGGCTTCAAAGATGGGTCCTGGCCAAGAGTTCTGCACGGGCAGGGGTTCTGTGGTTTGAATCACCTGCCTGCTCTATATGGGACACCACCCAGGCTTTCTTATCAGCTTGTTCAAGTGCAGGGCAATAGGGACAAGAGCGGACTGAGGCTCAAGCTGTCAGCAGGCAACCAGACCAAAAAATACATAGTTTGCCCGAAGTGCATGGCTCAGTGGTTGAGCGTCCACCTATGAACCAGGAGGTCACAGTTCCATCCCTGTTCAGGGCACATGCCCAGGTTGCAGGCTTGATCCCTATTTGGGGGAGGGGGGGGGCGTGCAGGAGGCAGCCGATGGAATAATCTCATCATTCATGTTTGTATATCTCTCTCCCATCCTCTCAGAAATCAATAAAGATATATACATATTTAAAAATGAGTAGTCTTGAGTGCTAATTACAAGGCAAGAAAATCCCTGTGGAGCTTGTGCTCTGCTGGGGAGTCAGCTGCCTGGGCCTGAGTGTGGGCAGACTCTAAGGTGTCAGTGACTGAGTTGTGTGCCTCTGGGGAAGGAGTCATTCCCCAAAGTTTCCCGTGAACCTGACTGGTGCCTCCCCCTCAAGAGAGATGCCCTAGTCCCACCTCTGGACTCCCAGCATCACGCCTCTCCTGGTGGCTCCACCATGCTGAGGTGTGGGCACAATCCAGGACAGACATAGTTGGGTGCTCAAGGCTGCGTGCCACTCCACCCACCTTCCCCCAAGCCTGACAGGACCACTAAGTGTGAGGCAGGTGGGGCAAGGGAGACCCCGAGCCCCACCTGCCTCACACTTAGTGGTCCTGTCCTGCAGAGGTCAGGTTCCTGGAGAATCTGGCACAGACTGAGCTGTGTGGCTCTAGGTCTGGGGCCATTTTTCCTTTCCAGGCACCACCTGTACAGAGTACTCCCTTAACATGGTCAAATTTTGGTCTGTTTGAATCTGATAAACTCTGCTGGCCTCATCCTGAGGACTTCCTGAGGCTCTGCCCCACCACAACTGTGTGGAGCATCCAGTGGTAGTGGCTAGACTTGGTATACGTTGGGACATTTGCTAAGAAATGATGAACACTGTATTTGAGGGTAACAGGAGAAAGAGTGCTGGAGGGACCTTGCTTTTTTCATCCTGTATCTCTCTCTCTCTCTCTTTTTTTTTTTTTATTGATATTTTACAGAGAGGAAGGGAGAGGGATAGAGAGTTAGAAACATCGATGAGAGAGAAACATCGATCAGCTGCCTCCTGCACACCTCCTACTGGGGATGTGCCCGCAACCAAGGTACATGCCCTTGACCGGAATCGAACCTGGGACCTTTCAGTCCACAGGCCGACGCTCTATCCACTGAGCCAAACCGGTTTCGGCTCTTTTTTTTTTTTTTTTAATACTCACCTGAGTTGACCCATGAACCAGAGCCTTAAGTGGCACTTTTCTATTTCACAGGTGTACTGCAAATACATGCAGAAATTTACACACTCTATTTTCAACCATTTTAGAATTTAATTCCTTTAAGTAATAAGTTTAACTCTGAAAATGTATTGAATTTTGAGAAATTTGCATACTGTTCTAATAGTTACATACAGTTCAACTACAATAAAATTCAATGATTAACCATTTTTAAGGTTCTCTAGAGCAAGTATGTCAAACTCAAAGGGTAACAAAGGCCAAATAAACAAGGTTTAAATTTATGTGGGCCACAAAAGAACAAAAGCTTCAATTTTCATAGAAATGTAGGTTTATTTTGATAGAGACATGCTGAATACAAAGGGCTGAAATAAATGAGTAATCGTTAACATAAAAGAATATTTTAATAAAATATTTTTTCTTGAACATTAACTTAGCAGACACTGAATAACTGCACAAATTAATAAACATAACACAAATGAACCTATTTTTCTTGTTCTCCAAAAGCGAAATATTTCCTGTTGCACACACCAAACAAGTCAGTCTAAGACTATTGAAGAGGCAATCAGCTGCTAAAATATTCGCTGCTAGTATTAGTGGAGAGAAATGGTGCGCCTGAGCTTAAGGGAAACGAATACACCAAGATTTAAGTAATCAGTCATTAGTGAACGTTGTAGTTCGTTATTAATAACTAGAGGCCCAGTGCACAAAATTGGTGAACGGGCAGGGTCCCTAGGCCTGGCGGGTGATCAGGGCCAGCCAGGGCCTTCCTTCGTTTCATGGTCAGTGCAGGTCATAGCGAGTGGTTGAACTGGTCAGTCAAACTCCCCAGGGGACAATTTACATATTAGCCTTTTGTTATATAGGAGTAGAGGCCTGGTGCTCAAAATTCCTGCACAGGGGTGGGGGTGTCATTCAGCCCAGCCTGCACCTTCTCCAATCCAGGACCCCTTGGGGGATGTCTGACTGACTCTGGCAATCCAGGACTGCTGGCTCCTAACCACTTGCCTGCCTGCCTGATTGCTCCTAACCCCTCTGCCTGCCTGATCACCCCTAACTGCTCCCCTACCGGCCTGATCACCCCTAACTGCCTCTGCCTCGGCCCACACCTGGGACCTGGGCTTTCCTACCTCTGGTTGGCCACAGGCACCCAGGACCCGGGCTAGCTTCGCCTGGGCTGGCTGAAGCTGCAGGGGACCATGGGTGGGTGGCTTTGCCCAGGCCACAGCCGCAGGCACCTGGGACCACAGGGCAGGTGGCTTGTCCCTCTCCCAGGCCACAGGTGCAGGGCACAGCCACTGGCTGGCTCCCAGGAACGTGGGGAGGGTGGCTTGTCCCTCTCCCGGGCCGCAGCCTGGCTGGTCCCCATTCCACTCTCCCCAGTGTTGAGTGGCTGAACAGTTCTGGCAAGAGGGCCTGAGGGCATGATGATCATTTGCATATTAGCTCTTCATTATATAGGATTATATATAACAGGATATTGTAAAAATTAAGTTACAAAACTTTTATTAGAACGTGTCTTACATACCATTATATTGGATAGGCCACAAAAATATTCATTGTGGGCCACATGCAGCCAGCGGGCTATGAGTTTCACATGCTTGCTCTAGAGACATGCCATACAAACAGGGATCTAAAAATAAAAAATGTGCCTGGTAGGTGTGGTTCACTGTGGATTGTTGACCCATGAACCAGGAGATCATTGTTAGATTCTCAGTCAGGGACAAGCCTGTTTTGGGCTGGATTCCCAGTAGGGGGCATGCAGGAGGCAGCCAATCCATAATTTTTTCTCATCATTGATGTGTCTGTCTCTTCCTCTCTTTCGTCTCTGAAATCAATAAAAATATTTTTAAAAAACTAAAAACAAAAATGTGCCTGAAAACTTAAATACATTCATTTCATATTTAGAGTTTCGCTGGATAAAAGGGAAAAGAAAACTGTTTGCTTTCACAAATGTCCATGCTTTTTTCATCTAGTATCTCTATCTTTTTTTTTTTTTAATGCCACCTGAGTATATTTTTCCACTGATTTTTAGTGAGAATGGAAAAGAGAGGGTAAGATAGAGATAAATATCAACGTGTCAGAAATACATCAATTAGTTGCCTCCTGCACATGGCCAGACCAGGGAGAGCCAGCACCAGGGAGGAGCCTACAACCAAGTATGTGCTCTTGTTCAGAATCGAACCTGGGACATTTCAATTCACAGGAAGACGCTCTATGCACTGAGGAAAACCAGCTAGGGCTGTATCTCTCTCTCATTCATTTATCTTACCTAATAATAGAGAAACATGTAAATTGACCGTACCTCCGCTACGCCCGCAGCCAATCAGAGTGAGTATGCAAATTAAGCCTACAAAGATGGAGGTTAATTTGCATACACACCTGGGTCCCGGGAACCTCCTCAGCACCCAGGTCACTCCCAGCAGGCCATCGGAGGGGCCGAGCCTGCAATTGGAGGGGCGGGACAGGGGGGTGTGGGGGGCACTTCCCAAGCCTAAAGCCTGGAACTTGGGAAGGGGCCGAGCCTGCGACCAAACGCAGACCATCCGGAAGTCAGCACTGAATTGCCCAGCTGCAGCCTGGCGACCCAACACTGACTGCTCAGGTGGCTGAGACCCAGAAAGTGAGTCAGGGTCTGATCTGCAGCCTCAGTGGAAGCTGTTGATCAGTGTACTTATTTCTCTCTTTCTCTCCTTCTTTCTGATCTTCACCAGCAGCCAGGCTTTTCTTTCTCTCCTGGCCTCTGTGGGGGATGCTATTAAGCCCCGCCTCTTTGATCAGGCCCAGCGATAGGCCTGGAGATGCTGACTGGCATAGCAACCAACCAATCAGAATCAAAGGTGGGTGCTGTGGGGAACCAATGGCTGCCTAGGAGGGGGAGCTTTTGACACTCACTGGCATTGAAACCGAACAATGAGAACCAAATCTGGGTGCTGTGGGGAGCCAATGGCTGCCTAGGAGGTGAAGCTTTTGACGCTGGCATAGGAACCGACCAATCAGAACCAAATTGGCCAACAGAGGAGGGCAGTTGGGGGTGAAATCAGGCCTGCAGGAGAGGGCAGTTAGGGGTGATCAGGCTGGCAGGCAGAAGCAGTTAGGGGCAATCAGGCAGGCAGGTGAGCAGTTAGGAGCCAGTGGTCCTAGATTTTGAGAGGGATGTCCGACTGCCAGTTTAGTCCCGATCCCTGGGATCGGGCCTAAACTGGCAGTCGGACATCCCGCAAGGGGTCCCCAATTGGAGAGGGTGCAGACTGAGTTGAGGGAATCCCCCCTTCGTGCACAAATTTTGTGCACCGGGCCTCTAGTATATATATATTTCAGAGTGAAAAGTAGAGATAGAAACATACGTGATGAGAGAATCATTGGTAGGCTGCCTCCTGCATACCCGCTACTGGTGATCAAGCATGCAACTATGGCATGTGCCTGACCAGAATGGAAGACTGACCTCCTGGTTCAAACTTTGATGCTCATCCACTGAGCAACTCTGCTGGGTTGTATTAATCTTTCTCTTTTTTTTCTACTTGGTACATTCAATCAATATACATTTTCATTCTCAGGGAAATTAGAGTGAAAGGGCTTCCCTAGGTGATGCATAAAGACTCTGAAGGAAAGATACACATACATTGAATTCAGCTCGGATGAGCAGACAGCTTCCCACAGGACAAAAGAAAAGCCACTTTCAGAAGGTTCCACATTCTACACTCTCCTGGCTGAGACAGACCCCTGGAGTGTTACAGTCCCTAAGGAAACACAGAAGGGACACCTGAACAGCCACCCCAGGAATGAAGTCTGGAGCTCCCATACCCTCCTCTCCCTGGGAAATAATGGAAATGTGCTAGGCAGTTAGACAGACATGAGCAGAGCAAGGAGAATGTGCCAGGGGCAGAAGGTCATGCCTAGCAACAGACTATAGGGTGGGACCCAATCCCCAGGGTGACCTTTCATCCCGTAGCATATTGTTGGTCATGCAGTTTAGACCCTGAACATTTTCCCCCTAGAAATAACCCCTATGCAACACTTCTATTTTACCTGCAGGCCCAGAAAAGCTGCAAAACAAGAAAAAGCCATGCCAGGGTTGACCGCAGGACCAGCTACATTGAATGATGACCCGGGCCTTGGCCATTACCAATTTATCAGTGGAGACCCAGCCGTGAAGGGACACATCTGGAAAGATGCTGAATATTCTGAGATTTTCCCTGGGACCTCCCTTAAAATCTCCATCCTTAGACCCCTTAGGACAGAGAACCCAGCTTGTTCTCATTCCTGGGAGCATGTCCTAACCTCTCCTCACCCACCCACCCCCCCCAGGCCTGTAACAGCTACCTTTCTCACTTCTAAGAGCCAAGGGCCCTTCTATTACCTCTATAACTTGTTTCCTAATTCATTTTCTTCTATGAATTACTTCTTCCACCTCTGTGATTTCCCAAATAAATGTTCTCTTATAGTTTGAGTCTTGGCTCTGAATTCCTTCCCAGCCAGAATCCAAGCACCGATGCTGCTGAACCCAGATCCGGTCCAACCTCTTGGGTCTAACACGAGGTGTTGTTCCCACCATGCCACCGCCAACAGACGTGCTCCCTCTCTCAGGCTTCAGCTCACAGTGAGGGAGTGCTTAGCTGGATTCAGTGTAAGGTTCTGACCCAAAATGAACTCCCAATCTCACAATCCCTAACCCAGGACACACACTCCTGACTTTTCCAGATTTTCTCAATGTGCACCCACACTCTGGATGCAAAACTTCAACCTATGCCTAGAAACAGGTCCAGGGGGATCACAACTAAAACCTCACAAGGGGCATCACCCCCTCACACAGGTGCACTTGCTTCCCCAGCTCTCCAGGGCTGTAGCTTCTCTCACTGTAAAGGCTCCTTCCATGGCAGGTGTGAGCAGGTAGGACACCTGCAGGGGAAGGCTCCCCAGGAAGGTCAGTGGGCCTTCAAGTACTTCCCTTGGCAGATTCAAGGGCATGGGGGCCTTCCTTAGCTTAAAGAACCTGGCCTCAGACCTCTGCTTCCCCCTGACGTTGCTTTGGGCCACCACTGAGGTTTCAAGCGACACAAAGCCAGTGTTGGAAAAATCAGCAAACTTGTTTAAACCCAGTGTTCATGTGTAAAGAAGGTATTAAAAATGGTAAGGCATTTTGCTAGTTCAATAAGAAAATCCACAAGTATATGTTATTGCATTTCAAAAAAAAAAAAAAAGATGCTAATTTACTATTATTCCCATGGCAAAGATTTGTTTTAAAAACTACTAATCATACTTCAAATCCTCCAGTCTAACCTCTAAAAGTCCATTGGACTCACTCAAAATAATAGGCGTTGAAATATTCCTACTCACACTGGGAGGAAACAAGACAAACAATAATGTAACACATGCAATCTATATATATAAAAGCCTAAGTGCCCGGCCAACTGGCTGAGTGTCCGGTAGCTCTGATGTGCAATTACCAGCAGGGGGCAGATGGTCCAACCGGTAAATATGACATGCACTGACTACCAGGGGGCGGATGTTCAACGCAGGAGCTGCCGAGCTGAGGTGATTGGCAGCTGCAGTTCTTGGGTGATGCACCTGGAACCAGAGAGGAGGGAGCCTGATTCTGAGGTGCCTCAACTGAGAACCGCCCTCTCACAATCGGGGACCCCTTGGGGGATGTCAGAGAGCTGGTTTTGGCCTGATCCCTGCAGGCCAGGCCGAGGGACCCCAGTAGTACACAAATCCATGCACCGAGTCTCTTGCGTAACAATGAAATATTTTATTTCTCTGAGAGGCACTGGTGTTAGGAAAAGCCATCCTATGCTACATCTTTAATTTTGAATTGTGAACAATTTTAAAGCCTACATGTGACACAAAGGGAAGTAAAGCAGTTGCTGGCAGTTTTGAGGATATTCTTGGCTGGTAGGGCAAAGAGTGAGAAAAACAAATGAAAATACTCTCTTCTTAATGTGAACTCATAGCACAGTTCCCAGCCAAAAGCAACACAAAAACCAAACATGAAAATAATTCACGGGACTCTACAATGAACTGTGCAAAAGTACAAATATATGGCAAATACTTGTTAACTAAAATAATATAGTGAATGTCAAGTGCAATTGAAAAATTAAGAAAGAATACATATGTGTGTAGGGCCTATTCATTCAAAACTGTCAGGGCACATTACTGGGTAGCTGGGTCAATCCCTGGTCAGGCACATGGGAAGACAACCCATATGGTTCTCACATAAATGTTTCTCTCTACTACTCTCTCTCTCAATTTCCTCACTTCCAAAAAGCAATTAAAAAAACTAACAAACAAAGAATGAGTACTGATAATGAACAAATATGTCAAAAGTTTATAGATCTTCTTTAATGCTGTGAGTTTTGGGAAGTATATGACTTTATTTGCAACAGGCTTACATGTACTAATTAGTTACACTTAATAGGATTTCTTTTAAGTGAGATTTTCAAGCTACTTTGAAAGTATTTAAAATTTTAAAGTTTGTTTTCATTGTCAATTATACAGTGTACATCCTCACATGGTATTATACAAATATGAGGCAACATGAAAGTTTTCCTACATTTTTACATTCAATAAATTTCTCCACTTTGAGTTTTTTTCATGACCTTTCCAAGGAAAAGGGACAGCTGAAGGGTTTCCCTCTTTCTCTATATGTATACACTATTTCTCCAGGTGCATTCTCACACATCCAAGAAAGGCTCTTTCACATTCCTTATGTTCATACACTTATTGTTGGGTGTGAGTCCCTTCATGATTTTGTAAAGAACTAGGATGGCCAAAGGCTCTTCTACAGTCTTTACATGTCAGGGCTTCTCTTCAGTGAGTTCTTCCATGCTTTACAATAAACTGGAAGTAATGAATGCTTTGTAACACTCTTACATTTCTAGGGTCCATCCCCAATATGGATTATCATACATGAATGGTACAGCTGAGACATAAATGAAGGCTCTTCCCTATTCTTTAACAGTTTATCAATACATTTTGTTTTCACATGTCTGTAAAAACTAGTTGGGAACCTGAAGGCTTTACCACATTCCTTCAATTGATGTGGTTTCTCTCCACTATGAGAATTTTTGTGCATTTGAAAGGACTGGGGATGACTATAGGTTATCCCACATCGCTTGCATTCATAGGGTTTCTCCCCAGTATACATTTTTATACATTTCATGGTATCTAAGATAAAAGGGATGGTAAAGAGGTTTAACTCATTCTTTATTCATGAGGCTTGTTTCCATCATGACTTATTTTATGTCTTCTACGATGTGTGACAAAACGGAAGGTTTTTCCACATTGCTTACATTCATAAGGTTTTTCCCTGGTATGGGTTCTTCCATGCTATGAGACTTGGAGAATCTCAGAGCTTTACCACATTCATAGAGCTTTTTTCCACTGTGTGTGCTTTCATGTCTGGGCATTTGCAGGAGGCAACCAATTGATGTTTCTCCCACATCAATATTGCTCTCTGCCTTTCTGACTTCCACTCTCTCAATGGAAAAATATCTGAGGATAAAGGGGAAAAAAAGAATTAGGATAGTCAAAGGCTTTTCTACAATCTTTACATGATAGGGCTTATTTTCAGTGTGAGTCCTTTCATTCATGATGATTTCTCTCCCTTATGAGTGTTTAGGTGAATTTCAAAGAAACTGGGATGAATAAAGGCTTTCCCATATTGCTTACATTCATAGGGTTTTTCCTTATTATGAGTTCTTTCATGACATTGGAGGTTACTTGGATAAGAGAAAGCTTTACCACAATGGTTACATTCATAGGGTTTTTCCCCAGTATGCATTCTTTCATGAATTCTAAGGAAAGAAGGATAAAGGAATGTTTTACCACATTCCTTACATTCGTGAGGCTTCTTTCCGTCATGATTTCTTTTGTGTGTTCCAAGAGAACTGGGATTACTGAAAAATTTCCCACATTGCTTACATTCATAGGATTTCTCCCCAGTATGCATTCTTTCATGATTTCTAAAATATGTAGAACATCTGAAAGCTTTCCCACATTGCTTACATTCATAGGGTTTCTCCACAGTATGAATTTTTTCATGATTTCTAAGGTATTTGGAATGTCTGAAAGCTTTCCCACATTGCTTACATTCATAGGGTTTCTCCACAGTATGAATTTTTTCATGATTTCTAAGATATTTGGAATGTCTGAAAGCTTTCCCACATTGCTTACATTCATAGGGTTTCTCCACAGTATGCATTTTTTCATGATTTCTAAGACATTTGGAAAAACTAAAAGTCTTACCACATTGCTCACATTCATAGGGTTTTTCCCTCGTATGAGTTCTTTCATGACGTTGGAGGGAAGTTAAATTAGAGAAAGTTTTGCCACATTGCTTACACTTATAGGGTTTTTCCCCAGTATGAATTCTTTCATGACGTCGGAGGCCACCTAGAGCAAAGAAAGCTTTCCCACATTGCTTACATTCATAGGGTTTTCCCTTATGACGACTCCTTTCATGGTATCGGAGGGAAGATGGATAAGAGAAAGCTTTACCACAATGCTTACATTCATAACGTTTTACCCCAGTATGAATACTTTCATGAAATCGGAGGTAATATGGATCATAGAATATTTTACCACATTCCTTACATTCATGAGGTTTCTTTCCCTCATGACTTCTTTTATGTTTTCCAAGAGAGCTGGGAGAAATGAAGGCTTTCCCACATTCCTTACATTGATAGGCGTTTTCCCCAGTATGCATTCTTTCATGATAATGAAGGGAAGTTGAATAATAGAAACCTTTACCACAAACCTTACATTTATAGGGTTTTTCCCCAGTATGAGTTCTTTCATGATATTGGAGAGAAGACTGATAATAGAAACCTTTACCACAATGCTTACAGTCATAGCGATTTACCCGAGTATGAGTTCTTTCATGACGTTGGAGGGCAGATAGAAAATAGAAAGCTTTGCCACAATGCTTACATTCATAAGGTTTTTCCCCAGTATGAGTTCTTTCATGATTTCTAAGGGTACAGGGATGATGGAATGTTTTCCCACATTCCTTACATTCATGAGGCTTCTTTCTGTCATGACATCGTTTATGTTTTCCAAGAGAGTTGCTACAATGGAAGGCTTTCCCACATTGCTTACATTTATAGGGTTTCTCCCCAGTATGCATTCTTTCATGATTTCGAAGAGCAGTGGAATATCCTAAAGCTTTCCCACAGTGCTTACATTCATAGGGCTTTTTTCCACATTGTGTCCGTTGATGCTCTCGATAATACTTTTGACAACTGAAGGTTTTTCCACATTGCTTACATTCATAGGGCTTTTCTCCACATTGTGTCCGTTGATGTTCTCGATAATACTTAGGACAACTGAAGGCTTTCCCACATTGCTTACAACCATAGGGTTTTTCCCCAGTATGAGTTCTTTTATGATTTAGGAGGGAAGTTGAATAAGAGAAAACTTTACCACAAAGCTTACATTCATACGGTTTTTCTCCGGTATGCACTCTTTGATGAATTATAAGGGAATAGCGACGACAGAATGTTTTTCCACATTCCTTACATTCATGAGGCTTCTTTCCCGCATGACTTCTTTTATGTTTTCCAATAGAGCTGAGCCAACTGAAGATGTTACCACATTCATAAGGTTTCTCACCAGTGTGTGTTCTTTCATGATTTCTAAGAGAAGTAGAACTGAAAGCTTTTCCAGATTTCTTACATTGATAGGGCTTTTCTACAGTATGTGTACTTTCATTTTCTCCAGAGTCCTTGGGAGAACTGGAAGCTTTGTCACGTTGCTTACTTTGATATGGATTTTCTCCACTATGAGTATTTTTGTGAAGTTTAAAGTAAATGAGATGACTAAAGCCTCTCCCACATTGCTCACACTCATACGATTTCCCAGCAATATGTGTACTTTCAAGATTTCTAAGGGAAGTTAAATAGTGGAAAGTTTTCCCAGTGGGGCTGCATTCATGGCTCTCAATATGTTGGTAAGGCTTGAAAGCTTTCTCAGATTCCTTACATTTATAACGGTTTTCTTCATATTCCTGACACAGGTATAGTTTGGGTCCAATGTGAGAACTCAGGAGGTTATTCAACGATAAATAACTTATAAAGATTTGCCTGCACAACCTGGATTTAGGTTGTATTATTTCAGGAATTTCCTTCTTTTCATTATGATTTGGAATCTGGCTGAAGTTTTCTCTGCATTGACTACCATCCTTTCTTGTACAGAGTCTCTCTACCATATGACTGCTGTAAAAATCAGAAGCATATTATTAATACTCTGTGAAAGATTTAATATTTATTAATAGCATGACAATGGCATTTTTACCATTTTCAAATAAAGGTGGGGTTTCTGAACATTCCATTTTTTAAAAGTGGATATCTTAAAACTTCTGATATAAGCTGGATCATGGATATTATGAAAGCACTTATATTCATTAATAGTACTTCTGTGTATTGTTTCCAAGTGTAATTATTATTTAGTGTTTTTATACACTAAACATCTAGGTCATATTTCAGAAAAAAACATTTTGATGAGATTATTCTAAAATTCAATACATTTAAAACTGGGCTGATACAATTGTATTATCTGTTTTAAGATTATTCTGTGGACTGGGCCCATATTGTTCAGTGGTTCTGGATGGACCCACGCACCAGGGGCTTACCGGTTCAATTCTCTGAAAGGGAACTGGGCCAAACTGCAGACTTATTAAACCCAGTACAGGGCATGCAGGAGGCAGTCTATTGATTTTTTTATCTCTCACTCTCAAAACCACATACTAAAATCAATAAATACATATTTTTGCACCACCAGTGAGGCTCATTGGTTGAGCACTGACTGCTGAAGCAGGTGGTCATAGTTCAATTTCTGGTCAGGGCACATTCCCAGGTTTTGGATATGATTCCAAATGTGGGGCATGCAGGAGGCAGCCATCAATAATTCTCCCTCATCATTGATGTTTCTTTCTCATTCACCCTCTTCCTACCTCTCTGAAATACATGAAAAATATATCTATGATAATAAAAGCGTAATATGTTAATTAGACCAGACAGCTGAACGTCCTTCCGGTCATACTTCTGGACGAAGCCGCGGCTGCGAGTGCCAAGCCCCTTGCACCAATTTCGTGCATCGGGCTCTAGTTAAATATATAAATATATAAAAATATATATATAAAAACCTATTTTAATAAAACACAAAGATGCTCTTAATGCTTTGTCATGTCAATGCGACTTACCTATGATTCCTCCCGTGATTTTCATACTGATCTTCACTGTCATTGCCGTCACATTGTTCTTCTAAAATACATGCTAGAAAAAGCATTACAAACTGTTAAAGAATATAAAAAATGGCTAGATTTTCAGGACATAATGAGCTGTGATCATTCCTAGTTTAATTACCAATGTACTCCCTTTCCATATTTCAGTTTTTGAAACAGCATTAATGAGCAAGCAACACTAGTTTTCTTCTAATTGCCTCCATAAGTAACAAGTTGTTGCAGGCCAGAATTGCTCTGTGGTTGACCGTCAACCTATGAACCCTTATGACCCGGGAGGTCACAGGTCAATTTCCAGTAGGGCTGGTTTGCAGGCTAGCTCCCCAGTGTGAAGGGCGCAGGAGGTACCCAATCAGTGATTCTCTCTCATCATTAACTTGTCTCTCGTTCTCTCCCTCTCCTTCCTCTCTAAAATCAATAAAAATAGAGGAGATCCAAGATGGCGACGTAGGTAAACACCTAAACTGCTGCCTTGCACAACAATTTCAAAACTACAACTAAAAGACAAAACGTCTATCACCCAGAACCACGGGAAAGCTGGCTGAGTGGAAGTTCTACAACAAGAAGGAAAGAGCAAACAGCATTGAGGGGTGCACAAGCGCTGAAAAGCTGAGGTACGGAGACGCGAATCGGGCTGGCGACGGGTGACTGGGAGCGCTGCTGTTTTCAACCCGAAGGGAGATAAGCTCCCGATTACTCAGAACTCGTTTCTAGGGAGATGTGGGGGACCCAAACTCCTACGGGGAGAAGCTGGACTGTCTGCCATGGGGTCGGAAAGTGAGGGAGGCTTGCTTGCAGGGCTGTGCGCAGGAACAATTGTTTATTGTGCTGGGGCGCGGGATGCGGGGACACAGTCAGAGACGCAGAGCAGCAGAGCCGCAGAGCCGGCTTACTGGCAGCCATCGCTGTTTGCCACGCCCTAGCCTAGTCACACCCTGAGACCCCGCCCTGCACAATCTACGAACCCACCCAAGCTCCAAGCAGCGGCTTTAGCATATGACTGGCCTGCCCTATCGCAGCTTAACCTAGCAAACTTGCAGCCCGGATCAGACAGCTCCAAAACCTCCAAACCCCAAGCAAAGAGGAGAAAACTGTAGTTCTCGCTGTAGCTCCTGTTGGGTGGCCTCAGACAGTAGCTGACCTGCACCCCATTGGAGATCTAGAAGCCAGTGTACCAAGTGGTCAGTGTGAGACACCAGATTTCAACTCCTCACATCCATAAGTGACACATTCAAGAGGCAGACTCAGTGAGCACCAAAGCCCCACTGAAACAAGTCCTGCACCATAAGCGTGTCTCCAGCGCAGCAGTTTTTCCATTATAGACACAGCGGGTCCTCACAGCCAATTGGCCTGGAGGTCAATTCCTCCCACTGTACCAACAGCAATCAAGGCTTAACTACACCAAGACTTTGCACTCAGCCCACAAAGGGGTGTACCAAAGGCGTCCACCTCAGGTGATTGGGGAGGCTGAGCTACTGGCCCCTATAGGTCACCTACCACACAAAGCCACTCCATCAACATAAGGAAGCAGCAAAATGCAGAGACAAAGAAACATGTCACGAATGAGAGAAATGGAGGAAAGCAAACTAATGGACGACATAGAGTTCAGAACCACATTTATAAGGTTACTCAAGAATCTTCTAAAAACTGCCGAGAAACGTGTTGAGACCTCCGAGGAGCTTAGTGAGACCTTCAAGGACCTTAATGAGAATGCCAAAAAAAATGGAAAAGGACCAGTCAGAAATTAAGCATACACTGTCTGAAATAAAGAATATACAGAAACTCAACTGTAGATCAACGTACCCCAAGAATCAAACCAAAGATCTGAAATATGAGGAAACAAAAAACACCCAAGCAGAAAAACAAAAAGAGAAAATCCAAAAATATGAAGATAGTGTAAGGAGCCTCTGGGACAACTTTAAGCGTACCAACATCCGAATTTTTGGGGTGCCAGAAGAAGAGAAAGAGCAAAATATTGAAAACCTATTGGAAGAAATAATGATAGAAAACTTTCCCTACCTGGTGAAAGAAATAGACTTACAAGTTCAGGAAGCGCACAGAACCCCATACAAGAGGAATCCAAAGAGGACCACACCAAGACACATCATAATTAAAATGCCAAGGGCAAGAGACAAAGAGAGAATCTTGAAAGCAGCAAGAGAAAAACGGTTAGTTACCTACAAGGGAGCACCCATACGACTGTCAGCTGATTTCTCGGCAGAAACTATGCAGGCCAGAAGGGAGTGGCAAGAAATATTCAAAGTGATGAACAGCAAGAACCTACAACCAAGATTATTCTACCCAGCAAAGCTATCATTCAGAGTTGAAGGTCAGATAAAGAGCTTCACAGACAAGAAAAAGCTAAAGGAGTTCATCACCACCAAACTAGGATTACATGAAATGCTGAAGGGTGTTCTTTAAGAAGAGGAAGAAGAAGAAAAAGGTAAAGATAAAAATTATGAACAACAAAATGACATCAAATACATACCTACCAACAAGTGAATCTAAAAATCAAGTGAATAAAAAATCTGAAGAACAGAATGGACTGGTGAATATAATAGAATCAGGGACATAGAAAGGGAGTGGAATGACAATTCTCAAGGGGGAGGGGGTGTGAGGGGTGCGGGAAGAGACTGGATGAAAAGCTTACACCTATGGATGAAGACAGTGGCGGGGGGTAAGGGCATGGGGTGGGGTGGGGAATCAGGTGGAGGGGAGCTAGGGGGGAAAAAAGAGGAACACCTGTAATAATCTGAACAATAAAGATTTATTTTAAAAAAATAAAATCAATAAAAATATATTTTTTAAAAAATTTGTGATACATACCTACTGATGCCAGGTTCCAGAAGGTTTCTATCATCACATCTGTGTAGAGTTTCTTCTGGGTGGGATCCAGGAAAGCCCACTCCTCCATTGTGAACTCCACATTAACATCCTCAAAGGCCACTGAGTCCTAAAACATCCCACATATGCATATAGAAGAATGGTTATGACAGCACTGGGGATCTATACATAATTCATAATAAATTCACATAAGACACGTGGTCTCCAACATCCAGTCTATGACTTGAGTAAGACTATTATTAATTTGCCATACTCACTTCCTCAAAAACACATGGGATTTATTGATATGATTTTACTGTGATCACTTCAAGTCTTCATTGCTAAGGTCAGGGTAAAGAACACTTTGAACAACTTCTACTAATACATTAAAATACTTCTATTTTGGCACAGAGACCACACAATCTTGAGAAACAGAACTGCTTGAAACTAGGATCCTGGCCTCAGCACCACCCAGTCGCGTCTCAGATGCAAATCAGGACCCTGCAGCCACTGGGGACAGAGAACTGCAACCACAGCTTCAGACCAACAGACAAGAATCCAGACTTCCTGGCCGCAGATTTCTGTGAGTCAAAGAGCCTATCCCCCTCCCCACAGGATCGTGGATAGCGCCATAGTAACAGATAGACCCGCCCCTCGCTCGGGCCACAGCACCCCTACAGGAATTTGAGCTTGGGAGCGCACGCAGGAACTGCAGTGCCCATACGGGAATTTGAGTTTGGGAGCACGTGCATGGACCGAAGCACTGCTACGGGAATTTGAGCCTGCACACGCACAGAGACTGGAATCTGCTCCCCTCAACGCAATCGGGTGACCAAACCTGAAGCCCACGCAGGGCGGCAGTGCCACCTGACTTCAATTCTGGGCAAGCGTACACGGAAGTCTGTTTTCCGCAGTGCACACGGAAGTCTGTTTTCCACAGCACACACGCAAGTCTGTTTTCTGCAGCGCAGGCATGCCACAGTGCTACAGAACACACCAGTCCCCCATGGTGACCAGGACCCAGATTCTCCCAGCAAGAGGCAGCACTGAGCATCACTGACTTGACTCTGTTTCTTACAGTGTGCGCATGGGATCCCTGACTCACAGCACATTCACGCTAAGAGCCAGTGACTCTAATTCTTGGTGCATGTGCACACAGGGACCCTAATTCTCAGCAAGAAGCTGCATGAGGCAATAGAGACTCTGATACTCGATTCTTGGTTCAGACACAGGTAAACTCTGACTCCTGGCACGTGCTATGGGACCCATTTTTGCCACACACCAACAGCACAGTGCAGGCGGGGTTCATAATTCTAGGTGCGCACATGAGACCACAATGAATGCTAGTAACACTGACCCTGGGCAAGCCTGGTTCCCACCAACCCACAGCAGCCACACGTCCTAGTGTCGGAGCACTTCAGTGACACTTGGGTGGTGCAAAACTCTCATGGCACATGGCCCAGGTCCATGCAACTCAAAGTTTGAACCTTCTGGTGATAGTCAAAATGGGGAGAGGACACAATCCCCAGAGGAAAGAAAATGAGGAGTCGCCAAGAAAGGAAATTAGTGAAATTTGAAGCATGCAACATGACTGAAAAAGAATTCAGAGTAATGGTCGTGGAATTCATACATTGGATAGATGAGAAAATCAACAACCTATGCAAGAATCAAGAAGAAATGAAAAGTGATATAGCTACAATCAAAAACACCATGGAAAGTTTCAACAGTAGACTAGAAGAGGCAGAGGACCGAATTAGTGAGTCAGATGAAAAAACAAGCCAAATCTGAACAGCAACTGGAGAAAAAAATTAAAAAGCAGGAGGAAAGCCTAAGGGAGCTTTGGGACAACATGAAATGAAGTAACATACGTATAATAGGGCTGCCAGAAGGACAGGAAGAGCAGCAAGGATTAAAAAATCTATTTGAAGAAATAATGACAGAAAACTTCACGGATATGGGGAAGAAAAAAGTTACACAAGTACAGAGAGTCCCAAGCAGGATCAATCCCAAAAGACCCACACCAAGACACGTCATAATTTCAATGGCAAATATTAACAACAAAGAGAGAATCTTAAAGGTGTCAAGAGAGACAGAGGGTTACCTACAAAGGATCCACCATCAGATTATCAAATGATTTCTCAACAGAAACACATTAAGCTAGAAGGGAATGGAAGAAGGTATACAAAGTGTTGCAAAGCAAAGGACTGAATCCAAGAATACTCTATCCAGCAAGACTATCAATCAAAATTGAAGGGGACATCAGGAGCTTCGCAGACAAAAAAAGGCTAAGGGAGTTTATCACCACCAAACCAGCAATGTAAGAAATGCTAAAGGGAATACTGTAAAAAGAAGAAATAAAAATGTAATAAAGAACACATACACAAAAATAGATATGACTACAAACAAGTACCTTTCAGTAATGCTTTAAATGTAAATGGACTAAATGCTCCAATCAAAAGACATCGAGTGGCTGAATGGATAAAAAATACACGACCCATATATATGCTGTCTACAAGAGACCCACCTCAGAACAAGGGACTCACACAGATTGAAAGTGAAGGGATGGAAAAATATGTTTCAGGCAAATGGAAATGAAAAAAAAGCTGGGGTAGCAATACTTATATCTGACAAAATAGACCTCAAAGTGAAGGCCATAACAAGAGATAAGGAAGGCCACTTCATAATACTAAACGGATTGATACAACAACAGGATATAACCCTGATAAACATATATGCACCCAACGCAGGAGCACCCAAATACATAACAAAACTCCTGGAAGATATAAAGGGAGAGATCAACAACAATACAATCATAATAGGGGACTTTAATACACCACTGACATCACTGGATAAATCCTCTAGACAAAAAATCAGCAAAGACACAGCAATCCTAAATGACTCACTAGATCAGATGGACTTAACTGACATCTTCAGAACATTGCATCTCAAAGCCATGGAATATACGTTCTTCTCAAGTGCACATGGGACATTTTCAAAAATAGACCACATATTGGGTCACAAGCAAAGTCTCCCCAAATTCAAGAAGACTGAAATCATACCAAGCATCTTCTCAGACCACAATGCCATAAAATTAGAAATAAACTACAATAAAAAGAATCTAAAAATCTCAAACACTTGGAAGCTGAATAGCATGCTATTAAATAATGACTGGGTTACCAATGAGATCAAAGAAGAAATTAAAAGCATCCTGGAAACTAATGACAACAAAAACACAACAATCCAAAACCTATGGGATATAATGAAAGCAGTCCTGAGAGGGAAATTCATAGCTCTACAGGCCTACCTCAAAAAGCAAGAAAAAATGGTAGTAAGTCATCTAACTCTACAACTCAAATAATTAGAAAAAGAGCAACAAGAAAAGCCCAGAATGAGCAGAAGGAAGGAGATAATAAAGATCAGAGCAGAGATAAATGATATAGAGACCAAAAAACAATACAAAAGATCAATGAAACCAAGAGCTGGTTCTTTGAAAGGATAAACAAGATTGATGAACCTCTAGCCAGGCTCACCAAGAAGCAAAGAGAGAGGACTCAAATAAACAAAATCAGAAATGAGAGAGGCGAAATAACAACAGACCCCACAGAAATACAGAGGATCGTTAAAAAATACTATGAACAACTCTACTCCAACTAACTAGACAACCTGAAGGAAATGGACATATTCCTAGAAAAATACAACCTTCCAAAACTCAATCAGGAAGATTCTAAAAATCTCAATAGGCCGATAACTATGGATGAAATTGAAGCAGTCATCAAAAAGCACCCAGCAAACAAAAGCCCAGGGCCACATGGCTTCACAAGGGAATTATACCAAACATTCAAGGAAGAACTAAAACCTATCCTCCTCAGACTATTCCAAAAAAATTCAAGAGGAAGGAACACTTCCAAGCTCATTCTATGAAGCCAGCATCACCCTATACCAAAACCAGATAAAGACAACACAATGAAAGAGAATTATAGGCCAATATTCCTCATGAACATAGATGTCAAAATCCTCAACAAAATTCCAGCAAATCAGATCCAGCAATACATCAGAAAGATACACCATGATGAAGTAGGATTTATCCCGGGGATGCAAGGATGGTACAATATCTGCAAATCAATAAACGTGATACATCACATAAACAAATTGAGAGATAAAAATCACATAATCATTTCAATTGATGCAGAAAAAGCATTTGACAAAATCCAACACCCCTTCTTGATAAAAACTCTCAGCAAGGTGGGAATAGAAGGATCATACCTCAACATAATAAAAGCCATTATGAAAAAACCCACAGCCAACATCATACTCAACCGACAAAACTAAAACCATTTCCCGTAAGAACAGGAACAAGACAGGGATGCCCACTCTCACCATTCCTGTTCAACAAAGTACTGGAAGTACTAGCCATTGCGATCAGACAAGAAGAAGAAATAAAATGCATCCAAATTGGAAAAGAAGAAGTAAAACTGTCCTTATTTGCAGATGACATGATACTGTACATAGAAAACCCAAAAGACTCCATCAAAAAATTATTAGACTTAATAAATGAATTCAGCAATGTAGCAGGATACAAAATTAATTCCAAGAAATCTATGACATTCCTATACACCAATAGTGAACTTATAAAAAGAGAGACTAAAAAAGCAATCCCATTTACCATCGCACCAAAAAAATTAAGATACCTAGGAATAAACTTAACTAAGAAGGTAAAAGACCTATATGCGAAAAACTACAGGACACTGAGAAAAGAGATAGAGGAAGACATAAACAGATGGAAGAACATACCATGTTCATGGATTGGTAGACTCAACATCATCAAAATGTCCATACTACCCAAAGCAATCTACAGATTTAATGCAATCGCCATTAAAATACCAATGGCATATTTCACAGACCTACAACAAACTTTCCAAAAATTCATCTGGAATAAAAAAAAGACCCTGAATAGCTGCAGCAATCCTGAGAAAGAAGAACAAAGGAGGTGGGATCTCAATACCAGATATCAAACTGTATTACAAAGCCACTATTCTCAAAACTACCTGGTACTGGCACAAGAACAGACATATAGATCAATGGAATAGAATAGAGAACCCAGAAATCGACCCAAACCACTATGCCCAATTAATATTTGACAAAGGAGGCATGAACATACAATGGAGTCAAAACAGTCTCTTTAACAAATGGTGTTGGGAAAATTGGACAGATACATGTAAAAAATGAAACTAGACCACCAACTTACACCATACACAAAAATAAACTCAAAATGGATAAAGGACTTAAACATAAGACAGGAAACCATAAAAATACTAGAGGAATCCACAGGCAGGGAAATCTCAGACATATGCCAAAGGAACTTCTTCACCGATACTGCTCCTAGGGCAATGGAAACTAAAGAGAAAATAAACAAATGGGACTACATCAAAATAAAAAGCTTTTGCACAGCAAAAGAAACCATCAACAAAACAATAAGAAAGCCCACTGCATGGGAGAACATATTTGCCAATGTCATCACCGATAAGGGTTTAATCTCCAACATTTACAGGGAATTCATATAACTTAACAAAAAGAAGATAAACAATCCAATAAAAAATGGGCAAAGGACATAAATAGACACTTATCGAAGAAGGACAGAAGGAAGGCTAAGAGACATATGAAAACATGCTCAAAGTCACTAATTATCCGAGAGATGCAAATCAAAACAACAATGCGGTATCATCTCACACCTGTCAGAACGGCTATCATCAACAAATGACAAGTGCTGGCGAGGATGCAGAGAAAAAGGAACTCTTTTGCACTGGTGGTGGGTATGCAGACTGGTGCAGCCATTGTGGAGAACAGTATGGAGTTTCCTCGAAAAACTAAAAATGGAACTCTCATTTGACCCAGTGATCCCACTTTTAGGAATATATCCCAAGAAACTAGAAACACCAATCAGAAAGGATATATCCACCCCTATGTTCATAGCAGCACAATTCACCATAGCTAAGATTTGGAAACAGCCTAAGTGCCCATCAGCAGATGAGTGGATTAAAAAACTGTGGTACATCTACACAATGGAATACTACGCTGCAGTAAAAAAGAAGGAGTTCTTACCATTTGCAACAGCATGGATGGAACTGGAGAGCATTATGCCAAGTGAAATATGCCAGTCTGAGAAAGATAAATACCACATGATCTCACTCATTTGTGGAATATAATGAACAACATAAACTGATGAACAGGGACAGATCCAGAGACAGAGAAGCATCGATCAGACTGCCAAACCTCAGAGGGAAGATAGGGGAGGGTGGGGGAAAGGAGGAGAGATCAATCAAAGGACTTGTATGCATGAATATAAGCCTAACCAATGGACACGAACACTAGGAGAGTGAGGGCATGAGTGGGGGTAGGGGGGGGTGGGTTGGGGGGTTAATGGAGGGATGAGGACACATATGTAATACTTTAATCAATAAAGACATTTTCAAAAATATAAAATAAATAAAATAAAATACTTCTATTTTAAGCCTATCGATTCCTTGTGAGAAAACTCATCTCCATTATAACCACCATTTGATGCAGCCGTCCATGAAACATACTGTCATGTCTGTATAAAGCTTTAGTGACTGTGAATACAACAAAGGCCTGATAGCTTTCTCTTCTATTCTCATCACCAAACAGGAGAGGCCAGGCGGTGTGTGAAAATTCAAGTTAGAACAAAATGTACTTGGCCATATTGTCCTGAAGTACTCCATATTATTAGAAGCAGTCAGATACACCTGAATGAATGAATATATTCTTGTTGAGGAGTGTGAATGATCATTTGTTTTTATATTATTTGTCAGTAACTCAGTTTGACCTTCTTTTGCCTCTCTCATTTCATGGAGATAAGACGTTAGAGTCAGAGCTCAGGCATGAGCAAGACAGGGCAACTTAGCCCACTACGAAAGTTCTCCACTAATGAGCCTGAGGGTTACTTCATACTGCTTTTTAAGACACATAAACACGTATATTGAAATCATAAGATCAAACTCAAAAGAAGTCTTTCCAGCGGAATTGTGACACTATAATTGGGGCCTGGACCTTATGAAACAATTTAAGACTTGGCATGTACAAGGGCCTTTATTGAGATCTGCAATATTTTCATGTTGGAATTAGTTTCACCTGAAATTAATCTACACTAATAAAAGAGAAACATGCATTTTGACCATCACTCTGCTACACCCACCAGCCAATCAGGAGTGAGTATGCAAATTAACCCAACAAAGATGGCGGCGGCCATGGAGCTGGAGTGAGCAGGAGGCTTGGGTTGCCCCCTGTGATGGGGGAAGCCAAGCTTCCTGCCTGCTATGGCTGGCCCTGGCCTCCGCTCAAGGCTACAAAGTTTCAATTATGGAAGATAAATAAATCCCAGATACCTGCTTCCAGCTGGCCCTGGCCTCTGCTCAAGGAAGCGTTGAAAAAAAAAAAAAAGAAAAGAAAAGAAAAAAAGGAGGGGCTGGGAGCTTGGTTCATTGGGGGGTGTGGCCAGCCTGCAAATAGTCATGAGCCCCTCACCCAGGCTTGCCAGACACCCCAGCAGGGACTCCCACCCTGAAGGGGGTGTGGCCCGCCTGAAAACAGCCCTCAGCCCCTCACCCAGGCTGTCCACACCCCATGGCCCGATCCCTGTAAACGGGCAGTCAAACATCCCTCGAGGGGTCCAAGATTGGAGAGGGTGCAGGCTGGGCTGAGGGACACCACCCCCCCACCCATGCACAAATTTCGTGCACCAGGCCTCTAGTACAAAATAAAATTAAAGGTAAACTGTAATTGGAATGCAAACTATACATGGAAGTATATATGGTGTTTATGGAGAGGAAAAATTAATATAATTAAAATATCCATAGTACCCAAAACTATCTATAGCTTCAATGCAATTCATATAAAGATTCCCATGATCAATCTTACATAACTAGAATATTCAAAAATTTTACATAGACCACAAAGCACCCTGAATAGCAACAGCATTCTTGAGATAGAAGAACAAATGTGGATGAATCACACTACCTAATATCCAACTGTACTACAAGTCCATAGTAATCAAAACAGCATGGTCCTGGCCTGAAAACAGCATATAAATCAGTGGAACGGAACAGAGAGCCTAGGTATAAACCCATGCCTTTATGGTCACAGGATATTTGACAAAGGAGGCAAGAATACACAATAAAGATAGTATCCTGTACAATAAAAGGGTAATATGGAAATTGTCCCTGGGAGTTCCACAGCTCACTATGACGTATGCTGACCACCAGTGGGCAGCACAAAACATGGCAGGTGCCAGCAACGCAGTGCTAGTAGTGGGTATCAGTGGAGGCGGTGCTGGCCCTGATGGGCCCAGATGAGAGCGGACTGCTACAGGATGGTGCAGTAGGTGAGTGAGTGGCGCCAGGCCAAGGCGGATGCGAGTGGGAACCCCGAAAACCCCTCAGGTCACCCAACAGATGGGGATGGTGAGGAACAGTGGGGGGTGGTGTTGGCGAGAGGACAGCACCAGGACAATGCGGCTCAGAGCAGAGCTCCTGATGACACTGCTGGTTGCACCACACATGGGAACAATATATAACTGTGCTTAAACAGTTGTGAAAAGCAAATGGTGCCTCGGCTACAAGGAAATAATTAAAGGGCCATTTGCAGACTATTATAATTTCCTAGAGTCCGGGTGCACGGAATTCGTGCACTGGAGGGGTGTCCCTCAGCCCAGCCTGCACTCTCTCCAATCTGGGACCCCTCGAGGGATATCCGGCAGTCGGACATCCCTCTCACAATCCGGGACTTCTGGCTCCCAACCACTTGCCTGCCTGCCTGCCTGATTGCCCCTAACCACTTCTGCATGCTAGCCTGATCACCCCCTAACCACTCCCCTGCCAGCCTGATTGATGCCTAACTGTTCCCCTGCCAGCCCGATTGCCCCCAACTGCCCTCCCCTGCCAGCCCGATTGTCCCCAACTGCCCTCCACTGCTGGCCCAGTAACCTCCAACTGCCCTCCCCTGCCAGACCGGTTGCCCCTAACTGCCCTCCCCTGCCAGACCAGTCACCCCCAACTGCCCTCCCATGCTGGCCTGGTCGCCCGCAACTGCCCTCCCCTGCCAGACCGGGTGCCCCCAACTGCCCTCCCCTGCTGGCCTGTTTGCCCCCAACTGCCCTCCCCTGCCAGACCGGGCACCCCCAACTGCCCTCCCCTGCTGGCCTGTTTGCCCCCAACTGCCCTCCCCTGCTGGCCTGTTTGCCCCCAACTGCCCTCCCTTGCTGGCCCAGTTGCCCCCAACTGCTCTCCCCTCCTGGTCTGGTTGCCCCCAAGTACCCTCCCTTGCAGGCCACCTTGTGGTGGCCATATTGACCACATGGGGGTGGCCATCTTGTGCGAGGGTGTGAGGATCAATTTGCAAATTACCTCTTAATTATGTAGGATAACCTTTGGTTCCCTGATGCTAGAACATTAGACCTTGATCTCTAGGAACAAGTAGGTAGGAATTTAAAGAGAAATCAGAACCAGGGAAAACAAGTGCCTT
The DNA here is from genome assembly GCF_963455305.1 of Plecotus auritus. NCBI lineage: Eukaryota > Metazoa > Chordata > Mammalia > Chiroptera > Vespertilionidae > Plecotus > Plecotus auritus. The sequence goes on from NC_137773.1 coordinate 90,817,618, forward strand.
TGTCATCTTTGATTATGTGGGATCTTGATGGAGCTGCACTATGCCCACTTCATATTGAGGATCAAAAGCCTACAGAACACCAGGAGGATTTATCACCGCCCCCTCCTCCTGCAGTAGAGCCTGTAAAGCCGGTAATATCGAAGGCCCCCGATCCTCTGCCTCCAGTGTGGGAAGGCTCATCAACTAAATCCTCAGTTTGGGATCATGTGTCAGGCAAGCTATGTTAGAAAGAGAGCTTTTGGCTTGCCCATTTATGCAAGATGCAAGGTAATTGGATACATGAACCACTCTCCTTTGAGAGAAAATGGGCTAACAGTCCATTTACAAAAGGACTCCTTCATGCCTTGTCTGAAAATTACCATAAGATGCCTTGGGACTGGCAGATTTTGGCCAAAAGTACTCTGGACTACAGTCAATATTTAATTTTGAGAGCAGAATATGATGAGATCTGTGAACAATGGGCTGTTTGTGGTGTTTACTGGGAGCCCACTGGGCTGAATTCTGGCTGTAAGTCCCGGGCACTGTAACACATCAGAAAGGTCCATGAAAACAACTCTGATTCATTAAATCTTGTCTGTGGGTTATGCGTGCCTGTAAATATTGTCCATAGAGTGTCTCTGTTGATAGTTGTTTTTTGTCTTTGTTGTTTGGTTTAATTTGTTTAAGGATGGGGCATACTGCTACAGGCCCCACCTACCTGTGGTACGCTGAACACGTGGCAGGGATTGCAGGAACTTCCCAGCAGTTGCCAAGAATTCTTATCTTGGGGACCCTTCCTGCTCTCCCTCACAAGTCATCAGTCATCATCTAGTGACAGTCATTATCTAGTGAAAGTTCTTGTCTGTCTGTAATGTAACTTGGTTACTGATGTTCTTTGCTTTCTTATCTTTGGGGACTTTACTTTGCTGTTTCATGAACACAGGGAATCCTCTCTCTCTGCTGTTTGGGCTTTGTGCCACTCAGAACCCATTTGCTGTGATGGGTCAGTGTGAGATAAGATTCTAAGGCTAATGTCCCAGTCCACTCTTTTATGAGTACCCATTTATTTACTGTAGGATTTTTTGTTTTTAACATCTCTTCTTTTTTTTTTAATACCTTTTTATTTATTTCAGAGAGGAAAGGAGAGGAAGAGAGAGATAGAAGCATCAATGACAAGAGGGAACCATTGATTGGCTGCCTCTTGCACGTTAGACTGAGCCCGCAACCCAGACATGTGCCCTTGACCAGAATTGAACCTGGGACTCTTCAGTTCACAGTCTGATGCTGTATCCACTGAGCCAAACTGCCTAGGACAATATCTTTTCTTATAGGTAAGATTTCATGTTGTTAGACTACTGAAAGAGAAAAAATATGGGAAATAATTATTTAAACCCCTCAAGTCTTTCTCCTAGGAGGATTAGACCTGTAGAAGTGCCTTCCGGAAGGTTGCAGAAATAGCAGTAGGGGGCCACTCCCATTTTTGCAAAAAGAAAAAAGAAACAAACATTAAAGTCACTAAAAGCCAGTGAGTAACCCCTATTATAAAATTTGCCAAGAAAATGCCTTGGGTAATAATAATTGGCTTTAAAATCTCAAAAGTAATTAAGGCAAAAATAAATATAACTAAAATGAAGGGTATATGATAAAGCTTTATCAGGGGTATTTATATATGCCTAAATAGTTTTCCAAAGTCCTTGGTAACTTAAAACTTTGGAGTTTGCTTGGATTAAATAGTAAAAACTATTAAATATCTAGGCATTTTGAAATAACAGGATCCTGAAATATTAATCTGAATTTGCCTCATATGGAGAATCTACAGGCTGGATTTAAATCTGTTAATGAATAAGTCTTGTATTTTATTTGAAGCAGCTTTTAAAATGTGAATGTATTACTCATCTGAGGAATGTTAATTACTTACATGCTACCTAAATATTAATATTTTTAAGAATTCTAACTAATTGGAAAGAAAGTATGGCTTTGGTATAATAGAAGGCATGAGGCATGGAGATGCATTTTGAAGGGAAAAGTGGAATCTAAACCTGGTTATTTTGAGTTATAAGGTGTCTGAAGAAAGATTTGTGAAAGTGGTAGAAAGTTTGTGGAAGTTGTGGGATTTTGTGATGAGAAATGTTGAAAAGAAATTGTATAAATGACACAGGCCAGTAAGCCAGGACCAGGGGAATAGGGAAACTGAGATGGTAAAACAGCAATTTGGAGCCATCTAGTAAATCCCATCTTCCCTAAACCAAGTTCACTTAAGAGGAAATGATTTGCATTTTGCCTCCCTAACCAGAGGTTATAACCAGATGGTAAACACCTTATATCAATGTACTGAGGGAGATAGACAGAGAAATCCAATTAGTGTCATTTGCTGACCACACCCAAGGACAAATGAAGTTAGAGAATAAACCTTATTTTGGATAGTCCTTTTCTAGTCTGGTAAAAGGGAAATGATCTTTCCTGTTTTTCTACCCAGGAAGCAAAAGTTCTATAAATTATTAAAATGGTTCTATTAATCAGGAATTTCTTTTAAAGCCATCTTTTCATCATGGGAACTGAAGTTTGCTAGCCTATGTTTGTGCTTAATACACTTTGATATATGAACTTTTGGTAAAATAAATTTGACAATCCTTCCAGGGTTTGAATTTTAAGAAACTCTTTCTTGACCTAGAATTGGCTTTAGATCACTCCAATCGGCTCTGGAATGCATCAAGTATTTGTTTCTTCTCTCATGAAGGAAAATTTTCTGCTTAAAGCACATGGGAAGCTTGGTCAAATAATAACTATATTATGCTTTCATTTATAGCTCTGTTATTCAGGAATATTGTGTTTTGCAGAAGGGACAATATTCCATGTCATTTGCAAGTATAGCTAATTCTTAAACTTTTTTTATTTTTAGATATAAGGAAGCATATTTAAAGAAATTTGGTGCCCTGATCGGTTTGGCTCAGTGGATAGAGCGTCGGCCTGCAGACTGAAGGGTCCCAGGTTCGATTCCGGTCAAGGGCATGTACCTGGGTTGCGGGCACATACCCAGTGGGGGGTGTGCAGGAGGCAGCTGATCGATGTTTCTCTCTCATCGATGTTTCTAACTCTCTGTCCCTCTCCTTTCCTCTCTGTAAAAAATCAATAAAATATATATATATATAAAAAAAATTTGGTAAATTATGTATTTTCTCCCTACCTGTCCCTCTAGTATTTAGCAATTTTTAATAAGTAGCAGTAAAGTTCTTTGCATGAATTCAATAAGACCTGTTCCAATTGTAGCTATATTAACCAAGGAAAACTCATAATGGGTCTGCTTATAACATCCTTGGCTTCACTGCCTTTTGCAGAACTTTGTCCAGCATTCCACAGGAATCCCTTACAATCCACAAGGGCAGGCCTCCATTGAACATTACCTCAGTACCCTGAAGGGTATGCTAATAAAAAAGGGGGGTATATGGGACTGAACGACCCTGCTATACTACTATCTAAAGCATTCTTTACCTTTAATTTTTGAATCTGAATGATCATTTTCAATCCTCTGTAGAACAGTGCCTGACCTAAATAACCCCATCTCAGCAACCATAAGTCTTTTGGCGAGATGTAGACACTAATAACTAGATGGGATCCAATGAATTATTAACATGGGGGAGAGGATATGCATATGTTACTAGCCCCTAAGGGCCACGGTGTATTCCAGCTCGACAGATTAAACACTGCAATGGCATGGCATCGGACCAATCCTCTTCCAGAAATGAGGAATTTGGGCCTGGGGACTCCAGGGCCCTGGATGATGTGCCTTCCCCAGATCCAGATGGCCCCCAGAATAATCTGGGTAATGATGATGAAGCTGATGGCAAAGGCTAAGCAATTATTGGAGCGTACTCACACTCTACACATTCCAGATCACTAACCATCCCTCTTTTTATTTTTCTCATAGCCTGTAAAATCAGAACTGGAACAGTAAATGGGAATTCACGGACTCTGATATTCCAAAGCAGAAAGTTCATCGCCTCCCTCTGTCTTTTACCAGTATATTCAGCAAAACTAAAAAGGGGAAGATGTTGGGAGCACCCAAGACTTGGTTGGAAAGTTTGTAAGGAGGACATTCTGAAATAAGGGAAGTGTGCAGAAGGCTGCATGCCCTGTTTATTGAAATTTTGACCTAGGGGTGTGCCGAAGGCAGTGCCCCTAGTTATTCCTTGACCTTTCCAAACAATTCTGTGCATGTGCAGACATCGGGTGTTTATTGGAATCCTTATACTTAGTCTTTGGTGTCCTTGCTTAAAGGATATTACAAACGTAAGTTTCCTCCCAAAATTACTTACCTTAACTGATTGTATCTGAAAGATAAACTTTATCTTAAACTTCTGTTACAATAAAATCCTAAAGAGGCAGGCAATCGAAGCTGCCTGGGTTCTTTTAGCCAGGCAGTACCTTAGGCCTCTCTTTCAAAGCAAACTTTGTGTCAGAGTAATCCATTCATCTGTTGCATCAACCCGGCAATGACCGAGCCAATTCACTTCTGGGAATATATCCAAAAAAACTCAAAACACTAAAGCAAAAGAAAATATGCAACCCTGTGTTCATTGTAGCGTTATTTACAATAGGCCAGAATTGAAAGAAGCACAAGTGTCCATCAGTAGGTGAGTGGATAAAAAACCGAGGTCCAACTCAATTAAATTCAGCAGTAAAAATGAAGGACATCTTACCCTCTGTGACAGCATGAATGGACCTGGAGTGCATTATGGTAAGTGAATAATACCAGTAAGAAAAACACAAATATCACGTGATTACATTTATATTTGGAATGTAAAGAAGAGAAACTAACAAAGTCTACAGAGACTCATAGATACAGAGAACAGACTGTCAGCCGTCAGAGGGGCAGAGGGTTGCAATACAAACAAACTCTTAGACTCAGACAACAGCATGGGGTAACAGAAGGAAAGGGGAGTGTCAGGAGGTAAAAGGGGGTAAAGGGGAGGATTAAATGGTAATGGAAGGAGACTTTGGCTGGGGAAAACACAATAAAATGTACACAAGATGTATTATAAAATTGTACACTTGAATGTTTTTTTAATAAATCTTTTTTTTTAATATATTTTATTGATTTTTTACAGAGAGGAAGGGAAAGGGATAGAGAGTTAGAAACATCGATGAGAGAGAAACATTGATCAGCTGCCTCCTGCACACTCCCCACTGGGGATGTGCCCGCAACCAAGGTACATGCCCTTGACCGGAAACGAACCTGGGACCCTTCAGTCCGCAGGCCGACGCTCTATCCACTGAGCCAAACCAGCGAGGGCTAATAAATCTTTATTGTTCAGATTATTACAATTGTTCCTCTTCCCCCCCCCCACCCGATAGCTCCCCTCCACCCGGTTCCCTCCCCACCCTCTGCCCTTACCTCCCCCACACTGTCCTCATCCATAAGCGTACGCATTTGTCCAGTCTCTTCCCACACCCCCCACACCCTTTTACCCCCGATAATTGTCGGTCCACTCACTCCCTTTCTATGCCCCTGATTCTATTATATTCACCAGTTTATTCTGTTCCTCAGATTTTTTATTCACTTGTATTTTAGATTCACTTGTTGATAGACATGTACTTGTTGTTCATAATTTTTATCTTTGCCTTTTTCTTCTTCTTCCTCTTCTTAAAGAATACCTTTCAGCATTTCATATAATACTGGTTTGGTGGTGATGAACTCCTTTAGCTTTTTCTTATCTGGGAAGCTCTTTATCTGTCCTTCAATTCTGAATGATAGCTTTGCTGGGTAGAGTAATCTTGGTTGTAGGTTCTTGCTATTCATCACTTAGAATATTTCTTGCCACTCCCTTCTGGCCTGCATACTTTCTGTTGAGAAATCAGCTGACAATCATATGGGTCTCCCTTGTAGGTAATTAACTGTTTTTTTCTTGCTGCTTTTATTATTCTCTCTTTGTCTTTTGCTCTTGGCATTTTAATTATGATGTGTCTTGGTGTGTTCTTCTTTGGATTCCTTTTGTTTGGGGTTCTGTGCACTTCCTGGACTTGTAAGTCTATTTCTTTTACCAGGTGGGGGAAGTTTTCAGTCATTATTTCTTCAAATAGGTTTTCAGTAACTTGCTCTCTCTTCTGGCACCCCCATAATTCGGATGTTGGTACACTCGATGTTGTCCCAGAGGCTCCTTACACTATCTTCAAATTTTTGGATTCTTTTTCCTTTTTGCTTTTCCGGTTGAGTGTTTTTTGCTTCTTTGTATTTCAAATCTTTGACTTGATTTTTGCGGTCCTCTAGTCTGCTGTTAGGTCTCTGTATAATATTTTTTATTTCAGTCAGTGTTATGTTTAATTTCTAGTTGCTCCTTTTTCATACCCTCGAGGGTCTTTTTAAATTTATTGGCATTTTCTAGGAAATTCTTCAAAAACCTTATAACCATGATTTTGAACTCTATATCCAGTTGTTTGCTTTCCTCCATTTCTTTCGTTTGTGATCGATTTCTTTGTCTCTGCATTTTCACTGCTTCCCTGAGTTGACAGAATGGCTTTGTGTGGTAGGTGTCCTCTAGGGCACAGTGGCTCAGCCTCCCCAGTTACCTGAGGTGGACACTCTTGGTGCACCCCTTTGTGGACTGTGTGCTCAGCCTTGTTATAGTTAAGTCTTGATTGTTGTTGGTATCACTGGGAGGAATTGACCTCCAGGCCAATTGGCTGTGAGGATCAGCTGTGTCTACACTGGGAGAACTTCTGTGCTGGAGACACCCTTATAAGACAAGACTTGCAAAGTTGCAAAAGCCTCTGTGCTCAGCTTGGATGAGGCAGAGTGTCAGGGTGGAGCAGACAGCCTTGGCTTTCGTCAGCCCTGCCCTATGAGGTCCCTGGGTCTCAGTGTCCCTCAGTAATCACTGCAAGCACCTCTGAGAGAAAGCTGCCCTCAAGTTTCACCCACTGCCAGACAGTCCAGTTTCTCCCCAAATGAGTCTGGGTTTCCAGAAACTCGCCCGGAACTGGAGTTCAGCACAGTTGGGAGCTTCCGTCTCCCTCTCCTGCTTTGGAAAGCCAGCTGCGCACTGTGCTGTCCGTGCACTGAGCAGTCAGTCCTCCCTGCGCGTGTGCGCCTCTGGACCTCTGCCTTCCGCAGCTCCCAAGTCTCAGTGTGCTTTCTCTTTTCCTGACAATCCAGATTCCCCCCGAGTGAGTCTGGTTTCCCAGAGTCTCACCTGGGACTGGAGTTCAGAGTAGTTCGGAGCTTCTGTCTCCCTCCCGCTTTAGAAAGCCAGCCGCGCACTGAGCCGCCTGTGCATTCAGCTGCCCATCCTCTCCGCGTGCGCATCTCCGTACCTCAGCCTTTTGCAGCTCCTCTGAGTCTCAATGTGCTTTCCTCTTTCCTTCTAGTTGTAGAATTTCCTCTCAGCCAGCTTTCCTGTGGTTCTGGATGGTGTCTGTTTTGTCTTTTAGTTGTAGTTTTGATATGATTGTGCGAGGCAATTTAGTTGTTTACCTATGCCACCATCTTGGTTTTCTCCCACACTTGATTCTTATATAAGTTTCCTAACCAATGTCATCCCAATAGGTTAAAAATATTTTTTTCAATTTAAAGACATAAAAGTTACAAAAGTGATTTTCTCCAAAAACTTGATGCTACTCTAGGGGCTCTTCTCCCAACCGGTCTCATTTCTGAGCTCTCATGTGAGTTCCAGCAGCAGGAAAGTCTATCACAGGCATAGGACCTGCCCACAGCATAATTCCCCTAAATGCTGCTCCCAGAAACACATCATACTCACTGATGTCTATGTGTAGGGAACAGAGAAAAGGTTCCCACTCACCACTTGTAATGCCAGAGAAAACAATGATCTATTCAGTGGAGCAATGACAAAATAGGAGAACCTCTCTTGTCTTAAGTCCAGGAAGAGTAAGGAATAAGACAAACTCCCGGTTGAACACTAATTATTTTTACTAGAAGTGGCCTGGTGCACAAAATTCATGCACGGGGATGGGGGGTGTCCCTCAGCCCAGGCTGCACCCTCTCCAATCTGGGACCCCTCGGGAGATGTCCAACTGCCGGTTTAGGACTGATCCCTCTCACAATCTGGGACAGCTGGCTCCTAACTGCTCGCCTGCCTGCCTGTCTGATTGCCCCTAACCACTTCTGCCTGCCAGCCTGATCGCCCCCTAATCTCCTGCCAACCTTATTGATGCCTAACGCCTCCCCTGCTGGCCTAATCACCCCCAAGGCTTTTATTAGTATAGATATTACCCTTCACAGAAAATTTCACCAACCATGTTTTACAATAACGGCTTGACAATTGAATCATTGAGGCCAGACACCAAGATTTCCTTTCTTTGAATAGTGGAGGGAATAACTATCTTGTCTTTAAGTGCCCTGAACATCAAATGAGATAACGACTTAAAAAAGTATAAAAGCACCATATAAAGACAACTGTCTTTCATGTACTGAAAAGACTATAAAGTGGTAAAATGAAAAACACTATTTGTAATCTCCCCCTTCCTTCCTTCCTTTACAGCCTTTATTTAAAATGAAATTTACGAAAATTTTACTCCTATTTTTATTTCTTCACATTCAATATTATTTTGTATTAGTTTCAGGTTTTATATTAGTTACAGAATAGTGGTAGATAATCATATACTTTACAAAGTGTTCCCCGATATTTCCAGTACTGACCTGGCATCATACTGTCATTACAACATTATTGACTATATTCCCTATTTAAGTGACAATAGGTTTACAAGTTCCTTCTAATCTTTCTTTCGTGTTGCTTGCCCTTCCTTTTCTTTCTCACTTCTTCCCTCATTTTCTTTATATAGTATCTCAATTGGTCCTCAAAGGTCAGCAAAGGCACTGGGGCATGCTTAATCCATTTTACAGACCAGGAAACTGAGGTCAATTCCAGTTGGCTGCTGAACCTGATTCAGCATGCAGGGAGCCTCAAAGCCATGCTCTCTGCCCTTCCTAAGGGGCAGGCGTGGGGCAAACAAAGCAAACCTCCCCATCAGGCTTCCGAGCCTCATTCTCAAGCACCTCTTCATCAAAGATGCCCCCCAATCTTCCCTCTCCCCCGCCCCCCTTCTTTACTTCCCTGCCTTCTCCAGAGCACGTGATACGCTCCACACTCATCACATAAGGCGTGCACTGCCATGGGCATGGGCATGCTTTTGGGCCAAGGCGGGAGCAGGAGTTGCTGCCTGTCAAGTGCACAGGCCTATGGGGCGAGGTCCAGTTAGCGCCGGGAGCTTCTCCGAACCACAGCAGTCAGGTACCCAGCAGTGCGGCGCCCCCTCCACTGAGGTGGCACTGCCCCTCAACCCCACTCAGGGCTACGAATCTGCACCCCTCCACCCGGGCATCCTTCCACATTGTTCCCCACCAGGCCGACCTGCGCGTTGGGGCCACTGTAGAAGCTCACTCTACGGGCGAGGCAGATTCCCCCCTGGCGTCCTCTTGCCCCGGCCAGTGCCCCCTCTGGTACACTCCTCATCGGAGCTGCTCTGCGCCCCTTGGGCCACCTACCTCCTGGCTGGCCACTTCGCCAAATCTGCAGCGTTTGCCCGGGAGCCACACCTCAGGCGGCCCCACAGCTGGGCCTCTCGCAGCTGCTAGTTCTCCACCCTCACTTGGGTCACCTCCTTTCTTCCACATTCGCCCTTCATCCATCCCTCTCTCCTGCACTGCTTACGCTCCAGGCCCGAAGGAAAAGGACCAAGGTAAAAAAGGACAAAGCCCAAAGGAAGTGAATCTTGAACCCCCACATCCCATTCTCTGGATTTCCTCCCGCACCTCCTCTTGGTTTCACGTCTTGAATGGGCACCGGGTTCGGCCACCCTGTGGCCCAGCCACATGGCCTCCGGGTGGCCTGGTAGAGTCAGTCTCCCCGAAGTTGTGGATCAGTGCCCACAGGCCCGGTTGTGATGTTACATTGTCCCAGCTAATTAGCATATTCCTCTATTATATAGATAGATAGAGCAGGGGCTGGGAACCTATTTTCTGCCAAGGGCCATTTGGATAGTTATAACATCATTCATGGGCCATACAATATCATCAACTTAAAAATTAGCATGCTGCCCTAACTGGTTTGGCTCAGTGGATAGAGCGTCGACCTGCAGACTCAAGGGCCCCAGGTTTGATTCCGGTCAAGGGCACGTACCTTGGTTGCAGGCACATCCCCAGTAGGAGGTGTGCAGGAGGCAGCTGATCGATGTTTCTCTCTCATCAGTGTTTCTAACTCTCTATCCCACTCCCTTCCTCTCTGTAAATAATCAATAAAATATATTTGAAAAAATTAGCATGCTATCTTTGGTCACACATTTATTTAACTGGCAGAGCCACAGCAAATGATTCCAGGACCACTTTAAAGAGGGCCCAATACCATACTCTGCCTGCCAATTGTCTAGAAATGCATGAAAACTCCCATTCTGATACATAGGAGTGAGACGCAACAGGCTCAGCAATGCCACATGGGGCAGCACAGCTCCCAGCACCATCCACCTGGCACCTAGGTGAGCAAGTCTGAGAAATAGAAGACAGACCCACACGGCTGGTATGTTGGGATGTGCTGTTCCTGGCAGCAAGTTCAAGTGTTATGGTCACCTGCAGAGGTGTGGATGAGAGTGATGCTGGTGTGTCACCCCTCACACCCACACCAAGAGAGCAGGAAAAGCCTTAGGACTCACATAGAGGTCTCAAAGGAGGGCCAGGCTGGCCTCTCAAGCAGCTGAGACCTGGCTTCAGAGCCAGATATGGAGCCTGGTGTGGTCACGTGGGGCTTCGAAGATGGATCCTGGGCAAGAGTTCTGCACAGGCAGGGATTCTGTGGTTTGAATCACCTGCCTGCTCTATAGGAGACACCACCCAGGCTTTCTTATCAGCTTGTTCAACTGGGAGGCAATAGGGACAAGAGCGGACTGAGGCTCAAGCTGTCAGCAGGCAACCATAAAAAAATACAGTTTGCCCAAACTGCATGGCTCAGTGGTTGAGTATCCACCTCTGAACCAGGAGGTCACAGTTCCATATCTGTTTAGGACAGATGACCAGTTGCAGGTTCGATCCCCAGGGGGAGGGGAGCAACAGGAGGCAGTCTATGGATTATTCTCTTCCATCATAGATATTTCTCTCTCTCTCTCCTCCCTTCCTCTCTGAAACTAATAAAGATATATATTTTAAAATGAATAGTCCAAGTGCTAATTACAAGGTAAGACAAACACTCAGATATTGTGCTCTGCTGGGGAGTCAGCTGCCTGGGCCTGAGTGTGGGCAGACTCTAAGGTGTCAGTGACTGAGTTGTGTGCCTCCGGGGAAGGGGTCATTCCCCAAAGTTTCCTGTGAACCTGACTGGTGCCTCCCTGTCAAGAGAGATGCCCTAGTCCCACCTGCCTTACCACTTTAAAGGACTCCCAACAGCACGTCCCTCCTAGTGGCTCCACCATGCTGAGGTGTGGGAAGAATCCAGGACAGACATAGTTGGGTGCTCAAGGCTGCATGCCACTCCACCCACCTTCCCCAAGCCTGACGGGCACCTCCCCGTCAAGGGAGACCCCGAGCCCCACCTGCCTTACACTTAGTGGGCCTGTCCTGCAGAGATCAGGTTCCTGGAGAATCTGGCACAGACTGAGCAGTGTGGCTCTAGGTCTGGGGCCATTTTTCCTTTCCAGGCACCACCTGTACAGAGTACTCGCTCACATGGTCAAATTTTGGTCTGTTTGAATCTGATAAACTCTGCTGGCCTCATCCTGAGGACTTCCTGAGACCCTGCCCCACCAAAACGGTGTGGAGTATCCAGCGGTAGTGGCTAGACTTGGTATACATAGGAATATTTGTTGAGCAAAAATCAAAACTCTATTTAGGAGTTAACTGGAGAAACAGTGCTGGAGGGACTAGCATATGTGGGCAGTGAGTCTTAAGGTGCATTTTTCTATTTTACAGGTGTACTGCAAATAAATGCAGAAACTTACATATCCATTTTTAACCATTCTAGAATTTAATTTATTTAAATAAGTAGCTGTACCTGGCTACGCGTTGCTGTGGCTCAGTCTGGTTAAATGGAAAAGAAAGAAAAGAGAAAGAGCATGTTTCTAATATATTTAATTTCACAATGCTTGTGGGTATACAATATTTTTTGTTGTTCCATTGTCTGTGCAGATATAGAGATTGTCTGGTTTGCCGACTCTAGAACACGCAACATATAATTGTCCATGTGAAAAGCAATCCGTGTCTAGATCTAAACTACACAATTCTAAAGATTGGCCCTGAGCTTTGTTGATGGTGATTGCAAACGCCAATCGAATTGGGAATTGCAATCTCTTAAATTGAAATGGCATATCCGTTGGAATCATAGGAATGAGGACATCTTCACCTTTGAAAGGTCCTGTCAAGATTGTTGCTTCTACGACGTTGTTCATTAATTTTTTTTTACTGCAAGCTGCGTGCCGTTGCAAAGGTTTGGCTGGTTGATATTTCGCAACATGATAATTGGCACACCGATTTTCAATTGCAGTAAGTGCGGTGGCATCCCTGGCAGATCGAGTGAATTCAAAAATTCTGTTGGATAATTAACCACTTCATCTGCTTCCACAACAGTGTCGACGGACTTGTATGTGACTGCCTTGCTTTGAATGTTAGACTGAATAATATTGTTAAGTTCGTAGACATCTTTGTTCTTGGCCACAAGAATAGCTCGTTCACTCAGCCAATCATGATTCTTATAATTGGTTTGAATATTGGGAAATACTTTTTCAACCAATTCTTCATTTGACGTCACTAAATTGCAGAAGTTATGAGGCAATGAAATTTGTCCTGAGGTCAGATCAACCGGCACCTTTCTGTTCCCAATTTCCAGCAATTGATGTGTATTTCCTGATGTTAGATAGGAAATGCTTTGATTCGGCAGTATATCCAGCAAGCAAAGTTTTTAATGGCTCTGGCGGTTCTCCAAGTTGAGGCAGTTTAATTTTTCCGGTGGTGCAACACATTCCTTTCATTTCTCCATTAAATTTCAGAGCCTTGCAATAAGGACACACTTCAGTCATAGTGCCAATGAGAACATGCCGGCTCAAACTATAATCATCAGCTGGGTTGTACCGGAATGCAAGGCAATTGTAATCGCGTGATTACTGAGCATGGAATCATGTTTGATGCTGATCTGCTGTTTCTCGTTGACGTCTTTCAGCCACTCTCAGCCTGTCGCGTTCATTCTGTTGAGAACAAAGCAGATCTGAAGCTGCAGAACGTGATCGCCCTGCTCGCAACTGTGCATCCTCAAGTCTGGCTGCACGTCGCTCTGCTGCTTCCTTGGCACGTATTTGAGCCATTTGTCTGTTTTGCTCATTTGCTGATGCCCGTTCTTCCTCAGTTTGATTTGCAATTACTCGTTGCACTGCTTCCACTCTGCGAGTACAACGACCTAGGTTTGATCTTCTGCGAGGCATTATTTGGATACTCATGAAATGAACGCTATGGTAAATGACACAGCTCAATTCCAACGCAATGTCACACAAAATAATTAAATCTAAATGAAAATAAATCGAAATCTGTGAAAATTCAATTTAACAATGCAATCAGAAACATTGAAATGGAATTGTAAAATATTTAGTATAGTGTGTGTTGCTTTTACATCCAACAGATGGTGCTGTTTTTCAAAAAAAGCATGTTTTTACCTGTCACAGGTGTGACATCTATATAATAGTAGGTACAAGGTACATAAAAACATGTGCGCATTCGAATGCAACGTTGTGTCAAAATTTCAAAGCAATCGGTGAAGAACTTTCGGAGATTTAAGATTTTGAACAAACGAACATTTACATTTTTATTTATATAGATAACAGTTTAACTCCTAAAATGTATTCAGAAATTTACGTACTGTTCTCATAGTTGTCACATCAACTACAATAAAAAGTCAATGATGTAACCATTTTTAAGGTTCTCTAGAACAGCGGTCGGCAAGGGGCATGGAACACTGGCGGTCCATGAAGTCCGAAAGGTTTCCAACCTATACTCTAGAACAAGCATGTCAAACTCAAAGGCTAACATGGGCCAAATAAACAAGGTTTAAGTTTATGTGGGTCACAAAAAAACAAAAGCTTCAATTTTCATAGAAACGTACGTTTAATTTGATAGAGACATGCTGAATACAAAGGGCTGCAATAAATGAAGAATAGTTAACATAAAATAATAGAATATCTTAGAAGTTAATATTTTTTCTTGAACATTAACTTACCAGACACTGAATAACTGCAGAAATTAATAAGCATAACTCAAGTACACCTATTTTTCTTGTTCTCCGAACGCAAAATATTTCCTGTTTTGCACACCAAACACGTCAGTCCAAGACTAACGACGTGGCAATCTGCTGCTAAAATATTCCCTGCTAGTGTTAATAGAGAGATATGATGCACCTGCATGTAAGGTGTGTAAGGGAAATGAATGCAACATGATTATAGTAGTCAGTCATTAGCAAACGTTGCAGTTCGTTATTAATAATTATATAAAACAGGATATTGTAAAAATTAAGTTATGAAATTTTTATTAGAACGGTTCTTACTGTTATTTTGACTGGGCGGCAAAAATATTCATTGTGGGCTGTATGCGGCCGGGGGCCCCGAGTTTGAGGTCCTTGCTCTAGAAACATGCCATACAGTGATCTAAAAATAAAAACTGTGCCCTGTAGGTGTGGTTCAGTGGTGGAGTGTTGACCCATGAACCAGGAGATCATGGTTAGATTCCCAGTCAAGGACAAGCCTGAGTTTTGGGCAGGCTTGATTCCCAGTAGGGGGCATGCAGGAGGCAGCCAATCCATGATTCTCTCTCACCATTGATGTTTCTGTCTCTCCCTCTCTTTCCTCTCCGAAATCAATAAAAATATATTTTAAAAAATTAAAATGTGCCTGAAAAGTTAAATACATTCATTTCACATTTGGAGTTTCTCTTACATAAAAGGGAAAAGAAAAACCTGTTTTGCTTTCAGAAATTTCCTTGCTTTTTTCATCTTCTCTCTCTTTCTCTTTAATGCTCATCCGAGGATATTTTTCCACTGATTTTTAGAGAGAGTAGAAGAGAGAGGGAAAGACAGAGATAAATATCTATGTAGGAGAAACACATCAATTGGCTGCCTCCTGCACATGGCCAGACCAGGGCCTGGGCCAGGGAGGAGTCTGCAACCAAGTATGTGCCCTTGTTCAGAATCAAAATCAAACCCGGGACACATCGATTCACAGGCTGATGCTCTATCCACTCAGGTAAACCAGCTAGTGCTGTCTCTCTCTCTCTCTCTCTCTCTCTCTCTCTCCATATATATACACTGAGTGGCCAGATTATTATGATCTCTGAACACATAATAATCTGGCCACTCAGTGTATATATATATATATTTTAGAGGCCCAGTGCATGAATTCGTGCATGGGTGGGGTCCAGCCAGCCTGGCCAGGGGAAGGGGACATGGGCGGTTGGCTGGCCTACCTGCTGGTCAAACTCCTAGTCGAGGGGACAAATTGCATATTAGCCTTTATTGTATAGGATATACACTGAGTGGCCAGATTATTATGCATTCAGAGATCATAATAATCTGGCCACTCAGTATATATATATACTTGAGAGAGGAAAGGAGAGTGAGATAGAAACATCCGTGATGAGAGAATGATTGATCGGCTGCCTCCTGCATCCCCCTACTGGGGATCAAGCCTGCAACTCGGGCATGTGCCCTGACTGGAATGGAACAGTGACCTCCTGCTTCCTGGTTGACGCTCACCCACTGAGAAACTCTGCTGTGAAGTATCAATATTTCTCTCTCTTTTTTTCTACCTGGTACATTCAATCAATGGACATTTTCATTCTCAGGGAAATTAGAGTGAAAGGGCTTTCCTGAGTGATGCATAAAGGCTCTGAAGGAAAGAAACACATACATTAGATTCAGCTCAGATGAGCTGCCAGCTTCCCACAAGACAGAAGAAAAACCACTTTCAGAAGGTTCCACATTCTACACTCTCCCACTTGAGACAGACCCCTGGAGTGTTACAGTCCCTGGGGAAGCAGAGGAGGGACACCTGAGCAGCCAGCCCAGGAATGAAGTCTGGGAGCTCCAATACCCTTCCCTCCCTGGGGAATAATGGGAATGTGCTGGGCAGTTAGACAGACATGAGCAGAGCAAGGAGAATGGGCCAGGGGCAGAAGGTCATGCCTAGCAGCAGACAACTGTAGGCTGGGACCTCATCCCCAGGGTGACCTTTCATCCCGTAGCATATTGTTGGTCATGCAGTTTAGAGCCCAGACCTTTTCCCCCTAGAAATAACCCCTAGGCCACACTTCTATTTTACTTGCAGGCCCAGAAAAGCAGCAAAACCAGAAAAAGCCATGCCAGGGCTGACCGCAGGACCAGCTACATTGAATAATGACCTGGGCCTTGGCCATTACCAATGTATCAGTGGAGACCCAGCCGTGAAGGGACACATCTGGAAAGCTGCTGAATATTCTGAGATTTTCCCCGGGACCTCCCTTAAAATCTCCACCCTTAAACCCATAGGACAGAGAACCCAGCTTGCTCTCCTTCCTGGGAGCATGTCCCACCCTCTCCTCACCCACGCATCCCCCCAGGCCTCTAACAGCTACCTTTCTCACTTCTAAGAGCTAAGGGCCCTTCCATTACCTCTATAACTTGTTCCTTCTATGAATTTCCATTCCTTTAAGAATTTCTACCTCTGTTATATTCCAAATAAATGTTCTCTTATACTTTGAGTCTTGGCTCTGAATTCCTTCCCAGCCAGAAATCAAGCACCTATGCGGCTGAACCCAGATCCAGTCCGACCCCACGGGTCTAACATGAGGTGCTGTTCCCACCATGCCACCGCCAACAGACGTGCTCCCTCTCTCAGGCTGCAGCTCACAGTGAGGGGGTGCTCAGCTGGATTCAGTGTAAGGTTCTGAACCAAATGAACTCCCAATCTCACAATCCCTAACCCAGGACACACACTCCTGACTTTCCCAGATTTTCTCAATGTGCACCCACACCCTGGATGCAAAACTTCAACCGATGCCTAGAAACAGGCCCAGGGGACCACAACTAAAACCTCAGAAGGGGCATCACCCCCTCCCACAGGTGTACTTGCTTCCCCAGCTCTCCAGGGCTGTAGCTTCTCTCACTGTAAAGGCTCCTTCCATGGTGGGTGTGAGCAGGTAGGACGCCTGCAGGGAGAGGCTCCCCAGGAAGGTCATGGGCCTTCAAGTACTTCCCTTGGCAGGCTCAAGGGCGTGGGGGCTTCCTTAGCTTAAAGTACCTGGCCTCAGACCTCTGCTCCACCCTGATGTTGGGCTGGACCACCATTGATGTTTCAAGCGACACAAAGCCAGTGTTGGAACAATCAGTAAACTGGCTTAAACCCAGTGTTCATGTGTAAAGAAGGTATTAAAATGGTAAGGCAATTTTCTAGCTCAACAAGAAAATCCACAAGTATCTACTATTGCATTAAAAAAAGATGCTAATTAATTATTGTTCCCATGGCAAGAATTTGTTTTATAAACTATTAATCATACTTCAACACCTCCAGTCTAAGCTCTAAAAATCCTTTTGACTTACTCAAAATAGACCTTAAAATATTTCTACCCACACTTGGAGGAAACTGGCCATACAATAACTTAGTACATGCAATCTATATATATAAAACCCTAATATGCAAATAGACCAAACGGCGGAACAACCAAACAACCAGTTGCTATGATGAGCGGCTGACCACCAAGGGGCATGTGTGGAACATCGTGGCATTAGGAGCAGCCGCCAATCACACCCGCTGCTGGTGCTGACCCCAATGGCTCCGTGCCATCAGCGGCTCGAGCGGGGCTGCACCATCAGAGCGTGGGAGCGGCGGAGGCAGGAGCAGGGCTGCCAGCAGACAGGGGACCGGGGGGCTGTGGAGGAAGGGGCTTGGCAGGGGTGCAGTGTATGGGCTGAGACTTGCCCCTGTGCCCACCGGAGCCTCATGGCCCACAGTTCCTTTCAAGGTGCACAAATTCATGCACTGGACCCCTAGTGTAACAATAAAGTATTTTATTACTCTGAGAAGCACTGTGTCAGGAATACTTAAAATATTTTACACTTTGTTTTAAGTTGCAATGATTGCACACATTTTTATTCATTTAAAACCTGAGACTAAAATAACGTGAAAACATGTTTAAAGGTCACAAACTAGGGGAGAGGCAGGGCTGACGTACAACATACAGAAAGTTACTCCAGAGCAACCACCCAAAGGATTTCTCAGGGGATTTCCTTGCCCCAGGAAAGATCCTGGAAAGAGAGACACAAAGCTTTCAGGCAAATTACTTCCTGGTGGTTACTAGCTCCCTGGAAATACACACATACAAAATACACTTTTTAAAGACATCCATTCATTGAATATATATATATTCAATATACATATAAAATAGAGAAATATGCAAATTAGGTCAGGATGCTGTAACAGTCATGACCAGCTCAGAAGGAGGGGCCTGGCTCGGCCCCGAGCCTGAGAGAACAACACGCAAGTGCAGCCTGGAGCCTGAGAGAAGAACACACAGGGGCACCTGCTGCGAGCCTCTGCGGTGCGGCTGGGGGCAGGCCCCCAGCGGACACACACACAGAAACACAAGGGGAGCCTGCTCCGAGCCTCCGCGGCACAGTCTGACATGCCCTCATCCTTCTCCCTATCTCATGTCCTGGAATTATTGTTCCTTATTTTGACAGTCAGTTGAGTGAACCAAGTAGCACCATCACATCCCAGTTAAAAGATCATCAATTACAGAGAAACTACACTTTCACTTCATCTCAGCCACTATTTCCAAGGCTGAACTCTGAGCCTTATCACCACCTGCAATTGCTAACATCAGAAATCATAGCATGGCCCTGGCCAGCGTTGCTCAGTGGTTAGAGCATCCACCTGCCCACTGAAGGATCTCAGGTTCAAGAGCACAAACCTGGGTTGCAGGTTCGATCCTCAGCTCTGTTCAGGGCAGATGCAGGAGACAACCAATTTATGTGTCTCTCTCACATCGATGTCTCTCTCTCTCTCTCTCTCTCTCAAAATCAATGGAGGATTAACAAACAAAAAAATAAATCATAGCATGTTGTCCCTCATGTCCTATTATATGATTTCTTCTTTTTTTTTTTTTTTCTGGCCTATCAATGATCTTCTCCTCCTCCTCCCCATTCATATCATTCTTTGCACAGGCTGGGCTGTGGGTTCACCTGCATCAGTGGAGAAACAGAGCCCCCACTAGGTATTTCAAACAGATAGAATTTAATATTGGGAATTGGTTACCAAAGGGTTGGAAAGAAAAGGCTAGAAGAGGGAAAAAAAAGTGAACCCCTGACTGGTTTGGCTCAGTGTTTAGAGTGTTGGCCTGCGGACTCAAGGGTCCCGGGTTTGATTCCGGTCAAGGGCATGTACCTTGGTTGCGGGCACATCCCCGGTGGGGGGTGTGCAGGAGGCAGCTGACTGATGTTTCTCTCTCATCGGTGTTTCTAACTCTCTATCCCTTTCCCTTCCTCTCTGTAAAAAATCAATAAAATATATTTTTTTTAAAAAAGTGAAGCCATTCTCACTCTCATGGTTGAAGGAGCCAGACCATGCCCTGCTGAGGCTGCTGAGAACTTGCTGCTGCCATTGGAACGGTGCTGCCAAGGAAGACAGCAGCCTGCGGGCTGCACTGCCACTGCCCCTGTCCCTGCCCCTGCCCCCACCCCTGCTGAGCCCAGTAAGGAGCAGAGAGTGGAGCTTCTCCACTGCGTCCTTGCTCCACAGTGAGAAGTTAGCTTCCAGGGGCATCTAGGAACTATAGGAAAGCACAGAAAGGCATAGATGGAGCTCGGAGCCAACAGACAAAACCTACCCTTTGTCTATTCGGCATTTATTCTCACCTTTTACCCTACATTAAACTTCCAGGAACAATAGCAGGGTCACACAAATACCCCTTAAATAACTGAAGATGCTGTCACTTTCCCAAAAGAGTGGCACAAGGCCTCATCAGTCATTTCCATCTCTGGGTGATCTGCTCCCATTTGAATTTTCTTAGAATAAAGGTAATCATCAATAGTATTTCTTATCTATAATAATAAAAGTGTAATATGCTAATTAGACTGGACAGCCGAACGATCTTCCAGATATCATTCCAGATGTCCTTCTGGATGAAGCTGCAGCAGTGGGGGGCAAGGCAGAGGCAGTCAGGGGCAATCAGGCATGCAGGCAGAGGCAGTTAGGGGTGATCAGGCAGGCAGGGGAGTGGTTAGGGATCATCAGGCAAGCAGGCAGAGGGGGTTAGGGGAGATGAGGCAGGCAGGCAGAGTGGTTAGGGGCGATCAGGCAGGCAGGCAAGTAATTAGGGGTGATCAGGCAGGCAGGCAGGCAGGCAAGCAGTTAGGAGCCAGTGATCCCAGATTGCGAGAGGGTGCAGGCCAAGCTGAGGGACCACCCCCAACCCTGCACGAATTTCATGCATCAGGCCTCTAGTGGGAAAATAATAAGTAATTCAAATTTTGAGTCTGTTCTATTAAAAAAGAGAAAACGGGTGCACAATGAATCACTTGTGTAAAGTCACATCACCAAAAGCAAAACTTAACACATTGCAGGCGGTCATGAGAACCCTCCCCACCCCCCCCCAGTGCAAGAATGTCATGCACCAGTCCTCTAGTAGTCAATAATATTCTATTAACTATGTGTAGTATCTGATGGGTATTAGACTTTGTAAGTTATGTACATGTCTAGTCATTTTGGTGACACCAGAAACTAATATATTGTGTCAACTTATTGAAAAAAAAAACCACAACTTTAAATCCTAGCCAGTTTGCTCAGTGAATAGAGCATCGGCCTCTGAACTAAAGGGTCCCAGGTTTGATTCCAGTCAAGGGCACGCACCTTGGATGCAACTGCCCCTCGCTGGTATGAGCCCTGGTCGGAGTACATGCAGGAGCCATCAGTGATGTGTTTCTCTCACATCGCTATTTTTCTCTGTCTTTCCCTTTCTCTTCCACTGTCTCCAAAAATCAATGAAAAAGAAAATTAAAGAAAATGGTGCATACACACACAAAGAGGAATATTATTGTATTATTCAGCCATTAGAAAAAGAAATTCTGCCACTTGTAACAACACATTCATGGACCTTGATGGCAGGATGCTTTGTGAAATAAGCCAGAAAAAGAGAAATACCGTGTGTTCTCACTTATCTGTGGAACCTTTAAAAAAACAACTCCATAGATAAAGGGCACAGACGTGATGGTTGCTAGAGGTTGCAGGAGTGGTGTACGGGGGTGAGGTGGGGGTCAAATGAATGAAGAGTATGAAAAGGTACAAACTTCCAGTTATAAAATAAGTCATGGAAATGGAGCTTACAGCACGGTGACTGCAGTTAGTAATACTATATTTCAGATGTGAAAGTTGCTAAGAGTAAATCTTAAAAGTTCTCTTTTCAAGAAAAAAATATTCTGTAAGTCTGTGATGACAGATGCTAACTAGACTTATTGTGATGGTCACTTCACAATACATACACATATCAAATCATTATGGTGTACATCTTAAACTAATATAATATATGTCAATTGTAACTTAATGAAAAATAAAATCCCTTCTATAAAACAAAAAGATTACAGTGGATTTGAAAAACTGCAGTCACCTAGTGATGTCATACCCATCACAATGTCATAGGGAAATGCATTACTCAGATGTTTATGATGATGCTGGTGTAAACAAGCTTCCTGTGCGGCCAGTCCTGTGAAAGCCCAGCACATACAGTTACGTTCACTACATAGAATACCTGATGATGGTGAACTGGTTCATGTATTTGCTGTACTATCCTCTTTATCTTTGTGAGCTTTCTACTTAGTGAAAGGAAACTTTGCTGTGAAGCAGTATGCTGTTTCATGCGGGCAGCAGCCTCAGAGGTCTTGTGTTGGCTGTGCCTTATGATTGCATCATTGCCTCCTCGGCTTGATGAATCTGTGTTTTGTAAATTTCCTGGCGTAAGTGTACAGTGTGATAAAGTCTACAGTTGTGCCCTAACTGGTTTGGCTCAGTGGATAGAGTGTCGGCCTGTGCACTCAAGGGTCCCAGGTTCGATTCTGGTCAAGGGCATGTACCTTGCTTGCAGGCACATCCCTGCTAGGGGGTGTGCAGGAGGCAGCTGATTGATGTTTCTCTCTCATCGATGTTTCTAACTCTCCCTCTCCTTTCCTCTCTGTAAAAAAATCAGTAAAATATATATATATATAAAAGTCTACAGTCGTGCACAGTAGCGTCCTAGGCCTTCATATTCACTCACCAATCTCTGAATCCTGCAGAGCAGCCTCCAGTCCTGTAGCCCATTCAGGGTCAGTGCCCCATACGGATGTACTGTTATATTATAAATCAGAAGACACCTTAATCAGTAAGCCAAACTAATTTGGAGTCTTTTATTATTACACTAGTACTAGCAGGCTCAGAGTAGAGTGTCTCAGTCAAATTCTGGGCCCCAATTAGAGGAAATCATTCCTATTTATATTTTTTTCAGTTCTTTGTCTTCCAAATTTGGAATGAGACTTCCAGACCATCTGAGAAAGAGGTCCTGTGTGCTGGGAAGGGGCCATGAGACCACATCTCAAGGCCTGGTGCCAGCACTGACAACTCTGTCTGGGACATAGTTTATGGCCTCTCTGGAATGAGAGTAGTCTTATTTTCCCCTATTATTTAAGCAAGTAAACATTTACAGAAGCCAGAATAGCAGGGTTAAAATTTCAAACAGCAGTTTTTACCCAAGATGGAGGTTACTATGCTTCAGTATGATTTCTTATCTTGCACACCACATTTTTACTGTACCTTTTCATAAAAGCTTACTACCACTGCATTACAATTGCCTACAGCCGTGGTCGGCAAACTGCGGCTTGCGAGCCACATGTGGCTCTTTGGCCCCTGGAGTGTGGCTCTTCCACAAAATACCATGGCCTGGGTGAGTCTATTTTGAAGAAGTGGCATTAGAAGAAGTTTAAGTTTAAAAAATTTGGCTCTCAAAAGAAATTTCAATCGTTGTACTGTTGATACTTGGCTCTGTTGACTAATGAGTTTGCCGACCACTGGCCTACAGTATTCAATACAGTAGCACGTTGTACAGGTTTGCTGCCTAGGACCCACAGGCTACACCATATGGCCTAGGTGTGTAGTAGGAAAAACCATGCAGGTGTGTGTAAGAGAACTGAAAACAACAAAACTGCCTCAAGATGTACTCCCCAGGTTCAGGGGTGCATGCCTGTATGTAACTGCAGTTTCACCTCTCCCAGGAGTAAAATTCTAACCCAGTCACTCTGCAACTTGCTGTTCAACACTAATCTGTCTAAAAGCCTCCTGTTGTTCCTTCCCCTAAGGAAGGGTGACCTGCCTGAAGCAATCCCCTCTTTTCTTTTACTAATAACCTCTCAAAGCCACTTCCTTTCTGCCTATTGTAAACTTTCAACAGCTCCTCTGAGATTCTACTTACTAGATGGGATGCAGCTCCTTTCCTGAATGGGAATCAAGCCAATTAGACCTTCCAACTTACTCAGCTGAATTTTGTTTTTAACCGTTTGAAAAGCACCACAAAACAAATATCTGATAAAGATGCTGTGACTCAGAGAAGGGAACATGGCGTTTGGGATTCGGGGGAGAGACTAGAATTGCAGGCATTTGCTGCAGAGCTAGGCCTGGGGGACAGAGGGTGCACTTGAGAGCCTGCTCCACAAACATCAAAACTCAGGAGAAAACGGGATCCTTCTGGGGAGAAAGGAGGGACAGGGGCCCCACAGACCACAGCTCCTCCCATGCACGAACCGCGGAGACCGAGTCACCATTGTCCCCAATGACCCTCCACGCGGTCACCGCACCAACTGCGGAGCCGCGGGGATGTGGGTGCAGAGCTGCCCAGACACGCTCCGCAGCCGAAGGCCCTGCCGCGGGGACAAACTGGACGCCCGGGTCCCGGCTGGGCCCCACACTGCGAGCCCGAGGGGCCTGCAGTTTCAGCGGAGCCCCCGGGCGCTTGGGGTCCACAGGCCCCGGACCTGACCGTGGAGAGACGGCCCCGCCACAGCGGCTCCACTCGGCCCTCCTCACTGTCTCCGCGCCCGGCCGCACACTCACCATTTCTAGTTTCCTGGGCCTCCCTGAGTCCCGCCTGCAGCTCCGACCACCCGTACGGACCGCAGATGGACAGATGAGGACAGAACAAGGTGGGAGGCAATCCCAGTGAAGCTGAAGTGAGAGGAACAACAGGGTGGAAGCAGAGCGTAGCCCCACCTACCAGCCTCCACCGCTACTCAGAGGACCCACACTTTGCACAACATCGCCACCTAGTGCCCAGCTCAGATGACAGACACTTCGCACCACATGCCCCCTAACACCTGAGTTACACAGGCCTGCGCCCAAAGTAGCCACAACTCCTGTCCAGGGACATTTGCACTGAGAGGCAGGGCTGAGAGTCCCCAGGGAACAGTGGTCCTTCCTTGCAAACACACACACTTAAAAGGCACCTAATGAATCTGGCTCCATTTTCATCTTTGTTGACAAC
This sequence comes from Plecotus auritus, assembly GCF_963455305.1. Lineage (NCBI taxonomy): Eukaryota > Metazoa > Chordata > Mammalia > Chiroptera > Vespertilionidae > Plecotus > Plecotus auritus. The sequence goes on from NC_137773.1 coordinate 90,842,099, forward strand.
TGGAGTCTGACGTGTGCATTTGCAAAAAGGTGCCCAGGCTCAGGGACCAGGGATGCCTTAGGGTGGTATCCTTCCAGAACTACAGCCAGATTCCCAGAAAGAGCATTGAAACCAGAAACAAGCCATCATGTCCAGCGGGAAAAGTGACTTCTGCGTATTTAGAATGGTTACCGTTAGAAAATGTTTTTCACATGAAAAATGTGTTCCCACTGGTGATTCAGTCACGGTCCTCTGAGGTCATGAGCCACCCCTTACTTGTGGTTATCTTGTGGGCAGTTCCACAGACCTACGCAGAGCAGGGAGATGTGCCAGGTACAGAGGTCACCAGGGTGGGAGGCCAGGTGTCTAGCAATGGGCAGTCAATTGTAGGGTGGGCCCTTGTCCCCAGAGTGACTTTTCCTCCTCTAGCAGATCACTGGTCCTGTGGTTTGGACCCCCTGACCTTCCCTCCCTAGAGATAACATCTATGCCTCATTGTATTTCAGCTCCACCCACATAAGCAACAAAATGCCAGGGCTGACATCAGGACCAGCTGCACTGACTACTGACCCCTGCCCTGGTGCCAGCCAATCCATCAGTGGAGGCCACATCCCTGAATGTTCACACCTGGAAAGCTACAGAATATTCCATTCACATCTTCCCTTGGGACCTCCCCTAAAATCTCCACCCTAAAGCCTTTAGGAAGGAGGACCCAGTGTGCTCTCCCTCCCTGGAGCACACCTGTACCTTTCCCTTTCCCTTCCATCTCCTCCTCCCACAGGCAGGTTACCATTAGCTTACGCTCCCAAGCTCCAAGAGCCCTTCCATTACCTCCTTAATTCCTTTCCTAAGCCCATTTCTTCTAAGAATTACTTCTCCTACCTCTGTAATTTACCCAGTAAATGTTCTCTTACCCAGCCAGAACCCAAGTACCCAGGTTGCTGAACTCAGTTGGGTCTGACCCCACCTGTCAGACACTAGGTGCCATTGCTGCTGCCAGCACAGTTACACTGTTTAATCCAGCAATAATAAAATTTAACTGAAAACTGGATCCCATCAATGTAAGAATCATTCAAACCTATAGAGAATTTTTATGAGTTCATGTCAGGAAGCAAAATGTCAATGAATCGAGATAATGTCCAGAGTAAGGCAGTTTGGTACCTTATTTTATACATTACAATCAAAAGAGAAGATCCAAGTGGGTTACATTGAAATCCATTGGTGATAGATTAGGCAGCTGGGAGAAAGCAAAGCAGGGAAACCCCTGGGATAGGATGAAAAGTAAAATGATAGACATACATATATATTTTACATAGCTGGATACAGGACAGTTAATAGTTACTGATTAGCATGATAACAATAACAATGAGGGAGTTATGGTCTCAGCCCTGCTGCACTGGTTGTGCACTGAGGGGTCTGAAATAGGGGGATTCACCCTGACATTGCCAAGGAATGCTATCTTAGATGCAAAAGACAATGGACAGTGTAGGTAAGGGAAAGATTGAGTTTTGTCAGGGGAGATTCTAGCCTGGGACATGACTATCTGCCATAAACTGCTTCTAGTTAAAATGTTTTCATTTCAGACCATCCCTTGTGGTTATTTTCGCTCTTTGCATTTGCAAGGCCATCACACACAGGCCTTCCCTGAACTTGGCAGGTTAGCATGTGGACTCTTTTCATCCCCACATCTAAATAATAATCCCCCTGATTGGTGAGTCTGTGATAGTAGCATAACTTTCTTTCTTTTTCTTTTTCTTTTTTTTTTATTTCTACCTTGTTTGCTTTTTTATTTATTTTATTTTTTTAAAATAAATCTTTATTCAGATTATTACAATTGTTTCTCCTTTTTCCTCCCATAGCTCCCCTCCACCCGGTTCCCACCCCACCTTCTGCCCTTACCTCCCCCCCACTGTCCTCATCCATGGGTGTATGATTTTTGTCCAGTCTCTTCCTGAACCCCCCCCCATACCCCTTTCCCCCTGAGAATTATCAGTCCACTCCCTTTCTATGCCCCTGATTCTATTATATTCACCAGATTATTCTGTTCCTCAGGTTTTTAATTCACTTGATTTTTAGGTTCACTTGTTGATAGATATGTATTTGTTGTTCATAATTTTTATCTTTACTTTTTTCTTCTTCCTCTTCTTTAAGAATACCTTTCAGCATTTCATATAATACTGGTTTGGTGGTGATGAACTCCTTTAGCTTTTTCTTATCTGTGAAGCTCTTTATCTGCCCTTCAATTCTGAATGATAGCTTTGCTGGGTAGAGGAATCTTGGTTGTAGGTTCTTGCTATTCATCACTTTGAATATTTCTTGCCACTCCCGTCAGGCCTGCATACTTTCTGTTGAGAAATCAGCTGACAATCGTATGGGTGCTCCCTTGTAGGTAATTAACTGTTTTTCTCTTGCTGCTTTTAATATTCTCTCTTTGTCTTTTGCTCTTGGCATTTTAATTATGATGTGTCTTGGTGTGTTCCTCTTTGGATTCCTTTTGTTTGGGGTTCTGTGCGCTTCCTGGACTTGTAAGTCTATTTCTTTCACCAGGTCGGGGAAGTTTTCTGTCATTATTTCTTCAAATAGGTTTTCAGTAACTTGCTCTCTCTATTCTTCTGGCACTCCCATAATTCTGATGTTGGTACGCTTGAAGTTGTCCCAGAGTCTTCTTACACTATCTTCAACTTTTTGGATTTTTTTTCTTTTTGCTTTTCCGGTTGAGTGTTTTTTGCTTCTTTGTATTTCAATTCTTTGACTTGATTCTTGTGTTCCTCTAGTCTGTTGTTGGGTCTCTGTATAATATTTTTTATTTCAGTCAGTGTATGTTTAATTTCTAGTTGGTCCTTTTTCATATCTTCGAGGGTCTCGTTATATTTATCAGCCTTTTCTAGGATATTCTTGAAGAGCCTTATAACCGTGGTTTTGAATTCTATATCCAGTCGTTTGTTTTCCTCCATTTCTTTCGTTTGTGATCTGTTTCTTTGACACCGCATTTTCACTGCTTCCCTGAGTTGGTAGGGTAGATTTGTGTGCTAGGTTTCCTATATGGCCCAGTGGGTCGACCTCCCCAGTTAACCTGAGGTGGACACTCTTGGTGCACCCCTTTGTGGACTGTGTGTACAGCCTTGTTGTAGTTAAGTCTTTATTGTTGTTGGTATCACTGGGAGGAATTGACCTCCAGGCCAGTTGGCTGTAAGGATCAGCTGTGTCTACGCTGGGAGAAGTTCGGTGCTGGAGACAGCCTTATAGGATTAGACTTGCCAAATTGCAATAGCCTCTGTGCTCAGCTTGGATGGGGTGGAGTCTCAGGGCGGAGCAGACAGTCTTGGCTTCCAGTCAGCCTTGCCCTTGTGCGCGTGCGCGCCTGCAGACCTCTGCCTTCCCCGGCTCCCGAGTCTCCGCCCGAGAGTCCAGATTCCCCCCACAAGAGCGTGGGTCCCCAGGGGCTCGCCTGGAACTGGGGTTCAGTGCAGTCAGAACTGGGGCTCAGTGCAGTCAGGAGCTTCTGACTCCCTTCCACTAGGGAAAGCCTGTGGCAACCTGCGCAGCCTTTGTGCGCACTGGCATGCGCGCGCCTGCAGACCTCTGCCTTCCCCGGCTCCTGAGTCTCTGCTCGAGAGTCCAGATTCCCCCCGTAAGAGTGCGGGTCCCCAGAGGCTCGCCTGGAACTGGGGTTCAGTGCAGTCAGAATTGGGGTTCAGTGCAGTCAGGAGCTTTGGACTCCCTTCTGCTAGGGAAAACCTGTGGCAACCTCCGCAGACTTTGTGCACACTGGTGCGCGTGCCTCCAGAACCCTGCATGCTGGGGCTCCCCCGGGTCTCCCCCGGGTCTCTGAGTCTCTGGGTGCCTTTCTCTCTACCTGACAGTCCAGACTCCACCTGTATGAGCCTGGGTCCACGGGGTTTCGCCTGGGACTGGGGTTCAGTGCAGTCAGAACTGGGGTTCAGTGCGGCCGGGAGCTTCCTTCCCCCTTCCGCCAGAGAAAGTCAGCCAGGCTCTCAGCCGCCCTTCCTCTATGCGCGCACAAAGACCCTTTGCTGTACCTCCAATTCTCTGTGAGCTTTTCTCTTTCCTTCTAGTTGTAGAATTTTCACTCAGCCAGCTTTCCTGTGGTTCTGGATGGTGTCCGTTCTGTCTTTTAGTTGTAGTTTTGAAATTGTTGTGCGTGGCAGCAGTTTGGGTGCTTACCTCAGCATAACTTTCATTCTAACCATGATGGAATCACTCCCTGCCAGGCAGCCTCTCCATAGGGTATGCACAGCTTCCTGGTTCCGACCATTGCCTCTCTCCAGTCCCTGAGGAAGTGCTCACCTTTAGTACCATCCGAGACAAACAGCCCCACCCAAACAGCAGCAATAACCCCATCCTGCCTGGGACACAGAAGAACCTGGAGGCCATCTGACACAGGCAGCCTGAGGGCAGAGCCACAGACCCACAGGTGACCTCAATGGAGAGAGGAAAGGAGGGCACACGTTTCACCCAGGACTCAGCTTACCAGGAGGACCACCACGGGGAGGAGCAGCATCAGTCACCATACACAGCAGGAAGAGAGGTCTGTGGGCATTCACCATGAAGAACTGAGAGATGGAGAATATATTTGCATTTCATCATCTTTTTTTCAGCTTCCTTTTCACAGCTATCTAGAAAACAATATGCTCCAATCACTTATTTTAGAAATCATTTTGATTTTTCTAGCCTGGAATACCTCTGGATTTCTGTTTTGTTTTCTCTCTCATCTCAACCTCAAATAAATGACCTCCTACTAAGAATGTGTGTTCACTGGGGAAGATGCACATGTTTGGTCTCTTCTCTCACACACTTGAACTTCAGGAACCTGCTGCTGCAGAAATTACATCCCATCCCTGCCCTTCCACATGCACCTGTGGGAATTGTATAGTTCCAGCTGTGGCCCCACCTGGGCAGAAAACGCTCTGCCTCTCACAGGTAACAATAGGAATACCTGGTCCCTTTGCTGAGGCCACTGAATGCTGCTCTCCAAGGTACTTGAATTACTGGGTTGTGTTTGGTAAGAGCAGGTGGTTCCTGTAGTCTCCATCATGACAAATACAAGGGCCAGAATAGACTTAGTGTTGCTGCATCCACCTGCACCATGGAAACCATGAGGTCTCAAGAATCACCCTACAAGATGGTCTTTTCATCAAAGAGCTCCACTGAAAAGGCACAAGGAGTTCCTGTATGTAAAGAGAGATTTTCCCCGTAGCCTTGGCATATGGCCCTAATGGAAAGAGTCACACACGGTTCAAGCAGCTGTTCTGTGCGAGGGTCACTGAGAAGATGCCACAGCTGGTCAACCCATGAGCTGGGCAATGAGATTCCTTCCTCCCACCCCTGTCCTTGGGATATATGTTCTGCCCACTGATGGAGAACTAAGGGCCATTTCAAGGACGGAGGTTTGAGAGAACAATGTGTTCCTGATCCCATCTGAACCGTATACATGACCCAGTGAAGGCTTCTAGGTAAACTTTGAATTATCTGGCGGGCAGTGTGGAGGTCTACTCCTCTTCTGTCCACTCAAGGCCACCCTGTTAATGAAGTTCCTTTGCTTTTTAAAACTGACACTTGAAACTCAGGAGTGGTCTGGCTCTGTGATTGAGCGTCAACCCATAAATCAGAAGTATGGGTAATACAAAATTTTTTATTATAAATTGTTTATCTGAAGATCAAGTGTCAAAAACTAAAGCCGGGAAGGAGATGTGTGCCTGAGGAAACACTTCTAGCGTTTCCTTGAACCAAGGGGGCTAGTTTCCCTATAGAGAGCAATGTAGTTTGTTTCTTTTAAATCTTTACACCATGTAAAGTATACTGTTCTCTCTCCTCTTTGACAAGCACAGGAGATGTTTTGAAATATGCTTTTTCCTCTCTCATTCATTTAAAAATAAATCCTGCGCTAATTTTCATGTCCATGGTGCTGTGCCACCAGCACACGTGATGGAGGAAAGAACCCTGGAGAGCTGCTGCCACTGTCCCTAACCCGGCCATCCCTGCTCTGAAATGGGACCCAATGCACAGCAAGATTAGTCACCTCCAGGCAATCATGACACAGGATGCCCTGGCTAATGGTTGACCTCATCTGTACATGTTTACAACTTTTAGGCCATTGCCAATGGTCTAGCTCTCTGGCACCAAGAGCAGCAACTCCTAATTGAAGATCACCCTTTGGGATAAAGCACTCTGGAATAATACTGCTCACAATTACTCAAAAAGAAGAGAATGTCGCACATCTCTGCATATGGGACAAATGTAACCACAGGGCTTCATTCCAATCACAGCCGGATAAATTAGTGCACGTTTCTGAAACATACTGACACTTCAAGTGCACTCAGAAGCAGAGAGAAAAACAGGGGTGAGGGAAACCGAGGTTGTAGTATCAAGAAAGTGAGGTGTCCCTGTGCTTCATGGGAGGATGTAATAGGGTCTTTAATACTTCTGTGCATGGACATGGAAATGACCCCCGCTACACTGTAGGCTGAGAAGACTGCGATACTGTTCTGTAAAATATGCTATATGACACCCTGTAAATAAATTATATGTTAATTATATAATATATTCTAATTATCCAAAATATATGCTAAGATATACAACTGAACTATATACTACCGATACTACACAAATATACTACATACATACATTCTATATCACATATACATACACAGATACACACTATGTAAAATAATTTTGTGCTATATAATCTTCTTCTATATTCTACATTATAAAAGGCCAGGGTCGGTAACATCCAAAATGACCGAACGGATGACCGAACACCAGGAAATGCATGGAGCACCTCTAGGTCCCTCCTACCTTGACCCCAGGATCCCACGCTGGATGGCCAACAGGGAACCAAGGGGAACCGGGCTGGTGGCAGCGGAGCGGAACTGGGGACTGGCGAGCAGGCACAAGGCATGCCTCCTGGTCCCTCCCGCAGCCGGCAGGCTTCAATCCATCCTCAGTTTCTTCTGAAAGGAACGTGGCGCCTCCACTGTGCAGCCTCCCAGGACACGGACTCTCCATTGTGAGAGGCTCCGGAGCGGAGACTTCAACAAGGACTTCAGCGCCTGCAGCAACACTCAGCCTTTACTGCAGGGTGGTGGATGGAGAGCATCAGCTTTAAAGCACAAACACCCTCCTGGGAGGGGTGGGGGGGAAACCGCCACTTCCCTACTCCACAGCTGCTTCCTTATCTGCAATAAACTGCACACGCTCCTCCCTGCGGGATGGGCGGGGCCAGAGCCTGAGTTGAGTGGTTCTGTGATGGGGGAGGGTCGAGCCAGGGGGCTGGGCCAGTGCAGGGAAGGAGGGAAAGAGGGAAGGAGGGAAGGAGGGAGGGAGGGAGGGAGGGAGGGAAGGAAGGAGGAAGGGAGGGAGGGAGGGAAGGAGGGAGGTTGGGGCAGGAGCAAGGGGGCAGCCCTGGTTCCCTGCACCTCCTCCCACAGGCTATGCCCTTCCTGGTATTACGATAAAAGGAGTTGTGTTTTTCTAATTCTGTTCAAGTAAAGGAAACAAGTGTCTATTGACTTCTGATCTTACGCTCCCAGCCGCCAGTTATAATCCCTCTGGATCCATCATATCCAACCTCCAAAGGATCCGAGGGGCAGGTTCAACCTTTGTTCCATAGTTGAGGAAACTGACCAATAAACACATGTGTCTCATTCCTCAGTATCAACTCCCATGGAAATCTCCGGGTAATAACTCAGATTGTATATCTAAGGGTATATTTCCTTCTGTTTTCATGTTTAATTCAACCCCAGGAATCAAATAATACAATAAAGAATAAAATGAGTTCAGAGGGCTCAGCATTGTATTCCCAGGGCCCCTGGTCCCACACAAACTGCAGTGCTCAGTTATCCTGAGATGAAAGAAAAGGAAAGAGAAACGTGAAAGGTTTCCCAGCTCAGTCACAGAAACATCTCATAGCCACATACTAAGGACATGACATTAACTTAGGGGTGGAAAGGACACAAAAGGAATAGAAGATGGAGCCATTTCTGTTCAGATTCAAAGTTAACGAGGCAGAAGAAACACTGGATGCCGTGGAAGAGTAAGATGAAACGGTCCAATAGGGAGTGTCACAGACCTCGCAGGGAGAGCACCTGGGGCTCCAGACATGACGGGAGGAGGGAGGGGGCTGGGTGAGAGGAAGTGCATGGAAAGGCCTGGGAGCAGGAACAAGAGGGTGATATGCAGAAGGTGGGCCCCACCAGGTGATGACAGAAGGCAAGCCTGACGGAGGAGGCCAAGTGCCCCCACCTCTGCTGAGGGGTGCATGCATCTGTCCTGGGAGCTGCGGCTGATGGAGAGGGAGGCTATGACTCTATGTGGATGAGCTGCCAATGAGAGCCTCCCTGCAGCCACAATACTAGGTGTTTTCAACACAGTGGGAGCATAGGATCACGTACACAATGTCATGAAAGAAAAAGCATCCTATTCCCAACTTATTCACAGACTTCTATTTCTGGTATCTATATTCCCAATGTGTCCACAGGAGCATTTGGAAAAAGAAAAAAGATTTGTACGCAATATGACTGCATCTTTAGAAAACACAAGTGATCACAAGCAGAGCACTTTTAACACCTAATGAGCCAAATACACTAATGAACAAAAATAGACCCAGGGACACAGATGTATGAACAGACTGTGCAATCTCAGAGGGAAGGCGGGGGAGGGTGGGTGGGTGAGAAGAGATCAACCAATGGCCTTGTGTGTATATATGCATCACCCCTAGACACAGACAATGGGGTGGTGAGGGCCTGGGGCGGGGAGTAGGCTGGAAAAGGTTCATGGGGGAAAAGGGGACCTATGTAAACCACTCAACAATAAAGATTTAATAAAGAGTAAAAAATAAAAGAAAATAAAAAAGTAAAAGGAAATAAAAGCCAAGAATAACTGCCCTGGCAGGGAGGCTCCATTGGTTGGAGCTTCGTCCTGTACATTGAAAGGTTGTGGGTTTGAACCCGGGTCGGGGTGTGTGTGGGAGACCATTGAGCAAGTGGTGCCTGGAGGAGGTAGGCTCCTCAGACCTAAACACAGTCTAGGCCTCGCCTGTGATCCAAGGCCCATCCTCTGCTGACTGAGACCGGACCTCCCAGCTTCCTGTCAAGTCCCTGGTCTCTGAGTCATAGGGCTGCTTCCCAATGTTTCCCAGTATGCACTGCTCAGTAACCATCTATACTAATAAAAGGGTAATATGCTAATTTGACCAGCTGTCCCTCGAGACAAAGCCACAGTGGTGGGGGCTGAGACAGAGGCAGTTAGGGGCAACCAGGCCGGCAGGCAGAGGTGGTTAGGGGCGATCAGGCAGGCAGGGGATCAGTTAGGGGCATCAGGCAGGCAGGCAGAGGTGGTTAGGGGCGATCAGGCAGGCAGGCAGGTGAGCAGTTAGGAGCAAGCAGTCTCAGGTTGCAAGAGAGATGTCCAACTTCAGGTTTAGGCCCGACCCCCTACCCCGTGCATGACTGTGCACCAGGCCTCTAGTCTATATATATAAAAGGCTAAGTGACCATCCATCCGTCCATCCGACCATCTGGTGCACATGATGCACACAAGCAATCTACACTAATAAAAGAGTAAGATGCAAATTGACTGCACCTCCATGACGTCCACCAGCCAATCAGGAGCATGTATGCAATTAACCCAACAAAGATGGTGGATTAATTTGCATATGCAAGCACTGAGCAGCCGGGGACGGGGTGGGACGCTTGTGTTGTCACCATGGTGACGACGCAGGCGTTCTGCACTGCCCCAGCCACTCCAGGCCTCTGGGCAGTGTGGGAAGGCAGAAAGGAAGCTCCAGGCCAGAGCGAAAAGGTGGCTCTGGGCAGAGCGAAGGCAGTGCCAGCAGCCAGGGGAAGGAAGGCCCATTCTTGCACAAATCTTTGTGCATCAGGCCTCTAGTCTATTAATTAGACAGAACATCCTTCTGGGCATCATTACGGACGTCCTTCTGGACAAAGTTGGGGCTGGAGCGGAGCCGGGGTGCAGATGCCTAGTGGCGAGGGCTGGAGGGAAGCAGCCCGGGTTCCGGGTGCCTGCCTGCAGTGGCTGGAGCAAATCACGGATCCCGGGTGCAGGAGGGAAGCCGGTGCCAGCAGCCAGGGAAAGGAAAGCCTACTCTAGCAGGAATGTTCATGCATCAGGCCTCTAGTTTATATGTGAGATACATATAAAGCTCTCGCTGGCACCAATCACATGCCTGTGTTTTGATCTATCATTGTCAATGAGTTTAAGTACTGTAGTGTCTGGGGATGTTTCAGACAGTTATCTCTTAAAACAAATTTGAGATCAGAGGATTCGGCTTATAGTGAATGGTCAGTAAAACTTGGAGATGGCAAACTTGATAACAGTTTTCATTTAGGAATGAATATTATTGAAATCCCCCATGAAATGATTTGTAATGGATCTATTATTGAAGCTACCCTTGGAAATAGTATATCTATAGATAATATTAAAAACATATCTACCATGTTTCCCCGAAAATAAGACAGTGTCTTATATTAATTTTTGCCCCCAAAGACACGCTAGGTCTTATTTTCAAGGGATGTCTTATTTTTCCATGAAGAATACGGTACACATTTATTGTTAAATGAAAATAAAGGAAATTTATTACCTGTATATGGTATGGTAGTACGGTAGTTGTCAACACAAACCAGACAAAATGTGAATCCTATAGTATCAAGAATTTACTCATTTATTCAATGACAATCATGTCATCATCTTCTGGAACATCATCATAACAACCCAATTCCTGAATTTCCTGGTGAATTTCTTGTGACTCCATTTCTTTCAGAATCAGTGGACCAAATCTCTCATGTTTAGCAATAGAACTGTCTTTAAATGAGTACTTCTTGTCAAGGTAGCCTGCTCGCAGTGCATTTGCAATGCAACTGTCAGTGATTTTCTCCCATGATTTCTTCACCCAAGTCACAACTTCTTGCAGTTTAGGTTTCACAAAGTTTCCACGCTGATTTCTCTCCATTCTATTTTCAATGTAGTCATTAATTTCCATGCGCAAATTGTCTTTGAATGGCTTGTTTATTGCAATATCAAGAGTCTGGAGATAGGCCGTCATTCCTGCGGGAATCATTATCTGATCTATTTTTCTTTCGTGAAGAAATGTCTTCATGTCTTTAGCGCGGTGAGTGCTGGCTGCATCCCAGACTAGCAGACCTCTTTGGCTCCCTCGCATAACAAGCGGCAGCATTAAATCGACCCACTTCCTTATAACTGCTTGTGTGGCCCAGGCTTTTTCAGTTTCAAGAATAAAAACGCCCAAAACACGTTCAATCTTTTCCTTCTTGCCCTTAGAAATGATTAAAGGTGGGATTTTAGTGCCATCCAGACGAATTGCCAAAATACAGGAAACACGTGCACTTTCGTAAGCAGTGGAGGGAATGTACGCTAAGGAGGCACCCCGCTGTTCAATTGTTGTTTGAGATGATTGGCCCATAAACACTGCAGTTTCATCCATAGCAATCATATTGGAAAGATTGTATTTAGAGAAGTCAGCATCATCAATAAAGGACTTGAATGCAAGTGCTCACTTCATAACTTGAGTATCTTCCAACCTAAACAATGTTGTAGATTTTCTTAAAGACAGTTCACTTCACTGAAGGAAATTATCCAGCCAGTGTTGTGATGCTTTGAAGTCTTTGGGGGCTGTGTCAAACTGTGGTGCCATTGCAAGGGCAAATTCTTGAATCTGAGCCCTATTCACAACCAAAGCCTTTGCTCTCCTGTCAACAACCCATTCACAGATCAGGTCTTCCAGCTCGGAAAATAATGGTTGCCGACCTGATCCACACTTGCACTTTTTAGCATTTCCCTTGTCCACTTGTTCAATGAGGTTACCATACTCTGCTCGCCATTTTTGGACCAATCGGATACTCAACATCTTCTCTTTGCAGAAAGCAGTAAGATTTTGGCTCCAGGAGTCTTCCATGATTCCTTTCTTGTACTCCACGGAGTAGCTTTTTCTTTTTGCACTCATTTCTAGGGGTAAAAAAAAAAGGAATTGGGGTATCAAGGTGGGGGGAGGGGGATCACTCAAAATGACACAGGGGGGATCAGAGGGGGAATCAAAATGGCACAGGAGAATCAGAGGGGGGATTACCATTTTAATAACCCCTTTTGATCCTCCTGGGTCATTTTGATTGCCCCCTCTGATCCTCCTGTGTCATTTTAAGTGATCCTCCTCCCCCCACCCCTGTGCCACTGAACACCTTCACCAGACATCCCCCCTACCCCTTTATCAGACATTTACCCCCTGGGGCCTGCCTGGGGACTGTCACTGGGCTTGCTGGGGCCTGGATCTGGGCTGGAGCAGGGTCTGCCACTGACTGAGAACCTTCAGTCATCATGAAGGCAGCTGCGAGCATCAGGTAGTGTCACCAGAGACAGACCAGCACTCACCACCTTCGCCGCGTCCCGTCCGCTCTAATCCTCCTGTTCTTCTACACGCATCTGTGAAAGTCTCCTCCTCTCTTCCACCCCGCGCTCACCGCTCACTCTGACCTCCGCTCCGCCTCCACACAGCAGTGACGTCAGGACTCCGCATAACGTCACTGGTTGCTAGATGCCAGTCAGGGCGGCCCTAGCGACCAGTTTACGGTAAATTAATTTTCATTCTGCGACAGAGCCTGGGCCTTATTTTCGAGGGATGCCTTATATTTCACTCAGAAGGAAACCTGTAAGTAGGTCTTATTTTCGGAGGATGTCTTATTTTCGGGGAAACACGGTAAATGTGCAGTTCTTTGTCCTAAAAATGAGCATGTTCATAAATTAAATGAAGAAATTTTGAATATACTCGATGGAGATTTTCATACCTGTTTGAATGATGATTCCATCGATTCAATGGATGATGCCAAAAGGAAAATGTTCCCATCAATTTTTTTAATAGTACTATTCCTTCAGGAATGCTGTGTCATAAATTAAAATTGAAAGTAGGTGCAATCATCATACTACTGAGAAATCTTAATAATAAATAGGTCTTTGTAATGGTACTAGGTTTATTACCAAAAGATTGCAATCTAACAAATTGAAGCTGAAGTATTAACAGGATCTGCAGAAGGAGAGGTTGTTCAGATTCCAAAAATTGATTTGTCCCTATCTGACACTGGCCTCCCATTTAAATTAATTCAAAGACAGTTTCCTGTGATACCAGCATCTGCGATGACTATTAGTATATCACCAGAACAAACTCTAGGCAGAGTAGGAATATTCCTACCTGGACCCATTTTCTGACCTGGTCACTTATATGTTGCTTGCTGTTGAGTTCAAAGAGCGTGTGATGATAAAGTTGTAAATACTTCATCACAAGGGAAATTAGTCAAGCACTCTGAAAGTGTTTTTACTCTTAATGTGGTATACAGGAAGCTAGTAGGATAAGTTTAATCAATTTATCAGTCCTTGTTTTTATAAATGTTGTTTTAATATCATGTCTTTGTTGTTGTTATATCATGTTGTTATTGTTTATATATTAATCAACTTATATAGTATATGAAAATAATATACTACATTTTACTAAATTTCTTTCATCTCTGACACTAATGTTATATAGAAAGGGCGAATAACAATATTAAAATATTTTCATTCATTTTCTTGCAATGTGCACAAATCCATGCACCAGGCCACCAGTACATTATAATTCATTACACAGAGACCACTTTATTTTTTTATTTTTTTTATTTTTATTGATTTCAGAGAGGAAGGGAGAGGGAGAGAGAAATAGAAAGATCAATGATGAGAGAGAATCAGTGATCAGATGCCTCCTGCACACCCCCCACTGGGAATCGAGCCTGCAAACTGGGCATGTGCCCTTGACAATAATCGAACCTGGGACCCTTCAGTCTGCAGGCCAACGGTCTATCCACTGAGCCAAAGCAGCTAGGGCCAGAGACCACTTTAAAAAAAATTTTTAAAAATTGATTTCACCTAACCGGTTTGGCTCAGTGGATAGAGCGTTGGCGTGCAGACTGAAGGGTCCTGGGTTCAATTCCGATCAAGGGCATGTACCTTGATTGCAGGCACATCCCCAGTAGGAGGTGTGCGGGAGGCAGCTGATCGCTGTTTCTCTCTCATCGATGTTTCTAACTCTCTATCCCTCTCCCTTCCTCTCTGTAAAAAATCAATAAAATATATATATATTTTTAAAATTGATTTCAGAGGATGAGAGAGGGAGACAGAGATAGGAATTTCAATGATTCTCTGGTGAGAAGGAATCAATGATCAGCTGCCTCCTGCATGTCCTCCACTGGGAATCGAGTCTACAACCCGGGCATGTGTCCTTGACCAGAATCAAACCCAGGACCCTTCAGTTCACGGGCCGATCCTCTACCCACTGAGCCAAACTGGAGAAGATCAGAGACCACTTTTTAATATAGATGCAAAAGCCTTAACAAAATACCAACAAACTGAACTGAGCAATATATAACATGACCTATACACCATGACCAAGTGGATTTAACCCAGGAAAGAAGAGTTGGTTTTGCATCTGAAAATGAATTAATGTAACATACCATTAATAGAATAAACCTAAAAAACTACAGGATCATCTCAATCAATACAAAGCACGGCCCTTCCTCACTTTGCTTCCCCACTGAAAGCTCAGGGAGGACAACAAAGGGTCGCCTGTCCTCACTCAGCTGCCAAGTCCTCAGCTGCAGGTTCATGGGCAAGGTGTCCCCCACCTCCTGAGGTCTCCCCTGTGCACAGGCCTCCCTGGGTCAGCCCCCCTGGGCCTGTCCTCACCCAGCCTTTCACCTCTGCCACTCACTCAACGTGCCTTGATGGGGATGGGTGGTAGCCTGGGGACCTTGAACCACAGCCAGGTGACCTTGGAGACCCAGGAAAACACTGGAAGATGTTGCAAGACCCTGGGAGGAGTTTTGGCTCATTTCTCACTCTTCCTGCAAGAACAGGGCCGTGGCTCCTGCTCACTTTAGGGAAAAGGCAAAATACTTGGCATTCTCAGCCCCTTATTAGGTGTGGTGCTGCACTGCATTCTGGGAGCCAAGTGAGGTGAGGGGGGACCCCACAGGGATGCTGAGTTCCTGGCTGGGATGTTATTTCCCACAGCCCCTGGGGCTGACATTGTGCAGGGGGAGGAGTCCTGTTCCAGAAGAGTAGGCACCAGACTTGGTGGGTGGGCTCCGCACTCACTCTGGAGGCAGCTCTGAGGAGAGGGGGCTGGGTGTGGTCAGCCTCTTCGCTTCTCAAACCACAGGGTGGAATGGCCCCCAGGACTCAGGGAAGGCGCTTTAGGGACGGCCCGGCTCCTGACGGACTCCTAGAGCTAGGACAGGCAGGGCAGATCCTTTTGACACTGTTGGTGGGTTTGAGACTCCTGTGCAACGTGCTTCTTGTCAAGAGCCTTCCCTGGTACTCTCCTCTTAATGCAAACCTCATAGTCCAAACCCAGCCAAAAGCAATGACAACAAGCAAAGGATGTAGATGAAAATAACTCACATGGGACTCTACAGTGCACTTTGCGTACTCACACATATATGGCAAATATTTACTGACTAAAATAATACTGAATGTCACCTGCAATTGAAATATTACAAAAACATTTATTGACAAGAAAATGGAATAAGCCTCTTCTGGTCACTGAAAAGGCACTTTTCCATTAAGGTAGAATATATATATGGGTGAGGCACATTGATTCAATGCTTGCCACAGGAGGCCCATAGGACAAAATGAAGAAATACCAAAGTAACGTTTTTCTTATTTTTCCATTGATTTCTTAGAGAAAGGAAGAGAGAGGAAAAGAAAGAGAACATCGATGTGAGAGAAAGATATCAATTGATTGCCTCCTGCACGAGCCCTGACCATGGCCCAGCCAGGGAAGAGCCTGCAACCAAGGTACCTGCCCTTGACTGGAATCAAATCCAGGACCTTTGGTCTGTAGGCCGACACTCCAATCCTTGAGCCAAACTGGCTAGAGCTGTCTTATAGCTTTTAAATATATTTTTGTAGATTTCAGATAGGAAGGGAGAGGGAGAGAGATATAGAAACCTGGGACCCTTCAGTCCCCAGGCTGATGCTCTATCCACTCAACAAAACTGGCTAGGGCTTAGTATGTCTTCTTATTACAGGAATTTTTCAGCTCAGAACCTAGGAAGGTAGAGGGACAATTGTATTTCCTTATACAATACTAGAGGCTCAGTGCATGAGATTCGTGCACTCGCGGAGGGGGGGGGGTCCCTCAGCCTGTGTGCCCTCTCACAATTGGGGAGCCTTTGGGGGATGCCCAACTGACGGCTTAGGCCTGCTCCCGGGCAGTTGGACTTCTTTAGTGCTGCTGCGGAGGCAGGAGAGGCTCCCGCCTCCATCACTGTGCTGGCCAGCTATGAGCCTGGCTTCTGGCTGAGTGGCACTTCCCCTGTGGGAACGCACTGACCACCAGGGGGCAGCTTCTGCATTGAGCATCTGCCCCCTGGTGGTCAGTGCATGTCATAGCAACCGATTGTTCTACTTAGGTCGATTTGCATATTAGCCTTTTATTATATAGGATACTGTAGAGCAGTAAGGTTGAAAAAGCAAACTAAATTTGGTAAATGTGAATTTGTAGCCATTATAAATACTGTCTCAACACCAGGGCTTTCTTAAACTTCTATATCCTCATAAAAAATTATAGTGAGCCCTAACCGGGTTGGCTCAGTGGATAGAGCGTCGGCCTGCGGAGTGAAGGGTCCCAGGTTCGATTCTGGTCAAGGGCACGTACCTCAGTTGTGGGCACATCCCCAGTAGGGAGTGTGCAGGAGGCAGCTGATCGATGTTTCTCTCTCATCGATGTTTCTAACTCTTTATCCCTCTCCCTTCCTCTCTGTAAAAAAAATCAATAAAATATATTTAAAAAAAGAAATGAAAGTCTCTAAATGCCCTTTTTATTAAAAAAATTATAGTGATATTATTATTCTTATAAACCTGACTCTAAGAGTTTGCCATTGTATGGGAGGGCCAAATTTCCTGTGTACCATTCTAGTCTGGTCTAAAAATTAAATTGACATTAAACACATTTGTTGCAGGTGATGGGAACAGCAACAGATGTCTGACCAGTAGGCTCAGACCAAAACTGGGTTCAGCAATCTCAGTACTTGGGTTCTGGCTAGGAAAGAATTAGGAGCCCAGACCCCAAACTGTAAGAGAACATTTATTTGGTAAATCACAGAGATAGAATAAGTAATTCCTAGAACAAATGGGCTTAGAAAACAAATTATAGAGGTAAAGGAAGGTCCCTTGGATCTTGGGAGTGAGCAAGCTAATGGTAACATGCCTGGGGCGGGTCGGGAGAGGGGTCAAGGAAGCGTGAAGGAAAAGGGATAGGAGTGCTCTCAGGAGGTTTCTCAGACCAAAGGGTTTTAAGGGTAGAGATTTTTTAAAAACATATTTTTACGGATTTCAGAGAGGGTAAGGAAGAGAAAAATAGAAACACCAATGATGAAAGAATCATCATTGACTAGCTGCCTCCAGCACACTGCCTACTGGGGTTGAGCCCACAACCCAGGCATGTGCCCTTGACTAGAATCAAACCTGGGACCCTTCAGTCCACAGGCCGACGCTCTATCCACTGAGCCAAACTGGCTAGGGCAGTGGTCGGCAAACTGCGGCTCTCAAGCCACATGTGGCTCTTTGGCCCCTTGAGTGTGGCCCTTCCACAAAATACCACTGCCTGGGCAAGTCTATTTTGAAAAAGCGGCATTAGAAGAAGTTTAAGTTTAAAAAATTTGGCTCTCAAAAGAAATTTCAATCGTTGTACTGTTGATATTTGACTCTGTTGACTAATGAGTTTGCCGACCACTGGGCTAGGGTGAGGGTGGAGATTTTAGGGGAGGTCCCAGGGGAAGAGCTCAGTAGAATATTCTGCAGTTTCCCAGGTGTGTCCTTTCAGGGTTGAGGTTGGCACCGATTGGCAGGCACCAGGGCAAGGGCTCTTTATTCAATGCAGTGGTCCTGAGGCTGATTTTATTGCTTACCTGGGGCCGGAGCTGAAGTAATACTGAGGAATAGAGGTTGTCTACAGGAAGGAAAGGTCAGGGGGCCCAAACTCTGTGGATATGCTAGGTGAGGAAGTCACCCTGGGGGAAGGGTACCTCCCCAAATGATTGTTCCTTGATAGGCACCTGGGGCTTTTCCACCCTGGTGACCTTCTGTACTGGTCCTTCTTCCTTACTCCGCTCATGGCTGTCTAACTGCCTAACATGGGTTAACAAGAAACAAAAACTTTTTAAATAGGATTTTTTATATGCAGGAATTTCACAAAGAATTGAAACTCAACTAGTGGTCAGAGAAGTGAGACTTCTGTGCTATCTGGAGGTGAGGAAAGGCTAGAGGTCTGGATCTTCTGGGGTTGTGGGAGGCAATTCACTGGAATGTGAGAGGAAGAAATGTTTGTTAAGCAAAGGTGGTCCAGTTAATAAGTAAGTCTCTTAGGTGAAAAAGGTATACTATATAATAAAAGCCAAATATGCAAATTGTCCCCTCTGAAGGAGTTCAACTGGGAGTCTGACTGCTCGCTATGACATGCGCTGACCACCAGGGGTCAGCACAGAACATGATGGGCATAGGTGATGCGGCACTGGCAGAGGGTGGCGGTGGAGGCACTGCTGGCCGTGATGGGCCCTGAAGAGAGTGGGACCATGGTGGCATGGTGGAGGTGAGCAGGCAGCGCCATGCCAAAGTGGGTGTGAGCAGGCACCCAATCACCCCATAGATGGAGACCAGCGGCAGCTGCAGAGGGTGAGGCTGGCACCCAGCTACCAGGCAATGAAGGAGTTAGGTGGGGCTGTGGGTGCAAGCTGGGGGTGAGAGCATGGGTGCCGATCACCGCAGGCTACCCAGAGGGAGCCACTATTGCACAAATTTGTGCACTGGGCCTCTAGTCTCTGACAATAGTTCTCTTCCAGGTACAAAGGCCCCTTTTCTAATATAAATTTCCTTTATAATTGCTGATTATCTCACAAGTGGGGAATGTTAAAATTTTTGGGGGTGGGAGAGCAGCGCAGGAAGAATTAAGGGCTTTTCCTAAGTCTATTGCATTTTGATTGCCTTCAACTCAAAATAAGCCACATCCAAAATGGTGAAAGGAGCTTTTGGGGGCAAAGTAGGCAGATTTAGGAAATTTTAAAAAATTAAGGGGTCCATAGGGAAAGCACAGGGCTGCAAAGAGCATATATTCACAGAATAAGGGAGCTGCTAGAAGGTACACATTTCCATAGAATGAGGGAGCAGAGAGCTGCAGGTGTACAGTTACAAATTAAAGGGAAGGGAGCCACTCCTTCAGAGAGGGAAGAGGAAAGCTCAAAGGAAATAGGAAGACAATAAGGGAGAAGAGGAGGAGAACCTCAGGTACTTCACCGGTGGTTCAAGCTCTCGAGTTGCTATAGTGACAAATCGGAGGGGATATCAAGGCACAAAGAACTACAAACTTTATGAACCATAGAAAAAATGGACATAGTGGGATTCTCTCCCCCTCCCCACATGGGAGTCTGTGCTTGTTTCTCAATAAATTTCCATCCTTTACTATACCACCTTTTGTCTATGGTTTCCTTCTTCAACTCCACCTGGACAAGGACCCGGGAATCATCCTGCTCAGAAGACCACCATGTTTTCCAGTCCAAATTTCACGTTTCAATGGTATATTTTGAGGTGGCATGTTCTGAACCCCTTCAGGATGTAAACTAAATTCTCCCAGGTTACATGCATAGGTGACCAAGGCTACATTGTAATTTGGGTGTGGTCCATCCCTTTGTCCCAGAGCCGGTGCCCTTTCCATAGCCCCAGGTGGGTGAATGGAAAGTGGATGGGATTCATGAATGGTGGTGCCCAGTGGATGGAAGTAGATGGGCTTCATGATAAAAGCATGAGAATGAAAGATTGGGTTTAGGAGAGAGAAATCTGTGTTTGACTGGAAACACTTGAAATAAACTCAGGGATTGAAGGAAGAAATATTTTCTCACACAGAGCAACTAATGATTTCAGGTAACAACTGTTCTGACCAAGAAGTTGCGTAGCTGGCTTTATTTATTTATTTTGAGCTTATAAATGTGGAGAAGCAGTTGTCCAGCTGAACTGTAACTGGCTGCAGGTTGGGGAAAGGGCTTCTCTTGGCACCTGGAATTAAAAGGCCAGGGGACTCGCAGGACTCATAGGCCACCATCTAAGTGAGGACTGAGATTTCTGGGGCATCCACTTCTCACTGCAGAGCCCAGCTTCCCGAAGAAACCCACCTCAGTCCAGTCCTTCATTCTGGGCCCACTGGTGGTTGAAGCAGCTCTGGCAGGACTCCTGGCAGAAATCAACTATCCCATCTGTCTGGATGACCTGAGAGGCCCTGTCACCATCGAAGGTGGGCATGATTGTCACTCCTGCATCCAGCAGTCCTGGACTGATCTACAGGACAGGTTCCCTTGCCCTGTGTGCCATCACCCTTGTGAAGAGAGGCATGTGAGGAGCAACACCCAGCAGGAAGGATGATGGACATCACCAAGCTCCTCCAAACCACCAAGGGCAAGAAGAGGCAGGAAGAGAGGTGCTTGTGGGACAAGCACAAGGTCATGACCCTCTTCTGAGAGGAGGACCTACAGCTGTTCTGTCCCCTGTGCACTCAGCCCTCTGACCACCAGGAGAGGCCAATGGAGGAGGCTGCCTGTCATCACAGGCAAAGGCTCAGCAGTTACATTGAGCCCCTGAAAAAGTGGGTGACAGATGTTCAGAAATTAATAAGCATTCAAAGCAAAAATACTCTTAGAACTTAGAGAAGGTGGAAAACCAAAGGCTGGAATTACTCTCTGAATTTGAGCACCTGAGGCAGTTTTTAGAACATGATCAAGCAGATCTTTCAAGATTAGCTGATGAAGAAAAGGCTCTTGAAAAGAAACTCAGCACTAATATAACCGCATTTTCAAAGTACAATTCCACATCCAAAGACCTACTAAGTAAGGTAGTAGAGTGCACTGTGCTGACAGAAGTGGAATGGCGGTTTATTTATCTCCCACAACTTCCATTTCATGCTCCTTCTCTAGCCTGGATGAGCTTTCTGAAATGCCCCACAAATACACTCTTTTTTCTTTTTAGAACCCAACTCATCTTTCAAGATCCCAGCCAAACAAAACTTGTTCTCTGTAAAACTTGTTGAGACAAGTCTTTTCTTTTTACTTGAAAACTCGTATGAAACATACTACCCTTAATATTTAGTTGCAATATTTCTCATGCTGCCTTGTATTATTTTGCAAGACTACATTGAAGGGGTTGGGCCTACAATAGTGTCTTTTCACTGTCTCTCATTTGATGCTCAAGAAATACATGTCTATATCAAATACACTGTCCAATGGATCGCACAGGAAATATAATAAATCCATACAAATAGCACCCATCATTCTCTAATTCACATCTGCAAGTGAAAGGGAAGATGCTTCCTTATACAAATAATCTCTTCATTTTCACCATTAATAACTACATCCCTACCTGTAGAACATATCTCTTATTTTGGCCCACAGTATATCTCTTCTCTCTTCTTTTGTGACAATAGCTCTTATTTTCGTTGGGGACCCACCATCTACCTCTGCATTAAGTCTCAATGGGAACATCTTTCAATACTCTTCACCCTCTGGCCTAGGGGTGGCCATGGAACAAAAGAGATCTGGGCAATTCAACTCTGTGGGCAGTAGAGCCAAGGGAGACCCTGGATAACATGGATCCATTCCAGGGCAGACTGTGGCATGACTTGAGCTGCACTTGTTGGGTTCTTTCAGAGGCCTGTGTTCATCTGCCCCATTTCAGAGAAATGCCTGCCTTCCTTAAATTAGCCCGAGTTCCTTTCACTGCTTGAAAACAATTAACTTCAACTAAAAAGCCTTCACCTTTTTGAAGTCACTGAAGTGTTTAGGCCTATGACATGGAAGATCATTTTTAGCTTTTTACTGAATGGTAGCATTGATATCCACAAAATACCAAAGCAGGCAACTTGCTCAGATTGACAGTGATTTAGCTATGTTGAAACAGATTTCTAGAATTGTACTCATTGTAAAGCTAAAAGCTGCAGATCCAAGAACTCAGGGGTAGCTAAGCATCAACCAAAAAGCATTTACCAAAAAACAACAACAAAAAACTACACACACACACACAAAAAAAAACAACCCTTCACTGCATGCATTTTTTCCAAGTCTCTCATTTTATTTATTCATTTTATTTCCATACATTGTCAGTTCATGAACACCACCCTTAAAAATTTAGAATCAAATTGTCCATAAAGTTTATTTCATTCTCTACAAGATATATATTTTTAAACTATTTAACATTTTTATTAATTTCAGAGGGGGAGAGATAGAAACAACAATGATGATTATCAATGATTGGCTGCCTCCTTGTCACCCCCTACCGTGCATTGAGCCAGCAATCTGGGTATGTGCCCTTGACTGGAATTAACCAGGGATGTTTCAGTCCCCAGTCCAATGCTCTATCCACTGAGCCAAACTGGCCAGGGCCAAATTGTATTTAAATATGAGTCTCAAATCTACTTCCAGGTAAAAAAGGAGGAATTTTTAGTATTATTAAAAATTGTTTGGTTATTATTTACTTGAGATTAATTTAACGATGGTAACTATTTACCATCTAAGCGCGTGTAAAACTGGAACTGTGTTTCTTATGTCTTGCCTGATGGACCTCATTCAGTGATAAGATCACAGTAATATTTCTATTAATTTATTAATCCAAATTAGTGCTTTAATGTCTCTCAACTTTGTGTTTTTCAAAGGTCATCTTATTTTGTGCCAGTAGGGTAACTCAGTTGACTCTAGGTCAAATATGTTTCCCCTAAAAATGTTGCAATATACTTAAGAAAAGATTTTCTGCAATTATGCTATCACTCCGTACACTATAAAATAGGACACTGTATTCTAGTAAGCTGCTTTGGATCCATCTATGAAAGGAGACTCAAAAATCCTTTCATTCCTACCATGCCTGCCTAAATTCAAAACATCCATTGTTTTTCTCAAATGTCGGTTTCCTGGGGATGAGAGCCACAGGTCTGCCCGTGGGATGCTGGCAGCTGGCCTGCCTGTTGCAGCCACTCCAGGTCCCACAGCCCTTCACAGCCAAGACAGGGGACCTGCAAGGAGGGGAGATTTGCCCTGTACATGCCAGTGGGATATAGTGGAGCCCAGAAGCTGGGCGCCCAGGCCACGCACGGAGCCTGGACTGTGAGGACAGGCGCAACACTCAGTTCCCGGAACAGAAGCACACTGTAAGTGGGCTGGGCACCTTCCTGGGACCCAGCCCCCCCACAGCAGCCCACCCTGGTGGGGAACCAGGAAAATAAGGCCAAAACCTATGTGTCAGGGCTCCTATCCCACCCTGGTGCATCCTCCTGCAACCCTGTGCTGTGGGCAAGGCCCACTCATGAGGCTTCCTTTCATCACATCTTCTAAGATCTGTGACACATCGGAAGGTTTTCCCACATTGCTTACATTCATAAGGTTTTCCCCCAGGATGTGTTCTTCCATGCTTTCTAAGAGACTTGGAGAAACTGGAAACTTAACCACATTCCTTACATTCATAGAGCCTTTCTCCACTGTGTGTGCTTAAATGTCTTGGTATGTGCAGGAGGCAACCAATTGATTTGTTTCTCTTACACCAATATTGCTCTGTCTTTCTCGCTGACTTCCACTCTCTCAATGGAAAAATATCCTCAGGTGAAGATTAAAAAAAAGAACTAGGATGGTCAAAGGCTTTTCTACACTCTACATGATAGGGCTTATTTTCAGTGAGAGTTCTTTCATTCATTATGATTTCTCCCCACTATTAGTGTTTTTGTGATTTTGAAGGGAACTGGGATGAATTAACAGTTTTCCTCATGGCTTACATTCATAGGGTTTTTCCTTATGAGTTCTTCCATGATATAAGAGGGAACTTGAAGAGAAAATTTTAGCACATTCCTTACATTCATAGGGTTTTCCCTCACTATGAGTTCTTTCATGATGTTGGAGGGAACTTGGACAAGAGGAAATTTTACCACTATGGTTACATTCATAGGGTTTTTCCCAAGTATGAATTTTTTCATGATTTCTAAGCAAAGATGTTTGTAGGAAAGTTTTACCACATTCCTTACATTCATGAGGCATCTTTCCATGATGAGTTATTTTATGTTCTCTAAGACATTTGGCAGAAAAGGCTATCTCACATTCCTTACAGTCATAGTTTCTCCCCATCATGCATTCTTTCATTATTTTGAAGAGAAGTGGAATATATGAAAGTTTTCCTAAATTTCTTACATTCATATGGTTTCTCCCCAGTATGCATTTTTTCATGATTCCTAAGAAGATGCAGGAAGACTAAAAACCTTACCACATTGCTGACATACATGGGGCTTTTTTCCAGGATGTGTTCCTTCATGATATGGGAGGGAAGCTGCAAAAGATATACCTTTACCATAATGCTTACATTCTTAGGGTTTTGATCCAATATGAATTTTTCATGTCTGCTAAGTAAAGAGGGATAAGGAAAGGTTTTACCACATTGCTTACATTCATGAGGCTTCTTTCTGTCATGATTTCTTTTGTTTTCCAAGAGAGCTGCTATAATGGAAGGCTTTCCCACATCGTTTACATTGATAGGGTTTTTCCCCAGGATGCATTCTTTCATGATATCAAAGGAAAGTTGAAGAAGACCAAAATTTGCCACATAGCTTACATTCATAGGGTTTTTACCCAGAATGAGTTCTTTGATAACTTCTAAGGGAATAGAGATGATGGAATGTTCTACCACATTCCTTACGTTCATTAGGCTTCTTTCAGTCATGAATTCTTTTGTGATATCCAAGAGAGCTGTGCAAACTGAAGACTTTCCCACGTTGCTTACATTTATATGGTTTTTCCTGATTATGAGTCCTTTCATGACTTTGCAGGGAAGATAGATAAGAGAAATCATTATCACAATGATTACATTAATAATGTTTTGCACCAGTATGAGTACTTTGATGAAGTCAGAGGTGATATTGATCATAAAATGTTTTACCACGTTGCGTACATTCATGAGGCTTCTTTCAGGCATGACTTTTTTTTATGATTTCCAAGAGAGCTGGGGAAAATGAAGGCTTTCCCACATTCCTTACATTGATAAGGTTTTTCCCCAGTATGCATTCTTTTGTGATATTTAAGGGAAGCTGAAGCAGAGAAAAGTTTACCACAAACCTTACATTTATAGGGTTTTTCCCCAGTATGGGTTCTTTCATGATATTGAAGAGAAGATTGATAATAGAAACCTTTACCACAATGCTTACATTCATAGCGTTTTACCTGAGTATGAGTTCTTTCATGCTCTCTAAGGGAATAGGGACGATGGAATGTTTTACCACATTCCTTACATTCATGAGGCTTCTTTCCGTCATGATTTTTTTTATGCTTTTGAAGAGAGCTGCTATAATGGAAGGCTTTCCCACATTGTTTACATTCATAGGGTTTCTCTCCAGTATGGATCCTTTCATGATTTCTAAGAAAAGTGGAATGTATGAAAGCTTTCCCACATTGTTTACATTCAAAGGGTTTCTCCCCAGTATGCATTCTTTCATGATTTCTAAGGAAAGAGGGATAAAGGAAAGTTTTATCACATTCCTTGCATTCATGAGGCTTCTTTCCGTCATGATTTTTTTTATGTTTTTGAAGAGAGCTTCTGTAATGGAAGGCTTTCCCACATTGTTTACATTCATAGGGTTTCTCCCCAGTATGGATCCTTTCATGATTTCTAAGAAAAGTGGAATGTATGAAAGCTTTCCCACATTGTTTACATTCAACGGGTTTCTCCCCAGTATGTATTCTTTCATGATTTCTAAGAGAAGTGGTATGTGTGAAAGCTATCCCACATTGCTTACATTCATAAGGTTTTTCCCCAGTATGCATTCTTTCATGAATTCTAAGGATAGAGGGATAAAGGAAAGTTTTACCACATTCCTTACATTCATAAGGCTTCTTTCCCACATGACTTCTTTCATGTTTAACAAGAGAGCTGCTATAATGGAAGGCTTTCCCACATTGTTTACATTCATAGGGTTTCTCCCCAGTATGGATCCTTTCATGATTTCTAAGAAAAGTGGAATGTATAAAAACTTTCCCACATTGTTTACATTCAATGGGTTTCTCCCCAGTATGCGTTCTTTCATGATTTCTAAGAGAAGTGGTATATGTGAAAGCTTTCCCACATTGCTTACATTCATAGGGTTTTTCCCCAGTATGCATTCTTTCATGAATTCTAAGGAAAGAGGGATAAAGAAAAGTTTTACCACATTCCTTACATTCATGAGGCTTCTTTCCCACATGACTTCTTTTATGTTTTCCAAGAGAGCTGAGCCATGTGAAGACATTCCCACATTCATAAGGTTTCTCACCAGTATGAGTTCTTTCAGGATTTCTAAGAGAAGTGGAACTGAAAGCTTTTCCAGATTTCTTATATTGATAGGGCTTTTCTGCAGTGTGTGCTCTTTCATTTTCTCCAGAGTCTTTGGGAGAACTGAAAGCTTTGCCACATTGTTTACTTTGATATGGTTTCTCTCTGCTATGAGTATTTTTGTGAAGTTTCAAGTAAATGAGACGATTACAGCCTTTCCCACATTGCTTACACTCATATGGTTTCCCAGAAACATGCGTCCTTTCATGATTTCTAAGGGAAGCTGAATAGTAGAAAGTTTTCCCATTGGGGCTGCCTTCATGGCTCTGAATATGTCGGTGAGGCTTTAAAGCTTTCTCAGGTTCCTTATATTTATAAGGTTTCTCTTCATATTCCTGACAAAGGTACAGTTTGGGTCCAATGTGAGAGCTCAGGTGATTATTCGAGGATAAATAACGTATGAAGATTTGCCTACACAACCTGGATTTAGGTTGTTTTATTTCAGGAATTTCCTTCTTTTCATTGTGATTTGGAATCTGGTTGAAGTTTTCTCTGCATTGACTACCATCCTTCCTTGTCCAGATTCTCTCTACCATATGACTGCTATAAAAATCAGAAGCATATTAATACTCTGTTAATGATTTAATATTTATTAATAGCATCACAATGACATTTTTACCATTTTCAAAGAAAGGGTGGGGTTTCTGAACATTCCATTTTTTGAAAGTGGATATCTTAAAACTCCTGATATAAGCTGGATCATAGATCTTATGAAAACACTTATATTCATTAATGGTACTTCTGTATATTGGTTCCAAGTGGAATTATTTTTTATAGATTGAACATATAGGTCATATTTAAGAAATAACATTTTGATGAGATTATTCTAAAAATCAATACATTTAAAACTGGGCTGCTACAATTGAATTATCTGTTTTTAAGATTCTTTTGTGGAGGAGAAACCAAGATGGCAGCAACGGTGAACACCTAAACTGCTGCCTCGCACAACAATTTCAAAACTACAGCTAAAAGACAGAACGGACATCATCAAGAACCACAGGAAAGCTGGCTGAGTGGAAATTCTACAACTAGAAGGAAAGAGAAGGGCACATGGAGACTCAGAGGAGCTGCAAAAGGCTGAGGTACGGAGACACGCGCATGGAGAGGACGGGCGGCTGAGTGCCTGACTAGCTTTCTCTAGCAGGAGAGAGATAGAAGCTCCCGACTGCACTGAACTCCAGTTCCGACTGCACTGAAGCCCAGTTTCGGGCGAGACCCTGGGGACCCAGACTTATACGGGGGGAGTCTGGACTGTAGGGAAAAGAGAGGAGTGCACGGAAACTCAGGGGAGCCACAAAAGGCAGAGGTCTGAAGGCGCATGCGCAAATGCGTGCAGGGAGGACTGACTGCTGAGTGTGCCACTGGCTTTCTCTAGTTGGGGGAAGACGGAAGCTCCCTACTGCGCTGAACTCCAGCTCCAGGCAAGTTTCTGGGAACCCCAACTCATTTGGGGAGAAACTGGACTGTCTGGCAGCAGGCAAAACTCAAGGGCGGCTTTCTCTCAGAGGTGCTTACAGTGATTACCAAGGGACACTGAGACCCAGGGGCCTCATAGGGCAGGGCTGACGAAAGCCAAGGCTGTCTGCTCAGCCCTGAGACTCCACCCCATCCAAGCTGAGCACAGAGGCTTTTGCAATTTGGCAAGTCTTATCTCATAAGGCTGTCTCCAGCACAGAAATTCTCCTGGAATAGACACAGCTGATCCTCACAGCCAATAGGCCTGGAGGTCAATTCCTTTCAGTGATACCAACAACAATCAAGACTTAACTACAACAAGGCTGTACACACAGTACACAAAGGGGTGCACCAACAGTGTCCACCTCAGGTAACTGGGGAGACTGAGCCACTGGGCCATATAGGACACCTACCACACAAAGCTACTCTACCAACTCAGGGAAGCAGCGAAAATGCGGAGACAAAGGAACAGATCACAAACGAAAGAAATGGAGGAAAGCAAACGACTGGATATAGAGTTCAAAACCACACTTATAAGGTTTTTCAAGAATTTCCTAGAAAAGGCTGATATATTTAGTGAGACCTTTGAGGATATGAAAAAGGACCAACTAGAAATTAAACATACACTGACTGAAATAAAAAATATTATACAGAGACCTAACAGCAGACTAGAGGACCACAAGAATCAAGTCAAAGATTTGAAATACAAAGAAGCAAAACACACTCAACCTGAAAAGCAAAAAGAATCCCAAAATTTGAAGATAGTGTAAGGAGCCTCTGGGACAACCTCAAGCGTACCAACATCAGAATTATGGGGGTGCCAGAAGAAGAGAGAGAGAGCAAGGTACTGAAAACCTATTTGAAGAAATAATGACTGAAAACTTCCCCCACCTGGTGAAAGAAATAGACTTACAAGTCCAGGAAGCGCACAGAACCCCAAACAAAAGGAATCCAAAGAGGACCACACCAAGACACATCATAATTAAAATGCCAAGAGCAAAAGACAAAGAGAGAATATTAAAAACAGCAAGAGAAAAACAGTTAATTACCTACAAGGGAGCACCCATATGATTGTCAGCTGATTTCTCAACAGAAAGTATGCAGGCCAGAAGGGAGTGGCAAGAAATATTCAAAATGATGAATAGCAAGAACCTACAACCAAGATTACTCTACCCAGAAAAGCTATCATTCAGAATTGAAGGACAGATAAAGAGCTTCCCAGATAAGAAAAAGCTAAAGGAGTTCATCACCACCAAACCAGTATTATATGAAATCCTGAAAGGTATTCTTTAAGAAGAGGAAGAAGAAGAAAAAGGTAAAGATAAAAATTATGAACAACAAATACATGTCTATCAACAAGTGAATCTAAAAATCAAGTGAATAAAGAATCTGATGAACAGAATAAACTGGTGAATATAATAGAATCAGGGGCATAGAAAGGGAGTGGACTGATAATTCTCAGGGGGAAAGGGGTGTGGGGGGGTGCGGGAAGAGACTGGACAACAATCGTACACCTATGAATGAGGACAGTGTGGGGGAGGTAAGGGCAGAGGGTGGGGAGGGAACCGGGTGGAGGGGAGCTATGGGGGGAAAAAAGAGGAACAATTGTAATAATCTGAACAATAAAGATTTATTAAATTAAAAAAAAAAGATTCTTTTGTGGACCAGGCCCATATGGCTCAGTGGTTCAGGATGGACCCATGGACCATGGGCTTACCGGTTCAATTCTCTGAAAGGAAACATTGGCAAACTAAAGACTTATTTAACCCAGTACAGGGCATATGGGAGGCAGCCTATTGATATTTCTATATCTCCCTCTCACCTCCACATTCTAAAATCAAAAACATATTTTTGCACCACCAGCGAGGCTCAGTGGTTGAGCACTGACCTCTGAACCACGTGGTCATAGTTCAATTTCTGGTCAGGGCACATTCCCAGGTTTTGGATATGATTCCGAATGTGGGGCATGCAGGAGGCAGCCATCAATAATTCTCTCTCATCGTTGATGTTTCTTTCTCATTCTCCCTCTTCCTACCTCTCTGAAATAAATTTTAAAAATATTAAATAAATAAAATATATAAAAACATATTTAAAAAAACACAAAGATGCTCTTAATGCTTTGTCATGTCAATGCGACTCACCTAAGATTCCTCCCGTGATTTTCATACTGATCTTCACTGTCATGGTCGTCACATTTTTCTTTTAAAATACATGCTAGAAAAAGTATTATAAACTATTAAAGAATATTAAAAATGACTAGATTTTAGGACACAATAAGCTGTGATCTTCCTAGTTTAATTACCAATGTACTCCTTTTCCATATTTCAGTTCTTGAAACAGCATTAATGAGCAAGCAACACTAGTTTTCTAATTGACTAATTAAGTAACAGGTTGTTGCAGGCCAGAGTTGCTCTGTGGTTGACCATCAACCTATGAACCGGTATGAACTGGGAGGTCAAAGGTCAATTTCCAGTAGGACTGGTTTGCAGGCTAGATCCCCAGGGTGTCTCGCAGGAGGTAGCCAATCAGTGATTCTCTCTCATCATTGATTTTTCTCTCGTTTTCTCCCTCTCCTTCCTCTCTAAAATCAATAAAAATATATTTTAAAAAATAATTATGATACCTACCTACAGATGCCAGGCTCCAGAAGGTTTCCAGCATCACATCTGTGTAGAGTTTCTTCTGGGTGGGATCCAGGAAAGCCCACTCCTCCATGGTGAACTCCACATTAACATCCTCAAAGGCCACTGAGTCCTAAAATATCCCACATATACATATAGGGGAATGGGTGAGATAGACAGAACTGGGAACTTATACATAATTCATAAGATGTTCACATC
Organism: Plecotus auritus; assembly: GCF_963455305.1. Lineage (NCBI taxonomy): Eukaryota > Metazoa > Chordata > Mammalia > Chiroptera > Vespertilionidae > Plecotus > Plecotus auritus. Next base: position 90,872,818 of record NC_137773.1, read on the forward strand.
GGACACATGGTCCCCAACACTCAGTCTATGACTTGATTGTAGTAAGGCTATTATTAATTTGCTGCACTCACTTCCTCTAGAACACATGGAACTTATTGATAGGATTTTACTATGATCACTTCTTCATTGCTCTCTAATGCCAGGGAAAAGAGCACCTTGAACAACTTCTATAGTAATACATTTAAATACTACTATTTTAAGCCCATCCATTCCTTGTGAGAAAATCTCCATTATAACCACCATTTGATGCAGCCATCCATGAAACATACTGTCTTGTCTGCATAAAGTAATAGAGTCTGTGAACACAGTAAAGGCCTGGTAGCTTGCTCTTCTATTCTCATCACCAAACAGGAGAGGCCAGGCCGTGTGTGGAAATTCAAATGGGAACAAAATGTACTTGGCGATATCGTCCTGAAGTACACCAGATTATTAGAAGTAGTCAGATACACCTGAATGAATGAAAATATTCTTATGGAGGAGAATGAACGATCATTTGTTTTTATATTATTTGTTAGTAACTCAGTTTGACCTTATTTTGCCTCTCTCATTTCATGGAGATAGCACGTTACAGTTAGAAGTCAGGCATGAGCAAGACAGGGCAACTTAGCCCACTCCAAAAGTCCTCTACTCATGAGCCTGAGGATTACTTCATAGTGATTTTTAGGACACATAGACACGTATATTGAAATCATAAGATCACACTCAAAAGAAGTCTTTCTGGCAGAATTGTGACTCTCTAACTGGGGCCTGGACCTTGAGGAACAATTTAAGACTTGGCATGTACAAGGGCCTTTACTGATATCTTAATATTTTCATGTTGGAATTAGTTTTACCTGAAACTAATATAAAATAAAATTAAATTTAAACTGTAATTGAAATGTAAACTGTAATTGGAAGTACACAGTATATGGTGTTTATGGAGATAAAAAATTAATATAATTAAAATATCCATAGTACCCAAAGCAATCTATAGCTTCAATGCAATTCCTATCAAGATACCCATGATGACATTCACATAACTAGAACAAATATTCAAAAATTTTACATAGACCACAAAACACCTTGAATAGCAGCAGCAATCTTGAGGAAGAAGAGCAAATGTGGATGAATCACACTACCTAATATTGAACTGTACTACAAGGCCACAGTAATCAAAACAGCATGGTCTTGGCCTAAAAACAGTATACAATATAAATCAGTGGAATGGGACAGAGAGCCTAGATATAAGATTCTAAGGCTAATGTCCCAATCACTCTTTTATGAGTAACCATTTACTGTAGGATTTTTTTCTGTTTCTATTTTTAACATCTCTCCTATTTTTTTTAATACCTTTTTATTTATTTCAAGGAGGAAAGGAGAGGAAGACACAGATAGAAGCATCAATGACAAGAGGGAATCATTGATTGGCTGCCTTCTGCATGTTAGATGGAGCCTGCAACCCAGGCATGTGCCCTTGACCAGAATCGAACCTGGGACTCTTTGGTCCACAGGCCAATGCTCTATCCACTAAGCCAAACTGTCTAGGACAATAGCTCTTCTTATAGGTAAGATTTCATGTTGTTAGACTACTCAGAAAGAAAAAAATATGGGAAATAATTATTTAAATGCCACAAGTCTTTTTCCTAGGAGGATAAGACCTGTAGAAGTGCCTTCTATAAGGCTGCAGAAATAGCAGTGGGGGGCCACTCCCATTTTTTCAAAAAGAAAACAAACAAACATTAAAGGCCAGTGAGTAACCCCTATTTCAAAATTTGCCAAGAAAATGCATTGAGTAATAATAATTGGCTTTTGCCGAAACCGGTTTGGCTCAGTGGATAGAGCGTCAGCCTGCGGACTGAAGGGTCCCGGGTTTGATTCCGGTCAAGGGCATGTACCTTGGTTGCGGGCACATCCCCAGTGGGTGGTGTGCAGGAGGCAGCTGATCGATGTTTCTCTCTCATCGATGTTTCTAGCTCTCTATCCCTCTCCCTTCCTCTCTGTAAAATATCAATAAAATATATTTTAAAAAAAATAAATAATAATTGGCTTTAAAAATCTCAAAAGTAGAAAAAGCAAAATAAATATAACTAAAATGAAGGGTATATGATAAAGCTTTATCAGGGGTAATTATAAAAGCCTAAACAGTTTTCCAAAGTCTTTGGTAACTTAAAACTGTGGAGTTTGCTGAATTAAATAGTAAAAATTATTAAATATCTAGGTATTTTGAAATTATAGGATACTGAAATATTAATCTGAATTTGCCTCTTATGGAGAATCTAGAGGATGGATTTGAATCTGTTAATGAATAAGTCTTGTATTTTATTTGAAGCAGCTCTTAAAATGTGAATGTATTGCTCATCTGAGAAATGTTAATTACTTACATGCTACCTAAACATTAAGATTTTTAAGGGTTAAGAATTCTAACTAATTGGAAAGAAAGTATGGCTTTGGTGTAACGAAAGGCATGAGGCATGGAGATGCATTTTGAAGGAAAAAGAAAGTGGAATGTAAAGCTGGTTATTTTGAGTTATAAGGTGTCTGAAGAAAGATTTGTGAAAGTGGTAGAAAGTTTGTGGAAGTTGTGGGATTTTGTGATGAGAAATGTTGAAAGGAAATTGTATAAATGACACAGGCCAGTAAGCCAGGACCAGGGGAATAGGGAAACTGAGATGGTAAAACAGCAATTTGGAGCCATCTAGTAAATCCCATCTTCCATAAACCAAGGACACTTAAGAGGAAATGATTTGCATTTTGCCACCCTAACCAGAGGGTATAACCAGATAGTAAATACTTTATATCAATGTACTCAGGGAGACAGACAGCAGAAATCCAATTAGTGTCATTTGCTGACCACACCCAAGGGACAAATGAAGTTAGAGAATAAACCTTATTTTGGATAGTCCTTTTCTAGTCTGGTAAAAGGGAAAAGATCTTTCCTGTTTTTCTACCCAGGAAGCAAAAGTTCTATAAATTATTAAAATGGTTCTATTAATCAGGAATTTCTTTTAAAGCCATCTTTTCATCATGGGAACTGAAGTTTGCTAGCCTATGTTTGTGCTTAATACACTTTGATATATGAACTTTTGGTAAAATAAATTTGACAATCCTTCCAGGGTTTGAATTTTAAGAAACTCTTTCTTGACCTAGAATTGGCTTTAGATCACTCCAATCGGCTCTGGAATGCATCAAGTATTTGTTTCTTCTCTCATGAAGGAAAATTGTCTGCTTAAAGCACATGGGAAGCTTGGTCAAATAATAACTATACTATGCTTTCATTTATAGCTCTGTTATTCAGGAATATTGTGTTTTGCAGAAAGGACAATATTCCATGTCATTTGCAAGTATTACTGATTCTTAAACTTTTTGTTTTTTAGATATAAGGAAACATTTTTAAAGCAATTTGGTAAGTTATATATTTTTCTCCCTACCTGTCCCTCCAGTAATTGGCAATTTTTAATAAGTAGCAATAAAGTTCTTTGCATGAATTCAATAAGACCTGTTCCAATTGTAGCTATATTAACCAAGGAAAACTGATAATGGGCCTGCTTATAGCAGCCTTGGCTTCACTGCCTTTTGCAGACCTTTGTCCATCCAGCATTCCACGGGAATCCCTTACAATCCACAAGGGCAGGCCACCATTGAGCGTGCTCTCGGTACCCTGAAGGGTATGTTAGTAAAAAAAGGGAGTGGGAGGGAATATGGGACTGAAGGACCCTGCTATACTACTATCTAAAGCATTCTTTATCCTTAATTTTTTAAATCTGAATGATCATTTTTAATCCTCTGTGAAACAGCATTTGACCTCAATAACCCCATCTCAGAAACCACAAGTCTGGTGGGAGATGTAGACACTAAACACTGGATGGGACCCAATGAATTTTTAACATGGAAGAGAGGATATGTGTGTGTTCTAGCCCCACAGAGCTGCTGTGGATTCCAACTCGCCAGATTAAACCCTGCCATGGCATGGCATGGGACCAATCCTCTTCCAGAAATGAAGAATTTGGGCCTGGGGACTCTGCAGCCCCGAATGATGTGCCTTCCCCACAATCGGAATGATGATAAAGCTGATGGCAAAGGCTGAACAATTATTGCAGCGTACTCACACGCTACACATTCCAGATCACTAACCATTCCTCTTTTTGTTTTTCTCATAGCCTGTAAAATCGAAACTGGAATAGTAAATGGAATTCACTGACTCTGATATTCCAAAGCAGAAAGTTTGTTGCCTCTCTCTGTCTTTTACCAGTATATTCAGCAAAACAAAAAAGGGGAAGATGTTGGGGAGCACCCGAGACTTGGTTGGAAAGTTTGTAAGGGGGACATTCTGAAGAAAGGGAAGAGTGTGGAAGGCTGCCTGCCCTGTTTATTGAAATTCCGACCTAGGGGTGTGCCAAAGGCGGTGCTCCTAATTATTCTTTGACCTTTCCAAGCAATTCTGTGCACATGCGGACACCAGGTGTTTACTGGAATCCTTATACTTAATCTTTGTGTGTCCTTGGTTAAAGGATATTACAAACACAAGTTTCCTCCCAAAATCACTCACCTGAAAGATAAACTTTATCTTAAACTGCTGTTACAATAAAAGCCTAACAAGGCAGACAATCCAGGCTGCCTGGGTTCCTTTAGGCAGGCAGTACCTTAGGCCTCTCACAGCAAACTTTGTGTCAGAGTAATCCATTTATCCATATCTCAGAGCAGGGGTCCTCAAACTTTTTAAACAGGGGGCCAGTTCACTGTCCCTCAGACCGTTGGAGGGCCGGACCATAGTTAAAAAAAAAACTATGAACAAATTCCTATGCGCACTGCGGGCCCGGGACGAGTCAGCTGCTAAGCAGGACAGGCAGCGGCACCCGGCGGGCCAGATAAATGTCCTCGGCGGGCCGCATGTGGCCTGTGGGCCGTAGTTTGAGGACTCCTGTCTTAGGGTCTGAAGGTCAGCCTGGCAATAACCCAGCCATTTTACTTCTGGGAATATATCCAAAAAAACTCAAAACACGAAAGCAAAAGAAAATATGCACCCCTGCATTCACTATAGCTTTATTTACAATAGCCCAGATTTGATAAAAGCACAAGTGTCCATCAGGAGGTGAGTGGATAAAAAAGCCGTGGTCCAACTCAATTGAACATTACTCAGCTGTAAAAAAAGAAGGAAATCTTACCCTCCGTGACAGCATGAATGGACCTGGAGTGCATTATGGTAAGTGAAGAAAACCAGCAAGAAAAACACAAATATCACATGATTTCATTTATATTTGAAATGTAAAGAAGAGAAACTAATAAAATATATAGAGACTCATAGATACAGAGAACAGACTGACAGCTGTCAGATGGGAGTTGATAAAAAAAAAGGGGCAGGGGTTAAGCAACATAAACTCTTAGACTCAGACAACAGCATGGGGTACCACAGGAAAACGGGTGTGTGAGGAGTTATAAGAGGGTAAAGGGGAGGATTAAATGATGATGGAAGGAGACTTTGGGTGGTGAACACACAACAACATATACACATGATGTATTATACACTTGTACACTTGAATCTTATATAATTTTCCGAGCCATTGTCATCCCAATAGGTTAAAAGTATTTTTTCAATTTAAAGACATAATTCTTACAAAAGTAATTTTCCCCAAAACCTTGATGCTACTCTAGGGGCTCTTCTCCCAACTGGTCTCGTTTCTGAGCTCTCCTGAGTTCCAGCAGCAGGACAGTCTATCCCAGGCATAGGACCTGCCCACAGCATAATTCCCCTAAATGCTGCTCCCAGAGAGACATCATACCCACTGATGTCTATGTGTAGGGAACAGAGAAAAGGTACCATCTCACCACTTGTGATGCCAGAAAAACAATGATCTATTCAGTAGAGCAATGACAAAATAGGAAAACCTCTCTTGTCTTAGGTCCAGGGAGAGGAAGGAGTAAGACAAGCTCCCGGTGGAACCCTAATTATTTTTTCTACAGAGCAGGAGTTGGGAACCTCCATCGTTGTACTGTTGATATTTGGCTCTGTTGACTAATGAGTTTGCCGACCACTGCTCTAGAACAAGCATGTCAAACTCAAAGGCTCACATGGGCCAAATAAGCAAGGTTTAAGTTTAGACACGCTGAATACAAAGGGCTGATATAAATGAGGAATAGTTAACATAAAATAATAGATCATTTTAAAAGTTAATATTTTTTCTTCAACATTATCTTACCTGACACTGAATAACTGCATACATTAATAAGTGTATCTCAAATAAACCTATTTTTCTTGTTCTCCGAATAAGAAATACTTCCTGTTGACCCCACCAAATAAATCAGTCCAAGATCAGCTGCTAAAACATTCCTTGCTAATATTAATGGATAGACATGTAAGGTGTGTAAAGGAAACAAATGCAACATGATTATAGTAATCAGTCATTAGCAAACATTGCAGTTCGTTATTAATAATTGTATAAAACAAAATATTGTACAAATTAAGTTATGAAATTTTTATTAGAACGGTTCTTACATACCATTCATTATTTTGGCCAGGCCACAAAAATATTCATTGTGGGCCGTATGCAGCACGGGGCCCCGAGTTTGAGGTCCTTGCTCTAGAAACGTGCCATACAAACAGTGATCTAAAAATAAAAATGTGCCCTGTAAGTGTGGCTCAGTGGTGGAGTGTTGACCCATGAACCAGAGATCATGGTTAGATTCCCAGTCAGGGACAAGCCTGAGTTTTGGGCAGGCTTGATTCCCAGTAGGGGGCATGCAGGAGGCAGCTAATCCATGATTCTCTCTCACCACTGGTATTTCTGTCTCTCCCTCTCTTTCCTCTCTGAAATCAATAAAAATATATTTTAAAAAATTAAAATGTGCCTGAAAAATTAAATACATTCATTTCACTTGCATAAAAGGGAAAAGAAAAATCTGTTTGCTTTCACAAATTTCCTTGCTTTTTTAAAAATATATTTTATTGATTTTTTACAGAGAGGAAGGGGGAGGAATAGAGAGTTAGAAACATCGATGAGAGGAGAAACATCGATCAGCTGCCTCCTGCACACTACCTACTGGGTATATGCCTGAAACTAAGGTACATACCCTTGAATGGAATCGAACCTGGGACCCTTGAGTCCGCAGTCTGATGCTCTATCCACTGAGCCAAAATGGTTAGGGCTCCTTGGTTTTTTCAACTTCTCTCTCTCTCTCATGCTCATCAAAGGATATTTTTCCACTTATTTTTAGAGAGAGTGGAATAGAGAGGGAAAGACAGAAATAAGTATCTATGTAGGAGAAACACATCGACTGGCTACCTCTTGCACATGACCAGACCAGGGAGGAGTCTGCAACCAAGTATGTGCCCTTGTTCAGAATCAAAACCAAACCCGAGACACACAGTAATATATATATATTAAAGGCCCGGTGCATGAATTAATGGATGGGTGGGGTTCAACCAGCCTGGGCAGGGGGAGGAGACATGGGCAGTTTGCCAGGCTGCCTGCTGGTCGAACTCCTGGTTGAGAGGACAATTTGCATATTAGCCTTTTATTATATAGGATATACACTGAGTGGCCAGATTATTATGCGTTCAGAGATAATAATAATCTGGCCATGTTATGCCCAGATTTCGTGATCCCCAAAGACCACCAGGGAGCCGAGTCTGATGCAAAAGCAAAGAGCCTTTATTCGAGCTAGCTCGAGCTCAGTCCCACACATACCCACCGGCGCAGCGGAGAGATGGAGAGAGAGAGAGCTTCAACAGGACAAAAGTTTTATAGGGGTCTGGGGCAGGGGGAGGGTTGGACCCCTGAGTTGGCTGACCCCGATTGGTCAGTTCCAGGTCAGGGTTTTATTCCAGGGTTTTACAGCGGGTTCTTACGGCACAAAGGGCAGGAAATGATTAACACATTCCTGGGTCTGAGCTATGCCCTGCTACCTCCTGATGGGTGAAGGAGCATGCTATGGTATAGCCTAATTTGGGCCTAGCTGCTTTCTTGTGGTCTTTCCCGGAAGGGAGGTTTATTCTGGGGACAGGATGAAGGGCCTAGCACAAAAATGGAGTCTCTGCCCTTTCAGCCACTCAGTGTATACATATATACTATGGAATATTACTTGGCCACAATAGTTAATGAAACATTACTGTTTGCAACAGCGTGGATGGACTTAGAGGTTTAACTCAGTGAAATAAGTCAGAGAGAACGATAATTACCATATGATTCCACTTAATATGTGAAATTTAAAGAAATAAGTAAATGAACAAACAAAATAGAAAGACTCATAGAGATCAGACTGATGGATGCCAGAGGGGAAGAGGTTTGGGGGATGAGTGAAATGGTGAAGGGATTAAGAAGTACAAATTTGGGTGATTAAAATGGCGGCAGAGTACAATGATATTGCATGGACATGCTCCTGGGAACAAACTGGAAGTACAACTAATACACAGAAAAACTTCCTGAATAATCAACAGAAGATTCGCTGGAGAGAACCCTGATACCTGAGGACAGAAAGTGGAGACCTCATTGAGACTGGTAGGTGGGGCAGAGGCGAGAAGGGCTGGCACTGCATCAAAAGACAGCAATTGAAGCTCCCAAGAGATATCTGAGCTGTGGGGGGTTGCCATAGAGAACTCTGGGATCCCAGCAGAGAGCACAACTGAGAAGAGTACCCACATAACATAGGGCTGTGAAAAGCAACATAGTTGCTGTCTCTCAGGGAGTGACAGCTGAAAATTAAGCCACCATCTTAAAGGGCCAAAGTAGAAAATTCCCTTGGAACCAACCACCTTGTGCTCCAGCAGAGGGAGGGAGAAGCAGACTGGAGCTGTTTGAGCAGAAGCCAGGATTGCGGACTCAGAGGGTAGAGATCAGAAGACAGATATTCCCAGATTCCTGGGCAGACACCCCCAATTTCATTTCCTCACACAGCAGAGGACATCTTTCCCACATAGACATTTGCCTTGTCTGGAGGGAAGGCAGTTGACACACCCTATTGGAAAACACCTTGCCCTGAGACCACGTAGAAACCTAAAAATTACAATTAGCCTCTAGGCAGAAGCAACTGCCCCACACTATTGAAAAAACTCTCGCCATAACTCAGGACCATTGCCTGGGGGACAATTCAAGTCCAAATCCTATCAGTATGGAGGTAGAGGTGGTTTCTGGAGACTGAGTCTTTGCCTGACCTAATTAGTTAGAAACAGCATTTGACACTGTCCTACGCTAGAGTTTGAGAGGCTTAGAGCATCTACCTAGCATATATAGTCCCAAACCCAACCAGAAGCCAAAATGAGACAACGAAACACCCTCAAATGAAAGAACAAGACAATTCTCCAGAAAAAGAGATAAATAAAGCAGAAATAAGAAATTTATCTGTAATAGAGTTCAGAGTATGATGTTAAAGATGCTCAACAGTATGAAAAATGATATAGTAACTATGAAAAAAGAAGAGTTGGAAATAAAGAATAACACTAATAACACATTGGAAGGAATACACTGCAGATTAGGGGAAACTGAGGCTCAAACCAGTGAATTACAAGACAGAATTGAAAATATCACTCAATCAGAGAACCAAAGAGAAAAATCAATTAAAAAAACATAAAAATAACTTAATGGAGCTGTGAAACAACATGAAAATTAACAATATTAGAACAGCAGGTGGGCCAGAAGAGGCAGAAAGGGAGAAGTGAACTTATCTGAAGAAATAATGGAAGAAAATTTCCGTAATCTGATAAAGAAAAAGTTACACAATTTCAGGAGGCACAGAGAACCCCAAGCAAGAAGAACCCGAACAGACCCAGACCCAGACCCAGACACATCATAATTAAAATGCCAAAAATTAAAAACAAAGAGAATCTTAAAAGCAGCAACAGAAAAGCAAACGTACCTACAAAGGAGTTCCCATAAGGCTGACACCTGATTTCTCATTAGAAATTCTACAGGCCAGAAGGGAATGGCATGAAGTACTCAAGGTAATGGAAAGCAAGGATCTGAAAGCAAGATTACTACATCCAGCAAGGCTATCATTCAAAATAGACGGTCAAATAAAGAGCTTCCCAGACACACACAAAAAAAAGCTAAAGGTGTACATCACCACCAAGCCAGCATTTCAAGAAATGCAAAAGGGGGCAAAGGACCTAAATAGACACTTTTCCAGAGTACACATACAGAAGGCCAAGACAGTATGAAAACATGCTCAAAGTCACTAATCAACTGAGAGATGCAAATCAAAAGGACAATGAGGTACCATCTCACACCTGTCAGAATGGCTATCATCAACAATTCAAAAAATGACAAAAGCTGGAGAGGATGTGGAGAAAAAGGTAACCTAGTGCACTGCTGGTGGGAATGCAGATTGGTGCAGCCACTGTGGAAAACAGTATGTAGTTTCCTCAAAAAATTAAAAATAAAACTCTTCTTTGACCCAGTAATCCCACTTCTAGGAATATATATCCCAAGAAATCAGAAACACCAATCAGAAAGGATATATGCATTTCTATGTTCATAGCAGCACAATTTGCATTAGCTAAGAGTTGGAAACAGCCATAGTGTCCATTAGCAGATGAGTGGATTAAAACAAACCCATCTGTATAATGGAATACTATGCTGCTGTAAAAAAAGAAAGAATTCTTACCATTTGCATCAGCATGGATGGACCTGAAGAGCATGATGCTAAACGAAATAAGCCAGTTGGAGAAAGATAAATATCATATGGTCTCATTCATTTGTGGAATACAGTGAAGAACATAAACTGATCAACAAAAATAGATCCATAAACATAGAAGCATCAAACAGACCAAACAGACTATAAAACCTCAGAGGGAAGGCAGGCGAGGGGTGCTGGATAAAAGATCAACCAAAAGACTTGTATGCATGCATAGAAGCATAACCAATGGACACAGACAGGAAGGGGGTAAGGGCATGTGCTGGGGGTGGGAGTAGCTGGGGAGAGGTCAATGGGGGAAAATGGAGATATATGTAATACTTTAAACAATAAAGAATTTAAATATTTAAAAAAAGAAGAAATGCTAAAGGGACTGCTGTAATGAGAACAAAAATCAGAGAGAAACCTAGGCATACAGAATTAAAATGGCAATAAATAAGTACCAATCAATGATAATCCTAAATGTAAAATGATTTAATGCTCCAATCAAAAGTCATAGGGTAGCTAAAGGCATACAAAACATGACTCAACTATATGTTGTCTACAGGAGACCCACCTCAGAACAAAAGACACACACAGGATGAAAGTGAAGGAATGGAATCAATTTTTCCATGTAAACGGAAAAGAAATAAAAGCCAGAGTAGCAATACTCGTATCTGACAAAATGTACTTTAAAATGAAGGCTATCACAACAGAAACAAAGGGATCGATCCAACAAGGGGATATAACCATGGTCAACATGTATGCACCCAATATAGCAGCACCTACCAGGTGTACCGGTTAATAATGTGGACTTTGGCCCTGACTGGTTTGGCTCAGTGGATAGAGCGTCACCCTGAGGACTGAAGGGTCCCAGGTTCGATTCCGGTCAAGGGCATGTACCTTGGTTGCAGGCACATCCCCAAGAGGGATCAACGTTTCTCTCTCATCGAACTTTCAAAGTCTCTATCCTCATTTCCTCTCTGTAAAAAATCAATAAAATATATATTTTTTAAAAATAATGAGGATTTTGTAATCCAAGAAAACACGATAATTTCAAGAGAAACATCAAAAGTGCTTTATTCAAAGTAATGTCCATTGCTAGCTACACATTTCCCCCATCTTTCAGGTAATTTGTGGATACCGTCCCAATAGAACTTTTCTTGTTTTGAGGCAAACCATTCAGAGACCTAATTTTCCACTTCTTTGTATGTTTTGAAATGCTGCTCAGAAAGTGCGTGTGCCATCAATCAAAACAAGTGGTAATCTGAAGGAGCAAGATCTGGGTGAATACGGCGGTGGGTTAATATCCGCCCTATCTTTTAACGTGTCTTTAACTGATTTTGAAGTGTGTGATGGTGTGTTATCATGAGGCAAAATTACTTTGCCGTGTCTTCTGGCCCATTCTGGTTGTTTTACAATCAAAGCGTGGTTCAAATTGATTATTTGTTGTCGGTAGTGATCAGTATTAATGGTTTCACCTGGTTTTAGAAGCTCATAATACACCACACCTTCCTGATCCCACCAAAGGCAGAGCATTGTCTTCTTTCCAAAGTGATATGTCCTTGCAGTCGATGTTGATGGTGGACCTAGATCAACCCATGATTTTGTGCGTTTGTGATTCTCAAAATAAATCCACTTTTCATTGCCAGTCACAATTCAATGCAAAAAAAGACTTTCTTTCATGCTGTTGAAACAACATTTTACTGACGACTTTTCAGTTTTCCATTTGTCTTTCGTTCAGTTGATGTGGCACCGTTTTCCTTCCTTTAAAATCTTTCCCATTGCTTGTAAACAATCCAAAATTGTTTGCTGAGCAACGTTTAATCTTTCTGCAAATTGTTTTTGAGTTTGACACTCATCTTCATCCAATAATGCTCGTAATTGTTGGTCTTCAAAGTTTTATGGTTGACCTGGACGTTCTTTGTCTTTCACATCGAAATCATCACTTTTAAAGCGGTTAAACCAGTGTTCACAAGTATCTTGAAGTGGAGCATGTTCACCATAAGCTTCCCGAAGTATACGATAACTTTCAGCAGCACTTTTCTTCAAAATAATGAATTAAAACTTCCCAAAATGCTCTTTTTTTTGGCACAAAATTTGACATTTTTAAGTGTAAAAATATGATGTTAATACCTTCAGAAAACTTGACATATGAAGTTTTGAAGCTTGCTGTCAATACAACAAAATAGCACACATATTAAATCACATATATATCAACATACGTGCAGCTCCATCTATTTAAAAAAATCCGCATTATTAACTGGTACACCTAGTGCATAACTTCTAGAGAACTTTAACGGAGAGATAGATAACAATACAGTCATAGTACGAGACTTCAACACCCCACGGACTTCACTGGATAGATCTTCCAGACAAAAACTTCACAAGGAGACAGTGACTCTGGATCAGGCCGATTTAACTGACATTTATAGAACATTTCACCCCAAAGAGCAAAATATACATTCTTTTCAAGTGCACACAGATCATTCACAAAGAAAGACCACATTAGGACACAAAACATGTCTCTAGAACGTCAAGAAGATTGAAATCATATCAAGCATCTTCTCAGATCAGTGGAATGAAATGAGAAATCAACTACAATAAAAACACCAAAAAACATTCAAACACATGGAGGCTAAAGAGCATAATATTAAATAATGAATGGGTTACCAACGAGATCAAGAAAGAAATCAAAAACTTCCTGAAAACAAATGAAAATGAACACACAACAATGCAAAATCTCTGGGACACAACAAAAGCAGTCCTGAGAGGGAAGTTTATAGCACTACAGGCATACCTCAAAAAACAAGAAAAATCAACAATATATTATTTAACCCTACAACTTAAATAACTAGAAACAGTATAATAAGAAAAGTCCAGAATAAGTAGAAGAAAGGAAATAATAAAGATTACAGCAGAAACAAATTACAGAGACAAAACAAACAAACAAACAAAAACAATACAAAAAAATCGAATGAAACCAAGAGCTTGTTCTTTGAAAGGATAAACAAAATTGATAAACTGTTAGCCAAACTTATCAAGAAACAAAGAGAGAGGACCTAAATAACTAAAACCAGAAACAAAAGTGGAGAAGTAACCCATCAACACACAGAAATACAAAGGATTGTAAGAAAATACTATGAACAATTATATGCCAACAAGCTGGACAATGTGGATGAAATGGAGAAATTTCTAGAAAAATACAATCTCCTAAACCTGAATAAGAAGGAATCAGAAAACCTGAATAGGCCAATAATAACTGATAAAATATAAGCAGTAATTTAAAAAAACCCAGCTAACAAAAGCCCAGGCCTGGAGGGCTTCACAGGGGAGTTCTTCTTCTTTCAAAGAAGAATTAACACCTTTACTCCTCAAACTATTTCAGAAAATCCAAGAGGAAGGAACACTTCCAAACTCTTTTTATAAGGCCAGCATTATTCTAATTCCAAAAGCAGATAAAGACACTACAAAGAAAGAGAATTACAGGCCAATATCCCTGATGAACATAGATGATAAATCCTCAACAAAATATCAGCAAATTGCATCCAGCAATATCTTAAAAAGATCATACACCATGACCAAGTGGGATTTATTCCAGGCTGGTACAATGTTCACAAATCAATAAATGTGATACATCACATAAACATGTTGAAAGACAAAACTCACATGATTATATCAATAGATGCAGAAAAAGCATTTGACAAAATCCAACACCCAGTAGTTTTGATAAAAACTCTCAGCAAAGTGGAAATAGAGAAAGCATATCTCAACATGATAAAGGCCATATATGACAAACCTACAGCCAACATCATACTCAATGGGCAAAAATAAATTGTTTTACGATCAAAGCGTGTTTCAAATTGACCTGGAACAAGACAGGGATGTCCGCTTCCACTACTCTTATTCAACATAGTACTGGAAGTCCTAGCCACAGTGTTCAGACAAGTAGGAGAAATAAAAAGCATCCAAATTGGAAAAGAGGAAGTATAACTCTCATTATTCGCAGAAGACATGATATTGTACCCAGAAAACCCTAAAGACTCCACCAAAACACTACTAGATTTAATTAATGAATTTGGCAATGTAGCAGAATCAATACCCAAAAAATTGATGGTTTGTTTATACACCAACAATGAATTCTCAGGAAGAGAAACTAAACAAACAATCCCATTTAAATTGGCAACAAAGAAAATTAAGATACTTAGGAATAAACTTAACCAAGCAGGCAAAAAACCTGTACTTGGAAAACAACAGGACGTGGGCTAAAAAGGTAGAAGAAGATATAACCAAGTGGGCCTAACTGGTTTGGCTCAGTGGATAGAGTATTGGCCTGTGGAATGAAAGGTCCCAGGTTCGATTCCGGTCAAGGGCATGTGCCTGAGTTGCAGGCACATCCCCAGTGGGAGGTGTGCAGGAGGCACCTGATCGATGTTTCTCTCTCGTAGATGTTTCTAACTCTCCATCCCTCTCACTTCTTCTCTGTAAAAAATCAATAAAATACATTAAAAAAAAAAAAAAAAGATATAACCAAGTGGAAGAATATACTGTGTTCATGGATTCAACATCATTAAAATGTCCATACTATCCAAGGCAATCTACAGAGTCAATGAAATCCCATTAAAATACCAATGTAATATTTCACCGAGCTAGAACAAATATTCCAAAAATTTATATGAAATCAAAAAAGACCTCGAATAGTTGCAGCAATTTTGAGAAAGAAAACCAAAGTCAGAGGAATCACAACACGAGATTACAAATTATACTACAAAGCCATCAAAATGAAAACAGCCTGGTACTGGCACAAGGACAGGCTTATAGATCAATGGAACAGAATAGAGAACACAGAAATCGAAACAAGCTATTACGCTCCATTAATATTTGACAAAGGAGGCAAGAGCATACAATGGAGTAAAGAGAGTCTCTTCAATAAATGTTGTTGGGAAAATTGGACAGACACATGCAAAAGAAATGAAACTAGATCACCAACTTACACCATACACAAGAATAAACTCAAAATGGATAAAAGACTTAAATTCAATGTAAGTCGTGAAGCCATAAAAACCCTAGAAGAAACCATAGGCAGCAACATCTGAGACATCTCTCATAGCAGTATGTTTATAGACACATCTCCTAAGGCAAAGGAAAAAATGAACAAATGGGACTACATCAAAATATAAATCTTCGCCCTGACCGGTTTGGCACAGTGGATAGAGCGTTGGCCTGCGGACTGAAGGGGCCCAGGTTCGATTCCGGTACCTTGGTTGCGGGCACATCCCCAGTGGGAGGTGTGCAAGAGGCAGCTGATCGATGTTTCTCTCCCATCGATGTTTCTAACTCTCTATCCCTCTCCCTTCCTCTCTGTAAAAAATCAATAAGACATATTTAAAAATATATATATATAAATCTTCTGCACAGCCAAAGAAACCATCAATAAAACAAAAAGGGAGCCCACTGTATGGGAGAACATATTTAGCAATAATACATCTAATAAAGGGTTAGTATCCAAAATATATAAAAAATTCATACAACTTAACAGAAGGAAGACAAACAATCCAATATAAAAAGATGGCCAAGAGACAGATAAAAATATGTTCAAAATCACTAATCATCCGAGAGATGCAAATCAACAGGACAATGAGGTATCACCTCAAACCTTGTCAGAATGGCTGCCATCAACAAATCAACAAATGACAAGTGCTGGTGAGCATGGGGAGAAAAGGGAACCCTAGTACACTGCATGTGGGAATGCAGACTGGTGCAACCATTATGGAAAACAGTATGGAGTTTCCTAAAAAATTAAATATGGATCTGCCATTTGACTCAGTGATCCCACTTCAAGGAATATATGCTAAGAAAACCTGAAACACCAATTAGAAACAATGTGTGAACCCCTATGTTCACAGCAGCACAATTTACAATAGGAAAGATCTGGAAACAGCCCAAGTGCCCATCAGTGATGAGTGGATAAGAAAGCTGTGGTTCATTTATACCGTGGAATACTATGCAGCAGTAAAAAAGAACAATCTCTTTCCATTTGAGACAACATGAAGGGACCTGGACTATATGATGCTAAGTGAAATAAATCAGTCAGAAAAAGACAAGTATCACATGATCTCTCTCATATGTGGAATCTAAGTAACAAAAAATAAACTGATGATAGGCGTGGATCCAGAGACATGAGAGCCTGGAAGAGAGTGCAGAATCTCCGAGGGAAGGTGGGGGAGGGTGGGTGGGAGCTAATCAACTAAAGGCCTTGCATGCATATATGCATAACCCATGGACACAGACAAAAATGTGCTGAACACCTAGGGTAGGGGGTAGGATGGAGGGGGGGGGGGTTAATTGGAGAAAAAAGGCAATATATATGTAATACTTTCAACAGTAAGGAATTTTTTATTTAAAGGAAGTACACTCCCTAGCTGGTTTGGCTCATTGGATAGAGCATCAGAATGCAGACCAAAGGGTCCCAGGTTCCATTCCGGTCAAGGGCATGTACCTTGGTTGCAGGCTCCTCCCCGGCCTGGGCTCTGGTCAGGGCTCCTGCAGGAGGCAACCGATCCATGTGTTTCTCTCTCACATCAATGTTTCTCTCTGCCTTTGCCTCTGCCACTCCCCTAAAAAAATCAATGAAAAATATCCTCAAGTGAGGATTAACAAAGAAAAACAACTACGGAAAGGAAGCACAAAATGGTAGATACAAAATAGTCAGGGGCATGTCAAGTATAGCATAGGAAATACAGTCAATAATATTCTATTAACCATGTGTAATATCTGATGGTTATTCAACTTTTTAAGTTATGTAAATGTCTAATCACTATGTTGACACCTGAAACTAATGTATTGTGTCAACTTATTGAAAAAAAAAAGTTTAAGCCCTAGCCAGTATCACTCAGTGAATAGAGTGGCAGCATTGTGGACTGAAGGGTCCTGGGTTTGAGTCCGGTCAAGGGCACACACCTTGGATGCAAACACCCCTCCCAGCCTGGGTCCTGGTCGGGGCACGTGCAGGAGGCAACTAGTCGATGTGTTTCTTTCATATCAATATTTCTCTCTGTCTTTCCCTTTCTCTTCCCCTCTCTCCAAAAATCAATGGAAAAGTATTCTCCTGTGAGAGTTAAAAAAAATATTTTTTAAGAAAATGGTGCATGATTTGGAAATATCCTAAGTGCCCATCAGTAGATGAGTGGATTAAAAAAACTGTGGTACATCTACAAAATGGAATACTACGCTGCTTTAAAAAAAAAAAAGGAACTTTTACCATTTGCAACAGCATGGATGGACCTGCAGAGCATTATGCTAAGAGAAATAAGCCAGTCAGATAAAGATAAATATCACATGATCTCACTCATATGTGGGATATAATCAACATAAACTGATGAACAAAAATAGATCCAGAGACTAAAAAACACTGAACAGACAGTCCAACCTCATAAAGAAGAGAGGGGAGGGGAGAGGGGGAAGAGATCAACCAAAGGACTTGTAAGCATGCATATTAGCATAGCCAATGGACATGGACAATGGGGTGATGGGGCTTGTCCTGTGGGCAGCAGAAGGGTGTCAATAGGGGAAAAACGAGATATATGTAGTACTCTAAACAATAAAAAAAAAAAAAAAAAAGAAAATGGTGCACACACACACACACACACACACAGAGGACTATTATTGTATTATTCAGCCATTAGAAAAAGAAATTCTGCCACTTAGAACAACACATTCATGGACCTTGAGGGCAAGATGCTTTGTGAAAAAAGTCAGAAAAAGAGAAATACCGTGTATTCTCACTTATCTGTGGAACCTTTAAAAAAGGAACTCCATAGATACACAGCACAGATTGATGGTTGCTAGAGGTTGCAGGAGTGGTGTACGGGGGTGGAGTGGGGGTCAAATGGATGAAGGGTGTGAAAAGGTACAAACTTCCAGTTATAAAATAAGTCATGGAAATGCAGCTTACAGCACGGTGACTGCAATTAGTAATACTATATTTCAGATGTGAAAGTTGCTAACAGTAGATCTTAAAAGTTCTCTTTTCAAGAAAAAATATTCTGTAAGTCTGTATGATGACAGATGCTAACTAGACTTATTGTGATGGTCACTTCACAATACATACATATATCAAATCATTATGCTGTACACCTTAAACTAATATAATGTTGTATGTCAATTGTAACTTAATGAAAAATAAAAATTCCTTCTATAAAACAAAAATATTCCAGTAGATTTGAAAAACTGCAATCACCTAGTGAAGTCATACCCATCACAGTGTCATAGGGAAATGCATTACTCAGATGCTTATGATGATGCTGGTGTAAACAAGCTTCCTGTACGGCCGGTCCTGTGAAAGTCCAGCACATACAGTTACAGTCACTACATAGAATACCTGATGGTGAAAAACTGGTTCATGTATTTGCTATACTATCCTCTTTATCTTTGTGTGCTTCCTACTTAGTGAAAGAAAACTTTGCTGTGAAAGTTTTATGCGGGCAGCAGCCTCAGAGGTATTGTGTTGCCTGTGCCTTTTGACTGCATCATTGCCTCCTGGGCTTGATTGAATCTGTTTTTTGTAAATTTCCTGGCCTAAGTGTACAGTGTGATAAAGTCTACAGTCGTGCACAGTAACGACCTAGGCCTTCATATTCACTCACCAATCACTGACTCCTGCAGAGCAGCCTCCAGTCCTGTAGCCCATTCAGGGTCAGAGCCCCACATGGATGTACCATTTTCTACCTTGCACACCACATTTTTACTGCACCTTTTCATAAATGCTTACTACCACTGCATTACAATTCCCTACAGTATTCAGTACAGTAGCACGTTGTACAGGATTGTTGCCTAGGACCCACAGGCTACACCATATGGCCAGGTGTGTAGTAGGCTACACCATGCAGGTGTGTGTGAGAGAACTGAAAACAACAAAATGCCTCAAGATGTAATCCCCGGGTTCAGGGGTGCATGCCTGTTTGTAACTGCAGTTTCACCTCTCCCAGGAGTAAAATTCTAACCCAGTCACTCTGCAACTTGCTGTTCAACACTAATCTGTCTAAAAGACTCCTGCTGTTCCTTCCCCTAAGGAAAGGGGAACCTGCCTGAAGCAATCCCCTCTTTTCTTTTGCTAATAACCTCTCAAAGACACTTCTTTCTGCCTATTGTAAACGCCTTCCACTTTGAACAGCTCCTCTTGAGATTCTACTTACTAGACAGGATGCGGCACGATTCGTGAATGGGAATCAAGCCAGTAAGACCTTCCAATTTATAAAGCTGAATTTGTTTTTAACAGTTTGAAAAGCACCACAAAACAAATAGCTGATAAACATGCTGTGACTCAGGGAAGGGAAGATGGCGTTTAGCATTCGGGGGAGAGACTGGAAATGCAGGCATTTGCTGCAGAGCTAGGCCTGGGGGACAGAGGGTGGACTTGAGAGCCTGCTCCACAAACATCAAAACTCAGGAGAAAACGGGATCCTTCTGGGGAGAAAGGAGGGACAGGGGACCCACAGACCACAGCTCCTCCCATGCACGAACCGCGGAGACCGAGTCACCATTGCCCCCAATGACCCTCCCCGTGGTCACCGCACCAACTGCGGAGCCGCGGGGATGTGGGTGCAGAGCTGCCCAGACACGCTCCGCAGCCGAAGGCCCTGCCGCGGGGACAAACTGGACGCCCGGGTCCCGGCTGGGCCCCACACTGCGAGCCCGAGGGGCCTGCAGTTTCAGCGGAGACCCCGGGCGCCTGGGGTCCACAGGCTCCGGACCTGACCGTGGAGAGACTGTCCCACCACGGCGGTTCCACCCGTCCCTCCTCCCCGTCTCCGCGCCCGGCCGCACACTCACCATTTCTAGTTTCCTGGGCCTCCCTGAGTATCGCCTGCGGCTCCCACCACCCGTACGGATCACAGCTCCACAGATGAGGACAGAACAAGGGAGATGCGATCCCAGGGAACTTCCGCGTGGTAGCAGAGCGCAGCCCCACCCACCTGCTCCTCAAATAGCCCCAACCACCCACCCACACCACAGCCCCACCCAACGGCCCCACAGCAGCTCCACCCACTTGGCGCCCAGCTCAGATGACAGACACTTCGCTGGACATTGCCCTCTAGCGCCTGAGGTGCACAGGCCTGAGCCCAAAGTAGCCAGACCTCCTGTCCAGGGACATTTGCATTGAGAGGCAGGGCTGAGAATCCACAGGGAACAGTGGTCCTTCCTTGGAAACACACACACTTAAAAGGCACCTAGTGAATCTGGCTCCATTTTGATCTTTGTTGACAACTGGAGTCTGACGTGTGCATTTGCAAAAAGGTGCCCAGGCTCAGGGACCAGGATGCCTTAGGGTGGTATCCTTCCAGAACTACAGCCAGATTCCCAGAAAGAGCATTGAAACCAGAAACAAGCCATCATGTCCAGCGGGAAAAGTGACTTCTGCGTATTTAGAATGGTTACCTTTAGGAAATGTTTTTCACATGAAAAATGTGTTCCCGCTGGTGATTGAACCACACTCCTCTGAGGTCATGAGCCACCCCTTACTTGTGGTTATCTTGTAGGCAGTTCCACAGACCTACGCAGAGCAGGGAGATGGGCCAGGTACAGAGGTCACCAGGGTGGAAGGCCCAGGTGTCTAGCAATGGGCAGTCAATTGTAGGGTGGGACCTTGTCCCCAGGGAGATTTTTCCTCCTCTAGCTCCAGGCCCAGATAAGCAACAAAATGCCAGGACTGATATCAGGACCAGCTGCATTGAATAATGACCCCTGCTCTGGTGCCGGCCAATCCATCAGTGGAGGCCACATCACTGAATGAACACACCTGGAAAGCTACAGAATATTCCATTCACATCTTCCCGTGGGATCTCCCCTGAAATCTCTATCCTAAAACCTTCAGGAAGGAGGACCCAGTGCACTCTCCCTCCCTGGAGCACACCTGTACCTTTTCATTTCCCTTCCATCTCCTTCCCCCAGGCAGGTTACCATTAGCTTGCACTCCCAAGCTCCAAGGGTGCTTCCGTTACCTCCATAACTCCCTTCCTAAGCCCATTTCTTATAAGAATTACTTCTCTTGCCAATACCAGTTTGGCTCAGTGGATGGAGCGTCGGCCTGCGGACTGAAGGGTCCCGGGTTCGATTCCGGTCAAGGGCATGTACCTTGGTTGCGGGCACATCCCCAGTGGGAAGTGTGCAGGAGGCAGCTGATCAATGTTTCTCTCTCATCGATGTTTCTAGCTCTATCCCTCTCCCTTCCTCTCTGTAAAAAAATCAATAAAATATATTAAAAAAAAAAAAAAAAGAATTACTTCTCACACCTCTGTAATTTACCCAGTGAATGTTCTCTTACACTTTGGGTCTTGTTCTGAATTCTTCCCTAGCCAGAACCCAAGTACCCAGGCTGCTGAACCCACGTTTGGTCTGAGCCCACTCAGACACCTGGTGCCATTCCTGTTGCCTACCACAGTTACACTGTTTAATCCAGCAATAATGAGATTCATCAGAAAACTGGGTTCCATCTGTCAATGTAAGAATCATTCAAACCTAAAGAGAATTTTTGTGAGTTTATTGTCAGGAAGCAAAATGTCAATGGATTGAGATATTGTTACAGGGAATGTCAGTTTTGTACCTTATCTATCCTTTGTAATAAAAGAGAAACATGCAAAATGACCATACCTCCACTACGCCCACCAGCCAATCAGAACGAGTATGCAAATTAATCCAACAAAGATGGAGACAGCAACAGAACTGGAGCAAGCAGGAGGCTTGGGTTGCCCCCAGCGATTGGAGGAAGCCAAACTTCCCGCCTGCCCTGGCCAGCCCTGGCCTCTGCTCAAGACTACAAAGTTTCAATTATAAAAGATAAATAAATCCCAGATACCTGCTTCCAGCTGGCTCTGGCCTCTGCTCAAGGAGGCGCTGAAAAAAAATAAGAAAAAAAGGAGGAGCTGGAAGCTTGGGTCACTGGGGGGCGTCCCAGCCTGCAAACAGCCATCAGCCCCTCACCCAGGCTGGCCAAGCACCCCAGTGGGGACCCCTACCATGAAGAGGGTGTGGCCAGCCTGAAAACAGCCCTCAGCCCCTCACCCCAGCAGGACCCCCACCCTGAAGGGGCTGTGGCCAGCTTGCAACAGCCCTTAGCCCCTCACCCAGGCTGGCCATACCCCCCATGATGTGAGGGTCCCCGCTGGGGGGCTTGGCCAGCCTGCAAACAGCCATCAGCCCCTCACCCAGGCTGGCCAGGCATCCCAGTGGGGACCACCCCCCTGAAGGAGGTGTGGCCAGCTTGAAAACAGCCCTCAGCCCCTCACCCAGACTGGCCATGCCCCCCCAGTGGGGACCCTCACCCCATGGGGGAGTGGCTGGCCTGCAAGCCACCACAGGCCCCTCGCCCAGGCCTCCCAATGGCCCAAGGGAACCCCAACCCTGATCCGGGACACCCTTCAGGGCAAACCAGCCAGCCCCCACCCATGCACCAGGCCTCTATCTATACTAATAAAAGGGTAATATGCTAATTAGACTGTGAAACCTTCCAGGAGACCTTCCGGATGTTCTTCTGGACAAAGCCATGGTGGCAGGGCTGAGGTAGAGGCGGTTAGAGGCCAAGAGGGGAGGGCAGTTGTGGGTGATCAAGCCAGGATGGGGCGGCAGTTGTGGGTCATCAGGCTGGTGGGGGGGGGGCGGGGCCGTTGGGGGTAAGCAGACCAGCAAAGGGGCCAGTTGGGGACAAGCAGGCCATCAGTGGGGGTCAGTTGGAGGTGATCAGGACAGCAGGGGGGACAGTTTGGAGTGAGCAGGCCAGCAGGGGGGGCAGTTGGGGGTGAGCAGGCTGGTGGCAGGGGGCAGTTGGGGGCGAGCAGACCGGCAGGCAGAGTGGTTAGGGGCAATCAGGCAGGCAGGCAGGTGAATGGTTAGGAGCCAGCAGTCCCAGATTGCGAGAGGAATGTCTGACTGCCAGTTTAGGCCCGATCCCTGTAAACCGGCAGTAGGACATCCTTCGAGGGGTCCCAGATTGGAGAAGGTGCAGGCCGGGCTGAGGAACACCCGCCCCTCTCCCCCCCCCCCCCCCGCCCCCGCACGAATTTCATGAACTGGGCCACTAGTAATAATAATAAAAGTGTAATATGCTAATTAGACCAGATGTCCTTCGGTAGGAAGTTGGGGCTGAGAGGGAAGCCCAGATCCTAGGTCCTGCAGGCAGCCAGAGGGAAGCGCGGATCCTGGGTGCCCGGTGCAGAGGGAAGCTGGTGCGGGCAGCCGGGGAAAGGAAGGCCTACTCTTGCAGGAATTTCGTGCATCAGCCCTCTAGTTTTATATATCACAATCAGAAGAGAAGATCCAAGTGGGTTACATGAAACCCATTGGTGATACATTAGGGATAAGAGCAGGTGGTTCCTGTAGTCTCCATCATGGCAAACACAAGGGCCATAGACTTAGTGTTGCTGCATCCACCTGCACCATGGAAACCATGAGGTCTCAAGACTCACCCTACAAGATGATCTTTTCATCAAAGAGCTCCACTGAGAAGGCACAAGGAGTTCCCGTATAGAGAGCTTTTCCCGGTAGCCTTGGCATATGGCCCTACTGGAAAGAGTCACACATGGTTTAAGCAGCTGCTCTGTGGGAGAGTCACTGAGAAGATGCCACTGCTGGTCAACCAATGAGCTATAACTGGGCAATCAGATTCCTTCTCACCCCTGTCCTTGGGATATACATGTGTTCTGCCCACTGATGGAGAACTAAAGCCATTTCAAGGACGGAGGTTTGAGAGAACAATGCGTTGCTGACCCCATCTGACCGGGTGACCCAGTGAAGGCTTCTAGGTAAATTATGGAGATTCTGGTGGGCAGTGTGGAGGTCTACTGCTCTAATGGCCACCCAAGACCTCCCTGGTATGCAAGTTCCTTTGCTTATGAGAACAGCCACTTAAAAATCTGGAGTGGTCTGTCTCTTTCTTTGGTCTTTCCTTTTCCTTAATGTGTGGGGGCCAGTCTCGGTGTTCACTGGAGAACTCCCAAGTTGCACTGCAGCATCTCTTATAGCTGAATGAAAATAAGGAAGCAATGGATCCTTTTTGCAATAGGAAGCATGAAGTACCTTTAAATGGTAGAAGAACAGATATTTGTTTGTACTTAAAAATATTTTTCCTGTGGTCTGACTGAAATATAGACATGGTGTTTGAAGCAGTAGTGGAAGAATCAATGACAGCTTGTAACCTTCAGTATATATCATAACTAACAAACACCTGTCATATCTATACAGACCACTTGTAACTGAGTACATGTCATATCTATATAGACAACTGTAACCTTGTATGAACAAATACTTGGCAGAATATGGGAATTGTTATCAGTATCAGTGTATCAGCCCCTTTAGATGGCTAGCTTGTAAGGTCAGACAGTCAACTTTATCTTTTCTATTATTCAAGCCAAAAACAAAGTTATTTTACAGCCTAAAATAACAGAGTTGACCTACAGAATAAGAGACTAAGAATAACAGAGTAGTTCAAACAGCAGTTTCAAACAGCAGTTTTTCCAAAGGAGGGACCACTATGCTTCAAAGGGACTTCCTTTAAAAAAAGAAAAAAAATTAAAAATATGAATAACAAAATGGTAATAACAACATTCCTATCAATAATTACTTTAAATATAAATGTTTTGAATGCTTGAATCAAAAGACATAGGATGGCTAAATGGATTTTAAAAATATATATATGCTACCTACAAGAGACTCAGTTGAGATTGAAAGAAACACACCACCTAAAAGTAAAGAGATGGAAAAGGATAGTAATACTTATATCAGACAAAATAGATTTTACCACAAGAGACCAAGAATAACATTTCATAATGATAAAGTGAATCAATCCAACAAGAAAATATAACCCTTGGAAACTTTTATGCATCTAACATAGAAGCACCTAAATACTATAGAAAGCGAGTATGGGGGCGGCATAAATTTAGATATTGACAGTAAGACAGTATTAGGAAGGTACTTTACATTCTATTGAAATCAATGGATAAATCACCCAGACAGAAAGTAAACAGGGAAACAGAGGTCTTAGATGACACATAGATGCGATAGTTTTAATTGATTTACATAGAACATTTTACCCCAAAGCAACAGAATATACATTCTTTTCATGTGCATATGGAACATTTTCTAGGACATACCACCTGCTGGGCCACAAAATAATTCTTCATAAATTTACAAAATTTGAAATCATATCAAGAATGTTCAAAAATGACAATGGGATAAAAGTAGAAATCAACTACAAGAAAAAAAAACTGAAAACAACAAACACATGAAGTCTAAATAGTACTCTACTAAACAATGAAGGGTTAACACAGAGATCAAGGGAAAAAATCAAAAGATACCTTAAGGCAAATGAAAATGAGAAGACAATGACCCCATATTTTTGGGACACAGCCAAAGCAGTTCTAATAGAAAAAATTATAGCACTATAGGCAAAGCTAATAAACAAGTAAATCTCAGTTTAAAAATATAACCTTACACCTAAAGAAACTAGAAAAATAACAACAAATTAAGCACAAATAAAGGACATAGTAAAGAAATGAGTAGCCCAGCCACTGTGACTCAATGTTTAAGCATCGACCCATTTACCAAGAGGTCCCTGGTTCTATTCCCAATCAGGGCACATGCCAGGTTGCTGGGGCTTGAACCCAAGCAGGGGGCATGCAGGAGGCAGCAGATCTATGTTTCTCCCTCTCTCTCTTCCCCTACCTCTTCCTCAATAAATCTTACTTTAAAAAATAAATGAGCGTCTTAGCCAGTTTGGCTCAGTGGATAGAGCGTCGGCGTGGGGACTGAAGGGTCCCAGGATTGATTCTGGTCAAGGGCACATACATGGGTTATGGGCTCGATCTGGAGTAGGGGGGTGCAGGAGGCAGCCGGTCAATGATTCTCACTCATCATTGATGTTTCAATCCCTCCCTCTCCCTTCTTTCTAAAATCAATAAAAATATATTTTAAATAATAAATAAATAAATAAGCAACAATAAAATAGGGTCTAAAAAAATATAAAAGGTCAATGAACCCTAGCCGGTTTTGCTCAGTGGGTAGAGTGTCAGCCTGAGGACTAAAGGTTCCCAGGTAAGATTCCGAACAAGGGCACATGCCTAGGTTGCAGGCTTGATTCCGAATAGGGGGCATGCAGGAGGCAGCCAATCAATGATTCTCTCTCATCATTGATGTTTCTTTTCTTTTTTTTAATAATAATAATTCTTTGTTGTTGAAAGTATTACATGTGTCCCATTTTTTGCCTTGTTTTTTCAATCCTCACCTGAAGATATCTTTCCGATGATTTTTAGGGAGAGTGGAAGAGAGAGTGAAAGACAGAGAGAAATATCAATGTGAGAGAAACATATCAATTGGTTGCCTCCTGCACAAGCTCTGACCAGGGCCTGGGCCGGGGAGTAGCCTGTAACCAAGGTATGTGCCCCTGACTGGAATCGAACCCTGGACCCTTTGGTCCACAGTCCAATACTCTATCCACTGAGCCGAACCGGCTAAGGCTCATCATTGATATTTCTATCTCTCTCTCCCTCTCTGAAATCAATAAAAAATATACTTTAAAAATATAAAAAAAGAAGAAGAAAATATTTTTTAAAAAAAGATCAATGAAACCAAGAGCTAGGTCTTTGGGGAAAAACATACACAAAATTAATGAAACTTTAACTAGGGTCATAAAAAAAAGGATAGGACCCAAATACATAAAATTAGAAATGAAAGAAGATAAGCATCAATGAAGCCACAGAAATACAAAAAAAATTTATAAAAAAATACCACGAATAACGATATGCCAACAAATTAGAAAAAAGGATAAATTCCGAGAAACATACAATCTTCCAAGACTGAGTAAGAAGAAACATGAAATCTGAACAGACATATAATTACTAATAAAATTGAATCAATAATCAAAAAGTCCTAACAGCCCTAACCGGTTTGGATCAGTGGATAGAGTGTTGGCCTGCGGACTGAAGGGTCCCAGGTTCGATTCCGGCCAAGAGCATGTACCTTGTTTGTGGGCACATCCCCAGTAGGGACTGTGTAGGAGGCAGCTGAATCTATGTTTCTCTCTCATTGATGTTTCTAACTCTCTATCCCTCTCCCTCTCCTTTCCTTTCTGTAAAAAATCAATAAACTATATATATATATTTTTTAAAAGTCCCAAGAAACAAAAGCCCTGGACTGAAAGGCTTCATAGGTAATGTCACCAAATTTAAAAAAAAGAATTAAGCCTTGACTGGTTTGGTTCAGTGGATGGGGCATCGGCCTGCATACTGAAGGGTCCCAGGTTCGATTCCGGTCAAGGGCATGTACCTTGGTTGCAGGCACATCCCCAATGGGGGGCGTGCAGGAGGCAGCTGATCGATATTTCTCTCCCATCAATGTTTCTAACTCTCTGTCCCTCTCCCTTCCTCTCTGTGAAAAATCAATAAAATATATTTTTTAAAAATAAAAAAAGAATTAATACCTATCCTTCTCAAACTATTCCATAAAATTCAAGAGAATGGATGGAGCGATCCCAAACTCCATTTATGAGGTCAGCATTACCCTGATTGCAAAATAGGCCAATATCTCTAATGAAAATAGATGCTAAAATCGTCAACAAAATAGTTGCAAACCAATCCAGCAATATATTAAAAATATCATATATCATGGTCAACTGGGATTTATTCCCGGGTGCAAGATAGGTTCAATATTCTCATATCAATCACCTGATACACCACATGAACAATAAAAAAAAAAAAATCCCACAATCATCACAATGAATACAAAAAAAGCATTTGACAAAATTCAGCATTCATTTATGAATAAAATTATCAGTGAAATGGGATTAGAGGGAATGTACCTGAACCTAATAAGAGCCATATATAAAAAAAAAACCTATGACAAAATAATTAATTATTTAAGTTTTTTGCAAAAGGGGAGATACAGTTTCCCCACTGTGCGGCTGCCGGGTGGGGCCTGGGACCTGGGCTTCCAGGGCACGGGGCGGGAGAAGCAGGGAGGGTCAGGGGGGGAGCAGGTTAGGAGGAGCAGCAGGTGAGGGTCCACAGGTGGGACAGGCCCCAGGAGTGGGTCTGGTTGTCCCCGAGGCTGGGAACAGCCCCACCCCTGCTGGAGCCAATAGTGGAGGCCCCGATGGGAGAGGTCTAGGGCCCCTGGAAACTCGGACCAAAAAGGGGAGGCAAGAATGGTGTTGGTCCCCACAAACCGCCCAAAGTCAAGAAGTTGTTTGAAAAGTTGGATGATGGTTTCAAAGCTACTTGGACCTAGCCTGTGCCTGTCGTAGCCAGAAAAGCAGACTCACTCACGGCAGTGTGTTTACTGAACGCTACTTGCTGGAGAAGGAGGAGCCCACTCCTCAGAGGAGCCTGATGGCTCTGACCAGCCTGGCCAACCTCCATGTCAATCTCCCACATGATAGAGGAGCACTTGCTGCAACCTCTGTAGCCCTGAGAGATGCCTTCTTAGTGCACTGGTTGTGCTCTAGCCTCTGGAACCAAAGGGCCTGTCTGCATTCCAGCTCTGCCCCTGGCTAGGTGATGAGGTGGCTCTGAGACTGCACCTCACTGACCCGCACAACAAGGAGCTTAATTGACCAAGGAGCCCAGCTGCTGTGCTCTGAAGTGCAGCCCCTGCACCTGTGCCAAGGCCTTGCTGCTTTCAGAGCTCAGCGAGCAAACATGACAGAGATGCTAAGGTAGGCCTGTTTCTGGGAAACACAATGTTAGGGTTGCTGAAGGAGGACACACGAGGCCAAAGTGGTAAGGGATTATAAATTTACTAGAGGCCCGGTACATGAAATTTGTGCACAGTGCCGCGGGGCGGGGGGGGGGGGGGCAGTTTCCCTCAGCCCAGCCTGCACCCTCTCCAATCCGGGACCCCTCAGGGGATGTCTGACTGCTGGTTTCGACCCAATCCCAGGGATCGAGCCGAAACCAGCAGTCAGACATCCCTCTCACAATCTGGGACTGCTGGCAACTAACTGCTCACCTGCCTGCCTGCCTAATCACCCCTAACTGCCCCTCCTGCCAGCCTGATCACCCCAACTGCCTCTGCCTACTAGCCTGATTACCCTTATCTGCCCCCCTCATGGCCTGGTCGCTCCCAACTGCCCCCCTCTGCCAGCCTGGTTGCCCCTGACTGCCCCCATGCTGGTCTGGTTACCCCTCACTGCCCCCCCTCTGCCAGCCTGGTCGCCCCTAACTGCCCTCCCCTGCAGGCCTGGTCCCCCCCAACTATCCTCCCCTGCCAACCCGGTGACCCCTAACTTCCCTCCCCTGCCAGCCTGGTCGCCTCCAACTGCCCTCCCCTGCTGGTCTGGTCCCTCCGCTGCAGGCCTGGTCCCCCCAACTGCCCTCCCCTGCAGGTCTGGTCCCCCCCAACTGCTCCCTGCAGGCCTAGGTCCCCCCCAACTCCCTTCCCTGCAGGCCCGGTCGTCTCCAACTTCCCTCCTCTGCCGGCCTGGTCACCTCTAACTGCCCTCCCCTACAGGCTTGATCGCCCCAACTGCCCTCCCTTGCAGGCCTGGTCGCTCCCAACTGCCCTACACTTTTGGCCTGACCACCCACAACTGTCCTCCCTTGCAGGCCTGGTCCCTTCCAACTGCCCTCCCCTGCTGGCCATCTTGTGGTGGCCATCTTATGTCCACATGGGGGCAGCTATCTTTGACCACATGGGGGCAGCCATCTTGTGTGTTGGAGTGATGGTCACTTTGCATATTACTCTTTTATTAGATAGGATAAGATCATCTGGAGACCAAATGGGCTGAGCCCCCAAATGGCGCCAGCCCTCAAAGACGGGGA
Organism: Plecotus auritus; assembly: GCF_963455305.1. Lineage (NCBI taxonomy): Eukaryota > Metazoa > Chordata > Mammalia > Chiroptera > Vespertilionidae > Plecotus > Plecotus auritus. Next base: position 90,903,204 of record NC_137773.1, read on the forward strand.
GTCAGAGGTTTTTAAAGGACTCTAGGCGGGCTTTTTGGGTGGAGAATCTCTGTGCAGTCCAGATTCTGGGAAACTCTCGAGGGCAGAGATAATGGTCTTAGCAAGTGTAATGTGGTCTAAGCAAGTGGAAGGCCCAGTGTGACGTGGCCTAAAGGTCAGTAACCAGGGAAGAGGGTATCAATTCAATTATTTGATCAGACCTAACATTCAGGCCTTTTTGTTTTATGGAATAGGGAGGAAGGTCCTATCTTCCGTTTTGACTTCCTGCTGAGGGTGGACGTTGAGATCACAGGGGAATGGACTTTAATAGCTGTTGGCTGGACGAGTGGTCACAGCAGCATGATTTCCCTGAGAGCCTGGTCAATGACTGGTCAATGATTCCCTCTCCTTTTCAACGTATACCACCTTTCCCAGATCACCTCCACCCCAAATCCCAAGCTGCCCAAAAATGGTAAAAAATTCCAAACTGATGAGTAGTTTGAAGGCTCAAAAACGGTCCTGTTGAGTGACTTGGGAGGTAAAAGCTGGTCCTGGGGTTGCCACAGTCTCATTTGTCTGGTTTTGCTGCTTTCTGGGCCTGGAGCTGAAATACAACTGAGGCCTAAATGTTATCTTCAGGGAGGGAAAGCTCAGGGGACTAAGTTGCCTGACTAGTAATATGAAAGGGAAGGATAGGTTACCCTGGGGGCGAGGTTCTTGCTTTCCCAGTTTTGTCCCTTGCTGGGCATCCACAGCTTTCTGGTAGGTCCTCAGACAGGATTTCAAAATAGGTAGAGCAGTGGTTAAGCTCCCTATGGCAGTTCCAGCCCCTGCTGTGATGCCGAGGGTTAGGAGGAGAGGGATTATCTGGGCTGTCCTTTTGTGTCGGATATGATGGGCTACAGACTGATTATTGGGGGCCACATCCACATTGGGTGAGAGATAGAGGAGAGTACAGGTTCCTGTCCAGCTGATCAGGAGGCAGATGTATGTATGTGTTTTCCCCACCGAGGAAGAAAAATCCCTGATCATGGAGACAAGCTGAAAGGTATAGAGAGAAGAGGTGGACTAAAGGATATGAGGTTCCTTTTCCCAGTTCCGAGTACCAAGCTGAGAGGGTAGTCTCCAGGGCATTACCAATAAGGGGTGACAGATGAGTGGTTAAGTTTATTGCAGTGAAAGTGGCAGGAGTGCAAGAATGGGCTGTTATCCAATGGAAAAGGTAGAGGGAAGGAAAGGAGCAGTTAGAAGCCTGTGGCCTGGAAGGTTGGATAAGAAGTAAAACAGACCGGCTATAGGAAATAACCACTGCCTTCCGGGGAGACCTGGTAGTCAACCCTTTGGGACCAATGGCCCTTTGGTAGTTCTAGGCTAACTGTGGTATTGCAAGGTGATGATGGGAGATGGCCTATTGTTATACTGCCCCGTGACCTTGTAAAGCATATAGGGGCTTGGGCAATTAGTGGGGTGTATGGAGTGATAGGACCTGTGACTGGGAGGGAGGAAGGAGCTACCTTAGAAAGAGACAGAATATAAGTACGGGAAAGAAAGGAGGCCTGATTTGCCTGGGCTGTAGGATAATTACCTGGAAGGGTGTCTGCCTTTTTGTGAAATATAGTTCCCTTTTCCTTCTGATAAGCTAGAGTGATTTTTGGCTGATTCCATTTCTTGATTGGGATTGGGATGGTGGTATACGCTAAAGAGGAGAGGGAAAGGCAGAGCCAGCAAACCCTGGCAAAGGTTGGATTGGTCTGGTTTAGGAGGGAATGGGTTAAGTGTTCATTCAAGATGAGTGGAGATGAGAAAGTTCCTTACAGGAATAGGAGAGGAGGGTTGGAATAGGATGAGAAGGAGAGCTAATCCCCACTTCCAGGGCCGGGATTGTCCCAAGGAGAGGAAAGGGTATGTTCAGGACGTAGAAAGAAGGAAATCTCATCTCATGGTAATCAGAGTCCCCTTGTAGAGGGGTGTCCCATAGAAAGGCGAGAATCCTGATGCAAAGGGAGAGGGGCAGTAGCTAGGACCTGAAGGATTTGTATAAGGAGAGGAGGTGGGCTTCCCGGGAAGTCAGGGTTGGTAGGGACAGTACATAGGGGGCAGGTGCAGGGGTGCTCACTCATTCGTTCTCTTCCTCTGGGATGTGGGTAAGACAGAGTCTGGTGGGCCCAATATGGTGGCTGTAATACTTAGGGGATGGAGGTGATTTGGGAAAGGAGGAACCATGGGGTACGCCCTGATAGTTTAGCTAGAACTGGGGCAGTTAAGAGTTCCTGATAGGGCCTTGCATCAGGGCTGTAAATTACTGATGGGTGGATTTCCTTTAGGAGGTCCCAGTCCCCTGGCTGTAGAGGAGCAGGGGGACTGTCTCCTGTAAAAAATTGAGGGAGGACCTGATCAGCACGCTCTCAGTAATTGTCAGATGAGATTTAAAATGGGGACACAGCCCTAGCTGGTTTGGCTCAGTGGATAGAGCTTTAGCCTGTGGACTGAATGGTCCCAGGTTCAGTTCTGGTCAAGGGCACATGCCCGTAGTTGCCAGTTCAATCCCCAGTCGGGGGCCTGCAGAAGGCAGCTGATCAATGATTCTCTTTTATCATTGATGTTTCTAGCTCTCTCTCCCTTCTCCCTTCCTCTCTGAAATCAATAAAAATATATTTTTAAAAAATGTGGGTACAGTCTCCTAGAGGGGTCCCTGTGGAAGGGAAGTTTCCTAATGAGAAGGGTCTTTCATACATGAGTTCAAAGGAACTAAGAAAGAAGTGTGCGTGGGGCATTGACCTGAAGCACATAAAGGTTAGGCATAGGAGAGTAGTTTAAGGTTCTTTACTTTGGAGAGTTAATTTAGTTAGTTGAGACTTAATTAAGGAATTTGACTGTTGTACCTTGCCTGAAGATTCAGGCTGGGTGGGATGGGGGCGGGTGTGTAAGTTCCTCCAATGGATGTTTAGAGTGGAGGAGACCTGTTGAGTCATTGGAGATATGAAAGCAGGCCCATTATCTGATTGTAATGAGGTGAGTAGGCTGAATCTGGGAATGATATGCTGAATGAGAGTTTGAGTGACCTCAGAGGACTTTTCAGACCTAGTTGGGAATGCTTCTACCCAGCCTGAGAAGGTATCTATTAAGGTTAAGAGATATTTGTTTTTGTTTTTTTTAATAGGGGGCCTGTGAGTGAAGTCAATCTGCCAGTCTGGTCCAGGGATTTGGCCCCTTGACTAATGAGTGGGGAAAGGAAGTCTAATCTCACCTGTCCTTGGGGAGATACCGAGTAACAAGTGGAACAGGTTTTGGTGATACCTTGCAGTAGGAAGGCTAGGCTAGGACATGTGATGCGAGGTTTTAGGAGTTGTAAATGTATCCTATATGTAGGGAGTTGTAGATAGCCCATAAGGTATCAAGGGCCTGTCCCTGGGGAAGGATATATTTTCCCTGAAATTTTAACCCTGAATATTCCTGAGGAGCCTCAAGATCTAGTAGAGACTGAAGTTCCTCTGGAGTGTATTAGGGTGTTAGATGGGGAGATGGAGGCTTCCTCTGAGCCGCTGCCTTGGCCTCCTGGTCTGCTTCGTTATTTCCCTGTATTACGGGATCATTCCCGACTTGGTGTCCTTTACAGTGTATGACTTTTTAAAAGTATTATAATTGATTTTTTACAGAGAGGAAGGGAGAGGGATACAGAGTTAGAAACATCGATGAGAGTGAAACATAGATCAGCTGCCTCCTGCACACCCACTACTGGGGATGTGCCCACAACCTGGTACATGCCCTTGACCAGAATCGAACCTGGGACCCTTCAGACTGCAGGCTGACACTCTATCCACTGAGCAAAACCAGTTAGTGCTGCAGTGTATGGCTTTTAAGAAGGCTGGAAAAGGGGAGAGAAGTGCCTGAATACTAAGCAGGAAGACCTGTTGAGGTTTCAATGATAGTGTCAAGGACTGTGAGTGAGCAGTGGAAATAAAGTCTAGGCTCAGATATAAGGACTTAAGCAACAGGAGAGAGCCTGGGTGGGGCTGCTTTAGCTTCCTAGGAGAGAAGGGGTTCCTTCGGACATCAGGGGTGATCAAGTTCTGGCTCACTGGACAACACAAACCTTCTACCCATTCACAAATAACCAGCTATAGCAAAAAAAAAGTAAGCAACCAGCATTTACATTTAAGAACACACTTTAAATACACTCTTACTGTCAAGAAAATATTCAGCAAAGTACAAGAGACCTTCTGTAATAAAAAGTAAGAGCAGTGAATTAAAGCTTATTTAGCAATGAATGTTTCAGCATTTTATGCTATTTAAAAATATTTAGATGTTTGCAATTTAACCCAGCCATGCTTCAAAGTCTTTAAGTTACCGAAGACTTTGGAAAATTATGCATAGGCATATGAGGCTGGAGAAAAGGTGTAGGGGGTGGGGGGAGGGAGCAGGCTCAGCAGCCTGTTTCCAGGCCTCTAGCCGCTTGGATTTAAAACTGCCACATTTTCCCTTAGAGATAACATGCTAAGGTTTGGGTGATAATGAGTTCAGCTTCTGATAGGAGCAGGACTGTTAACTAAGTGCAGTTTTGCAGTTAAAGCAAGGTGCTCTTTGGGAAGGGGGTGGTGTTGTGAGAAGGTGCTGAGGTGAGAGCAGTTTTCAAAGCATTTAAGTGGGTGAGAATGCTGGCCTTGGGATCTAATGGCTCAGTGAGGGATCCCTTTGCTGCATCATAGAGGGGCTTTGCAAGAAGACTAAAGTTGGGAACCAGAGGTGAGAGTACCCAGCCAGCACAAGAAAGGAGAATATTTCTTGTCTAGAGGAGGAGACAGTCATAGAGGAGATAAGGCATTTAGGGTCCACAGTAATGACTCGGCTTTGTGGGGTGAGAGTGAAACTGAGGTAGGTGACTGTTATTGGGGATACTGGGCTTTACGGGGGGATGCCTGGTAGCCCTGTTTGGGCATTGAGCTACAATGAGAAAAGAATCAATAAAGGGGGTCTTTACTAGGATGCAGTGTAGAGTGAGGTGGCTATGGCTGTGAGATTAGTCTGTCAACCCCAATAATAGAGACTGAGGCAGGGACAAGTGGCTGCCGTGTCAATTAAGAGGAGATTGGCTTACCTGCTGCCACAATCATTCCTGAGGCTGTGTCCTGGTGATGTAAGTCTGTGGGGCCTTGTCAGGGCTTGGGCAGCTTCAGTGTTCAGTGGCCAGTCCCAGGAGGTATGGGATCACCATACTGGGTCCAGAGGTTGGACTTGCTGAGGTCCAACCTGGAGGAGCCAGACTACAGTCTCATTTCCAATGGCCTTCCCTTTTGCACATTGGGGTCTAGGGTTTGAGCAGGACTTGGTGCAGTGTCCTCCATTGTTGCATTTGAATCATGGGCCCGGAGGAGTTTTAGGCCCTGACTTATCCTCCGTTGGAGGACCGGCATTTTGTTTGGGGTTCATGAGAGTGGTGGCTAGGAGCTCAAAAGCCTCCTTCTGGGCCTCAGCCTTGGCTTGATCTCACCTGTTTTTGGATTTGCATCTCCTCGTCTCTATTATTAAAGTCCTTAATGGTCAGGTTAACGAGGTCTTTTGGAGGGATTTATGGACCTGTGTCTATTTTTCAAAGTTTGTGGCGTATGTTGGGGGCTCATTGGGATATAAAAAGGGAGTTCAGAAGAAGGTATCCCTCTGGGGAGGTGGAGTATAAGGTGGTAAATATCTGTAAGGCCTCCATGAGGCGGGAGAGGAAGAGAGCTGGGGTTTTCGTCAGGGCCCTGAGTGATTTTATTAAGTTTGTCAAATTCCTTAGTAAAGGTGGTCGGGTCAGTGGAAAAAGACCTGAGATGCCTCTCAATCTGTGTGATGTCATACATGGACAATGGGATGTGTATCCAGATAATACCCTCAGTTCCTCCTACTCCCTCAGTGGTAGAATGGACATGAGAATAGAAGAGGCTGTGAGGAGGGTGATCTTTGGGTGGCCTGAGAGCCTGTGTTAGGTGGGAAAAGGCTGTTTTTGTTCTTGGGATTTGGGATCTCAGGGGCCGGGGGAAAAGTGGTTGTTGGTTAGGAGGGTCTGGGCTTCTGGGAATCTACCGGGGCTGACTAGCAGACCCAGAGTGACAGAGGTATGATTACTGTGACACAGGATTGCTGTGAAAGGGAGGACTAAGGGACTGCCTGGCTAAAGGAACCAGACAGCTTAGATCGCCTGCCTCTTGAGGCTTTTATTGTAACAGCAGTTTGACATCAAGTTTATCTTTTAGATACAATCAGTAGGGTAAGTAATCTTGGGACACATGTGTGTGGTGACCTTTAAGCAAGGGCACCTAATAATTAAGCATAGATTCCATTAAAACATCCGGAGGATCAGACTTGTTTGGAAAAGGCAGGGAATGCTGCCTTTGGCAAGGTCCCCCTGACCTTTTGGAGATTCCTCACAGGAATCTACTGCAGGTGATAGAGGGGATGCGTAAGGGGGTGAAGGTTGGTGGTCTGCTAGGTCCAAAGTAGTTTCAGAATCAGAAGTGTTAGGGGTATGAAGTTTTGTGTGAGGGAGAAGAATCTGATGGGTAGTTCAGGAATGACAGAGAGGGTGGAGAATGGAGGTGAAAAGGCGTGGGTGTAGGAAATCTCTGACCATTTTCCACTGTGGTGACAGCAATTATCTTAATTGTGCAATGTCTTAAAATTGAAAGGGATGTCTCACTGTTTTGATTTCTATTTCCTTGGTGACTAATGATGTCTAGCATTTTTTTATATGCTCTTGACCATTTGCATATCTTCTTTGGCAAAATGTGTACACAGATACTTTACCATATTCAGATTGATTTATTTCATTTTTAAAAATTGGGTTGTGCCCTAGCTGGTTTGGCTCAGTAGATAGTCAGCCTGCGATCTGTTTATGTCTTAGCCTTCTATTCTCGTTCTAGTCTGAGAAGTAGAACTGTTCATCAGTTTGTCATTTTTAAGTAATTACTATCTTGTTTTTCATACCATGACAAAATACCATATCCCCAGGAGTAGCACACTGGGTTCCAAATAGTGTTGATGGTGTCCTTCCAACCATAACTCATTAATTTGATTACCTGTTTTTGTTCACTAAATGCTCCTTAAAAAGGGGGGCAGCCTAGGGACCTTGAACCACAGACAGGTGACCTTGACGACCCATGAAAACAGTGGAAGCTGTTGCAAGATTATGGGAGGAAGTGTGGCTCATTTCTGAATGTTCCTTCAAGTACAGGGGGCATGGCTCCAACAAGGGGACAGGGCACCACCTCCTGCACCTGTGCACTTCAGGGAAGGGGAAAATCACTAGCATTTTGAGCCCCTTAGTGAGGTGTGGTGCTGCACTGCATTCTGGGAGACAAGTGAGGTGAGTGACCCCAGGGGTGCTGAGATGTTATTTGCCACAGGCCATGGAGATGGAATTCTGGAGTGTTATTCCACAGAAGGCACCAGCTCCGTTGGGTGGGCTGAACTGGGGAGGCCCAGTGTGGTCAGCTCATGCACTTCTGAAAACACAGGGGAGTGTGCACAGGATGCAGGGAAGGCTCTTTAGGGACGAGTAGGCTTCTGGGGGACTCCTAGAGGCTAGGAAAAGGCAGGGCATCCCCTTTGACATTGCTGGAGGATTGGAGACTGTTGTGAAATGTGCTTCCTGGCACAGAGGGGTTATTGTTTCAGGGGTGTATTCTTCATGACATGGGCTCTGGGTTCTGTCCCTGCTTTACCTCAGTCACCTGGGTCTACATTTTGCCAACTCTGACTTTCCACTTAGGAAGAAGGAAGTATGAATATTAAACTAAAGGGACCACTTGTGTTTATTTTTATATTTGGCTATTTCCACCTAACTGATCCCATAGCAGGAAATTGACAAAATGGGACAGGTGTTGTATTTAAGCATGTTTCCCAGAGAGCACGCACAGAGTCGGCTTGAGATGGGAAATGTAAGGACTGGAAAAGGCCTCTAGACCTGCCCTGGGAAGACATGAGGCTGATGCCCAAGGATTAGATTAGGACATTCCCAGGTTGACCTCACTTGTGCAGACCAGTTAGATTCCCCATTTCAGATCATAGCATTTCCTGAATAGGACTCGAGAACCCTGGTGTCACCTCAAAGGTGGGTGCCAGGAGCCCTATCCCTGTCTCAGCAGTTGTGTGAATGAGGCAGCAGTTGCCCGAAAGGGTGTTTCCTAAAGTCAAATTCAGTATCAAGAACATCCTGTTGTGGCCTTTGTTCTTCTCCAGATCTCTCAGTTCTTTATCAGAAGGACGCCAAGGTGGTGGAAGGAAGTGTTACACATGTAGAACAAGCTTACCATTTTTGTTGTTTCATATTGTTTTTAATATTTGCACATACTGTTTCAAGAGCAGTTATGAGTTTTCACGAATACAGTTACACCACCATCAAGATGGAAAACACTTCATCAACCCAAAGGAACACAGTCCTCCAACCCTGGACCTTTTCTGGAATGTCATGCAGTGAATCACCATGTTGTCTTTTAAGTGCTGTTTAGAAAGTTTGACACTGCATTTGCAATGGTACAGAATTATATGACACTAGCAGCGCTCTTCTGAGTTAAAGTTTTTGACTTTGGACAATTTGGCACACATTAGGACTTCAAAATGGAGTTCTACTATTATGAGTTATGTAAATCGGGACAAGATATCTGCTTGCCTTTCTTCATTTGCATGGTGGGAGGAATGATGGAGGCAGGGGGTCATAGGAGATACCAATGATTATCTATACTAATAAACAGCTAATATGCTAATGGTTGGGACACAGTAACAGGTAATGACCAGGTCATTAGATTATTAGCTGGGGCGTTGCTCCAGAGACGGGGCAGAAGTGGGGAGGCGCCCAGAGAAGGCGGGACCAGCCCGAGGCAACTTGAGGGATTAAGGGCGGGGTTTGAAGTGGCCAGAGAAGGCCAGAAGGTATGGGGGCTGGGCCAGGCACGCTGCAGCTCTGCGTGGACAGGTTCGGGTGTCAACGCAGGGCTGCAGGTGGGTGGGCAGGGCCATGCGAATTTGCATGCTAGGCTCCTAACTGCTCTACACCGCTAAGAAAACACTGAAAGGAGAAGAGGGACCAAGTCTGGACATCCTTTGCTCTTCAAAGAAATAAAAGCAACACCTTTTCCCCCATGTTTCATAACATCTCCTGCAAGTGTAAACATGGAAATGATCCCTGAAAACAGCAAAAATGAGCAGGACGGCTTGGTGCCTTCTGCTGAAACAAAAACCTCCGGCTACTCTTGTTATCAGAGGCACAGAAAGTGTCCCACTTCCACAATATCAAATGTACCTGCTTTGCTGATACTCTCTGTCTGCAGTTCACCTCAATTTTTCCAGAGATCATTGTCCTCTGAACAGCAATGACTTCCTGGTGTTTTAACCAGAAAACCACCTTGGACTTGCACAGGAATCACTCTACTTACAGAAAACCCATATCAGTACAACTGTGCAGATGACCAGGACTTTCTTCAACTGGGAGGAACTCAAAAGTTTCAAAAGGTACACAAATGTGTCACTGTTTGAATAGCGGCAACATGATATGCCATTTCAAAAGTGACTTTCAAATTATTTTCATTGGTTTTAAATAGAAACACCATGGCCTAAAGCAGCGAGAAGTCCTTCACGTCACACACCCATGTCCATATTCTTAATCAAGTAGCACATGCTCTGAAACTTGGAACCATGTCTAGAGCTTTCTGAAAAACCATTGCTGTGAAACCAGGAAGGCAGAACTTTGGGGATGTTTGTCCATTGTTTAAATCCACACTCTAGCAGATCCACAAGTCTTTAATAAGTATTACATGGGAGGAAAGATGATCAATTATGACACCCCCATTTATTGAGGTCTCTACCCTCCATAATGAAGATATATAATCCACCCCCATTTCCAATTATTTCTCTGTCAGTGTTTGCGCTTACTTTCAACTTCTTTTTCTTTTCTTTTGAATATATGTATTTTTTGTTTTTGGAGAGGCATAGTGAGACAGAAACATCAATGAGAATGAACATACATCAGCTGCCTCCAGCATAAACCTCACTGGGGAATGAGCCCCCAACCTGGGCATTTGCCCTGACCATCAATCAAACCATGACCTCCTGGTTCATGGGCTGATGCTCAACTACAGAGCCACACTCACCCGGCAACACCTTCATTTTCTAAGACAGCAAAGAATTTTTAATAACTATTATATCCTTTCCCACAAAAACGTAAGCACCAACAATGCCAGAAATTTTTTCTTTCATGCCTGTATATCATGACTTGGACAGGTGTGCTAAATTGGGCATGTCTTCCATGTAAATTGCCTGGCACGTGCAGGACGTTGACATTATCATCATGATCATACTTTCACCTTGGCCAGGCAACTCAGTTGATTGGAGAGTTGGCCCAATATGCCAAGCTTGTTGGTTCATTCACAGGTCACACACTAGAATCAACCAATGATTACATAAACAGATAAATGTTTCTCTCTTTCAGTCTCTCAAATCAACTTTTTTTAAAAGGTGGGGGGAAAAAAGTGAAATTCTGTCAGCAAGAACAGCTTCTTGGAAGAGAGATCCTAACTTTGTTTTCTAGCTAGGTTTGTGTTCTTTGACAATATTCCTAAATTTATAAACCTCAGTTGACTCATAAAGGAGTTAACAAGTTACATTTCTTGTTAAGAAGTATGTGCTTTTATATTAAGATATATGTAATATATATACTTAACTGAGATACTTTTTGGAAATTTACTCAATACCGCAAAGTAAATATTTCAGTATTTAGGTAACAAGAAAGGCAAACACTGTTCGACAACTGGTTGCTGGCCTTGTACTCCCTGTTGAAAAGAAAATGTCACACGTCCATCATCACACAGAGCTACTCAATGACTATAATGAATCAAGAAAAAAGCAAAGGCATTCATGTCTGCACATGTGATCAAGGAGAAAAGGTTTTAAAGGAATAAAAATAACAAATATTGCTTTTCTCACTACTATGATTTGGGCTTCTTACAATTTTGGTTTAGCATTAATTTTTCTGCCTTCTGAAGAAAAATGATTTTCATTATGCAAGATAGAATGAAGTTCATTTCCTCCCAGAATTAAATGCAGAAAAATGTATTCCTTCCTTGAATGGAAATCAAATTGTCTATCACAAGGCAAAATATAACAAGAAATTCTTTGAAGGCTGCTGCTACTGTTACATCTCAGGCGTTTATGGTTTCTGACCATGCTTATTATTTCAATTCATTCCATCTCATTTCTCTTTTACTACAGATGTGAGTGTGTTGGTTTTTGGCTGGAGGGGACTAAAAAATACATGACTAAAGTTTTTAATACTTTGAATGAATAAGAAACTAGTCTGTGCCAAACATTGTAAGTATACAGATAAGAAAAAATATGTTTTCCCTGAGGAAACCATGTCAGAATTTGTACACACATGATACTTATGACTCAGAATGTATAATGATTAAATGGAAAAAATGACAAATTGATCTGAAAATACGTAATTACTATGGGATAATTAAAATACATCCTCAGGAAATAACAAAACGCCCTAACATGTCTTAGCATAAGTGTTTGGGAGACAGTTTATATTTCATTAAAAATTATAGAAGCACTGCCCTAGATGGTTTTGTTCAGTGGATAGAGCAGGGGTGGGCAAACTTTTTGACTCGAGGGCCACAATGGGTTCTTAAACTGGACCAGAGGGCTGGAACAAAAGCATGGATGGAGTGTTTGTGTGAACTAATATAAATTCAAAGTAAAGGAGCGGAGGGGAGAGCAAGAGAACCCTCCGCTCTTTCGGCTCCGCGGGCCGGATAGAACAGCCGAACGGGCCGGATCCGGCCCGCGGGCTGTAGTTTGCCCACAGCTGGGATAGAGCATAAGCCTGTGAACTGAAGGATCCTGGGTTGATTCTGGTCAAGGGTACATGCCTGTGTTCCAGGCTTGATCCCCAGTAGAGTGTGCCGGAGACAGCTGATCAATGATTCTCATCATTGATATTTCTATCTCTCTCTCCCTCTCCCTTTCTCTCTGAAATCATTAAAAAAATATTTTAAAAGAAGTATAGATGCATTTATTAGGGGAAGATGCACATAACTTTAATCACATACAACCAAAGATAACTGAAAACCTTGAGATATTAGGCTCTGCTCTGAGTGACAGCACACATCAGAGTCTGCCTGAAATCAGGAAAGTGCCAATTCTCACATGGAAGGACTGGCTCAGAGCCCTCACTGCAGAGGGTGGTACAAGAACAAACTGTCACGTGGGTCCTTGGCACTGCACCGTTGCAGCTGTCACAGTGGGATCTGAATCACAGTCAGTAGTAGTATCAACAGGACAAGATGATTACTAGTCAAATTAGACCTCATGCAAATGCAAACTAGATAACAGTACGTACCTTTCAGAAAACAGCCCCAACCATGACAGTCTACGTTGTTGCCCGGTAGACATCTATGGGCTTGCAGGAAAAGCCAACCTATGCTGGATTTTAAATGTTGAATTCTGAACAACTCTAAGCTTACTTACACCTGCCATCAAGGGAAATGAAGCACTGGCTGGCTGTTTTGAGGAAAGTCTTGGCTGGCAGGGCAAAGATTGAGAAAAACAAACTAAAGTATTCTCTTCTTAATGTGAACTCCATAGCACAATTCCCAGCCAAAAGCAACACACACACACACACACACACACACACACACACACGAAAACAATACACAGGTGTACTCTACAGTGAACAGTAAGTATGTATGACTATATGGCAATACTTATTGACTAAAATAGTGAATTTCAAGTGCTATTGAAAAATTAAAGAAGAATATATATATGTATGTGTGTGTGTGTGTGTGGGGGGGGGGGCTATTCATTCAATACCTGTCTGGGAATATGGCAAGACAACCCATCAATGTTTCTCTCTCACATCAATGTTTCCCTCTACTTCTCTGTCTTCCTCACTCTAAAGCATCAATTTAAAGAAACGAACAAAAATAAGAATGAGTACTAATAATGATCAAATATGTCAAAAGTTTATAGGACTTCTTTAATGCTGTGAGTTTTGGGGAGTATATTATTTAATTGGCAGCAGGCTTACATGTACCAGTTAATTACACTAACAAGATTTCCTTCCAGTGCAGTTTTCAAGCTACTCTGAAAGTATTTGTTAAATTTTTAAGTTTTTTTTTTTTAGTTGTCAATTATGCAGTGTATATTCACAAATGGTACTGTAGGGATATGAGGAAAGATGAAGGTTTTCCTACCTTTTTACATTCAATACAATGCTCCACTTTGAGTTTTTTCATGACCTTTCCAAGGAAAAGGGACAGCTGAAGGCTTTGCCTCCTTCTCCATATGTACACACTATTTCTCCAGGTGCATTCTCACATGTCCAAGAAAGGCTCTCCCACATTCCTTATGTTCATACACTTATTGTTGGGTGTGAGTCCCTTCATGATTTTGTAAAGAACTACGATGGCCAAAGGCTCTTCTACCATCTTTACATGACAGGGCTTCTGTTCAGTGAGTTCTTTTATCCTTTCAATAAACTGGAAGAAATGAATGCTTTCTAACCCTCTAACATTTCTAGGGTCCATCCCCAATATGGATAATCATACATGGCACAGCTGAGAGATAAATGAAGGTTCTTCGCTATTCTTTACATTAACAGTGTTTATCAATAGATTTTGTTTTCACATGTCTGTAAAAACCAGTTGGGAAGCTGAAGGCTTTACCACATTTCTTAAATTGATATGGTTTCTCTCCACTATGACAGTTTTTCCCAGTATGTGTTCTTCATGCGTTCTAAGAGACTTGGAGAAACTGAAAGTTTTACCAAATTCTTTACATTCTTAGAGCTTTTCTCCACTGTGTGTGTTTTCATGTTTGGGCACATGCAGGAGGCAAACAATTGATGTGTTTCTCTCACATCAATAATGCTGTCTATCTTTCTCTCTGATTTCCACTCTCCCAATGGAAAAATATCCTTTGGTGAGGATATAAAAAAAAAAAAGAATTAGGATGGTCAAAGGCTTTTCTACAATCTTTACATGATAGGGCTTATTTTCAGTGTGAGTTCTTTTATTCATTATGATTTCTCTCCACAATGAGTGTTTTTGAAGGGAACTGGGATGAATAAAGGCTTTCTCCCATTATTTACATTCATAGGGTTTTTCCTTATTATGAGTTCTTTCATGACGTTGAAGGGAAGTTGGATAAGAGAAAGCTTTACCACAATGGCTACATTCATAAGGCTTTTCCCCAGTATGAATACTTTCATGAAGTCGTAGGTGATATTGATCAGGGAATGTTTTACCACATTCCTTACATTCATGAGGCTTCTTTCCATCATGACTTCTTTTATGTTTTCCAAGAGAGCTGAGCCAACTGAAGACTTTCCCACATTGCTTACATTCATAGGGTTTTGTCCCAGTATGAGTATTTTCATGATTTCTAAGGGAATAGTGATGATGGAATGTTTTACCACATTCCTTACATTCATGAGGCTTCTTTTCATCATGACTTCTTTTATGATTTGCAAGAGAGCTGCTGGAACTGAAGGCTTTCCCACATTGCTTACATTCATAGGGTTTTTCCCCGGTATGAGTTCTTTTATGATATTGGAGGGAAGTTGAATAAGAGAAAACTTTACCACAAAGCTTACATTCATAGGGTTTTTCTCCAGTGTGAGTTCTTTCATGATCTTGGAGAGAAGTATGATAATAGAAACCTTTACCACAATGCTTACATTCATAGCATTTTACCCCAGTATGAGTTATTTCATGGCGTTGGAGGGCAGCTAGAGAATAGAAACCTTTGCCACAATGCTTACATTCATAGGGTTTTTCCCCAGTATGGGTCCTTTCATGATCTCTAAGAGAGTAGCGACGAAGAAATGTTTTACCACATTCCTTACATTCATGAGGCTTCTTTTCGTCATGACTTCTTTTATGTTTTCTAAGAGAGCTGAGCCAATTGAAGACCTTCCCACATTGCTTACATTCATGTTTCTTGCCAGTATGTGTTCTTTCACCATTTCTAAGAGAAGTGGAACTGAAGGCTTTACCAGATTTCTTACATTGATAGGGCTTTTCTCCAGTGTGTGTTCTTTCATTTTCTCCAGAGTACTTGGGAGAACTGAAAGCTTTGCCACATTGCTTACTTTGAGATGGTTTCTCTCCACTATGAGTATTTTTGTGACGTTTAAAGGAAATGAGACGACTAAAGCCTTTCCCACATTGCTTACACTCATACTGTTTCCCAGGAATATGCGTCCTTTCATGATTTCTAAGGGAAGTTGAATAGTGGAAAGCTTTCCCACTGGGGCTGCCTTCATGTCTTTGAATATGTTGGTGAAGCTTTAAAGCTTTCTCAGGTTCCTTACACTTATAAGGGCTTTCTTCATATTCCTGCCACAGGTGTAGTTTGGTTCCAATGTGAGAGCTCAGGTGGTTATTCAAGGATAAATAACGCATGAAGATTTGCCTACACAACCTGGATTTAGATAGTTTTTTTTCAGTAGGAGTTTCCTTCTTTTCATTATGATTTGGAATCTGGCTGAAGATTTCTCTGCAGTGACTACCATCCTTCCTTGTACAGAGTCTCTCTACCATATCACTGCTGTATAAATCAGAAGCATATTATTAATACTCTGTTAACTATTTAATATTGATTAATAATATGACAATGACATTTTTACCATTTTCAGAGAAAGGGTTGAGTTTCTGTACATTCCAATTTTTATTTATTTTTTAAAAATATATTTTATTGATTTTTCACAGAGAGGAAGGGAGAGAGAGAGCGAGAAACATCAATGAGAGAGAAACATCAATCAGATGCCTCCTGCACACCCGCTACTGGGGATGTGCCTGCAACCAAGGTACATGCCCTTGACCGGAATCAAACCTGGGAACCTTGAGTCTGCAGGCCAATGCTCTGTCCACTGAGCCAAACCAGTTAGGGCTGTACATTCCAATTTTTAAAAGTGCATATCCTAAAATCTCTGAAATAGGTTGGATTATGGATATTAAGAAAACACTTATAATCATTAATCGTACTTCTGTATATTGTTTCCAAGTGTAATTATTTTTTATACACTAAACATCTAGCTCATATTTAAGAAAAAACATTTTGATGAGATTATTCAAAGAATCAACAAATTTAAAACTGGGCCAATATAATTGGATTACCTGTTTTTAAGATTATGTTGTGGAATGGGCCCATATGGCTTAGTGGTTCAGCATAGACCCACATACCAGGGGTTAGCTGGTTCAATTCCCGGAAAGGCAACATTGCAAGAATTCAGACTTATTAACTCCAGTACAGGCATGCAGGAGGTAGCCAATCAATTTTTCTATCTATCCCTCTCACCTCTATACACTAAAATCAATAAAAACATATTTGCCCACCACCAGCGAGGCTCATTGATTGAGAGCCGACCTCTAAACTAGGAGGTCACAGTTCAATTCCTGGTCAGAGCATATGCCCAGGTTCTGGACTGGATTTCGAGTGTGGGGCATTCAGGAGGCAGCCATCAATAATTCTCTCTCATCAGTGATGTTTCTCTCTCTTTCTTCCACTCCATAGCTCTCTGAAATAAAAAACAAAAAGGGAATTATCCTATATAATAAAAGCCTACTATGCTAAGTGTCTGGTTGTCCGGTCTGCCATTCAACCAATCAAAGCATAATATGCTAATGATATGGTAAGGCTGCTCAACCACTTGCTATGATGTGCAGTGACCACCAGGTGGCAGACACTCAATGCAGGAGCTGCCCCCTGGTGATCAGTGTGCTCCTACAGCTGGAGTGCTGCTCAGGCTGAAGCCAGGTTCATGGCTTGCGAGAGCAGCAGCTGTGGCTAGAGCCTCTCCCGCTTCATGGCAGGGCTAAGGAGCAGTGTGGCAAGTGGTAAGGAGCGAGCAGGCGGGTGGTTAGGAGCAAGGGATTCGGATTGCAAGACGGATGTCCGACTGTCAACATAGGCCTGCTTGGGCCTATACCAGCAGTGAAACATCCCTCAAGGGGTCACGGATTGTGAAAGGGCGCAGGTCAGGCTGAGGGAATCCCCCCACCCCCATGCACAAGTTTCATACATCAGGCCTCTGTAAATATATAAAATCATATTTTGGGGAAAAACAAAGATGCTCTTAATGCTTTCTCATGTCAATGTAACTCACCTAAGATTCATCCCATGATTTTCATACTGATCTTCACTGTCACAGTCTTCACATTTTTCTTCTAAAATACATGCTAGAAAAAGCATTATAAACTATTAAAGAATATAAAAAATGGTTAGATTTTAAGTACACAATGAGCTGTGATCATTCCTAGTTTAATTACCAGTGTATTTCCTTTCCATATTTCAGTTTCTGAAAGAGTATTAATGAGCAAGCAATACTAGTTTTCCAATTGACTAAATAAGTAACAAGTTGTTGCAGGCCAGAGTCGCTCTGTGGTTGCCTGTCAACCTATGAACTGGGAGGTCGCAGGTCAATTCCCAGTAGGTCCGGTTTGCAGGCTAGATCCCCAGTGTGAGGCGAGGAGGAGGTAGCCAATCAGTGATTCTTTCTCATCATTGATTTTTCTCTCGTTCTCTCCCAACGCCTTCCTCTCTAAAATAATTTTTTTTAAAAAGGAAATTGTCATAACTACCTACTGATGCCAACTTCCAGAAGGTTTCCAGCATCACATCTGTGTAGAGTTTCTTCTGGGTGGGATCCAGGAAAGCCCACTCCTCCATGGTGAACTCCACATTAACATCCTCAAAGGCCACTGAGTCCTAAAATATCCAACATATGCATATAGGAGAATGGGTGAGACATTCAGCACTGGGGATATACATATAATTCATAAGAAGTTCACATAGGCCACATTGTCCCCAAAATTCAGTGTATGACTTGATTGTAAGACTATTATTAATTTGCTACACTCACTTCCTCTAGAACACATGGAATTTAATGATATGATTTTACTGTAATCACTTCAAGTCTTCATTGCTCTCAAATGTCAGGGTAAAAAGCACCTCAAACAACTTCTACATTAATAAATTAAAATACTTCTATTTTATGAGAAAAGTCATCTCCATTATAAACACCATTTGATGGAGCAGTCCATGAAACATACTGTCATATCTGCATAAAGTTTTAAAGACTATGAATACAATAAGGGCCTTATAGCTTTCTCTTCTATACTTATCACCAAACAGGAGAGACCAGGCGGTGTGTGGAAATTTAACTTGGAAAAAAATGTACTTGACCATATTGTCCTGAAGTACTCCAGATTATTAGAAGTAGATACACCTGAATGGATGAAAATATTCTTATGGAGGAGTATGAATGATCATTTGTTTTTATAATATTTATTAGTAACTAAGTTTGAACTTTTGCCTCTCTCATTTCATGGAGATAGGACATTAGAGTTAGAGCTCAGGCATGAGCAAGACAGGGCAACTTAGCCCACTACAGAAGTCCTCTACTCATGAGCCTGAGGGTTACTTCATACTGGTTTTTAGGACACATAGACACGTATATTGAAATCGTAAGATCACACTCAAAAGAAGTCTTCCCAGCAGAATTGTGACACTATAACTGGGGCCTGAACCTTGAGGGACAATTTAAGACTTGGCATGTACAAGGCCTTTTATTGAAATCTGCAATATTTTCATGTTGACGTGACACATGATTCCAAAATACATAAGGTGTCTTCTGAGTACTGAAAATATATGGGAGAAAACTCTATAAAACTTGAATAAAACACTATGTTCTACACTGGAAACTAATACAAAATAAAATTAAATGTCAATGTAATTGGAATTTAAACTATAAATGGAAGTATATATAGTGTTTATTGATAGGAAAAATTAATATCATTAAAGTGTCCATACTACTCAAAGCAATCTATAGATTCAATGCAATTCCTATCAAGATACCAATTGTGTATTTCATATAACAAGAACAAATACACAAAAATTTTATATGGGATCAAAAAACACCCTGAATAGCAACAGCAATCTTGAGGAAGAAGAACAAATGTGGATGAATCACACTACCTAATATCAAACTATATTACAAGTCCATAGTAATCAAAACAGCATGGTCCTGGCATAAAAACAGCATATAAATCAGTGGAACGAAACAGAGAGCCCAGAAATAAACCCATGCCTTTATGGTCACGGAATACTTGACAAAGGAGGCAAGAATACACAATAAAGTAAAGATGATATATTCAATCCATGATGCTGGGAAAATGCCAAAAAAAAAAAAAAAAAATGAAACCAGAACAGCTTCTTACACCATACACAAGAATAAACTAAAAGTGCATAAAAGACTTAAATGTAAGACTCAAACCCATAAAAATCCTAGCTGAAAAAACTGGCAATAAAATCATGGACATTTCTTCTAGCAATACTTTTTTCTGATATATCTCCCCGGGGAAAGAGAAACAAAAGAAAAAATAAATAAATGGGACTACATCAAACTAAAAGGAAATCATCAACAAAATAAAAAGGCAAACAACCCAAATGCAGAACATATTCACCAAGGAAACATCTGGTAAGGGGTTATTACCCAAAATTTATAAAGAATTTATACAAACACACACACACACACACACACACACACACACACACACCAAACAAAAATAGAGGTCATGAGTTCAGTTCCTGATTAAAGCATAGGCCCCAGGTTTGTGTTTGATTCCCGATTGGGGTGTGAATGGGAGTTAGCCAATAGATGTTTTTCCCTACTTCTCTCTGCCCCCTTGCTATCTTCTAAAGTCAATAAAAAACATACCTGCCAGTGAGGATTTAAAAACATGAAATAGCCCTAACCGGTTTGGCTCAGTGGATAAAGCATCGGCCTGCGGACTGAAGGGTCCCGGGTTCGATTCCAGTCAAGGGCATGTACCTTGGTTGCGGGCACATCCCCAGTGGGGAGTGTGCAGGAGGCAGCTGATCGATGTTCCTCTCTCATCGATGTTTCTAACCCTCTGTTCCTCTCCCTTCCTCTCTGTGAAAAATCAATAAAATATATTAAAAAAATAAATAAATAAAAACATGAAATAAAAAACAGCAAAGGAAACAGCTTATATAAAAAGAAAAACAGGCAAAGGACCTGAATAGATGCTTCCCCAAAGAGGACATACTGATAGCCAAAACACATGTGAAAAATGAAATTAAAACCACACTGAAAAATCACCTCAAACCTGTCAGAATGGCTATCACCAATAAAGGCACAACGGACAAGTGTCAGTATGGAGTTTCCTCTAAATTTAAAAATACAACTGACTCATGACCTGTTGGGGAGCACACGAGACTTAGTTGGAAAGTTTGTAAGGAGGACATCCCAACAAAAAGAAAGTGTGCAGACGGCTGCCTGCCCTGTTAGCCATTCCAACTTAGGGGAGTGCCAAAGGCTGTGCCCCTAATTATTCCTTGATCTTTCCAAACAAGTCTGTGCACGTGCAGACCTCTGGCTGTTTACTGCAATCCTTATACTTAACCTTTGGGTGTCCTTACTTAAAGGACATTACTAACACATGTGTCCTCCAAAATAACTGACCCTACTGATTTTATCTGAAAGATAAACTTTATCTCAAACTGCTGTTACAATAAAAGCCTAACAAGGCAGGCAATCAAGGATGCCTGGTTCCTTTAGCTGAATAGTCCCTTAGCCCTCTCTTTCACCGCAAATGTTGTGTTGGACAAATCCATTCTTCTGCATTCAGGGTCTGCAGTTCAGCCCCAACAATGACCCAGCAATATCACTTCTGGGACTATATCTGAAAAACTCAAAATATTAACGCAAAAGAAAATATGCACCCTTGCCTTCATTGTAGCATTATTTACAACAGCCCCGATTTGGAGGAAGCTCAAGTGCCCATGAGTAGGTGAGTGGGTAAAAAAGCCGTGGTACAACTCAATTGAATATTACTCGGCCATAAAAATGAAGGAAGTCTTACTCTCCATGACAGAACAGATGTGCCTGGAGAGCATTATGCTGAGTGAAGTAAACCAGTAAGAAAAATGCATTTTTATTTGGAATGTAAAGAAGAGAAATTAACAAAGTCTACAGAGACTCATAGATACACAGAACAGACTGACAGCTGTCAGAGGGGCAGGGGGTTGGGAGACTGGATGAAAAAAGGGGGGCGGAATTAAGCAACACAAACTCTTAGACTCAGACAACCGCATGGGGTACTAGAGGGGAAGGGGCTGTGATAAGGTAGAAAAGGGGAGGATTAAATGGTGATGGAAGGAGACTTTGAGTGGGGAACACACAATAAAATATACATGTGATGTACTATACAATTGTACATTGAAACTCATATAATTTTATTAGCCAATAAAATGCAATTCCTATCACGATATCAATGGTGTATTTCACATAACTAGGACAAATATACAAAAATTTTATATGGGGCCAAAAAAACCCTGAATAGCAACAGCAATCTTGAGGAAGAAGAACAAATGTGGATAAATCCCAATATGTTAAAAAATTTTCAATCTGAAAACATAAAACTTATAAAAAAGTAATTTTCTCCAAAAACTTGATGCTACTCTAGGGGGCTTTTCTCCCAAACGGTCTCATTTCTGAGCTCTTCTGTGAGTTCCAGCAGCAGGACAGTCTATCCCAGGCATAGGACCTGCCACAGCATAATTCCCCTAAATGCTGCTCCCAGAGAGACATCATACCCACTGATGTCTATGTGTAGGGAACAGAGAAAGATTCCCACTCACCACTTGTGATGCCAGAGAAAACAATGATCTATTCAGTAGAGCAATGACAAAATAGGAAAACCTCTCTTGTCTTAGGTCCAGGGAGAGGAAAAAGTAAGACAAGCTCCTGGTTGAGCCCTGATTATTTTTTTCTACAGAGCCGGGGTTGGGAACCCTTTTTTCAGCCAAGGGCCATCTGACTAGTTATAACATCATTCATGTGCATACAAATATCATCAACTTAAAAATTAGCCTGCTATCTTTGGTCGCATATTTTATTGAACTGGCAGAGTCAGAGCACATGATTCCAGAACCACTTTAAAGAGGGCCCAATACCATACTCTGCCTGCCAATTGCCTTGAAATGCATGAAACTGACCACTCTGGTACATAGAAGTGAGGTGCAACAGGCTCAGCAATGCCACATGGGGCAGCACAGCTCCCGGCACCATCTGCCCGGCAGCCACAGGTGAGCAAGTCTGAGAAACAGAAGACAGACCCACATGGCTGGTATGTTGGGATGTGCTGTTCCTGGCAGCAAGTACAAGTGTTGTGTTCACCTGCAGAGGTGTGGATGAGAATGATGCTGGTGTGTCACATCCCCTCACACCCACACCAAGAGAGCAGGAAAAGCCTTAGGGACTCACATAGAGGTCTCAAAGGAGGGCCAGGCTGGCCTCTCAAGCAGCTGAGACCTGGCTTCAGAGCCAGAAATGGAGCCTGATGTGGTCATGTGGGGCTTCGAAGATGGGTCCTGGCCAAGAGTTCTGCACAGGCAGGGATTCTGTGGTTTGAATCACCTGCCTGCTCTATAGGAGACCACCACCCAGGCTTTCTAATCAGCTTGTTCAACTGGGAGGCAATAGGGACAAGAGCAGACTGAGGATCAAGCTGTCAGCAGGCAACCATCAAAAAATGCATAGTTTGCCTGAACCACATGGTTCAGTGGTTGAGCATCTACCTGTGAACCAGGAGGTCACAGTTCCATCCCTGTTCAGGGCACATGCCCAGGTTGCAAGGTTGATCCCTAGTGGGGGTGGGGGGTCATGAAGGAGGCAGCCAAGGAAATATTCTAATTATTCATGTTTTTATCTCTCTCTCCCTCCCTCTCCCTTCCTCTCTGAAACCAATAAAGATATATATTTTAAAATGAATAGTCTGAGTGCTAATTACAAGGTAAGAAAAAACCCTGTGGATATTGTGCTCTGCTTGGGGAGTCAGCTGCCTGGGCCTGAGTGTGGGCAGACTCTAAGGTGTCAGTGACTGAGCTGTGTGCCTCCGGGGAAGGGGTCATTCCCCAAAGTTTCTCGTGACCCTGACTGGTGCCTCCCCCCTCAAGAGAGATGCCCTAGTCCAGCCGTAGGCAACTACGGCCCGCGGGCCGGATCCAGCCCGTTCGGCTGTTCTATCCGGCCCGCGGAGCCGAAAGAGCGGAGGGTTCTCTTGCTCTCCCCTCCGCTCCTTGACTTTGAATTTATATTAGTTCACACAAACACTCCACCCATGCTTTTGTTCCGGCCCTCCGGTCCAGTTTAAGAACCCATTGTGGCCCTCGAGTCAAAAAGTTTGCCCACCCCTGCCCTAGTCCCACCTCTGGCCTCCCAGCACCACGCCTCTCCTGGTGGCTCCACCATGCTGAGGTGTGGGAAGAATCCAGGACAGCCTGAGTTGGGTGCTCAAGGCTGAGTGCCACTGCACCCACCTTCCCCCAAGCCTGACGGGCACCTCCCCCTC